>NC_090922.1:823268514-824518514 GCF_040938575.1 Ambystoma mexicanum
AAGGTATTCATCTTTGTCACAGGCTGCCCCAGCATACCAACACCGCGCGGATGACCTCAAGCTGGCCTGCCAGGCCCAACCCAACCCACGAGGCTGACCAGTGACGTCCTCACGCCAAGACCAACCACGCTGCAGCAACACCTATAGTTAGTCGACGCCACCCAATCCCAATTAACTTGTGCCCCCTATAGTGTGTAGGTGCTGATGACGTTTTTTGTATTAGAAATACGCCTGTCTTTGCTATTGTCAGACAGAGCGCTCTCGGAGGTTGCAGAGTTCTTTGCATGCCCTATTCTTTGGATAAACTCCCACTTACGCTCACCCGCACTCTGTCTTGGCCTTATTCCCACTACGGGAGAGTCCCTTATTGTCTCTCATTGCGGGGAGGATCGTGCTGAAATTGGGGGCGCTTCCTTTCACTCTCCAGGAGCTGGAGGCAGCTGCAGCGCAAGATCAGTGCTTCCAAATCCTAAGACACTCGATGCAACAGGGCTCCTGGAAGTCGGTGCTGGAGGCTCTGACGGGGCGCACTCAGGAGGCCAGGACCAGGCTTGAGCAGTTATGGAAAGTCCGGGAGGGGTTATTGTTCTCAACATCTGGCCTTCTGCTCCGCGGAGATCGGATTGTGGTGCCCCAGTCGAAGGTGGACGAGGTGATCGCCCTGGCACCCCGTGGTCATCAGGGCGCCACCAAGACCAAGGCACGCCTACGGTTGAAGGTGTAGTTCCCTGAGCTGGAACGCAAGGTGGATGACTTTGTGGTGGCCTGTGTTTGGTGCCAGGCGGCATCTCCCCTGCAACGTGAACCTGCTATAGAGACAATGCCTAGGGGGATGCGCCCTTGGGAAATTGTTCATGCAGACTTTGGGTCCACCACCATGGGCACCCACTTCCTAGTTCTGGTGGAGTTTGTGGACTCTGTGGCGTTTGACCACGTCGTGGTGGCCGTGGAAAAGGTGTTTGTGGCCCATGCTTTCCCACGCACGCTGTGCTCGGACAACGGGGCGCCCTTCCAGAGCGAACGCTTCTCGGAGCTGATGGAGAGCTATGGGGTGGTGCACAGGAAGATCATGCCCCTCTGGCCCCGGGCCAATGGCGAAGCAGAACGGCTCATGAGGACTCTAAATAAGACTTTTAGAATTGCTCAGGAGTAGGGGCAGTCACTCCAGAGAGCCCTGTACCAATTTCTGAGGGTGCACCGCACCACGCCACATGCATCCACTGGAGTGGCCCCGGCTGAGGCATTTTTCAAGCGGTGTCCTAGGGGTTTGCTACCGGAGGTAGGAGAGAAAGAACCTGGGGTGATTAATGACCAACAGGTCGAGATGGACCGGCGGCTGAGGATCGAGCAAGAGAACGCTTGGAGAGGGCTTTGCCCGCAGCAGCTGGAGCCAGGCGATGAGGGCCGCATTCGAAACAGGCATCCCCATGGAAAGCTCCCCCGACCATATGAGCCGGAACCGCTGGATGTCGTCGCAGTCCAGGGATCCATGGTGACTGCATCGGATGGACGGTCTGTGGTAACTCGCAAGGTGAGTTTCTTCAAGAAACTGCGGGATCCAAGAACGGATCCACCTCCTGATCCAGACCCAGGAGAGATCCCTGAGGACGAAGGGGAAACACCCTGCCTGCCTGATCCCTGGCCCAGGGCATGCCCGTGGACAGATCACCCGTGACGGAGGTGAGCAAGAGGTACCCCCATAGGGCTGGGTGAGGGAAACCTGCTCACCTCAGCGATTACATGTTGGGTCACCTGGCTGATTGTCCTAATGATGAGAACTGTTAAGTAAGGGGACCCTGGTGGATGTCAATAAAGGGGTGTTTTGAACATGTGGTTTAGTGAAACGTTAAGTATTCATGTTGGTTTGGTTTGCAGTGTCTAGTACTAGTATTGTTATTGTTCTCCTGGGAAAAGGAGGAATGTGGCGCTGCCCGATGACTGGGCGCGCACGCGGCGGCGTGACGTTGCATGCTGCCGCCTGCAACATAAATAAACAGGGCATTCCCGGCTGCGGCAGAGCAACGGGGAAGCCCGAACCGAGAGGATGTCTCTGAGTGAGTCCTTCGGGGTCTGGGGGCTTACGGAAGCCGCTGGGGGGTCCCGACCAACCCCCAACAAGTACTAAGGTGGGCAAATGAAAGCAAACAGGGTTTGCAGGAATTCAGTGTGACACTTGACCTAGCTAACTCCTGGGGAACTATGCATGTGGTTGGCCTTCTTATCTATTGTGACAAAGTGACCCGGGTCTTCCAGACTTGCCAGCCGAACCGCTGTGTTCAACACTCTACCGAAGACTGCTGGCCGTGGATACCCACCGGTATTCAGAAGACACTAGAGACACATGAGATGCACGAGGAAAAAAGCTATGAGAAAAGCAACAAGATGGCAGGAAATATTTATAATACCTCTGATAATGTATTCACCGACAAGTGGACAGAGAACGATTCATTCAAAAGAGTCCAATCATGTGAGAGTTTGCAAAGAGAGACAGGAGATCACCTATCCAGAGGAGGGGCTTAAAAAAAGGGAGGGGAATGAAATAAGGGCGGGGCCAGCTCAATGTAAATGACACACACAAGACAATTCAAGAGTCGTCGATTAGAGTTAGGAAGAACATGGTTTGAGAGGCTCCTAAGGGAACCTTTCAATATGTGTCAAAAAGTGGGGAGAGTGCTTGAACCTGAGAAGTGTTCAGGAGCACTCTTACGCCTGAGAAGAGCTGTGAAAGCTGAGCAGCACTTGGACTAATGAAGCTGAAGATCTTGAGAAGTACTTGAACCAGGAGTGCCAAGAATCTTCAGTAGTGGATGAACCAGAGGCAATTAGCACCCTTTATGGAGTGTTGGATGTGCCTCAGACAATCCGGATGCAATGCAAGAATTCCAGGCACTGTTAGCTGACAGTTGGTAGGAATATCTGCTTTCCAGTGCCTGGGTGCAGCTAGCATTCCTTGCTGTGCCCTCTGCTACAGCTTCTCTCAGGATCCTCTGCCACCTTTGCCTCTCATCACCGCGTTTAGCACTTTACTCTCCCAGTCCCCTTCATGTGTGACCCTTGGCCTGGGGGCCTCAATCGACTACACCCTGCATGGTCGCCATACTACTCCTGTCTTCCGGCCAGTCAACGGCACACCCTTCAGTTGATTCCCTCATTGCGCAGCCTTGCCTGTCCTTCCTCTAGCTTTCCTCTGTGTGCGGTGCTGTGTCTCCATAACAAAGAGGCACCGCACACGATACCTTCTTTGTTTTCTCCGTAAAAGCAAGGAATCCAGTTTCTTCATGCCTGCTCATGGGGGATAATAGCCTTAGCACCCTTGGCGGTAGAGTATGGGATTTCCAGCTTGGGATTCCCAGCCCACATAAACTGTATTGTTTGTGTAAATAAAAAAGATTTTTGTACACTATGACAGGTCAACATGGATACATGTGAGTTGGGCGAAGGATATCCCACCCTTCTTCTGTTATCACAACATATCTATTGGTTTGGTGAATTACCACAATCTGGTGAAATATGGCTTTCACTCCTGCTGTGGGGGGGCAGACATGGCCTTAAACGGTCCGCTAGCCCAGGCCCCGGTAGGCGAGGGCTCTGGGTCGTTAAAGGCCACGTCTGGCACCCCCCTCCTCTTGGTACAAATGGCTTCTTTTATTTTCTTTGGGAGATTGGCTGCGCAAGCGACGCCAGTCTCCTGAGAAAATAATAACAGAACAAGATGGCCGCCAAATCAGGGAAAAGGGACTAAGGAACTCATCATGAGTAGGGTGGTATTATGACAGAAAATCTGCCAGAATACGTGCAATGCAATTACCATTACCGCCACCTGGTCCAGCGGTATCACCGCCAGATTACAAGTGGCGGTGCGGGTGTAAGTCCCCATCTTTCTTGAGTCATTCGGAGTCAATGGGGTATTTTTGGCACAATTACTGCAGTGGTAATTCCATTACGGTAATTGTGCCGAAAATGGACAGGAAGTCAGGTTTACCTCCAGCTCAGAGCTGGACGTGAATCCTTCAACTTTCCACCCAACTCATAGTTGGGCAGTGTGGTAATGAGGCAGTTACGGTATAAGCATTGTATTTTTACCGCACCGGTCAACTCGTGAGGAGGCCCCAAGTCCCTTTTCCATTTCTATGGCAGCTGCTGGGAACAGGAGGAGCACATTGAGCGGAGAACAAAGCTCCGGTCCAGCAGGTAAGTGGGGAGGCAGGGTTTGGGGAAAGAGTTTGGTTTATTTTGAGGGGGTGGGAGAGACATCAGGGAGAGGCTCTCTGTTGCCTCCCCACATTCGAAAACCACTCGTGGCTAGAAACAGCGTGCAGAGAATGTGTATTCTCGCCCGTTGTTCCAGCTAACTGATTGTCTCAGCACCCTTTGAATATTCATGTGATCATTTTGTTCCTAGAGGTTTGTAAAAATCATGCATAAAAAAGGCAGGTGTAAATCTTGTATGCATGCTTTTCACGAACCATATAACGTGTACGGGTGGTCTAGGGACATGGGGTGTACGTTTATAGTGCGAAACTAGCTCAAGGGCAGCGAACTGCTTTCCAAAGCGCGGAAGCCAGAGTTGGGGCGTGGTGTTTTCAGACCATAGCGCAGTACTGTTGGCGAAAGAGAGGATACACGTGGGAGGCGAAGAGCATGGCGTGTAACAGATTGTCCTCTTAGGCGGGAAAGGGCGCATCACCGATTCTCTGTCTCTTGAACTTTAGAACGTGCATCACGGGAACAGACAGTGGCCGAAGGGTGCACATTGAGAGGTACCGTAAAATCTCCTGAATGAACAGCGCCAGCCACTCATATACTGCGCAGTATGGAATGCAAAGCAACCTAACTGGCGATTAAGTGAGAGTTGCACCGATGACTGCGCCTCAAACGTACACGTGGAGATGTATTCTGCAGTTGCTGAAGGTGGGTATTTAAAGTCTTGCAAAGATCCAGGTCCATTTTGTTCCCGTCGTCTCCCTGGAGAATCGCCAGAACCAGTACAGCCTGAACTTCATGAGCAAAAGTCAGTAATAGAGAAAACATGTTTTAGAAGTTTTAGGTGAGCAGAACAATTCGTCATGATTTAGGCCACGTGAGGTATCAGCGAGTACTCACAGGCTCTAAAGTACTGTGATCCAGCGGCGGAACCTAGATCCCAAGTAGACAAGCATTCAAGCTTGCAGGAATACAAAGTCTTGGAGGCATTTATACATAAACAATGTTTTGCCTCCCAACAATCAATCACCAACAGACATCCTGTCAGGGTGGCATACGATGTCCAAGTCTTAAGTCTTAAGACAAAGCTGAGTGTGGTCAGAAGAGTAATAGAGGCGGTGGTGAATGGCATAAGAATCTTCAAGCTTGAGATAGAGAAAGAGAGACGCAGAGGAGAAAGCTGGGGCATGACCAGAGCTAAAAAAAAGCGCACAGTATGCCTCTCTCAGCATGCAAAACATGTAGAAAACTAGCGATCTAAATATTTTCTACAAGATTTGCCAGAATGAAACCGGACACTTTTGTACAAATAACAGAATGTTATAGTGGAAAACCTATGTAGAGTATTAAGGAACTATGTTTTACCTATCTAACCAGTTTTTGGAACCAGATCATTAGATCTGGGGTCTATGTTCTTTTTGAGTAAGAGTTAGAGAGGTGAATCTGCCTTTTTCTACCTCCCTTTGACAGACTCATGGTCATTTCAATGGAATACAGATACTATACTAACTGACTCACGACCAGAGGATTTCTCGCTCTATTGTTTTTAAAATTAGCACATCACCAGAGGATTTCTGGATTTTTCATTATAAAATGTGATTTGTCAGGCTTAAGGTGATCCTCAAAACATTTGTGTGTAATATGTTGAAATGATTAATTGAATGAATTCACTTTGTTCAATTGCAGTTAACTTCACAGGAAAATGCCCCTGATGAAGAGTGTCGAAACGCTTTGGGCTTCCTAATAAATCAGAACCTGTGAAGAAAACAGGGTTTTCTCTGAAAAAAAAATGTAATTTTAACGTTTGTCTTGTACATTTACCTTGTTGAGATGACTTCTATGTTTTTTTTCATATTCCATATCTGAAGATTTGTATACTAATGTTTTGGCTGTTATTAGGCCTTTGACAGTGTGCAGGCGAAGGGAGTTCCCAAGTACTGGGATCTTAGTTTTGGTATTAAATCTAAATTCCAAACATCGCTTCTGATTTATTGCTACATACCCACAATGCATTTCAAGAAGCACATGCATATTTTATTTACAAACCATCGAAGCCATGACAAGAAAAAAAGGACAAACCACCACTATACTATATTTGGCAGAAAGTAAATGTGTTTTGGCAAAAGCCTATCCTAGCACATAGTTAGAAAGTGACAAGCCTGGGGACTTTAGTGCATACATGCCAAAATAATTAATTCTATTAAGAGACACTAGGCCAGTCCTGGTTTTAAGTTTGCATTCTGGGACGTGTATTCCCGGGTTTATAATGGGGAAATACAGGACTACAAGTCCTAGAAAACAAAGTTAAAATCAGGACTGGATTAGTGTCTCCCGAATGTTATGGGTAATGTTGGCATGTATGTTAGAGGATGTTCTTTCTTGGACTCAACATCCAGGAAACAACTGTAGATTCATAAATACACACAAATATATGTGACAAATCTAGGCTGTTGAATTGTATTTTTCAAAGTGGGTCCCAGAATAATTCGATAACATGGATTCCTGTGGAATTCCTGGATTTGTGCATATGCCTGCAATTCAATTAAGCAGCACACCTTTATCATTATTTCAACAGTTGGTGGACTACCGCTGCTAAAGTATGCAGGAGGGTGTTCCTGCTTTTTCAGTAGCAGTCGAATGTGCCACAAAACACCAGAAACATATGTCTTGCGTGTCACATACAGTGGTGGAAGTACAAAAAAGGAGCTAGTGGTACTCTGGCTGCATTCAAAAAGGAGGAAGTGGGAGGGTCGGGCAGTTGGTGGGAGTGGGGGGATCGGGCAGTTGGTGGGGGTGGGGGGGGCTATCAGGAGGGCAAAGTGGTGCGGTGGTGACCAGGATCACAAACCTTGGCTCAAATTGTTGGATTTCAAGGTCTACAGTAATGAAGTCTTATAAAGTTTACTTACAAAAAACACAAATTGCATAATAAAGCCACATGACAACATGTAAATCTGTATAGCAACATGGTAAACCAAAAGAATATCATTGTGGCTTTAATGTTGACATCCTGAATGGCAAACTATAAGTCCCAGAATGCAAAGTAATGTCAACCTGAACAATCTAGTTAACCCCACTGGACCTTCAATGATTTAAGACATGTAATAAAATAAGTTGTGTAATAAACAAAGATAGACATGCAGATTCTTTGTCAAACAATTCCAGCTCGTTGTTATTCATGATGTTGAAAACGCTTGATTAGTGACTTAAAGCAACTTTATTTTTTGCATGTCAAGATAGTAGACATCATGGCTATAAACAAATCTTTAAATTGGCGGTTTGTGTTGCTCATTTTAACTATCACAGATAAGGTAACTTGTGCTTTGCTAGCTCTTTGAGATGGAAATGTTCCATCATGTATATGAAAGGGTCTGCCACTGATAAAAGAAATGTGTTTGCAACCTGAGCACTTAATGACCTGCAGAGCCATGGATACTGTGTGTGTCTGCATATCTGTGACTAGGGAAACTGGCAGTGCTTGAAGGCAAGGCCTGAATGGATTATATATTTGGCTCGGGAGAAAGAAAAAGCATCAAGGACATGTTTCTTGAGCCTTTGAACTAAAGGTATGCTCTGTAAAAAGCAAAAGAACTAGTGGTATGGCGTACCAATGAATTATATTACACTTCCATCTCTGGGCACACATATGCACATATCATCAACCTGACCCCCACCATCAAGTCCACCAGTCAATTCCGTCTTGGAGACCTCGTCTGCATATTATGTCCCAGTTCCACCTGTGTTATCAGATCATGGGTGCCCTCCCATCCCCACCATGCCGTCACAGGTCCCCATCCATCTTCACATCCAGTGCCCATTCCCCCCATTAGGCTCATAAGTGCCCTGCTTTTCTGCACGTAGCCTCCTTAGTACCATTCTGCCAATTTAGGCTGACTGTTACCGCCTCTCCAAATCCTGCCTTCATGGATCTGCCTCCCAGAACCACCCAGCTTCTTGCATGAGAAGTAGGTTTTGGTTTGTTGATGTATTCTTGTGGGCCGCAAAGCGATGAGCTCAGGGAAATGCACTGTGGGTACCACATAAGTGCACCAAAGATAGTTTAAATTGGAAGACTGAGCTGTTTTTGCTGCAACTGAACCGCATTCAGAGTTCATAAGAAACAAGCAAATAACTCAGTGAAACATGAATACAGGGAAAGGGTGTGGGCTTTGTGTGTGTTGTGTGTCTCAGTAGTGCCCACACTGTATTTGATGTATCTGAGTTCTACACACAATGCATGCACGGCAAAGGCGTGTACTGGGTATACACAAAGGTGCATGAAACTGTCTTGGTTTGCAGGAGATGTGAACATAACCATCTTGTGTCATTCCATAATTAATGTACTAAAATGTACATTTCCTGTCTGCACCTGTCCGCACCGGCAGTGTGGCGCGGGACACTTCGCCTCATATCCTTCCTACTGCTGTCTTGTAACGGGACCATTGCAGTCATCTACTATCCTTCACCGCAACCCCTGAACTACCCTAAACTTCGGGATAGCACTGCAACCAAGCTGCTGCTGACTGGTGGCACTCGGCCAGATCCCTCCCACCTCTCCACCGGTAGGCGGAAGCCGGCACTCGTGTCGAAGGCACCGAGTACAAGGTTCCTGTCCTCAGCCGGTTGTGAGCTGTCTGAGCCTGGGCCAGGTATGCTGTCCATTGCCCTCTGGACTATTTCAGATGTGTATCTAGTTAACAGTGCCTTAACACTTGAGTCTTTGTATCTAGCCTAACGTGCATGCATCAGAGGCCACATCCAGCCTATTGTACCCTTTACTTGAGCTGTGTATCTGCCTTAATCTGCCCCACGTGAGTCCCGTACCTAGATCACTGCGCACTCATTTTAGCTATGCATCCAGGCCATTGTACCCTAACATCTGAGTTACGCTTTTAGCCTATTATGCCTTAACATTTGAAATACGCATTTAGCCTGTTGCGCTCTAATATTTGATTTTTGCTTACAACCTACTGCGCCGAATAACAGTGAGATGTACACTCAATATATGCGACCTACACTTCAGATCTATTTCTAGTCTATCATGTTCCACAACCTGCGCTTTAGCCTATGAAACAAGACATTTAGCATGTACCTTTCCCACTGCGCCTCAGTTTTGAATGTGCCTACCTGCTAGCCACTGTGCCTTACTCTATTGACCACTCTGCCTCACCTTTGAATGTGCCTACCTGCTAGCCACTGTGCCTTAGTCTATTGACCACTGTGCCTCACCTTTGAATGTGCCTACTTGCTAGCCACTGTGCCTTAGTCTATTGACCACTGTGCCTCACCTTTGAATGTGCCTACTTGCTAGCCACTGTGCCTTAGTCTACTGACCAATGTGCCTCACCTTTGAATGTGCCTACTTGCTAGCCACTGTGCCTTAGTCTACTGACCACCGTGCCTGCCCATTGTACCTTATTCTGATCTTGACTACTTGCTTTCCTGCCTATCCCGACCCAGTCAGCTCCCGCTTCACCTCAAACTACTCTATTGCCTTCAAGTCAACCTCACCCAACTACATCCAGGTCTCACTCTGACCACCCATGGCAAACCTCTACTTAGCCACTCTCACCTTAACGGCTACACTCGCCCTGCTCCACCACAACACCACCCGCCACAAACCCCGTCCACAATCACTCCCAACCCAACATCCCTCATACACCTCGACTATGGGTTTCTTGGAGGCCCAACATATTGACCCGCCTAACGATGCCCTCAGTCCCATAGAATGGATCCGCCGATTTGCTGCTCTGCCCACTCCTTGGAACCCATGCACATTGAAAGACAGAAACCTGAGACTCGGCTCTCGGTTCATAACCCCCAAGACATTCGCCAAAAGACACTCCCCTCATCCCGCACACAATCAAGCGTACACCGCCCAAATTTTGAACATCACCCAAACAGCCCCCTTGAGCACCTCTGAACAGCCACTGATCAAGGGCGCCCTCATCAATGCCCGCTTCCTGGTCGCCCTCAGTATCCCACGACACGCCCACATCTCCAGCATCAGACAAGATGCTCACTGGCTCCCTGTACGAGACAGAATCACTCTCAGATCCCTCGTCATCGTCCATAAATGCCGCTCCAATGACACACCCAAATACCTGGCAGACAAGTTCCACAATCACACATCAACTAGACCAACTAGAACGCCATACTCACATTGCCTCTCCGTTCCCAAATTCTCCCTAAAAAAAGCAGGTGGCGCTAGCTTCCCAGTCCTAGCTGCCAAACTATGGAACTCTATGCCACCAAACCTTGGAGCAGAACCCTCATTTTGGACTTTTAGAGCCAAAACAAAAACTTGGCTTTCCAACAAAAACGCTGCTTAATGTACTTCTTCTCCACATGTCTCTGTTGACAACCTTGTAACCCGGTCTCCTACACCTATTGTTGTTATATCATAGTCTGTATTGTATATTTTTGCCATGTTGTAACTATCTCTAAGTTTCCGGCGCCCGGCTACCCCAGGGTTCGGCGTGCAGTACAAATAAATAAACTAAACTAAAAAACTTCGAAAATCAAATGATAGCACTTGCTTCCTTCCAGGGCATGTTTTACGCCAGTACAAAAAAAACATGGAAAGTCCATTAACAAAAAGGTCAGACGAGGCATCTGTGATGAATCAACTTCCGGGGCACCAGTGGTCCAGGGATGAATATCTGTTTCTAAACCATCAATCTGCCTCACACCTCTAGTACACCAAAGTGGATTGACCAGATTGGCAACACAGGTCAATTTTGATCCTCCTTGTCCAGTTTTGGTAACGTGGACGGATGGCAGGCTTATCTACGAAAGGTCGTGGATCGTTGGTTAGTTGCAACACAGCGAAAATACAATTATTACCAAATTATAAAAGGGACTCTCCAGTAAAGGTTGTATAAAAAATATCTACTTGCTTATTATCAGAACAGACCGTTCTAGCACACTACAAAATACAAACCACTGTGTAAAGGAATGCAGAGGCCAGACAGTTTCAAGAAGGAAAAGGGATGCACTCTGGCTACTGACAGGAGGGTACTCGGTAAAGTAATTAATCTCAATAGTTCAAGGATACTTTGTTTCAACACAAGGGGAGCAATAGGTTGTAAAATGTCACTAGGGGCCTTCGGAGAAGGACCAGCGTGACAGAACCACAATGTACCTTGTGCTTGTAGAGGTTCTTGGTGCCCAACAGCGTTGAGTCGGTTTCAGGGCGCTTTGCAGCTCCTGCGACAGAGTTCAAGAAGGGAGACAGATGTGGGTATCAGGCGACAGGCAGTTCGGTGAGCGAGGCGGATGTATGTGATTTCACTGAATCCAGTTCTCCTAATGGTAAAATCTTCAACATTTATTTTCTTCAAATTTCATTTTTATTCTGCAGTGGGAGACCCACCGCACCCCCCACTAACCCTACCTTATCCTATAACCTTACCCTTCCCCATCTATGTTTTAAAATGTAACCACTTATCCAATCAAATTAGAAGAAAAATACTTCAAAAATTTCTCATTCAGGGAAATTGTTTTTGGTGAAATGTAGGTATTCGAGCGAGGCTGGATGGACCGCTGCAGTCTGGCCTACACAGCGGCTCAGGGTCAGGAAACGTTGTCTCAATGCTGGTTGACATTTATGAAGCACTGCTCGAGGTGTCTCGGATGACGTTGGCGACTGTGGCGTGACAACAGTCAGGGGTACAGTCGGTTGCAGCTTGAGGGGCTCGACTGGGTCAAAAATGACCTTTAAGGCGGATGCTGGTTGATGCTTGTCGATGCACTCCTCTTAGCTTCTTCACTGGGCTTGTGTCCTTTAAGGTGGATGGCCCAAAGCTTAGGAGAGTGTTCCTGGCAATAGACTTATCCTTGGTTTGGTTTAGAGACTCTCTGGCACTTCCTATTAGGAAACCTGCGGCAGAGCCTAGTAGGGCATGCTGTGTGCTGGCTGGGTACCAGTTCTGGAGCTGCTGGAGTGTCCTCTGGTTTCAGTATCTCCCTCTGTTACCTGTGAGATGTTTAGAGGAAGGATCTTGCTTCCCTCTTGGAAATCCTGGCCTTCCTTCGCTGGCAGAAGCTGTAAGGCAGACTGTACTGCAGAGGAGCAGGGAAACATTTTCTTACCAGTTCCCACCCCCTCACCACCGTCATATTGGAACAGTTGAAAAAAGCCATAGTTGGGACCCCTTGCATTGTTCCTATACTGCATCAAGTGTATGAGCGACATTATGCACTCAGACAGCCATACAGAATGTACCCTCGCACTGAAAGTGTGGAAGTATGTTGCATGGAAGAAAGCTACATGGACGGATATCGCCTGCCAAAATGTCAGTATGCATCTGTGGACATCATGGACGTAAGTTAAGATGAAATCTGACAAGGACAAAGTAGTGTTGTGAAAAAGATATATGAACCTATGTTGAAACAATATGAAAATATTAAGTAACAATGTAACTAAAGCACTGAGGTAACATTGTGGGGTGAAATATAACCCCTGGATGCCAGAAATACAGAGGCCAGAGTCAGTTATGAGTGCTCACCGAAATATAAGGCCAGCACAGAAATGCGGTCCGACATAAGGGCTATGGAACCTAAATCATAAAGGAAAGAAAGTGGGCCTAAATCCGAAAATGCTAAAATGTGCGCAACGCATTTCAGGAAGGAAAAGGAAGACTTGTGGCTGATGGAAAGCTGCACTGACATATAAAGAAACTGCAATGCACAGTATCTTCAATGGCATACCAGGATTGTGCTCCAGGCAGCTAAAGTGAAACACAGCATGTCATGTGTAGTAAATAAAAGAATGCCATTTTCGTTTTTCCCTCATCCAGATTGACAATCTGCTAAGAGAAATGCTGACCAGACTTTCAAAGTGTGAACATGGTGTTCTCAAATAACAGCATTATACAAAGGACAATTTCATAGCAACACTCATGCATGTTGAAAATGTGAAAGCCTTATAAGATGCTGTGTAAAGCTATAATTATCTGGTAGTTTGAAGGATATTTGCGGCATGGTACATGGATGGTCATTTTTTCAAATGTGAAACTAAGCTCCAGGACCTCTCCTCTCCTGTTCCTAAGACAGGCCTGGTTGTCTTCATCCATCATTGCCCTTCCTTACAAATACAAGAAAGTAAGAATTTTAAGATTAGAAAACGCAATGAAGACCAGATAAGTCCGGTCTGCTCTGCAGCAGGCGTGACCTCCAGGTCACAAGTCCCATAAAAAGTCAATTAGTGTGGCTATCAGGCAGCTTTGCTTAGGTGACGTGCCTGAAGAGAAACAAAATTTAAGGAGCAAGGGTGGGGGCCCAGAGACAGAGGATATGAAACTGCAGTTTGATTAAATGGGAAAAATACATTTTATTGCATAAAAGGGGCAGCACACATGTCACAGTGGCCACTCCAGGCTTTTATTAAAGGGGGCCATCGCCACCTTCTAAACATGCTAAAATGAATTTGGTGGGATAAACACAACTAAAGTTATTAATGAAAATGTGATGTGGGCCTTCCCTTGATTCCAAGAGATGCAAAAGTTGGTAAAAGCATGCCAGTAATAATTAATATGACGACTGTAAAGTGGAATATTTTTCACTGATATGGCTCCTGAGTAAATGAAGAAAAACTGTATCTCTGCTCAGGAAGTACGTGCAGACTCCACACTAGCCTCATCTGATTTGCCTTAAAATGTAGTTCTTAAAAATATATTCACACATGTAAAGATTTGGAAATTTAGGCTACTTGCCGTGTTGTGAGATTTCTATGTCCTAAAGCATGCCGAGCCCACCTGTCAAAGTGAGATGATGAAGCTCTATCCTCCCACAGCTTTCCCAAATCACCTCCCCATCCCCTTGTCCTATCAGCACACAGGTGGGAGGTGGTTAGTGAAGACTAGCCAATCCCTATTGTGTGAATCATGACAAGTTAGTCTTGTCATTTGCCCTATAAATAAGCAGGTTTGCATGAGAACTGGAAATCTTCCAGTAATTCCGAGACCCAACCTACTGCCGAAATCTGGCGAGAAATATCCCAGCAGAGAGGCCTAAGTCTTATTGGAGACAGGAGCCAAGAGACATAGAAGCTGACTGGAACTTGGAGGAAAGATAGGAGACCCTTGACTGACCCCCTTGCTGTCCCAGTGGTGCCCTGATGCTCCCTGACGCCCAGTTCCAGGCCTCTCCTGTATGTAGAATAATCACAAAGCCATAGATTGTATAGGCCCTATGTTTTTCCAGCATTGTTTTTAGTTATTTCCCCATAGGAAATATCCTGTTTGTTTTTGTAGATCCCTAGCATATTTATGAAAGTAAATAAATAAAATTAATTCCGCTATTGAAATCACAGGATCTAATTGTTGGCATTCGAAACCAACAATCTTTTTCCCAGTGTGCTTTGAACTGGTATACACAAAGATTTGGCAAAAGAATGAATCCCAAAAAACCTGATTCCACGTGGGCGCAGGGAGCAAAACAAAATTCCCCATTGATCCCATTTATTTTAAATCAGAAGGGTGAAGCCTGGCAGTGCCTTTGCATATGCAAGGTGAAAAACGAGATTGCCACCTTTCCCATTCTGTTCTGACCAAAACCCCAAAGTCCTGTGTTTTGTCAGGTGTAGCAAAACGAATTTCCCATTTTGTTCTATTCTTTCACATTGCAGCTGTGCTAAATATCCCAAAAAACGATTTTCCCATTCTGTTCTTACCAAAACCCCAAAGCCGTTGTGCTATGGTTAGGGGTAGCAAAACACATTTCCCATTTCTTTCTATTCTTTCACATTGCAGCTGTGCCAAATATCCCAAAATCGATTTTCCCATTGTGCTCTGATAAAAGACCCAAAGCCCTGTGTGTTAGTTGTGGAAAAACACATTTTCCCATTGCTTTTCTGCCTCCCATATTGTTTCTGTGATCAAATATCCCCAAAACCAATTTCCTCATTGTGTTCCCACTCCCTGCCACTGGCCATCCATTCAGGGGAGTCAAGTTTAATTGACGTTTGGAGGGCGAGGGTTGCTGGGAGAAAGTGTAATTAAATCTGGAATCACTGTGTGTGTTGTATTGCTGTTTTTTCTGTATTGGTGGGTGATTTAAAAGGTAATAATTGTGACTGCATATTTTTGTGTTGGTGCTTTACGGAAGTCATTTTGTTCTTGTGTTGCCACAACATTGGTGGCTGATGTTATTCTATTTGTGATAGTTGCCTAAATAAATGAATTAATAAATATGTTCTGCATACACACCAGCCTGCTTCCTATTCCATTGTGGCACCGGGTACTTGTTGGGGTTGGGTGCGAGATGGGTTGGAGGCATCACCCAATAGAACCTGAATCAAAACCAAAGTGCTTTATTGTGCGCCACATTCATTGTGTGGAAAGGAACTCCATGAGTTGGGTGTGACAGTGTAATAAACCACGAAAAAACGTACCTAAAGCTTAGGTAATCATGGATCTAAAAAAGATGAAGTAACTTACTGACCAATAACTGTAAATACGCAGTAACGCAAGGTAGAAAGACAACATATAGAAGCTTGATATAGAGGAATATATAAAATGGCAAGGACGGCCATATTATGAAAATGGACGACGGCTCATGTTGATTTTAACTAAGCTACCTCAGAGACAGGCCAAGGTTGTAAGAATCAGGAGACGCATGAAAACAGCCACGTGAGCCAACCGGACGATGTGTTCAGGTTGGCCCAGAGTGAAGATGCTATTTTGGGGGATAAGCGCAAAGCACAAAGGGAGTACATGGATAAGCTCTGAATGTGGGACATTCTTTATAAATGAAGGAAGACGAAAATATCTGTGAGAGACAAACTGTTGGTCAAGTAAAAGTGTATAAACTTCATGTGAGATAGAGTGAGCAAGTTTCTAGAGGCCAAGAGGAGCAACAGCACCCTGCATAAATAAATAAAGCAGTAATTGAAAGGTTGAAATTGACAAATTCGTGATTTCTTCACATGTGACTCAGAAGTCGAAAACAAAGGCTATTCATTAAAGCCTTAAGATAAGGTAGTGATGTGCTCACACTCCCTTGAATGTTCCAGGACAGTGAGCAGCAACAAGGTCAACTACAAACGGAAGACTTTGGCTAATGGCCTACTGATGACAGACTAATTGGGAAAATGGGGAGTAGTCTGACGGGATTCAAACACCTAGGTTTTGTTTCACATACGTGCTGCTAAGGAGCCAAAAGTCCAAGGTTGGATTAGAATGCGAACCAATCAGTGAAGTTAGGAGACAACCTAACATACAATGTTGCAGGAGCCAATCCACTGTTGTTATGTCCACTATAGCCAGTACTATATGTACTCTTACATCCCGTCCCCTTACTTACATACTGTATGGGCGTCCCTCATGAGGGACGGGAGAAGGAACTGTTTCACCAGAAAAACCTTCTACCTCTTTAAATTTAGAGGCACGCGGGGTGCGGCCCTGGGAGCATGCACTCGCCTGACTCTGCCCACCGGGTCCACTCCTCAGTCCCCTTTTGCGCATTGACGGGAACGGGCCGATTTCACTAGTGCTCCTGGGTTTGGCTACGGCTATGTAATACCACACGCTCTTCCCCGGTTATTGTTCTATCTTGTCTTTTTTTTTTCTTCTAGATACTTGGTCCTCCGACGCCACGCTCCTCCCCGGCGCATGTCGACTTCGACGGGCTTCAGCAGGTGTCCAGCCTGCGAGGGAACCTTCCCCACATCAGACGCCCATGCCCTTTGCCTCCACTGCCTTGGCCACGACCACGGCTGAGAAGGTTGCTCAGCGTGTGACTCCTTGACACCTCGGGCACTGAAGAACAGACAGTGAGGGGCCTGTCAGGCTCTAGTACCAGCACACGTACCGAGGCTAGTTCAGCTACCAGCCTTGCGGCCGAGGGGTCTCCAGGTCCTTCCAGTATCAGTGTTGCGGGGCCGCAAGGTACTTGTTCCAGGGTTACTCCTGAGGGCCAAAGCCCTAGTACCGGCATCATGTCCGAGGGGGCGCCTTCACGTGGCACTACCGGCAGTTCTGCCGAGGGCTCTACGCCTTCCAGGCCCCGGCCTGAGGTGCGGGATAAGCCTTACGATCCAACACCAAGCGTCTTGGATGGGGCTGGTTTCAGCAAGCCAGGCACCACGACTTCGGCACGTGGCAAGCAGCTCCACAAAATGGCTGCTGCTCCAGACAAAATGGCAGCCCATCTGATACATCCTCTAGCAGAGCTGGTCCAGGAACGAGTCACAAGGTGGGACTGTGGTCAACCAGGTACATGGCCTACAGTGTATCCATCAGCAGTGCAGGGCAGGCTTCCCCTGCATCCCAGACAGAGTGCACCATGGCCCCAGCAGCCCGTGGCCACTCCATCAATATTTCCTGCCACCTCCTCAGCCTCCGAAGACAGGATGGGATATATCCCATGATTCCTCCAATGGCTCTGGTGCCTTAGGCCCCAGCGCTTCCCGCGCTTCCTTTGCCGGCTCCTGCTCCGGCCCCCACGCCACTGGCAGTACAGGCGGTTCCACAGGCTCCGGTTCCCACACTGCAGCCCACGGCACCCAGTACCCCTCCACCAGTTCTGGATCCTCCGAGCACTCAGATGGACACAGACGAGGAGGAGGACCCCAACTCACCATCGTCAGCAAAGGCCTTCCATGAACGCCTTGCGGCCCTGGCCCTGGCAGAATACCTGGGCCTTCCTCAGCCCGAGGAGGAGGTCCTGGCAGAAGTCCTCACGCTAAGGCCCCCCTCCAAGACAGAGATCCCGATGCAGAAGGATGTTGTTGCCCTGGCCAAGAAGGGGTGGCTGAAGTCGCACTCGGCCCAACCTGTCAATCGGCGCCTCAACGCCAAGTACAGGCAGCTAGAAGGGGATACGCTCTTGCTTTCGGCTCATCCTCAGCTGCACGCCTTGGTGATTGCTGCAGCGTCATTCTATTATAAGCCCCAGTCGTCCTCAGCCACCTCGTCCTCTGCGCTGCTAGGCAGGGAGGAGAAGATATTGGAGGCTTATGGGAAAAATCTGTACTCCAACGCCTCCCTGCATCAAGCCAAAGCTGATGCCATGTTGGCAGCTGCTAACCAAAGCCCTCCCAGAACTCCCGCCCCAAAGCCAGGCTTGCTTCAAAGCGGGACTAGGAGAAGCCAGGCTAGTAGCATCCGGCATCATGGAGTCCTCAGTGGCCCATATTGATACCTCTGGCCCGGGCCATCTGCATCACCACGGACATGAGAAGGATGGCCTGGCTCCGGGTGACGAAGTTCAACCCGGACGTCTAGGATCGCATATTGGACCTTCCATTCGAGGGTAGTGACCTCTTCCACTCCTCCACGGATGAAGAATTAGATAAGAAAAAGAACAGCTCACAGACCGCTAAGTCTTTATTCTTATGAAGGCCACGCCTAAGGCGTACACCCAGTCCAATCCACGCTCCGACAAGGGGCAGGTGTCTGGAGTGTTCCGAGGCTTCCAGGAACGGAGGTCCAGGCAACCTGACCGTTCCCAGAGTCAGCATCAAAGGAAACAAAAGGGGGGGGTCAAGGGGTTTATCCAATCCCCCTCCTCCTCAGCAGCCTCAGAGGGAATAAAGGCATGCCACGCCCCTCCAGGTCTTAGTGTCTCCGGTGGGGGGCAGGCTTGCCTCTCATGTGCAATTTTGGCACCAAAACTTTTCAGACCCCTGGACCTTATCTGTAGTCTCCACGGGGTACCACCCACCGGTCCCTCCCTCTCCTCCCTTCTCCTCTCCTCTCCCGATTGGGACAGCAACTCTGTTGGCTGAGGTCCGGTCGCTCGTCGAGAGCCAGGCAGTGGAAGAAGTCCCAGCATCCCTGAGAGGATTGGGCTTCTATTCCAGGATTTTCACCATACAGAAGAAGAACCAGGCTGGCCTGAGAGTTGTGTTGGACCTTTCCACCCTCAACCTCTCCCTACCTCTAGAAAAATTCAAGATGGTTAAGCCAGCTCTCATTGCGACACTGAACAGGGGAGACTGGGTGTGCTCCCCGGATCTGAAGGACGCGTATCTACACGTCCCAACTTGGCAGCCGCATTGGTCCTTTCTGTGCTTCAGGATCATGGGCTGCAATTTCCAGTACAAGGTTCTACCCTTTGGCCTTAACTTGCCCCCAGGGTTTTCACCAGAATGATGAATGCGGTGGCGGCTCTCCTCAGGACCACCACATCTACCCATACCTCGACGACTGGCTCGTCAGGGCCTCATCTCCGCAGGTGGTTCTTCATACCTCCTCCGTGCTTATGAACAGACTCCACGACCTGGGGTTTACTATCAATCTCAAGAAGTCTCAGCTGCAACCCACGCAGAAGCTGACCTTCATGGGCCTCATCTGGGACAACGCCTCCGAGAGGGTGTTTCCCTCAGAGGACAAGATAACGGCCATCAAGAGAGCTACTACTCACTTCCTCTCTAGGACTGTGACCTTGGCCTAGTGGTACCAGCACCTACTGGGCATTATGGCTGCAGTCTTTCTGGCCGTCCCCCATGCAAGACTCAGGATGAGGAGGCTGCAGCTTCACTTCGCAGCTTCCTGGGTTCAAGAGAGGGGCTCACAAGCGGAGCCTGTGGACATTCCCACGTCTCTCCACCCGGACCGACCTACGGCGGGGCAAGCCCTTCCGGCAGCCTCTCCATCAGATCACTGTCACAACAGACTCCTCCCTCGAGGGCTGGGGCGCCACTCTGGACAACCACAGCGTCCATGGAGTCTGGACCTTGCAAGATCAGGAGTCCCACATCAACTGGCTAGAGTTGAAGGCCATATGGCTGGCCCTCAAAGCCTTCCTCCCTCTCATAGAGGGCAAGAGAGTACTTATCCAGACGGACAACTCCACCAGCATGTATTATGTGAACAAGCAGGGTGGTACCAGATCCCCTCCACTTTGCAACCTCGTGATCAGCATGTGAGAGTGGGCCCTGGAGGACAACATCTACCTCATGGCTGTTCACCTCCCGAGGGAAGCCAACCTGGAGTCGGACAGACTCAGCACACTGGTGGCAGACAATTACAAGCGGCAATTGAACGACCTGGTACTGGAGGAAATCTTCTGCAGATGGGGGCACCCCCAAGAGGATCTGTTTGCCTCCCACGTCAACAAGAAATGGCAGCAGTTCGCCTCCTGGCAGGGGTAGGGACCCGGCTCCCTGGGCGATTCCTTTCAGCTACACTGGAACTACATGAGGGCATACACCTTCCCACCCACCCCTCCTGGTCCACAGGGTGATCTGCAGGATAAAGCAATCGTGTCACCTCAGCATCATTTTGATAGCTACCTGTTGGCCAGTGAGACCATGGTTCACCGAGTTGCTTATCCTATCAGACAGGCTTCGCATTCAACTACCTCTGGGCCCAGCTCCACTCCTGACGCAGCAGGGTGGCAGGGTCCTCCAACCTGCTCCTCACAAGCTAGCCCTCGCAGTGTGGTTCCTTACCAAGTCACTCTGTGACACTTGAACCTATCGCAGATTAACCTGGAGATCATACAGGGCGCCATAAGCAAAGCTACCAGGAGCCAATACAAGAGCAAATGGACTAGATTCTGTCATTGGGCCAGCTTTAAGGAGATCGACCCTCTCAAGTGCTCTTTGGATGATGTCCTCTCCTTTTGGGCACACCTCGCGCACTCCGGAGTGCGAGTCAACACATGCCGCACTTACCTGGCAGCCATAGGTGCCTAAATAAATTCAGAGGAGGGTCTCTTTTCCTCCTCTAACCCGGTGGTCAAGTGGCACCTGGTGGGCCTCCACAGACTCTACCCGCCCATAAAGAGGCCTCACCCAGCCTGGGACCTCAACGTGGTATTGGGCGCATTGGCCTACAAACCATTGAGCCAATGGCGTCCGCTGACATCAGGTGGGTAACCCTAAATACAGCTCTGCTCATGGGCCTCACCTCAGCACGCAGTCAGCAAGATCTAGGCCCTCATCACCTCAGATCCCTATACCACTTTTCACAAGGACAAGGTGGTCCTCCGGATACACCCTGCTTTCCTACCTAAGGTCTCATCCGCCTTCCACCTTAACAAAGGGATTGTTCTATCTACTTTCTTCTCCGATACCAAGGGTGAACCTCAGAGAGTGTTGCATCGCCTCGATGTCAGACACACTCTGAAGTATTACTTGGACAGGACCAAGGATTTCTGCAAGTCGGATGCCCTTTTTGTCACTTTCAGAGGTGCAAGGCCAGGTTATCAGGCTTCCAAGGCCTCCATCTCCATTGAGAAAAATGTTTGCTTAAGGAGGGTCTCCTCTCCTCTCCACCCTAGGGCTACACTCAGTTGTAATCGCCCATACAGTATGAAGGAAAGGGGATGGGACGTAAGAGTAATTAATAGTTACTGACCGTAGTGACTAACACACGCGTAGTCCATACGTCCCACCATCCTCCCCCTAATAATACTGGTGTCATTAGGCAATGTTGCATATTGTCGATGCGTCAATGGGGACTGAGGAGTGGCGCCGGTGGGTGGAATCAGGCGAGCGCATGCTCCCAGGGCCGTGCCCCCGCTCGCCTATAAATTTAAAGGGGAAGAAGGTTTTTCTGGTGAAAAAGGTTCCATTTCCCATCCCTCACGAGGGACGCCCATACAGCATGGAGGAAAGGGGACTATGGACTAAGAGTATTTTAGTCACTACGGTGAGTAACTATTAATTGTTTAGAGGTAGTTCAAGGCACACGCTACAGACAAGTAGTAGCCAATGAAGGACAATCCTTATATGTTCTATAAGTAGATATGTTCCCATCACCAATCCATTCCCTTGCTAGGTTTTGTATTTTAACACATAGAATGATGTCACAGATGATGAATATTGAGGTATAAGACCTCCATGTAATGAAAATTGGTTGTCAGTGTGCAAGCATCAGCCCGATATTTGCTATTTGACCCTTCTTTATTAAACAGTGAATAAAGTAGCACTTTACCATACTCTTTGAGTCTATCCGATTATTTGGTCTAATATCTATTATTGTAATCCCATCTATCACAAAAGATACTTCAAGTTGCTAGAGCACAGAACCTTCAGCCAGGGTCCAATGCCGAGTTCTCCTTGTGAAGTCTTCAGATGATCTGCCCAAGAGAGGGCATCAGCGCTCTTTGAAAGCCAAATGGGCCACATTGATTGGTGTAGGCTAAGCCTACCTGAATGAACCAATCATGGGTCCCTACCAACAATCTCCTGTATGTGTGAGGTCATAACTAGAGTGCTTTGCAACAGAAAAGGTAAAGGGGTGAAAACATGTAATCTTCCTGTCTGTTCATAATTAAAGGGTCTCTCTGGTTAATCTCTCCGTGGTTCCTGATTAAAGCGGCAGGTTTCCCTTGAAGCTGTGGCGAGACCAGACTTTTGGTCGCAGCCAAACCACATACTTGTACCTTCTGAATGGGGTCCCTCTGCAGGGATGACTACTGTAAATACACAGTCCCAGATATGACAGGTCACAACCCTTGATAGTGAGAGGTTTGAGCTGGCTTCATGTTGACACAGTGCATATCAAAGGTTAGTTGAGGTTTTCTGTCTCCTTTGTTCACCTCTGCAGCTAGGCCTCATTTGGGCATTTTTGAAGTATACTATGTTAGTATGCTAATTACGCTAATTGCTGCCACCATTCTGCAGTGCCTACATAAGAGGACAGGGCAGATCCACAGAGCCTTTGATGGTTAATTAGGCTAGCAATGGAAGAAGGACGGTTTTCACCTCCACCTTCTGAGAGACAAGGTGTAATCCTGAACGTCATATCGCAGCTAAATATGACAGAGAGACTGCGCCTGTAGGCTTTCTCCACCCAGAGCACACAGATGCATGTGTATGTTGTGCAATTTCCCAGAGGATGATGTACCATCATTCAATTTCAAATAAAGCCCAGGTGAGCGCACACCCACCGTGTGGATGGTCGAATTCCTCACAGCATCATTCACAATTAGGTCAAAAATTGAAAACCTAAAAAAGCCCCAACATTCACCATCTATGCCCCCCCACACACACATACACAAATAGACACACTCACTGCTCATAATCATGCACATGATATCATTAATTAAATTACAAGTGAATTCAATGTTGACATGATTGGTAATACTAGATGTCCTCTTGAAGCAATGTGTAAATATCTATCAGACTACCTAGAAGATAAACTATGCATAAATATTCAAATATCCGCACACATCTGTTTATATGTAGAGAGACAGAGAAAGAGGGGCAGAGGGACGGAAAGACAGCAGAATAAAAGGAAATAGGCATTGAAAGACATGGGAAGGGGAGCGAGAAGAGCCGAGTGGCCAGAAAGAGTAAGAAGGAGAGACTGAGTGGGAGTCCTCACTCTGTACCACGGTGGAGTCAGCAGGTATGCCTTCACGGCCCATGTCGATGAAAACACTGGTGCTCTCTGTGGTCTCCTCCGCGATGGCAGTGTTGGAGGAGGTGTCAGTCAACCGCTTGATGGGATTCCCATTCCCGGCCTCCGTACACAGGCGACTCAGAAGTGCTTGCTCGCTGCAGTCAATCTTGTTAGTTGTTGTGCAGCAGCTATTGTGGGACTGGTCAAGCTCTGGAGGTTGAGGTATGACCAGGAGTTTTGACTCTATATTGGTTCCAGCGCATCCGGAATCCATGGTTGGCCATTCCGTTGTTCTACACAACAAAAAAAGAGGTGAATGAAGCAAACAATACACAGTCAATGATGAGAGAGGGTAAAGTCATGAGAGGTGAAGAAGGAGAAGGCAAAGATTACAGAAAGATTTTAAACTAGACAGAAAAGAAGAGTTGAAGAACTGCAGAGGAAATAAGAAACGTGTGGAAATGGAGAGGGAAAAAAGTGTGGAACTGGAGAGGGAAATGAAGAAAGGTTTGCAACTGGAGAGTGAAAACAAGACCAATGTGGAACTAGAGACCGAAAATAAGTGCGTGGATTGGGATAGGAAAGGCAGACCTGAAAGGAGGAACTCTGCCAAGTACACAGAGCGTATATTTAGCCTTCCTACACATTTTTGCAGCTCAATCTGTAAACTTGCCTTTCTTATTGTCTCATTGAAATCTCCCAACAGTACCAGTTCAATCTCCATAAAGGAGCTGAACATTCATACATTCTTTCTGCTTATTGCTTACTGACCACTTTCCTTACCTTAAGGGTGTCTTGTTAGTAAGTGCTGGGAGTGGTATGTTTAATGTGCATTGCTTCAGTTTATACAGTTCTTTCTATGTCACGTATATAAGGAAGGTCTACTAGTTTTTATTTAAACTGTTGTCTATACAGCCATGCCCCCCACCACCTCTTTGCACTAGGCCCGGTATTGATAAGCAAGATTTGATCTGTCTTTGTGGTCGACTATCGATGAACACTATTGATGAATCTCTAGGTCGGGACTCATGCTCTCTCTGTTGAACGGTGAGAAATCATCAGACTTTTTCTGGCAAGATCTTGTGTGTTGTATAGAGTGGGAGAATGGTGTTAACTCAATAGTGCAGATACCACACTCCTTCCCGGCATCCAACAATGCTATGATACGGGCAGAGCAGAAGAGGACTTCTTGAGCAAGAAACACAGTTACTTGGCCACCTAAGCAGCTTCCTTATTCGGATCACTTCCCCACGTGGCAGGTAACCAAGTGTGAGTCATAATCTGCTAAGGTGAGTACGATCACATGCAGTGGCAAGTTAAGAGCTATTAAATTAAATCCAGGAGAAACCCCTTTAGAAATAGGTGAACAAATTAAAAACATTGTGGATCTGTGGATCAATGGTAAAACCTTAGACACGCTAACAGAAATGATCACCCTGGAACAGTTTACTTATTCCTTACCCCCTTTTCTGCAAAAAGCTGTTCTTCAGTTAAATCGACCAACCCTAATTATGGCCATTGAGACTGCTCAAAAGCACTCAGACGCAGCTAAACATTTCCATTCGGCCCATCGTTGGTACGAACGGAGGGATCATAAATCGATCCACCGATCTCAAATACATGGAACCGTGAAACCAGGGGGATTATATAAAGGCAGGGAAGGACTGCTACAAGAAAGGATAGACATCAAGAGGGTTGACCCAAAAGCCAAAGAAGAAAGCAAAAAGGAAGAAACAAAAGGAAGTAGACCATCTCCTCCTGTCTGTTTCTCCTTTTCTCCTGCAGGAAAACCAGACATGTGGCTTGGTATTGTCCAAAGAATCTAAAGGATGAACCTATGGAAATAGGTTGCCTAAAGGGTGAAGAATGGGATGATCCCGAGAAAGAGCTAGAAACCTTTAGTATCTGTTTATGCCAATCGTCTACGGATTTCACATACGAGAAGGCTTGGGTAAGCGGAAGACAAGTAAGGGCCTTAATCGACTCGGGTAGTAAGCAAACTGCTATCCGAGTCGATTTAGTCTCAACTGAGGTACTTGAGAATGTGGCCCTAGTTAGAATCACCTGTGTGCATGGCGATAACGAAGTGTACCCCAACATACCCATACACATTAACATCAGGGAAGTGTCATGTGAAATATTATCAGCCATAATACTGGGGCACCCCGAAGAAGTTATCCTAGTACGAGACTTCCCTACCTTTTCAAATCTATTACAGGAAAATAAACCTCCATTTGGAGATTTTCTAGCCCAGAGTAGCTGGCAAGCAGACTATTCCTCCCAAAACTCTCCAATCAAACCCCAGTTTATAGGCTACTGTAGAGAGAGCAATAAAACCTCCAGACCTCTACGAAAACCAACTAGAGCCAAGCAAAAAAATATGCAAGAGTTTGTGGATATGTCTCGTCCCTGTTCTCCTCCTAATACGGGACAAAGAACAGATATATCCACCCTGCATAGGGGAAGGGCATGTGAGAAACCTGAAGGTGTCTCCCTGACCAGTCCCCGGGGGTCTGTCATCCAGGTGGCCAGGACACGGCCATCGCTATTGGACCCAGTTCCTGGGGGTGGACCAGTGAGGGAGGATCACCTGGATGGGGGATCCTTGGGGAGTGGAAGTGGGGCACTGACAGGTGAGACGCAGTATCCCCCTTCTTATGACAAAGTTTCCCCAACTTTCCACGTAGGATACACAAACATTTTACTCCCCCCTTTCCGACGTGAACACTTTCACACATTACGAAGAACGACGGACTAAGACTCAAACTATTTACCTGACATGTCCCAACACCAGGGTCAGGCAAAGTCAAGCATTTGACCCGAACCACACAAACCTGACGGTCCTTTTCCTTCCCCACTGGGATAAAAGGTGGAGCACAAGAGCACAATACGAGCAAGGCAGACCATACGTCCAGGGAGCTAAATCAACACGACAGTTCAAGAGGAGGAGAAAGATGGCGTATACCGATAGAGTAACAGGGAGACAAGAGACCTTGCCCTTTCCAATCAAGGCCTGTGAGACCTCCGCAGAAGGAATCGTAAGACTGCGAACAATAGCCAGTGTGTGTTACAGCAGATGTCTACGGTACACAAGACCCTCCCCCGCTGATAACCAAGCCGGGGAAAGACGCTTGTCTCTGTGGTACCAACCTCAACTCTGAGGAAAAAGAAAGCCAATCGGTTCATCACAGTCGGTGAGTTGAGGGGAGAGTCAATAAGAAACCGAACTGTGTTGAATGAAAAGTAGCAAACTGCTAATTGAACTTTGAAAGTATAAAGAACAATTGTTGTGAAAGGGGGAAAACCAGCAACAGAGGAGTCCAGCACCACGTGGGTGCTCAAGCAGGCAACTCTGGACGATTACCCAAGTTTTGAAACTACCGTAACCAGAAGGCCTTGGGAAAGGTGAGGTGAGAAGAGAGGTCAAAGTGGTCATACAGGGCCCTTGTAAAATCCTCTGTACAGTCGAAAGCCTTTGACCGACAGATGATTGTGAAGCCAAGGGGAGTGAATGCTGCATCGTAAGAGTTGAATGGAAAAGACGAGATTGGCAAGAGTGAAACTGAACAAGGGATGCCGGTAAAGAGGGGGCGAAGTCTAAAGTCCCAAAATACAGTGTGTTGACAAAAGTGAACCCGAACAAGGGATGTCCACGGTGAACTGTACAAAAAGATATTAAGACTTGTGAAGAACGCCATAGTGAACCCGAACGAGGGAGGCGACCAGTCGAGAGGGGTTTGAGCCGGAATGAGGGAGATCAAGGGGTGAACAGACATCACCCGAAGATTTGTGAATGCCAGAAGGGTCGGAGCCCGAGGGGTGAACAGTCATCACCCAAAGATTTGCAAATGCCAAAGGGGTCTGAGCCCAAACGAGGGGGATCCAAGGGGTGAGTAGCCATCACCCAAAGATTATGTGCAAACAGAAAGGAACTTTGAATTTTTGTTTGTTATTTTGAACCACAGGCCCTCGAAAACAAGGGAACATAATTATCAGAGGTCCAGGTATTATTGAAGAACTTTCTAAGGGATCTGCGACTGAAAGTGGGGCATCCATAGGTGAAAGACATCATCAGAGGATCCTAATATTGCTGAAAGGAACTCTTTGTTCATTATTTGAATACTTATTTGATACTTCAGGCCCACGGCACCAAGAGACTGTTTGATGGAAAAGAGACTTAACCACCGTATGCCCCGATTGCTTAAAGCGGAACTGTTAGCTCGTGCTGGGAAAGCTCAAGCGTGTGCTGTGCTCCAAGTTCCACCTTGTCCCGTGCTGAAAACGTGGGGAAAGGAGACCTCCAGTACCGCATCCTGACTTATCATTTGTGAACACTTCCTTCATTCCTAAGAACATTATTCCACACTTCTTTTTGTATTCAGCGTAAGGATTGGCAATAGGTTTTTCTTGGTATAGGCCCTGTTATTTGACACGCCGCCACTGGGACTGCCTTATTATTTGATGGTCGAAGCTTGCTCCCATCTTAGATTTAGGTTTAGATTAGGTGTTTTTCCAACCTACCTTTACAGTTTAATGAACACCCTTGAACTGTGATCACTTGTGTCTGTCTTTACGGTTGCCACCATGAGTTCCCTACAGCCTGCTAAACGTTTAAAGGGAGCGTTCACGTTTCTACATGTGCTTCATACTAGGGATTCAAAACATACCTAGACTCTGCCCTCCATGTCAGAGTGATGTAGTTGGGAAGCACACACCAGGGCCCAAGTGGAGGGTACATGTGGGGGGACGTAGTCCCTCCACTGTTTTCAGAGGGCACCTTGATTTGCTAATTTCTGGTGATGCCACATTAAATTGGTATGTTAATGAGCCACCCCCGCTTTTTTATTAGGACTTGACCTCTCAGAACCCCAGTCGCTGAGTAGAGGCAGCATGCAGATCCTGCCCAGAGATCGGCTTCTAACACAACGGCAGTATACCTTGTATCAGCCACAGAGACGAACAATCTGTTCATGAGCTGTGGAAGAGATATTCATGATGATGATTGATTGATTGATGATGATGATTCATGTGATGTGACTGAGAAGGGCAGTGATACATACCCTGAGTCACAAATATCAAGCGTGTGTTAATGTGAGCACGCAAAAGAACTAAGAGGTGCCGAGGTGTTAATAATATTAAGGTACTGGGTGCCCACATTACTTTACTCTTGATGGGGGACACTAGCAAACATGCAGCATGTGCCTCCATTTTCTTGTCCACCCGTTTTGTCACTATAATCGCTGTTTTGGTTCACCTCTCCTGCCACTTTTCTCATGGCTTTTGCCTCCTGTCCCAAGTCTCTGTTTTCCCTCTCACTTTCATTGTTTGAAATAATTCTATATATTCTGTTGATATTCTAATTTCTCCCAGTCTTGTGACTGCATGCCGAAGCAAGGTTCACCATTTGGGTGAAAAGAAGATCGTAATAGGAAATGAGGAAGGAAAATAATTAACTGCAGAAATGGAAGGGAAATCCGGGAGAGAGGCAGATCAGTGTGAGAAAAACAGAGATTATCCTGGAGAAAAAGAAAAAGAAAAGCAAAAGCTTATTGGCAAAAGGAGACGGTGGAAAGTAGTGCGTAAAGTAGCTCACAGAGTTAAGCTCTTCTCTCAGATATCTGTGTCAGTCTGCACATAATAGGTTGAAATTCAATTTAAGCAGCTTCAACTCAGCCCTTTACCCTTCAGTAGTCAATAAGTTGCGCTCCATGAAGACATGGGTAGTAATTGCTACTATTATTTCAGTATGACACGGTCGGAGAAATTGAAGATAAAGCGCTATACACATTTGATGTTACTATTAAGGATCTATGCTGTTTCTTCAAATTAGGTTTTCATCTACTGCTCCAATTTAGATTCTACCCTTTCCTCCATCTGCCCCATCCTTGCTTTTATGCGGGAAGGCACCTGGGAGGCTCCCACTTAACCCTCATGGATATAGCCCTTCCACAAACAAATCCCTATCCCTGACACTCATGTACATCTTTCACCCTTTAGAAACTGTTTGTGGTAATCAGATTAGTAAGGGAGATTTGGTTGTTTACATTAAACCCATTGTGAAGAAACAGCACTTCTAATGGATTGTGTCCTCCCACGGATTCCTCATCTTTGATATACCGATATCCAGCATGCAGTTTCAGAAACTTTTGTCGACAACAGAGAGCACTGTGTGTAGTCGGGTCGATGTCCCTTGGCAGCTTCCATTGCCGCGCTCTGAAGTGAAGTTGAAATTGGGGTAAATAACACGCACTGCGTCCGTTGCTTCAGTTCTGTTTTTCCACATGCATGGCACGCTTCAGAATGGGTTGACTTGTCTGAGCGATTCTTACTTTTAGTTTCTACTGCGTTGTTACTATTTCTTTGAATATGTCTACTCTGAAAACAGGGTTTAAGAGGTATGCAGACTGTTATTCAAAGATGTAGATCACAGATCTGCACCGGATATGCGCGTCCAATGTCCCTGAGGAACTCATTTGTGAGGAATATTGCTTAGATGACTTGGTTATGTGCCTTAAGTAGGGGTGTACCAAACTTCAGCTTCCAGTAAATATTTGGCTGAATTCCGGCAGAAAATTAGGTATTCGGCTTCAGCAGAATACCTAATGAAATACTTACTCGAAGCCGAAGTTACACCTCTTGATGATATAGTGGAGTAGATTTTTTGGGGCAAATATATTGCAGCTCTTCATTATAAAGCACAGTAATGTTGTCAGTTAAAACTACCAAGTGTGCACTGCGTTGCTAGAGAACCTTCCATTGTCCCCGTTCATGAGATTGCGGGGTTATGAATGTGTGTACGTAGGGGAAAAAAAGTGTGTTGAAAAAACCATCATACTACATTGCCCACAATACTCTTTCTCCCAAACTGGACTTTAGGGGTGGATGTTAACTTCAGACTTTCCCCAGTTTTTCGAACATTGCTTGTGGTTTTATAGCACGCAATGCTTTTCAAAATACCGATGATCAGCCTCAGTGCCAAAATGTCCTGCTTCGTGCCAGAAACCTGTTGCATATCTCTAAAGAATATTAACACCACCTAGCGCTGGCTACAGTGTAAATTGTCTCTTCGTGGTGCCAAAAGCAGCTCGGTAAAAGTCAAGCTGTTCAGCCGTTGAGGTCTTTACCAATGCTGCTCCCCTGTCACTCTATAGAGGGAGCAGATGCGATTTCTCAGAGCCCGGCACTTGATCCAGAGACTAGCTTGGCCCTCTGCACAACTGGAAGGCGCCTTGCTCAAATCTCATCTGTCTGGATGGACTGAAGGAGAGGCTCTGAGCCAGTGTGCTTTGCGCCTTGCACTGGCACACATGCACTGCCAAGCAGTCAGAGACTCTGGAAGGCTGGCAGAGATGGGACAGAGGCCCTTGTGCCCATTATTGCACCATAACATATGAAAGCCTGCCCTATCTGTATAAATAGTCTGTGCAAACTTTTCATATGTGTTTTACTAGTGATCTCATTATTCACAAATTAACTGTAATAACCTGTTTGCGCCCAGGTGTGCATTGAGCAACAATTCAAGTCCCTAGTTGCAATGTGGGCTAAACGATATAAACAGTTAAAAAAATATGTTTGCCTTAAAACAAAGTTGTGCACCCTGTACACGCCTTATTTCTCTTAAAAATCACCCTGAACATTATTCAGTGTTGCTAATGGCCACAGTGCCTTCTGTTGTGGGCGATACTTGGTGCGACCAGCTCTGCATACACGTTATACGCCCTTTCTTTACTCTGACCTATTAACTCAGCAGTGAGCCATTATCACCTGTTAGGGCCCGTCACAGAAGGCATTATTGCCAAGTGCAGTTGAGTTGTATCATCACAATGCCTGCTGCCAGAGCCAGCATGGAACATGGCTCCAGCTGCCTCTACCAAAATGTACACTCATGAGTTGATAGTGCACTAGGCAGGTGTGTATCATGGCAAATGACCCAGCAGTGCTAGCGTGGGGGGTTCTCTGAGCATGAGAAAGAGTGCAATCAAAGATCATTAAATGTGCATCAAGAGGCTACAAGGGTCAGGCCACCAAGACTTGCACCCTGCCTCTAGCCCCCCCCCCCACCACAGAGAGATTCTGATTCATTTTTACTCATTTATTTTCAATAGCATCTGTTCAACTGGTCGGAATGTGATGGGCAGCGCCGCAAGTCTGTGAAATGGCAGGAGTGTGTTGATCAAAAAGCCCCCGCTCGGGAATGCAATGTGCTACAGCAGGGGCTTGTGGGAGGGGGTTTTGTGGGGATTCGCTGCCAGGGTTCTCCATTCAGAGGAGGGCTTGGCAGGCTGGAAAACGGTCAGCACAATGTCACAGTGCCACCCTGGGACACTTGAGGAAATCAGCGGCCGGTCCAGGCTCTGGCCATTGTGCAGATGCACCCCACAGAGCAATTCAGGGCCTGAATGAGATGGGTAAAGACCCCGCAGAGTTACAGGGGTGAGGGGAGGAGGGTCAGGCTGCAAAAAGTCTTTGTATTGTGCTAAGACATTCCTCCAATTGTACACGACAGGCCCCAGAACCGCCACTGCTGGGAGCAGGACACAGGCAGCAGGCAGCACTGATGTAAACGGGCAGCGCTGATCATACCAGGCACTGCTTATAGCCAGCATGCATTACCGATGGCAGCATGCACTACTGATGGCAGCAGCCAATAATTCTGGACCAGTTCCTACTTTTTCTGGCATGCATCCTATGTGAGCCACATCAGCAAGAGCAGTTTCTGCATTATGTGCAAGGCAGGCCAATTTACTGCCTGCAAAGGGTTCACGTGTTCACATATGAACAGGTAGAAGGGGTTAGCAGAGCACTGAAAGCAGCACCCTCTCCCTCCTCCTCTCTCCAACACCAGCAGTGCCCATAATGTCTCCTTCAGGGCCCTCCCTTCTAAAGCTTAGTTACAGCTATGATCTATTTATAAGCATGTCCTTCACTGAAGTCCTGTTAAAACCAGCATTGGCAAAGACAACAGTTTTGGCTTGTTATGCATATCTTGACACATTTCCAGTAGTAATCTACTATTCGGTAACTATTCGGCCCCAGCTGAATACTTAGGTCAACTATTTGGTATTCGGCCGAATAGTACATTTACTATTCGGTACACCCCTAGCTTTAAGGAAGCCAGTGGATGAGACACTTCTCCAGAAGTGGAATTTGCTTCATTTGACACAGTTGCTTATCCAAGTGCTGCATACAGGGCAGTGATGAACAGAGTCACTGAGTATTTGTGTTGGGGACGTCCTGCAAAGGACATAGTACAGGATGACCTTACTGATAGCCTTGACAAAGATCCACCCAAAGAACCTGTGCTGCCTTTCCATTCTGCACTTAAAAACACCATTTTGGAAAATGGGCAGGAACCCGATACCACTCCGGCAGTCAATAAGAAGTTGTTAAGAAAGTATACACTCCTTTCCTTTAGCTCTCTGGCCAGCCTCTCTTGGCACTCTTCCACTCCCACCGGCAAGGCTAAAAACCTTGGGGTCATCTTCAACTTCACACTCTCCTTCTCTCCTCACATCTCTGATGTCTCTAAGAAGTCACACTACCAGCTGCACCTCCTCAGAGGTATTCTTCCTTTCCTCTCCTTCCCCGGGAAGCTCACTGTCACCGGAGCTCTGGTTCTTTCTAGGATGGACTATTGCAACAGCCTCTTTCTTAATCTGCCTGCTTCTACTCTCTGCCCTCTGCAACTTATTCAGAACAGGACTGTGAGACTTGTCCTTGGCTTCAATCCCAGGGATTGCATCTCTCCAGGACTGAAATCTGTGTACTGGCTCCCAGTGGCTGCAAGGATTAAGCTCAAAACCCCCTTGCATCATCCATAAGGCCTTCTCGGGTCTGGGGCCTCAATACCTTCAACTCTCTCTTCCTAAATATCTTCCTTCTCGAGCTCTTCGTTCCTCCGCCTCCAACTCCCTCAGGGCCAGTCGCTTCTCCAAGCAACAAGTTGGCGTTAGATATCTTTCTTCAGCTGGTGCCTCCCTCTGGAACAGCCTCCCTGCCTCCCTTAAACTTGAGGAGAACCATCTCTGGTTCCGGAAGCACCTCAAAACCTTTCTATTTGCTTCTGCTTTTTCGCCTCTTCTCCTCTGCTGACCTCCTGGCTGTAACTGGAACTGCACTGGCTATCTGGACACCCCGATATCTGGCCATGGCCTCCCCCACCAGCGTCACACACCTGCACTGCCCACCAGGCAACACCCGCACTTGGGGACTGTTTCTGTATCCCCACAGTCCCCCTACCTGCCCTCGACACCTGTTGTCCGCACTTAGCCATGCACTTACCACTTGCTGGCCGTTACTAATTATTATCCTGTACCATGTACTGCCCTATCCCTGCCCCCTTCCCATGCACTTGCGCGATCTGAATGACACCTGGCCTAGTAGGATCGCTTGTCCGTCCTCCCTTTGCTCCCCCTCCCTTGCCTCGTTGTGCCTTGAAACACTTGTGTATAGGCACGTTCCAAATGCCATATCATATCATATCAATCAGCTGTTGATCTTGAATTTTTCTTCAGGCACCCTACTCCTGAGAGTTTAGTGGTACAGCCGGCTACTTCCACCTCTTAGCTGCATATCCTTCCATCCCACCTGAAAGGGATGCCCAGAAATATGACATGCTGGCAAAAAGGGTGTCCTCTGCTGGGAGTATGGCACTCAAGGCCATTTGAAAGTACACATTCCCTTTGTGGAATGTAATTGCCCAAACAGCTGATAACTCCCTGAGGGGGAAATGAGGGATGGCTTCAACAACATTATTAATGATGGTAAGGAAGCAGAATGTCAATCTCTCCAATCGGGTTTGGACGCATCAGATGGTGTTGAGCGCTCTATTGTATCGAGTGCAGTCATAAGAAGGTTTGCATGGGTTTGCAATCTGGATTTGCTTCTGATGTCCAGTGTAGATTTCTGGACATGCCCTTGTATGGGTCGAACCTCTTTGGGGTAAAGGCTGATGACAGCTTAAAGAAGTTCCAACCATCTAAGGTGGCTCTAAAATCCTTGGATGCAGCCATCCGTCAGCCTCAACAACAGCACCCGCCTTCTCAGAGTTGGAAAGGAAGGCCTTTTTGTTTCTATTCTTCTTTTTGACAAAGGGCTAGAGGTCAGTCTGCCCAAAGAGGGCAAAGAAGATTTACACGTGGCTATAGAGGTCATTGAGGAAGAACAGCTCAGGCATTTACCTCCTCATTACCCTCTTGAAGCCACAGCCCCAAAATTACTCACAGAACTCCTGTGGGAGGCAGGTTGACTCAGAAGAATGGCAGTACATTACATCAGATGATTGGGCGCTGGAGACAGTAACTCAAGTATACCACCTCCCATTTCTGAAGAAAAAAACAGATCGTCCAACGAGTGAGCAATTTCTTCGGGAATCAGACCCATGCCTTCTGCAGGAGATTCTCTCTCTGCTGGAGAAAGGTGTTGTGGAAAGGGTGTCTGTAGCAGAGCAATAACAGGGTTGCTACGCCACTTATTCGAAAAAACTCATCAAATTTTTTATTTTTTTATTTTTGGGGGGTTACCACACCAAACCCCCCATCCCCTTTAATTTTTTTTTATATCCCCGTAAACCCACACCGAATTTAAATAATTTTTTTAAACCCCCCCAGAAAATTCGATGATTTTTTTCTAAAATAAAATCCACGGTAAAAAACCCAGCGAAAAATCATCCGGCGATGAAATGACGTCGTACCTTTCATGTAAACCTCCTTTCATTACATTTTCTAAGGAGAAGGCAGTCCTGAGGGTTCGACCCGCCTTCCTTCTCAAGGAGGTGTCCGAATTTCATGTGACACAAAAGATTATCTTGCCAGCATTTCATCCACCTGCTCCTCCTTCCAAGGAGGAATAGAGGTTGCACAGACGTGACCCAAAAAGGGCTCTCAGTTTTTTTATTGCCAGATTGACAAATGTCAGGCAAGACGATCAACTCTTTGTTGGTCACACTGCACACAGACTGGGTCAAGCCGTGACTTAGCAGACCTTGTCACACTGGATCATCTGTGTATTTCAGAGTGTTATTCTTTGGCTGGGAATGATGTCCCTTAAAATCTAAGGGCACATTCCACCAGAGGAGTGGCAACCACTTCGGCTCTGCAAAGAGGTGTACCGATGCAGGACATTTGTAATGCTGCAATTTGGTCTTCGATACACACCTTTTCAAAACATTACTGTCTGGACTCCTTATCGGGTCAGGATGCTACGTTTGGGAAAGCTGTTTTGCACAATATAAACCTGTAACACAAATCCAATGGTCCCACCTGCTTCTATCTAAAGGCTATGGGTGTCTATCAGAGATGAGGAATCCGTGGGAGGACACAATTCATTAGTAGAACAAGTTACTTACCCCTGGTAATGTTCTTTCTATTGGATGCTCCTTCCATGGATTCCTCATTGAGCTCTCAGCCTACCCCTCTGACTGGTTCCATGTAATAATGTCGCCACAAAAATCTCGCGATGCAAATATATCGCCGAAAAATGGCCGTGTTTTGTGGCGACATTATTGCATGGAACATGCGGGGGACACCCCCGCAACCCCCAAACTTTTATTTTTTTCTTTTTGTTTTTTTTAAAAAACATTTTTATTTTTTTTGCCCACTGTCCCCATATATATGGTCACCCAAATAATATCGCCACAACATTTTCCTGGTGATATTATTTACGGTGACCATATCTATGGGGATATTATTACCTGATACCCTCTGGACTGTGGGTGAATTCTATTATGCACTTCTCCTTTCCACACCCATGCGGTTTATGTATCGTCAAGTCGGCTGTGTGAAAGAGGGGAAAAACTAAAAGTGAGGCAACGGGCGCAGTGTGTGCTATTTAAACTACCTTCGAGTCACGTCTGAGTGCGGGAATGGAAGTCACTGAGAGACATCAACCTGACGATGCAGAGTGCTGCCGGGATTCGAACCTGCATCAGCAGGCTCTGCACTGATGTCAAAGCGAGCGCTCTACTCGCTGTGCCACTTGATCTGCTGTCAAAACAAGTTTCTGAAACTGCAAGCAGGATCTCAGGTTATCAAAGATGAGGAATCAGTGGGAGGAACATCAGGTAGAAAGAACATTACTAGGGGTAAGTAATTTTGTTCATTCACACTATGGAGCTATGTTGCTGACCAGCTTAATTTGTTTTTCAATATTTTGACATTCAGATAGTGCCTAGTGGCCTTTCCATGCTGATGTTGTGTGCGGTCACGTTCCCAATTCCTTAAAATGCTGCCTTGAATTCAGTCATATGTTGCTCATGTAGTCCTTTGGTACTACAAGAGGGGTCTGCAAGCTTTGGCTCACCAGATGTTTTGATGTATAACTCGAATCAACCCTAGCCAGCATAGAGAATTTATCAAGCCTTAGTCAAAAACAGCTAGAGAGCCACAGGTTACAGAGCCCAGTGCCAGAGTGAGAATGCATGCTTATAGGAACATATACACATCACCTATTTGCTGGGCCGTCCTGCTCGCCTTTCTCCTGAGCTGCGTCTGGCTTCTCTCCATTTTGCCTCTCCACCATTTCCTGTCCTCCCTCTGCAGGAGACACATCATCTAGACCTCTCTCCCGGCTGGCAGACGTGCTATCCGAGGTCCCTCCAGATACCTCCCTGCCCTCTGCCCTTGCTTTTCGATGCCTGCTGCGCCGTTGACTCTGCCTACGTCGGACGGCATCTTCGGGCAGGCCACCCTCTTGCTCATGACCATCGCAGTTGCCATGATGGGATTTATGGCGCCAGTGCTCCCTCTTGGCTCGGATGGATGGGCTCCCCAGACCTTCGGAGGTACTGTGGCTGGGGTGCACACTTGATGAATCCTCTGGTGTTTTCTCAGCTGGCAGATCTGCCGGCCCCTCGCCCTTCTCAGTCATGGGACCCTGGAGAGCATGGGTCTTTCGGTACAGGCTGGACTGCGGGTTTAGGCCAGCTGGATCCTCGCTCTCAATGGCCTCCTGGCTGGACATCTGCATGTGGCGGCGCAGCTGGCTTGTGCGCTGCTCCCACACAGACATGGTGTGTCTTTTCCGCCGATCCTTCCTACAAACGAGAACCAGACAGGTGTTAAACGCCCATCCTGCTGTGGTGGGTAAGTGAGAGGTCTGGGAAGAAATGAATGAGCACACAGTAGACAGGACAGAAGCTAGTTTACAAAGTCACATGAAGAAACACACCAACGCATGCATGCATGCCCATTACTTTGGTGCCCCTGACACATTCATACGTAGATGGAATCCAGCAGACTCTCATAGCATGGCTACCAAATGACAGGGTCACCTGATTAGAAGGTCGACCTGGCCACACCACACGATCTCCACATTTATGGATCAGTCGTGAGAGATCAGAGAGGAAAACCTTTTAAGGCAAGCCTGTGACATACCAGAAAGAAGGTTGTGCGCTCCACAAAAATGTAAGCCAGCTCGAGACTGGCAATGTCAGGGCCATAAGGTGGTTACTGAAGACATGAAGAGTGTTAAGCTGCTAGCCATATTATAAGATAAGATTTTTACCAAAGAATTGAAAAAAGAGTGTGATCTAAATATTGGTGCTTAAAGGATTCATTGCTACTATACAGAAAACAGCAGAACAACCAGTCGAGGATCTAAGTGGTTGAGAATGAAAGCTCCCTGCAGGTTGTGGATGACTTCTCCCTGCAGGATGTGGATGACAGCTCCCTGCAGGCTGTGGATGACAGCTCCCTGCAGGCTGTGGATGACAGCTCCCTGCAGGCTGTGGATGACTTCTCCATGCAGGCTGTGGATGACAGCTCCCTGCAGGCTGTGGATGACAGCTCCCTGCAGGCTGTGGATGACAGCTCCCTGCAGGCTGTGGATGACAGCTCCCTGCAGGCTGTGGATGACTTCTCCCTGCAGGCTGTGGATGACTTCTCCCTGCAGGTTGTGGATGACTTCTCCCTGCAGGATGTGGATGACAGCTCCCTGCAGGCTGTGGATGACAGCTCCCTGCAGGCTGTGGATGACAGCTCCCTGCAGGATGTGGATGACAGCTCCCTGCAGGCTGTGGATGACAGCTCCCTGCAGGCTGTGGATGACAGCTCCCTGCAGGCTGTGGATGACAGCTCTCTGTAGGTTGTGGATGACAGCTCCCTGCAGGCTGTGGATGACAGCTCTCTGCAGGTTGTGGATGACAGCTCCCTGCAGGCTGTGGATGACAGCTCTCTGCAGGTTGTTAGGCAAGGCTTTGTAGGGTTTGCATGGAGTGGTCAGGCTGGGAGTGTAGCTCAGGGGCGAGGGGCTCACCTTTGGAAACAAGACCATGCCATGCAGGTCTGGCGCTTAGAGGTCAGAGGAGTCCAGCATTATGCACAATAAAAATAATATGAAGGAAATAAAATAATTTACGTCCAGTGAGACACCACAAATCACCTCACTGGGTGGACTTTGCCCAACCTTGGTTAAAGGAACGTCAGTGCGAGTGGACGTGGGCCCAGTTTATAGAACAGGGGGTGCACATCAATAATTCAGCAATCCGAGATTAAAAAGCAAATCCAGGCCATCTACATTTCCCCTTGTGCAAACATTGCCTCCAAGTAGGTTCCAGTTTAGGCTTTCAGAAAGCCTGCGAGCAACTAGAGGTTTATAACTCGGTCCCTGCTGGAACACACTAACATACGTCTGGGCTATGTTGGATCAGGTGTCAATTACAGAAGAGCTTGAGGAGTTCGCCAAAAGCTTTTTTACCGCGCCCGCTTCACCCCCACCTCCCCCCAGCACCCACCCTTCCACATCTCAGAGAATTGGAGTTTGGACGAATGGTTATTGAATCATTGACACTGCCAGGTACACACTACCTGACACATACACATACACCAACACAGGCACGTGGATGCACACAGAAAACACTGTTAATGTGCACAGTGTCATATGTAGAAAAGACTCTTGTGTAGTTTAATATGTGCTAACAATGTAGACATACACACACCGGGCGCACAATGCACACTAAAAAATGACACCATTGAATGTACAGGGAAAGCGCCAAATCACAATACACATCAACAGATGCAGAGATATGCCATCACAGTCACGCAAGCTCAATAGAAAACACGGATGCACACAATAAAATACTCAAACAAACAGTGCCCATGAACACAAACCCAGACACATATGCATGTAAACATAGATAGCTTTGATAGGTAAGAATGCAGGGGCATGTACATGCAGAGAACATATGTGTATATCAACCTACGGATACAGTAAACACGCGTGTACACGGACACAAACGTAAAACACAATGTCTGTTTATTGATGTGATTATGTCAGTCCCTATATGAATGAAGTGCCTTGAGATGGACGGAATGTTAGAGTGTCTAGGCACTCTTGACAGACATGACATCTCTAGCCCACCTCCCTTTCCATTGCCTCTAATCTCCCCTTCGCCCACTGACTGCCATGTTTAACTCTCTTCTATTCTGCACTCTGTCCCTCCCGACCACATGCTATGCCCCTTTCCCAACCCCCATCTTTTCCATTCCATTCCCTTTCATGAGGTCCTTAACCTATATCATTCCCTCATGCACGCTCCGTCCCCTTCCCCCACTACTGCCCCACACAGGGCCGGTTAAAGACGTGCAGGGTAAACATAGCCCTGGCTTGCCCCTCCCTGGTGGCGGTGACCAGGCCAACTCCTTCAACTGTTTTCATTTGACCGGCCCTGCCCCAAGTCTCTTCCTAATTCTGCAGCAATTAACTCCTGCTTGATAAGCTCATCCCATGCACTCTTCCAAGCGTCATATTCTCAACCTCTTATCCCATGAACTTTCACTAGCACACATTTCTACATACCTTTTCCCACTTCTTCCACCTCTCTGTTTCTCCCTCTAGCCCATGTGGCCATTTTCTCCACTTTGCTAATGCTTTCCCTCTTCTTTCCTTCTCTCTCCCATTTCACTGTCTCTCCAGCTCCTCATGTCGTTTCATCCTCTCCTAAACCCATTGCTCCATCTAATATTGCCACCTCTCCCCTTATACAATGACCTAATCTTTCAACCTCATGCTTGCCTAATATCCCCCTGGTTTCTCTCATTCTTAATGCCCTCATCCCCTTTCTCTTAACATGTGCCAATGTTTCTTCTTCCTCTTATCTCTATCCCAACTATCCCTTTTCACTTCCTCCCTGCCATCACAATATTTCCAGTCCCTCCCTTCCCAATCTCCAACTCTTTTCATCTCCTATTCTCTTCCCTGCATTCTATTGCCCCCATTCACTCCTTTCCCCAGCCGCCCGCTTGTCCCCACCCTCTTACCTTTTCCTATTCATGTTAGTATGGAGAGCTGCTGGAATGATTTGATGAACTTTAAACTTGCTTAATCCCCAAGCGCTGCATAAACTATTATCAACAGAGACCCTGTAGGGATGCACAGAACAGAAATGGTGTCTGAGGAGAAGAAAACACTGTACTAGCCAATCCCTGCCTGTCCCCACATGGGTCTTTCCCAATTCTAGCAGATGAGGTATGGAGACAATGCTGGAGGGTACAGTACCTATTGCCACCTGTCAGGACTTCCAGAAACCTGAGATGCAAGAGACGCGTGAGGACGCCTGAGAGATGCCTAGGATGGCAACACCTGAGAAGACACAACCCATGCAGTGATGGATCCTTCAACCTTTTCCCCCTCCTCTTCCCCTTCCTTGTCCTGGGCCTTTCTGTGCCTGACGTCAGCACTTACAGCAGCCTTAATACCAAAAAATGCAAAGAAAAACAATCCAGCCTCTAGGCCTTGCCTCTATGTGTGTGGTTGTTCAAGTCCATGTCAGAGCTCTACTTTTAGGCCTCGTCTCGGACCTATGTGATTACTGCACATTTATTACTGTGCATCCCAAAATGGCGCATTTTGTTTTTGTTTTACCTCATTTCACTGCATATACATGCAGGGGGAGACCCCCACAGCCAGCCCATACCCTCCTATTATTTATTATTAACTGTACTCATCCCCCCACATACATATGTGTGAGAAATTCGACCATCTGCACGGTGGGTGTGTTCTCGCCTGGGCTTTTTGTGAAAACTTTAAATGAAATTGAATGATGGTAGATCAACCTCTGGAAAATGTGTGGGGCTAATCCACACACATTTTCCTATGCTCACTGCACAACATATGCATAGACCTGTGTACTCTGGGTGGACACAGTCTACAGGGGCAGTCCCCCATCATATTTAGTTGGGATATGACAGGAGGAGTACACGATCAATCTCCAGAAGGGTGAGGACCAAGCCTTCCCCGTGCCATGGCCAGCCTGATTAACTTCAGCTAAACAGAGCTGTCTTGTCCTCTTTTTAGGGGCCGTATGGGAAAGGACTACACTATATCACACAAAAGCACCCCATAAATACGGCTTCCTCCCTTTAGGTTATAGAGCTGTCTATGACATCAGGCTAATACATATGCAAACCACCCTTTTTGCATTCAGGTAGACACACAAGGAAGTTCAAAAAATATACATATTTTAATCTCTATCACATAAAAACATAAAAATACAAATATTGTGTTTATCTATACTAGACAACATTTCATTGGACAGGGTATGCATTTTAACACATTGTGGCATATGCAAATCTCCACAAGTTGGTTCTATACACAATATGTATAATATTCCCCCTTAGTAAGGAATATGGTGTGTCAACACTGAGCATGTGTTTCTGGAATCTAGACAAATTTATTACATACAATCCAAACCAATTGGTATTTGTATAATCCTAGATCCAGTCTTCAGGACACATATTCTTTGATGTAACGCAGCCGTGCTATGCGTGTTGCATACTACAAAACGAGGGACTCCCCCGCAGATCTCTTGTTTACTCTCCCTCGCCACAAATTCTTCGCCACAGATTCTTCTCAACTTCAAGAGTCCTGGCGGTTCAGGGAAACGTGTATCGACATTTCTAAACTGCCGTACATCAGAGGTATCTCGGCTTCTAAATATCTCCACTTCAACGTATTTACTGCTGTTCATCGATTTTGAGATATGGACCAAGGTGACCGGACCTTTTCTGATTTTGACTGCGCGCAGGAAAGCCTCCGTAAACTACGGAGGCTTTCCTGCGCGCAGTCAAAATCAGACGGAGTGATCCTGAAAAGGTCCGGTCACCTTGGTCCATATCTCGAGAAAATCGATGAACAGCAGTAAATACGTTGAAGTGGAGATATTTAGAAGCCGCGACCCGGGCGATTACCATGCCGAGAGAGCTCTGGTGCGATTATTTCGCCGAGATACCTCTGATGTACGGCAGTTTAGAAATGTCGATACACGTTTCGCTGAACCGCCAGGACTCTTGAAGTTGAGAAGAATCTGTGGCGAAGAATTTGTGGCGAGGGAGAGTAAACAAGAGATCTGCGGGGGAGTCCCTCGTTTTGTAGTATGCAACACGCATAGCACGGCTGCGTTACATCAAAGAATATGTGTCCTGAAGACGGGATCTAGGATTATACAAATACCAATTGGTTTGGATTGTATGTAATAAATTTGTTGGATTCCAGAAACACATGCTCAGTGTTGACACACCATAATTCTTACTAAGGGGGAATATTATACATGTCGTGTATAGAACCAACTTGTGGAGATTTGCATATGCCACAATGTGTTAAAATGCATAACCTGTCCAATGAAATGATGTCTAGTATAGATAAACACAATATTTGTATTTTTATGTTTTTATGTGATAGTGATTAAAATATGTATATTTTTTGAACTACCTTATGTGTCTACCTGAATGCAAAAAGGGTGGTTTGCGTATGTATTAGCCTGATGTCATAGACAGCTCTAGAACCTAAAGGGAGGAAGCCGTATTTAAGGGGTGCTTTGTGTGATACAGCCTGATTAACTGACAAAAACTCCATGGAGCTGTCCTGTCCTTTTGTTGGGCCCAGCAGCTGGTGGCAACGATTCACATACCGTTTATAGGGGAATTCAAACAGGCTTGATGGGGCCTGGCTGCAGAGGCTAACAAAAGAAACACCAACAACCTTTCTTATGCACTGTGTCAACCTAAACCAGCTCCTACCCTCAGTATCAATTGAAATTGAGCTGTCATATCTGGGACTCCATGTTTACAGTAGTCTACCGCGCAGGGTGACCCCATTCATAAGGTACAATAACGTGATTTGCAGGAGCCAGAAAGTCTGGTCTCGCTGCAGCTTCAAGGGAGACCTGCTGTTTTATTCAGTAACCACAGACAGCTCCATTAACCAGAGAGATCCTTTGCTCCACAACAGCGAGGAAATGGCTAGGATTTAGTATTACATATTTCCACCCCTTTACCTCTTCTTTTGCAAAACACTCCCGTTATGACCTCATACATACATGAGATTTTTGGTGGGGATCAAGGATTGTTTCGTTAAGGTATGTTTAACCTATACCACTCCCTGTGTTCCATTTTGCTTTAAAAGAGGGCCAAGTACTTCTCTTTTGGCAGAGCATCTGAAGACTTTGCAGGGAAAAGCAAGAAGAACTCATCATTGGACCCATGTTGAAGGTACAGTCTGCTTTAAATCTTCGGCCACTGAAGGAAGGCCAGGACTTCCAAAGAGGGAAGCAAGATCTTTCCCCTAAACATCTCTCAGGGAACAGGAGTAGATACCGAATCCAGGAGACCCTCCAGCAGCTCCAGAACCGGTACCCAGCCAACACACAGTGTGCCCTGCTATACTCTGCAGCAAGCATTCTAGGTGGGAAGTGCCAGAAGGTCACTGAACCCGAAATAAAGGATATGCAGCTGCCTGCAACACCCTCCTTAGCTTTGGGCCGTCCACCTTAAAGGACGACATGTGCCCAGTGAAGGAGCTAGGAGAAGTGCATCGTCAAGCCTCTACCGACCTCTGCCTTAAAGGACATTTTAAAGCCAGTCGATTCCCTCGAGCTGCAATTGACTGCAACGCTGACTGTTGTTACGCCACAGTCACTTAAAGCCACCTGAGACGTCTTGACCAGTGCTTCAGACCCGCCGACCAGCACTGAGACGATTCCTGACCCGAGCCGCCGTGTAGTCCAGGCTGCAGCCATCCATCCAGCTTCGCTTACCGAATAGTTTGCCGCTTGATACCCACAGCTGTCTCCCGCCTTGAACTCTGTTACAGACGGCAACCTTCTCCATATTGCCACTCTCAACCCTCGCTCAGCTTTCAAACACTCCTCTGACATCTGCCGCCTCCTTGAAGAACTTGACTTCGATGTCCTCGGTCCCACCGAGAGATGGTTCACTGCCAGCTCTGTCGCAAGCTTTGACACTCTCCTCCCTGATGGCTACAAGATCCTCTCTGCGCCCAGGCCCAATCGTTCCGGAGGAGGTGTAGCCCCTATCTTCCCTGAGTCGATTCCTGCCTCTGTCATTCCTGCACAGGCCTACTTCTCTTTTGAACGCCTTGTCTGAAGGCTCTCTCTCTCTCTCCTAGCCATTCCCTTACTGTGGTTACCATCTATCCGCCACCTGGTCAGATCTCCTCCTTCCTCTCTGAGTGGGCAGACCTCTCCGCTTCCCTCCTGGTCTTGACCACTCAACTCCTCCTTCTTGGAGACTTTAACATCCACCTGGATGCTTCCTGTCCTTCCTCTGGACTCTATCACAACCTCTGCAACTCTCTCTCACTCTCTATCCTCCAGTTTGGCCCGACTCACTCTACAGGGCACACTCTGGATATTCTGATATCTACAGACCTTCCCCTTTGTATCCCTCTCACCACTCCTCTCTCCTTGAAAGATCATGTTCTCTTTTCCTCCCAGCTCACTCTCTCCACCCCTCAGGCCAAGCCAACTCCAACACTGCCACCTACCTTCTCGGTTATCCAGCCCATGAAGCGTATGTCAGTTGAGCCTTTCGCCACCACTTTCTCATCCCCTACCCCCCTTCGGCTGACTGACACCCTGACATTGTGACCCTTTCTATGCTCCACTCTTCTATATCTGATACTCTTGATGTTCTTGCCCCTGTCATGAGGATCTGCTTGAAGCCCAAAGCCAAGTGCAACTTCTTGAACGACTCAGACCTTGTTACCCTTAAACGCAAGTGCAGGGTGGATGAGAGGAAATGGCGTACTTCCTATACATCCTCTAACAAACTGGCCTGCCGCCTGCTCCAAAGGCAATACCGCCTCTCTGTCCGCACCAAGAAGAGAGCCCTCATCCTGCGGCATCCAACGACTTGCCCAAACTCTTTAAAATCTGAAAGGAGCTGGCCACTCCTGCTGCAGTCTCTACCTCTCCTGTCTCATCCCAGGCCCACTGCACGGCTTTGGCTTCTCATTTAATCTTTAAAACTCAGGACATCCTGTCCTCTCGCTCTTCCTCTCCTCCTCCTCCTCCCTCTACTCCCCACTCTTCCTCTAGCCCTTCTGTGACCACCTCTCCTCCCTCCTTCTCTGCCTTTCCCCTGTTCTCCCCAGACAAGGTTTCTAGACAAGTCCGATCTATGAAAGTCTCAGCAAAACAGGTTCTCCCCTGTTCCTCTAAAACCATCAAGGACCACATTGACACGCTGGCTCCTGCTTTGGCTGACTTCTGCAACCACTCCTTCGCCACTGGAGTCTTCCCGTGCCCCTGAGGCACTCCCTTGTGCACCCTCTTCTTAAGAAACCTTAGCTGACCCCACATGCCCAGCTAATTACCGCCCTATCTCCATCACTCCTTTCCTGGGCACACTCCTGGAAAAGCTGGCCATCTCCCAGGTTAATCTTAACACTGAATCGGTTGGTTGTCTCCATGACCATCAGTCTGGCTTCAGAGCTGCCAGAAGCATGTAAACTGCTCTCCTGAACATCCACAAAGACCTGTTCTCCAAACCTGATTCCAATACCCCCTGTGTCCTCATCTTTCGTGATCTCTCTTCTGCCTTTGACACGGTCAATCATGCCATCCTGCTCAACCGTCTCTGTGATAACCTGGGTATTACCGATCAGGCCCTGGTTTGACTGACCTCTTTCCTCTCCGATCGACCATCCCAGGTCAAACTTGGGTCCTTCTTCTCCTCTATCTCTATCTCTGCCTGTGGTGTTTCCCAGGGGTCTAAACTCTCTCCCTGGCTGTTCAACCAATACCTGGCACTTCTTGCCCACCACATTGCCGCTCTCTGACCCAACTTTCAGTGCTATGCAGATGACACTGAGCTCATTTTCAGGCTCCCTTCCGCCACCTCTTCTCCTTCTCCCATCTCTGACTCTCTGTCTGCTATCCAGGACTGGTGTATCACCAATGATCTCTGCCTTAATCCTTAATGCCAGCAAGACTGAGATTCTCCTCATTGGCACACCTGCTCCCTCCTTTCCTGTCGCTCTCTGGCCGGCCTCTCTTGGCCCTCTTCCTGCTCCCACCTGTGAGGCTAAACCTTGGGGTCATCTTAACTCCACACTCTCGTTGTCTCCTCACATCTCTGACGTCTCTAAGAAGTCACACTACTAACTGCAGCTCCTCAGATGTATTCTTTCTTTCCTCTCCTTCCCCCAGAAGCTCACTGTCTCCAGAGCTCTGATTCCCTCTAGGCTGGACTACTGCAACAGCCTCTTTCTTAAACTACCTGCTTCTACTCTCTGCCCCCTGCAACTCATCCAGAACAGGACTGCGAAACTTGTCCTTGGCCTCAAGTCCAGGGATCGCATCTCTGCAGGACTGAAATCTCTGCACTGGCACCCAGTGGCTGCAAGGATTACCTTCAAAACCCCGTTGCATTGTTCACAAGGCCTTCTGGGGCCTGGGGCCCCTCAATACCTTCAACTTTCTCTTCCTAAATATCTTCCTTCTCGAGCTCTTCGCTCATCCGCCTCCAACTCCCTCTGGGTCAGTCGCTTCTCCAAGCAACGAGTTGGTGGTAGATCTCTATCTTTGGCTGGGGCCTCCCTCTGGAACAGCCTCCCTGAAACTTGAGGACAAGCATTTCCGGAAGCACCTCAAGACCTTCCTCTTTGCTTCTGCTTTCTCTCCTCCTTTCCCCTATTGAGCTCCTGACTGAAACTGCACTGGTCACCTGGCTACCCTCGGATCTCGCGCCCAGGGCCCCTCCCTCGCCAGTTGCGCCCCTGCACTGCCTCCCAGGCCACACCTTCACTTGGGGTCTGTCTCTGTATCCCTGCAGTCTCCTACCAGCTCTTGACACTTGATATCTGCACTTACCCCTGCACTTGACACAAGCTGGCCGCACTTTTTACCTATTGTTCTTATTTATGTACTGTTGATCCTATGTATCGTACTTCCCCTTCTTCCATTCCCCCCAAAACATTTCTCTTTCCCCCCTCCCCTGCACTTGCACGATCTCAATGTCACCTGGCCTAGTTAGATCGCTGTTGTTGTTGTCCCTGTTTTCGCCCTCCCTTGCCTCATCGCGCCTTGAAACACTTGTGTATAGGCGCATTATAAATGCCATCTTTTATCATGTCATATAAGCCTGCAAAGTGCACTGCGCGGACACGACCCTGTCGAGCACTAAGAACATCTACAAGCACAAGGTACATTGTGGTTCTGTCCCATGGTTCCTTCTCTGAATGGCCTCTAGAGACATTTTAAGACCCATTGCACCCTTTGTGCTGAAGTCAAGTATCCTTGAACTGTTGTGATTATTTACTATACTGACAACACTCCTGTCAGTATCCAGAGTGCACCCCTTTTACTTCTTTGAAAATGTCTGTCTTCTGCATTCCTTTACAGGGTGGGTTGTAATTTCGTAGTTTTGCCAGAACTGTCTGTTGTGATAATAATAAAGTAGATATTTGTATACAACCTTGACTGGACAGTCCCTTTTATCATTGGGTAATACATGTATTTTCGTTGTGTTGCAACTAACCAACGATCCACGACCTCGCAGAGATGAGCCTGCCGTTCCATCTACATTACCAAAATTGGACAAGGAGGTTTATAATTTGCTTGTGTTTCCAATCTGTTGGGATCCCTTCTGGTGTGCTAGAGTTGTGGGGCTGATTGATGGTTTAGAAAGTGATATTCATCCCTGGACCACTGGTGCCCGAGAAGTTGATTCATCACAATATGTGCTGAAATGGGGTGTTTAAAATGCGATATTTTGGGATGCGCAGTAATGGTGTGCGCAGTAATGGGCCACCCCCTGTTCTCTTTTCTGCTGATCACACACTGCATCGGTCATCAAGTCACATAGCACAACCACTCCTGTGCATCCACTTTGGAAAGATGAGGATGGCTTTAAGTGAGTAATATTCTGACATATAACACAAATTGCTGACGAGTGAGGAGGCAGCAACTGGGAGAACACAATGCAAAGCACTCTGAATTCTGTGAAGGCAAGGAGTTTTCTGGACAAATTGTTCAGAAATGTTTTTCGGTAGTAATGCTGCGGTAATGCTGACGTGCTGCAATTATTAAGCATACACAGGAAGCAAGTGAACCAATGTTCCTTGGCGCGCGCATGCAGAATGCACACAGACACACACACCCCACAGGGTCCTTAAACACACACACACACGCACGCACAAACACACATATTCATAAGCACACGCAGACTTTCATACAGATGTTTCCAGGCACAGTGTGCCATGTTTATGCCCAGCCTCCCTTCCCGTGTGCGTGTTCTTAGTGAATACAGCTGTGCACACTAAAGGTTCCCTTGCAGTGGCATGGACCAGTATCCAGGCCTCATTTGCTGGATACTCCAAGACCCAAAGGTTGGTCTGAGTCGACCCGCTACAATAAGGTTATCGCCATCCAGCAGCCATGCACACATCAAGACTCCTATGCACACCGCGCGTCATGCCAGCTCACCCAAACGTGCCAGAATGTGCATGTCCACCCAGCCATGTAACCATGCAGGCGTACATACATCTGCGCTCGTGCACAGGTGGCTGGGGCCAGCAGGATCTTCAGCTTGGGGCGGCAGCTTGAAGTGCCGACCGGGTCCCTCCTAGACTCTGAAGGCCTTTCCAATCATGCCACAGAGCGCCCCCCACCCAGGGAAGGAGGTTCGAGCTAGTGATTAAGCTGTCCCTGTGGAACCAAGAAAGTAACGCTCTAATGCAGGTCTCTACACATAACCTAGCAGTGTGAGTTGGGCCAGTCAGCATCTCCACGTGCATCAGTCCTAACAGCTGCAGACATCGGTAGCACTTAGAAAGGAGGATACACAACAGTATTTAAAGATAAAGGAAACACACAACAATTATGGCGGTGGCAGCTGGGGGAAGTGGTTCACTGCGCTAAAGCCCTTCTTCACCTGGCATCCCCTTGGTGCGCCAGTGGCTGGGTGCATGCGCGCCAGAAGGAAGATGAGACTGTTTTCAAGCTCCTTTCCCTGGGATGAACACCAACTCAAAACCACTCAAAAAGAGCTGCGATGAATTCCAATCGTTCCAGATGAGATTTCCCGGGATTCAGAAGGCACCCGAGGGCCTTCAAAATATTCTAAAAAGGCAGTATCAGGGATCACTCGAGGAAAATATGCCGACCGAATAAGCCAGTCATTTAAATATCGATGCAGTGGTTCTTTCATAGCGTGAGGAGCTCCCAGTAGAGTCTTTGCAAACCCTTGGGAGGGCATTCTTTTGGCCAGAATGCGCCTTTGCCACATGAACATGCAGCCCTATACTACAGACCACTGGAGTCTTCGAGGAATGGAGAGTTGCTCCAAGGCACGGATAGAATCACTGCTGCGTAAGACCAATGGTAAGGTTGTCACTAATGATGCCAGAAAGTATTGCCTATGAGATAGCCCATTGTATTAAGTGCTTGCTCATTACATCTCTGTGAAAAACGGTGGTTTGCAGGTTTCAATCGCGGAAGGGCCACCTTATCCTTTCACTGTTCCGGGGTTGCCATTCAGGTGGGTAAAAGCTGTAGCTTCTTTTTACAGCTTCTGAAACATCTAAACTGCGCCTTAGCAAGAACTTCCGAAAAAGCAAGTGATGTATTCATTTTACAACTGCGTTGATTATTGTATGCACTGGACGGTCCAGCCAGGCCTCCTTGGCAGCCACAGAGGGCCAGCTTCAGGCACTGGAAAGTGAGGAGTCCGCATGTAAAGTGAGCGGGAAATGCATCTAGTCTTCCAAAATACACATGTGCATTGTAAGCAGACATTATGGGAATGGAAACCTTTTCCAATTACTTTTGCTCCAGACAACTCCAGTCTGGCAGCTGGTTGCATGGCAAGTTAAGGGTACTGTCTGTGCAGCTCCTCCGATCTTCCGCACCGGCCAGCTTAACGGCGGAGCAGGAGGGACATGCAAGGCTCTCTCTTAGATCGGAGCAACACGCCATTTGCTCTACTCCTTCTTTGTTCTTGTTCTTGTTATTATTATCTATTTCCAAATTTGTAAAGTCCGGCTATGATCCGAGGCTAACTTGGCGCTAGGAAACCCGCCCCTCCAGCGAGGAGACAGTCACAGTAGTTTAATGGCGTGCAGTCGGGTGCGAGGGAATCTAAGGGCAAGGTGCCCCATAGTTCCCCAAAGTGAGAGGAAACGAGTTCCACAGCTGAGAGGCGGACACTGAGAAGGCTCTCCCCCCAATCGTGACTCTCAAGAAACATGGAACCATCAGCAATAAAGGATTAGCCGAGCGTAAGTTCCTAGAGGGAGTATACTTGACAAATATTTCCCAAAGGTAGAAAGCACCGTCCCTATAGTACGCCCGATGAACGATACACAAAGATTCACGGGGGGCCAATGGAGGCGGCTGAGCATTTTTTAATTCAGCTTCCAGATCTAAGGGATTGTCAAACTCTGAGCATTCTTATCTACCCTCTCGTTCCTCCTGAGGATAGGCTAAAATGTTTTCATGAAATTAGCTCTACTATGCTTTCAGAACGTTTTTGTTCACGGGTATTGAAGAGCAAGATTGATTCCCATAATGGGAGAACTGAAGCCCTGCTGGCCTGGCTCTCATGACAGTCACCATCTAACTAGAGTCGTCTAGGATGCAGGCAAAGGTGGGCAGCGGGAGGCGCAGGGGCAAAGCATAATGAAGAAGGCTGACTTACTCCATTCCGGCGGCATTTGTGGCCGACATTGGGCTGACTTCCTTGGCTTTCTGGAGTGCATGCTTCTGGTTGAAGGCTTCTTCTTCCTCCTGCTCGTCCTCAAAAACAAAGAGAAATGCGTTAGGGGGGCACAACTTTAGGGTTCATTTGTTTATTTGTATCACCTTATATTTGTAGCATGAACATTCTACCACAAGGGAATTGGGAGAGCAAATTTTAACTCAGAGCTTACAAGAAAACATATCAAGCAATGCAAATTCAACAGGATTTGAGAAGCAATTACAACCACATGAAATACTGTACCGCAATCTCTGAGATTTCTGGTTCTTTGAGGAAAACCTCAACAGGTAAAATCTAAGACCCATTGAGCATCTCCACCTTTACACAGCCTTTATTATTAGCCACAATGACATCACTTGTAATAATGAAGACCTCAAAAACACAGAATTAGTCAAACACACATCTCTTAGCATACATGATCCTTTTGAACATAATCTAAGGAACTAATTGCAATGCTTCACTGTGATTTAAAAAAACAAAATCCCATATGTCACAACAATGGTTAATTCGATCACAGCCGGATCACTCATGCTGCCTGTTTTGGACTCTCACATTGGTGTAGATCCAAACTATGTCTATGGCAGGTTTAAACAGAGCACAGGGAACTGCAACAGTTATAGCACTCCAAAGACAAGTCTAATGGCCTTCAGGCAAAACGAGTTAAGAGTATGGATGGACCTTAGGCGCTGCACAAGTGCAAGCCATCCACTGATAAAATGAGTGCCCATTGCCTCTAAACAATGCCTATTGCTTTGTTAACAGTTCTTAAACATATAGATCTCCTTTGCAGAGAACCTTTCTGACACACCACGACGCTGTAGAATCCCTATTCTTAGCCCAAGACGGTCAGCGATTGAAAGAGGTCTTCCTTCCAAAGGAGGTGGACACGCCCACCAAATGGGTGGCATGATATGAAAACCTCAAGCGGTGCCCTTGTGTATCAGCACCTGTTCTCTACTTTTGCAAATAGACTTGCTGAGCTAGGAGTCAAACCATGAAGACTTCCCCTGATCCCAAAGCTCAGTGCAACTTGGATAGACCACAATAATGTATAGTTGTTCTTCCAGGTGCACAGTCTCACAATCTCACAATGCGCAGAATATTGTGGCATATTTCCCTGCATTACTCAATGCATTTAAGGCAGGTGCCTCCTCCGGTCTTATTTTAAGAAATCTCTTCCCTCTCATTTAGGATGACCTTTTTACATCAGATGTGTAAGGGAAGGTCTTTTTCCCGCCCCCTGTACATTCTGCATGAAAGAAGTCTATTTGCTCATCCCATCGCGGGGAGACATACCCCTTGTCTTTCCTCTGACAACAGTGGAAGGTAGCCATTGGATGATAAACTCATACGCCATCTTTTTACTAGGCCGCACAATGATCTCTTAGAAGCCTTCTCTCCCCTTGTCCAGCGCTGCACACAGCCAGCCCTGACACCCCCCCCGTCTGCGCCACACCAGGCCCTTTCTCACGGAAGCCCAGGCGTGAATTGTTGCAAACAGACACTGTATTCAATCTCTTCCTCTGAGCTCATTGCCCTGCGTGTGACCGGGGCGAATCTTGACTTGTGTACTCATCCGTCTCCACGAACCTGCTCCTGCTCTCTTAACCCCCACCTTTAGAACATATTGCCTGCACAACCTCTTGCTCCTCTATTCTCCTTTCATGTAGCAGTTGGTGGGACCCTTCCCCACGGAGCACCCTTGGTTGCCCCCAATATACAAAATCCTATGTGATCATATATTCTCCATGGACTAACACCTATCGATCCATTTGTTTGAACCATGAGGCACCAGGCAAATAAATCTCAGATCGAAACCCTTAGATAAGGCACCCGGGAAAAAGGACCACCACACCCCAGCCCCCACAAAGGCTTGGGTTAAGAATGTGTATATGTTTACCCACGATTTACAAGCAAACCCGTATTCTGTTAAAAGTTTTATGACTTGCATTACTCTTAGCATGTCAATGCTTATTGCATAGTTTAGATTAGTTAGAACAATTGCGTCTTGTGGACTCAGCCAGACCTTCACCCCGCAGAGATGAGCCCAGCTGACCCACGTGCCCACAAACCGCTCAAGCTACAGCAGCCAATTGGAGTCTGGCACTGTATATTGCTACATAATGGGCCATAGGGGCCAACCAATGAACGCTGCTATTTTACACTGTACATCGTGATGATTTTTGTGCATATAACTTACTGTTCATGTATCATTTGGCAGAGTGCTCCCAGAGCAGCAGAGTCCTCTGCGTGCCTTATTTACCTGATATAAACCTTGTTCAACTTGCAATCTTTCTCCTGGTCTCATTCCCTACTGGGGTGTGTCCATTTATTCTGACTTTGGGATCTGCATATTGGGAAATTACCACCTTCAGATGTTACATTCTGTGGGATCCCAAGACAATGGGCCTCATTATGACCCTGCCGGTCCGGAAACAACGATGGCGGTAAATATGCTGCCACTGTTATTTCCAGACTGGCTGATTTCGAGTTCTGCAGGCGGGGGGTGTCACTCCCGCCAGGTCTGACCTGGCGGGAGTAACGCCACCTGCCTGCAGGTGGAAATGGAAACACCGGCTCTGTCATAGACGGAACCAGTGTTTCCATTGTCCCCATCCCCATGGAGTCCAGTGGGACTCCATGGGAATGGGGATTTACGGAATTCAGGCTCCGAAATTACTGGGTCACCGGGGTTTTAATGCCCTGCCCCAGTGATTCCGGCAATCATGGAGGCGGAATGGTATTTCGGTTTCGGCGGCAGCCTGCTGGTTTTTACGGCACGGCTACCGACGGACTCGGAATGAGGCCCAATTCAATTTTTCTACCTTGACTCACTGACTATGCGCAGTGCACTAGGAAAATGAACCCCAGAGAAATGAACAAACATAGACCTCAGTAACTATGGTGTGATAATCTGTGAAAGGGCTTCCCCAAGAGAAAGAAGATACAGGGAAAGCTATCACGGTGCACACACGCTTCTAATCGGCTTTGGCTAACAGGTGGAGTTTAATTCCTATCTAGAGAGTTAGGAATACCAGCATGGTGTGAGTAGAGAGAAGGATGGCATTGTGGGGACAGAAACAGCAGATGCACTCGAGATGTGAAAATGCTGCTCCGCTCCATCAGAACACGCAAGTGCATCATTTGAATTTGGACATAGATCCAATTCCCTCCACAGAAAGTGTATTTCCCTGGCTATGACCTCCCCCCCTCTCTCTGTCTTTACCCTTCCTCCACTCTCCCTCTTTGCGTGTCTCTCTCAATATAAACAAGGCCTCTCCAGGACTGCTTCACAAAAAGCCCAGGACTGAGAATGGCTCAAGTCTATGCACAGAGAATATGCAAGTTCATGGGCGAACTTCACACAAGAGCAGACATCCAACCACCAAAGACCGCTGCATCCTAGACTGGGCTCCTGTGATGAGCTCCCCCTCCTTTCTGAAGAAAAGGAGGTGACTCTAGACCAAGCAGAAAGACCAGTTCTTATAGGATTTACACTGTACAATTGTCGGGTTCCTGGGCCTCATTATGTATCTGGCGGTAGCCAATGCCGGTAAAACCGACAGGGCTACCGCCAGAGTCATTTATTTTCTGGCGCCCGGGAATGGCCTCTTCCCGGGCACCGGAAAATATGACTCCCCATTCCCATTCGAATCCCATTGGACTCAATGGGAATGGGGAGGTCGGAAGCGCCGGCACCATTCGTGAATGGTGCCGGTGCCTCCGACATGGTCTGCTTGCGGGTGCCCGTACACCCGCCAGGTCAGACCTGGTGAGCGAAAAGGCACCCGCTCAGAGACCTCATTGTTTGAAGGTCCGGTAACAACGGTACCAGCAAGCTTACCGGTACCGTTGTTACTGGACCGTTTTCACTGATTGAACTCTCTGGGCAGGACACTTCTACATAGGCTGGATATTCCTCCAAAGACCTTGGAAGTCTATTTAATCCAGAAGTCGATTTTGTTCTGGCATACAATTGTATACTTTGATAAAAGGAAGATATATTTTGCATGTGACTTGCTTCCAGAGACTTGGGGCACCTCAGGAATATAATTAACAGGTGTAACTATTTGACAAATTCTATGGTGTGCCAACTGATTTGGGTGGTGTGAGGGGAAGGCGTTTGGTATGTGTTTATTAGGACATGCATTTTCAATCCCTACAATAGTGCTTTCACAGTCCTTGCACTTTATAAAGCAACCCTTCCTGAATAAATCCGAAGACGGCCACTGCAAGGATAATTTGCCCGTGATAGAATGAAATACTAAGGAGAGTCATGGGGCGACTACTCCCATGTAGACGCCGCACACGCAGATTGAAAGCAGGGGGATTAGCTGCCTTAGCCCACTGCATGCAGGTTTGCTTTTGTGGGCAGATATCCAGATGTGAAGGCTCGTCTCCGAGGCAATAGCCGACAGTCCCATTCACATGCATGGCCTCTACATCGGCTTAACTTTCCATATCTGTCAAGCTTTCCAGGGATACATTTGATGTGCACAGGTAATTAACAAGTTATTAAGTTTTACCCTAGAGATCAGCTAGAGCTTTCAAGAAGGAATTCTACATTGCGCTGCACATCCAGTGGTTTGCACACCAGGGGTTAGCATAGCAGATCTTTGAGTTAGGTTGGGCGGGGCAATATCAATATTGTCAGCTGTGATAGGTTGGCTTGAGGCATCAGTACCAATAGAAGCCTGCTGATGGATAAATGGACACGTTGATGAGCGTATCTGTACAGCCATCATAATGTGGTAGCCTAATTAGGCCAAATAACATTATTTGCATTACCCAATGATACTCTTAAGAGATCGGTTTCAAGCATAGAGACACATTACCCTGCACAACAATTCATAACTACAATGAGATGATTAGCAGGTCATTTAAAACAGATGTCTTACTCTTTTATTGACATTGTAGAAACTGATTAACAAAACTATGTAAAATGCAAAAACCATCCGGAGACGTGCATACAAATAGGAAGAGTTTTGATACATGAATTAGATCAGGGATGGAGACAGGCCCCTCTTCGGCGCTTACCTTGGTTAACTCTTGAGCGTTAGCCAGATTATCCACCGCAATGGCAAGGAAGACGTTCAGCAGTGTATCTGGGCGAGTTAAGGTTGCAGACAAGGTACTAAGAGGACAAAACACACACAAACTCAAAAGACTCCAATGTTCAGCAGTTCAAGCAGTCTCACATTCTCTGCAAAAAGGGTGGTGGCACAGCTAAATCGCTTCAGAAGATAGAAGCACTTTCTCCTGTGAAGGCTGTGCTTTCTTCTGAGAAAGCACATTCCAAAAGCAGAGACTTAACAAATATGATAGAACTCCGCACTAACCTACTTCATCCTTGCCAGCGAAGGACAAGGAAGACACCGGGGATACCATCTAATGCTGTGAGAAGGCACTAAGGGTTCCATTACTGGGCCGTAGCCATGCCTACTGAAGAAGCTACAGCACCTCAATGTGTGTGCACCTCACAGCCCTGTGACCAGTAACACACTCATTGCTCTATAGCTCTTTACACCCCATGGGACTTCCATCTCCAAGTCTCTTCCCAAGGACATTGCAGGGTTTACTGCACCTCCCTCATCTTGTAACTCATGACCCGTCCCCCAAGGATGGACTCAAATACCCTCTGACAATGTGGGATTCACATGATCTTTTCCAGCCTGGGATTCCTACCCTCTCCCCCATATAGAACTCACAGTCACATCTACAGTGTGTGATGTATAGCCCCACACATTCCCAATTAGTTTACTGCACCCTACAACTTGATGCAGGTGCCAAACATCCAAAATCTCGGGGCCAAGTGCCATTATGTGATGTATTAGAAAGGCAAATTTGAGATCAAGGGTCAAAGGACACTTTGTAGAAGAAGTACATAATATCTGTTAGTTAAGCTCAGATTTCCATCTGCTGAATTCGTAAAGAAACGTTCAAAATGCAAAGATCAAGAGGTACAACTGCTGAAAAGAGAGCGGATTTGGATTAATATTTTAAAGTGGTTACAACCTTTTGGATTGCATGAGGACATTAGTCGGGGTGCACTTTTCTAGCTTTCAGAGAGTATTTTCTTTTTTATTATTTATTATTCGTATATTGGTGTAACTAAACCTTTATATGTAAAACATATACAATTCATACAAAAGTGAATAATTAATGATCCCATAGATTCATACAATCTATTAATTCATACTTTTCTTCTACGTGTATACAATAACTAATAAAAGTACTATTATAATTTGGCATTGTACATCATTCTTGCATATGTGGGCAAAAGCTTGAATCTTGCTATTCACATTACACCTAGTGCCACTTTAGTTCAGGTTCTCCCAATACATTCCAACATGATTTTATTAACTGAATAGTTGCCATACCCAGGGGTCATTTATACATGGCATAGAAAATAGAGGTTGGGCTCTGCAATATGTCAGCACAATGAAGCAGAGCACCTATAAAGTGGATAGTCATTATTGATGAGAAAAGTAAAGTCTGCGTTCATAGGATTTCAAGTGAATCGTCCATTTTACCCACTTCCCCTAGGGTTGGACCCAGCCTCTTTGACAGAGTAGAATGTTCAGGCCCTTTGCCAGATGGAGCTCATAAGACCTCATGTGATGAGAAACCTATGTCCTCTTCCCATTTAAGAGGTCCAAAGAGCCCTTCGAGTGTCGGCCACAAGAGCCAAAGCATCGCCCATTGGAAGATTTATAATCACAGACCAGTTTGGAGAATGGCCCATTTTAGATGTCTTTCCTTGCTGCTTGGGAGAGGGTTCTCAGGAACACAGAAGTGCATTTCAAGAAAGGATACAGTTCCCAAAAAGGGTCAGAACAATGAAGTATATGGAAGACCACATTCCGGACCGCACACCACCCTGTGATCGAATCCCGTTGTACATCACCTCATTCCAATCCTCTCCGGTTAGGATCTGCGCAAAGAGATAATCCAAAGGTTATTCCTGTCACATGAACCTCTAAATCGGTAAGTACTGCCTATGGTGTTTCCCCTCGCTAAGGACTAAAGACAACGCACATTTTCCTTCCTAGTGCTTCCCTTTGCTGAGGCTGGAATAACAAGGCCTTCACAATCATTTGCCAGGGCTGGAAAGGCGGAATGAAGTTCCAAGGATCTCCCTGTCCCACCACCATATTGCCATGACCGAAGAAAAGGTTATTTTACAAACAGAATGGCTATTCCCAAAATGTAAGGTGAAGAAATAGCCCATGTTCATATTAGTTGGTGATCGGGGGAGCAAAGTGGCTCCCCCTTCTCAGATTCATCACACCCCAGCATTTACAGATGCACATTTTCTGATGGCTGCTGGAATCAGCAGATGCTGTTCAGAGAGGAAAATGCTGGAAAGGCCTATTATGTAAACCTTTATGGAAGTAAAAGCCTCACTGGGTGTGACCATGGGGAATGCTGTCAGGTCTGTGACAAGATTGGGATCTTTAAGTACAGTGCATTTCTGAATCAAGCATGCAACAACCCTTTATGGCCTAATAGGCACTCTACATAAAAATGTTTTTGAGAAGAAAAACAGTACTGACTTCAGAAACCCTGTCAATTAGAGGGATATATGTCTGATGAAACCGATAACACATATGTAAAAACCCTAAGAATGAATTCAAGCCACTGTGTTTGCTTTAAGATCTATCTAGTTGAGTCAGTCATGTATCCTCTGGAGTGTATCACAGCTGCACTGCAATACCTCTTGTGACTTGTGTGTGTGATTGTTTAGAAGGACACACTGCCGTTGGGTAAAACTTCTTCCATCTGTGAATAGGGACATCTGTCCTATACATTGCTGGCAATGTGCCTTACCTGGAACACAGTCATAATGGCTGCTGGGAAGGTGTCAAAGTTGGCAGATGGGGTGCCATCCCTGAAGTTAAACCTGCAAAAATATAAAAGGGCAAGGGGTAAAAAGAGATGTTACACAATGAGGCTCAGCGCACTGCTAATGTGAGAATATCCTGATTGGGAAGACATTTATATGAAACTATATCATGAATCTGACATGATGCATGGAATGTCCTGGTTTGGCGCTGCACTAGAGGGAACTTCATCAGTATCCTGCTGTGAATGACAGCAAAGGGTCTGATCTGCAGGTCATTTCGAAAGAAATGTATAATTAACCTGGCTTAAGCAATGTTCAGTATGCTATCATCAGGGGTATTTCTGAAAGCCTCTCGCTTGAACTTATTACGCTTCTGCCGGCTGCAATTATCCTGGCAGTTCTCGACAAACCTCCCACTAAGTATTCTAGAATCCGCTCCAGTCCAGTCCATAATCCATTTCCACTTTAAACATAGTCAGAATGGTCCATATTCACCTGTAGCTGTCTCTAATGCTCCGAATTGATTATTTCTTGCTCCACTGTCCTTGTTGATACCCACTTGGCCTCCCTTTTTCTTCCTGCTCCTTTACTGCTCTTCCATTCATTCATTATTTTAGGTACCATTCATGTATTTCCCACTTTGTTCGACTATAAAACTGTTTGAGTTACATTTTTCCGCCCTTTAAAACAAAAGTTTTACCGCAAAAAGATAGATCGTGGGTTGGACGGATGATGTGGGAGGCTCCTTGTGCATTTTGCGGCAAATAATACAATAGGAAAACAAATGCAGCAAAATATGATACGACTAATTAAAGTCGAACAAAGTTCATAGATCCCTTGCTAATGCATTCTTACTATATGCATGCCTTCTCCTTCCTCATCTCTTCGTTGCAGATCTATGCCTGACGCAGTCACATACTGCTGCCCCTTCCTTAACTCTTCCAGTCCATGGGTATTGACAAGTCTAGTTATCGGTCCAGGCCACTGCCTACCAGACTGCCATTGATTGACACAAGCCTGAGTTGTGCAAACTTGACATTCCTTCTTGATAGCTCTTTACAGGCAGTGTCTACATCAGAGGCCCGCAACCTGTGACACTCCAGATGTTTTGGAGTACTCTGATCTGTCACCATCGTCTGTGCTGACTGGGGTTGATTGGAATTGTGGGCTAGAACATCTGGAGGGCTAAAAGTTGCAGATCCCTTGTCTACATTCTGGATGGTAGCCTGCCCGCTCTTTCTCAGTTTCCGCACAGGGAATGTCATGTTCTAGAAATCCTTTAAAGGGATCATAACGCGAGAACTGATCTAGGGCGCCTTCATCACTAACCTTGGGTGAGATGCAACAAATGTCCCAAATATCAGGCTAATAATGCAGAGAGGAATGAATGCAACAAATTACTGTACCTGCTCTTCAGTACCTACCTGCCCCCGTACAGCTGCATTCCCAGGAGGGCAAAGACTACGATGAAGAGGAAAAGAAGAAAAAGCAGGCTGATGATGGACTTCATAGAATTCATCAACGACACCACCAGATTCCTCAGGGAGGCCCAGTACCTAAAAGTGTCAGACACTGGTTACTGTTGGGGCTGTGGCCTGCTCTTGTGCCATCAATAACAAGCAATAGCAAATCTGAGTGGAGTTTAGGGTGACAGGGTGGAGCAGGACCGGGGACCCTATGCATAGAGGATAGCAGCAGGTCTTTATGGGACTGTAAATAGTAGATTTGCTTAGGGAAGGAAGGAGCTTGGATCTGTACAGAGGGTCTCAGAGTATAACAGGTATGTGTGGGGTGGAGGGGTGCACAGGTCTGTAAATAGGGTCAATATAGAATGTATTTGTGGATCTGCAAACGGAGGAATATGGCTTGAAATTGTAATGAGGGACGACAGTAAATCATTGCAGCAGGTTTGTCCTGCCTGGATGCGAGTGCAGATATGTGATGTTAAACAATGGGGATGGACTGAAAGTCTAGCCTGGCTTGGAGGATGTCATATGGGGAGCTTGGGAGACACCGTCATATTTCTACATTTTCCAGTTCAGAGCCTTCATCCTCTGCCTTTCCTCTATTGTAGCTTGCCTTTGATAGAGCCGCGATCTGGATTTTCTTTTCTAGAAGTGGTTTAAGTGAAAACACCATCAATGTTTGTCAGTGAAGAAGGAATTGTTGCCAGATCCCGTTGCCTTCTCTTCTCTGAAAGGAGTTGTTTAAAGGGAAGGAGTAAGGAGGAAGGGGGAAGTCTGGCTATGAAATGATGGAGTAATCCTGACACAGCCCACACTGCCTGTTTCCTTTCCCAGAAGGGGTGTGCCATAGGATCCACAACCATTGAGATATGCATAAGGATTTGCAGAGCCACGGGGAAGACCTTTTTTGGTTTTCTTTTCAATTCCAGAGAAACCCATTCTGGCCGAATGTAATTGTGAATAAAATGCCTTCCAAACTTTTGAGACCCATTACTGTTAAATTTGAGGAACAGACCCACATGCAATTTAAATAAAGCTAATTTGAAGCAGCCTTCTTGGTTACTGATTTTCTGTGCAGCACTTCAAATCCCTGCTTTTCTCTAAGAGAGTATGTTTTTAATATAATATAGCGCAATGGTTACATTTGGTTTATGTTAGTAGGTTCAGTGTTCTCCCTGGAACCCAAATAACTTGACTTTGCAGTAGGTGTGAGCCCTGGTGAAGTGTGTGAAGTCATTGTCAGGAGGCTAGGGGGAGAAACTATGGCAGTGCAGAGGCTGGGTCTGCAATGATCGACGATAGTGAGAAATGCCAAGCTTGTGTGGGACAAGTAGGAGCGCACGCACCGCATCTGTAACGAGGGAAGAAAGTGGATCACTGAAGGTCTGTGTCGGGTGGAGGGAGTGCACATCCGTCATGGGGAGGAGGAACACATATCTCTGACTTACTTTGTGATCTTGAAGATTCTCAGGAGACGGAGGGCTCGTAGGACACTGATCCCAAAGGAGGTCCCAGGTCTGAAAAAGGCCCAGACAACTTCAAAGATACTTCCCACAGTAACCTAAAAGACGAGAATAGGCTGTAAAATCCTGTGTGTACAATTAATGTAGGATAGTTTTGTTATTCACTGCATTTGTGAGTGCTGGCCCTCATGTGCCAACAGTTGTGAGATTTTCCTAGTGGGAAGGGTGCAAATCCTGCAGCAAGAAGGCCCTATGGGGAGGCTAATTCTCAATAGTTCAGTTGCCGTCTCATCTTGCCGCTCCCAAATTGTGGGAATACAAGGCTTCCAGTCAGTGGGTTGCAGGACGTGTGGCATACTGCACAAAGAGCCACACGTTCGCCTTCACCAGACTGCATTTTTAGTAAGAGGGAGCAAATTATTTAAATTACGCTGGTGTAACTAGGCGAACGTCATAACCTTTCATGTCATTGAATTGTGACATTTTGCATTTTCTTTTTCCAATTACACCAGTGGTGAAAATGTGGTCAAGAAATCTTGCAAAATAAGGTGATGCGTGCTTTATGAGAAATCTGGAAAAGTGGAAACATCTAACAAATAGTTTTCTCTTAAACTGCTGAAAAATGTTCCACCAAAAACGACTTTGAAGGCTATGTTATCAGCAAACTAATTGAAAAACTCTAGCAAAAACTTTACATTTAATTTGCTGGAATGTTAAGGGACAACGCAAGCGAACTATGCACATGAGATTTCAACTTTCTTTGCTGGGAAAACCGGCAGATAAACCTTTGATGGAGATTTTAGCAGCACACCATGAGATAACGTTTGATTTCGCGCCCCGATAAAATCTCCCACAACAAATTCTCTGTGGACATTATTGGTGTTGCTGGATATTAGTGCATGAGGCATGGATCAGACCCCATAGTATAATGTTCACTATCGCTAGCATGCACTGATTGGTGTGAGGCGCTTTAATCCACATGTTCAGTTTGGAGGGCCCATGTCACATACCCCACAGTCGAAGCAGTTGAAGGAGGAGTGGAAGTAGAGACGAGGCCCCATCCCATACATCTTAAAGGCCATCTCCAAGAGGAAGAGCCCCAAGAAGAGGAACTCTGCATAGTCTGGAAGAGAGAAACAGGGCGTTGCACCTAAACAACTGGAACTGTGACACATGCATTCAGGTTGTACACAACCATACACAATAGATCCCATAGAAGGATCAAGATTCCCTACGTTCCCTTACGATCATGTCACAAATGCACCACCTGCCACCTGGCCAAAAGGACACGCAAAGGGGCATTTCCAAGATACTTGAGTCAAGTCACAATTGTGCCGCGGGTCTGCTGTAAAGTGCTTGTCTGGCATGTATGAGTTGAGAGAATGTTGATGTGAGTTTGTAGAATGTTTAGTTATGTATGTCATGTTAAGGTTCCACCAATTCCCATCTACCTCTATTGGAAAATACTATTCCCGCTCTTCTTATCAGCGGGGGCAGGCATGACCTCCCTGTCGCCTAGAGGCATTTCCATCCTTTTACACATATTGCCTCTATGTGAAAATACTATTCCCACAGGAAATTACTATTCCCTCTTCTAATGGCGGCAGGCATGACCTCCCCACTTCCACTTAGGGAAGGCGTGACCACCGCTATATCCACCTGTGAAGTCCCCATTTATCCCTATGGGAACTAACGCGCCATCCTCTCATCCCTTGTGAACGGCTTATCCTTCCTATACCACTGGCATAAGGCATGAACTCTTCTAAACATACCAGGGTCTCTGCAGTCATTTATTACTGAAATGACGTTCGTATCACACTTCTCATATTGCCACTTAAAACCGCATTTAACATCAGCATCCTTATTCTGCAACTCTTCAAAGCTTTGTTATGCTTAACATCCCATAACATAACCCACACTACACTGAATAAACGCTATTCACAATTCTATTGCTGAAATGGATAGATCTGTCCCAGCAGATTTATATAAGGGTGAATCAGAATTGTGTGCTCCACTCTTGACAATTTGTTTTAATTACTTCCTGGAAACAGGTGCTTATCCGGATTCCTGGAAAGGTGCAATCATCCACCCTATATTTAAAAAGGGTCACCCTGCAAGCCCTCTGACTTACAGGCCAATTTCATCGTTGAACATCTCCTTCAAGGCCTTTGGACGTGCCATGTTACAACACCTAGAGGACTGGATCCTGAACAGCCAAGTCCTTTCGGAGATTCAATATTGTTTTAGGGCAGGGTTGGGCACACGCAATCAAGTACTCAATTTGAACTTGGTTGGGGCATCCTCCATTTTTGCAAAGGGTGAAAAGAATGATCTGGCCTTCACGGACCTGAGCACCGTATTTCACAAGGTGAACAGGGCACTGCTGTGGTAGGTGCTTGGGTCCATGGGTTGCCGGGCCGAGCTATTGAAAGTGCTACAAATGATCCATGAGGACACTAGAGCTTGTGTTCGCATTGGGGAAAAGGGGCAATGCACAGGTTATTTGAGGCAGTATCGTGAGACCGTCAGGGCTGTGTCCTAGCGCCACTGTTGTTCACTCTACATTAATAGCCTGTATAGGGCCCTGGTGGACTCTAAGGCATATTATCCTCGTATAGGTGCAAAAGCACTCCCAGTGTTAGCGTATGCTAACATACAGTTTTAATTGCTAGTATCCCGAAAGCCATTCAGAAGCTAACAGATGTTTACACTGATTTTATGTTCAATTTGAAGCTAACAGTAAACACTAGCAAGCCAGCAGTGATGGCATGCAGCACCGGGAGAGGCAAAAAAGTAAAACTGCGCAATATGGTAAGCAATGGTGCGATAATTCCACGGGTGATTAAACATTTTACTATTTAGGCATTTGCTTTCCTGAAAACCGGCAGGGGATGGCCCATGTTCAGAGACAAAGCATTAAAATGAAACAGACATGTGTGTAACTGAAATTCATTTGGCTTTTGCTTTCCTATTTCAATAATATATATCCTATATTCCCTTTCCAAAATTTCCACAGAAACCTTAACTTGAATCAGTTACTAATTCTACTTTGACAGTACAATGTCAATGTTAACCAGACTCAATAAAGACAAAGGCAAAGATTGGGTGGAAAAAGTACACATTGTTGAGAACACAAATGTTGGTATCCAACAATGTTATTAAGCTACATTAGTACCCGGCGAGGGCGCAATCAGAATGCAAGAGCCATTCTGATTGGCCCTCGCCGAGTCATTACCAGGCCGTGGCTTTGCGGGACAGAAAAAAATGCTTTTAGTGCCCCGGTCACGCACATAATGCGGGCGGGGGTACTAAAAGCAATATCACCCTCGCGGCGGGGGCATTACCGACTCAGGTAATGCCCCGGGGCCTTCGTTAAGGCCCTCGATTACCTAAGTAGGTAATGCCCCCGCCGCGCGGGTCATATTGCTTAATTATGTCCATGTCATTCTAGCTCACTACTCCATTATGTGCATGAAGGGTGTTTTTTTCTCCAAATCCCTCCTGGATTTTATCTTGTGTCCCAATGATTAGAAATATGTAAACAGAACACAAATATGCTATGCAGAAACTGTTGTATAAAACATAGTACACATAATGTACTAGCAGTAAGGGTAAAAACACAACATATAATATTTTTAATATCCTCCAGAACATATTCTCGTTCTAATTGCATTCTCTTTTCAGGCATACTTTTTTTTTTATTGAATTTTAGCTGATATAAATCAACTTTATTCAATTTCCAAGTTACAGATTAAAAGAATATCACATGTTTCAATTTACAAGAAAATCAAATTACTTACAAAAGATCAAATTCATGAATAACAACTGGTGATCTTTTCATATATTAGATTATAATCATGATCATCAAATATTGCTGCATTCATGTAGTTTTACACTTATAACTTTTTGTCACAAGACAAAGCAAGTGCAAAATTCTAAATTATGGTTATCACAGTCACTCAGGTATTGATGCATTTAACAATTATTTATCTTGTGTCTATGTAACAATCATTTTCTTTCAAGTGTAAGGCATTAAGAAAATGTATCGTTGCTATTCTTATGCTGATGTTTGGAGAGCCTAAAATCACCGCCCATCTAAATTTGGCATCACATTACCAATTGAGAGCACATGTTTCTCAAAGTACTTGTTTCTCAAAATGACCAAAGCTGTGCATTCTATAATGAGATGTTCCAGTGTCTCTTTCAATGTCAAACTATTACAAAATCTGCAGATATTGTCTGCGGCAGTAATTTGTTTGCGTTGAGCCAAAACATCACGTGTGAGCCACAAATTCAACCGTAGTCTCATGATGGCCAACCGTATTTGAGGTGATCAAGCTTTGATCAGGTAAGGCTCTGGATTTCCCATTTTCTTTTCACCAAAACAATGACCAGTGAAGTGCTTACATTGAAGGCAAGTTGTTCGTGTCTCAATCCGATCTTGCAAAAGGATCTTTTTTTCGCTCTGTCAGGGTTCATGATCAATGTATCTAGCGTAACATCCGCCATAGCCATAATTTGATACACAAATTTAGTCCATTTCTGGACAAAGCCATGAGTGGATGAAAGCATATAAGTAGACCATATTGTGAGAACTGTCGCTTCCTTAGTATAAACAATACATTTCCGAAATAAAGCACACAGTTGCCAATGATACTTTGGGCCTCATTACACGGTAGGTGGTAATGGTTTAGCGGTACCGGTATTTTACCGGTACCGGTAAACCCTTACCGCCTTACTACAAGGTCCCTTTGCAGGTTGGAGAATTTAACGCCTGCTTTTTGAAGGCGTTAAAAACCAACCTGCAAAGGGACCAGGGAGCTAGTTACGGTATCGCAATTTGTGGTGCCGTAATTAGCACCTTCCCCATTCCCATTATGCCCTATGGGGCAAAAATGGGAATGGGGAAGGGCAATGGGGGAAGGGGGAATTACCGCCCCACCAACCTTGGAATAGGGCGGTAATTCCCCTTTCCACCAAGGCGGTGCCGGTATTTTACCGGCATGGACCAAGGTGCTAGTAGCACCTTGGTCCACCGCCGTCCGTGTAATGAGGCCCTTTGCTTTTAGAGATGTCATACCCAACTCATATCTCAGCCAAGGTCCAGGAGTGGACTGAGGAACAGTTAAAATCTGCCTCCAAAATTTTACCTCTAATTTATCTAAGGAAACTGATGGAATTATATTTCTCGTTTCCAGACCATATAATAAAGAAGGTGCTATTTTTTGTCGCCAAAATAGAATAGCAACACTGATTGAGAATTTGACATATTAATATAGAATTAACCTGGTCTGAGATATAGCTTGGTTCAGTTTGTTTCCTAAGGTAGACATTTGCAATTCAAGTGAAGAATTTCCATCGAAGGGTAGGCCTAGATATTTATAATTTGGTACAATGTCCAAATTGGTGTCTTAATTCTCCATTCAAATTTATTTCTATTAGTCTGTTTTGGAGTATACATTACTATTTGTGATTTTTTTGTATTAATATTGAGTTAATTTTCCTCAAAATATTTGGTGAGGGTGGATAGTAACTTTTGTAGACCAGTCGGCGTCTTTGAAATTAAAACAAGGTCATCTGCATACCATAAAGTCTGAACAGCTACCTTGTTCATTTTGGGTGAATCTGAGGCTATTGTAAGGAACACTTCTCTTACATCATGAATAAAGAAGTTAAATAGGGCTGAGGCAAGGATACAACCCTGCTTCAGCCCTCTTGCTGTTCTTATCACTGTGGACAGTATGCCCATAACAGAGAGTCTAAACTGGATAGATGTAGAATAATGTAACATATATAGAATAACAATTAGACGTGTAGGGCATTTTGCATTAATTAGTTTTTCTATTAGTTTGACTCTCGAAACTAAATCGAAAGCAGCATTAAGGTCAAGGAATGCAAAGAACAGTGATGTTTTGGTGTTATGAGCTTGTTCTTTTAGACCATTAAGTGTTAGTAAATTGACCGTTGTGCTCATGCCTGCAACAAATCCTGTTTGATTCTGGTCACAATGTTTGCCAGCTTGTGTCCATTTATTAAAGTCTCTTAAAATTAAGCGGGATAAGATTTTGCCAGGTGAGTCTAATAAGGCTATGGGACGGTAGTTTGATGGAATTCCACGGCCACCCTTCTTAAATATCGGGACTATGAGAGACGAGCGCCATGAGTCTGGTATCCTTTGTGTGCAGAGGACATGTTGGTAGATGTTATTTCGGATAGTCGCCCAATGCTTAGGATGTTGTTTGAACATGTAATTTGTAAACCCATCGGGCCCTGCAGCACGAGAGGAAGATGACTTGATTATAAATTCCTCCACCATAGCTTCTGAGCACTCAAGACCCCAAGATGAATCCGTCTGAATTCTATACTGATAAGAATCAAAAATGTTATTATCCTATAATTCTGAAAAATGAATTACCCATTGGTTCTCGGAGACACTGTTTAATTGGGTTGTGCGTGAATGTGTCCTGTTTTTCATTTAATAGGCATACTTGTATATGTGGACAGGACAGGGACAATGGGACAGATGAGCAGGAGGTCTAACAGGAGGTAGAAGTAGAGGGTGGAGGCAAGTGGCTGGATCATCCAATGGTCAAAAGGAATCTTGGGAGTGATGTTAAAATAATAGTGTCCCACGAATCTTCAGAACTAGCAAGCAGTTATGCACAACAAACACCAAGATAAAACCTACTCATCTCGCACACCTAAAACGCATCCTCTGCCATAAAACAACTGCTAACTGTATTTTATTTATTTATTTATTCGTATTTTTAAAGCGCGTGATCAGCCCGTGGGCATCGTGGCACTGTTACAGATACAACATTTGGCTGGTTACAAGAAGGAAGGTAGTTAAGATTACAATGCAATTTTTGATTTACAGTAGTGTTGGGTGTCCTGACCCACGCTTGGACTATTAAGCTGCAACATTTGGTGCTGTGGGCTTAGAAAATCCAAGATGGCGGAAAAGCCCACAGTTGCACCAGAATCCGGGAAAACCGCGCAGTTTGTGCGCACACCAAAATGGTTGCCTAACCTGCCACCCACCAGTGCAAGCATGATGGGCCAGGAGTGCCATGAGTGAAATGTGCGCCAAAGGAAAAACAGCAGTGCGGGTTGGCGAAAAAAAAGTGCTTTAAAATCACCTTTGTTTCCCTGAATGCAAGCTCAAAATGCCTATTTCAAACATTGCAGGATATTCAAAAATCTTACTGAACACCAGCAGACATCTGGCAGAATGAAGTTTTGTGTGCATACAAAATCTGGAAAGAGAAAGAGCCCAAAACAATGTTTATCACAAAACTGGCTGAGCTGTGGATGTCAGCAGCTTAACTGAAATTGGATTTAAAACCACTAAAATCGAAATGTTTAAATTAAATGAATGACCTACCTTTGAGTGTCATATAGTTTGCAACTGTTAAATGTCATAGTTTTGAACTTAGAATCAGCATTCTAGCTGCATGTGTAAAAATTGTAAGTTTGATTTGAATGAAGAAAAACTGGGAACAAAAGTGACATTTAGCTGAAGCCTGGCTTAATGAAACTGGATTCTGCCTGACAACTGCCCCTGACAGGAGAGGGAATTCAGCAGCTGTGTTCCGAGGCCTGGCTGCATCCTGCTGCCCCTGCCAAAAGGAGATGACACCTCTCTGATTGAATTAGGGGAGTGGTACCTGCAGACTGCAGGAAATTGAACAAAGCCTTGTCCTGGACTCAGGCAAATGTTATATTGGGGGGGTCGTAAAATGGCTTCCTCTTGGAAGGAGAAGTGGGAGGAGCACTGCATCTGTGAGCAAGCTGAGCTTGGGGGAAGTGGATAAACCAGAAACTCCACCATGTGCTTTGGAAAACCACACCCCTTTGGGGCCAGAGCATAATTTTAAAAAGATGGATAATTCATAGTGCGGACTTGTAAAAATTATATAAATAACATCATCACTCTTGTGATTTTTCTGTGCACATTTTAAGAGGTGTTAGGACCCTGTGGTATGTTCTTGGGGATATTAGCAGAAAAAAGGTTGTTACTCCAAATGTATGCATGTTAAAAATCTGACACTTTATCCTCTGAAACCCATATCCCTGGTGCACATTTGTGTAAAATCTGGAAAGGTTTAGAGGTCGTGATCTGGATGAAAAGGGCAGAATTCTGTCATAAGTGGACACGACATCTTACAAAGACAGGGATCGGATGGTTTGGTGCTACAGAAAATATGTTAACTGGACGTATAATATTAGAAACATGGTAAATAGATAAATATGTATTTGGATCAGATATAGATTTGTGTGCAATTTGACAAGGGGAGGATCCTCTGACCATAAACCTACCTCATCACTCTGACTCACAACCCAGTTCCCCCAATCAAGGGAGAGAGGAGGAACTGGCCAATGATAAGTTGAGAGGGTTGGGCATAGAAGATGAGCAGACCCTCCCACTTTCTAAACACATAAAAAGAGCCACTGGAAGCCAGATAGGACTTTTCTTTTTCACTTTCTGTGGAGCATTTTGACTTCAGACTTCACATCGAGAGATCCAGATTTCAAATCCATCAATCTCCAGAGACCAGAAATGAACTCCAGAATTTGTAGCAGAGAGGCCTCAATCCACAGGCTGAATCCTTTTTCAGCAGGCCTCCAAATCATTTGCAAACTATTCAACAGCCGGGCGAGCTGTTTGAATTTTTGCCAAAAACTTTGTCAGAACCAGAGACCAGACTGCCGTGCAGTGCCGAGAACTTTTGTCAGAACTAGAGATCCAGACCGCTGTGCAGTGCCGCTAGCAGAGCTGACCCAGAAGGTAGAATTATCCAGTGAGCAGAACCAGGCAGAGACCGTCCGTGGCGAGGGAACCTCATTCCAATCCTGTCCCGATCCGTGGCGAAGTCGCATTCCTGTCCAAAATCTAGTGTGACTACCCAGCTAGCACTGTGCCAAAACCACTCTCTTAGTTTAAAATAATCTAATCCAACCTATTTTAACCTATTTAGAACTGCCTCCTAGAATCGTGTCATTCTGTCATCTTTAAACCTGAACTCTGGAACCGTTTGTGATAGAAGCTTTTATTTTGAAGCTGAGGTTCTAAGCTTTCCAACAAGCTCTAAACCGACTTGCTACTCCTCATACTCACTCCGTAATTGCGCTCGACGCATGCGACTAAATTTGCAGTGATTTGACATTTTGCTTAATTTCAGCCATGTGTAAAAGGATTTGTCCTTGCTTTCCTTTGCTGAAATTCGTTTGCAACCTGACAATCATTCATAGAGCATTGCTAAAGTGATCCTGAACTAATACAAAGTAGCTGTCACCCACCCTGAACCTCTAGAGGGAATTAAAATAATTTTAGCATATTTTTCACTTCTTTGCATACCACATCAAAGTATATTGCCTGTGTTTAAAACTCCTACCTGTTTTCCTCTAAGCTTGCTAGGGGGGAACTGAATTATATTTGATTGCATTCCTGAGAACTGTGTGCTTTTCTTCCATCTCTTTACCTTGCATAGAGGGGGGGGGTGAATTGTCATAGAAAAGTGATTACATTGTCTTTTGTTGAAGTCATATCAAGTTTATTTTCTGTACTGCATTTTCATTCATCATTGCATTGTCCTTGAAGCCATAAAAGCATTCTCAGCTACTTTATCCTCTCTATATCACTTCTAAGCCATCAAAAAGAGTGTACCACTGTAACATTATCCATTGTTGATCACGATCATCCTCACAAGTGTGCTATCAAATATTAATTTACTATAAAAGTGTGATAGATATATATTGTTTAATTTTCAAATAAACCTTTAAATTTGCAAAACAAACCTACTTCTTGGCTCAGCGGGGTCAGGGGGATTCTGAGCGAGGGGTGTTATATAAGGGTTGTCATCCAGAGTAACGAACTGGACATAAAAATACATCAATAAGGGCTTCCATCAGCATCCCAGACTAGGCATTGACTTAGCTGTAGTGCTGAATTGAAGTCGCTTACAGTAGCAATTCTTTAGTTGCATACGTTGGCAGTACAGACATCAGTGCGTTAAGGTGTAGTTCATGTCTAACATGTATATGCATAAAACACATTTAGCTACATAAATGTGTCATAAATTTCACAATAACAATCATATATCTCATTCCTAATTTTCACTGAAACCTTCAATACTGCTACCAAATTAGCCAATGTGTCAGCAATGCAACTACTTTCTAACAATGGTATAAACATACTATGATTTGCATATAGTTGAAAGTAACAATTCCATCATGAACTGAAAATACATTTCTTTAATCCCTCTTGAATTTTGTTTGCTATGACCCAATGGTTAGAAATAAGTAGAGATAGCACTGATGTGCTACACACTTTTGTATGAACCATAGTATACATAATGTACTATCTACAAGGTGTAAAATAAAAGATAATACTTGTATTGTTCTTTGAAACATATTCCACTTCTAATTATGTTTTATTTGCTTTGCAGGCATATAGTGTATAGACACTTCACACTGGCACTAAACATAACCAAACCCACACAACATCAACCACACCCACTAGCAATGACTACAGTACCACAACCCTCACAAACTAGTATACAAAGTTCAAGTTGAGCCTCCAAGTAACCCTGGAGTAGAACCTAGCATACTACACACATTCAAATCTACAGAAACATTTCACACAACAATCACCCAAGATGCAACATACATATTTGCCACACTACAAGAAGTACATCACCGGTGCCAGGAAAAACTGGGAATGGGGCCTGGCTTAGAACCAGGCACTTTCCAACTATAGAATGAGACTTATGATTGTTAGACACATATACATTCCCAAAAATGTTTACAACACTACAACCAGTGAAATGTAACCCAAAGGCTGGGTGCAAAACGACCAACCAACCTACTACACACATCAACATTCTGCAGGCACTTTTATAACAGTACACGAAGGATACCATCAGTGCTAGGAAGAAGCAGGCAAGTACCTGTCCTGAGCCCAAGTACCATGCCCCCTTTTTCCTGACACTAATGACGATAGACCAATAAACCTTTTTCCAAAATTACCAACAAACCTAGAACACAGCAAACATTCCAAAGACACTTACAATACTACAAGCCGTATAACACCAGTGTCTTGTATCCAGCTCCATGTCCACTTTACACTGGGACTGATCATTCAGTGAACACTGCAATCAGTGCATCATATCATCAGGGTCAGGTAAAAGTGGGAATATGGTCTGGCCTGCTTCTGACAATAACACTCACACACCTCTTTACGAAATGACCAAGCAACCTGCTACGCGCCCAACATTCCACAGACACCTTCACAACACTATGAGCAGTATTCTATCAGGGCCAGCAAAAGGCAGGTGTGGGGTCTTTGCTGCAACCAAATACCCATGCAATCTTTACAATTGGACTGCTTATAAAAACACCCACAAACACTGCACGAAAACCTAACAACACTACAACCATTGCATGAACAGTACCTATGAAAAGTGGGCACAATACCTGGGATCACTTACAAAAACTTCTTTTACACCCCAGAATTTCCAGTCGACATCTAAATGGTTTGCAGACTTGGCAGAAAAAAAGGCTACAGTATGGTGGATGGATTAACACCAAATTTGCAAACATACTTATTTGGGACCAGACCGCCATTCATCTCACAAGTTTGGTGAAAATCCATCCAGTGTTACCGATCATAGTTGCAACACATTATTTTTCTGTGAAAGTCAAATCAGATTTTAAAAAACGTTGGGACCCCCTATAACTTGCTCCGCTTGATGAAACCCACACAAATGTCCAAATCATATTCTTTGTAAAGTTTTGTGATGCTTCGTTTAGCCCCCTCAAAAACTGCTCTTCCTATAGTGGGAGCAACTTATACATAACCACAGGGTCACTGTGGCTAATCCCGTAAAATGTATTTATATTTATTTATATAAAGAAAATACTAATCCTGTAAAATATATTTATTTATATGAAGAAAATACTCACTGAAAGTGTTTCAAATAATGAGAATGCAATGAGAGTCAAGCAACTTCACCAACCAGGAAACACACATTACCATAATGAGGCAGACCAATTAAGAATCTACTGTTCATTTTTATTTAAGACACAGCTAAGATGATCTAATTCATCGCAACAAAAACCAGGAACATTATAAGGGGTAGGAAGTGATGAAAACCTTAACTGTGTCCCACCAATTTATTCATTGAATTTCATGGGTTTTCTTATGCTATATCTTGTGCAGGACCTGCTGCCCACTATCCAGGTGCCACCAATTAGGGAAAATGACAGGCATCAATGGCCTGTGGATGTGATCCATACCCCTCTGTATAGTAACTCACCAGATCCCACCAGCCACGGGCTATTGCCATGGTCCATATCCTCTTCACTAGTAAATAAAACGATCCTAACGGCCTTGGCCCATGGCCATTATCCATGTACATGATTCACCAACTTAACTAAGAGAGCATAGGCCTTTGGCCCTGGCTTCATTTTCCCCCCTCCTTTCATTTCCACAGTAGTTTGCTCTGAAATATTTAGAAAGAAATACCCCACAGTTACTTCAATGCCACCTTGTATTACCCGTGTAGTCATTCCTGCAGGAATTCAGTGTTTGCTGATTAATGGTGTAATGGGAAAACACCTGAAACTTTAAATGTTTTCCATATAACACTGCCACCCTCCACGTGTACTCCTTCACCTTTCTATGTATCGCAAGTTGCCCCCCACTATGTAAATCCTCCCTGACCCACTCCTATTATCTCAATTCACCCGCTGGTTCGTGGGATGCATTTTTCATTCCGACTACGTCATGCAATGTTTCTGAGCAAGCCCTTTTTTTCTGCTTCATTGGAAATTACACATGAATTGCTCACATCGAGCACAAAAAAAAAACCCAGCGGGTTTTCATTTCTGAAAAGCCTGAGTGCTGCAATGTACCATAGGAGATACATAAAAAATATTTGGGTCAACCACTTATTTGGCCTATTTTTAAAAGAGCTACTGTATGGATTTACACCAAACCCAAAGAAGGTTTCAGCAGCGCCCACACCCATCATTGCATTTATTTAAACATTTTTAAAACAGCCCAGGCGATCACACTCACCATGCAGATGGTCGAATTCCTCACAACCTGGATGGTGGCAATGCCCTTTTGGAAGCTCTTCTGGTGACTTCCCTGGCACCCCTGAGATGTGCCCTGCATGCTGACGCATGACTCATCAAAGGGCTCTGCAAATTCAACCACATCACCCCCAACCCTCATCGAACTGCACTGGCTCCTGCTGCAAGCACGTATTATCTTCAAATCCTGCTGCATCTACAGGGTTGTTACCTTGAAGACCCCAAGCTACCTCACTGAGAAACTCAGCATCTCCGGAGGCCTATGGTCCATCAGAGCTAAGGACATGTGCAGACTTGAACTTCATCAGTGCAGGAAGGAAAGAACCAGAGACAGACCAAGAATCTTGAACCCCTTCCACATCAACATCAGACTCACCGCCTCGCTTTTACAGTTCAGGAGGGAGCTCAAGACCCTCCTCTTCAGGGAATGGCTCCTCCCTATCACCTAGGTCCACACAGCTTCAACTCCCCACCCTACCTGAGACTGGGTGATCTGCTCCCCACTGTGTCCTTCCCTGGTTGTTTGTCGATAGCTTGCTGCCAAATGGCCCCTTCTCCCCTTCCCTTCCCACTACATGTTTCTCTGCTTCCACTACCGCATTCTACCCCCTCCTATCACTGTAACGCGCACTACAATAATAATAATAATAAAAATACCAAGAGAATGATACCTCTCTTCAACGATAAAGTGAGCTATTGTTTTTTCCAGACTTGACTTTCACAGGCGCTACCCCCATTTGGAGTCAAACCCTGCCTCTCGATACATTACCCCTTTTGTATTTGGGTCTTTATATAGTACATCATGTTTTGGGTTCTCCTATGACGCTCAAGGTTTTTTAGGAGGAGATTCATGGGCTAATAACTCAAGTTCTGAACTGTTTTAACTATAGTGATGATATGCTGTTTTTAGCTTAACACAAGAGCTTTATAACACTCTTAGAAGGGTGTGAATGGCTTTAGAAAATGCCAACCCGAGTCTACATGATGCAAAATTAGGTTTTATGGACTTTTCTTTTTCACAATGTCATGCAGTCTGTTCCAGGGAAGATGGATGCACCCACGTCTGCTCCCACTCCTATTCATCTGTCAGAGATGCTCACCTTACTTGACATGGAAAGGTATTGTGTATTTTACAATCAGAAATGTACCTCTATCAGTGCCCCTTTTGTTTTCCGGCAAGGCAGAGCAAAGTTTTTGTGTGAAAGGCATACTGTCACGTTACATTCATGGACATTAGAGGATCGCAAGAATTGACGCCATGTCAAATTTGTATCCTGTTTTGTGCACTGATAGGACTATGAATGCTGATCCTGTGGAACTAGGTGCCTTTTTGTCTCAACACAAACCAGGTTCTTAGATTGGGAAGGATCATTTTCTATACAAGTAGATGTTGAGAAAGTATATTCGCAAGTTGAGAAAGGGAATCTAGGTTTTGTGTGGGCATATGAACATGATTTGATTCTGTATGGAATTAAGTTTACCAGTGGCAAAGACATCAGGATCGCCTTACAATCTATGGAAACCCAAGGTCCAACAAGCCTTCACGAATTTAGTGGTGGGATTTAAGATGGCCACTTTGGCCCCTGACTGAAGAGGAGGCCCGACTCCTGCAGAATCCACCGTGCTGCAACCCCATCGAGGTATTTCCTCCATTTTTGGCATTAATACGATATTGTGCCTCATTCGGCACTCAGTGCCACTGGGTTCCTGATTTCCCCGCACCTGCTCTGCCTCCTTGCCCCATCCTCCACCCCCGTTGGCTGAACTAGAAAACACCAAGGAAGCGTGGTGTAAGGCCTGTTGCCTCGCGGCCCCACACCGCCACTTTGGTCCCTAGCTGAAGAGGAGGCCGGTGTCCTCTAGAATCCACCTTCCTACAACCCCATCTAGGTATTTCCTCAATTCTTTCCATTAATTCTATATTTTGCTTTGTTCGGCGCTCAGTGCCACTGGGTGCCTGCTTCCCCAATCCCTGCACATGCTTCCTTGTCCACCTCACACCCTGAATGGCTGTACTAGAAAACACCAAGGAAGCATGGTATAAGGCCCGTCGCCTCATGGCCACACACAGCCAATTTGGTCAGTGGCTGAAGAGCAGACATGTGTCCTTCAGAATCCACCTTGCTGCAACCCCATCTAGGTATTTCCGCAATTTTTGGCATTCATTGTATATTTTAGATCATTTAGCGCACACCGCCACTCGGTTCCTGCTTACACAGCCACTGCCCCACCTCCTTTCCCTCCCCCCAACCTGATTGGCTGATCGTGCACTTATCACAAATCACACCAGGGCAGCCCACTGCCCGTTGCAGCCTCTGCGGCGAAGGACCCCAAGGCAAAGGACAGCTGCAGACCGTGTTGGCCCATGTTAGCCATTGGAGCTGTCAACTGGCAGCGACAGATAAGGTAGCCGAGGGCTGGACAGGTGGGATCAGCAATCACTGTTCCCCATTAGACGGTCCGACCCAATCTTATCTTATCCTTTCTCTAATAGCATTTAGCATGATTGTGTAAGTTAGCCATGTCTCGCACTTGCCCTGATTGTGTAGGTTAGCCATATCTCACATTTAGCCTGATTGTATATGTTACCCATATCTCACATTTAGCCTGATTGTGTAAGTTAACCATATCTCGCATTTTGCCTGATTATGTAAGTTAGCCATTTCTCGAATTTAGCTCGAAAGTGTAAGTTAGCCATATCTTGTATTTAGCCTGATTGTGTAAACTAGGCATATCTCCCACTTGGCCTAATTGTGTTGGTTAGCCATTTCCTGCATTTAGCCTAATTGTGTAAGTTAGCCGTGTCTCACACTTGGCCTGACTGTGTAAATTAGCCTGACTGTATGTTAGCCATGTCTTGCATTTAGCCTGATTGTGTAAGTCTCACATGTCATGCATTTAGCCTGTTTGTATCAGTCAGCTTGATTGTGTAAGTCAGCTATATCTCACATTTAGACAGATTGTATTAGCCAGCCATAACCCCCATTTAGACAGACAGTCTTGGGAACGCATAATTTTAAAAGTGTTATTCCATTGACTGTTGTGCCCTCTCATTAGGCCTTTCTTTGTCTATACAGGTGCCCAAGGTCTACGGTTGCTGCAATTACTGTTGTGCCCTCTAGCCAGGTGTCCCAAATCAAACAGTTATTGCATTGACTGTTGTCCCCCACCCCCATTAGGCCTTTTCCCTCTATCCAGGTGCCCCAGGTCTAGCGTTGCTGCATTTACTGTTGTGACCCTCTATCCAGGTATGCCAACTTGAAGTGTTGTTGCATTGACTGTTGTGCTCCTCTTTTGGGCCTCTCTTCCTCCATCCAGCTGTCCCAGGTCTAAGGTTGCTTCATTTATTGTTGTGACCCTCTATCCAGGTGTCCCAACTCGAAGTGTTGTTGCACTGACTGTTGTGCCCCTCTTTTGGGCCTCTCTCCCTCCATCCAGCTGTTCCAGGTCTAAGGTTGCTGCATGTACTGTTGTGGGCCTCTACCCATGTGTCCCAAATCTAAGTGTTATCGGATTGTGCTATTGGTTGCCGCACTCACTGTTGTGCCCACTGTCCAAATCAAAGAGTTATTGCATTGACAGTGGTGCCCCTCATTAGACCTCTCTGTTGTACCCCTCATTAGGCCTTTCTCCCTCTTTCCAGGTGTCCCAGTGTTGGGATGGAAATGAGCCTATCCCACCCCCAAGGCGCTTCCACATAAGGTGAAACCCATATGAGGCAATCTAACTTACAAGGGGGGAACAGTCTACGTCCCTGGGCATCATAAAGAGACCTTGTAGCGCATAGAAGTGGATGCTTCACACTAGAAATGTCCACACTCTGCGCCACCATTTTCAAATAGGCCCCAAACGAGACAGGCCGCAGACCCAGGCTGCTTGCGTTTCTCGTTCACAGAGCCCACGGAAGTCCATTTCCCTCTTGTCCCTGCAGTGTTGCGAATAATCAGTATCGCCTTCAGGTATGTGCCCGACACAGAGCGTGAGACAGTACCAGGCCTTGCGTTGTGTCTATTCATCTCCACTATAAACTGCCATCAAGTCTCTGACCCCCATCCAGCCAGTCCGGGGCTGGCCGCACATCACTAACCCGAACCCCACTTCCCTAGTTCTCTGATAAGCACCCGACCCCCAGGTCCTAACCTCCATAAAGTGCCCACCAAATATCTAGAGCCTACATGACTGTATTTTTCCTTAGCAGCAACACACGTCTCCAGTAACACGAGATACCGGGAAGGGTAAATCAAAGATCAATCCACAGAGGGGAGACATTAGGTGCGCGGACTGCGGTATCAATAGAGCCCTGAATGTATGGGTCAGCATGACTGTATCTTATCCTCTCCTCTCCTTGGCACCCCTTTCCTGTGCCGCCCAGGTGCCTGCCAGAATGAATGGTCTGTCTTAGTTGTTTAGTTTAGCTAGGAAACATTGTGTTTTATGTCTGCCCTGACCTTCACTGCGAGGATGAGCCCAGCTGACCCACGTAGAGCCAGATCGACAGAGAAGAACCAGCCAAATACTGCTTGGCATCCCCTATGGAGCAAGCCCATGTGTAGGGTGCCTCAAATCAGGAGCACCAAGATGTCCAGTATAGTGATGACGCTTGTCATAGTTATGACCCCATGCTTGATGATGCAAGACCAGGGCGCTCTCGATCAGCAGAGCTCTTTTCTGGTATTTGTATTTTATACGAGTAAACCTCGTAAACCTTGCAGAGGTATCTCTTGGCCTATTTCCCTAGCAGGCTGTATTTACTCTGGAGTGTGCGAATAGAAGGACTCGCCTTCACCAGACCGAAGTGCTTTTGCATTGACGGTTGCACCCTCTTTGGGCATTCTCCCTCTATCCAAGTTTCCCATCTCTAGGTGTGACTGCATGGACTGTTGTACCCCTATTTAGGCACGTTCCCTGGTCTAGGTGTCCCAACTCTAGGTGAGACTGCATTGACTGTTGTGCCCCCTCTTTAGGCCCTCTCCCCCTAGTGAGGTCTCCCAAGTCTAGGTGTTACTGCACTGACTGTTCTACCCTCATTAGGCCCTTCTCCCTTTGTCCAGGTGTGCCAAGCCTAGGTGTGACTGCATTGACTGTCGGACCCCACACAAACCCTGGTAGCTACGTTTCAGGTGCCCACAATCCCCAATAGCTAAGGCACCAGTGCCCTTTGAGCAACCACTGTGTCTCCAACCAGCCATTTGCACCCATCGGAGCCAAAAAGAAAACACCAGTAAAACGAACAAACCACAAGAGTTTACTACTCCTAGTTCAGCATCCACAACCAAAGGACCCACAAGATAAATAACAAAACCACATAAGAGCCAGAAAGGAAAGAGCAATAAACAAATGGAATCACAAAGGTCTTTCAACCGAGGTCTTGTCAGGTGTATCGACCCACGTTCAAGTTATTATGCTGCAACATTTGGTGCTCTGGGCTTAGAAAATCCAAGATGGCTGAAAAGCCCACATTTGCGCCAGAATCCAGGAAAACCACGCAGTTTTTGCGCACACCAAAATGGTCGCCTGACCCGACACCCACCAGTGCGAGCGTGATGGGCCAGAAGCGCCATGAGTGAAACGTGGTGCCAAAGGAAAAACACCAGTGCCTGTTAACTCAAAAAGCACTTTGAAATCACCTTTGTTTCTCTGAATGCAAGCTCAAAATGCCTATTTCAAACATTGCAAGATATTCAAAAATCTTACTGAACACCAGCAGACGTCTGGTAGAATGAAGTTGTGTGTGCATACCAAATCGGGAAAGATGAAGAGCCTAAAATAATGTTCATAACAAAACTGGCTGAGCTGTGGATGTCAGCAGTTTAAGGGAAATGGGATTTAAAGCCACTAAAATCAAAATGTTAAAATAAATGAGTGACCTACTTTTGAGTGTCACATAGGTTGCAACTACTTAAATGTCATGGTTTTGAACTTAGAATCAGCGTTCTAGCTGCAGGTGTCAAAACTGTTAGTTTGATTTGAATGAAGAAAAATAGGAGCAAAAGTGACCTTTGGCTGAAGCCTGGCTTAAAGGGACTGAATTCTGCCCGTCAACTACCCCCGACAGGAGTTGAAACTTGCCCAGCAACTGTATTCACAGGCCTGGCCTGTCTTCTGCTGCCCCACCAAAAGGAGATCACACCTCTCTGATGGAATCAGGGGAGGGGTACCTGGGACTGCAGGAAAACAGAACAATGAACTTCCCTTTGCTCCAAGCAATTGCTAAATGAGGGGGTCGTAAATGGCTTCCTCTTGGGTGGAAATGGGAGGGGCTGAGCTTGGAGGAAGTGGACAAACCAGAAATTCCCCATGTGCTTTGGGGATTTAACCACACCCATTTGGACCAGAGCATAATTTTAGAAAGATGGATAATTCATAGTACAAAATTGTCAAAATAATATCAATAATATCATTATTCCTGTGATTTTTCTGTGCACATTTTAAGAGGTGTTAGGACTCTGTGGGATGTTCTGGGGGGTAGTAGCGGAAAATAGGGTATTACTCCAAATGTCTGTATGTAAAAAATCTGACACTTCGTCATCTGATGCCCATATTTCTTGCGCACCTTTGTGTAAATTCTGGAAAAGTTTAGAGATTGTGTTCTGGATGAAAAGGGCAGAATTCTGTCAGAAGTGAACACAACATCTTACAAAGACAGGGATCGGATGGTTTGGCGCTACAGAAAATATGTTAACTGGACATATAATATTAGAAAAATTGTACATAGATAAATATGCATTGGAATCAAAAATAGATTTGTGTGCAAAGTGACAAGGGGAGTGTTCTTTCTGTATGCCATAAAAATGATGCCTGATGACACAGGATGACTCACAATTCAGTTCCCCAGTCAGGCGACAGAGAATCCTATAGCCTATCAGGATCCTCAGAGGGTTGGGCATAGAAAGTCAGCCTTCCCACCCATTTTCAAAAGACTTAAAAAGAAGCATTGAAACCCAGATAGGGACTGATCTTTCCACTTTCTTGCGAAACACTTTGACGGACGACTTCCCAATTCAGGCAATATCCAGAGACCAGAACTTAGAAAACCAGACTCCAGACTCCAGAACTTTGAAGCAGAAGGCCTACTGTAAGCTAAAAGTATTCTCAGCTGGCCTTACAATTTTGCAAACTGATTTACCCCAGACTTCCAAGGGGCACATCAGAATAAAACAGCTGGGCTGTGCTGTTTGATTCTAGCCAAGAACTTTTGCCGAAACCAGAGACCAGACCAGACCGCTGTGCAGTGCCAAAAACTTTTGCCTGAACCAGAGATCCAGACCAGAAGAGCAGAGCTGACCCAGATAGCTGTGACTTCAGAACCACCCGCCAGATATCCAGTCTAAACCTGTTGACCAGATCTTGACGGCCTATTTCAAATTTATAGTGTGGGTATCCAGCCAGAACTGTGCAGAACCCATCTCTTAGTCTAAAATAATCTCTTCCCATCCATTTCAACCCATTTAGAACTGCATAGAAATCATGTGTCCATTCTGTGATTTCAAACCTGTGAAGGTGTCATTTGTCATTTGAATCTTACTTTATTTCTGAGAATCTATCTCCACTAAATTGTCCGTATCTTTTCAACCGCACGTCCTAGGAGCGAGATGTAACTTTCATTTTAAAGCTAAGAACGTAAGCTTTCCAACAAGGGCTTTCTACTCCTTATAGTTTTTCTGTAATCGCGATCGACACACTCGGAAAAAGGTCTGTGAATTGCAATTTGACTCAATTTCTCCACCTGTCAAAAATAGCTGTCTTACTTGCAACTGCTGAATTTCATTTTCAACCTGATAATCACTTGTGTATCCTTGCTAGTGTTGACCTGAACCAATCTTAAGTAGCTGTCACCTACCATGAATCTCCTATAGGGAATTAAAATCATTTTTAGCATATTTTCACTTCATTGCAAATCACATTAAAAGTATTTCTGAATGATTTAAAAGCATACCGGTTGCTCTAAGCTTGCTAGGGGGGAACTAGAATTTGTATTGCATTTGATTATATACCTGAAAATTGTGTGCTCTCCATCCATCTCTTTATATTGCATAGGGGGGGAGTGAATTGTCAAAAGAAAAAGTGATCATATTATCTCTTGTTGAAACCAGATCAGTTTATTTCTGTGCTGCATTCTTTCCATCATTGCTTTTCCTTAAAACCATAAAAGTATTCTCTGCTACCTTATCCTTTCTATACTAACTCCTCACTGATTGAAAAGAGTGTGCAATTGTAACATTACCCATTGTTGATCAACATTATATTCATAAGTGCGCTATCAAATATTAATTTATTCATAAAAGGTGATATATATATATATATATATATTGTTTAATTTTCAAATACATCTTTTAATTTGCAAAACAAACCTACTTCTTGGCTTAGTGAGGTCAGGGGGATTCAAAGAGAGGGGCGTTATACAAGGGTTTATCATTCAGATCTATGAACTTGTCATAAAAATATATAAATAAGGGCTTCCCTTTGGCATCCCAGACTAGGCATTGACTTAGTTGGAGTGCTGAATTGAGGTCACTTAACAGTCTCCACTATCCACAACCCAACCAGCGACAAGCAACAACTAACCACAAACAGCAAAGACTAAACCCCAAGGACCAGGAAACACACCAATCTAAATATGGCGCCCCCTCAAAGGAATACAACTCACAACCCAAACACCATGCCTCGCCACAAGAAAGACAAAGAAGCCAGAACAGACAACAGAAATAATAAGAAAATCCAAACCGCTCAGGAATGTGGCGACCAGCATGATCCCACAACTCAGAGAAACTGGGCAAAAAAACAGCCCAGATGGCCCGAGGAGACATAAAAAGAACAGAGCAAAGACAGACTACATTGATCGCTACCTCTCCACATACGACTGCATGGTATGCAAAAACAGACCAGCAACAATTAACTGACTGGCAACAAATGCTACGAATACAGACCCCACCAGGACACCAAATGCAACACGACAACTAATAAACCATCCAAACCCGGTCTACACCATGGACAATACCCGAAGCAGAATCAGGGACAAGCTGGAATCCATCACCCTCTAAACGCCCTACATCACCAAAGAATGGAACAACAGACTGGTACCTACACAATTCACCCCCCGAAATGAACAGAAACCAACCAACCCTGCCAGTAACCTTATCAGTCTACTCGACGAAGAGACTGATCACCAAAGAACCACACTGCCCAACAGGTTCAAACAGGAAAAACCCACCAGCAATGGAACCCCAACCGACAACACACCGGACCGAACAAACAATACAAACAATAACCGGTAGGAAAATCAAACAAACTACACTGCAGCCTTCTCAATGTTAGATCCATGGCAAAACACTCAATAGAAATCCATGACCTTCGAAGTGAAGGAGAAACAGACATGCTCTTTCTTACAGAAACCTGGTTATCAGACAACAACTACAAAGCTATTGCGAACAGAGCAATACTGGACAATTATAAATTAATGCACGCCAACAGAGAAAATCAAAGAGGAGGCGGAATCACAATCATACACAAAGAACACATCCGAGCATCTCAACTCAACACAACCAACGCAGAAGACTACGAAACCATTCTCATCAAGATAGAACTCAACGACTAAACCAACATAGTATTCCTCCTGGTCTACAGTACACCTTCTTACAACCCCAACTTTGCAACGAAATAAGTGGACGCAGCCGCCATTTTATCAACCCACCATGACAACCTAGTCATAATGGGAGACTTCAACATATGGTTCTAAAAAGAAAAGGAGTCTGCAGCAAACTCACTCTGCACACTCTTGGAAACTTTGCATTTCAAGCAAATAGTAAATGGATCCATCCATGATACTGGACACACCCAGAATGCCATTTTCTGCAGGGAAGGACTATGCGCATCCGTGCCACCTACAGCAATGGTATGGAGCGACCACTACATCACATTCCAAACCCACCCACCGGCCAGAAAGGAAATACTCCATACCAGCAAGAAAACAACCTAAAAGAACCTAGACCTAGAGGCTCTAAAAAAACCTGCTAGACTCAACCCTCCCAAGCGAAACAGAACCCACCGAAACAACCAGAGACACAGCAGAAGACACACTCAACAAGTGGATCACCAATGCCCTTGACCAACTGGCATTAGCTCAAACATACAAATCAACACGAAAATAACTGCAGCAAAATGGTTCACAGAACAACTGAAAGAACTCAAAAAAACAAACGCTAAATGGAAAAAAAATTGAGAGAACAATACACCCTACGAGCCAAAATAAAATACCAATGACAACTCAAACTATACAAATCAGCAGTCCTCAAAGCAAACAATTCTACTATGCAACAAAAATAGAATCGGCAAACAATCCACAGAAAAACTCTTCAAAATCATCAAAGATATAAAACGTCTTCTTCCTGCAAGAATTCCATCATCCCAACACAAGCACTTTGTGACAGCATCACCAACCACCTGAGATCAAAAGTAGACACCATCCAGGAGATCATCAACCCAGCCTGGGCCAATACAACCATGTCTGCTGGACCAGAGACACCGGGTGAAACACAGATTACAGCAAAACTCAGCTGTCTAGAACCAATCACAGAAGAAGCCTTTGCCACACTGATCAAGGACACCAACCTTGCAGGATCCCCAAAGGACCCCTGCCCTCCTTACATATTCAAAGGCATCCTTAACCACAGAACCCCAGTGACACACTTCCAGGGCCTAATGAATCGATCACTCAAAAGAGGACTAGTACCATCCTCCTTCAAATCAGCATACATTAAACCACTGATAAAAAAGGAATCAGAAAGCGCAGAAGATCCGAGCAACTACAGACCGATGTCCAAACTGCCCTATCCAGAAAAGATCCAGGAGAACCACGTATACAAAATCCTTCTTAAATACATCGAAACAAACAGAATACTCGACCAGTCACAAGTTGACTTCAGACCAAGGAGAGGAACAGAATCAGCACTCCTATCAATAGGAGACGACCTTAAAACATACTATTGAACATATCAGTGGCATTTGACGCAAATTAGCCATACAACACTAATAAAAAAGATTGATGGAATGGGGGAAACAGGAATCCGCACTAACGTGGCTTACCTTATTCCTTACAAGCCAAACCAAAAGAACCTACCTAACACCGTTCACCTCAAACACCAAAAATATATCCTGCGTAGTACCACAGGGATCCAGCCTACCACTCTTTTTAACATCTACATGTGCCCACTGGTGAAAATCATTCTAATCCACAGACTTACCACCTACAACTACGCAGATGACACACAACTGATTGTGAAAACAAAACACCCAGAAACAAATTAACAGCCTCAACAACTGCCTCACAGACATCTACAATTGGATGACAACAAATAACCTTAAAGTGAACCCGGCAAAAACTAAAATAATGCTCTCACCCGCAGGATTCGACAGAGGGAACCCACAACCGGACTGGCCGATCAGCATGGGAGTAAACAGAGAGACTACCGATGTAGTTAATAACCTAGGAATACTCATGGACAATGGATTACCCCTGGAACCGCAAGTCAACGCAATCACCATAAAATGCTTCTTCCTCCTACGACTGCTCAGAGAATTACTCTCCTACCTCTCCTTCCCCCACAGAACCCTCACAATCATATCCCTGATACTCACAAGAATTAACTACGCAAACAGCCTCTACCTAGGAATGCCGGAAGGATTTACCAAGAAACTCCAAAGGGTGCAAAATACAGCAGCCAGGATATTATTAAGACTAAACAGAAGAGACCATATCACCCCAGCAGTGAAAACCCCACAAAGCCTTGCACAGACAAGGAGCTGAATTTCTCCAAGACAATATCAGCCGATATCGCCCAGGAAGGGAACTAAGATCCAGCAACAACCTACAAATAGAGGCAAAACACTATGAAAAAAGGAAATTCGGCATAACAGCATATAATTGCTAACATCTGGAACAACATGCCCAAAGAAATCAGAACCAGAGAAGACCACATCAGCTTCAGGAAACTGCTCAAAACCTGGCTATTCAGCAGACAATGACAACATCGAAGGGGCGCGGGGAACAACATCACAGACAAACAACTAGAGAGGAGACGAAATGGGCCAAAGAACCACAAACAATAACCTGGCTAGATACTGTCAAGCGGCAACCAAAGAGCCACACCAAAGGCTTCAGCAAACCGACCGACTTACTAACCCATCTTCCCCTTACTGCTCCTCCAACACAACTGACGCCACCACACCAGACCTTCAGGGTTGGACTGGGCCATAAAATGGTCTCGGGCACCAATAAAAAAAGTGCCCCACAGTTGCAAATGGCTATTCATTCCTTTTGTGACAATGTTTGAATAGTAACTGTTGATGAAGTGTGATGCAAATTATGCATTTTAAAGAATATATATTCAGCAACACTATTCAAAACTACTTTCTGCAGAGTGAATTAACTTATCAAACTGGCCCAAATTGGCTAAAAAGGTGGCCCACTTTGACCAGAAAAACTGGACCACACTAGCATTTTCTGTTTTTGGTTCCGCCATAGGGCCTATTGCCTTATCGGCCAATTCGAGCCTGTAGACCTTGGACTAACCACACTTCACATAAAGAAACCAAGAATCAATACTTTGTTCACACCCAGCATCTTTAGATGCTGAAGCGCACCTAGAATGAACCACCCACATAGTCCATAAAACCATAAACAACACAACTACACACCAACATACCAGATTATTTTATAGCTACGGCCACCCATGCCTCCGGATCCCTTATGGACACTAGCTAACCAGTGCACACTATCTAACTGACCACAACCCCACACAGCACACTAACACCAACGCAAAACACTACCACAGACCCGATGCACTGAATCTTACCCATACGGTAACAATGCACGAATCCTCTTGCTTTAACTCCCACAAGCAAAACAACATTCACAGACGTCAGTTCAGTTCCTCCTGGTTCTGAACCTATCGTCTCACCCGAGCCCCACTAACCCCCCTCCCCCACACCGCTTTACTTAAATAATGTTTACTGCCCACCTCTGATCCCAGAGGCTTATGGGCACAACTAATACAGACGAGGAACAGAGACATGTAATAAGAAGCTCAGCTGAAAGGGACGGGGGATGAGATATCCATGAAGAAATGACAACTCGTTATCTGAACAAATGTGTTTTCAGTTTTTTCTTGAAGTTTTCAATTAAGTTAATTTTTCTCAGTTATTCCGGGAGAGAATTCCGGACCATGTGAGCTACTGTATAAAAAGCAGCATGCTTCACTTGTGTGAGTGAGCATCTAGGCTCTTTTAGCTGTAGCGTGTCTTTAGAGCTGTGCATTCTTATGTTGGATTTAACAGTCAGGACATCAGATAGATAGATATACAGGCCCCACGCACATGATACTTTTATGAACCATGACCAATGCGCAGAATGTAATCCTTTCTTCAATCGGCAGCCAATGCAGGCCTCTTCTTGCTAAGGTTATATGATGAAACTTCCTCAGCCGCACACTCGCTCTAACTGAACTGTTCTGTATAATCTGAAGTCTTCTATACTCTGATTTGTTAATACCTATGAGGAGGCTACTACAATAGTCTATCTTAGACCCAATAATTGCTGTTGCTGCTATTTCCCAGTTGGCTTTTGAGATAAACGGGCGTATTTGTGTGAGAAGTTTTATGTACTATGTTGAGGAAGATAACAGATGACTCACTTGCGCCTCCATATTGAGATGTTGGACTAAGACAATACCTGGGGTGTTAACCTTTGTTTTGTTCCCCAAATGGTGCCATGCAAGTGTGAAGTTTTTTATAGTTATCACCTAGGTGTTTCATTTTGATGGGCATACCCACAACCATGAGTTCCGTTTTTTTCCTTGTTAATTGCAAGGCCTTTCTCTACCATCCTTGAATTATATCGTAGTCTTCATTCAGTCTGATAGTGTCTTGCTCATAATCTCCTGACAATGGGATGACACAATGCGTGCCATCTGCATAGTTAGTGAATTCGATACCATTTCTATCCAGGAGCTCGAACAGAGAGGGGAATAGTAAACATTTTATAAAGTGCGGGTGAAAGGCAAGCACTCTGTGGGACTCCAAACTTCAGAATACTCAGTGGAGCATCTGCTAGGTCACTGCATACCCTATGCATTCTGTTACTCAAGAAGGATTGTATCCATGTGGCGGCAGTATCAGAAAAGTTAGCTACCTCCTTCAACCTGGCAACAGATAAATGGTGGTCCACCAGGTCGAAGGCGGCCGACGGATCAAACAACATTAGGTCAGATGTCAAACCCCTGTCCATAGTATGCAATAGATCAGACTTAAGGTCCAGCAGGGCTGTGTCCGTGCGGTGACCTTGTCTAAATCCAAATCGCCTGTCATGTAGAATCTTGTGATTGCAGAGCGACGCGAGTGCCTGGAGACTGCCCCTGGGTGGTAGCGGTGCGCGGTATAAATCATCATAACATAACATATCAGGAATACCATGGCGAAAAATTGCTATCTGATGAAGCCGCTGAAGATCTGTCACGATTAGAGGCAGAATGAGAGAACCCGTAGAGGAGGAAGGAGAAGGAAATTGCCCAACATCACCGAAGAAGAAATGTGGCTGTTGGGTGCAAGGATGTTAGATGGAAAAGACACCACTGGTGAGCAGCAAACTTAGAGGGCAATCAAGTGAGAGGCACAATACCAACAAAGAAGGATGGATACCCAAATGATAAATAAGCAAGTGGGTGTCACCACTGAAGAAAAGTTAAACACTGTTGAAAAGAGCCTTATACTGGGGCCTAGCAGTGCAAGAAATGGGCCTGGTATATATGTCCTGCATTTTACAGACATCTCTTTATTAGGGTGAATATTGTGACCAATCAAAATAGAAGAGTGCAGTATTTGCTTAAAAGGTTTTGTAAATTAATCACTGTAAGACATGTGTAACATTTTAAATTGTGGACATTATGTTGTTCCCATAATGCTCTTTGCATTCATGCAAATCGCCACGATTGGGTTCTATAGAGAGATTCTGTGTTGTAACAATCTGCCATGGGGGCCATGCTAATTGGCCCACCCCCTCCTTCCCTAAGCCCCGCCCCTCCTAAGAAGTGACGGTTCCCCCAATAAATGTTTTCCATTTCCAGCACTGGGGTCCAGGAAACTATAGCAATAATTTCCGAGTGTGCACCAGTCAAAACTGCACTGTTTGAGAGAGTGGGAGAAACCTTTCACTGCATCTTGAAACCTGTAGCGAAAGTCCCCAAATGCACAACAGTCAAAACACATTTTGCACTGAATCCTAGAACCTCTAGTAAAGGTTCTAAACAGTGCAACAAACACTACAAGAAAGAGACATTTCACACTGAATCCTGAAACCTAGAGTGAAGGGTCTCAAGCATGCAACTCACATTGTAAGAGAAGGACAGCATGCACTGAATCCAGAAAACTGGAGTGAGGGTTCCCCAAACAGGCTTTAACAAACTGAAACCTGGGGGACAGAGAAAACCCAACACCTGCTGAAAATGAAAAATCAGTAGACCTTACCAGACAGTTGAATTTAAAGAAAAATAAAGATTATTTTCAAGCTAAACCAGTGCCTGCTGCCTTTATTTGCAGGAATTTGCAACATGGTCATACTAAGGATCACGCAATAATAATAACTGGTGGATGTAACAAATGGTGGTAATGTGGAATGATGCCCATTAAAAGACTCACTCAGCAAGGTGTGTCAAATATGTCAGAGCATTAGTAAAACGACAGGCCCTGTACCATTATGTCAACTGACTAAAAACATATGAAAGGAGATAGCAATGGAGTTCTATGGATCACGACCAACTGGAAATGACATTTTGGCTAGGGTGTATAAGTTAGCCAGATACTCCCACATTCAAACAGTTTCTTCTGCAGCTGGAGCAGCTGTGATCCCGGCCCAGGGCAAGATCCTCCTACATGTGGCACAAAAGCAAAGGTGAAAACAGATAGTCTATTAGTCTATCAATGGGAATGTATTTTATCTCTTGTGTGATTAACTTGGCTTTTGCCATCAGAAGGGGGTGCTGCAACGAACCCAGGCCAAAAGTCGAAAGTTTGAAGGGTAATTCAAGGAAGTTGTTTAAATGAATCACGTGATAAAGGGCAAGTTAGCCCAAGCACTCAATCAGCTGAGATTATCTTAATAGAGTGTATGGCACCACAAATCATTGTCCTTCTGAATTGAAGTATGACTGACTTGTGAGATCATGATCCCCCATCTTGGCACCGGTGTACCGTGGCACATTCTTTCCACCGGAAAGGCAGGAGACGCTCAATAGAAAAGAAAAATGAAATCCCATATTGACCCTAGGAGAAGAACGGATCTATGTGAACATTTCAAAGAAATATGTTGTATCCCAAAATACCGTTGTAGCCCTCCACATATCCCTCCACCTTTTCATTAACTTAACCCAAAAAACAAAAACAAACACACACACATATACAAACACACACACGCTAATATGGCACTTGCTTCTTATTTAAAGACCAAAAAGAGAGCACTAGAATGTCATTCATAAAGCTAGGATGGTGTGAAGGCATCATGAAGCAAGACACAGACAACAGATTTAAAGTTCAAATAAAATGTCTTTATTAACTTAAATGTTAGGATGGTGTCAAGCCTAATTTGCCCTATATTAAGGTGGGATTTCCCTACCTAAATTAATTAAAGATAGTCTGAGTCAGTAAGTTCAACTTAAAAGTGTGTTTCTGTCCAAAACCTATACTTGCCCTCACAGCTAAAGCTAAACAATGTGTAGGAATGTCAGCAACCAAAGTAGCAGTGTTCAAATTTACGTTCTGAGCTGCTTCCAGCTCCAAGCTTACTCTTGGCTCCCTTTCCCAAGTTCAAAACAGTTCCATCAAAAGGGTCCCAGGATTCCCACCCCCAAGTTCAAGAAAGTTCCACAAAATGGTCTCGTGGTTGCCTTACCCAAGTTCAACACATTTCTACATAATGGTTTGGAGTTCCCTTCACCAGGTTCAAAACAGTTCTACAAAAGGTCTCGGGGTTTCCTTCCCCAAGTTCGACACAGTTCCATAAAAATGGTCTTGGGGTTCTCTTCCCCAAGTGCAACACAGTTCTTTAGGATTCAAATTCACAGTCTCATCAACTTGTTTAGTTTGCCTTTTCTTTACATCACTTGAACAACATAGGCCAACAAGCTTCAGCCTCTTGACTTCTCTTTATTTACTCCAAGGAAGGGTTCCTCAGTCTAGGCACAGTTGTCAGACCACATGGTCCACCGATCACAGGTCACGCAACCGATAACACTTTACAACAGTTCAGTCTTTCTCATGGGACTTCCTTGATAACACAGGTTTCCTTTCTGCATCTGTGCTATAAATCAATTTATATTTCTGGTTCACTTTACTGGCTTTTAGCCTTCATCAACATGTGACTCGCACACACTTTCTTTCGTGGTTTTTTCCTGGTTACCACCTTGCTTTCACACTGTCCAAGTGTGTTTTGCTTTTCGCTCTTTTCACTTTGCTTGCAAATGCTGTTTCTTTAAATTCCTGTCGTTCACAAATGCACTTCACTTTCAATTTCATTCACGCTTTCACAACAAGGTAATCTCTTGCTCAAAAGTTCAATTTCATCTGCGGTACAAGTTTGACCCTTTGCTCCAAGCCAAGAAAGTGCTGTTATGCCAAAACAAAAAGCTTGTAGCCTCCTCTAACTGTGAGAACAAAAAGATACGACTTTGTGCTTTGCACTGTAGGTATCGCAATTGGATGCGTAGTCATCAAATACAGTTGGTAGAAACCAACGGTGAAAACATGTTGAGAAGCGTCCTATCCAAAAAGCTCAAACTTGGGTAATGTTAAATGCAGTGAATAATCTAATCCAAAAATCAGTGCAGATTAATGGTGTGAGCGAGTCAGATTGGATAGCGCACATCTCTGCTTTGTACCAAAGGCCAGCAGGGTGGGAACTCTATGCTCCTATCGAGATTTCCAGCTATGATGGTCTTATTATCGATGAGGGGGACATTCTCATAGAGATCAAAAAACTAAATAACTCTCGTGCCCGTGGCCCGGATGGGGTAAGTAATTTTGTCTTCAAATAAAATGATGATCTATGGGCAAAAATTTGCAAGAAAATCCTCAACCAGATTTTGGCTGTGAACAAGATCCCCTCCTCTTGTCTGTCTACTATAATTGTGCCAGGCCCATTTCTCTCTTGGATGCACCAGGCAAGCTGTTTGCCAAATTTATATTGAGAAACTTTAACAAATGGACCTGTGCGGAAGGTCCATTTGATAGAGATCCCTTTCAAACGGGCTTCGTCTCTGGGATGGGCACCTGTATCAATCTTTTCACATTGTCATCTATTATTTACAGCCATCATATCAGAAAACAAGCGTTGTACATGGCTTTTATAGATTTAAAAGCGGCTTTTGATTCAATTCCCTGAGAACTGCTTATATACAAACTAACACAACAAAGTTGCCCCCACTATCTAATCTTCCTTATTAAAGACCTGCATCATAACAACACGATGCAGGTTAGATTGTCCTCTGACGGAAAACTGTCGGCTCCAATCAATGTTCAACGTGGAGTATGACAGGGCTGTACTCTTGCATCCGCTATTTTCAACGTTTTCATTTCCGATATATCTAAGGCTTTTCTAAATATTCTCACTGATCCACCGAAATTGGCCCAAAAAAAATCCCATTTTTAATGTATGCGGATGACTTGGTCATAATATCTAAAACACCAAGTGGACTCCAAAATGCACTGGATGCACTTGCTGAATACACTCAAAATAATCATTTAATTACTAATCTTGAAAAATCTAAGATCATGAAATTTACAGGCCGATTCATGGAATTAATGTGCGGCGAAAATCTCAGCGCAAGCGTGCGAAAGCGTGCGAATCGCAGCGCAAGTGCGAAAATCACAGTGCAAGCGTGCGAAAGCCGCGCACATCGATTCATGGAAGTCTGTGCGTGTGTAAATACTGGGATGTGCGCTAAAATCCTGCGTGGCGCACGCGGGTGCACATGTCATCAAACGGCGTGCGCTACGCACACAGCGAAAGCGCACATAGCGCGGCGCACACAACAAAAGTAGGCGGAACACAGGCGTAACACGCGGAATGGGGAACAACGCGTGAAAATGGGGGCATTACGGGGGAAGTACGGGAGGCAAATGCGCGGAACGCCCACAAGCGCGCCTTCAACACGTATTCATGAAATCGAACAGGGGAAACGCGTGCGCCAAAAAAGACGCGCTAATCCGGAAACACGTATGCCAGCAGGAAGCAGGCGTACGTGGACCCGCGCAGCATAAAAGTGCACGCAAACAACAAACAAGCTCAGACGCTATGTTGAATATACCGTTCCTCGCAGCAGTGGTCGTGGGACACCGCAGGAGGAGGAGGATAGTCAGGGCCAGAATTTTAACACTCAGGACAAGCCTTTTTAGGATGCCTAATGACCAGGTGTATGGGAGGTACAGGTTTCCACCTCACATTATACTCGACCTGTTGAGTGAGTGGGAGGATGACCTCACATCACCCACCCTGTGCTGCCAAGCACTGAGCCCCCTGGAAAAGGTGCTCAATGTACTGCACTTCTTGGCCACTGGTTCATTTCAGCGGACAAGTGCCATAGTGGGGGGGGGTGTCACAGGCCACGCAGTCACGCTGCCTAGACCAGGTGTTGGCCATTATGACTGCACGCCCATCAGTCCGCAGGCACATATACCTGCCCAGAACACCTGCAGAAAGGCAGGCTGCCGTCCAGGATTTTTACGGGGTGGCACACTTCCCCAAAGTGCTAGGTGCCATTGATTGCACCCATGTGGCTCTACATCCTCCCAGGGCAACTGAGCACATCTATAGAAACCGCAAGCACTTGCATTCCATCAATGTGCAGGTAGTATGTGATGCCAAGGGAATCATCACCTCAGTATATGCCAACTATCCAGGGTCCACCCATGACAGTTCCATTTACAGAATGTCAACCCTAAACCGGGACCTAGAAGCTGGGCGGCATGGCGATACATGGCTGCTTGGTGAGTATAAATGCCTCTGCACATGCACGCATGTCAGATTCTGAGTAATACAACAAAAGGTGGTGCCAGGAATACGAGAACAACAGAAGAAGGAAGGCAGAAGAATATATAATTGATATCCTTTTTTTAATTTTATTTAGAATTGTATAAAAAACATAGAACCTTTTAATCAATTCTTAAAAAACACATTCTTTTTTTAAGAATTGATTAAAAGGTTCTATGTTTTTTTTACAAATCTAAATAAAATGAAAATAAGGATTTGGATCTGCCTTCCTTCCTCTGTTGTTCTCGTATTCCTGGCAGCACCTTTTGTTGTATTATATGTCTCTACCTCAAGGTGCCAGTGACTACTGAGGTTCCCACCTTGGGTTTTGTAGATGCTGAGTAATGTCACAACCCCGCTAATGATACCCATCATCACCTCCCCAGGGGACAGTGCCTACCCTCTGAGCATCCACATGATGACACCAATTCGGAACCCCACCACACCACCCGAGGTAAGATATAACACAGCCCATATTGCAAACTGGGGCATAGTGGAGCGCACATTCGGAGTGCTCAAGTCACGCTTTCGCTCCCTTGACTGCTCTGGTAGGCAGCTGCTATACGCACCCCCATTAGTGTGCAGGATCATAGTGGCAGCATGTGTCCTGCACAAAGTTGCAACCCGCTGGGGCCTGCCGGTGGACATGGTGGTACCCCCACATCCCCAACCACATGCACGGCCGCTGCGCATGGGAGGGGAAAGGGCACGTGGTGAGGCAGCCCGTACGCAGCTGGTTGTTAATTACTTCACCTAAAATCACACCCCGTGGAGTGCACACAGCCCTGGTACATACCAGCTGACAATCAATGTGATGACATAAGGGACAGAAATGGCTTCCCACAGAGTCTCCAGTGCCGCCTGTTAGTCCCTGTTGGACGCCAACATGTCTTCCCTGTGTGATTGGCAAATGGAGTCTGTTGCCTGCTGTTGTTGCTCCATCTGCCTTTAAGGGGGGAGAATGGAAATGGCCACCCTCTCCATTGCCTGAGCCATCATTTCAACTGATGCTCCCTGTTGTGCTGCAATACTGTAAATGGAGTTTTCCCATACAGTAGTGCCTGGTGGCGCACGGCCATCGCGTCGGCGGGCACCACACCTGTTTGGGGAAAGGCGATCTGCACCTTGCTGTGCCGGCACTGCCTGAGGCTGCAGGACTGTATTCCCCCTCTGATCTGCTGGCCCAGGAACAGGATCAGATGTTGTGGATTGTGACCCTGCATCCGTAACCGCCAAAGGCGGAGTAACCAACATTGACATCCCCATAGAGGGTTCTACCCCTGGTGCAGGTGGGTTGGACAGAACAAAATCCCTGCCAGAAACACTCACCTGCGACAGCATATGAGTCTCATAATCCAATTCAGCACCTGAATCATAGAGGTCTGGGGAGGTGCAACCAGAGACACCCCTGGACAGTATGGTCTGCATAAGATTGGGTTTTCACCCACCACCACACCACGTCCTCCACTGGTGCCCGGTCGTGCCTGAGATTCCTCCTCGGTCTGCACCATCTCCTCCACCTCTACAGCATCAAGTGCGTCATCACCTGCAAAAACATGAAAGACAACAAATGGAAACAGGCATGAGCACAATAGCACACACATAGGCCTGGCAAGCCAGAGATGCATTACATGATTTACACATGTCCCACATGACAATAACCCTGGCATGCATGCACTGTCAATGAGTTGGAAGGGGAGGCAAAAACCAGACACTGAGGACACCAAGATGGAAAATCAACACATTTGCTGCATGCTGGGTAGCACTGGTATCACACATTAGCCTGTGAGTGGCATGTCCAATACACATACACATACATGACACATGCCAGCACACAGATGGCATGTAGCCTAGCCATGGTACATTTGACAAGTACAGCCGTATGTCAGTGAAGGAGTACTGTCACCCATCCATGTGAGATAAACATGATGAGATGAGAAATGCTAAATAGTGTGACAAAATACGCGTGTGCCACACACTGCAACACATCCAGTGTACAACAGTGATCGCAGGCAGATGTACAAATCAATGGTTGGTCACTTCAACATGACAGGAAACAACGATCATGTTCCACATTCAAACAGGCCCCAAACATTAATGGGAGCAGGCCAATACTCAATCAGCCTGAATGGTCTAATCATTCACATAACAAGGCAACAAATGTGGGCCAATGTGGGGTGTAATCAATGACAGAAGCATGTCACATATGTGGCATTAGGGCTGAAAAATGCGTTGCAAAAATGGGAGAATTGAAACAATCAGCCTGAATGAACACAAACATTCAGTACAATGTTGTAGCAAGATGACAGTTCAAGGGCAACTGAAGTAATGTGGCGCTAACTGGCTACTGTGGGCATAAGGGATACTGTCATACCCAAATCCAAAGCCGGTGAATGTTTTGGAGGAAGCACATGGGTGACCCATACCACTCAGGAGTACACACCCTCACCTGGCACTCAATCAGAACCCTTCACCCAACCAACATACACATGGATTACACACACATGCATCGGCACTCACCGCACAATGCGTCGTAATCTGGTAGGTCTCCCACGCCTTGGATCTGTTCCTCTGTGACAAAGGTTTCAGCAACAGACTCATGTTCAGTGAGTTGGTTGTCCTCTGGTGGAGACCCACCGCCAGTCACCAGAGTAGAGGCATCATTTGAGGCCAGCTTGTTCTTTGCTCTGCGTTTCAGGTCATTCCACCGCTTGTAGCAATCATCACTTGTGCGCTTCACAAATCCAAGGGCACTCATCTGGTCCGCAATGGTCTGCCAGTGTGCCCTACGTTGACCAGGTGTGGTCTTGCACCCTGCAGTCACCACCATTTTGCGGCTATGTGCCGACACATAGGCCACAAGTGCATCAAGTTCGGCGTCATTAAAGCTAGGCTTCCTTGACGTGCTGGAGTGTGTAGCCGTGTCTGGGGTCCTGTAGTGCCAGAGCACCCTTCTTCTTCTTTTTCAAAGGTGGTGCGGATCCTGAGTGGCTTACGCCGCTCTGGTCAGTAGGGGCAGAAGCGCAGGTGGACTGGGTACTAGAAGTGTGCGAATGCACAATGACCATGGCCCTCATTACGAGTTCGGCCGGTAGCCATGCCGCTATTGGCAGCATGGCTGCCGCTGAAATCGCATCCGTGTCCTCGGAATGAGGACTTACCGGGCCATTCCGAGTTCGGATGGCCCGGTAATTACTCCCTCAAGGACCCGGAGACGGTCCTTCCCCATTCCCATTTCAGCCCTTATAGGGCTGAAATGGGAATGGGAGAGGGAGCAAACAATGGGCCATAACGAGATGGCCCGTTGTTTGCTCCCTCTTCCCCTCGCGGGACCCGGTAAGCACGCCTGGTTTTCCCAGGCATGCTTAACGTGTCCCGCGAGGGGACCTCGTAATGTGGCGGAACGGGTTGAACGGCGCCGTCACCTTTTACGGCACCGTTTAACCCATTCCACCAGGGTCGTAATGAGGCCCCATATGTCTTGGTGCAGGCATTGGCTGCAGGGTGACGTTGGCAGGGCCAATGTCGGTTTGATGGACCTGGACCGACACTGTCCCAGCTGGGAGACTCAGAGCTGGGGTGGATAGAGCTGCAGCCGCCCCTGCAGCCTCCCCACCCTGCCTACTTGGGGCAGCAGATGACATTGCTGCCCCAGATCCACGTGGCCTGGTGACAGCAACTTGCACCGTCACACGTGGCTTAGACTTGCTGACCTGGAAGTCAGCCTGGTAGTCATCCTGTGCTGGTTCAGGTGCCAAAATGGGCCGGTCCAACAAGGGCTGAGCTGCGATGGTGTCAGCTATGTTTCCCACAACCATGGGGGGGCATGGGTGTCCCTGATTGGTCCTCCTCACACAGGGGTCTATGGGCACCCTGCAAATCCTGGCTACGCCCCTACCACGCCCACCACACCCACCTTTTGTAGGTCGTCCACCTTTGCCTCCCTTACTGCTTGGTCGCCTCCCAACCATGGCACTGATGTTGTTGTGCGTATGGGATTTGCAGTAAACAATTGTCCTGGGCAATTGGGGTGAAAGGGGTAGGCTATTAGATGGAATTCGTAACCCTAGTGCTCTAGCAAGGCTGTATGTGACCCCTGGGGGAAGATGAAGGGTCATACAATGCACAAGCACCCCAAAAACAAAAGCACACGTGCATGCAACCCCTGGTGGACCACGTGCGTGGAAAAATAAACCTGCATTACGCTGTGGCACCCAGAAACCCAAAAATAAGCGTACACCTGTTACACGCAGCCTACAATGACCTCTGAAGGGGTACGCGACACACAGGGGCAACCACAGTTGGAAAATATGTGCGCGACTCACCATCTGCCTTGTAAAAGAACATGAAAAAAACATGCGTGTGCGCGGAGGCAACACCCCCGCCAAAAGAAGAAAAGAACGCAGTCTGAGGAAACCGTGAGTACGAACTGGAAACGCTGTGAAGTAATCGCGTCTGAACCAACAAGAAGTACAAGATACACCCGCTCGCTCTCCACAATAAGCACGTACAAGGAAATAGCGTGATACTCGTACCTTTTAAGCCAGCCCACACGTGAAACGTCACTTACTCGCTTACGCGCTAAGGCCCTTTCCTCCAATAGCACGGTGACGTGCAGTTTTCTCACGTGCTGATTAACTATGCACGTGTGGGATGTTTTAACCCACTCATCCAAGCCCTCCAACAGTACTGTGCGGTGCTGGCTGCAGAAACATCAGAATGGCCACTGGAAAGCATGCTGCTCGCTCAAAACCAGCCAAAAATGCACAGTAAAAATCTGAAGAATAGGCTGCCACCCACTTTTGCCTATATTAGTGAGCACAGGAGGTCACTGCCTATAACCACCATTGGGCTACACACACAGTAGCCTGAAACCATTTGGGAATAGAAATACTGATTGCTGAAAGCAACCCAAAGCTGTGGGGAATTCATTTTTTTATGTCAAAAATTGCTAAAATTAGGGCTCACCAAAACCACTAAAAAGATCCCACCTCCGTTTTGGGGGGTCAACATCATTCTCCCACAAGAATCTACATGAATCTGAGGTCCACAGAAGTGCATCTATATTTGAACAAAGTATATTATGAGGATTGCTTACTGGTAAGCCAGCTGTCAAAAATGGGTGCAATACCGGTGCTTGACACTGACCGGCGCTAGCAATCTATATTCTGACAGGAGACCTGTATTTCTGAAGCTAAACAGGAACCTGAGTTAGCTGAGACTTCAAAAGGCTGGCTGTTCATGGGAAGCCTTCACACCTAGCCTTCTCAGCAACAGCACAGGAAATCACATGGTCCTGTTGATTAAGAGAGAGGAGAATTTCCCTACAGCCTGGAGAAACAAGACAAAGGATTCTTTCAGCTGAATAGGATATGCTGATTTGGGTGTGCCTGAACAACACTGCTCTGGGGGAAGGCAAGACATCTGATCTCTGAGTCAAGCCAAGTTTCTAGGGGCGGAGACAAACGACTGTGGATTCAGAGAGTCCAGCAAATATATGTTTTATGAAAATACTGATAACTAGTTATACCAAGCGGACAAAAATGTACAATTTGGAGATTCTTAATATGAAAAATTCACTCACAATTTGAGACTAAGCTAGACGCTGTGGGATGTTCTGAGACCAACCCCCATAATTATTAATATTGCAGACACAGTGTTTATGCTAGAAAAAAATGAAAACATACAGTAATATGCGCAGAGAGGGTGTGTACCTCCGTGCAAGATTTGATGCAAAATTAATATTGCGAAACCCATCAAATGTGCAAAATGTTGTCATTTCTGAACCCAATCTCGTAGAAACATGTGACTTGAACCGAACTGTACCTTAAGCAATCTGTCGTGTAATTTAGGTAATATTAACAAGTGGGGTATATTATAAATATGTGTTTTTATGAAAAAAAAGATATGCTGTATGGACACAAAGGGGCGTGTCCTTTCCTTGAGCCATAAAGATGATACCTGATGACTCATTCTGACTCACAACTCCGTTCTCCAGTCAGAGGACAGAAAATCCTTTAACCTATCAGGATCCTCAGTGGGTTGGGCATAGGAAGTCAGCCTCCACACCCCCTTTGAGAACACATAAAAAGAGACTGCTGAGACCCAGATAGACGCACTCAATTTTTCCACTACTCATCGATTCCTGCACAGCACACTGCCCGACCATATCCAAACAAAAACTCCAGACTCCTGAGGCTCCAGAACTTAGACTCCAGAACTTAGACTCCAGATAGACTCCAGAACCAAACTTTAGAACTAAACTCTAGAACCTTGGAGGAAAGGGGCCTAACCCAAAAGCTGAACTCTTTTCAGAGGCCCCAGAATCCAGCAACCTAACCAAACTATTCAACAGCCGGGCGAGCTGTTTGATTCTGGCTAGAACCCTGTGCCAGAATCATATCCAGACCCAGAAAGCAGAACTGTATCCAGACCCAGACCCGACCGCCGTGCAGTGCCGATAGAAGACCAGAGGCCGTGCTCAACGCAGAACCCAGAGGGCCTGAGACCTGTCCGGTGGAGAAAGAACCGCAGCCCAAACCTGACCAGATCTGTGACGAGGTCCATTCCCTTCCAAAACTAGGAGTCAGTATCTAGAACTGTCCAGAACCCATCTCTTAGTTTAAAGTAATCTTATTCAAACCATTTCAACCTGTCCAGAACTGCATAGAAATCGTGTGTCCATTCTGTGATTTCAAAGCTGCAAAAGTGTCATCTGTCATTCTGAAATCTTGACTTCATTTCTGAAAATCTACCTCCACAAAAACGTCAGTATCTTTTGAACTGTATGTCCTGGAAGCAAGTGGAAAAAGTGCAGCGGCTCCATTTCACCACTTGTAAAAATAGCTGCTTCTTGCTTTCCACTGCTGAAATTCGTTTTCAACCTGATAATCACTTCTGAATCATTGCTAGTGTTGACCTGAACTAATTCAAAGTAGCTATCACCTACCCTGAATCTCCTATAGGGAATTAAAATCATTTTGAGCATATTTTTCACATTGCAATCACATTTAAAAGTATTTGGCTTGTGTTCTAAAATCATCCCTGTTTCTCTAAGCTTGCTGGGGGGGAACGGGAACTGAACTGCTTTTGATTGTATTCCTGAAAACTTGTGTGCCCTCATTTCCATCTCTTCATATTGCATAGGGGGGAGTGAGTTGTCACAAGGAAAAAGTGATCATATTATCTCTTGTTGAATCCATATCGAGTTTTATTTCTGTGCCTGCATTCTTTCCATCTTGCATTTCCTTGAACCGTAAAAGTATTCTCTGCTACTTTATCCTTCCTATTCCTACTCCTTTCTGATTAAGGAGTTGTCGCTATTGTAATATTACCCAATACTGATCACTGTTCATATTCATAAGTGTGCTATCAAATATAAATTTATTCATAAAAGTGATATATATATATATATATATATATATATATATATATTGTTTAATTTTTCCAATAAACCTTTTAATTTGCAAAACAAACCTACTTCTTGGCTCAGTGAGGTCAGGGGGATTCAAAGAGAGGGGTGTTATATAAGGGTTTATCATCCAGATTTAAGAACTTGACATAAAAATATATAAGGGCTTCCATTGGGCATCCCAGACTAGGCATTGACTTAGTTATGTGCTTGATTGAAGTCATTTACACACCGTGTTGTGGGCAACGCCTGCGCGCCTAACGTCACTGATGTGCTTACGTGCTAAGGGCCTTTCCTCGATTTACATGCTGACGTGCAATTTTTTCACGTGCAAATCACTCCGTATGAAGCTGGCCACGCGAATACACACGGAAGACTACGCTCCTGCCAAAAAAAGGCCATTTTCCTGCCCCCCAGAGCCCCGAGCATGCTCCCACCTGCCATCTGCTGCTGCCTGACTGCCTGCTGCCCACTTGCCCTGCTATTTGCTGCCTGTACGTCAGCCAGGGGTGCAGTTGCTGTGACCACCCCTGCTGGAACTGAAGACTCCCAACTGGGATACCATCGCTCCACAGACTAGCCCCAGGACCCAGTTGCCCACCCACACCTGCCTCTGGGGTTAACATGTCGGGCACAACACCATATGACACCACTGGCAACCCCCAGCCAGAGAGGCAGAGGGCCACCAGCTTCAGTGCCAGGGAAGTTGGTGTCCTGGTGGAGCAAGTCCTGGGGCAGTATGATCCCCTCTTTGGAAGTTTGCGCTTTGACAATGAAGGACGAACCAGGATCTAGATGGACATCGTGACTGCCATCAACGAGGAGGGGGTGGCAGTCTGCGACATCAAACATGTCCAGAAGCGCTGGGAGGACTTCACAGGTCCAGGACCCTCGACAAGGCCCAGCCCCTCTTGAAGGCAGCGGATGCCAAGGGGTGCCGGGGCCACCTGTAAGACCACCAAATGAGGGTCCTGGAACGCACACACCTAGCGCTCCACGTCCAGGTCCTTGAGAGGCAGACCCGTCTGGAATCGAGTGGTAAGTGTACATGCATACTGATTGGACATTGTGCGTGTTGTGGTGTGCCAGTAGTGTGCAGGTTGCACCTGTGTATTTGTAGGGCCATGTATGGATGTGTATGTACAGGGGCGTGAGGCTGACACATTGCTCATGTGTGTGAGTTGAAATGACATGTGTGTTGGGGAGTGTGATGCCATGTCTGAAGTTTGACACTGACACTCATGTACAACTGTCATGTGTGTATCAGTCCATTGTCCAGTGCCCTGATGCCTGTGTTCTATCTCTCCCTGTCTGCAGCATCAACTGATGAAGAGGGTGGAGAGGGTGCTGTGGAGCAGAGCGGCAGGGATCGCACCACCAGCCGGAGATGCAAGGCCCGGCTCCCCTCCCAGGTTGCCATCTTGACGGGGAGTGAGTAGTCTGGTGCCGCGTCCCAGGCCGCAGCTGCCGAGGGTAGGTCCAAGAGGCGGAGGTTGGAGGTGGACTCCTCGGCAGCAGAAGGGGCAGCTGAGACCCCACAGGGTCCAACGGAGGAAGATGGCACAGAGTCATCCAGGTTGGTGGGGGGTTTGGTGGAGGAGGAGGCCATGGAAGGGACACACACGGGGTCTGGAGGTGGGGATTCCACTGGTTCTAGTGGTGCAGTGCAGGGGCAGGGACAGGAGGCAGCACAGGCCACCGCGGAGGTGCCTGTGTGCAATCCTGTCCCCGATCCTGTGACTGCATCATCCTGCTCCAGCAGAGATGCCTTCGTCCAGACTCGTTTTCAGGGAGGGGATCCGCTTACAACAACTAGCCTTCCTCTCCCTGCAGACGTGGCTATCCGGAACCGGGTTGAGCCTGTCCTGAGTGGGATGGCGTTGCGTCAACGGGGCATGCGAGGTGACCTGCAGTGTTTTCGTGAAGACACTGCACGTCATCTCGAATGCCTCGTTGACCGCGTTGACCTACTGGGACTGGTCACCAGGGCTGGATTCCTCTGTTTGCTGGACCTTGTTCCTACCCCTTTCTCACCTGAACACCCTATGCGCCAGTCGTCCTCCATGCCATCTTCTCACCCATGTATCACCTGGGTACCCTGTGGAGCTGCCTCTGACCCAGTGGCCAGGCTGGTGGGGGACACATCCCTGCCACAGTCGGGAGTCGGGCGTCCAGCAGGGGTGACCACCACGCGACAACTGCACCCAAGCCAGAGGAGGATGTGCAGGCAGCAAGAGCAGGGGCACAGGCACAGCAGCAGCGGCAACAAGGTGGGAGCCATGATGGCTCGGGGCCATCGACATCGGAGGGGCAGGCATCGGCCAGAGGGCAGGAGGACCAGGATTACAAGTGTCTTCCATGTGGCAGCGGTTGGGCCACGCCATAGATGTGGAGTGGCAGCGGGTGGAAGAGGCACGGCTCACAATGGTCAGGGCGGAGAACTCCATGCGAAGGGCACTGAGGCGGGCCGATTGCCTCAAGGCAATTCGCAGGAAGTTGGAGGTCAACATGTCGTCGTCCCTGCGAACCCTCGGGGCCATGGAAGAGGACCGCCTCCAGGACATTGAGCGGGAGTTCGATGATGCCCTGGCCCGGGACATCGAAAAGTGAGCCGTCGGACTAGCCCGCTGCCAATGTAAATAGTTTTTAGTGTTAGGTTTTATTTTCATTTTCCTTTGATTTGGGGTGATTGGACTATGCACCACACATTTGTATATAGTTTTTTTTAGGTAGTTTGTTAGGTAGGTTGCATTTCTTTTGTTGGGCTCATTGACCCTTGACAATGGATTGTACATAGTTGGACAATGGATTTATTTGAACTTTTCATTTGGATTTAAACATGGATTGATGGATAATTTTATTTGGCAATGGATTGTACATAGTTGGACAATGGATTAATGTGTACTTTTTCTTTGGATTTCACCATGGATTAATGGATTTTTCTTTTTACGTTTCCTTTGGATTTGCTTTGGTGGAGGGAGAAATTGGACTATTTTTCTTTTGGATTTCTTTGGATTGGTTATACTTTTCATTTACTCATCTTTTGGACATGCTTTTCATTTCATGTTTGCTATTTTGTTATGCTTTCATTTCATTGCTTTTTTTTGTACATAATACATTTTGATATTTTATATCCATGTGTGGGATTCGCTCATTGAGTTCCTGCAAGTGAAAATGTGGGTTTACGCAATCAATGCCAACCAGTGTGTGTGTGTGTGACGGACATGTGTTGATGTACATAGTTGACTTTTGGTTTGTGTCTTGAGATAGGCATGTCAGTGTGTAGAAGTGGGCCATGATTGTGCATCTTTATGTCATGTAGGTGGGGACATGAGTGGGGGCCTGCTGGCAAGTGCCCCTCACTGCTGGGGGGTGGGGATGCAGGGGGACATGAGTGTGACATGAGTGGGGGCCTGCTGGCAGGTGCCCCTCACTGCTGGGGGTGGGGGTGCAGGGGGACATGAGTGGGGGCCTGCTGGCAGGTGCCCCTCAATGCTGGGGGGTGGGGGTGCAGGGGGACATGAGTGGGACATGAGTGGGGGCCTGCTGGCAGGTGCCCCTCAGTGATGGGGGGTGGGGGTGCAGGGGGACATGAGTGTGACATGAGTGGGGGCCTGCTGGCAGGTGCCCCTCACTGCTGGTGGGTGGGGGTGCAGGGGGACATGAGTGGGGGCCTGCTGGCAGGTGCCCTTCAATGCTGGGGGGAGGAGGTGCAGGGGGACATGAGTGGGGGCCTGCTGGCAGGTGCACCTCAATGCTGCGGGGTGGGGGTGCAGTGGGACATGAGTGGGGGCCTGCTGGCAGGTGCCCCTCAATGCTGGGGGGTGGGGGTGCAGGGGGACATGAGTGTGACATGAGTGGGGGCCTGCTGGCAGGTGCCCCTCACTGCTGGGGGGTGGGGGTGCAGGGGGACATGAGTGGGGGCCTGCTGGCAGATGCCCCTCAATGCTGGGGGGTGGGGGTGCAGGGGGACATGAGTGGGGGCCTGCTGGCAGGTGCCCCTCACTGCAGGGGGGTGGGGGTGCAGCGGGACATGAGTGGGACATGAGTGGGGGCCTGCTGGCAGGTGCCCCTCAATGCTGGGGGGTGGGGGTGCAGGGGGAAATGAGTGGGGGCCTGTTGGCAGGTGCACCTCAATGCTGGGGGGTGGGGGTGCAGGGGTACATGAGTGTGATGAGTGTGACATGAGTGGGGGCCTGCTGGCAGGCGCCCCTCAATGCTGGGGGGTGGGGGTGCAGGGGGACATGAGTGTGACATGAGTGGGGGCCTGCTGGCAGGTGCCCCTCACTGTTGGGGAGTGGGGGTGCAGGGGGACATGAGTTGGGGCCATGCTGCCAGGTGCCCCTCAATGCTGGGGGGTCGGGGTACAGGGGGACATGAGTGGGGGCCTGCTGGCAGGTGCCCCTCACTGCTGGAGGGTGGGGGTGCAGGGGGACATGAGTGGGGGCCTGCTGGCAGGTGCCCCTCAATGCTGGGGGGTGGGGGTACAGGGGGACATGAGTGGGACATGAGTGGAGGCCTGCTGGCAGGTGCCTCTCAATGCTGGGGGTGCAGGGGGACATGAGTGTGACATGAGTGGGGGCCTGCTGGCAGGTGCCCCTCACTGCTGGGGGTTGGGGGTGCAGGGGGACATGAGTGGGGGCCTGCTGGCAGGTGCCCCTCACTGCTGGAGGGTGGGGGTGCAGGGGGACATGAGTGGGGGCCTGCTGGCAGGTGCCCCTCAATGCTGGGGGGTGGGGGTGCAGGGGGACAAGAGTGGGGGCCTGCTGGCAGGTGCCCCTCAATGCTGGGTGGGTGGGGGTGCAGGGAGACATGAGTGGGACATGAGGGGGGCCTGCTGGCAGATGCCCCTCAATGCTGGGTGGGTGGGGGTGCAGGTGGACATGAGTTGGTGATCACTAGTGCAAGGTGACATGTGGCCTGGCTGGGGGGCATGCCCATGGTGGATGGGCTGCCTGCGGGACATGACCAGGGGTGCAGGGTAGTCCCCTGTGGTGTGGGCTGCCTTCAGGGCCCGTGGAGGGGGTTGAGGGCACACCTGGGAAGACCCACACTGCCAATTTATGTGTGGGACTCCCCGCGCACCCCACTGGATACACGTACCCCGCTCTGACTGTGATATTGCGTGTGAAACTTCCCGCGCACCCCCGAAATACACGTACCCCGCTCGCACACGGCCTACCGCATGTGAAACTCCCTGCGTACCACCCAAATACACGTACCCTGCTCGCACAGGCCCAATCGCGTGTGAAACTCCGCGCAAACCCCAGTAATACACGTACCCCGCTCACACAGGGCCAATCGTGTGTGACACTTCCCGCGCACCCCCGAAATGCACGTACCACGCTCGCACAGGGCCTACCGCGTGTGAAACTCCCCGTGTACCACCCAAATACACGTACCATGCTCGCACAGGGCCAATCGCGTGTGAAACTCCCCGCGAACCCCAATAATACACGTACCCCGCTCGCACAGGGCCAATCGCGTGTGAAACTTCCCGCGCACCCCTGAAATCCACGTACCCCGCTCGCACAGGGCCTACCGTGTGTGAAAATTCCCACGCACCCCCGAAATACACATACCCCGCTCGCACAGGGCCTACCGCATGTGAAACTCCCCGCGTACCACCCAAATACACGTACCCTGCTCGCACAGGGCCAATCCCATGTGAAACTCCCTGCGAACCCCAGTAATACACATACCCTGCTCGCACAGGCCCTACCGCATGTGAAACTCCCCGCGAACCCCAGTATTACACATACCCCGCTCACACAGGCCCTACCGCGTGTGATAATTCCAGCGCACCCCAGGAATACACGTTCCCCGCTCGGCGTTTGCTGTGTAGCGGCCCTGTAAACTGGTCCAGGGTTAGCGCAGCCCTTTGCGCTGGATTGGGGATTTTGATGGCTTTTCCTTGCGCGAGGGGCGTTCTTGGGGGCGTAACTGGCGCTGCGGGATGTTCTGTGCGCCAGGGCTCTTTTTGCCTTGGGAATTCCCTGAATACGCGCTGCTCCAGAATGCTGTTTAGCGCACACGGCTGGCGCATGCTGGCGCACGATCCCTCTCTGTGCTGCTCGCGTGAGCTGCCTCTGCGCTGAAATCTATGAATTACCCCCTTAATGTGTCCAGCAAGTCTACATCAAAGAGCAAAATGTGGACCCTTAAAGAGCAAAGCCTGCAAGTGGTTAATCTCTACCTACTTGGGTGTTCAAATAGCTAGCCAAGGGGCAACTGAAATCTATAAACAGCTTCTTGTTGATAAGGTCAATATAGCCAAGTACCAAACTAATATCATTCAAAGAAAATATGGCAAATTTTCAGCCATGCCGGCATTGACCTATTATCAACAGAAAGCTACGCCCATTCTGTTATACACCGCTGAAACAAGACCCATCTTCTCCAAGGAGCTCTGGTCCCTCTTGGAGGGGAAGTATTGGCGAGGAGTCTTAAACCTACCAAACTGTACACCGCTTCCCCTAATATGATATGAATTGGGTCTTATTGTTACGTCTCCCACTACCCCACACACTTACCTGGGTCCACGTAACCCATTGACCCTCAACCATCCTGTTAGAACACTGTATGGCAGACCCGGCGTTTATCGCCCCTCCCGTTCTTGGCAACTGAACTGGAGATTGACATCTCGCTACAACGCAAAGCGTTGCCCACGGAGACCCGCGCGGCACGGATCACGTGATTGCCCTTCACGCAGCAACGCTCCCGTGTCACGTATCACGTGACCCCTGAAAGGATATAAAAGACTTCCGGAAACAAGGAGCGTTGCTTCACAGCTGTTTTCCTCCTGGATCACGTGACGCTTTTGAACTTACGGATTGTTCTTTCCTCGACCACGCTTTGTTTCACGGACTGCCTCGCATTGCCCTTCTACTTTGGATCTTCAGTTACCGAACCACGCTTTGCTCCACGGACTGCTTCTGCCTCGCCCTCCTGTTCGAACTTTGGTCCTCTTGTTTACTTGACCTCGGCTTCGTCTCTGGATACTCTACGGATCACGTCTGTCTGCTTGGTAACCTGGCCTCCGGCCTCCACTCTAGGTGTTTACCTATCCGCCTTCCTAGCCTCCAGCAACTCCTGCTCCGGGGTTCAGCCCTTTCTCACATCTCTGGGCCACCTAGGTAAGCAGCACCTACTTACCTGTGTCTTTAGTTGTCCTTCCTGTTCTGTGCATAACTGCCTAACCTTTTGCTTTACAGCGTTCAAGGGGTTCTTCCGGCTGTTCCCAAATCGGCTCGACGGACTTCCACCTGTGGCCTCAAAGACCGCACAGGCAGTATTTCTGGTGTTGTCTGTGGGGTACTTGGGGACGGAGGTATTTATACTCTGCACGACCATCAAGTCCATAACAGACTGTGAAGCCTCTGGCCGTTCAGAGTATGAATCCCTCCGCCGGGGACCCAGTGACCGCTCTAATGCAGGCCGTAGCGGCCCTTAGGACCGACATGGCGGCAGCTACGACCGCCATTCACCATCGTTTAGACGCCTTGCAAAGCACACGTTATCCTTTGCCTGCAGACGCCGAGTTTGGAGACCCTGCCCCTCCAGTACTGCCTGTCCCGGCCCCGGCCTCCGCACCCACACCTGTTTTGCTTCCAACCTCTTTCCCGCTTGCCGCCCCAGAACGCTATCAGGGTGACCCGCGGAAATACCGCACCTTCATAAACCAATGCAAACTCCACTTCTTGTGCAGACCCCAAGCCTTTCCCGATTCTATCACAAAAGCTGCATTCCTTTTGTCCCATCTTTCTGGTGTAGCGGCTACCTGGGCAAACCCAATGTTAGAAAACGACCATCCTGCTTTATATGACTTTGAGCTCCTCATAACGGAAATGGCTAAAGTGTTTGACACCCGCTACAAGGCCCAGTCAAGGGACCTGGAATTACTAGATCTCTCACAGGGAAAGCAATCACTTATCGAGTACATCACCCGTTATAATCAACTCGCCGCTGAGACCTCCTGGCCAGAGGAGAAAAAGGCGATCGTGTTCTACCGTGGGTTATGCAACTCCTTGAAGGACGCTCTATCAGTGGTTCCTGCTCTTCCCTCTGTGTTTACGGATCTTGTAGACCTTGCACTACAGGTGGACGCCCGGAGGTCCGAACGGAAGGCAGAAACCACGTTTGCTGGCCAGTCAACCCCTGTTCCTTCCCCCGCCAGTACTGAACCCATGCAAATAGGTGGGATCCGAAGCCCAATAACGCAGTCTGAACGGGAACGTCGGAGAACCGACAACGCCTGTTTTTACTGCGGGTTAAATGGACACTACGTAAGGGAATGCCCCCGACGACCAAAGAACAAGGCACCGGGTTTTCAGAAGGCTCGCCCATGATACAGGGGGCACCGGCGAGCCTATCCACAACCCCCGCTGAACCCACCTTCGGTCCTATCAGACCGGTTGTGGTCCAGGCCCTGTTGAAACCTACCCAGGAGATCGTCCATGCCGTTCAGATCGTGATCGACTCCGGGGCCACGGGTTGTTTTATAGACATCACATTAGCACATCGTCTCAATCTGCCTTTGATCAAAAAAGAACACCCGGAACCAGTGCAAGCGGTCGATGGCACGTCCTTGGCCTCTGGTCCGATTAAGCACCAAACTGCTCCTTTGGAAGTGGTGATACAGAGCACTCATAAGGAGAGCCTGTCATTTGACCTCATCACCACGCCACAATTTGGGGTTATTTTGGGTATCCCCTGGTTAAGGCACCACAACCCTTTGATTAATTGGGGAACGGGACAGGTAACGTTCGAGTCAGAAGAATGCCAGCACTTCTGCCTAACAGAACCAGAATCACTCTCCTCTCCCGCCAGAATCCTCGGCGCCTTGGCTTCCTCCAGTATCAGGGTAATAGCCACTGACGCCACGTCAACACACACGGTGGGAGCCGTTATGGCAGGTATTCCCGTGGACTACCATGATTATCATATGGTCTTTGACAAAGTCACAGCGGAAGGTCTACCTCCACACAGACCTTATGACTGTCCTATTGATCTTCTCCCGGATGCTCCTATACCAAGGGGTAGGATCTACTCGTTATCACAGTCGGAAGAACAGGCTTTGAAAGAATACATTCAGCAAGCCTTGCGTTTGGGTCATATCCGTCCTTCCTGTTCTCCAGCTGCCAGCCCTATTTTTTTTGTCCCGAAAAAGGAAGGTGATCTGCGCCCATGCGTAGACTATAGACGGTTAAACGCTATCACCGTGAAGAACAGGTACCCCATTCCGCTCATCTCCACGCTACTGGACAGGTTGACAAAGGCGTCCCTGTTTACCAAATTAGACCTGAGAGGGGCATACAACTTAATCCGCATGCGGCGTGGGGACGAATGGAAAACGGCATTTTGCTCCAGACAGGGTTTATTTGAATATACAGTGATGCCTTTCGGACTCTGTAATGCACCTGCAACGTTCCAGCGTTTCGTCAACGATGTATTCTCGGACATCTTGGATACGTACGTGGTGGTCTATCTGGACGACATTTTGATCTATTCATCCTCCTTGAAAGAACATATTGCTCATGTTAGAGAGGTACTCTCCCGTCTCAAGAAGAACGCCCTGTTTGCCAAACCCGAGAAATGTCTGTTTCATACAAGGGAGGTGGAGTTTCTGGGGTTTCACATCACCCCTGGAGGGTTGTCTATGAATGAGTCAAAAGTCCGTGCTGTCACGGAATGGCCAGTCCCGGTCAGCCTCAAACAGCTCCAGTCTTTTCTCGGCTTTGCTAATTTTTATCGGCGTTTCATTGCCGGTTTTTCTTCCATTGTATCTCCCCTGACTGCGCTGACCAGCCCTCTCGTCCCTTTCGTCTGGTCCTCCGTACACCAGGAGGCTTTTGAGGCACTTAAATCCAGATTTGTTTCTGCCCCCGTTTTGCAGCACCCTGACCCGGACCTTGCGTTTGTAATAGAGGCTGATGCTTCCTCGTTTGCTCTGGGTGCCATACTGTCACAACCATGCCCAACCACGGGTAGTTTGCATCCAGTAGCTTATCACTCACGGAAGTTCACTGTAGCCGAGTCACACTATACAGTGACCGAGAAAGAGCTGTTGGCCATCAAGGACGCCCTCCAATCATGCCGTCACCACCTCATGGGGGCGAAACACCAAACCATAGTATACACAGATCACAAGAATCTACAGGATCTGGCCTCTCTTAAATGCGTGAACAGCAGACAAGTGCGTTGGCATTTGTTCTTCGCTGCTTTTGATTTCGTGGTTAAGCACAGGCCAGGTCTTGTTCATGGTAAGGCTGATGCCCTATCCCGTTCACCTGGGGGGGAACCACTGTCTTCATTTCCAGACACATTGTTGGGGAAGGGTCATGTTGTTTGTTTGTGTACCCCATCCCAGCCACTGCTTACCTCTATTAGACAATGGGTCTCCCAACATCCGCATACACTCACAGAATGGGATATTGTACTACGAGAGGGGTTGCCGTTTGTTCAGGGCAAGTTGTTCCTTCCCACATGCGATGTGCGCAACCAAGCGCTGGCCTGGTCTCACAATGCTGCCATAAACGGTCACCCCGGGCAGCAACGCACCCTGGATCTGTTACACCGGTGGTGCTGGTGGCCGTCCATGAGAAGGGATGTAGAGAACTACGTGAACACCTGTTCGATATGTGCCCAATGCAAGTCACGTAGAGGACGCCCCCTAGGCCTACTCCATCCATTGCCCATACCCCTCCGACCGTGGCATACTATCTCCATGGACCTTGTCACGGATCTGCCACGCCGACAAGGTTATGATGCCATCTGGGTTATCGTGGACTCCTACACTAAGATGGCACGCTTCATTCCCTGCACCGGCATACCTTCGGCCCCAACGCTAGCCCGCTTGTTCTTCAGGACAGTCTTTTGTCTCTTTGGTCTTCCACAGGTCATCATATCGGACCGCGGGTCGCAGTTTACTTCCTGTTTCTGGCGTGCCCTTACCAAGCTACTGGGAATTGATGCTCGTTTCTCCTCTGCCTATCACCCAGAAAGCGATGGACAGACTGAGAGGGTAAATCAAGCCATGGAACAATATTTGCGGTGCTTGACCCTTCAATACCAAGACTCCTGGTACGATCTGCTCCACCTCGCTGAATTCGCCTATAACAACTCACGACACTCAGCTACTGGTTTCTCTCCTTTCTATTCTATGTATGGTCAACATCCGCGCACCCTTCCGCTTCCGGATCTCTCCTCCGACACCCCTGCTGCCAACGCCTGTGTTCGCGACCTTGCGGACGTCCATGCTCAGACACTTGTCCATCTCCGTGAGGCCAAAACCTTGATGAAATCAAAGGCTGACCGGAGACGGTCGGTGGCCCCTGCTTATCGCGTAGGGGATCGGGTGTGGTTGTCAACCCGACACTTGCGTATACCTGGGTGTCGCAAACTGTTGCCCCGTTTTGTGGGTCCCTATAAAATCACTGGGATCTTGAACCCTGTGGCCTTCCGCCTTGCTGTCCCTCCTTCTTGGCGAGTCCACCCGGTTTTTCATACCTCTCTCCTCAAGCCTTGTCTGGCCCCTACCCGTGTCACTGCTCCGCCACCCTCTGTCTCGGTGTCCTCTCCGGATGTTTTCGAGGTCAGTGCTATCTTGGGTTCCCGTTTTCACAGGGGTCGCCTTCAATATCTCGTCGACTGGGTGGGTTACGGTCCCGAGGACCGCTCTTGGGTTTCCTCCAATGATGTCCATGCCCCGCTTCTTGTTGCCCGTTTTCATAGGGACTGCCCTGCCTGCCCACGGGGTCGTGGGCCTTTGAGGGGGGACTCTGTTACGTCTCCCACTACCCCACACACTTACCTGGGTCCACGTAACCCATTGACCCTCAACCATCCTGTTAGAACACTGTATGGCAGACCCGGCGTTTATCGCCCCTCCCGTTCTTGGCAACTGAACTGGAGATTGACATCTCGCTACAACGCAAAGCGTTGCCCACGGAGACCCGCGCGGCACGGATCACGTGATTGCCCTTCACGCAGCAACGCTCCCGTGTCACGTATCACGTGACCCCTGAAAGGATATAAAAGACTTCCGGAAACAAGGAGCGTTGCTTCACAGCTGTTTTCCTCCTGGATCACGTGACGCTTTTGAACTTACGGATTGTTCTTTCCTCGACCACGCTTTGTTTCACGGACTGCCTCGCATTGCCCTTCTACTTTGGATCTTCAGTTACCGAACCACGCTTTGCTCCACGGACTGCTTCTGCCTCGCCCTCCTGTTCGAACTTTGGTCCTCTTGTTTACTTGACCTCGGCTTCGTCTCTGGATACTCTACGGATCACGTCTGTCTGCTTGGTAACCTGGCCTCCGGCCTCCACTCTAGGTGTTTACCTATCCGCCTTCCTAGCCTCCAGCAACTCCTGCTCCGGGGTTCAGCCCTTTCTCACATCTCTGGGCCACCTAGGTAAGCAGCACCTACTTACCTGTGTCTTTAGTTGTCCTTCCTGTTCTGTGCATAACTGCCTAACCTTTTGCTTTACAGCGTTCAAGGGGTTCTTCCGGCTGTTCCCAAATCGGCTCGACGGACTTCCACCTGTGGCCTCAAAGACCGCACAGGCAGTATTTCTGGTGTTGTCTGTGGGGTACTTGGGGACGGAGGTATTTATACTCTGCACGACCATCAAGTCCATAACACTTATCACCTTGTTTGGTAGATACACCTGGCATGTGATCGCATTGTTTAGAAAGTGCATCATGGCCATTGAGACTATCTCAGTACTGGGGGTTTTAGCTGAGTATGTGTTCACAACATCTAATTTGTTTATATGCAAGTGGATATCCTATGTGATTCAAATCATGGCTGATATAGACGTATCTCTTACCACTATTCTCCAAAATCCCATGCAAGTTAAAACCAGATTATATGCAACGGACTGGGCTACCAATTGTGAGACTTGTTCCAAATATCGTGACTGTGATCCAGATGCTTATCGGCACAAAAAACATAGCACACCAGAAGCATATCTGGTTCAATCGCCATCCTCGGTTCATAGACATGACCTCTTACGTCTAAGATTAAATCTATGGCTGACTAGACAAATCTTAATGTGCAGAAAGGTTATTAATGAAACCATGAACTTTTGTCGCTTTTGACAAGAGAACTCCAAAAGAGAAGATCTACAGCACCTAATGACTGAGTGCAAAGCACTCTTACTGAAGCGCCAGCAACACTTCAAAACAATTGTTGACCTATATGAAGTTAAAACTTCGACCACTCTGTGGCACATGATTTATTGTGGCTATTCTGTTAAAGTGAGAATTCGTGCCATAGCACTCCTGCACGATCTTAAACTGCAAGAAAACACTGGGGCTGTAGGTGTTGGACTTTGAAATTGGCAGTACAGAATCTGTATCCTATTTCCTGTACATATGTATTTACTGATGTGCAATCTATTGCTGTATTCTTCTCTTTTTGAAACTTTTGAGATTTTTGAGATTTTCGAGACTCTTTTGAGATTATTTTATGTTTTTTTATTTTGTTTTTTTATGTTTGAAAATGCTTGATGTTTTATATGTTGTAAAGTTGATATTTTTCAGCTATAACAATAAAAAAAATGTTTTTCATTCATGCGATATTCTCATATTCTTTTCTTTAATTCAGCATTCAAAACTTATTCAGTGTTTTTCAACTTGTTCAGTATTCATTAGTTCATATTTGGTCATCTGACCCATTTAGCAGTATTCAAACTCATTACTTGCTTGACACCTCGATATTCAATCATTCACTTTTCGGTCTCCAGACCCCTTTTATCGTGTATTCTTGCTTGTTCAGCATTCACCGCAACCCACATAATGCCCCTGGAGTGCTCCGTCTGAGTGAACCTCCTCTGTCACTCACCATTGTGCGGCTGCTCCTCCTGGTGCTCTGATATCACTTCTGAGTTCTCGCTTGCTCCTCTCTCACTCCTGAGGGGCTCCGGCGAACAGCACACGCCCTCACCAATTCTTTCTGCAGCGGTCAGCAGCGTCTTTGTGTTCCCCACTCCCAACGGGGAACACAAGGCAACGGACTTCACACAGCTCCAAACTCTCTCGTGGCCTGCAATGGCCTCGGTGTCTTCCTGGCTTCTCTTCTGTCGGCGTCCTTTTCACCGGCCCATATTCTGCCCGCTCGACTGCAGATTGCTGCGTTCTTCAGCCCAACTGGTTTTCTTCTCTGCTGCTTCTGAATCTTTTTATACACCTGCAACCATTTCAAAGGTTGCAGGTGTGAACAGTTAGTTTCACTTGCCTGACCATAGTTATTGGGACATGCCTGACTGTTAGACCAGAAACGACCCTATACTATGTATAGTATGTTGGTCAGAAACCAATCGCATCATGTGACAAACATCGCAATCGCAGAATCGTCAATGTAACCAGAGGGCGTGCATTTTTTGAAATGTCAGCCATTTGCTTTTTTCTTTCTGTCCTAACGCTTTGCAAAATGTATTCTATGCTTCGAATTCATACCGGGTGCGAGGCCACGGCCTGCATGCTGAAAGACTAATACAGACAGGAATGTCAGACGATATAGAAATACATTGTTTTCCTCCCTCACGAAGTCCTTGAAGGCGAGCAGAAGCCGCATCTAATCAGCAGTCCAGGTGCCGGCCTGTCTTGCAAACACTGTAGTAAAAGGCAGTTAAAGCATGAATTGTATTCTTTTTTAGCGGTACTCCTTCGCAGAGCCTGGTATTTTCTACTTCAGAACTGTCTGACCCTTTGTGAACGAATCGAAACACATAGATAACGTGCGAAGGAATGTTTCTCTCCTACGAACATGATATCCTTGCTGAAGTAAGAGCTTTATGTTCTCCATAACAAAAAGCTGTCTCTGCTACTGTTGCTAGAATAACTATATTTAGACTGAATAGAGACTTGTCATAACGTGTCATAATTGTCATGATTGTCAATCACCGAACCCTAGCCTGAAAGATACATTATGGGCGGTTTGAATTGCCTTCAAAGATTACATGTTATGTATATATATTGTTGCTTGAGTGTTGCTCACTCTCTTGCGTCTCACGATGTCTGGGTACACACGTTGCAAGACTTTAGACCCCAGTCGGCCGACTGAGCATACTTTTAAATAAACCCGACTTGTTTGGAAATCGAACCTCGTGTCTGTCGTGTCACAAGAGTATATGGTTATTGTGCCTTAGTTTCCATATGCAGGGTCTTTATGGCCTAGCAAATATAGGGCCCGAATAGGGACCCTCCCCCTTTTGCTCCATTGTATACGTTAAGTTTGAAGAAGGCAAAAACGAGTCGAGGACGAAGCCATCGAGCTGGGATCGAAAGGTGTTTGGGGCACACCTGTAGAAGTGATGAGAGACTCCTTTGCAGATCTGTACACAGCCGATCCCTGATCGACAAGCAGCGCCCAGAGAGCATTGAGGCGAGGGTCCTGGAACGAGGCAGATTCAACCAGACACAAAGCCACAACGATTCTTGGTTGCATCTGTATACGGACGAATTGCGTCTTGAGTGACGAATTGATAGATCAGGTGAGTCATGCCCCAATTCTTAAACGTCCTGATATTGATCGAGAGTTGCTCTTGCAAGATCAAACGCCCAGGGTAAACGAAGGGTAAGGATTAACTATGCCTGGGAAATTGTCTTCCTGCTTAGTGGGATTTTTCAACTGCGGTAGACAATCTTTGGAAACTGGCCACGTCGCCCCACCCGCAGGGTCAACAGCATATGAAATGTATGTAACATACGCTATAGGGGCAATAGTGTTTAATGCGATTTGGCATAGGCAGACCAGACATGCATCACACTTACAGTGGCCTAATGCTGGGAGTTTCGAATTAGCACGTATAGAACACTTAGGGGTCGATTCATGGAACAAATGTGCACTGAAAATCTTGGCTCAAGCCGGCGCAAGCGTGAAAAAGCAAGCGCACGCGATTCATGGAAGGCCCTGCATGTGTTTTCCCCGGGAAGAGCGCCAAATCCGTGCGTGGCGCACACGGGCGCACATGTCATTGCAACATCCAGAACGCCGCATGTAACACAGCCGTATAATCCTCTGCCATGTTCAATCAGGAAAGGAGATAGAACCGACAACGTAGGTTACCGAATGAGAACTATATGAATTAGCTCCTCTATTTTGTAAGGAGACCTAGAGGAGTTAACTAATTGATGACTGGGTGTTTGGATTTATCTCCTTAATGATTCACGGGATGTACCGAGGTTGGATAAGAGAAACCCGAGAATCCACGAGAAAAAAAGAAAGTAACGCTGTTTAGACAGTATTTGGGAAAACAGTTTCGTCTGACTAGGTAAGCTGCGAAGATGCTAGCTGCACTAATAACATAGAAAAACAGGCAAAGGCGCCGCTAATGGGCTCTTCTTGTGTCTCTACATTTCTCTTCCCCAGAATCTCTGTAGCCTACAGCGACTCCTTTCCTGGTGAGATTCGAGATGGCTCTTTTTCCACTCTCTGATGACAAACACACAACGTAGAGATCCTGTGTATACGAAGCAGTCCACATCCACTGTACCTCACGGTGAGTGAACTAGAACCTTGCGTCCAAGCACATGGGTGCTTGGACATTACTTAAGAGAGACTTCTTATTAGCCTTGAGACTTGACCAATAGATCTAGGAAGAGCAGTAATTGTACTGGATGCAGGCAGATTTGCCTCACTGCATAAAATATGTGATTAGACTTGGAATCAAGATTTCTGTTATTAACTAACAGTCGTCAGATAATGGAGCAGAGTAAATAGGCTATTGACATTCCTGTTTTATGTTTATTGCCCCTTGATAGGTGGAGATTTTCTTCCGGCTCATTCGACCATAAGGGGATTAAAACCCTGCGGAGACAGAATATCACTGCAACTCCTACAAGAATTCTGTAAAGGAAATGTTCTTGATTGTAAAATCCATTTGTTTTTAAATACTGTGGTACATTGTTAGATGTTGCATGTCTTACTAACCCCTCACACAAGCCCCTGAAGAATTTCCGGGTATTCGATACGAGACACCAAGCACGGAAAGAAACCTGTCGGGCACAGTTTGTGGTTGTGAAATGAAATTGTGAAAGTGAATGAAGAAAGAATGAATGGAATGTGATTGAGTGAGTTGTGTTTAATGAGGTATGGCCCAGTGTGATTATTAGCACAGCACAAGACACTTTAATGGACAAGTATCCAAACTAACATTCTTACCTGTTGAAGGGTGTTAACACATGCAGACACAATAGTGTACGTGTCTTCCTCATCTTGTTGGTAGAAGACGGTACAGGCACTTTAGCATTGTGAGTTTTTAAACTTTTTGTATGCATTTGATAAATAAAATATATGTATTTTTCTATAAACTTGCTGTCATGCAATGTTTTTTCCAGCACCATAAATGAATTTGGTCCTGTAATGGAATCCACCTTGATAAGGTAGCAATGTTAAATCACAAGCTTTGTGTTTTCAATTTGTTAAGGGTTGATCCCTTCAGTCTAAGGGGATGCTTGTGGTTGATACCCCTTAATCTCCTTTTGTTGGATTATGCACAGCGAAAGCGCACAACGTTAGCGCACACACCAAAAAGGGGCGGAACTCGGGGCGTAACGCGCGGAATGGGGAACAACGCGTGTAAATAAGGGCGTAACTGGGGGTTTACTGCTGGAAGTACACAGGACGCCCACACACACGCGAACCACACGTATTCATGGAATCGAATAGGGGAATCCCACGCACGGCCAAAGACACGCAAAGGCCTAAACACGTCTGCCACACAAAGGCAGGCGGTAGCGTCCCTGCGCATTACAAAAGTGTGCACAAACAAAAAACACGTATATACAGCTACGATGAATGTCCCATTCTGTGGCCCCCTAGGAGAAATGACATGTCACGCAATGTACAGGCATCCCCAAAAAGCAAGAAAAAGAGATAAGCGACCCCTCTTGCCCACGTTAGGGATGTAACGGTATTAAGGTATACCATTAAAGATACCGTGAACCACTCAATTAAACAATAATAACCGTCACATTGTTTATACCGGTATACCGTTTATACCGTTAAGTGTGCTTTTCAATCTGATTTGGAAAGGCTGCAGTAAGCAAGTTCTGCGCAGTCTTCGTCTTGCACTGTTGGATGTGCCATCTGCAAAGTAGTTTCAGTTGGAGCAGTTTTTAATGCCCTTCCATAAACCACACGTGCCTGACACAAAATCAATATGTTAGCAAAGGAAGAATAAATACAGTGCCAAGAAGGAAAAGGGTTTACTTTGGGTTGGCGGCTTTGGGGTTTATATATTTATAATGGATAATGTTTGCTAAACATATGACAATGGAGGATTTCCCTGGTTCTATCATTGAATTTACATATAATAAGTCACACTGTGAAATTCACTAATCTCTGTGGGTATTCCCTACTGTCATACCAAAGGGTAACATGTTGGCCCGCAAGTAAACTAAAGGCTGTAACGTAAAGAGAGTGTGCGCGTGTGTGTGTATGCACGCAAGCTTATACTACCATCATCCTCCATTGATCTGTGGCATGCAGGTTATAAAGATGGCAACATTTTCATCTTCCCCAGTAGCCAGTGGCAGAGCTAAAAGCCTAAATGACCACTTAAGAAAAGCTATCAGTTTACTTTCCCAGTTGCAGCAGGCCCCACTCCCCCTCCTCCTCTCCACATGTGTGTTTGTGTTTGGTGGAAGCAAGGGGTGGCATTTCAGTGGAAAGTATGTTGAAAACCCCAATTCTGGCTCTGTGTGCCTGGTTTTGTTTGTGATGATAAATCTGACAATTTGTGACCTTTTAGAAAATATTTGTTAAGATTAGTTAACTCGGCCTGCTATACCGCGATAACCATGATATACCGTCATTTGGCAAGAAGTTTATCGTACCGTTATAAAACTAATACCGTGACACCCCTAGCCCACGTGCGTGTAAAAAAACCACAGGCAGTACACTGCGGCAGCCAGGAGCCCAGAAAATACGTACGCGATCAACACGTAGGCTAGTATGCCTGTAAAAAAAGGGGTACGCGACAAACAAAAATAGCATGTGCGACTCACTGTCTGCCTTGCGTGTAGAAGAAGAACGCGTAGCCAACACCCACCTACTGTGAAGTAATCGCGTGTGAACCCCAACACCTGGAAAACACACGCACCGCTTCCCACGAAACGCACGGACATAGTGATGGAAACCCACGTGGGACCTTCAACCCGTGCCAGGGGAATGCCCGCGCGTGTCACAGACACGCTTACGTGCTAAGGGCCTTTCCTCGAATTACACGCTGATATGCAGTTTTTCACGTGCCAAATAACTCTGTATCAAGCTGGCCACGCGACAACACACGGAAGACCACGCTCCTGCCCAGAAGGCCATTTTCCTGCCCCCCAGAGTCCGAGCCTGCTCCCTAATGCCATCTGCTGCTGCCTGGCTGCCTGCTGGCCACGTGCACTGCTGTTGGGTGCCTGCACATGAGCCATCTGCAGGGGTCCAGTTGCTGTGACCACCCCTGCTGGAACAGAAGACTCCCGACTGAAGTTCCATTGCTCCACAGCCCAGCACCAGGACCCAGTTGCCCACCCACACCTGCCTCTGGGTTTGCCCTGTTGGGGGCAACACCATCGGAGACCACTGGCACACCCCAGCCAGAGAGCCAGAAGGCTACCAGCTTCAGTGCCGCAGAAGTTGGTATCCTGGTGGAGCAAGTCCTGGTGAATTATGATGCCCTCTTTGGAAGTTCACGCACCGACAATGAAGGACGGAAGAGGATCTGGAAGGACATCGTGGCTGCCATCAACGTGGAGGGGGTGGCAGCCCGCGACATGCAACACGTCCGGAAGCACTGGGAGGACTTCAGGTCCAGGACCCTCAGCAAGGCCCGGCGCCACTTGAAGGCAAAGCATGCAGAGGGGTGCTGGGTCCGCCTTACCAACATCCAGATGAGGGTCCTGGATCGCATACACCCAGCGCTCCACCTCCAGGTCCTTCAGAGGCAGCCCTGTCCGGAGTCGAGCCGTAAGTGTACATGTGTACTGATTGGACGCAGTGCATGTTGAGGTGTGCCAGGAGTGTGCAGGTTGGACATATGTCTTGAAAGGCCCATGTATAGATGTGTATGTACAGGGACATGAGCCTGCCACATGTGAGTCCAGTCATGTGAGAGGTACATCAATGGTGTATGTGTTCAAATGCATGACGGCCAAATGCATGTGTAGGTGCACGCATGTATACATTTCTGTGTATGTACTGTGGCATGGTTGTGGTGTGACACATGGATGCTGGTTCCACCTTCATGTATGTGCACAATGTACATGTGCGTGTGTGTGTATTTGACATGTGTGCCACTTTGATACACCATGGATGCATGTGACACCCACATGTAGGAGGCTGATTGATAGATGTGACATGGATGCTGATGATTTCACTGCGACAGGTGGTGGAGATGTACAGATGCATGTATGTCTGGTGGCGTGTGTGCATGTGTTTGGCACTCCCTGTGTTGCATGTGACGTCAAGCTAACCTTCGGATGCTCTTGCTGTTGTATGTGTATGGATAGTGCTGCCTGCTGCAACATTCCTGTTAATGTGCGCATGTGTGTGGGTTCAAATGATATGTGTGTTGGGGGGTGTAATGCCATGTGTGAAGTTTGACACTGCCACTCATGTGAAACTGTCATGTGTGTATCAGACCATTATACAGTGCCCTGATGCCTGTGTTCTGTCTCTCCCTGTCTGCTGCGTCAACTGATGAAGAGGGTGGAGACGGTGCTGTGGAGCACATCGGCAGGGATCCCACCGCCAGCCGGAGACGCAAGGCCCAGCTTCCCTCCTATGTTGTCATCTCGTCGGGGAGTGAGGAGTCTGGTGCCGCGTCTGCGGCCGCAGCTGCCGAGGGTAAGTCCAGGAGGTGGATGTCAGAGGTGTACTCCTCGGCAGGAGAAGGGGCAGCTGAGACCCCACAGAGGCCAATGGAGGAAGATGACATGGAGTCATCCAGGTTGTTGGGGGGTTTGGTTGAGGAGGAGGCTATGGAAGGCCCATGCACAGGGTCTGGAGGGGGGATGCCACTGGTGCTAGTGGTGCAGTCCAGGGGCAGGGACAGGAGGCAGCACAGGCGGCCGCGGAGGTGCCTGTGTGTAATCCTGTCCCCGCTCCTGTGACTACATCATCCCGCACCAGCAGGGATGCCTTTGTCCAGACCTGTTTTCAGGAAGGGGATGCGCGTACAACAACTGGCCTTCCTCTCCCTGCGGACGTGGCAATCCGGGACCGTGTTGAGCCTGTCCTGGCTGGGATGACCTTGCGTCAACGTGGCATTTGGGAAGACGTGCAGGATTTCTGTGTGGACAATGCACGTTTTTTCGGCTGCCTCAAAGACTGCATCGACCTACTAGGACGGGTAACCAGTTCTGGGTTCCTCCGTGTGCTGGAACTTCTACGGACCCCTCCTCAACTGAACCCCCTATGCGGCAGTCATCGTCCGTGTCATCTTCCTGGCCATGTATCACCTGGCCACCCCGTGGAGCTGCCCCTGACCCTGTAGCCAGGCTGGTGGAGGACACATCCCTGCCACAGTCAGGAGTCTGAGGTCCAGCAGGGGTGGTCACCCCAACAACTGGACCCCAGCAGGAGGAGGACGTGCAGGCATCAACAGGCAGGGCACATGCACGGCAACAGCAGGCTCAAGGTGGGAGCGATAATGGCTCGGGGCCATCAACATCAGAGGGGCAGGCATCGGCCGGAGGAGGACCCTGTATTGGGAGTGTCTTCCGTGTGGCAGCGGTTGGGCCGGCAAATAGATGCGGAGCGGCTCACTATGGTCAGGGCGGAGAACTCCATGCGCAGGGCATTGAGGCGGGCGGAGTGCCTCTAGAGTTGGAGGTGGACATGGCTTTATCCCTGCGAGACTTCGGGGCCAGGGAACAGGCCCCCCTCCAGGATGTTGGAGCAGAGTTCGATGAGGCCCTGGCCCGGGACATCAACAAGTGTGCCGTTGGACTTGCCCGCCGCCTTTGTAAATAGTTCTGTAGGTGTAATTTTCCTTTCTATTTTCTTTTCCTTTGGGGCGCATGGACTATGCCCCAACTTTTTGTATATAGTTATTTATTAGATAGGCATTTTGGTAGGTTTCATTTGGATTTTTGGGCTCATGGACCCTGGATTTTTACATTGGATTTGACTTCATTGAATTTTTTTTCTCCCATGGAGCAATGGTTTTCTTTTTTTAAAACCTTTGGATTTGGTTAAATGGACGAACGCTTTGGAGCCATTTTCATTTGAATTTATTTGGATTCAGCATTCACAATTTTTCACTCATTCTGGACATCCAGCCTTTTGTTTATTATTTCTTTTCTTGTGTGATTTTCTTTCATTCCTTTAATTTTGTATTTAATACATTTTTATTCCATACTTCATTTGTGTGGTATTCTCTCATTGGTTTCGTGGATGTCACGATGTGGGTTTTCTCATTCACGTGCCCCCATTGTGTGTGTCTGACGGACATGTAATGATGTGCATACTTGTCATTTGGGTTCTATCATGACATGGGGATTTCAATGTGGAGTGGATGGAATGCTTGGTTGGGTGTTTAGACTGGGGTGGCGTGGGGTGGGATTTGGTTGGCCAAAAGGGCCATGAGTGTGGATCGTGATGACGTGTTGGGGGGGTACATGAGTCGGGGCCTGCTGGCAGGTGCCCGTCACTGGGAGTGGGTGGATGGGTGGGGGACATGAGTCGGGGCCTGCTGGCAGGTGCCCATCACTGGGGGTAGGTGGATGGGTGGGGGACATGAGTCAGGGCCTGCTGGCAGGTGCCCATCACTGGGGGTGGGTGGATGGCTGGGGGACATGAGGCGGGGCCTGCTGGCAGATGTCCGTCACTGGGGGTGTGGTCGGGGGACATGAGTCGGGACCTGCTGGCAGGTGCCCGTCACTGGGAGTGGGGTGGGGGGACATGAGTCAGGGCCTGCTGGCAGGTGCCCGTCACTGGGGGTGGGTGGATGGGTGGAGGACATGAGTCGGGGCTCACAAGTGTGCTCACAAGTGCATGCTGCCATGTGGGCTGCCTGCAGAGCATGGTGAGGGTTGTAGGGTAGTCCCCTGTGGTGTCGGCTGCCTGCAGGGCATGAGGATGGGGGAAACCGCACACCCGGGAGGGCCCACAATACCAAATTGCATGTGAAACTTCCCGCTTACACCCCAAATACACGTACCCCGCTCGCACAGGGCCTTTTGCTTGTGAAACTCCATGCGTACCCCCCAAATACACATACCCCACTCGCAGAGGGCCTATCGCGTGTGAAACTCCATGCGTACCACCCAAATACACATACCCCGCTCGTACATGGCCTATCACGTGTGAAACTCCACGCGTACCCCCCAAATACACGTACCCCGCTCGCACAGGGCCTATCGCGTGTGAAACTCTACGCGTACCCCCAAATACACATACCCCGCTCGCACAGGGTCTATCGCGTGTGAAACTCCCTGCGTACCCCCCAAATACACGTACCCCGCTCGCACAGGGCCTATCGCCTGTGAAGCTCCACCCATAACCCCCAAATACACATACCCCACTCGCACAGGGCCTAGCGCATGTGAAACTCCACGCGAACCCCCAAATACATGTACCCCGCTCGCACAGGGCCTATCGCATGTGAAACTCCATGCGTACCCCCCAAATACATGTACCCCGCTCACACAGGGCCTATCGCGTGTGAAACTCCATGCGCACCCCCTTAATATACGTAGCCCGTTCGCACAGGGCCCATTTCTTGTGAAACATCCTGCGCACCCCCGAAATACACGCAGGCTGCCCATCCACCCTCCCCATGCCCCGCAGACAGCCCATTCACCCTCCCCATGCCCCGCAGGCAGCCCATCCATCCTGGCCATGCCCTACAGGCAGCCCACACCAAAGGGGGGGACTTTTCCCACGCAATTTACCTGGTGCAAGCGGGGTACATGTATTCCGAGGGGTGCGCAGGAAATGTTACATGCGATAGGCCTGGCGCGAGTGGGGTACGTGTATTCCGAGCAGTGCGCAGGGACTTTTACATGCGATGGGCCTGGCGCGAGCGGGATATGTGTATTCTGGGGCGTGCGCAGGGAGTTTTACACAGGTTTTTGTGGTTGGGGGGCTGTATGCTGGTCCACTGGCCTTTGCGCCATGTACTGGATTTGTGCGATGTTTTTGGAGCACAGGGCGGGGTTGGGGGTGTAACTGGCGCGGCTGCAGGGTCGCTGCGCCACTCTGCGTCACGGCTGCTTATGGATGTATTAATCCATGAATACGCTGTGCGCCTAAATGGGTTTTGGTGCACGAGGCTGGCGCAGACTTGTGCGCCGAATTCTATGAATTACCCCCTTAGAATCAGTATTGCTACACAAGAAAGCCAGACCAGCGGCGTTCGACGTCGTGAGAGACTGGAGGAAGGTAGCTAATTTCCGTTTGAGAGGTAGAGAGAAACACGCGCGCAGACATAAAACCAACGCAGAGAAAGCGCTGGAGCTTGATCAGCATCAACAGACAGAGGCCCTTAGGAACATGGACGGGGCTTTCCAATTAGGTGTACAGAAAATATATCCACGGCAAGATTTACATACATCAGATGAGTTAATAAACAAAATCTTGAATGAGCGAATCTTTACCGGTAGAAAATTCCTCTCTCCAGTGACATCATTTCCTCCGCTGCCTTCAGAGCATGAGTTAGCCGCTATGGTAGGCAGTTCTACATAGATGGGGCCTGCGCAAGGAAGAAGTAGAGTGACTAGTAGTACGATTAGCAAAGACCGGAAAGAAGAGTTGCGAAATTGGGCAGAAACATACGTTGAAGGTGGTGATGAAGCAGCTGTGCAAAGTTCCATATCTGATCATAGAGGCCGTGGTGAACAGCAGGTATTGTTAGAATGCATGGGGAGTTATCTTGTAAAAAAAATGGAGTGATTTGAGTGACACATTGGCACTGCAAGAGTTGGGCGATTTGGTTGTTCTTTCTCATTTGTGAGATAATGCGTCGAAAGTACGAGAACATGTAGGCCGAATATTTGTGTTTAAGCACGAGCTTGATCGATTGCATAAAGAATGAATGAAAAAAGATAAACCGCATATGTCATATGTCGAACAACGTTTTTTTCCCGCCGTTGAAAACCTGTTAGTGAAGAGATGAGAATTTGTACGCGAGATGCGCTTAGATGGATTTCAGATGCTGCCATTTCCGCAATTGAAGTGCATGATACGTTTAGTCAGTATACACCAGAAATGCAGAGAAAGGTATTACAGGTCATGGTAGAGTATTTGTAAGATGAATGTATGAAGAATAAGACATGTTGTCCCACTGATTTAATGATGATTTACAAAAGATCCTTTTCGCCTGAAACTGGAATGACTGCTTTTTCTCTTGATTTAGCTTTGTTGCTCAGTAAACGAACAAATGTAGAAACACCTAGTTTGCAATTACCCATGAGGGTAGTGCGTCCCACGTTTGTCCCGAAAGTAGAAGTTGCTGCCACTGCAACGGTTGCAGCGCACACGATAGAAGCACATTATACTGCACAGTTTGTACATGTCCCTTTTTTTAGACAAGAGGTAAATAATATCAGGCAGACGATCCCTGACATTAGAAAAAAAAAACATCAGGATTCTATAAAGAAATTGAATATGTTTTGAATTCCTCTGTTTTCACATTGAGTGACATTGATTTATTGTTTCCCGTGATTCTTCCTGTAGACATATGGAAACAGGTTAGAAATATAAATGATGCAACGATGTTAGGTGACACATGGGAGAATTTGATTAGAATTGATAGTGAAAGAAAGGCTGGAGAAAAACCGCCGCAAGTTATGTTGGATTTACCATCGCGAATAGTAGAAGAATTGAAAACTTTGGTACCTGAGAAGAGAATAGTTTGCAATAAATTAACTGCTTGTTTACAGGGCAAAGATGAAGAAGCGACTGATTATTTTAATCGATTTGAAGAAGTATTTGCAGATTTTAGTGGTCCAGACTTGAGTACTGAACCCAGGAATAGATTGTTTGTTGATAAGTTTGTGCGAGGGTTGTTACCGAAAATTCAAAATTTAATAATGACATCTGAATGTGCATGGCAAGCAAAAACACAAAGTGAAGTATTACACATGGCCCAGTATTATGAAAATAGAGTAAATGCAGAGAAAGACAAAGAAATAAGGGATAAAGGGAATTTGAAAATAAGAGTATTGATGCAGCAAGTATCAAACAATAATAGAGGTGGCGGGAATGCACAATCCAGAGCCCAATTTTCCAACATGCAAGGTGGTCCAATAGGGATTAATCAATGTGCCTATTGTAAACTAGAAGGCCATTGGCGAGCACAGTGCCCGCAGATACAGAATTGAAATGGGACTTTCCCTAGAAGACAGAATAGAGGTCGCCTGGGAACACAAGGACAGAGTAGGAGCCATAGAGCGCCACAATTTCAGAATAACCAGGGGAATCGGAATCAGAATCGGAACCAGAACAAACAGCGAAACAGCACAAGTGATGGAAATGTTTTCGACAATCAGTCCAATGCGTATTACACTGGCGACTTTACATCTGACAATGTATTGTTTTACTAAGACAGCCCAGGACAGGGGTTGGAACCAGTATCTATTCCTGTAGACCAGAAAAGGCCCTACCTAGAAATGAAGGTTGGGAATAGGGAACACATTTTTCTAGTGGACACAGGTGCACAAAAATGTTCGATTGACCATCAACAGGTTCCAGATATACCACTGTCAGGGCATGACAATGTCTCAGTAGGGTTCTCAGGTACACCAGTAATTAGTCCAGTGTCACAATCAGTACCTATAACACTAGGTCCATTCACTGAGTCTTGCCGATTTCCTTTGATGAAAAATTGCAGGGAAAATTTGTTGGGATTAAATTTGTTGAAGAAATTGAATGCCGTTATTTATTGTTCTCCTGATGGAGTGTATTTGATGATAGCACCACAAAAGACTCCTGTATCACAATTTTTATCTAAGCCACTACCGACTGAATTTAGTAAAGTACCGGCTTGTATATGGGCAGTGAACGACAATGATGTTGGTTGTATAAAAGTAGATCCAGTGAAAATTGTTTTGAAAGAAGGAATTACGTTGCAGCGTATTCCGCAATATAAAATTTCGGCCAAAGGAGAGAAAGCATTTAAATGCATTGTGTCGGATTTGATTAAAAGAAACGTAATTGAAGAAATTTCTGGTAGCACTTGCAATAGTCTGATTCTTCCAGTTTACAAGAAAGGAGGTAATGACATACCGTACCGTTTCATAATTGATTCGCGCGGAGTGAATAAAGTTGTTGATCGCAATTTCCATTAGTCCCGGATGTGACTACTATTTTGACTATGATTCCAGCATCTGCATTGTATTTTAGTGTTGTAGATTTGAAGAATGCATTTTTCAGCATTCCAGTACATCCAGATAGCAGATATTTATTTGCTTTTACTCTAGGAGGACGTTCATTTACATTCCCACGAATCCCACAGGGCTACACTGACAGTCCGAGTATTTACAGTAGAGCATTAAAAGAACAACTGGATATGCTAGAACTACCAGCAGGTTGTGTTTTGTTACAATACATAGACGATTTATTGATAGCAGCTGACACAGAAGACATTTGTAAAGAAAGCACAGTTGCACTATTGACACATTTAACAGCGCATGGACACAAAGCTTCACTAAAGAAATTCCAGTATTGTCGGTAGGAAGTAACCTACTTGGGCTACCTCCTTTCGAAGGAGGGAAGAAGATTGACACCAGAAAGAATAGAAAGCATCTCTGATATGCCTATTCCAAATACACAGAAAGAAGTCAGGGCTTTAATTGGCATTGCTTCATATTGAAGCACTGGATCGCTAATTTCTCTATGATTGTGAAACCGATAGTGGCATTGACAAGGAAAGATGTTCACTTACCTTTGCCATGGAACATGGAATGTCAAGTTGCATTTGACCTGCTCAAAGCTGCATTATGTTCTGCTCCAGTTTTGGGCACACCAAATTATGACAAGAGTTTTAAGTTATTTGTGCATGAAAGAAATGGTTGTGCTTTGGCTGTTTTGACTCAGGAACAAGGAGGGAGAAATAGATCATGCGGCTACTTCTCTCCCACGTTGGATCCTGTTGCATGCGCTTTGCTGCGCTGCTTGCGAGCTGTTGCTGCAGCCACTGCATAAGTAAAACAAACCGAAGGTATGGTTTTAGGTCACGCTTTAACTGTTATGGTGCCCCACTTAGTGGACGTTCTTTTAAATAGAACGCAGACGCAACACCTTACATCAACTAGATTAACAAGGTATGAAATTGTCCTGTTTGCACCGCATATACAAATTATGAGGTGTTGCGCTTTGAATCTGGTCGAGTTGATGTCCTCTCCCAATGAAAAGGGGGTGAAAAAAATCCCCCCATGATTGTTTAATGGTTACTGAGCAAGAGACAAAAGGAAGAATTGATCGTACTGATACCCCACAGAAAGAGCCAGATGGAGAACTGTTTTGTGACGGTTCTTGTATTAAATTATCCGATGGTACATCAACTGCTGCATATGCCATCACTACACTGAAAAGTGTTGCAGAAAGCAAAAGAATCCCATAGAACTCAGCACAAGCCGTAGAGGTAATAGCGCTAACCAGAGCATGTGAAATGTCTGAAAACCTTAATGTAAACATATATACTGACAGTCAGTATGCATTTGGGGTGGTACACAATTTTGGTCGATTATGGGCTGAAAGGGGTTTCCTGACATCACACAGAACTAAAATCCAACATGGCACTTTGATAGTGAGACCTTTGTAGGCACTTGCGCTTCCCAAACTATTAGCAATAATGAAATGCGAGGCACATAAAAAAGTAACATGTAACGTTGGAAAGGGAAGCGCATTTGCAGGCAGAATTGTGAAACAAACTGCCACTGATTTACACACAAAATTGTACGTTGAAAAAATGAAAGAGGTACCTGCATGATAGAAAATGGGATTGCCACAGTTAAGGAAATGCAAGCAGAAAATACTACAGATGAAATAAAAGCATGGTCTGAGGGTCCAGCAGAATTAGACTTTGAAGGTTGTTGGATGGACAAAGAGAAAAAAAGATGAATGTTGCCAAATGCCTATGTGATGGCAATGGTCACTATGGCCCACAGTCCAACACACATATGTGCTAGAAAGATGATTCAGCATCTAGATACGGTATGGCAGAATCCACATATCAGAAAAACTTCTGACAGACTGGTCCAAATTTGCATGACTTGTTTACAACATAACATTGGAAAATGGACAGCAACGCCAACAGGACATTTTGGCCCCCCCTCTATGCCATTTGAAGTAATCAATTTTGATTTCATAGAAATAAAAAGAGCCAAAACTATAAGTATGTCCTTGTGGTGGTCTGCACATCTAGCAAATGGGTAGAGGCCTATCCCCTGAAAGATTGTACAGCTATGTCCACAGCTAAGGTTATGCTAAAAGAGTACTTTTCCCGTTTTGGCCTACCACGTGTCATATGGTCAGATAACGGTCCGCACTTTATTGCAGCCGTGATATTACAAATGTGTGCAGGCCTCCAAATTGGCAAATGATTCCATTCGGCCAGACACCCGATGAATGCCGGTTTGGTGGAACGTCCGAACGGCATCTTGAAAAATAAATTGAGTAAACTCTGCGAGGGGAGTAATTTGAAATGGCCCGATGCATTGCCGCTAGCTTTGTTGTGCATGCGACTCTCTGTAAAAGCAAGGACTGGACTCTCCCCCTATGAAGTAATAATGGGGAGACCAGCAAACATTTGGAATGCTCCACAGCCGAAACGGCTGAGAGACATAGAATACCTGCTACTTATTAATTACTGTAAATAGTTAACTCAAAATTTGCGTTTAATTCATCAGCAGGTGTAGGAGGCTCTTCCTGTCAGATTTACCGGCCCAGGACATTGTCTGCAGCCTGGTGACTGGACACTGAGTAAAGATTTTGAGAGAAAATCTTCACTCGTACTGCAATGGAAGGGGCCCTACCAGCTGCTCCTGGCTACACAGACTGCAGTCTGTGTCGATGGCCGCAAGTCCTGGATCCATGCAACACACATGAAAATAATTCTGTTTCCCTTGAAAAAGCTGCCTGATCCTGACAACGAAAGAAATACAGCTGCACTTAATCACAAAGATACCATCGCCAGTTCTCTGCCAGAAGTGCTTCCTAAGCCCGAGAAAGGGCCTGGGGAGATTGCAACGAAGATCAAAAGACCAGAGGTGCCTCAACCTTGTCTGACTACTGCCGCATCATCACTCATTGCATCGCAAGCTGGCACTGATCCTGCATCTGGAAATGAGAGTGCATTGTTCATCAATCATACTGTACCTGGAGCCATAAGGTACAATCTACGTTCACAAAATCGGAAGTGATCTGCAGTTTTGTTCTGCCTTTGTTCCCAGCAAGGATGAAGTGGGAATGAAGGCCTAGGGAAAAGGAGCGTATGAGCTGTATCAAGCTGCATCAAATTGAAAGCTCTGAAATGCGATTTCCTGTTGCTACCATTGAAAAGTGAAGGACCAGTGCGACCCCCTACGAACAAGCGGGAGGCATATGGTACCAACACAATTGATGCTTGCTCCTGCCTTTTTGGAGCTCTGTGCGAGATCACATCAGCTTGCTGTTATTTACTAAGCAGGCTTGCCTGAACTGGCCTGAATGCTTTGCTACTACTTGAACGCTTTGCTGTTAACGTGTGTTGCTGTGGAGAACTTTTTCTGTGACGAACATTGAAAACTTTTCCTGAGATAAACATTACAGACAATGTCTGCACTCATTCCTGCTCCCTCCTGCACCAACACTGTTGATATTGTACAAATAGAGACTAAGCCTGTCCCTAGAAAAACTTGGTTTGGAAAGAATAATATCCTAATGATTATGATACCGCTTGGCATTTTGATTACGCTAACCACAATATTTTGGTATCTAGAAACTGTGCATCCTTTGAACTTTCTTTTGCCTGCTACCAATGCTCCTACTACGAGCAGTCCTTTGCATGCGCTCTCTTACACTCTCCCCTCACAAGAAGTGAAACATAGAAAAGGTTATGACAATAATACATTGCTACTGATTACGAATATGACCCATGCTATCTTGAATAGGTCCAACTGTTGGGTCTGCTCCCATTTACCCCAGCATGGTGGAAAAGGAATGGGTTGGTATGTACATCCCTTGCCACTTAATACCGCATGTTATGCATCATTGAGAGCGTTATTTTATGGAAAATGGAAAGACAATGATACTGGTCAGTTTGATGAAACAAACATAGATGAGTTCAAAAGAGTGGTATAGGAACCAGTGGGTTGTTCCATATTTGCAAGCACAAGCAAAATAAACACGGTAACAACAAATCCAGTAGATAGGCTCTCTAGGCCTTAGAAATCCCTAACCACTTTTAACATGGCTCCAGTAGGAAACAAAGATGCTGTGCCTCCCTCCTATACTATTAATCACAGTCCACGTTCAGTCCAGTTTTGCTTACGGAAAAAGGGTTCCTATCCAGTGGGAACATTTACTAGATGCATGAATACTGCCGTACTTGGGCAAGAGGAGAAACCATTATATATAGGAGGTTCGGTTTATTTTGTATGTGGAGATCAGGCCCATCCATGGTTACGTAGAACTTGGGAAGGGACCTGTTATTTAGGTATACTTTTTCCTCCTGGTGTATTCCTTTCCAAAACCTCTGATATATCAAAACTATCTAGATCTAGGCCACAACGCTATGATACCGCAGGACTGATTGCAGGCGATATAGGGAAGTCATTCATACCATTTTGGGGACAAGGAATACATTCATGGAATATAAGGAGGCTGTCCAGGGTGTCAGAAAAAACGATAAATGGAACTACAGATATACTCTATAATATGACACTAGAAGAGAAAGCAGTTAGATTAATGACACTTCAGAATAGAATGGTGCTTGATATAATTTTGACTGATCGTGGGGGGGTATGCAAAATCGTGGGGTCAGCATACTGTGTATTTGTAAGTGACTCCTCCCCCACGATATTTGAAGCAATCAAGAAATTGCATGTCCTGAGTTCTGATATTCATCTCCCCACAGGTGGTTGGAATCTGAATATAAGTTTATGGTTTTGGGAACTGCTGCGATCATGGGGATGGAAACTAATTTCAAATTTGATCACGATACTTGGAATCCTCATGTTCTGCTGTTGTTGCATACAATGCCTGCCAATCCTCTGCTCCCAAGTTGCAAATGAATGTGTACACGCATTCAAAATGAAACCTCCTCACATATTAGGTGAAGGTGCCCAACACGAAAATGAAACCATCAAAGAATTCATGGCAATTAATATTTCTGATGATGATTACAGTAGTATGGGTAGTTCAGAATTAGACACATGGTCAGATGAAGATGCGATGTATGTATTAGACCAGAAACGACCCTATAGTATGTGTAGTATGTTGGTCAGAAACCAATCGAATCATGTGACAAACATTGCAATCGCAGAATCGTCAATGTAACCAGAGGGCGTCCATTTTGTGAAATGTCAGCCATCTGCTTTTTTCTTTCTGTCCAAACGTTTTGCAAAATGTATTCTATGCTTTGAATTCATACACGGTGCGAGGCCACGGCCTGCATGCTGAAAGACTAATACAAACAGGAATGTCAGACGATACAGAAATACATTGATTTCCTCCCTCACAAAGTCCTTGAAGGCGAGCAGAAGCCGCATCTAATCAGCAGACCAGGTGCCGGCCTGTCTTGCAAATGCTGTAGTAAAAGGCAGTTAAAGCATGAATTATATTCTTCTGCGGTGCTCCTTCGTGGAGCCTGGTATTTTCTGCTTCAGAACTGTCTGACCCTTTGTGCAGGAATCGAAACACATAGATAACATGCTAAGGAATGGTTCTCTCCTACGAACATGATATCCTTGCTGAAGTAAGAGCTTTATGTTCTCCATAACAAAAAGCTGTCTCTGCTACTTTTGCTAGAATAACTATATTTAGACGGAATAGAGACTTGTCATAACGTGTCATAATTGTCATGATTGTCAATCACCGAACCCTAGCCTGAAAGATACATTATGGGTGGTTTGAATTGCCTTCAAAGATTGCATGTTATATATATATTGTTGCTTGAGTGTTGCTTGCTCTCTTGCGTCTCACGAGGTCTGGGTACAAAAGTTGCGAGACGTTAGACCCCAGTCGGCCGACTGAGCATACTTTGAAATAAACCAGACTTGTTTGGAAATCGAACCTCGTGTCTGTCGTGTCACTAGAGTATATGGTTATTGTGCCTTAGTTTCCATATGCGGGGTCTTTATGGCCTAGCATGACCCTTACAGCAGTCCTCAGGCCTCCTCCTCATCTCAGTAATAGAGTGGTGAAATTACCTGTTAGGGTTCACTAAGCTTAGCTGCCTCTTCCTCATCTTAGTACTATAGTGGTCTGAATGAGGAAAGGTGAGGGGAGAGGGTTTACAAAAGCCTATAAAGGAATGGGGAGGGTAAGGTTGGTTCTCAGCAGCAAAGGGGGGATACCATGTCTCACGCTTGAACCTCCTCCTCTTCACCCTCTTCCTGGTGTTTCTAGACTGATAATACCTTCTGGTGTTATGCAAAACAAAGGGGGATCTGGGAATCTCTCTACCAGCACGAACACAGCCCAATGACCTGTTCTTGTGCGAATAACCCATGGGACAGACTCTACCAAGTCTTTAGCTCACTGTCCCTTTCACAGAGAAGAAATGTCCCTGCATGTCAGTCTTTGTCCTGCCCAGGGGCAGTCCAGCACCGAAATACTAGGCAATTCTCCTCTGAACAAGAGTACAACAGCAACCCCATACACGTGTTTCAGCCTTGTTGGGCATCATCAGTGAGGTGGAGCTGTGCCTCTCTAAGAACAGTGAGCAAGGGGTCCACGTCTGGATCGTCCTGGTAACTTAGGGTGAGACCCAAAGTTAATTTATGCAAAACAAAGGCGGGGCTGGGAATCTCTCTACCAGCACGAACACAGCCCAATGACCTGTTCTTGGGTGAATATGTGTATGGGGTTGCTATTGGTACTCTTGTTCAGAAAGGAATTGCCATAGCATTTGGGTGCTGGACTGCCCATGTGGGCGGAACAAAGACTGATGTGCAAATAGATATTTCCCATATGTGAAAGGTACAGCGAGCAAAAAGCAGATGGCTGCGAACTCTCAAAGTGGTTAATAACCACTGAAGGTTATCATGCCGTGTTCTTTCGAGACAGGGGCACCTGCTACCTTTTTTTGTATTTTTGGAAGGAAGTTGGGGTTGGTCACCCTAGGTTACCTGGGGGCAACCAGATGTGGACTCCCTGCTCACTGTGCTCAGACAGGCACAGCTCCACCGCACTGATGAGGCGCAACAAGGCTGAAACATGTGTATGGGGTTGCTGTTGGTACTCTTGTTCAGAAAGGAATTGCCATAGCATTTCGGTGCTGGACTTCCCATGTGGGCGGGACATAGACTGATGTGCAAATGGATATTTCCCATCTGTGAAAGGTACAGTGAGCAAAAAGCAGATGGCTTCAAACTCTCAAAGTGGTTAATAATCACTGAACAGGTTATCATGCCGTGTTCTTTCGAGAGAGGGGCGCCTGCTAACTTTTTTTGTACCTTCTGGTATTATCCTGGCCAGAGGGAAAGGGGTAACAATATCCCATAATGCATCTGGGATTAAGGGTTCATTACAGAATGGAAAAGGGGATACCGTGCCTCGCCTAAGGGCATCCCCCTACCATTCCCCAAGTCTTGTCTACTCAGGCGATCCTTCCTCGCATCTCCAACCCCAGGGTCAGGATCCAAAAGTGATGGCCCTTCCACAGTCACTTGAGTAAAGGATGTTGAGAAGAATAAAGTGAGGACGTCCTTAGGTTCCTCAAATAGCCTTCCTCTATAAATATGGCCTTCCGCACAACAAACACCTGTTGCTAGTTGTTTAGGGGTGTGGTTATTTTGCTACTTTTCAGGATTCAAAGCCCAGTGCCATACATGTGTGGTAGGTCTAAATGGCTCCGTCTGCAGGTTTTTAATAGGGAAAATGGGGATCTGCTTGGGTTGACTTCTTGCAACAATTCTGGAAAGTTAGGGAAGTCTGTGCCTATAATTGTTTCCTCTGGAAGACCTGGTATTACTGCTGATGGAAAGTTGGTGGTGGTCCGTTGGACGTGAATGGGGACAGCTACCTAAGGATATATTTATTGGTCCCTATGGACACAGGTGATCTTTACTAAGGAAGCTCAACGTAGTTTTCCAGAGGGTATTAGATTTGCTCTTATGGCTGTTTGTTTACTCCCAGAATCTATTAGGACCTGGACCGGGATCCCATTGGCAAGGACAGGATTTGGATGAGGTTCCACAAAAAGAATTACTTTGGACCTCTGCCAGATCATATGAGTCTGGGTCTTCACTCCTCTCCTAGCATACACCCAATTTCCATAGGCTCCTCTCTTTTATTCTGGGGACAATTTCTGGCTAAATGCCCTGGTAACAAATCGGGGTTATAGGTTTTGTTGGTTTACTATCTTCCCTTCTTATTTCTTCTTTGGGCTCGATAGCTAATCTCTTTTCTATTTTCCCTCTCTCCCCACTAGGGAGGTGTCTGGGTCGACTAGAAAATTTGGTTATTTCTTTTGGGAATAAATTTGGTTGCAGAGGCCCTTTTTTTCTTCTATTTCCTCCGTCAATTGTAACATACTGAAGTGTTTGTTGGCATCAGCGAAGGTCTGAGCGGTCTCCATGACTAGGGCAAAAGTGGGTCTAATTAGATATAATACTGATCTTTGAAGTTCAGGAGGTAGGGAATTAATAAATTGCTCGATACAAAGAGCCTCCAACACTTCTGGCGAGGTCTTCTTTCCCATCCATAACTAAAGTGTATTTTTAACTCACTATCCCAGTTCTTTGCGTTTTTTGCCAGGGTTTTATTTCAAGTTTCTTAGGTTTTTGGAGATAGAAGCTGCTAGTTTGACCTACCCGTTGCAAGAGCCCTTCTTCGATGTCATTGGAAGAGGCTGTCCCAGGAAGATTTAATAACTGGTAGGAGGTCTGCAATTCTCCTTTGAGTAGAGGACCTAGGTAACATAATTTGAGTTCCTCCCCCCACCTGAACTGATTGGCCAACCTCTCAAAATGTATTTAAAAAAAGTCCCCAGATCGCCTCCCTCTTTGTATGGATGAAGCACTCCTTGAGGAATATTTGTTTTTTCTTGAGTGGCAACACTTCCTCTAAATATGTTGCTGTGCCAGGAGAGGACATGGTGTCTAGAACTCCCTTCAGAGTCTGACATAGAAACAAATTCCAGGTCTTCAGTGGTATCAGATCTGATCTCAACCCCCTCTCTACTGGTACCTGTTGGAGCCCCTTCTCTGGTTTCCGCTTTTACTAGCTCTAAGGAAGAGCGAATGAAAGAGCTAGCGCCATTCCCCTATTTCAGTCTTCTGGGACCCAAAGCCCCAGGTAAAATAACTGTTTGGTGTTTTCTAACCGATAAAAAGCTTTTGGCCCCATGCTCCAAATGATAGGTGGTCAATGGAAGGGTATCAAGAAGGATACCAGATCGATAAACTAAATCCTGACACTTAGCTGGGATATGTAGTTAGAGGGAAATTAATTTCCACCCTTGGTGTTTCTGTGTCTCTGTATGTCTGACGCCCCCTTCAATGTACTTAAATATATTATAAACTTCTTAATGACTAATGCATTCTCACAATTTCCCTTTTGGTTGTTGCTATACTGGCTCAGAATTTAGAGATGGCATCGACAGAACTTGCAGTGAGAGACAGCACCAGTCGTTTTTGTTAGTCCTAGACGCAGCACAATGACTAGTTGGCGTCCTCAGCTGTAGCAGGTCATGAAAAAAGAAGAGACCGCTAGCAGCCGAGGATAGTGACTACCATTAATAAGATGCAGAAGAAAGAATATTTAGAGCACATGCGATTGAGACAGATGTAATTTAGAAGATATGCTAATGTGAGATGGCTAATCACGCAGATTATACAGTTTAAATCCAAGCAAAAGGAAAAAGTGTTGTACATACTAAAACAACGGAATGTATTACACGTCTAGAGCAGGAAGCTCCACATGACAGATAGATGGAGGATAGGATCTCGGCATAGAGCATTAACCACCAACAATGAAGACGGCACGTGGTAAGTAATCTGGAATAACGTCATGAAGATGAAATCAAGCTAAATTATGAAAAAATCCAAAATAAATAGGAAAACTAATGTCTCATGTGTGTGCAGCATCATTATGAATGAGAGATATATACATTGTGACACCCCCTGTCATTGTTTTTCCTTGATGCAGTTCTGTGAAAACAGTGGTTGGACAGGAACAAAACATGTTGGGTTAGATTTGGAGATGACATGATCAATCCTATGTTTAGCCAATGAGAGAATTTGACCCAGGGAAATTTGCACTTAGGGTTCAGCAAATACAATCCAAAATATGAAATACTGTTTTAAGTAATGGGTTTTGTAAAGAATGAAATTATGTGAGATATGAAGTTGTACTGCCAATGTGTACATGTATATGTATGAATTGAGTTTTTATATTGTGCCTGCTGTGAAATCTATATGTCATACATGGCTTTTTGATATAGAATTTGTTTTTTGGAATGTACTAGCAATAAAATATGTCCGTGCTTTGATTGCACCTGTTTTGAACATATGTCGATGGGCTTTCGATATACATATTACAATTTAGACAGCCTACTTTTTTATAGTTCTTTAAAAAATTATGTTGTGGTTGAGGGGCAATGCTATATAACAACATTTTGTGTTTGTGATCATTTTTTAGGCATATTTTCTGCAAGAATCTGTTTATTGTACTTTTCAAGATTCCTGTATTGACCTACTGAAAAAACATTTGTTACATTTTAGTTAAATTGAGCAGATTTATTGCAACAAACGCCATGAAATTCAGCAGATGCGGGAAGCCATGACGGGCTTAACTCGGCACACACCCAATTATCTCCCCCATAATGCCATTTTGTATGTGATTGTGAATTCCTTCTTACATAATATGTATGTGCTTAAGGGCTTTGCAATGGCAACACGCCGAGTTGAGCCAGTCATGACTTCCCACATCCGCTGAATTTCAAGGGTTTTATTGCAATAAATCTGGTCAACTGGACTAAACTTTAACTAATGTTTTTTTTCTGTGAATTTCAAGGGTTTTGTCATACAATAGTTTGTTATGTGTTACTAGCCATGTGTCCACTCTATATGCTCCCTTTTACACCCGCTCGTTGGCCAAGGCCAGATGTATTTCGAGTTCAAGGGGGAGGTGCGCAAGTACAATTTTGTTTGTAAAATGTCAACCTAATCCATCATACAAGTCAAAAGTTATTAGCAATTAATTTTTCGGACTTCCTATGGTACTTCATACTCAACTTAACTATGGTGTGTCGACCGCCGCTCTATAATATATACTTTTATTCTTGGTATACTCTGTATGTACTTCTTGCTGCCATGAAATTAATAAAAATCAGTAAACATAAAAAAGGAACACAAACTAAATACTTTGTGGTAGGAGACATTCTAGTGACAGAAAAGCAGCACAATACTGAACAGCCTGCAACACTATTGAAGAGTAAGTAGATAGAGTTTTTTTTTTATTAAATATGATATGAACATGCAAAAGCTTTGGCATCATGTATAGACATGCATGCCATGCCGTAAAGCAGTATTAGCTGAGTGGCTAAGTAGGATTACAATCCTTTATTCTCAGGGGATCCCGGATCTTAGCAAAAGGTGGATGACCCCGGATCCAGCTCAGGTTATCAAAATACTGCCCAATATTAGACAGTAGGAAACACCACCCAGCATGAGGGCTTTCAGAGGCTTTATGGCGCCCTTTCACTTTATACATGACTCACAGAAATATAAAATACAACCCACAATGGTGCAGATTCATAAAAGAAAATGTCAAATACACATAATACAATGCTATGGCCAACAATGGCCATTACTGACAACGCCACACCAAATGTCAAGTGAGTGACCAGGAATTGGAAAGCGGCTGACTAACCCAGGTCAAGTGATATACCCCAACAAAGAGAGGGTGAAAAAAATATATGGGACCGGAAGAATAATTAGGCAGGTGCACATTAAATTTGTATCAGTGTCATTTATATTTCCATAAGGGAACACATTATTTGCATGTGTGTGTACAGCGGTGGGGTGAAGTCTCCAGCAATAGGTAGAGAGTAATAATGGGGTGGGAGGATGGCGAGGATTCCCCAATACCAAATCCATAGAGTGACTGTGAGAGCGACTGGGAGGTCTTCTTTAATAGGTTATGTGTAATAATGGAGTGGTCACTGGTGAGTCCACTATTAAATAAAGAGTGATGACAGGGAAACCTGGAGAGTCAAAGTTTCAGTAGAGGATGGTAATTGGGGAGTAATTGGGACATTTCAACCTCTAAGTACAAAGCGATAACCGCTACAGTGATTCAGCAGTCAAGAGCACTGCTGCAGGACTGATTGGACGAGAGTCTGGGTTCCCCCAGACAAATAAATGAAGTTGTGTTGCGGTCTTACTTTTAAACAGACCCATTTGCTATTTCTAAAAATCCCCTCCACATGCTCTCATTTCTGTCACATCACACAAAGAGATACCAAAAAGAACTACAAACATTGTATAAGCACTTACAGAGGAAGCTGGAGAGCAGCAAAGACTGATTGTGGTGTACGATGGCCACACAGCCTGTGTTGAGGGCCACCACACAGAGAACAAGCCAGTAGAACACCTGTGATTTAACCATGTGGCGGACAGAGATGCGCAGAAGCCGCTCCTTGTGCCTGAAGTAGGAGGCTCCATCCACCTTGTTACTCTTGATGCTGGCTCGTGCGAGAGGGGTGCCTATTTGAGGACAGAGAGCCATGATAAAGATATTGATTTAATGATGACGATATTGATTTCACAGAACACTTCATTTGCATAGCAGTTCACATGCCGCATGTTGATACAGAGTACCGACTAATTATCATCATAAGCTGGAATGCAGCAGTTCCAACAACTCATTCATGAACTAATTTGTCATTCCTTGTAACTGGGTAAACTTCGCAAGCTTAGTGAGATTCAGGGCAGGACCCCACCTGTGGAGCAGTGGGTGAGTTTTTTGCATGCGGAGAAGATCGGGGCATAAATATGTATGTCCTCTCTTTCCAAGCAAGGCAGTCTATCCATCTAGGTTTCTTTGTAGAAACAGTATGTTGCTGCATGTACACAAGGAGATGCCCTACTTTTAAAGAACACACTGATGATTACAGGAACAGAGAGGCACAATTTACCTCTTGACCCCGAAAACGGAGGTTCACTTAGTTCACTTACTTACTGATGATGAATAAGGATGTGGGTGAGGGCCTTTGCATGCTGTGTGGCAATAGGGAAGATATGTCCCTCGTAAGCTGAACAGTCTACCATTAGACCATAATCTTCAATTTGAGATTACTAGACATCCTATGGATGGCCATTTGCAACAAGACATTTTGCGCCATATATTTTTAAATCTCCAAGACAGGGAGTAATGGTAGGGTCTTCATGCTTGCCCTTTGATCTCTGGTGGGGACTTTGAGGGGCGGCAGATCATGAGTTGCAACTTAACTCACCCACAGAAGAGATATCAGCGCAGTGATCGTCACTGGAATCCCTGTTCACGACTTCTGGTCTGCTCCTTTTTATGGTTGCCCTTCTGAGCACTGGACATAGATATGAGAATGTAAAGTAGTGGTTTAAAAAGACACAAAGAACATAGAGTTAGAGATCTAGAAAGAGCAAAGTGCGGCATGAAAAAAAGACCATGGTTAGAAAGCTAGACAGTCGGCAAGGAACAGAAAAAGAAACAGCATGATGGTAATGGGTATTTAGAAGGGCACACCAAATGCAGATGATGGCAATAACTAAGGGGTAGCGAGAGCGCTAGGACCCAGAGCAAAGGGATGATAAAGAGCAGGAACCAGCCAAACGGTAGTAGACAGCAATTAAAACACCCATAAAGGGGAGTAAAGAACTAGCGATTGGGTAGCTAAACAGAAAGTCACGGGTGAAAGGACAGCTGGAGTGAAAGGTACTGGCCCAGGAGATAGCTGCAGATATGGTTGCTAGCTTTTCACTAAAACAGCAAAAGGGCCTAGACACCAACAAATAGGTTAAAAAAAATAGGTCAAAAACAGGACACCAGCCAAGCAGCTGCTGATTTGAGAAATAAAACCTCATTGTACATGGAAGCTACATACTGTGACGTTGAAGAGCCAGTCACTATTAGAAGTTCATTAGAAGGGGATGCATTGCGTATTTATGTAAATCAGCATTACAGTCACATGGCTGTAGATTTCTGCAATAGACCCTGCAGCCAGAGGGAAGCTCCAGTGCTAGGCGCGGGCCAAGGTTCAGTAACAGAGCGACACATCAGCCATGGGGCTCAGACGAAAGGAAGACGGAGCAACGGGGCAGTAAGAGAGCATACCACAGCCAAAGAAACGTAAGAATGTAGGGAAGAAGCGCAGACAAAGGGAGGAAGCAGAGTGGTGATGACCGAGAAGGAGGTGAAAAAAGATGGTGGCTGTGCGCGCAGAGCAGGACAAGTCCTTTACGCACTTCCGCCCCTCGCTTACCTTCTAAGGCTGAGGTCCCAGCATTCTTATTCTCTTCCGCCAGCATCACCTCCTCTGTGTGAAAACAAATATGTTTGAGTGTGATGAAACTACAGCTGCCCATCACAAAATGACTGCCAATCCAAGGGCCTGCTGCCTGCTACTCTGTGGCTAATTTCCTTGCTACCCACTCCACCGGGATAATCCCAAAGTTTGGTCTTGCAGAGACTGGGAATGCCGGAAGTGAGGGCCCTGACACTGAGCAAAGGTTACATTACCTACTCTTTCTGCGAAGACATATGCTATTTGCACTGCGAGGTTCGCGGCGGTCATACACTGTAACTTTTAGTTCTAGGGGCGCTCTTCCACTGAACAAAGCATGTTCTGAGCTTTTTCCGTTTAAAAAATGTGGACGTCTCCAAAAATCCCTGTCACCTCTACTCTACAAGTGCAGAACAATGCTCACCCTTCTCATTTCATTAATGTGATAGATGTGATACACCAAATGTCCTCCTTCAGTTTGGTGATCCTTAAATCTTTCCTTCCCAACAGGATTTCGATGTGCAGAGCACATGCCTTTTCCATTGGCTTCATGTTTAGCGTGCCACCTACTTACACCTGTCTCCTTTCTTCGACTTCCTATGGGGATAGCTATATTTTCCGTGTAAGTTCCTAAATTCAAGATTGCTACACTGCCTGCTCCACCGTTCAACATGATATGATGCAATTTATCAACATTCTTTGGTGATCATCTAGCCCAGTTTACTTAACTAGTTCCCATGCCCAGGCTGGCCACCCGGTTTAGAAGGTGCCTGTGTCCTATGGTGCTCGAAGGGTTTAATGAAGACCACACAGATTTTCTCCACTTCTCTTCTGTCACCAATTGCTTTACTCAATGGGTCTAAGTATTAATTTAGATCCACCTGAGATCTTTCCCTGTGAAACTTTGTGATTGTGGATGGCACCACTTTTTTACAATAGCCAACTAATCCTCTTTAAAAGTGATTAAAATAACAAAACTATGCCACAACCAATGCTACACTAGCTGGTCTTGAACCACCATCCTGAGAGTGCATCTACCATTCTCTAGGTTAGCGGTGCACACATGTGGTCCGCGGATCAGGTGCAGCCTTTCAGGATATTATTTTTGGCCCTCCAGCTCACATGAGTCTCCAGTCTCGGGAGGATAGCTCACGGGCAACGCATTCGCCTTGGAAGCAAGACGACACGGAGCAACACTGGTTGCGCGCTTATAAATAAAACAATTGCAATAAGTTTTATGATAAAATGCGGCCTGGCCTAAAGTTAGTCTTTCTCTTTTCCTTATTCTCTCTCTCTCTCTGTCTCTCTCTCTCTCTCCCACGTCAGGTGTGTGATGCCTCTTAGTTTTTGTCTTTGCATTCTGATATGTGCAGTTTAAAAACATGTTTTCAATCCCATTACAAGGCAATGTATTACACAGGTATTCCTAAACTAGTGCAATAAACAACAATATGTCTCAAAACCCATGTTCTTTACTTAAAGGTGCTCACACCACCCACACCCGGCATCCCCTGCTCATCACATGGACAGTCCGGCCCTTTGTATGAGAGTTGTGTGGTACATTCAGCCCTCCAGCGAAACCAGTTGTGCACCTCTGCTCCAGGTTGTTTTTCTGTCTGTACTGATTGGCTATGGAAACAGAGCTTTAGGCACTATGACCACCACCTCTCCAATGTCTTTACCATGCTCCGATGCATATCGAGTCTTTTCTTGTTATCTTAGTAATGTTTACATGTGCAAAAGAACACATAACTCTTTTGCAAATGAAGTAAAAATGATCTTACTTCTAAATAATATATCTCCCAGAACACCAAACTAGTGTGCCTCATTGGTCTTCAAACTGTTAGGATGGGCAACAGAGGGGGACCTGAAGGACATCCGGAGGGCTTGAGGTTCTTTAAAAAGGGATTACGGTGACTGTGCTTGTGGGCAGGCTCAGAAACAATATTTTTACCAAAGGGGAAGGCTCAGTCTAATACAGTTTGAATACCACTGCTCTACAGGCACTTGCCAGAGAATAGGTTGATCAAAATATTGTGCAACAAACCCTGTCTTCAAGAACATGATGCCACCAAACATGCCGCTTCATTAGTCAGACAACCAATATATCCATCAGGATATTTTGCCAGGGAATATGCATTGAGAACATTGTTCCACAGATTGAGCCCATCATACTATTGTGTTAAGTTAAGGGATTCCGTCATTAGAATACTATCCACACTTGCTCCCATAGAGCGCAAACATAGGGGGAGGAGGTGGAACCAATAAGCTACGAACAATCACCCTACACAAAACGAATGGGGTAATAGACCCGACAATCAGATCGCTCATTATTTCAATCATAATATCAGCATCTGTGTAAAAAGAGGCAGAAGACTCCTGACTTGGTGGGTGATGGAATGGTGTTTCTGATAGATAATGGTGCTATAGTGAGGCGAGTTAGAGAAGGAGGCAGAAACTATTTTGGCCACGCCAAGAGGCGCAACTAGACTCTAAGTGAAGTCAGAACTTTAAGGGGGCAGATGAACTTGAGAGGCCTGCTAAGAACCGAGGCCCAGAGATTGGCAGGTGCGGTACCCTAACATTACGAAGCAGTGAGAGTGAAGCCAGCTTGGATCTCCAGGCCAGACTGTGGTGAGAGTTGTGAAGCCACCCGCCCAAATAAAGAAGCATTACTAATATTTGAAAACCCAGATTTGAAGGTGGGGCAGAAACTCCTACCCAAATTCAGCCAGTGGTGGGATCATACATACCCCCAGTACACACCATTGCACACTAATAAAGACCTTGTGTAGGAGGTGCCCTAACAGGGCTTAACTGGTCAGCTGTTTTTAGGCTGTTACCCTACACTGCAATCGAGGAAGGAACAAGACACTAATCAAGAACTTGTGAACGGTCAAGACCAAGTTAAGATCAAGCCAAACACCACAAACAGGACACAAGTCACTGAGGATATAACACCATTGTGAAAGAAATGTGCTGAGACATTTAAAAAGCTCTGTGACTGAGTGACTTGCAAAACACTGTTCTTGGTGGTGTTGGGATGCACATACGGCATCCCAGGCAGGCCAAATGATTCTTGCTGAGAAAAACCTATTAGAATGAACCTTTGTGGGAGCAGACTGAAGGAGGTGCTGCAGAAGCACATGTGTTGTTTTAGATACATGTTGAATACTCGCATATAGCAACACAGAAAGAGCAACAACATGATTTACTATTGTGGTTGCCGAGTTCATAGATACAGCAGCATATAGGACTGGTGTTTATGTTTTGTATTCGTAGTAACATAGTGTAGTGTATTGTGTGGGAAAGAGCGAATTAGGTGGAAAAAGGAGTCAGCAAGGGATCGTGGTAGAAGCAAGGTCAGTGTGTAAACATTGTAGGAGTGTCTGCATTTTGGATGTTAAGGCCTAGCACACAATAAATAGAACAGAGCGCAGGCTGTCATTATGTTGTACTCATTATTATGCCTATTATTGGTCATTTGCGGTTTCTCCGGTATAAAAATGTAACGTCTTGAGATAAGACGAGCTCTGTTTCAGTTCCGTTCTACGGGACCGTCTGAGACCTTTTTGCATGCAATAAACCGTGCTTTCCCTTGTAAAGTGGTGCAGTGATTATTTGGTCTCTTTGGATTATTTTTACAGTGGTTTTTGGGTTGCTTTCCTTTCAGTGGACACCAATCAGGTTGTTAAACTAGACCAGACATGGAACATTGGGCCTTTAGTTGTTGATATTAGGCCCTTTTCAAAGAATGTAAGTTAATCTGTCTTCCTTCCAATCTTTCTCTTACATTTACCTGCCTCAAGCTGAAAACCCATCCTGTAGGCAATGCTCCAAAGTATCCTGTGCTAAAATGGAATGAAGGTGTAAACAAAAATGTGGGAAGCTTCCTTTAACAAATGGTTTTAGAAGTGGGATTCGCCCTTATAAGACCAGCACTTCTGGAATCATAACACTTTCAAGAGTGATAGACTTGCTGAGTGCAGATCTCAGATGGAGACGTATTGCGTGACCTGAGGGATGGTGATGGTCCAGTGAGGTATAACTCTTTAAATTGGACTCCATTTTTTAGAGGCAAACTTTGTTTGTCATGCAGACTGGTGTAATATGTTCCTGAGTAGACGACTGTTACCCGGGGCTTAACGGGTTAACGCTCACGAGCCCCCTCCGTTGGAAAGGCGGAGTCTAACTGGGCAAGGGAGTTATGGGGCACGTGCGCGGTAAGCGCCAGGGCTTGTTTGGTTGTTTAAGAATAAAGACGTTCCTCCTATCTCTCCGTGTGTGCGTCCTTCATTGGGCCTAGATCCCTAGGCAACATTTGGCGACGAGGATTTCTCCCGCACACTGGAGTCCTCCTCCTGCAGCAGTCTGCTGTTCTCCACTCCCACGTGGTGGGCAACCCAGCGATCCTTCTCCTCCTGCTCCTCCTCCGCGCAACACGGCAGTCCACCGGATCCGCCTTGCCGGACATCCTCCTCCGAAGCTCCGCGGAAGCGATCCCGCCCGCGCCTCCATCCTATACCCTGCCCGGCGACGCCCGGCCGGAAAGGGGCCTGAATCGACAGAAGCGGTGGACCCCCTTTGCCGGACGCTGGGTGCACGTGGGCTCGTTCTAGGCCCGACTACCTCGCCCCACGCGCTGCATATACACGTGCGGGCCTAGTCTCCCAGGCGCCATGAGCACCCCGCCCTCCAACGCTGGGTCCAGCCAGGGTTCTCCTCAACTACCGCGGGTGGCGAAGTCGATACAACTACGCCTGCCCCCGCCGTTCACCATGACTCCTCAAGCCACCAAAGGCCCCAGGTGGACCGACTGGATGGATGATTTTCGTCATTTCGTGAGAGGATCCGGCGACGGAGACTCCCCCAACATGAGAGACATTTTCCTCAACCTGGTAGGGGGGGAAATTAAAACGGTTGTGAAGGCTATTCCGGACACAGACCAAGACACGTTTCCCAAGTTGATTGGTGCTTTGGACAAACTGCTGATCATCGAGGTCAATCGGGACTACGAAAGATATTTGTTCAACCAGTGCACCCAACTCCCACAAGAGACTGTCGACGAATTCATCACACGCCTACGAGTGAAAGGGGCAAACTGCCAATTTGATGCGTTCTCGCTAGAGGAAGCCATTCGGCTGAGGGTGATCAAAGGTTGCCTCTCCCCCGCTCTCAAGAAACAGCTACTCAAAAAACCGCTCACCATGCCTGAGGTGAGCGAACTTGCTCGCATCCATGAGAGAGTGGATGCGCAGGCCTCAGCCATGGGACACTCCAACAACTCCAAATCAGACATGGGGGAACTTGTAGCCGCCATACAACCGCCCCGTCAAGGAGACAGGGGCCCTCAGCCTTACAGATCGCCGGCAACCTCTTCGACGTCCGCCCCGCGTCCACAAAGACAGTGCTACCGCTGCGGGATGTCCTTCCCCCACTCGGGGTCTTGCCCAGCCCTGTCTCAGCGATGTACCAACTGCGGGAGAGAAGGACATTTTCACTCCGTCTGCAGGGAGGGCGTACCGTTTCCCCCGATGCGCCCCCAGGCGGCCCCCAGAATGCTCTTCCGGCCGCAGCCCCTGCAGTACAGTCAGCCAAGACCATACCAACAGGGCCTCGGGCAGAGGCGCTACGTCAGAGCGATGGACGAATACCAAGCGGCAGGATATGCCCCACCGTACGATCAGGCCGAACAGCCTAGACACCTCACGGACGAATATGACAATCCTCCTGCGGAATATAGGCCCGAGACCCTCTACCAGGAGGACCAGGCGATGGCCTACTACGCACCGCAGGACCAATACGACCACGACGAGTTTGTGAACCTGATACTCGACAACAAAGAGGCCAGGGAGGCCCCGCAAATCCCGCTCAAGATGGGGAACTGCCAATTTCAATTTATGATTGATTCCGGGGCCACAGTGAACATCATGGGCGAACAAGACTATGGCCGCATACCATGCCCACCACAGCTCAATCCGTCCCGTTCCAGAATTTTCCAGTGGGGAGCCGCCACCCCGTTACGGACCGTGGGCCAATTCACCCAATGCCTTCTCCTGAATGGGCGGCAAGTGGAGGCGACCATTCACGTGATACGGTCCCTCGCCAGGAGTCGATGCCTCCTCAGCTATCACACGGCATCGCACCTGGGGCTGATCGAGATCCACGTGAATGTGGAAGACGTAATCACCGCCGCAGCAGCCAACCCCAGCCCGGGGAACGTAGTAGGGTCGGTAGCCTCTCATCAGACTCAATCGCCCGTCTCTCAAGACGATATCGCGAGTGCCTTCCCCAAACTTTGCGAGGGGCTAGGAAAGCTCCGGGGACCCCCCATCAAGCTCCACATCGACCCCAACGTACGGCCAGTGCCGCAGCACCCCAGAAGGGTTGGTTTCCACCTTCAGGAGACAGTATCGGAGGCACTCCAGCAACTGCTCCGCGACGGCATCATCGAACCGGCGACGGGGCCGACGCCGTGGGTGTCCCCCCTTGTGGTGGTCCCCAAAGAAGGGGGTAAGATCCGGTTGTGTGTGGACATGAGGGTGGCCAACACGGCAATACAACGGGAGAGACACCCGGGACCATGTATTGAAGACATGATCGTGCTGCTGAACAGTGCCCAGATGTTCTCCAAACTGGACCTAAATCAGGGGTACCATCAGTTGGAGCTCCATCCTGACTCCCGGCCCATCACCACGTTTGCGACTCACGATGGGCTTTTCAGATACCGGAGACTGAACTTTGGAATCTCATCGGCCGCGGAGATTTTCCAGGAGACAATACGCCAGATCATCAGGCCTGTAAAAGGGGCTTTAAATTACAGTGACGACATACTCGTTTTTGGATCGTCCAAGGAAGCCCATGACAGGGCACTACACGACACGTGCGAAGCCCTTCAGAGAGCCGGCCTCACGCTTAACATCTTGAAGTGCCGGTTCAGTAAAACGAAACTCAAGTTCTTTGGACATATTTTCTCCAAGGATGGCATGCTGCCCGACCCCGAGAAGGTCGACACGATCACCAACCTAGGCGAGCCCGGGCAGGTGGCGGACGTCCGCTCGTTCCTCGGCATGGCGGGATACTGTGCGAGGTACATCCCCCACTACGCCTCCATCACAGACCCGCTGAGGAAACTGTTGCAGAAGGAGTCGACGTTCGAATGGACACCGGCCTGCCAACAGGCCTTCGCGGACATCAAGCAAGCCCTCGCGGAAGCTCACCGTCTCGCATACTTCAACCCACAGTGGCACACCGAGGTGGTAGTGGATGCCAGCCCCGTAGGCCTCGGTGCCATCCTGGCCCAAACCAGTGGCGCGGATGTTAATCCCAGACACGTGGTTGCATACGCGAGCCGAGCGCTGTCGACACCTGAGCTGGCCTACTCCCAGGCCGAGAAGGAGAGCTTGGCAGCAGTCTGGGCGTGTGAACATTTCCACAACTTCATCATCGGCAAAAGGTTCACGCTGATCACCGACCACCAGGCACTTCTATCACTGTTTGGGAACCCGCACACCAAGATGCCGCCGAGGATTGAGAGGTGGGGTATCCGCCTCCAGGAATACGATTATGACATCGTACATCGCCCGGGGGGCGACCTTAACCCCGCGGACTACCTCTCAAGACACCCCGTAGGAGCCCCGCTCGCGCGGAGGGGTGATGTCGCCTATGTGCAATATGTGGCGGCCCACTCGCTGCCTCCGGCGCTGTCCCTTGAAAGAGTAGCCGCCGCATCAGCAGCCGATCCAACGACAGCTCTGGCGATCAGCCTCACGATGGCCAGCAAATGGAAAGACCACCACAGAGCCATCCTAGCGCACCCTGGGGTGAACAAACAAGAAATTGAGCGGCTAGCCCGAGTACATGGTGAACTTGCGGTGAAGGACAACAATATTCTGCTCAGAGGGTGCAGGATCGTCATCCCCGCCACACTCAGGAGTGAGGTGGTCAGCATAGCGCACGAAGGCCACAGAGGAGCCGAGAACACAAAAAAGCAGCTCAGGTGCCACGTGTGGTTCCCTCTCCTGGATGCAGCCGTTGATGAGTGGGTAAGGAACTGCCACGCCTGTCAGTGCACAGCCCCTGCTGAACGACCGCCCCCACTCCAGCATACTCAAATACCTGATCACCCATGGGAACGAGTAGCCATGGATTTCTACGGGCCGACCAAAGCGGGTGACTACATCTTACTCTTCATAGATGAGCACTCAAGGTTCCCGATAGCCAAGGTGGTCAATTCCACGGCGTTCACTCAAGTGGCGGCGACGATAGAAGAGGTTTTTAGTGAGTGGGGGATCCCCAAATGGGTCAAGTCCGACAACGGACCACCATTCTGTGGACATGAGTTTGGGACACTGGCAGAGCACCTGGGGTTCAGGCACGTGAAGATCACACCTCGCCACCCCCAGGCAAATGGAATGGCCGAGCGCTTCATGGCGTCGATCAAAAAGACTATACAGAGGGCACGGCTTGACGCAGTTGATACACACCAAGCGCTATGCCGTCTGTTAAGAGACTATAGGAACACTCCTCATGAGGTCACGAATAAGACGCCCGCCGAGCTCATGTTCCGATATGAGGTGCGAACCCGCATCCCGAGAAGTGCGGCGCAGGCAGAGCCGGTTGACCATGATCTGCTCCAGAGAGATGCGGTGGCAAAAGAAAATGCGAGGCTCCGCACCGATGCACGAAGAGGAGCGGTGCCGCCGGAGTTCCAGGTAGGAGATGAAGTCCTGGTACAACAACCGACGGCTAGAAAGACAGACCCGCGGTTTGCTCCAAGCCCCATGAGGATAGTTGCAGTGAAAGGGACGATGGTAACGGCTGAAGACGAGAACAGGGCCGTCACCAGAAACTGTCAGCAGTTCAGGCAGTACGCAAGAAGAGAAAACACAGAAGGACCTCAGCGGGCATTCTCACCAGAACCAAGGTTGCAGAGGGATGATGAATGGTTTCCCCCGGAAGGAGACCCCGGGGACATGAGCCAGAGGGGAGCGACTGAAGAGGAGCCAGATCCTGGGACTCAAGGTGAGAAGCCGAGACGACTCATAAGGAAGCCGATGAGACTTGTTGAAGAGTGTTGAGTTATTGTTTGGACACAGAGTGTCAAGTTGATGTTTGGACATATTGTTCGGGGGTAGTGTTACCCGGGGCTTAACGGGTTAACGCTCACGAGCCCCCTCCGTTGGAAAGGCGGAGTAAATCTGGCTGTTGTGTTTTGAAGCCTTTGCACTTTTTCAGGGCATGATCTGGTAGGCCTATGTGTATGCTATGGTGTCCAGTCAAAGGACCTAAAACAAAAGAATCAAATACAATAGTGTTGAGTCAAAAGGACCGAAAAAAGAAGTTGAATGCCTTTTTTTAAATGTATATTTTTTGGGGGTTTCCGTATAGGAAAAAAAAGTGGTTTTTACAGCAAAAACAGGGGCACACCTTGCACCATGGCACTTAAAAAAAAAAATCAAACTTTTTGTTTCCGTCCTTTTGACTCGACCCTATTGCATTTAGATCCTTTGTATTCGATCCTTTGACCTATAACTGCATGCTATAGTCAAAGTCCATTCTAGGTTGGATTAGTGCCAAGACAGACAGCATGCTGTGGGAGCATTTTATTTGTCTAAATGGTTTTACATCAAAAGATTATAACTCAAAGGGGCCGCCACCATTTTGGTGTCTTTCACAGGTGCATGGCAACTACCTAAACCTGGGGGCCACATATCTGTAACTTAGTTGTCAAGTCGGTTACCAAGACTCACGCTTTTTGAGGGATGAAGCGTTAAGGCATTTAGACTTATTAACATACAATTCAGATGCTTTTATGAGCTTGTGCAGGGGGCACAAGTAAATGTTACAGTGGAAAAGAGGGGAAAGTGCAAACTCCTGGACAGCATGTTAAGGGGGCAGGATTGTTGACTGTACACTGGGTAGTGAAATAAAATGAAGCTAGCCTTTTTTTAAAAAAAATCTGTCACACTCCAGAGCTGCACCTCCTATTCCTGATAGAGTTGGAGGAGCAGACCATTTATTTATTTATTTTTGCGGCACTCACACAGCCCGCGGGCATCGAGGCACTGTTACAGGAATTGTTTGTTTTTTAGTTGCGTAATTGTTTTTGTCTTAGTTGCGTATTTATAATGTGCTTAAATACCCAAAGGAGTCTAAGCGCGGACCCGGGGATCAAACCTGTGTTTCTTCATGCCGTCTTGCTTCCAAGGCGAGCACGTTGCCACTGAGCTATCCTCCTGGGGCATCATGGTGTATGGTAGTGAATGATGGAGATGATGGTGGTAACCCCCAGAGGAGCAGGCTGACCCTTTACTGGCCAAGGGTCTATTCTGGTGGCATCCTCTGGCAGGGGTTGAGTGTGTGCATGGTACGGTTCATCCATTCATGTGACAGGTGGGTTCTTACCTTGCACCATGGTACTTCATGATGGTGAAAAAGATGCTTCTCAAAGTTTTCTATGGTGGAGAATCATTGCAACTTCTCTACTAAGAAGGTGGATACCATATAAAACATTGCTCATGTCAAGGTGGGAGACATGGCTGGTCATTTTGGGTTTTCCATTCCAAGATAGCGGCACAGGTTGTGGGTTTTCACATGGAAGTGGTGTCCTTGGTACTCCTTATGAACACTGGCCAAGCAGTGAAGGAAGATGAGTCGCAGTGCTTTCCAGCGTGCTCAGATGTTAACCAGCATGTGTTTCTCTAAGCAAATTATTTTAACTTCTAGTTTTGTGTTTTGTTTTGGCCTACTGCAGCCTCTGGAGCCCTCACTATTTGCATCTGTGGGGCCTCCTCTTATGAGCAGTCCTTCTGGCCCACGCCTCGAATACTCCTCACCTCATGAGCCTAAAGACGTCTTTTCCTATTCCAAATTCTCCTGCTACTTGCCAGTCATCTTCCTATATTTGCCTATCACCGGCAGAGGTCTTTTTGTGCACCTTGAATGTTCATCAGTGGAAGTACGTCCACAAGTTTACATCTTATCTCCTGGTCCATAGGAAATGAAAGTGACCTCGCTCCACGTCCAATAAGAAGGGCCAAAGGAATAGCTAAGGCTATCAATTAACATTCCCCAGAAATGAATGACCTTTCTCAGTGTTGAACATGTTGTCTATTAACACAGAGGAGCAGTAATAATGCACTGGAGTGGTTTCGTTTTGAGAGATGCATGCCTCTGTGTGACTTGATATCCACACGCTTGTTTCTAAAGTCTGGTATAGGTTTTGCTTTTTGGACTATGTGGTCTACTGTATCCTGCATTGCAGGGTAGGAGTAATAGAGTGGACCATAATCTCCAATAGTCTTTGGAAGCCACATACATGTTGAAGCATGTCGTTCAGCATTGGGGGACCATGCAGAAGACAGAGATTCTAGCCCGAGTGTCTATGATTGATTTGATGCAAAAGAGGCTCTCTCCCTGAGCACATAGATGGCAGTCTGTGTTTTACCAGGGAGACCCTTTATCACTATGTAGGCTAGTGGAAGAAGAGAACCGGTGATGGAGCTTGAAAGCAAATTCTCTACACCAGCCATTTTCTGATCAAAAGCTGAATCCATGTGCTTAGAGCAACATTTGTTTTCTTTGAGATAGAAGTCAGCAGGGCAGAAAAGGGTGGATTGTACGGAAACCTCTTCTTAAGACTAAGTTCTACCTTTTGAAGCTTTTTGAGGGAATATCAGAAAAAACCATAGTGTTTTTAAAAATTAGAAAATGGTGATCATTTTCAAAGCGCGTGCTTATTAAATTGGAAAATTGAGCTAATGAACAGAAGAGTACAATCAATACATTTCACTAGTTTGAAGATAATGGATCTTAGGCCACTTCTCCAGATCACTAAACGATGTTCCATTGAAAACAGCTGCTTGATCTTGCCACACTTTTTATTTCGAGAGCGGTTTGGGATCCAACACAGATAGCATGATGTGGTGATAGGGGTTGTGGGGACAAGCCTAGTTTGTCCATAGGTCCATCAAATCATATGCCAGTCTGGTCTTTGGACTACTGTCTGGACTCAGATGGTGCGTGTGCACACTTCACACTTGTCATAGTTCTTGCAGCCAGGTGGGCACCATTCCCTTTGGTAAGGCAATTAATTGCTCGTGCAAAAATGTACATATGGCATGGCCTCTTTTGGATTAGCTGGGCCTTGGTGGCAGCTCTCTGCCCAAAGCTCTAATTCTTGGATGTTTGCATGCCTACTTGCTAAAGATATCTCCATTATGAAAAGTTTCCTCCCACCCTAGGAGGTGTAAAGTGCTATGTAAGCAGACAACATACATACAGACTTGTTCTGAGGGTTTGATATAAAGTATCAGGGAACGATTCAGGCATCATTAATGTGGAAGGATTGGAGTTGCTAACTTGATTATTGAGGACATCTTTTGGGATTCATTCATTGGATTAGAGCCACTGTGACTGGCAAAAGAGGTGGAATGAGTACAACTACTAGGAGCATGAGAGCATAGCACCCCAGGCTCATTGCAAGCCACTTGCCAGGTTAGGGTGGCCATGTCTTGTCACCAGGTCAGCCTCTTTCAATGAGTCACACAAGCCGCAGTCCTGCACAGGTGCTCTATGTGTTGCTCTCCAGTACTCTTCCGTGAGTCTTTTATATACCTACCCTTTCCGAGCAATAGAGATAGAGGTAGGACACAAAGTCAGTCCAGAAGAAGTTTGCACCAAGTGGGTTAGAGTGAATGAAACCAAGTTTCCTCCTAAAAGAAGAAGATGTAAAAAGTACAGGAAATGTGCGTTCAGCCCTCATTCGACTCATGCAAACTATTTTTATTGCATTTCATTTTGTTTGTCTTTCTAGCTGTTCCTCAACTAAAAGTGCAATATTAGCAACAGGACAGGGGAAAAGCCCATGTTGCTGCCCTGCATACCATGGAAATGGTAGGCATACTCCCGAACCTCAGCTCCAATGCACGTTAATGTATTCAGGGAAATTATTTTACTGCTTGAAATAACACTGAGAATTGAACAAAACTATCCAGTGAATGCTTAAAGGATTGGTGACGTTTGTGTCTGGGGTAAAAAAGACTACTTGCCATGGGCGAGAGGGGTGCACAGATGTAGAGGTACACTCAACCCAAAACGATTTTTAGAAATTAAGGCACAGATGCAAAGCAAGAGGTTGCATCTGTGCCTCCATTTCTAAGAATCGTTTTGGGTTGGGTGTAGCTCTACTTCTGTGCTCCCCTCTTGCATTGCATCCATTGCATCTGCGGAGGGAGGGGGCAGGGAGAGGGCAAATGAGACTGTTTGCATGTCTCTGAGTGTGTACGTGGTGAGGGTGAATGCTATCGGCGGGGAACGGAGGCGTTGAGGGAGGGAACTCCCCTGAATTCTAAGGAAGGAAACAGCATAGAAGGGGTGGGGGAGTGTGGGGTTAGGTGGGATCACCTTCTTGGGGGGCTTTGCGGGGCTGGGGGGTGGTCAGTAGAATGTGATAATTTGGCATTTTGAAGACCACACAATTGGCCAAAATAAATCGGTCTTTTTTGTATTTGTTCTTTAAAATGCACAATTATCACATAAACCCAGTATGGACCTTTCCATACTGTTATCCTTGTTCAGTGTAATAGCATTCAATGGGGCAGTACTTGCAGAGCTGCTGTAACTCCAATGATGCAGAGAACTGGGCATCTATAGAGACAGTAACAGCAGTTCTCAGCAGGGCTGTGTAATCTATATGAGCCAGCACTTTCCAGTAGAGCTGCCATATTTGAAATGGGGCAATGCTGGTACTCCTCAGTTAGCTGGCTATACTCTTGATGGGGTAGTACTGCTGTTTCCAACAAGGCTTCTATAATTGTAGAATCTTCTCAGCAGTAATACTATGCTTTTGTTGAGGCAATGCTAGTTCATCTTAGTGGGGCTGCTATACTTTTGATGGGACAACATCAGCACTTCTCAGTTGAGCTGCTACACTCTTACAAGGCTTAGCACTTCTCAGCCGATTTATTTATTTTTATTGGTTAATTATAATGCACGTAATACCTAGAGGTTTCTAAGTGCGGACCGAGGGATCGAACCTGTGTTGCTCCATGTCATCTTGCTTCCAAGGCGAGCACGTTGCCCCTGAGCTATCCTCCTGAAGATCTGAAGTACATTTAATGATACAGAACCAAAACTATTGAGCAGGTCTGATTTCATCTTCATCAGAATAACTCAACACTGTCGTGGTTATACAAGAGCTAATATATTTAAAGGGATGGAATTACTCCGAATGTAGCAGCACTATTCAATAACCCAAAGTTCTTAAGCATAGTTAATGTGAAAATACTACACTTCTCACCGTTGGGACAGTACTGCCACTTCTCATAGAGGCTTCTACACCTTTTATGGGGCAGCACTGATCCGGCCTACTGGACAGCTTCACTTTTAATGGCACTTCTCAATAGGGCTGCTATACTTGAATAGGAAATGACCAACACTACCCCGCAGGGAATTGCATACTCTTGATGCCACCGAATCAGCACTTCCACCCACCACAGCTGCTTTATTTTTAATAGCACAATGTGTGTACTTCTCAGCCACTCTGCTTTACATTTAAACAGACCGAATTGTCATTTCTCAACAGGACTGCAACACTATTCCATTGTGTTCTCTATGTTGAGTACTTCTTCACCACGAATGTGGATTCATGGCACTCTCCCAGTGTCTAAATAGTAGATCTGGCTACATTCAATTGGCAACAGGCATGTCCAGAGCTGCCTGCTGTCCATAAGCTGCCGCTCAGGATTTTGGAAGCCGTCATGGGGCAAGAGATAGAAGGCGTGTGCCTGTAAGATATCAGAATATATAATTGTCTTCCCAGATGGGAGACTGACTCCATTAATATACATGGGGTCCCTGAGATGACAAAGAGTGAAACTGTACATTCAATACTGAGATTACCAGCAACAGGTGATACTATGCTCCAAGGCGTGAGGTGCCCACTCAATATATCACACTGTTTAAAGGTGTGAGACCCATCCTGAATGCTTGGCCAAAGAGCCTTGCCCAGAATTTCACACTGAAGTGAGCATGTGATCCGGGGTCTGCAGCCCTCACACACAGGCAGGGGATTCCCATGCTCCCACTTGCGAGATTTGCCCCAAATTAGTGAGATTGTGCTCCAAGGTAGGAGGCACACGCATAGTTTTTGCTCTGAGGTTCGACACACTCACAGGATGGGTTGGCATTTCGTTCTCCCATCCTACTTGTGTTGCTTTGCCTTTTGAGGGCTACTACAACCTGGATGATTATAGAGGGTGGAGTGGGGGCAGTGATGGCCTGCTGGAATGCAACTGGAAGGCTGAAACCTAACCTCCTTCTTACTTGACTTTAGTATATTCAGTACAAGCTAGCCAATGTTTACACTGTTCTGCGCCCCAACCCCTTGCACCAAGTTGGCGACTACGTGCAAATGCCGTCATATAACTGCCGGTGATTTCACTTCCCACATTTGGGCATCCCCCCCCCCCGGAAATTCATAAGTCAGCTCCCCTGCTACTTGCTAGAAACCTTGAATGACATTGGTGTGATTTAAGTGAAAGTCAGATACAGTATTTGAAGACCATGCTTGTCTAAATAATTTGTATCTCATGCCGTCACATTCTGAATGGATCCAGGCTCTGCCCACGCCATCCTTACCTTATTTTGAAGAATGTATTCTGGCTCTGCTTGCATATCTGCGACCATAACATAACATAATATTGCTGTAGCATTTGATCAAGCTCTTCTTGCATCTCCCTGGCCATAACATAACGTAACATAATATCCCAGCTGCATGTATTCAGGCTTAGTAGTTGCATTCCCCAACTTCACCTGCTGCATTACGGCGACCATCCTGGCTCCCAGTCTGTACTCACCTGCTTTATCTATCCAGGCCCGGTAGCCGTTAAGCTCTCTCTCGATCTGCTGCTGCCTGCGCAGTTTCATGAAGGCCCGGCGGTTCTCCACTCGCTCTCTCTCTTTGGCAAATTCCCTGCAGGAAAGGAGGTGAGAAATTAGCTCAATACACAGAGTTGTGGAAAGATCAAAACATGGATCCAATAGTACCAACCACTTCCCTACAGGGATGTTCTACTTTCGGGATCGATGGGCAACCCCATTCTACCCCATACCACTACCATTCTGCCCTTTATAAAGGGCTTAGTTTACTTTCGGCAATGCCCAAATATGGTGTTGTGTATGTAAGTGGTGAAGCAGGGTCATTGCCGTGTTCTGTTTCTGAAAGGAAATGCATGGATTTAGGTATTCTCCATCAACTGCAAATATGGACCTGGTGGAGGAACATCAAGCATGTGCAGGGGCGTTGCTAGGGGGGGGCTAAGGGGCTATAGCCCCTGATCTTTTGGTTGTAGCCCCGGATAGAATCTCAGGAGCTACAGCCAAAAGGCTAGCTAGCCCCCAGTCCCAACAGTTCCAACATCAGCTTAGCCCCGGGTCTTCTCCAGACCTAGCAACTCCCCTGAGCATGTGGTCCACTCACTATGAACTCATGCCGCTGGAAGCTACGAGCCTCTGTCTGGAAGTGGTCTGACGACTACGAAGGACACCTCGGGATCTGCTTGGAGATCTCAAGAGTGCCTCGGTTCTGGTTCCTCCTATTTGGGGTTTGGATATTCAACATGGATCACGCCCAGTCTTCTCTTGATTGGTAGCGGAATGTGCTTTTCCCAATAAAATCGATATAGCATTGATGTCTTACGTTTTGCTTCATGTTCTAGTTTTGACTCCACTTCTATGGCATGGTCATACTGCTGCCTCCTTTGGTATATTCGATTTTCCCAGATTACTACACAACTGAACTATCCCTCGATAGGCGTGAGCAGGGAAGCATCCTTTCACAGAGATGTAAATGCCATCGTTGTTTCGCAGACAGCCATTTAATTTTCCTGCCAACACTTTAAATATGCATCTCCACTTCTACCCTTTCTGACAACTTCAGAAAAGCATTTACATGATGTTACTGTTCCGACAGCCCCAAGGAAGGCCGAGGGGATTGACAGGGCAGTTGTGAATGGCACTGATTGAGGTTGGGAAGGAAAGGCAGGAATCCTTCTCTAGTTTCTAGGCCAAGTTGAACTAAAACTGTTTTTGGGGCTACCGTGTACGGGGATCTTCCAGCCACGAGCCTGTCCTGTGAAGGCTCGTGGCAGTTTGCTGCATCCCTCGTGCAGCGGGTCATGCAGAGGCATCCTTTGAATGCCTCTTTGCTGCGCGCTGCTTGGGGGACCGCCAGAGAGACGGTTGCTTCCCTGGATGGGGGAGCGGCTACCATGTCGGGAGCATGCTACTAATAAACCTAAAACATACCTACTGGTTCCAGCTCCTTTCTTATAATGTTTCCTGCTCACTTGGGCCCACAACATACCACCTTGCTGATTCGCACAATTTGCTGTCCACTTATCTGTAGTACGGGGCAACCAAAAAGGGTCGGTGGTCAGCGAAGCAGCCAGGCATACACAGCCAACATCTGCTACGAGAGAATTAAACAAGGCCAGGTACATTTCGATCCTGATTAGTGTGGGTTTGGGTGAAGTGGCATCCCAGTGTGACAGGAAGTCAAAAAAGATTTTTCGTTTTTTCCCTTTGGTATGACTGAGTTTAAGAACAGGAGTTCTGTCACATTGTGTCTAGGCTTAGAGTATACCCACTACTCTGTTAAAAATAATGACACAAAAAATGCCACCACACAAATTGCGCCAGAGGTTCAGATAGAAACACTATAATGGTTAATTTGCCCGTTGGTTGACACGTGTTCCGGCCCGACCATGGCCTTCTTCAAAACCGTGCGAAACACGCGCCAACCAAGGGGCAAATTAACCGTTAAAGTGTTTCTATATTAACTTGTGGTGTAATTTGTGCGGTGGCATTTTGTTGTGTCAGGTACATATCGACTTTGTTCCCATAAATCCATCCATTCAGATTCTTTGTGGTCCAAGTCAACCAAGAGTCTTAACCCCCACCCTATTTCTTCTGAGTATTAAAGAAACTTCCCAGTTACTGGGTAAGTGACTGTCCAAACATTCTTAGAATAGCCCCTTATTTCCAGTCACACTATTTGCCAGGCTCATACGACTCAATTTCAGCTTCCCCCCCACTCAGATGAATGCCGCTATGCGAGCCTGCTTCCTTGTCCCAACCACTCACCGTTTACATTTCGCATGCTAAGAAAAACTTGCAAGCTGGGCTACGAGGCATTGGAAGGCTCTGGATCAGCATGTATGCTTGGGGTGGCCCTTAGGATGTTTGCTTAAGCAGCTGCTAGTTCCAGTTCCTGAGCTCCATTCCCGCCACCAGTCTTTCACCTTTCTAGAGTTGGTCCTTTCCATTTTTTTGCAAGCCTGGATGGCAGCAGTTTTACTTGCAGAGCTGACATTTCCTGTTCTACTAGGGACCTGTCTTGCTTCAATTCGCTCTGTGTCTGTCACTTTAACAGGAGAATGCTGCCCATGTTGGCTTAAAGGTGCGTTAGCTGCAAATGGTAATATATGCATACTTGATAGTGTGCCAATAAATAGTGTAAGCCCTGGCGTGCTCATTTGCGACAGAAGCCCTTTGGGGGCTCGGGGGAGTCATCTTGCTCATGTTCCTCAGTGGCTTCCAGTCTGCCAGCTCTGTGATCCTTCTGGGGGCTGAGCAGCGAGGTAGTCCTTCTTCGGAGGATGTGTCATATCGTAGCTTCTCGGAGTACACTATTCCTTTAGATCATCAACCTTCATGGCTGACAATAGAATTTTCTAATTCTTGGATGGGCTGCCTCTGTAGGATCATCCTCTCACTGTGCAAGTGTTCAAATACTGGACTTCATTTGCCATGGTGACACTTGAGTCAGGAGCCTCGGGTGCGTAAAGATACTCTGTACTAGCTTGTAGGTTACAAGTAGTAAGTTACAGGTACACTAGGGACACAGGTAGGTCGTGTGCACCAAGAGACATCCACCGGCACCCTCTCTCTCAGCTAGGCCCACGTCCACTGACACTCTTGGAACAGCCTGCACATAGCATTCTCTCAACGTTCTGCATCCAAGCACTCATAACATTCCAAGCTCACATAGCAACAGGAGGGAAGGCAATTACAAGTCACGACATGTTGCCTGCTGTCTGCCTCCAAATCATAGGAAATGCTTCTAATATCAGGCTTTTTTTTTCCAGATCTCGCAATTAGGAGGGGGAGTAACCAGTAGTCTTTTGCAGAAGTACATCCTTGGCTCACGAGTCATAGCTGTGGCTGGACAATTAAGGCCTAAATATTATAGGAAGGTCCACTGATCCGACACCAGTTAACACAATGTTACCAGGCCACTACTGCTGAAGTTCAGCATTTTTGGCTATCCACTAATCCGGCTAAATCTGAACACTCTTGCCAAATTCGGCAAAGATTTATTGACATATTCATGCAAAAGGAGTGCTCCAAAGAGGATGAAAAAGGCAAAAGTCTGTCCATTGTTGGGTGTCCTGACCCACGTTTGAGCTATCATGCTGCAACATTTGGTGCTGTGGGCTTAGAAAATCCAAGATGGCCAAAAAGCCCACATGTGCTCCAAAATCCAGGAGAACCACGCAGTTTGTGCACACTAAAATGGTTGCCTAACTTGCCACCCACCAGTGCGAGCAGGATGGGCTGGGGTGCCATGAGTGAAATGTGTGCCAAAGGAAAAACCGCACTTTAAAATTACCTTTGGTTTCTCTGAATGCCAGCTCAAAATGCCTATTTTCAAACATTGCAACACATCCAAAAATCTCACTGAACACCAGCGGACATCTGGCAGAATGAAGTATGTGTGCATACTAAATCTGGGAAGTTGAAGAGCCCCAAAACAATGTTCATAACAAGACTGGCTGAGCTCTGCAGGTCTGCAGCAGCCTAACTGAAACTGGATTTAAAACTACCAAAAATCGAAAATGTTTAAATTAACTGAGTGACCTACTTTTGAGTGTCACATAGTTTGTAACTGTTAAAATGTCATAGTTTTGAACTTAGAATCAGCATTCTAGCTGCATATGTAAAAATTGTTTGACTTAAACTGGGGAACAAAAAGTGACATTTTACCTGAAACCTGGTTAAGGAAACTGGAATTCTGCCAGACAGCTACCCCCGTCAGGAGTGGGGGCTTGCCCAACAAATGCATTCCCAGGCCTGGCTGCATTCTGTTGCTCCTGCCAAAAGGAGGTCACACACTCTCTGATTGAATTACCAGGGGATTGCAAGAAACTAAAGAAAGGGCCCAGGCAGATGGTTTATTAGGGTGGTCGTAAATGGCTTCCTTTTGAATAAAGCCCTGCATTGACTCAGGCAGATGGTTTATTGGGGGGACCGTAAAACAGCTTCCTCTTGACAGAAGCTGGGAGGGGCAGGGTCTCTGAGCTTGGCAGAAACTGGATAAACTGGTTTCTATACCATGTGACCTGAAAAGACACACCCCTGTTGGCCAGAATATGATTCCAAGAAAGATGTATGACTCACAGTGCGGACTTGTCAAAATTATTTAAATGATACCATAATTCTTGTGATTTTTCGGTGCACGTTTTAAGATGCGTTGGGAATTTGTGTGATGTTCTGGGGCAAAACCCCGCTATTTATTGACACCACAGACTCTGTGTTTAAGCTGGAGACATGGGAATTTACTGGAGTATGTATGGACAGGCCGTGTATATGTGTATAATTTTTAATGAAAAACCAATGTTGCAAAACCAGTTAAAAAACGCAAAATGGGACGGCGCATGCGCGCGCGACGCATGCGGAACTAAATACATCGGCTCCCGGCAGCCACTACTATTATCCTGACATTTTTTCCCTTTTACTGGAATCAATCTCGCCTCAACCGCCCGCCAGCGGAGGCGGACCAACTAGAGCTGCTGGCGCTGCACTCCGGAGAAGAACCGGAGCGGGAGACGCCAGAACCAGCCCGCGGACCGCTGGCGGATGACTCGCGGCCATTGCGGCGCGGGCGAAGGAAGAGGATCGCCCCTCCCCCCCTGAGACGCTGATAACGCTGTGGCTCCCAGGCGAGGTCGACGCTTGAAACTAGACCCCGCAACGCTCTCCAGGCGCCGTCGAGTGGCCGCTGAGGCCCCCCCACCTGCTCCACCCTCGGGACAACAGTTGCTCGCACACCTCCCGATCTACGAAAGAAACGCATCCGGATAGACCTCGCGGCCTGGGCCTTGCACCGTCAGCCTTCCCATCGGGGTCTCCTCCCCCCTCATCAGCAAGACTGCAATACCTGGGGTCGAGCGGCAGCAGGAGCCGTGAGCTGCGCTCCCCTGCTGAGGGAAGACACGCTGCAAACAGAGGCACCCACGGCAAGGTACACGGGTGTGGGGGGTGGATGTTTTGCTTTGTTTACCCCCCCGTGACCCTTTTTGCAACTAGCCTGCTGCAGAGGCCACGGAGCCCGCGAGGGCCACAGCTGCGCCATAGACCAGCACCAGACCCAGTACGTTGTCACGACCGACGAGCCACAAACGCAGCAAAACGACACTTGGAGTGTGGGGACGAAAAGATCCTCTTCTCACAACCAAGTGAGCCCCCCCCGGTCCACGGTGGACCCCAAGACTTGGCGTAAATGGTGGAACTGCCCTGCCCCTCTCTTGGGACCACCCCGGGCGACTTAAATCATCGCTCGAAACGTAGTACTTGCGGGGGGCCACCCTATGCAGTGAAGACAGACGCTGGTCAGCCCACAACAGCGGATGAACAGGGGCACAGTCCTCCCCAGGAGACCCCTACGCACTTTGGCCTAGATCCCAGATACCACGCACGGGGGCCACTCTATATGCCGGAGATAGGCACGAGCCAACACCACTCCACCAAGCGAGATTGACACCTGCAGCAACGACGCTGCGGCCATCCCAAACGTGACTTTTGCAGAGGCTCGCAGTGTGCACCCTACGCAGCCTATACACAATCGTCTGCTCCATACAGGACCTCTCCCGACGGGGAGCATCCAGATCCCTGCTACACAGAGCCGCTCGACCAAAGCATGGGAAAGGAGAAAACCAAGAGGCAAACGCTACAGAGCAAGATGGATCTCTACACCGTGGGGGCCCCTCCCCAGTGCGAGCCTCAGCCCCCAGAAGAAGAGAGTAACCCTGGAGAACTCAGAGACCCTCCTATCTCTTTGTCAGACCTTATGAAAGCGATTGGGGACTCGAGGACATCCTTGGAACTTAAAATAGGCGGCCTATCCTCTGAGGTGTCCCTTATACGCCAAGACCTCTGCAACTTATCGACCAGGGTGGGGGAAGCGGAACAGAGGGTGTCTAACACTGAAGATGCGGTCCACCGCATGGAACAGCAGCTCACTGCGATTGCCCAAAAAGTGACCCAACTGGAAAACCGCGCCGAAGACAGTGAGGGGAGGGCGCGACGCAATAATCTCAGGATCCTCGGTATACCAGAGAAAGAGGAAGGCCCCAGCGCAGAACTCTTCTTAGAAGATTGGCTCATTCATATCTTTGCTCCTAAGAAGCTATCCAAATTCTTTTCCGTGGAAAGGGCACACAGAGTCCCCACCGGCCGACCAATACCGGGTGCCCCGCCCAGTACAATGATCGCACGCCTACTGAATTACCGCGACCGGGATGCGATCCTACAAATGGCAAGGGCCATGGGCCCGATCACATACAACGGCTACAAGGTCGGTTTCTATCCCGATTACACGAAAGAAGTCCAAAAAGCCCGCCAGTCTTTTGACTCCGTCAAGAAGAAGCTCCAGTCGCTATCCATCAAATATGCCCTCTTCTTCCCGGCATTGCTAAAAGTCCAGTATGAGGGCGCTACTCACTTGTTTTACAACCCCAAAGATGCATGGGACTGGCTTGAAACTCATGTCCTCACGGACTCCAGCGGGAGACGTGTGCCATATGGCCCACCCACACAGCGACCTCGACCTGGGAGACCCTCGACCCCTCGTTCCCCGACCAATGCGGATGACGACGCGTCAAGGACCCCTACGGAAAAAGGATGAATACCCTGTACTAAGGGGCCCAAACTCCAGATTGGTAGAATGGGAATGCTCACCTAGCGGCCGCCGCCCCTTAATGCGGCGTGCGCGTTATCACAGCTGGGTTATCCCGAAGAAGTTTATAAAGTTATAGGTTCAATGTTTGGGCGACAGGTGCTCCCAGTTGGGGGGGAAGTACAGGGTGGGGGGGAGTTCAAGGACCGTAAAGAAACCGAATCAAGAAACAAGAAGGCACGACACATAGAAGCACTGGCAAGGGAATCAAGTAATATCTATGGGCAAGACCACAGACATAATCATCATCGAGGCAGCAGATACACCGACACGAGACGACCCCCGGACGTCTCCCCCGAAAGTACAGCGCTGCACACCTCTCGAGTGTACATGACCGCCACTGATCCTCCCAGAAGCCCAGATAAGCGCCCCACGCAGATAGAATGAACTCCAACAAGGTAACCGTGCTCTCCTGGAACGTCAACGGCCTCGGCTCCAGCATAAAGGTAGACTGGTGCTCCAGTACCTTAACCGTTACTCGCCGGACATTGCCCTTCTAAATGAAACACATTTGCTAGGCACGAGCACAAACTTTTTCGGAAGGTCCAACTACTCTCACACCTACCAAGCTGGATTCACGACAGGAGCTAGGGGCACGATGATCCTTGTCCACAAGCGAGTCCCCCTGCAGGTCAGGAAGGTCAAGACCGACCCCCGGGGCCGCTATGTTATGATACTGGCTGACATCTGGGGCGAGAAATGGGGCCTCACTGCAATTTACGCCCCCCCTCACAGACGAAAGAACTACTCTCCGAGCTACGGAGCCGGTTACTGGAAGATGAGGCCGATGTATGGGTGATTGGCCGGACTTTAATGAAGTGATGAACACTGCAGTCGATAGATCTCACAGGAGATCAGGTACCTGCTCTGCCCCCACACCACTCGCCATGTTCGCCGAAGCTCTGGGAATGACGGACACATGGCGCTCGCTCCACAACAATGAGGCTGGGTTCTCCTTTTTCTCTGGCGTCCACAAGTCATTCTCCAGAATCGATTATGCCTTTATCCCCCGCAGTATAAATCACAGGCTCCTTGACGCTGAATTCCTCGCAAGGGGTATTTCGGACCACTCTCCGCTCCTATTGTCCATGAAGAACTCCTGCCGTGGTCCGGATCGTAACTGGCGCCGGAAAACATATCACCTACGTCTCCCTGAAATTGCGGAGGAACTGGAAAAGAAGACAACAGAATATTTTGAAAACAACGAAGGATCAGTGGATTGCCCGATCTCGCTCTGGGAGGCGTATAAGACTGTCCTCCGCGGGGAAGTTATCTCGGAAGTTTCAGCCTACCAACGACGACAAGTCCAAAAGATCAAAGAGGCAGAAGCGCGTGTCCTGGAGTGCGAACGGCAAACCCTAGAACACTGCACCCAAGAAGTGAAAGAGGATCTGCTTACAGCACAAGAGGCCCTTAGCAACCTGGCTCTAGACAACGCACGGATAGCCCATCAGTTAGTCCGGAGCCAAATCTATGAATGAGGCGACAAGGCGAATAAGACACTGGCCTGGTTGGAACGGCGCGAACAGACCAAGGGACACGTGCGGGCAATTGAATCTCCAGATGGAACACTCCTCACAGATGACTCCGACATTGTTGCGGCATTCGCCGCCTACTATGAGAAACTCTATACTCCACCGGCCGAGAGCCCGCCTTCCGAACCCGCATGCTACCTTGACCAGATCGAGATCCCGAAGCTCTCTCAGCGCCAAACAGACCTCCTGAACGCCGAAATTACTGTAACCGAGATGCAAGAGGCGCTCGCACAGCTCCTACCTGGGAAGACCCCAGGTCCTAATGGGTTCCCTACAGAAACATGGAAATGCCTCGGCGGTTCACTACCCTCCCACATGCACCGTATGTTTCTACGCAGCAAAGAGCTGGGGGCACTCCCCCCTGACCTCAGGAAGGCATGCATAATCGTCATACATAAGCCCGGGAAACCCCCGGAGGAATGTGCCTCCTATCGCCCAATATCCTTGATCAACGGCGAAGCCAAGGTCCTCGCAAGAACACTAGCCAACAGACTACTGCAAGTTATAGAGACCCTTGTCCACCCCGACCAATGTGGATTCATGCCCAACAAATCCACCCGCATGAACCTGCGTAGAGTTCAGCTGGCGCTGAGCAGAGCCAAGGAAATACCAGCCCCACTGGCCCTCCTGGCAGTGGACTTTGAAAAAGCATTTGACTCTGTAGAATGGGAGGCTTTGTGGGCAATCATGGCTCGGATGAACCTGGGGCAAACGTTTATATCGTGGGTTAAACTCCTGTATGCACACCCGGAGGCCATGGTAAGGGTGAACGGCAGGTCTTCTGGATCATTTCCCTTGGGTCGGGGTACGAGACAGGGGTGCCCCCTCTCCCCGCTGCTTTTTCTCTTGGCCATAGAACCTCTCGCAATTGAGCTTAGTGCTAACACTAATTGGACAGGGTTCGCCTGGCATGGGGGGGGAGAGGACCGACTATCCCTCTACGCGGACAACCTCCTCATATACCTCAGTAACCCACGCACTTCCTGCCCGATTGTTTCCCGCATCCTTAGGGAATACCAGCGCTTTGCAGGCCTTAAGGTAAATGAGACCAAAACCATTTACTTCCCGATCCAGGGCGGCGAGTCTGCAATCCCTGAAACCTGCCCATATCATGTCTCCATTAGAGAACTTAAATACCTGGGTATAAGACTCGACCCGACACTGGGTGGGTTCCTGCAACTCAACTTACAACCAATAATTGACCGGTTCAATAGGGACACCTCCCACTGGCAATCACTCCCACTATCACTAATGGGCAGAGCGGCGCTATTCAAAATGATGACCCTCCCCAGACTGTTGTATGTACTTCAAAACGCCCCCCTTGTCATCCCCCGAGACACCTTCGCACTCATTGACAGATGCCTTCGCACACTGCTGTGGGGAGGGAAACAACCCAGGATCGCCCTTGAAATGCTGCAGCGATCAGTGTGGGAGGGAGGCATCGGTCTACCATGCATACGCACCTATTACCTTGCAGCCCAGATTGGGGTGGTAAACGACTGGATACACGCAGACCCCACACTACCCCACATCCGCCTTGAAATAGAGAGCATGACCCCACTAACCCCACTACAGATCCTGTACGCCACCCACGACCAACCCCCGATGTTACCCAAAATGACACGCCATATTTGCCGGGCCTGGCGGGATGCGCACAAACTAATAGGCTGGAAAGGTAAACCAACACTATCTCAACCCCTATGGCACAACGCACTCCTCCCGGAAATAGTAAAGATGGGCTCCTTCGGTCACTGGTGCGTAAAAGGGATACACACACTAGCGCATGTGATACAAGAAGGCCACCTCCTTGACTTTGAGGCCATGCAAGAGCAATTCGACCTCGCACCCATGGACCGGTTTCGACATGCGCAACTGGCCCACGCCATCCGCACCCAATTCCCTGATACGACAACCATACCCCCCTGTACTCCCATTGAGACCAATACCCTTCCGCAATGCATTGCCTCCAAGGTCACTTCCACGCTCTATCAAGCCCTTAACTCCTTTGGCGCGGCGCAGCTAGATGGGCTCAAGGAAAAGTGGGAAAATGACATAGGACAAATGGAACCAGAGGACTGGGTAGAGGCATTAATGTCCCCTAGAGAAATTGGTATAGACTCTAAACTCAGACTTATACAACTGAGGATCCTCCACCGCACATACTATTCACGTACTGCCATGGCCAGATGGGGGGGACTGGAAGACGGGACATGCCTCAGATGCAAAACGGAACCTGCCACTTTTTGCCATATGATATGGGACTGCCGAGTCTTACAGGTCTTCTGGGAGAGCTGTATTAACATGATCTCTGCCACCATGGCGACACCAATCCCCAGGGATCCCAAAATGATACTGTTGGGAATCCGTGGTGAAGTAGATCTCTCGAAATATGAAAAAATATTTCTGGCACTGGCATTCGGGGCAGGCAAAAGATTAATCGCGACTAGCTGGGGCTCTGCTGACCCTCTATCTGTGAACCGCTGGAGCAATGAGTTGGACAGATGCGCGGCCTCGGAGCGCCGGATTTATAATGCACGGGGTTGCCCCCGCAAATTCAAAAAAATATAGGGTAAATGGCTTGACGCTAACTGAAATGTGCCGATGAAAATAGAAATGTACTGTTGTTAACATTGGTTACCTGCCTTATCCCACAAATGTCTGATGGCTCTCGGCCCTACAGTTTTCCTTTTGCTTTTTGAAATTGCTTTACCACCATGATCTGATGTATGCCTTTGATTTATGTCTGTTTTGTTGTTGTATTATTAAAACGTAATAAACAGAATTATTAAAAAAAAAAACGCAAAATGTTGCCAGTTCTGAATGCGAGCTCTTAGAAACATCAGAGTTTGAACAGAGTATACCTCATGTGATCCGTGATGGGTACATGTAATTTCAAACCACTGTGTATCTATGAAATATGTCTTTAGGTCAAATATAGATTTGTGTGTAATTTGACAGGGGAGTGTCCTTTCTGCAAGCCATTAAATGACATCATTCTGACACACAATCCTGTTCTCCAGTGAGAACGCAAAGAATTGTCCAACCTATCAGAACTCTGAAGGGGTTGGGCCTAGAAAGCTAGCCTCTCCACCCACTTTCAAAACACATAAACAGAGACTGCTGGGACAGGTAGAGACATTCAATTCCATTTGCTGCGGAGCATGCTGACCGACGACTTCACATCCAGAGACCCTACACTTAGACTTCCAAGCTAAACAGAGACTACAGAACTTTGAACCAAGAAAGCCCACTGCAAGCAAAAGTATTTGTCAGCAGGCCCAAAAATCATTTGCAGACTATCAACAGCCGGGCGAGCTGTTTGAATTCCCTGCTTAGAACATTGCCGGGACCGGTAGCAGTGTCCAGGAGCCGTGCAGATCAGCGCTGTGTCCGGGGAAAGCGGGACCAGGAGCCGTGCAGACCGGTGCTAGACCAGACCAGCAGAACCCAAGATCCAGGAGCAGTGCCGGTGACCCAGAAAGCAGAGCTGTACTCGGAACCGGAGACCAGATCGCTGTGAAGTGCTGTGCGCAGTGACCGGATCCGTGACAAAGTCGCCTTCCTGTCCAAAATCTCTTGTGAGTACTCAGCAAAACTCAGAACATATCCCTTAGTTTAATATAATATAATTCAATCTATTTAACCTAAGTAGAACTGTCACCTGTCATTTTCTAGCTGCAAGCTGTAACCTGTCGCTTTGAACTTTTAAAGTTTCAAATCCGAAAAACTACCTTTATTTAATCGTCCGTATCTCTGGAACCGCTTGGGCTAGGAACTTGGTTTAACTTTCCTCTGAAAGCTTAGAATCTCAGATTTTCAACAAGTTTAGAACTGACTTGCTACTCCTTATAGATTTGCCGTAATCGTGATTCACGCATTCACGAATTTTGCCGCGATTCGCGATTTGGTTAAAAATCCAGCCACGTGTGAAAACAGCAGCTTCCTTGCTTTCCTTTGCCAAAAGTTCGTTTAACCTGCTAGTTACTCCTAGATCCTTGCTAAAGTGAGCCTGAACTCATATTAACTAGATACCACTCACCCTGAACCTCCTGAAGGGAATTCAAAGTATTTTCAGCATATTTCTAGCTGCATTGTCACCATATTCAAAGCATTTTGCCTGTGTTTCAAACTTCTGTAGTCTAAGCTTGCTGGGGTGAACTGAATGACATTTGATTGCATTTCTAAGAACTGTGTGCTCTCCTCTTCATTTCCTTACATTGCATAAGGGGGGGGGGTGGATTGCCAGAGAAAAGTGATTACATTGTTTTGTTGAAATCATATTGAGTATTTTCTGTATTGCATTTTCATTCAACATTGCATCCATCTGAAACTAGATAAAGCATTCTCTACCACCTTATTCTTCTGTTCCTATTCCCAAGCGTGCTACCTCATCCTTTATACTACTCCTGGGTAATCAAATCAGTTTATTAGTAGAACATTACCCATTGTTGTTAACTGCTCATGTTCTGAAGTGTGATATTAATTATTAATTTATTATAAAGTGTGATATATATATATTGTTTACATTCTCAAATAAACCGTTTAAACTTGCAAAACAGAACTACTTCTTGGCTCAGTGGGGTCAGGGGGGTTCCAAGAGAGGGGTGTTATATAGGGGTAGTCATCCAGAACTCATGAACTGGACATAAAGATATATCAATAAGGGTTTCCATTCAGTATCCCAGACTAGGCATTGACTTAGCTGTAGTGCTGGATTGAATCCTCTTACAAAGTGGGGGCTCGAGCCGGATGTTTGGGTTAGATCTATCACTTGTGCAGATTAATACAGTGTGCCAGCTGACCAGATACACATATCCGGTCGGATCACCACGCTGTGTTACGCTGTAAAGCACTCCTCAAAGGAACGCTCTAAGGAAACGGTCTGTTTTGCAAAAATAAAATACAAACTTCTGTAAATCAGGAAGGAACTCAAATTCCAGAATGACGACACTGGTAGACATCAAAATAGCCAGAGAGCACTTCTTACATAAGCTATTTGTGAGAGGTGAGTGGACTCATCAGGACCAGACAGTCTGGTTGCAGGTAATCGCACCCCAGATCACTGAAACAGGGTCAGAAATATGGAGAGACCAGGGTCCCTTACATGTGGCCCTGAGTGAACTATATATGTCCCCTAAGGCCAAGGATGAGCACAACAAGATTGCCAGGGTAGCGGCATATTTATATTTACATATGGGAGCCATGCATGACAAATGTGCTGAAGGCCAAGATCTGGCGAGTAGGCAACTGCTGGCATTACAGAAGGCCCAATCTGATCTGGACTCTTCTGAGTAGAGGCTGCAGAGGAGCCAGGAGTCAGAAAATGATAGTAGGCAGTATATCATTAAAATAAAAGAGGACATGGATATACTGCAACAGGAAAAGACAGACCAGGATACCAGAATTCTGGCTTTGCAGAAGGAGCACCAAGACAGTTTGGACTCCTTGCTGCAGAGCAGGAAAAAGCTGGAGCAACAGATCAATTTCAACAGGGCATGCACAGAGCAGGTAGCCACCCTGCAAATCCAACTAGACAGAGAGAAAGAGGAAAGCAACAGATTGATTTTGAAAGACCTGGATACCCAGGCAGAGTTTGATGAAGAATGCCAGAAAGCTGGTGCCTTTCAAAGGCAGAGGGACGTCCTGGCGTCACAAATGCAGGCTCTTGGTCAGGAAAGGGATACCTTAGGCCAGGAAGTCTGCCACTTAAAAAGGAAAATGGAAGAAAATCACCTGGCCCTCTAGGGACTGGGTGACCTCCCAAAAGAACACCAGAACTTGTTAGAGCACACCAGGAGGGTGGAGGAGGCTCTGGCAAGAAAGGAGCAGGCCAGTAGAGAAGGGACTCAGGAGGTAACCCTCCTGCAGCAAAGACTGGCCCAGTACTCCAGGACCAATCAGGAGGCACAGAGAGAAAATGAGGCTCTCTGTCAGCACAATGATAGGCTCCAGCAACAGGTAGCGATGCAGGAGAGACTGATAGAGTTGAGTAAGGCCTTAACTGAGGAACTGAAAGCGCAGGGGCGGATAGAGACCAGTTTGGCTGGGAAAGGGAAACTCCTGAGCATAACCTCAGGAGCCCTAGTACCAGAGGCCTTTATCTCTCTCAGTCCCTGGACTCTGCCACCCCCATGTCCCCTGGCGCACATGAGCACCGGGCCACAGGGATGGCAGATTACTATCCAGCCAAAAGCATGGGGCTCATAGGCCAGTACCACCCAGGTATGGAGGGGCGGGCATCTGGGTATGGGCACCCAAGCACAGTGCAATTTAGTGGGGAACCCCAGGAGAGTAGGCCCATTAAGGGCATCCTGAAAACCTCTGCCCAGTTAGGTCAGTGGGGGGGGTACCCATCAAATCCTGGCAGCGAGGAGGGATCTGAAGACTCCTCTGAGCGGTACAGGACACAGGAGACCAGGTCCCCACATTCTGCCAGCCACTCCAAGGCTCGCAGAATCCGGGAAAACCTGGAAGATCAGACAGGAACCTCTGGGAGCAGTGCCTCTGAGTCAGAGGATGAATGGACCAGGGTTACCCGAACCAAAAAGGCCAATAAGGCAAAAAGGGCCTTGCTTAAGGACCCATTGAAACAGATTAAGGCAATCAGGAGTGTCATCACGCCTTACCATAAGAACGCCAAGTACTCTGTTTGGGAATACTTGGAGCTCTATGAGCAAATGATGGAGACTTTTCATTTGAAGGACAGCCAAAGCTGTATCCAATATGTAAAGTGGACATTCTCCCCAGAGTACTCCAGTTTCTTTGCGGGGCTGGAGGACCAAAATCATTCAAGGTGGTCCACCTATAGGGTGGCCATATTAAAACAATTTTCTGTTCACAGAAATCCCCAAGAGGCTCGCAAGGCAGCCTACAATTTGCAATGTGGGGAGGATCAGGCCCCACAAGAATTTGTGCAAGAACTGAAACATGCTTTTGCGCAGACCACCAGAAGGGTGCGCACAGACAGCAGAGAATTTGTCAATACATTTTTCCATGCCTTGCCCAAATACATCATGACCCAGCTCGTGAGAGATTTTCACGAGAAAAGATCTTTAGACTGGGTCATTGAACAGGCTACCCAGATCTATGAGGTGCAGAAGCCCATAGAAAATAAAAATAATGCGCCCAAAAACCCCAAAACCAACAGCACCCCTGCTGCTGCCAAGGTGGCAGAGGTAAAGGTTGCCCCCGTTTTAGACGTGGAGATGGGGTGGCCTAAAAACCTACCTGCACCTAATAATCCTGAACCCAGAAATCCCTCGGGCCAGTCATAGACAGGGAGTCGAGGAGGTAGTCCCACAAATGGGGTCCCCCGCTCCCCTGACTATGTAAGTCCCCGCTACAAGGGAAACCGACCAATCCTGGGTTATGTGTGGACTCCTCCAGCCCAAGGGGGGGGGTCCAGCCAAGCACCTGACCCGGGGAACTTCCCTCCTAACTTCCCCCAGGAGGGCAGAAATTCTCCAAATCCTGGGCAGAACTTTTTCCCCAGGTATCCACCCAATTTCCAGCCCCAAAATCATCCATCCTTCCTTCCCCAATTCCCTGAGCCCAGACAACCTAATCCGGGAGAGGGGAGGCCAAGGGTGGAGGGGTACCAAAATCTTCCCAACCAGGGGTACTACCAGAGAAGGGATAGCTACCCTTCCCGGGATCAGCCCAGGGGAGAAAATAGAGCCCCGTATCAGCCTGAGCGGGTTTCACAACTTGAGCGCCAGGTCCAAAATATGGCACGAGATCTGGGTCACATACTGAGGGCTCAACAGAACCCTCAGATGAGCATGCCACCGGAGAATGCCCCAAACTCGGGACCTGGTGCTCCAGAACAATGACGGGGCAGCACCCCGATAACACACCGGTTCCCAGGGAGGAGGCACAAGGGGAAGGGGGGTGTAAAGCCTTGGAGGAAGCTTCCTTCCCAACTTGTAAACAGCCTCTGGAAAACCAGGAACCGGAAACAAAATCTCCTGCCCCTGAAAGCCTACCTCCCAAGGAGCAGAGGGGAGGTAGGAGAAACAAAGGACCCAAACAGACCCACTTTGTGGAGGAGGTACAGGTCTTCCAATTTGAGGGAGCGGGATCCTCAGAAGATCCTGGGAAAAGGATCTTCTCCTTCAGAGATGGGGGGACTCCTCCCAAGGAAAAATTGGTCCCCAGGGATGTCAATTCAGACTGGGGAGATATGGAGACTGAGCTACCGCCCCCCATCATCTCATCCCAGAACCCACAATACCGAAATCCCCTGGTTCAAACCCATCCTGGTGACTGCCTCCAAGAAGGGGGGGGGCGGCCCAGAACCAGAACCAGGGGAACCCACAATGGCTCTGATCTCCAGTTGCCAACTTTTTCTTTCAGATTCCCAAGACTCTCCACAGAATTCTGCCCAAATCTCTTCTCTAGCAATGTCCAAAACCAGAAAGTTAGCCCACCAGTTGTCCAAAAATGTGCATTATCTGTGCCCCCTTGAGGAGAAGGAGGGAAGATACTATGCCCCGGTACAAGTACAGGGGCAGGGTACAATTTTGGCACTGGTGGACACTGGATCCCAAGCTACCCTTCTGTCCAAAAGGGCCTTTGATGAACTAAATGCAGGAAGGGGGGAGAATTACCGTATTCCTCTCACCTCTCTTCCTGGACAACTGCAGAACTTTGACGGGAAGGAAATTTCCGTTGAGGGGACTGCAGACTTGAACATTAAAATTGGGCGACACAAGGTGAAACACCCGGTCATAGTAGTGACTCCAGAGGGCACCCCTTGTTTACTAGGGAATGACCTCCTGAGAAGGTTGTCACCCCTAATAGATTGTGTAAACAAGGTCCTCTGGACCCAGACTAGCCGACCAATAAAATTAAAACAGAGTGTCAACCATGTTAGTTTAAATGGCACCTGCCACATGGTTGAACAAAAATCTGACCAAGTAGAATTTCACTTCCAGAACAACCAGATTCCAGACGTGACAGTAATAGCAGTAGGACAACAGACTGGTGATGGGGGGGTCCTCTCTATTTCTGAAAATCAACCTTCCTTCCAGTTTAAGGTGGTATTCCGCGCTGGAAGGAAACACCCTGAAATTCTTTACTAATCCACAATCAGAAACTCCCACTCCTATAGTCCAGAAAGATGTGAAATCAGCTCAGAGCCTGGCTGATATTCAGCAAATTGGAGAGCAGTTGTTCATCCCTGTTCAGTTAAATGATGGGAAGGACTCTGTTCTCGCTCGAGTGTGTGAACAACGGTAAGAGCTTCATCAGCGAAGCCATGTTCCGCCAACTCCCAAAAGATCCAGCCATTCCCACATTCAAACAGATAGACAAATGGGAAATGGACCTGGAAGCACCTAATTCCAAACATCTCCTGCCAAGCAGGTGTATGCTCAAAATCTCCATTGGCAACAGGAGCATAGTCCATAATTGTTGGGTCGTGCGAGACATCACTGCCACCTTTTACTTAGGCAGTGACATTCTCAATCGCTTTGCCATTAGTTTGGACCTAATAAACTTCAAAGCTTGGTCCCGATTAGCGGATAATCCCATGGGCTTTGATGATCCAGAAAAAGCATTAAGGTCAGCTCAATTGCTACCTTATGCAGTTGAAATTCAGATCAAAGAGGAAGTCACCATCCCAGAAAGGACCCGACAATTCTCCCTGGAAGTGAAAGTTAAAAGAGGACAACATTTGAAAAACCCTGATGCTTACATACATCTAAACGCTTCTCTCCAACAGCAAGGGTTGGGGGTAAACCCAACTCCATTAGTCAACATAGAACATGACACCATTCTAATAGAGGTGGATAACAGCGACTTAAAGAGTATTACTCTAGCCGCAGCCACCATTATTGGAATGGCGGTTGATGACCGACATTTTTCCATCGATTTAGGAAATGAACTGTTAGGACCAATCCCCAAGGACTGTTTTGACAGTGACAGTGATGACAATACAACACCAGACAGGATTTTTACCCGGCATGGGGGGAACTTCCTGGTGTACACTTCCTGCCCCTATGGTAAGGAAGATGTGACTTGTGACTTCAGGAGGGATGAGGTGATTTTCCAGGTCCATGAGGGCTGCCTTTCCCACCTGAAGCCTCCAGTCCAAATCAGCACTCTGACCAGGGACTTCTCCACCCAGCTGGAGGAGGCCGCTGAGATAGCCAAACCAGAAGTCTTTCCAGGCTTCAGGCAGATGGTGGAGGAGAGAGTCAACCTAGCCGATGCCTGTGTGACTCTGGAACAAAAGCAAAAGTTGAAACAAGTTTTCTTGGATTTCCAAGATCTCTCTGCGGTAGACTCATATGACTGTGGTCGCACCAACATCCACACAACAACAATTCCCACGGACCCTGGAATGACTCCAGTGTTTGTGAAGCAATATCGTTTGCCTCTCGCATCCATGGAGTCCCTTACTGAAATAATTAAGAACCTGGAGTCCCGGGGAATAATCCGTCCAGTTCACAGCACCTTCAATAACCCGGTGCTGGGAATATTGAAGCCAAACGGCCAGTGGAGACTCTGCGCCGACCTTAGGGAGCTCAACAAACGGGTCCATACTTCCCGATGGCCTCTGCCCTACATTGACCAAGGGCTGGCCCAGATCCAGGGGTCACAGGTATTCACTGCAATAGACCTGACCAATGGATACTGGACTGTGCCTGTCAGTAGGGAGGACCAATACAAGCTGGCTTTTACCTTTGGGGGCCAGCAGTACACATGGACCCGGACTCCCTTCGGATACCTCAACTCCGGCAATGAATTCAACATTTTCCTACACAAGGCCATGCCCGACCTGGGTGCAAGGGGTAACCTGGCTTATGTAGATGATGTCCTCATCAAAAGTTCATCTGTGGAGGAACACATAGCGGAGATCCGTTATGTTCTGACCCAGTTGAGGGCTGCCGGAGCAAAACTTTCCTTTCAGAAAGCACAGTGGTGTAGAACCTGTGTTAATTTCTTGGGGCATGAGATTACTCCTCAGGGTCTCTGTCCCCAGGAAAAGAAAGTGGAAGCACTTCAGAAACTGAAAGACCCCACAACTCTGTGGGAACTAAGGAGCCTCCTTGGACTGACTAATTACAGCAGAAAGTTCATTGAGGGCTACGCAGAGATCACCAGACCCCTGATTCATCTCCTAAAGGGGGGGTTCAAGTGGGAATGGGGTCCAGAACAAGCCGACGCAGTAAGACAACTCAAAAGAAGCCTCTCACAAGTGCCTTGCCTAGCTTACCCTGTCAGAAACAAGGAGTTCTTCCTGGAGACAGGGTTCTCTAATACGTGCTTGACGGCAGTATTATACCAAAAGCATGACAAAGTCAATAAAGTAATCTCCTATGCGAGCAAAACTTTATCCTCTGTGGAGGAAAAATTCAACGATTGTGAGAAGGCACTCCTGGCAACGGTGTGGGCATTGAAGAATTACCGCCCGTTTATCCAGGGGGAACACATCATAGTGGAGACTCCACACCAGCCTCTGCAATATCTCCAAAGTGACAGAATCCGGGCCGGAAATGTGAGTAATTCCCGAATTACTTCCTGGATTCTGTCAATGCAAGGCTTTCCTGTGGAGGTCATATATGGCCAAAACAAGAAGAGTCCCCTCGCGCAAGGTCTGGCTGACTTGCATGATTGTGCCAGAGAAAACTGTCTCGAGGACGAAAGTCTAAAAATCAAGGACAACATGGAGGCATACCTTAATTCCCCACACAAAGTCTCTGAAGAAGACAAGCGTGATGGAATGCCCACTGTCTATGTGGATGGATGCTCTTACCATGTTGACAACAACGGGGAGAAAGAACTGGTGGCTGGCGTAGGGAATGCATGGGTGAAGGAGTTTCCAGAACCCTCCGCTGGATACAAAATTGGTCCCTGAAGTAGTCAGGTGGCAGAATTGATGGCTGTGCATCAGGCCATCCTCACTGCTGTCCAACATCAACTCCATGAACTGGTCATAATCACCGATTCGGATTATGTACGGAACGGGTTCGTGGAGCACCTGGTCAACTGGAAAACCAGAGGCATGTTATGCGCTAATAACAAACCCCTGAAACATGGGAAGTTAATCCAAAACATTGATGATCTGGTCACATCGAATGGGATGACCATCTACTGGAAAAAGATCAAGGGTCATTCCAAAGTAGAGGGACCAGACAAAACTGGAAATGACTTAGCTGATCAGCTGGCCAAAACCGGGGCCATCCAATCTAATCGAAATAGAGTCCCTGTTGGGGGAAATCCAGGTCACTGCTATCACTAGGTCCCAGACAATGCTCACAATGATCTTTCAATTGCACAATGGAGTAAGGAGACCCCTGATGCTGATTTGGTTACCGCTCAGAAGGGGGATCCAATAATTGGTAAATTTTACCAACACATTGAGGACCCTGAGAACTTTCCCCTGACGGATACCGATTACAACGGGAAAGAGGACCTTAGAGTGTTGATGAAATGTCCAAAAATGTTCCGAATCCAAGACGGTTTGCTGGTAAGGAAATCCAAAGCTGGCCACGATCAGGGGGTGGTTCCTATTCTGAAGCCTGATGTTAAGTCACGCCCATGATGCGGCCACCGCCGGTCAAAGGGGGTTTCACACAACACTGGAAATCTTAAGAGAGGTTGCCTACTGGCCACACATGGGCCAGGACCTCAACCAATATTTGAAGGGTTGTCTTGTGTGTGCACAATTTCAGCCAACATCCCTCACACACCGGGCGCCTCTCCAAAAGAGGGGAATGACACTCCCATGGTCAGATTTACAAATCGACTTTGTAGGCCCTGTAATCCGCTCGTCTAGAGGAAACAAGTACATGTTGACTGTTACATGCTTGTTTACCAAGTGGGTGGAATGTCTCCCAGCCCCAAACTGCAAGGCAGAAACAGCAGCTGCCCTGATGATTAACCACATATTTTCCCGTTTTGGTCTACCTCAAAGGATTGAGTCAGACAGGGGTAGCCACTTCACCAGTGAAGTAATGACAAACATGTGGGAGATACTGGGGGTCAAAAGGAAGTTACATATTGCTTACCGGCCAGCTTCTTCTGGGGCAGTAGAGAGATATAACCGAACCATTGTGAGCATATTAAAGAAGTTTGTGGCAGATTCTGGGCCAAGTTGGGATATCCAATTACCTCTGGTCCTAATGGCCATCAGATCTACCCCTTCATCTGCAACCAAAATGTCACCATTTGAGTTGATGACTGGACGCAAGATGGTGCTTCCTCAGCATTTGCTCTACAGAACCCAAGAGCAAACGTTGATAAATGCCTCCACAACTCATGAGTATGTGGAGAATTTAAGGAAACACCTTCAGCATGCTTTTGCCTATGCTCAGCGGAATCTAGAAAGATCAGCCGAGAGTATGAAGACCCACTATAACCTGAAAACTTCCAGGAAGGAATATCAGGTGGGGGACCGGGTCTATTTAAACAACTTCCAAAGAAACCAGGCAAAACAGCGAAAATTCTTGCCTACATGGAAGGGACCCTTTGAGATTATAGACAAGATCTCCCCTGTGGCCTACAAGATCCGCATCCCCAAAGGCGGTTTGGCAGAGGGGGAAGACAAGTGGGTCAACATAAACCAGTTGAAGTGTTGCCATCCCAGGCACACTTTGCAGCAACTGGAGGAGTCCTCTGCAATCCCAGAGGGTACCGCTCCAGAGTAATTGAATTCCAACCCTAAAAGATCCTAATCAAATTCTGTGTTTCTCAAGTTTATGTGTTCCTGTCTCTTAATTTAAAAAAAATGTGCATGTTCATATCTGTTGAGTTCTAAAATATATATGCCAACCCACTATATCAATGGTGGGGGAGAAATGTCCATGAATAGGTATTGCCGCTCTTCCTTTGTCGTCCTAGGAGAAAGAAAACCTGGAGACTGGCCAGGGAGGACGATCCAGAGACCGGGAGCAGAGACCCAAGGGGCCCGGGGTACCGCCCAATATTCCCATCAGGACCGGCGAGGAGAACCGATCGATCAGTACCGGATGGAGGAAAAGATGCTGAACTGTGCCATTTGCAGAATTGGAAGAAGATTATGCGGACATGCCAGTGCGTGGGTCATAACCTGCTGTGCACCCGACTCCCCATCGACTCAAATTGAAAGTGCAGTCGCGTGAGGGGGCTTTGTTGGGTGTCCTGACCCACGTTTGAGCTATCATGCTGCAACATTTGGTGCTGTGGGCTTAGAAAATCCAAGATGGCCAAAAAGCCCACATGTGCGCCAAAATCCAGGAGAACCACGCAGTTTGTGCACACTAAAATGGTTGCCTAACTTGCCACCCACCAGTGCGAGCAGGATGGGCCGGGGTGCCATAAGTGAAATGTGTGCCAAAGGAAAAACTGCACTTTAAAATTACCTTTGGTTTCTCTGAATGCCAGCTCAAAATGCCTATTTTCAAACATTGCAACACATCCAAAAATCTCACTGAACACCAGCGGACATCTGGCAGAATGAAGTATGTGTGCATACTAAATCTGGGAAGTTGAAGAGCCCCAAAACAATGTTCATAACAAGACTGGCTGAGCTCTGCAGGTCTGCAGCAGCCTAACTGAAACTGGATTTAAAACTACCAAAAATCAAAAATGTTTAAATTAACTGAGTGACCTACTTTTGAGTGTCACATAGTTTGTAACTGTTAAAATGTCATAGTTTTGAACTTAGAATCAGCATTGTAGCTGCATATGTAAAAATTGTCTTGACGTAAACTGGGGAACAAAAAGTGACATTTTACCTGAAACCTGGCTTAAGGAAACTGGAATTCTGACAGACAGCTACCCCCGACAGGAGTGGGGGCTTGCCCAACAAATGCATTCCCAGGCCTGGCTGCATTCTGTTGCTCCTGCCAAAAGGAGGTCACACACTCTCTGATTGAATTACCAGGGGATTGCAAGAAACTAAAGAAAGGGCCCAGGCAGATGGTTTATTAGGGTGGTCGTAAATGGCTTCCTTTTGAACAAAGCCCTGCCTTGACTCAGGCATATGGTTTATTGGGGGGACCGTAAAACAGCTTCCTCTTGGCAGAAACTGGGAGGGGCAGGGTCTCTGAGCTTGGCAGAAACTGGATAAACTGGTCTCTATACCATGTGACCTGAAAAGACACATCCCTGTTGGCCAGAATATGATTCTAAGAAAGATGTATAACTCACAGTGCGGACTTGTCAAAATTATTTAAATGATACCATAATTCTTGTGATTTTTTGGTGCACGTTTTAAGACGCGTTGGGAATTTGTGTGATGTTCTGGGGCAAAACCCCGCTATTTATTGACACCACAGACTCTGTGTTTAAGCTAGAGAGATGGGAATTTACTGGAGTATGTATGGACAGGCCGTGTATATGTGTATAATTTTTAATGAAAGACCAATGTTGCAAAACCAGTTAAAAAACGCAAAATGTTGCCAGTTCTGAATGCGAGCTCTTAGAAACATCAGAGTTTGAACAGAGTATACCTCATGTGATCCGTGATGGGTGCATGTAATTTCAAACCACTGTGTACCTATGAAATACATCTTTAGGTCAAATATAGATTTGTGTGTAATTTGACAGGGGAGTGTCCTTTCTGCAAGCCATTAAATGACATCATTCTGACACACAATCCTGTTCTCCAGTGAGAACGCAAAGAATTCTCCAACCTATCAGAACTCTGAAGGGGTTGGGCCTAGAAAGCTAGCCTCTCCACCCACTTTCAAAACACATAAAAAGAGACTGCTGGGACAGGTAGAGACATTCAATTCCATTTGCTGCGGAGCATGCTGACCGACGACTTCACATCCAGAGACCCTACACTTAGACTTCCAAGCTAAACAGAGACTACAGAACTTTGAACCAAGAAGGCCCACTGCAAGCAAAAGTATTTGTCAGCAGGCCCAAAAATCATTTGCAGACTATCAACAGCCGGGCGAGCTGTTTGAATTCCCTGCTTAGAACATTGCCGGGACCGGTAGCAGTGTCCAGGAGCCGTGCAGATCAGCGCGGTGTCCGGGGAAAGCGGGACCGGGAGCCGTGCAGACCGGTGCTAGACCAGACCAGCAGAACCCAAGATCCAGGAGCAGTGGCCGTGACCCAGAAAGCAGAGCTGTACTCGGAACCAGAGACCAGATCGCTGTGAAGTGCTGTGCGCAGTGACCGGATCCGTGACAAAGTCGCCTTCCTGTCCAAAATCTCTTGTGAGTACTCAGCAAAACTCAGAACATATCCCTTAGTTTAATATAATATAATTCAATCTATTTAACCTAAGTAGAACTGTCACCTGTCATTTTCTAGCTGCAAGCTGTAACCTGTCGCTTTGAACTTTTAAAATTTCAAATCCGAAAAACTACCTTTATTTAATCGTCCGTATCTCTGGAACCGCTTGGGCTAGGAACTTGGTTTAACTTTCCTCTGAAAGCTTAGAATCTCAGCTTTCCAACAGGCTTAAAACCGACTTGCTGCTCCTTATACTTTTGCCGTAATCGTGATTCACGCATTCGCGAATTTTGCAGCGATTCGCGATTTGGTTAAAAATCCAGCCACGTGTGAAAACAGCAGCTTCCTTGCTTTCCTTTGCCAAAAATTCGTTTAACCTGCTAGTTACTCCTAGATCCTTGCTAAAGTGAGCCTGAACTCATATTAACTAGATACCACTCACCCTGAACCTCCTGAAGGGAATTAAAAGTATTTTCAGCATATTTCTCGCTGCATTGTCACCATATTCAAAGCATTTTGCCTGTGTTTCAAACTTCTGTAGTCTAAGCTTGCTGGGGTGAACTGAATTACATTTGATTGCATTTCTAAGAACTGTGTGCTCTCCTCTTCATTTCCTTACATTGCATAAGGGGGGGGGAGTGGATTGCCAGAGAAAAGTGATTACATTATTTTGTTGAAATCATATTGAGTATTTTCTACATTGCATTTTCATTCAACATTGCATCCATCTGAAACTAGATAAAGCATTCTCTACCACCTTATTCTTCTGTTCCTATTCCCAAGCGTGTTACCTCATCCTTTATACTACTCCTGGGTAATCAAATCAGTTTATTAGTAGAACATTACCCATTGTTGTTAACTGCTCATGTTCTGAAGTGTGATATTAATTATTAATTTATTATAAAGTGTGATATATATATATATTGTTTACATTCTCAAATAAACGGTTTAAACTTGCAAAACAGAACTACTTCTTGGCTCAGTGGGGCCAGGGGGGTTCCAAGAGAGGGGTGTTATATAGGGGTAGTCATCCAGAACTCATGAACTGGACATAAAGATATATCAATAAGGGTTTCCATTCAGTATCCCAGATTAGGCATTGACTTAGCTGTAGTGCTGGATTGAATCCTCTTACACCATGATATCTTAAAATACACCAATGGGATTTTTGAGATATTTGGCACATGGCTGAAATCCCTCCACTGGCTCCCCATGGCTGCAAGGATCAAGTTCAAGACCCTCTGCATTGTGCACAAGGCGTTCTGGGACCCACCTATCTGCTTCAATGCCTTCCGAAATACTGTCCCTCCTGGGTCCTCTGCTCATCTACCTCGAACCTTCTGCAAGTGAGCTATCCTCAGCAGGGGCCTCCCTCTGGAATAACCTCCCTGCCGCCCTCCGTCTTGACCCTGATCTCCTTAAGTTCATTATCAGTGCATCACCAAAACCTCAACTCCTTCCACAGTTAGTTTTATGAACCGTTTACACATACATCATTTCTTAATTATGTCTCACTGACCAATGCAACAACAGAGCAAAAGATATACTTTTCTAAAAAAAAAAGGCACACACATTTGAAAAAATTGAGCTGAGCCTCAAAACGAAAGCAATTCAATGTGACATTGGGCAAGGTGTCCCATAAATTACTTAACACACACATATGGTAGAAACTAGACCCTTCACAACAAAAAGATTTCCCCAATTTTGTTTGCACGTGGACAGGAATACTTTCCGAAACAAACTTCATTGAGCTTAACAATGTATGAACAAGGAATTCAATCACCAATCCCACGGTGAGATAACCCCGCCCTCTCCCCACGTGACCATATGACTTTAATAGCCAAACTGAAGCTTGTGCCACTGGGCTTTTATCACCCATAGAACAACCACAACAACTCTGTAGCGCCACACAAGAGCCACCGGGGCCAGAGTTACGAGGAGCAAAACATAACTTGCTAGTACATACAAAAGCTACACTTATACAGACACGCAGACAAACAAACCCCTCAGTCATATATTGAAGATTCACCAATCAAAAATAAAACGGTCTACTTTCAATTTTCATTTTATAAGATGTCTACCATAGAAATCCTGTGGGAAGATAGTGATTGTGATGCAGGTAGGTCACACGCATATGCTTATCGAGGACTACAAACATATAAAAAGCTCAACAATACATTGTGTATGGGTTTTCTCTCTAAAAAGCACAACACGCGACACGCAATCAAAATGAATGTGCAAATCTCGTTTATAAAAAAAAGATGCTGCCGTTTAACAGCAGATATGAACACATACCAAAACATTCCAACACTGTACACCCAATAACAGGGGGTTCCCATAGCCACCATTACCACTCTGTAAAACCATACCCAAACACATGCAATCGCTACATTGGAAAACATACCAAGCCACATGGGACCCAGAGATAGTAAATCCTCACCCTCCGCCCTCACAGCATTCAATCACAACTCACCTTACCATTTAATCTCATTCCACACTAGAATAACACATGGGAAACTTTAAAAGGGGACACCAGTGTTGCACGGCATATCATACAACATACGGAAACACCCTAGGCACATTACTTTATGTGTAGTTTCCACAGGCAAGTCACACAGTAAAATATTCACACACCTGTCTTCCGCACTAACAAAACGTGTGCATTAAATCAAAGATGAAAACATCTATCAACTAAGCATGTATCAAAACATATACTGACGCACCAAGAATCTCCCTCGCTCCATCTTTCTCTCTCACTCTCTCCCTTCTCCCACCAATCGAATCCATCTTACTACTGTTTCACCTTAAGACACATGAACAGTGTATCCAAAAACGTCAACAAGACGCGCTAATGGGGCAATATATCTTTAATGGTCCACCTTCATTTGCACCTCAAAGTGCCTCTGTTAAAAATACCACGGATGACCAGGAGGTTCCAATGAGCTGCTGTGCTTTAATAAAGGACAATTACTATACACACCAGGCCACAAACTTCAGATCCACATGCAATACTTCTCACAAAAATGACAGTAAAACCAGCCCCCCACACACTTCAACACCTAAAAGCCTGTATGCGTGCTAACAGTTCCACACAGTCACACAACGACATAAACAGTACAACCAAAAACACAACACAAACCGAAACATCTTCCAAAACCTACTTCCTTACACAGTTCCAAAGTGACACACAGGCAAAAAGTGTACAAAACCAGTGTTGGTGAGCCAGCACCCCTAGAAAAAATTAAAGATGTATGACTCCAAAGTATTTGGACCTAAATGGCATTTTGGCAGCTGAAATTGACAACGAAGAATGAAAAAAAACAATCGGCACCAATGTATATGTGAAATAAAAAAAACACACAAAAAAACAATTTGGATTTTAAATTAAGAATTAAACAAGCATCTGTTAAACACCACCAAATGATTCTCATGCCATTGTTTAACACATTTACATTTTAAACAAAAAGATAAACAGCAAATGTATGTCCGGTTAAGTCTCTCTATTGTTCTTGTAATGAAGCTGCACTTCTCAGTGCCAATATCAACCCAACAAGTTTACTCTATGTATGCCAGCCATCAAACATTAAAGGTGTTTCTCCAACTCCCTGGAAATCTTCATTCTCGAATTCCCTATATAAAGAAAGCCCTATGCACAGAAGATCAGTTCAATAGTATCTCTAAGTACCCTTAACTGCAACCTCCTCCCCTGTATTTTAAATGCATCAGATCATTCCGACAATGTTATGCACAACCTAGCAAAATAGTTCAAGGACAGTCCATACCAAGGCCAGGCCCAATCAAATCTGCACACACCAAGTTCAAAAAAGTGAGGGAAACCGTTATTACATAATTATGACCTTGGTACTCCAAGCAAATGTGCAAACACACTTTAAACACAACAACATGCTACAAAACCCACTCCTGCGTAACCACACAACTTATATAGTTACACACAAAACCAATGCGAGGTTGTTGATTGCTTGGTTAAGAGACAGACAACCCACTATCACAGCTAGAAAGCCAACATGAACAAGGTATGTTTGACATCCAAAACAACACTTATAGATGCAATACAGACAAAGTGAACATTATAATATATATTTTACTCTGTTCATTTGACAGGGTGTCTAACAGAGAGAGCCCAAACAGTGACTCGTGTATGTCAAATGCATATGCTTTGCCAGGCCTACAACTTCTTTTATTAAAACGTTATTTTGTTAGAATGTTTGTTGTGGTTTAGCCTTAACCAGAAGGCCTCGGATTGTCTTACAAGGCTCAAAGGTTGGGCTGAGAAACAGAAGTCACAAAATGTATTCTGTAAAGGATAGGAAGATTAGGATGGACAATTGGTAGCAGGGGAGGTGGAGGGGCATGATTACCTGTGGGTAAACAAGTATTTCTTTGGGCTATTTTGGAAAGTAGTGATGCAGGGTGGAGTGTAGATGTGAAGTGGTGGTTGGTCCATGCTCTGAGTGCCCATTGATTAAATGCTTGTTTTTCTGTGCATGATAGTTTGCAGAATGGAATGTGTACAAAATGCTGTTTCATTGTCTGGTATTTGCGTGGGTGATGGGTTTGAGTTTGTCATGAAGGTTAGATGGGTTTGGAGGTGGATGGTTTTGAATACAATGCAGAGTTCTTTGAAGGCAATTCTCTGAGGTACCAGGAGCCAATCGAGCTGGGCAAGAGCTGGGGTGAGGTGTGAATGTTTAGGCAGGTGGAGGATGCGTCTCGCTGCTGCACTCTGTATGGCTTACAGGGGGTCAAGAGTGCTGTTGGGGAGTACAGTGAGGAGTACATTACTACAGTACAGCTTGGCCAGACCCAGTGCTTGGACTGCAGTGCAGAAATCATCAGGGTTAAGGATGTACCCGATCTTGAGTAGGATGTGTAGTTCTAGATTGCATGTTTTGGTGACAGCAGCTAAGTGGTTTGTGAAGGAAAGGTGGGGGTTGATGGTCCAGCCAAGGGATTTGACAGGTGTGGAGAGGGAAATGTGTGGGTTGTCTGCGGGCAGTTCTTTGATCCAGGGGTTGGGATTTGGTTAATATATGGGTGGTAGATGAGGAGCTATTCTGTTTTGGAAGGGTTGAGCCAATCCAGGTGGTGATGGTGGAGAGAGATTTTGAGGTTGTGGAGCCATGTTGGCGGTTGAGATTTGGAAGTATGTGGACACCTTACTACCTTGCATGCCTAAATAATCTGTCTTCGGTCTTCATCGTATTCTTGGTCTCTTTTGGCTCACCTGAAACGTGACTGTGGGTTTGTAACATCATGCACCCCACTACTGCATTGCCTTCTGTTCCCTCTTTTTAAATTTCGAATTTGGGAGTGTGTCTTTGTACCATCTTGCACCCCACTGCTGCATTGCATTCTGAGCCCTCCTTTTCAATTTCGAACTTGCGGGTGTGTGTTTGTACCATCTTGCACCCCACTGCTGCATTGCATTCTATGCCCTCTTATTGAATTTTTAACTTGGGTATGTGTTTGTACCACCTTGCACCCCACTGCATTGTATTTTGTATCCCCCTGTAACTCCTAGGCCACTTGGTGAGTTTGGTCTGGGACTGTGCAGTGCAACTACTCCCCTAGCCTCACCTATCCTATGTCACCCTGATGGCACTCACCATCTCTCCTATCTTCTCTAACTGCCACACTATCACCTACCCCCCTCTCTTATGAAGTATGGAAAGAAAAAGCAACAAAAAAAAGACATCCTGACGTCCAACCCTGGCCTACCTATCGCAGAAACCTATGTTAGTGCAACTTCCAGACATGTCCTCAACGATGTCCTCTTCTCTGTACCTCCCCAGATCAATGGACTCCTCATCTCATCTCTACACTCTCTCCTTTCACATCCTCTCTCATTAATGGAGGCACCAAGTGGGAAGTCCTCTTGGTGGGCTTCTCATCATCCCGCTGTATCATTAATGTCTACCACACTGGCACTATCTTGGTTTAGGGTCCTCAACCCAACCTCCTTCTCTTCAACTGGCACCTGCTGTCCCTCATTAACTTCCTTCCCTCACCTGGCTCTCTCCCAACCCCTCTCTCTATCCCTCCCCCTCCGGCTGGTGTACCACGCCCTTGTACTCCTCCCCGGAAAACCTTCAAAGGTGGAGACCTCCTTTAATTGGCCAAACTAAACGCCCGTTCATCCAACAAACACTCCACCGGCATCTGCCTCCTTCTTGAAGACATTGACCTCCACATTCTTGCTCTTACCGAGACATGGTTCACTGCTTTTGACTCCCTTCTCCCCATTGGCTACAAGATAATTTCCAAGCCACGACCTAACCGTGCTTGTTGTGGGGTTGCCTTAATCTTCCCTGAGTGGGTTCCTTCCTCCCTCAAACCCACCCAGCCTTACTCCTCCTTTGAGACCCTGGTTTGCAAGTTGGTCATATCTCCCTCCTCCTCCCTCTCAGACCATTGCCAAGATCTATCTACAGGCCCTCAGGCACTACCACCCTGTTCCTCTCTGAACGGGCTGATTTCTGCTATTCAAAACCTCCTCTAAACTCCTTCTCCTGGGAAACTTCAAAATCCACATGGACTCTGCTATCACAGCATCCACTCTCTGCCTTGACCTCTGTACATCGCTCTCCCTCTCCATTCTCCTTTCTGGTCCTACCCACTCGACAGGTCACACTCTTGATGCCTTCATCTGCCCTGATCTCTCTCTTTCCCCCCCACTGGTCACCCCTCTCTTCTGGTCAGACCATTCTCTCCTCTCACATGAGTCCCCTCGGCACTCTGACTGCACATCCTCCAGCCTTGCCCACCTCTTTCACAAACCTCTGTCTGATGAAACGAGTGTCAGCTGCTGCCCTCGCATCCACCTTCATCTCCCCTCTTCCCCTACCCCAGACTCTACCTCTGACTCTGCTCTCAGCAACCTCCATCTGGCCATTAATAGCACTCTGGACATTCTTGCCACAGTCATGAGGATTCACCTCAAACCTGCCTCCACCTACCTACCTGGTACGAATCTGAACTTGCAGCCCTGAAATGCAAGTGCAGAGCTGCGGAACAGAAGTGGCAAACCTCAGGCTTATCCTCTGACAAACTGGCCTGTCGCCTACTCCAAAGGAAATACAGACTCTCCACCTGTGCCACGAACAGGGCCCACATCCAGGTACGGGTATTGGGTGCATCCAACGACATGGCTGAACTCTTTAAAATCTGCAGGGAACTAGCAAACTCTTCCGCAGTCTCCGCCGCCCTTCTTCCTTCCCAGGCCCTCTGCAATGCACTGGTCACTCACTTCACCACTAAAATGCTGGACATCCTGAGCACCCATGCTACACTCTCCACCAACCCGTCCCACACATCCTTGCCTCCTATGACCTCCCACCCTCCTTCTGCCTCTCTCTCCTCCTTCTCCCCTGTCACACCGGATAATGTCACCAGAGTTGTCTGCTATGTGAAGGTCTCATCCAAACAAGTTTACCGTTGCTCTTTCAGAACCACCAAGGACAACATTGGCTCTCTTGCTCCTGCACTCGCTGATTTCTTCAACCACTCTTTTGCTACAGGTTCTTTCCCCTCCTCCCTCAAGCACTCTCTTGTGTGCCCCCTCCTGAAAAAACCTTCAGCGGACCCCACCTGTCCATCCAACTACCACCCTATTTCTATCACCCCCTTCCTTGGGAAACTCCTGGAGAAGTTGGCCTTTCCCCAACTTACTTCACACACTGAACTTGTTGGCTGTCTCCACGACCATCAATCTGGATTCAAAGCATCCAGAGGCACGGAAACTGCATCTTCTGAACACCTCTGAAGAACTGCTTGCATCTCTTGACTCTAACTCTCCAGCTGTCCCCATTCTGCTTGGTCTCTCCGCTGCCTTTGACACAGTCAACCACTCCATCCTCATAAAACGTCTCCATGATACTCTGGGGATCTCAGAGCGGGCACTGTATTGGCTGACCTCCTTTCTTCCTGATCGTTTGTCCTAGGTTATTCTGGGCACCTTCTCCTCACCCGCCTTTTTCTCCATCTGTGGGGTCCCCCGGGGCCCCAACCTCTTCAACACTTACCTTGCTCAGCTGGCACTCCTCATTTCCTCCTTCTCCTCAACTTCCAGTGTTACGCAGAGGACACACAACTCTTTTTCAAACTTCCTGCAGACTTTCTTGCATTTTCCATCATCCTTGACTGCCTATCTGCCATCCACTCCTGGTGCACTTCCAATGATCTATGCCTCAATGCCAGCAAGGCTGAGACCCTTCTAATTGGGTCCCTTGCTCCCTCTTTCTTCCCCTCACTCTGGCCATCCCCTATGGGCTCTCCCCCTTCTCCTTCATCGGAAGGCAGAAACCTTCGAGTCCTCTTCGGCTCATCTCTTGCCTTCCTCCTCTCATTCAGGACATTGCCAAGAAGTCCAACTTTCCACTCTTCCTTTTCAATGGAATTCTCCCTTTGCTCACTTTCCACCAGAAGCTCAATGTTACCAGAACTCTGGTTGTCTCTAGGCTAGACTACTGCAATAGCCTTTTCCTGAATCTACCTTCTTCCGGTCTATGACCCCTCCAGCTCATCCAGAAATGGGCAGCAAGACTTATCCTTGGACTCAAGCCCAGGCACCACATCTCTACTGCCCTGAAACCTCTTCACTGGCTCCCGGTTGCTGCAATGATCAAGTTCAAATCGTTCTGCATCATCCACAAGGCTGTCCGGGGCCAGGGACCACGCTATCTGTAACTTGCTCTTTCGGAATACTCTCCCTCTAGACCTCTACGTTCCTCTCGTACCAACTCTCTGTGTGTCAAGCATTTTGCTAAACAGATGGAAGGAGGCTGATCTCTTTCCTCAGGTCGCTCCCCCGAGGGACCTGCCTCCCCCTTCCTCTTTGTCTTGAGCCGGACCTCCTAAAATTGAGGAAACTCCTTAAGACTTTGCTTTCACCCCCTGCCACCCTTATTCCCTCCCCTGCTAATCTCACGGTCGCTGTGATTGGCGACCAGAGCCCTTATGTGGCCTTCGGGCCCTGGCTTCCCACACCCAATCGCCTCCAGCCTCTGCCTACGCACAGCACTTGCCTTGCCACTTACCGGTCTTCACCAGTGTAGGCCTGAACTTACCCATTTATTTATTTACATTTTTTACCGATGATAGTTCCCTAGCACTTCCTACTCTGGGCACTTACATATGCTGCTCACTAACGGACATGTGCAGCCCAGCACTTACCCCATCTTCCTCTTCCCCTCTTCTCTCTCTGCACTTGCACAGTCTGAATGCTCACAAGGCCTAGTAGGTTCGTCTTTATCTTCCAGTGTATTAACGTTTTTCTATCCCATGACCCTCCCTGTTGCCCTGTGGGTGCTTTAAAATGCAATTTATTTGTTGTATAAGCGGCTAATAAATGCCCAATAAATAAATATAGTTGCATGTTAACTCCATATTGGTGAACATGAATGTTGTGTTTGCTAAGGGTCTGTCCAAGGGATTCTACATATAGGCTGAAGAGGAGTGGAGACAGGGATGAACCTTGCAGGACCCCTCACCTGACTCAGGAGGGGTTGGAAAGATAAGGGGGCTTGGAGACAGTGTGCTTTCTGTCAGTGAGGAAGGAGGTGAACCAGTGGAGGACTGCACCTGAGTGCTTCATCATGTGGCATAGGATGTTGAGAAGAATGGGGTGGTCAATGGAGTCAGAAACTGCAGAGAGATTAAAGACTACGAGTAGGGCTGTGTGTCCTTTGTCTGTGATGTTGTCATCAAGGATGTGAAGTGTAGTGGTCTCTGTGTTGTGTTGCAGATAAAAAAACAGATTGGAAGTGTTTGAAGAAGTTGTGATGATATGTTGTTGGAGTTGGTTTGTGATGAAATGCTCCATGATGCGGACGAGGTATGGCAGGATAGTAATGGGCCAGTAGTTTTTGGTGAGTGTTGGGTCAAGAGATGGTTTTTGAGGAGGGGTAGATTTGTCCAGTTTTTAGTGCAGAGGGGATAGTTCCATGTGAGAGACAGTAGTTGATGATGAGTCAGTACAGAGCGAGGTTGGTTATGCAATTGGATGCAACTTGAGGTGGACATATGTCTTCCAGGAAGTGTACAGGTTTTCTTTTGGCATTAAGTGTGATGATAGTGTCTCTGTCGATGGGGTAAAGGTGCCCCATGTGTTGAAAGGTTTAGGTACAGGGGAGGGAATGGGGAGCAGAGGGGAGGGCTTGCTTGATTTTGTGTATTTTAGAATTGTAGTCCGTGAGGGCGTTGCATACTGAAGTGGATGGGGGTGCGGAAGGTATGGATGAGAGTTGGAGAGGGACTTCATGATGTTGAAAAGGCCCTGTGTATGACTGGTGGTGGTTTGGAGTTTTTGGAGGAAGAGGGTGGCTTTGGAATGGCATATGGCTGTTTTGTATTTGTTGCTGCAGTGTTTAGGGGTGTCCTGGTGGAGGGTTATGGGTTCTTTGGGCAGGATCTCTCTAGGTGACTGGCTTCCTGCATGATAGAGAAGAGGGAACGGTTGAACCATGGTTTAAGGGGGTAGTTGCTGGGTTTTTGTGATTTGAGGGGGACAGTGTTGTTGAGTGCCTGTGTGATTATGGCATTGCAATTGTTGAGAATGGCGGGATGTGTGTGTGGGTAGGAGGGGTAGTATGAATGGTGCGAAGGTTGTGTATATAATGTGTTTGGTTTATCTGGCAAGGGGACAGAGGGATGTGTGGCAGGTGGGGGATCTTGTGTGGTAGAGTGACCGTGAAGAGGATTGCAAAGTGGTCAGACCACAACACCCGGATTCAGTTTTCCACAGAGACATGATTTTTGCATGAAATAAAAAGGTCCATGATGCTGCTAGCTGTGTGTGTAGGGTAGGTGATGAGTTGTGTGAGGCCATGGGTGAGTGGATTGAGGATAATGTTTAGTATGGGGTTGCTGTTAGGATGAGAACCAGAGTTGAACTCGCTATGGTAGATATTGGGGCAAAGGGAGCTGTTAGGTCAGTCCAGCCAGTATGGAATTTGGATTGCGTTTTGGGGTCAGTAAATGAGGTGGATAAAGGTGGGCTGTGATGGAGGGGAGCAAGTGAGAGAAAGTGCTTCAAGGGAAGTTTATAGGTGTGGGGTTGCTAAGGCTGGGTGAATCTTTGTAAATGATGCCAATGCCACAATCTCGTTTAGATAGGCTGTCTCTGTGGTGGATAAGATAGTATGGTGGAAGCATGTCAGGGATAACAGATGTGTGGAGGGGTTGGAGCCATGTTTCTATAAAGAACAGCATATCTGGGAAGTGTGTAATAATTAGCTCATTTATTTCATTTGTGTGTGCCTCTGGAGAGTGACAGTTGAGCAGAATGCAGGTGTATGTGATTAGTTGTTTCAGTGGAGTGCTGTGTTGGCGCTTGATTGGAATGTAAAATATCACACATGCACCCCATCAAAAACACACAGTGATTTAAAGTGCACATATACAACCCCATTACAATGCTGCATCTTCCCTGTCAGCAATACACAGGCTGACAACACCATGCTAGCATCACATCACAAATACATCAAAGGACAATACGTTGTTTCACAGCGCATCACCAAACATGCTGATACATCAGGAATCCTTAGAGGCACCCCCTCTCACAGTTAACTCACGCCCCACCCCAAACCAAACATTGAATAACTAAATGTAGTTTTCAAATGTGGACTTTCAAAAGAAATATGTCACATTTACACAACGTTATCAAAGAGCACACAGAAACACTACAAACACATTACATAAAGTGCAATTTCAAAACACACAGTCCCAGTGTGTATTAAAAATACACAGAGATGTCAGATGCACTACCTGCATCTTGGATAATAAAATACACTGACACATCTGTTACTTGTTATTTGGTCAAAGTGAATCTTTGCAGCCATCCCCCGGCATTCACACACCAGCCAGACATATCATTGCCTAAACAAATTTGATTGACTCATGTGCAATTTAAAAAAAAGCCTTACGCCAAACAAACATAAAGCACATAAACCACACATCCAATCTTTGTGTACCAAAATTAACATAATCAACAATGTTACACTTACAACATAATCAAATTACCATTAAATGGGGTTTTACCCTATTTTGGTTGGAACAGTCAACTCATGTGTCACGCGTAGTGATAATGCTTCTCACCCACAATGTAGATATTTGCATTTATTTTTAAATATAGGTCTACAGGAATTGATCCACCCACAAACACAACAGCATCAAATACAAAAATACTGTTTCCCCATTTGCTAAAAAACAGCATCCAATAATGTATCTATACATAACCAAAAATCCAACCTCTTACATGGCATGTTGTATAAACTGCAGATACTCGGATCATTTGCAAAATAGTACACAAACACCAACAACCACAAAACAAAAGGATAGGAAAATAATATCCACATAATTATGACCATTGGACCCCAAGTAAATTGGTCAACATAATTCACACAAAATATATACAATACTCCCCTGTATGAAAATCTAAGGAGATCAGTGTGTAAAAAAAAATACTAAAAGTGAAGGTTATTATCTATAAAATCTCAACATCTATAAATGTTGGGAATGCCAACATTAAGGTTTCACATATAATGAGACACTAAACAGAACATACAATAAATCCAACCATACCACCAACAATAGCAATAATTATACTTAACATTGCTGGAACCTTAAATAACCCTGACAAAGTAAAAAACAAATATCAACACATAGGTTTATATTTAGCGTGCACAACAAAAACCAAGGAGACATACAATTTATTCTAAAAACACACAACATGACTATTTAAATCAACCGAAATAATATACACCTTAGATTAAATGACCTGAAAGCATACATCCATAATCACACTTTATATTATGAGACCCCCAAAATCCTAGATCACAACATATACTCTTAGTGATATCTTAATGCCATACTTCCCACCAAAAACAACTAACATTAAAAAGCCACCTACAAACAAGTGTGTAAGCATCAGTACTAAACACAAAATATATTAAACACATCAATACATTCAAACACATAAACAACCATCCAAAAATGGGCGTGTGTTAAGGTTTCAGTGATGTTGAGATTTTTTAAAGTTAGATGTACTGTTACTGGTGGTTTTATTTTATGTCATGTTTAGTGTCCAATTATATGTGAAAATGTAAGGCTGCCATTATCTCTTATATAATTCAACTTGTTTTAGCTAATTGTATATTTATATAAACACTTCTTAATGAACAAGTGACATACAAGTAAACCATTACGAAATGCCATAATTACAATAACGCACACATATGTCACTGAACTTTCGTTCATCATTTCATGTTCTGAAAATACCATTAGTATATATAAAACACATGTTTAAAAAAAACTATCCACTAGAAAGCAAATACAATTTGTGCTCATCATTTTTTTTTATTTGCAATTTACTTAGTGGCAAAGTAGAACAACAGGGGTTTAATTCTCCTCCAGTTTATGTACCCAAATACAGCAGAACACTAAAAAATAAACTTGGTCCACCCTGATCTACCAGCTGTATCCTTGGACAAATGCAAATCTGTTGTCTTTGTCCACTTTTCATATAAAATGAATTGACTATCCAGTTGCGGACTGTCTGAGTCTGTTTCAAAGCCCTCCCATACATACTGTCTAGCCAAGGGAGTTGTTGCAGAGTAATGCAATAGGTTTGGGCATATTCGCCAGCCAGCCATTGCTCACTGGAGGGGGATTGTGGTTTCAGGATGAGGAGATATCTGGGGCAGATGTCTTTCATTATCCCCGATAGAGCTCCTCCTTTATGCAGTTCCCCTTTTTCTCTCATTTCCAGGTCCCTGTCCAGAATGTGAAGTGAGGACTGCTCAGTGATTCGGATTGTCCCATTTTGGCACCGATCCTTAAGTGCATGCCAATTTGCCCAAAATGCATCTCTGATTGTCATCTCTGATCCATCCCTGCTCTCACAGGTTTGCCGACAGAGGAGTCTATTGGTCTGCAACGCTTGCCAAATGATTCAGCAGTCTCCAGAAAGGCCACTTCCTGCACTTCGACCCTAAAGGTATGTGATCACTGTGGGAATTATTTTTAGGCCTGGTGCATTTACATGGATGTTCATTCTTTGAATCATATGCGCCTGCTCAGGACTTTCAATGTTTTCAATAGGGGAATGAAATGGGCCTTTCTACTGCTATGCTGAGTTTAGTGGGCTACCTTAAGGCCTTTCTCCATCCATGAAATTGGCTTGATTCCATTGGGACGTTCTCCTTTTCCATGCTCAATAGATGTTCTTTGCTTCTGCCTATGCTTAAAATCATGGCACCTGCTTGGTGTATTCCCGTAGTATTATGCCTCCTTCAGAGTCCCCCTTTGAGTCTTTTTCTGGCATTTCTCTTAAGATGTTGTCTTTAAAGGATGCTGATCCTGGTAGGTGTTTGGGGGAGCAGGGTTCTCTGCTGGCATTTGCGCCTAATCACATATTTCTTTGGGACTGTATGGTACTCAAACTGGGTCCTAGACTGTTTACCGCTTGGTCTCCTCATTTTAATGTAATGAAGTGATTGTGTTCCTTTCCTTTGCTCCCAATCCTTCCTCTCCAGAGAAACGGCTACATACTCTTGACATAAAGAGACCTACTGTGATCTACCTGCAGAGAGAAGCATTCCAAGCAGACAACTTAACAGCGTTTTTGTAAATGTTGGCATGGCTGGCAGGGGCAACACACCTTCAATGGGTACACTAGAAATATTTCGCTAGCTTAGCTTTCAGCTCAGGTAGGGAATCTTTGGGGTGTCCAGAGTTTCTCTGTCAGGGGAATTACCACTTTCTGGGCCTCTGCTCAAGGTGCTTTCGGGAATGATATTTGCAGGGCAGAAACTTTGGCATTTTCACACATTTTCTTTTCCTCACCACAGATTGAAGTTGGGTGATTCCAATATGTTTCCCAAAATCGGCTCTATGCTTGTAATTAATTGATCTATACATCATAAGTGTTTACTGTAGGTTAATATGGAATTGGTGTGTTTTATTCTAAAAGAAAGAACAGGCGGCTTGGATATAGGCCACAAAGCTTGTTATAACCATCCCGAACAGAGTTCATTTTTTTGCTTGGTCCTTCTTCGCAAGGCAATCAGGTCCCAGAAGAGAAGCACCTGTTTCAAGGGCACAGATTTAAAAAAGGAAGTCATGAATGGAGCAGACCAAGCAAAAGAATTGTGGGAGTTTTGACCCGGGACAATTCAGGGAAACCTTTTGGACATATTCCAGGCATTGCCATTCTTCCCAAAAATGTTTTAGACGCTAAATCTGCCACCTGTCTCATGCAACATTCCAAGTATTTTTTTTATTTTTTAAGGATGGTTTACGGGTGGGATTAGCACTCTGTTCCTTAAGAACCCAATAGGCATCAAACACGGCTTTTCGGAATCCCACGTCTGGAGATCAGAGGGAGAGGTTCTGGTTGGAAAATTACGGAAACACTGTGTTCTTGGTCCTCCCATGAAGGCAGTGGTCCCCTTAAAGGATTTATTGTTGGTGCAAAGGTCCATGCAGGTCCATCTCTTTGATCCCCTGGACTGCACTGGCATCACATGTTTGTCAGCATGAGTCCTTAGGTGTGACCCCACCTAAGGAGGTGCCAGATTTCCATCATCCCAAGATATTGTGTTGCCAGCTTTCCTCCTCCAGAGGAGGAGTCATGGCATTGCCCTGAGGTCAAGAGATCAGTAGTGACTTATCTGGATAACATTTCTAGTTTCAGGAAATCACACTGGGGTTATTTTTTTTAAATCCCCGTTCCTGGGTGACGGGGACTTCATACATTTACACGTTTGTGTAAGTGGGTCCCGGTGGCATAATTTTCATCATTTGCAAGGCAGAGTGCAAAAGAGGATGGTAAAAAGGCAGCGTACACACTTGTATGCCGTACTTCGGCACTCAGCCGTGCAGAAATAAGTGCTGCCTGCCATGTCCACACGGCAATCAATGTTTTACTATGGGTTCCTATGGAGTCACGCTGTTTTTTTGCAGATTCAAAAAGCAGGGGGACTCCACAGTAATTGGTAGCATTTGCACCAGCATGAAAATCCATGCCAGCACAATGCTGTAGTGTTTGTATGATGGAGAGGAAGGGGGCGGTGGAATCATAAGTTAAGATCTGTCCCTCCGCTCCACCATACAAATGAAAATAAAATGAGCTGTGATGGTAATCTAGTGCATAAAAGCCTTACGCAAGGCTTTTACGCATTAAATTCCCGTTACGGCTCAATAAAAAAGAGCTCCATGGTGTGACCGTCAGGAGTACACAGCCGCTTTCTGCTTTCATCCACTGGTGGATTCATCTAGCTATTTCCTCGGTCTACTCTTTGGCTGTTCGTTCTTTATCTTCGGCGATCCAGGGTCGGTCAACAAGGGCAGTTTGGGCTCCCTGAGTTGACCCTCAAGGAAAGTTGCTGGGGATTGAAGGCGGCGACCTGATTAAATCCCCACTTGTTTATAAAGAATGATCATCTTTAACTTGAAGGCCCTGCAGCACCTTGGTTCGGAATCTGGGTTCTTTGGTTGATGATAAAACTATTGGCCAGGTTTTTATGATACAATAAATGGGGCACCAGGGTGAATTTGGTCAGGTGGGTTTTCTTCTCTGTTATGCAGAATCCAGTGCAGTTCCCTTAGGGAGCACTACACTAGATTAGGACTACAAGTGAGAGCAATAAATCCCCTTTGATATCAGTCCGCACCACAAAGATTTAGTTGGTAGCTCTGGCTGAGCAGTCAGACTTATCTCAAGAGGGAGGTGAGTAGTATTCAGGGTTTTCACAATAGGTAGCACAGTACAATAGAGCAAGGAAACACTGACCAAAGCTTTGTATTAAAAAGAGAATATATATTTATTTTATACACTTCTAAATCAACACATAATCACAATTGTTAAATTAAGTTAAAATTCAGCCAAGGAAATGTAAATACAACTCCCTATTCAATTGTAGACAAGTTTGCGGTAGAGTGAAAACTGAGCAAAACGGCACAGTGGAAACCAACTACAAATGGCACTCTAGCAATTCAACGGAAGGGAGGGAAAGCACAAGTTAAACCGAAATATCTTCAGACCCCCCTAGCAACACTTCCCTGAAGTTTTGTGAACAAGTAATGCACAGTAACACTTTAGCCAAAATATAAGTGAATGAAAACTGAGCAAAATGGCACTCCACAAGTTAAAACAGTAAGAAGGAAGAGGGGTTTAGAAGATTTAGGTGCATCAACACATTTCTCATTGAAAACCAATCTAGTGAGAGCAGATCTAACAAATCAGCCAGAGTCAATAGGCCTGAGTCAGAGTCAGTGGTATAGCACAAAGAGCTTAGGAGCACAAATGTTCTGCTAGCTGCAGTCAAGTCTTTAGTAGAAAAATATTGAAGAGGTAGATGCGAGGCGAAAGACAATGTTAAGAGAGAGGGCGGCCGACCCCGCAAGTAATTAAAGGATTTAAAACACCTTTAGGGCTACCACGGAAAAAGGGCGGCCTGGCGGAACAATGTACCTTAAACGTGAAGAAGTGGCTCCTGCGGTGGCGGTTGTTCCTGGTAGTTCCTGCAGGTTGAGGGATCCAACAGAGGAAGAGAGGCTCTCGTTGTGGAGTCGCTGCACTACCCACGGATGAAACCAGCCGCAGTGCTGCCAAACGAAGTTTAAAAGGTACGCTCCTTTTAATAGCGGTCCGGATCGATAGCTGCCTGGCTATCCGGTCTCCAAGTGCTGGGCACTGTCGATTCGACCAAGGCAGGTCCGAGGAAGCGATAGGTGAACTGGTTGACCCCACCAGCTCAAGGGAAGGAGGCTTTTTAGCTGAAGATCTCCTCTCGTCGTGTGGAAGAAAAGTGGTGAGACGATCCGGCAGGGCTTTCACCGGTGGTGTAGATGTTGAAGATGTCTCTGGCTTCTCTCCCCTTCGGTTCTGTAGTTCCAGTGGTGACGTCTTGCTCTTCCAGTCCTCAGGACCCTGCTTTAATGCAGAAAGAGACCCATTCATACAGCCTAGCTGTCACTCACACAGTGGAGTGGTCTTCTTGGCGGGAGACCCTCCAGCCTATCAGGTTAGAGAGCGACCTGAGTTGCTGCGGCAATTCTGTCCTTTGGTTCCACTCCCCCTCCCAAACAACAGACCCACCTCAGACTCAGAGGCACCGAAAGGAGGGCTTCTTGACAGAAGCCCGCCGAAAGAGCGAACAAAGAATCCCCAACCTGGCTTAGGAGTTTAGAGTAAGACACGAGAAAGAAATTACATTAAAGTTCTGGCAAATAAAACCTACCGGAGTAAAGTTAATAATAAAATAAACCGGCGGTATGCTAGAGGCTGTCAGTAAAAGTATTAGCCTCGAACAATGGGAAAATCCCATAGGAAAATATTTGCGGTCGAATATAAAAGGTAGTAACCACTGCCACCAGCCAGAAACTTTGTAGAGGGGGTCTTTAAGGTACCCTCTCGAAAATGAACATAGGGGAAAAACTATCAACCCCTTCCAGTACTTCCATATTAAGATGGGATGTACTGGTTTAGTCCATAGAGATTGACTAGTAAAGTCAATGGGGAATTTACATGCCATGGGAGACAGTAGTCAGTCCCAGGGTATGGAGTCTATGTTTGGGGGTCGCTACGACACCCCAGTGTCGCTGCACCGAGGGTGCTGTGTAACACATGTGCATAAAGATGGTTCCTATGGGTGAGAGAAGAGATCCCATAGCGAAGATGCCTAAGAGTGGGAAAAAGAGTCTCACTCTTAGCAGGTAAAAAAGAAATAAACCCTTCAAATCCAGGAAAGCTGCTGGGGGACTCTATAGGTAAGGGAAATTAGCCATAAGTGAGAATTCTCCCTAACACTCGCCCCCCCCGCCCCAGACTAAGGGACAGGAGCATCTAATATACTCCTGGATGAGTCTCTTACCTCTAGTCGGTTATAAACATCCTGGAGTGACCATCAGCATTTTGGTGGTGACATCCTGACCTGTGCTCAATGGTAAAATCAAAGGTTTTCCTTTGTAAGCTATATGACCTACAAACCCTTTGAGAAACATCTTTCTTTTTAAATCTATAGGGGATCTGGTTGACCAGTCCCTCGGAAGTTGGTACAACTCCTGAACCTGTGATAGGCTTTTTCAAGGGGTCCTTATAATGGATTCCCTTAGATCTAGAGGGGCCTCCAGGGTTCCTCACCACCTCTCTTGTGGGAGCAGGTTGGGTCTTAGGTATTTTGGTTGGAGGGGCTGGGGTTAGGCAATGTACCTGCTTCCCCTTCCTCTTGGATCTAACCTTACCTACTTTAGGAGTTTCCCTCCTAATACTAGGATTTGAGTTGGAATCTTCAGTAGAAGGACCAACAGTCTGAAGGTTTTTGGCCTTAGACTTTTCCTTTCTGGTTTTCCACCAGCACTGAGAATTACCAGTTCTCTTAGGTCTAGATAGGGGCCCAGATGGTCTATCCACCTCTTCCTCAGAAGCAGGGGGAGTCAGAGACTCTAAAACTGGAGGAACAATTATGGAGCTTGGTTGGGGCTCCCATTTCCCTAACATACTAGCCTGAAATATGCCTGGGTTAGAGGTCAACTTACTAACACCAGGGCTTGTAGTGGGGTTCTCTATAGAGGTTCCCACAGGCTTAGAATGGTTTCTTAAGGTGGCCTCTCTAGCCAACTTGGTTTGGTTCTGTTTCTCCATACTGGGAGGCCTGGGGGTACTGGATACTACTCCTAGAGTTTTTAGATCATTCCCCAACAGGACTCTCCCTGGCACCTCAGTCTGAACACTGACAGGAATCCTCACTGTCATGTTATTACACTGAATGAGGGCTGGTAGAATAGGAACCCACTGGACAGGACCTCCAGAAAATTTAGTGGGACCTTTGGGTGCCTTAGCAACATCCTCAGGCTTCATCCACTACTGTTCTGCTGGCCCCAGTGTCTCTCCTGGCAGGAGTATCCTGGCCATTGACAAGAACACTGTCCATGTAATATACTTTAGAGTTTTCTGGTAGGGAGTCATTCACATCCCTGTTCTGTTTGCTAACCAGACCCATGGACTCTAAGGATACACTTGCTTGAAGACTCAAGGGTTTTTCAGCAGAAAATTCAAAGTGAGCACTACCCATTTGTACTTCATCCTCAGGAGTGAAGGCTAAGGAGACTGTGCTGATCCCTGCAGGTTTACCGTTACACCTGGGATCTCCTTTGATATGGTCAGTTGCCCCACATACATAGCATGTTCCAAATGCTCTCTGGAATGGGGGCTTTTGCTGACCTCTCTCTGGTTGAACACCAGAGGACTCACTAGCCCTATTTGGTTTCCCTTGGGGCTTACCCTGGTTATTTTGTTGTTTGTGGCCCTCTTTGGTATGGGAGGTATTAGAATTCTCTTGGTTCTCTTTTGGTGGCTGCTTCCCTCATCCTTCTTCTGAGTTGCCCCAGATTCCTTGTGAGTAGCCCTGTTGGCAACCCACAAGTCAGCAGCCTTGCCTAACGTTCTAGGATCCATTTCCTTAGAATCAGCCAAGTGCTCTCTGAGCTCGGGAGAGCAGGCATCATAAATAGACTCCAACATCACAAGATTTCTCATTCCCTCATTAGTGTTAACTCTATAACCCTTAATCCATCCCTCTAAGTTCTTCAAACACTCATTCACCCAAGTAGCCCAAGGGGTACTATCATTCTTTTTGAGGGTCCTAAACCTCTTAAGGGACTGGGAAAGAGTTGTCCCAAATCTAGCTATTAAAGCTAGTTTTACACATTCATAATCCATCCTATCCATCTCCCCCAACTCCATTACCACATCAGATGCAACAGGGGGGAGCCTAGAGAATAACCAGGGGATCAACTGATTCCCTGTCATATCCTGGAGCCCATGATTATATTCAAACATAGCAAGCCAATCTAATACATCCAACTTAGGTTCATACATACCCACAATCTCTTTAGGCATCCGGGGTCTTTTTGGACTGGAAGATCTAGAGGATTCGGGGAGAGAAGCATTTTCCAAAAGACAATTTCTTCATCTGAAGCTCATGGTTGACCTCCATTTCTTTGAGCCTTAGTTCTTGATGTCTCTGTTCAGTTTGGGCACTAATTCTTTTTAATTCAAGTTCAGTCTCATTTTTTCTAGAGAGATAAATTCAGGACTTAATGTGGGACCTGGTAAGGGTCCAGTAGCCACAGGCCGAGGCCTTTAAGCAAGCAGAGGACCAGAGGGGGTGACATTGTTATCCTCCTCTTCCTCATCTGTCTCAACAATAACATCTTCAACATTATCCTCATTACTGTTTGCTACATTTGTTGGATTAGTAGGGCCTACAGCACCACTATCCAGACTTTGTTTCTCTAACAATCTATCAATCATTTCTTGTTTCTTGCCTTTGACAGGAAGACCTTTCTGTCTACACGGATTCCTTAAATAATCAGCAGTATTAGTAAGGAGGGTCTCCTGGCTGTAACTTTCCATAATTTTGACTTTTGTTTAAAATAAACTTAATGTGATAGTTAGCCTTGTGGTTATTTGAACCAAAGCACTAGCAAAACTCTAAAATGTAAATCCAATACTTTTATCCTCATCGCTGTGCACCAGTGTTAGGCAGAATTCAGTGCAGTTCCCTTAGGGAGCACTCCACCAGATTAGGACTACAGGTGAGAGCAATAAATCCCCTTTGGTATCAGTCTGCACCACAAAGATTTAGTTGGTAGCTGTGGCTGAGCAGTCAGACGTATCTCAAGAGGGAGATGAGCAGTATTCAGGGTTTACACAATAGGTAGCACAGTACTATGGAGCAAGGAAACACTGACCAAAGCTTTGTATTAAAAAGAGAATATATATTTATTTTATACACTTCTAAGTCAACACATAATTACAATTGGCAAATTAAGTTAAAATTCAGCCAAGGAAAAGTAAATACAACTCCCTATTCAATTGTAGACAAGTTTGTGGTAGAGTGAAAACTGAGCAAAATGGCACAGTGGAAACCAACTACAAATGGCACTCCTGCAATTCAACGAAAGGGAGGGAAAGCACAAGTTAAACCGAAATATCTTCAGACACCCCCTAGCAACACTTTCCCTGAAGTTTTGTGAACAAGTAATGCACAGTAACACTTTAGCCAAAAGATAAGTGAATGAAAACTGAGCAAAATGGTACTCCACAAGTTAAAACAGTAGGAAGGAAGAGGGGTTTAGAAGATTTAGGTGCATCAACACATTTCTCATTGAAAACCAATCTAGGGAGAGCAGATCTAATAAATCAGCCAGAGTCAATAGGCCTGAGCCAGAGTCAGTGGTACAGGACCAAGAGCTTAGGAGCAAAAATGTTCTTGTAGCTGCAGTCAAGTCTTTAGTAGAAAAATATTGAAGAGGTAGATGCGAGGCGAAAGACAATGTTAAGAGACAGGGTAGCCGACCCCACAAGCAGTTAAAGGATTTAAAACACCTTTAGGGCTACCACGTAAAAATGGCGGCCTGACGGAACAATGTACCTTAAACATGAAGAAGTGGCTCCTGCGGTGGTGGTTGTTCCTGGTAGTTCCTGCAGGTTTAGGGATCCAACAGAGGAAGAGAGGCTCTCGTTGTGGAGGAAGGTTCCAGTCGCTGCACTACCCAGGGATGAAACCAGCCGCAGTGCTGCCAAACGAAGTTTAAAAGGTACGCTCCTTTTAATAGCGGTCCGGATCGATAGCTGCCTGGCTATCCGGTCTCCAAGTTCTGGGCACTGTCGATTCGACCAAGGCAGGTCCGAGGAAGCGATAGGTGAACTGGTTGACCCCACCAGCTCAAGAGAAGGAGGCTCTTTTGCTGAAGATCTCCTCTCGTCGTGTGGAAGAAAAGTGGTGAGACGATCCGGCAGGGCTTCACCGGTGGTGTAGATGCTGAAGATGTCTATGGCTTCTCTCCCCTTCGGTTCCATAGTTCTAGTGGCGACGTCTTGCTCTTCCAGTCCTCAGGACCCTGCTTTTATGCAGAAAGAGACCCATTCATACAGCCTAGCTGTCACTCACACAGTGGAGTGGTCTTCTTGGCGGGAGACCCTCCAGCCTATCAGGTTAGAGTGCGACCTGAGTTGCTGCGGCAACTCTGTCCAGGGGTTCTACTCCCCTTCCCAAACAACAGACCCACCCCAGACTCAGAGGCGCCGAAAGGAGGGCTTCTTGGCAGAAGCCCGCCAAAAGAGCAAACAAAGGATCCCCGACCTGGGTTAGGAGTTTAGAGTAAGACACGAGAAAGAAATTATATTAAAGTTCTAGCAAATAAAACCTACCAGAGTAAAGTTAATAATAAAATAAACCGGCGGTATGTTAGAGGTTGTCAGTAAAAGTATTAGCCTCTAACAATGGGAAAATCCCATAGGAAAATATTTGCGGTCGAATATAAAAGGTAGTAACCACTGCCACCAGCCAGAAACTTTGTAGAGGGGGACTTTAAGGTACCCTCTCGAAAATGAACATAGGGGAAAAACTATTAACCCCTTCCAGTACTTACATATTAAGATGGGGTGTACTGGTTTAGTCCATAGAGTTTGACTAGTAAAGTCAATGGGGACTTTACATGCCCTGGGAGACAGTAGTCAGTCCCAAGGTATGGAGTCTATGTTTGGGGGTTGCTACGACACCCCTGTGTCACTGCACGGAGGGTGCTGTGTAACACATGTGCATAAAGATGGTTACTATGGGTGAGAGAAGAGATCCCATAGGCATTAAACACAAAAAATAGCCTAGAACACACATAGCAAAGATGCCTAAGAGTGGTAAAAAGAGTCTCACTCTTAGCAGGTAAAAAAGAAATAAACCCTTCAAATCCATCAAAGCTGCTGGGGGACTCTATGGGTAAGGGAAATTAGCCATAAGTGAGAATTCTCCCTAACATTCTCCCAAGCAGATAATCTCCTAGTGTTGGTTGCCCTCTAATGTCCTGATGAAGGAAATCGTACTCTTCCTCGTTGCAGGCAAGAAGCTTGTTACATCAGGTGGACCCCGTTCCCCTATCAGAGAGTGGAGTTGAACAGGTATTCATGAATATATTTAGAAAGGAGGAAGGACTCAGTGTGCCAATATTCACAGCAGTGCAAGGTCTGCGCACCACACCGTCCTGCATGGCACACGTGTACCTTCTCAGGCGCATATTCGCGGCCTTTCTGCCACCACACGCTTTTGGCGTCACCCGCCCTGTAATCAAGGCACTCACCCGCCAGCCCCCCCCCCCCCCGCACGCCCAGGCGCATACTTCAATGTGCTCTCACCAGCCCAAAATAAAATCGCGGAATTCACCCGCCCAGTGGAAACAAAGGGGTGAGAGGTATGCTTTAAATGTGTGAGATTTCGCTCCCCTCCTTATTAATCACATTAATCACCAACCCCTTCCTATCTACCCCCTTCCAGCACCCATTCCAACCGGGGGTTGGGGTGGGGGCCCTGCCTGTCTCCTCTTTCACACTGACCCTTGGGCGGATATTATGATGGTGGATTGAAGCATCAGGAGGGGCGGGGGAGAGTCGTGCTTAGTTGGGGTACTTCTCTTAACGCATGCTTTCTATCCCAACCCCCAACCCATCTCCCAGCCTCAGCCCCCTCTCCTTTCCATTCAATACACATCCAATGCTGCGTACAGATTCGAGGGCTTACGCTGTCTCCATGGAAACAAAGTCAGAAACAAAGCCCGGAGGGATACGGTATAACTTAGCAACACAAACCTAGAGAGAAAAATTGTTGAAATATGCGCCCATCCTCCACCGCCAATAAACAGAATATGTGCAGGCAGGGGTGCGCACCCATTCATTCTTCAACCACTTGACGGGGCGCGAGGGATAATTACAGGATGTGTGATGGTACAGACCGGTACAGGCAGGCAAACACGAGTGCGGAGTCCGAAAGTACAGGTCAGAGACAGTTAGCAGAAAAACAACAGAGTGGAGTGGGTGGCAGTCAGAGAATCAAGAAACAGGGCGATGGAGCAAGGACAGACCAAAGAGACAGGCGGGGGGGCGGGGGGGCGGGGGGGGGGGGGGTAGAGACGGGGTAGGGGCGCAAACAGTGAGCGCAATAGAAGTACGGGTTTTGTTTGGAAAAGAACAGGCAGAAAAAAGAATAACGTCAACGAGGCTGCGGGGTAAATGAGCGGGACTGTTTGCTCCTTTTCACTCTACGACCAGCAGAGGATGCAAGAGGCAAGCGCTGCATACCGAGAAAGAAATGGGCCAGGAAACAGAAGGGATTATTAGGAGGGAAAAAATAACATTGCTGAAGGGATGGAAGCAGCGCACGTGCCGCAAACTGCACACAGAGCATTTAGTGTTGTTTCACAGGCCTCGTGCTTCCATAAAGCCCGGGGACTCCCACAATGACTTGTCCATGGCCACTGCAAAGGTGTTAACGGGCGTCAATGGGACTTCTCTTTCGTTTTGCTTTTGTTGGCAATTTGAAAACGAATGTTAAACATGCACATGGAGCCACGTTAACTTTCTTTCTGCTTGCATGCCCCTATTCGCCCAAGCAACGTGAGTAGACACAAACACGAGTTGAAAGTGCAGAGATAGTGCGCAAGTAGCACTGAATAAGACCATATTGTAGGTCAAATCAATGCAGTGCCCTTAGCCCTGTGGGGCAAGAGGCGGAGTTGAGCTCCTTCCCGCACAGTGTGAGAATAGATGCCATGGTGCAGCAGCGCTGGGAGGGGTATCCCTGGTTTGCGGGGTTACTGGTGGCGGGTCAGACCTTTTAAGCCACATATGCTTTGCATAGCGGGACCACTCGCCATTTTAGTACCAGGAATAAGCATGCTATTTGTGTTCTAGAGTGTGGCGTCTCTCCGAGGATACTCACTCTTGTGTGGCGCCTGGCTGGCAAGATCGACATCTCACGGACTGTAGATCACACATGAAGCCAAACACCAGTTCTACAGCACCGTCCTGGCCACACCCCTCCAGCAGTCATCGTTCTGGCCTAGGGAGAGCCTGTGAACTTGATCCAGTCTATACTGCCGCCTGTACCTCAATGTATATGGTGTTCTATGGCCAATCCCAGCCGCCGAACTGCTTGGGCATAAGAGGGAACCCGGTGCGGTGAAGGCGGGAGACCACCCCATAGGGCCCCACCAGCACACCCAGGCCTGGTCCGCACCCCAATGCTGTCCAGAAGTATTACTTGAACTGCTTGGCTAATGCTTTGCTAGCAAGATGCAGGCGAGCGGAGCAGGGGTGCTTGGCCACCAAGTTTAGATCCCTGGGCCAACACTTGTTCCTCTCAGCCACTGGCTTGCTGGTGCTTCCTGATTCTGGAGCCAGGTAGCCCTGGACCTGAGAGGAGACTATCATGCTGCATGCAAAGGTACTGTTTGTTCGCATGTGTGGGCTTCAATTGTTATGCACTGTCTGGCAGTCAGCGGAGGACTGGCTTACAGGGAGCTCGGGGCATTTCCCTGTGGGTCTCTGCATCATGAGCCTCCTTTGTGTTGGATCCCTGGTTTTCTGCTCCTCTTACCCCCTTCCTTCCATCTCTCCTCATCTCCAAATGCCCTTAAAGTACATCATTGGTTATACAATCTCCCTCTCAACACATTGCATGTTAGTTGTGTTTCTGCTGAGTTACCTTTTCATCTCTACTTGGGGACACATGTGCTTTCCAATTCACTACTTGGACCCATTGTTTCCAAAGTGTCCTGTAGGAACCCTGCTGCACCCCCGCCAACAAAAAGTCTTGCAGGGGTTAGGCTTGCGTGCACAGTGCAACACTGAGTCACTCTGAGCATCTTCTGCAGTGCCACTTTTGTTTTGCAGTCCACCCCTTGTGACATTTGTTGACACTGGTAGGGTTGGAAAAGAGATGCCAGTTCAATGCACCCCCCCCCCCCATGCCTCGAGGCACGAGAAATGGATGATAGCCAGGCACACCCTGACCCATTCAGACCAGACATGAACACAGGCTGTAAGAGACAATCCTCTGAGCAACGTTCAGCAACTGAAGACACAGTGTAATATATGTATTACACATATGGTTAGAAAAACAAACTTTATGCAAACAGAAAAACACAGAATACAATCTTCCTTAAAAAAGAAATTGAAACCCTCACATTAGCCTGGGCAATTTACATAGCACCCATAACGTGAATTCGCTCAAGTTTTAATACCTTGGCTAAAATGTTTAAAACTGCAATACATAGTTCAATATCCTGTGCATTTAAAATTTGAAAGCAGAAACCATAAGAAGTTAAAAGTTCATCATGCGATAAAATTTTTAAAAATAAAATATCACATCTTATCTGCCTCAACCTCGAGCAAACAATTATTAGATGGCATAATGTCTCAATTTCACTTTCACAGTGGCGACACACCCCTTCCGCCCTGGCCACGTTCCAGCGAGCTCCTACTATTTCATTTATCAAATACAAGTTCAGCCTAAATCTAAGAAACGCAGGATGATTCCATGAACATGCTGGCAGAAAGTTAAAAGCTTTAATAGCCAGGTGAGTGGTAAAAAAGGTCATAGCGCATTGTCGGGGCCCTGTCGCCGCTCCAGTCCCATTCCTTAATTTTGTGTTTAACTTTGAGTGGCAAAGCTATCAACACGCGCCCACAGGGTCCTATTGCACCAAGGATAGCCTTACAAGGTCTAGAGCCCTCCTCCAAAGCTTGACAACCACAAGCATTCATTTGCTTATCAAGCTTCTCCGCCAGTGAAGCCGGAGTGGGGTGTGGGGGGGGGGGTGGGGGTCTAGCAATGTAGCATACAGTTTCAGCACTTTCCAAACCCTGTAGGCTTTCAGGGATATCGGCCCTAGCTCCTGCCAGATGTCCCTACAGGCACAACATTGGGCTGGACAGGGCAGTACTCTTCGCCGTATGACGGCTTCTATTCTTGTCCAGGCAAGAGTACATTTCGGTCACATACTGTAACTTCGGAACCACTCTTCTGCAAATATAACCGCACCGGAGGAGCAATGAACCTTTCCCACATCTACGGACGCAAATACCCATTTGCCATCCTTGCGTTTGCACGTACGTTCCTAAAAACTTCCGATTTGGACGGGACAGATTGAAAAGTGACGGTCAAATATCTAAAATGGCTAACCATTCCGAGACGGGAATTATTTAAGAAAAAGTCAAACTGGGGCAGCTTTCCTCTGGACCTTACTGATTTGAGGCTGACTGTTTTGAACACACAATGCGGTCATCTGGAGCACATTGAAAACAAACAACTTGCTTGAAAACAGTCCTTAAAAGGAGGAGTGGGCAGAATACAGAAACATAGAGAAAGCTAGTAGTGTTCATCCAGGCTATTATGCAAGTCTATGCAAAAAGGACGAGCATACTCGTCCTTGGCACTTAAGGGGATAAGGAAGGCGGCTCCTTCAGTTTAATGAAAGTGTGCACAGAATGATTTGTTATCTATGCATCACTTTCATCTCAACCAATGGAAACCGACCCCACGCCCAAATCTCTATGAATTCACAATGATGAGAAGTAGCTGCTAGGATTTAAACTTACAAACCACAGTCCAGCAGCAAGTGCTGTCTCACTGTATGTTACTGGCTGGATAATAGACGCATTGAGACGAATGGTAGCACCCCTTCTGCAAATAACCAATTGGAGTGATACCTGAAATAAGTCCGAACCCCTCCAGAAGGAAGGGGGGGTCAGAAGAGCCACAGGCTGCTCAGTAATATCCATCCTCAGCTCAACATGTGACGGGCAAAGCTGGAAAGAATCAGACATAATGCCAGCTCAGCTAAGATATGTCAGGAGGGAAAAGGAGGATTTTCATAAGCCCTCTGGAGGGCACGCACCAACACTATAGCAAAAAGGAAATGCTTAATGTAATGCTGAAACACCACGTGGCATGTTGTGGGAGATCGGTTGTCCCACCTTCTTGCGTCTTAACAATGGACCAATGATATTCAGAAGGTGAGCCGGGATTCCGTGAGAGAGAGGACCAAGACTGATCTGCCCGGAGACTTCAAGGTTTGAGCCCCAGACCAGGAGGAAAGTGGGGAGCCTCTGCCAGAACTTGAAGGAGGGTAAACCGCACAATGACCAGAAGTCCCAAGGCGTAAAAAGACTAACCCACAGAATGAGGTGCCAAAGCATCACAAGTCTCAAAGAAATTGAAAGTGTGAATACGCAACATTCTGGGAACAGGAGTACGAATCCCAAAGCATCTCGAGCTGAATTCTGGGAATCGGAGTGAGAATCCAAAAGCGTTCCAAGCGTGGAGGGTGAACAAAGCCTGAGCCAAGCATCAACTTCAGGAGGCATGAACTGATTGAAAAGACTGTGAAGGGTAAGAAGCCATACACAAAGAAGCAGGTCTGACATCTACAAAGATCCGTACACTAAGTCTATTCAATGAAAGATGTGAGAGTTTCATTGATACAACTCGGTCACAGGTATTTACCAAGATTGTACCATTCTGGTAGGAGTAGCATCCCCTCCAGGAATGTTGCACTTGGAAGGAGCAATGGCTCCGTATAGCTGGTCAACTGGTTGATTCATTGAGCCTCGGTACAGCAGATGGACGCCTACTCTCTAAGAGTGGGCCTTCTTCTGCAAACGCCTGGTAGCTGCTGAACTCTAAGTACTCTTATGTGGTTACAACAATTACAGACCACTGAGGAGAGAACGAGTGGCCTTCTCGCCCATGTCAGACTAAGCAAATAATGGCTTGGATGGAAGCATAACTTCAATCGCAGGAGCCATCAGATAGGCCATGATGTCTAGCAATTTAAGGGGAAATGGAGGTTACGGTTTGCATAGTGCTTTGGGCTCTTTTAAACCTGAAACAATGATTATGCACCCACCTACTGGGTTGCTACGACAGATCCACACGAGGAAATATTTTGCGCCTTGAAACACTTGTGTTTAAGGGCGTTATAAATGCCATATCATATCATAGCAATATCCTCATGTGCCAGGTTGTAGTTACAATAGTGGCGGATGCTGAGTAACTTAGAGGAAGGATCGAATCTGGAGTCCTGGGTGCCATAAATGGCGGTCTAAAATGCCAGTGTTCTGGGTTGTGTTGTGATGTAGAGAGACCAGTCAATTCAGGAAAAGCGGGTGAGACCAGAAAACAGGAGATCCTCCAATTGGAAAGAGCTGGAGGCATTGCATGGTAGGTAGGCTGATGCATTTTTACTTTCACACCTGAGGCTTTGCAGTAAGATTCTGAGGTATGGAGAAAATTATGCCACGTCCAACAAGATGCTCCATATCCGATGAGTGGAGAACATAATGGTGAATTTACTCAGTCAGGTCATCCGTCATCTTGGAAGTTTTGCTTGCCCAATCAGCATTTTGGCAGATTTGTGAGGTGTACTGGAGATGGACCTATTGACTTCCAAGAGCAATGTCCTTCTACCAAGCTTCTGTTACTGCATTTATTAGCAGAATGAATGAGGGTGGAGGGGTAATGCCACCTCATGCCAGTGGTCCAGCTGCCTGCTTTATCCCTTCCCCTCATTTCTCTTGTTACAAACAGTCTCCACTAAAATCCGAAGGGAAAGTGTCCACGTGATCAGCATAGGCTTTCTGTGCCAGGAAATCAGAATTTCTAGTGCGTGTGGCTCTGGTAGTGGCCTAGATATTATTTCTGGCGGGTTATCCATCCCTGGGTAATATTCAGCACTCTCACTCAGTAGCAAACTCAGTAGCCCCATCAGAACGGAGGTTAATCAACTGGGCTTGGAGAGGTTAGTGCTTTCTATGGACGTGGCATGCATGGTTCAGCTGTCTTGTAGACCCTACACTAGAAGGCCGTATAAGCATCAAAGGGTGTCCTTTTAGCTGTAGTGTCTGAAGAAGGCTAGCTTTTCCACTGAAAGGAATTGAGAACATAATGATTGTAGGCAGATATGGAAGGATTAAACTGTTTGGGTTTCTTATTTGTATGGTTACTGAAACTTTTCTTCTGCTCACTCCTTCCAGGAATAGCGGCCCTTCCCCCATGGTACTTAAGTTTGGTGTTTAAGTCTTTAAAATATTCTCCATTTCAAATGATCGAGGAGGTATCTCTAGAGAGTTTGTCTTATAAGGTATTATTAAGAGTGCCGACTGGCCAATACTAGAGCTCTGGTTCGATGATCTGGTTCTTAGGTAAGGTCCATGGATCTTTCTATTTTGATCAGCACATAGTTCTGAGGTCTTTCTTCTGCTCCATGGCTCTTTGGATGGTGATAACTTGTTGGATGTCAAGAGAGTGGTTATGATCTATGTTGACAAGTTGCGGGCCTTTCAGAAATATCAGAATATTTTAAAATCCTTCCCACTAACCTGGGGTTGGTATGGTTATGACTTTAGGGAGCTGGATAATCATGAACAGGCAGATGGGAGGTCATGAAGCTTATCAGTGTGCAGGATAGGAGTTAGAGGGGTGTGGGTTGCTAGAGTGTATGTAGAGGAATGGAGATTGAAAAAGTTACTTTGGGAAGAAAAATCTGTCTTCAGATCTGACAAGACCTCATCAAGTGAACACTCCAATGAGGAAGTGAAGGCTTAATATGAAGGAAGCACATTTTGTAATTAAGACATTTCATAAGGTACCACCTTCAAAATGACACACTGACGTGACATGCACACAGTGATTCCAACTGCTGGGAGGTGCATACTAAGAAAACCAGCCAATTTTCTAATCGCATCATAGAATCTTGAATCTCTTCATTACATCATTAAATGGCCGTAAGTCATCAAGGTGGCTGCCACCAAAAAAGCTTGCCTGTCAAAGAGAAAGCAAGCTGTTTACCAATATAAATAGTTAAAATTGGTTTAGGGTGTAGGTCCTTTAGCAGCCCAACGAGTTCAAATAACCTTAGTACGTAAACTGTCAGCTTCCAGAAAAAAATAAAGCGAGCTCACTGAACATGCTATTCTCCCCAGATACTGTTCAACATACTCCTAGAACCCAGCCTATAAACCAGTTTAAATATTTCAAATGGTGTTATAGTGTGGTGAGGCAACAACCAGAATAAGATCAAATTACTTTAGAAAATAGGTGTCTCACAACTAGACACAATTGAAATGGCCTTAGGGATTGTTTATCTGCCACGTGATATACCTGAAGTAAACTTAGAAACTAGGCGTCCACCAGGAGAAACATCTTATACAATATTAAACACAATGGGCCTCATTACGACCCTGGCGGAAATTGCGGTGCAAAATGCACCATGGAGCACGGCGGAAAGCTGCCGATAGCGCCATGGGGGTTGGCGGATTTTCCGCCCCATTCCGACCTTGGCGGGGCGGTAAATCCCCAATCCCCATTTTACCCTTCCCCATTCCCATTTTTGCCCCATAGGGTATAATGGGAGTGGGGAAGGCGTTAATTACGCCACCGTAAAATACGGTGGCGTAATTAACATCAAGGTCCCGTAGCGCCATGGATTTCTCCGCCCGGAAAAACCAGGCGGAAAACGGCTCCATGGCGCTACGGGAACTCGTAGTAGGGCGGACGGGTCCGCCGCGAATAACGCTGGCGTAAACCCACTCCGCCAGGGTCGTAATGAGGCCCAATATCAGAAATTAGGCTGTCCACCACAGAAACGGACTAAAGCTGTCTGCAACAAAAAAAGCAACTCAACAGGTCTGTGATTAGCTATGCTAAACCAATTTTGACGGAATACCAAGAGAGCTTTTTTGATTTTGAATAATACAATTCTGTTGGTAAATCTGTTTCTGAAAGCAGCATCTGCTAATCAGACCCCAATTTTATAATTCTCCATGCCGAAAAGCATAACACACACACACATACCTGCAACCGGCACTTGACATCCCCAGCACCTGCCCTGCACTGGCAGCAGTACAGGTTCAAATGTCACATGTGCATTCCTGAACACAGCTGCTGGAACTGAAAGTTCCAACATGCTGAGTTGGATTTTTAACTGTCTGCACTTCTGGATTAAACTATTATAAATGTGTACCATAGCAGCTTGGTAACAGTTATTAATATCTAGATATAAACCATGTCTAGTTATGACAAGGTGGCTATTGAGATTACACAATTTTACAGACACAAGAATTGAGTGTCCTATTATTGTCAGCTTGGTGTAGTGACTCGTTCATAACAAGACCTGATGTGGTTACACACAGGCCAGACAGCTAAAGCACAACAGTTATGGTGGGTTCAGCTCAGGAAGCTTCTCTTTGATCCCACTGAGGACTGTCAACACCTTCCTCCAGGGAACAGGAACCCTACCCAGGAAGTCCCCATGGAAACAATGCTTTAAAGACAGTCCAGTCATGACAATGGCCATCTCACACCTGGGTGCTGGTTACTGGAGTCCTTTTGAAATCAGCAGACTGGGGAAGAGGTCAGTGTTAGACTAGTCCAAAGGAGAAGTTGAGTCCAAAGAGGGGGTCTTACCATCTTGGATTTCGCTAGGGCTCACCAACCTCCTGTTACCCCACCCAACTTCCTGCAGATAATGCACTCTGGGTATGACATCAGCAGACAAAGGACACTTGTTACAGAAGCCTGGATTGGACCCATAACAAAATACTCCCTCTGGGACAATCTCAGTTGTAGCATTTAGCCTATATGAGAGGGGGGGCTCCCTTAGTTGAATAATGTATAGACTACTGAAGAAGAATTCATCTGGAGCTCTGTTGGGAGTGGAGCCAGTGCCAAAGCCTTATGCCAGAGAGGGTAACACAGATCTCCAAGAAAAGGGCATGTCTTTTCCTTAATAACCCACAAGAAACATTTAGGACGACCTGCTAGATGGACAAGGCCTACTGCAGCTGAGACCACTTGTACCCAGGAACCTGCTCCTTGGAGGTGACAGAGCCTTGCACCTGCTCTTATACCTTCCTGGTTGGGGAATGCAGAAGAAAGGAAACACCTCATCCCTGGAGACCCTGGACTGGATCTCCAAGCAACCCAGAAGTCAAGGAACAGACCTAGGACCAGGTTGGCAACCATTTGTAAACTACAACGACCCATACATTACTGGTTGCAATGAGCTTTTTTGTGACCAGAATCCATTTGCAGCTTTTTGAATCACACCATGTATTGGGCCCAGTCTAACAGCACATCAACCAGACACTGAATCACTGCCTCAGAAAGTTCTCAGACGCATGGATTGATGCTGTTGAACCCCAAGAGCCAGCAACAGATGTATTTGAAGTGGTGCAATCCCCATGACCTTCCTCAAAGGCCCTAGTGACATTTAAGACACTGTTCTCTTTACCTTTTAAAAGATATCTTCATTGAACAGGAACATTTATTGTTTAAATCTGTCTCTTCCTGTCTTCAAACCAAAAGTGACCCTTTATTCCAAAGTCTGAATTCTCTTTGTTGTTCCTTACACACATGAGTGTTTCTATTAGTTATGTTTACCTTTAGTTTAATTAAAGTGTTGCATTTGTATAGAATCGTGATTGGACATTTGTTTTTACTTGGTACCACAGTACTACTGCTGTGAATTGCGGAGCTAAGTGTTTTGTGTGAAGGCAGTGTGCATCCCGAGCTCCTGACTATGTTCTTGCTGTTACTGTGACCCAAGATTATGTGCTTGGATTTTAAAGGTCGCTTCCACTTTAAGAACAACCTCCACCCATATTAACTGGAACCCATGCGAAGTGCACGCGCAAAGTGAGGAGCTAACTGTTTTGTGTTTGGTGTGCCGAAGTGGAGCCACTGTTCTTAAATCGATGAAGGTGATTGATGAGACCTTCCCTTTTAAAATATACGTGCTGCATGACTGTCTGTTTTAATACAGGGCCAATCCGGCATTATAACTTTGAACACTTCATGAATTGACTCTTTGCAACTGTAGATTTCAATTGCCTCATAACTAAACAAGCAATCGATTTTAACAACCGTCTTTTGGAATCAGCTGTCTGCCCAGGCTTATCATATTTGTGCTGTGAACAGCTCTCCGGATAGCAGACGAACAGCTGGCATTTGTGTGCCTCCTCTCCTGAACCTACCGCTTGTTTGATTTGACCTAGTGTGACATAAGTGACTGTCGTTTTCATCTTTTAGGGGGATTATCTTTTAGTAACTGCTATCTAAAAAGTTGAGACTCTGTGCCGGTGGGCATAACCCCTCCGAGCTGAGCATTGATAGCTGTTCCGAATACACGGAGCAGGTGCACATTAAGTCCTAATCTAGCTATGGGCGACTGCAGGCGAAAGCCTTTGAACCGATCGTTAGACTGACTGCAACATACCTGCCGAAGCGGATCCGAGACACATGCTTTTACTCTTCTCATACTAGTGGTCTGTGTTGCACCAGCGTCTCTGGGTTCCGTTATTCTGACTATTGCCTTCGCTTTTGCCCCAAACACATCTTTACAGTTTCATTGTTATCACTTTCAGTCAGCTCAGTTTACCAACTAACCAGCAACCTAGCGATCGGCGACTGTGGGCAGAAGCCTTTGAACCAATCGCTAATTTTACTACAATACAATTGCCGAAGCCGACGGTCGCTATATATTCCTATGCCCTTTTTGATGGCTGCTGGGTGGAATTCTATCCAAATATTAAGTGAATGAAGTTGGTAGGCTTTTGCCTGTGAACCGACCTTTACTTCTTGAGTTAAACACCGGAAGCTGGCTATTAAACTCTCTCTTCTCTGACATATTCTGCTACTAAGCGAGCTGCAGGTGATTATTGATTGTAGGCTGAGGGGTGTAAGCCAGTTATTTAGTAGATGAACAGAACCTGCAAAGACCACCAGTGAACATTTGGCGGCACGTTGTATAATTAAACTGACGTTTGGAGACTGCGGGCCGAAGCCTTTGATCCAATCGTTGCCTCTAATGAAATATAATTGCTGCCAGTAATATATAGCGGCACGTTTTACATATAAACTAACGTTTGGAAACTGCGGGCCGAAGACTTTGATCCAATCGTTGCCTCTAATGAAATATAATTGCGACCAGTAAATATGTAGCAGCAGGTTTTACACATAAACTAACAATCGGAGACTGCGGCTGATGCCTTTGATGCAATCCTTGCTTCTAATGAAAAATAATTGTTACTAGTGAATATAAAGCGGCACGTATTACACATAAAGAAGAAGGCCCCACGCTGTTTAGAGAGGAATGGAACATGTTGGGATAACCCAAATCAAACATACGGTTTTTAAATTGTATTTGCCAACTGATTGTTCAATTGTAAATACATTTTGTATATACTTCTCATCTTGTAGAGGATCAGCTGGACGCATAAGCCCTTACTCCCGCCCCCTCACCCATGTTATACTGGAACAGCAGGAGAAGAGCTGCTTGTGGGACCCCCTGTGCTGTCCCTATACCGCATTGAGTGTACGAGGGACGATATGCACTCAGACAGCCATACCAAATGTAACCTCGGACTGAGAGAGTGGAAGCATGTCTGCACGCACCAATGGATATTATGGAACACTGAGTGACATCTGATGATGTCAGATTGATGTCATGAAGAAGATATATGGGGACATACTGAAACGATATGAGAATACTTAAGAATGATGATGTAACTGAAGCAACAAGAGAAACATGCACAAAGTGATAAAGTAATCATGTATGCAAAAGAAGATAAAGAAACTTGGTAAAATGTAAGTATAAATATGCAGCAATGCAAGGTAGATGAGATACGTAGAAGCTTGCTATAGAGGAAAATATAACCTGGCAAGGAAGGCCATGCTAGGAAAATGGATGCCAGATTGCAAAGATTCATTCTAACTATCTCAGCAACAGACCAGGGTTGCAGAGTCATGAGACACTGTAAAACAGCTTTGTGTGAAAACGAAGAGGAGTCTATGTTGGCCTGGGATCAAGGATGCTATCTGAGGAATAGCTGCAAAGCACAAACGTAGGCAGACGGATAAGCCATGAGCATGAGACATGTTTCTCTTAGATAAAAGAAGATGAAAACATATGCAAGAGCCAAGTATTGGACAATTAACAGTGAATAAGGCTCCTACAAGATGGAGTAAGCAAGCCTCTAGAGGCCAAAGGAGCAATAATTGAATCAAATAGAGACTGCCTCCATGGCCCCATCTTGATTGTGGGGAGGAAACAGGGAGCCTCAGCCAGCATAACTGAATCAAATAGCAGTAAATAGGAGGTCGAAATTGACAAATTTGCGGTCTCCTCACACGTGACGCAGAAATTGAAAACAAGGGCTATTCATTACGCTGTGATTGAAGGTAGTGATGTGCTCATACTCCTTTAAATGTCCTAGAAAAGAGAAGACTACAAGGTCAACTACAGATGGTAAACTTTGGTTTATGGTCTGGCTGATGAGAGATGATGGCCTAGTTGGGAAAGTGGTGAGTAATCTGACGAGACTCAAGCACCTGGGTTTCGGTTTCCTTTCGTGCTACTAGCCGAGCTGAATGTCCAAGGTTGGGTGGGAATGCCAACCAATCAGTGGGTTTATGGGGCAACCTGCTATACAATGTTGCATAGACCAATCCACTGCCATTTTCTCTGCTATAATCAGTATTATACTTCATTTAGAGGTAGTTCGAGGTGTGTTTTACAGATAAGAGACAGCTAATGAAGTACTAACCTGTATATATCCTATAGGTAGATTTGTTCCCCTAACCAATCCCTCCTGCCAGTAGGTTTTACAGTTTGCCACATAGGATGACATCATAGACGAGGCACATTGGTTTATAAGACCTCTGTGTAATCAAGTTTGTGTGTGTGTGAGAAAGCATCAGTCCGATGTCTACCAGGTACCCAGCTTTATTAAATTGAGAATAAAGTAGCACTTTACCATATTTCTTTAGACTGTCAGGTTATTTGGTCTGAGATCTTTATTGGTAATTCCATCTAGTACAAGAGACGCTTCAATGTGCTAGAGCAAAATATGATTTTGATCTCCGAGTCAACATGGTTCTCACATGAACTGTTATGAATGTTTGTCTTTAACTTTTATATGAAAAAACAGACACCTACATGTTTGCTGGCCTGTGAAAATTGCTGGTAAAATTGCTGGTAATTCCGGCACCAGCAATTTCCCCAGACTGGCACAACACAAGTTTGCCGGTGGGGGCCTGATTTATCTCCAGCCAAGAACTGGAGGTAAATCAGGCCCCAACCGGCAAATAAATGCCAGAATATCTGGCACCCTTCTGCAAATCCCCTCCATGGAGTTCCCTGGGGGTTCTCCATGGAATGGGGATTTACTGCTGTTGTATTACCTTTATTATCACAGAAATTCTAGGATATCATGCGCCTGTAATGGTACAGTCAGTTTGCCCGTATACCTTCGGAATTACTGGCAGGATACCAGCAAACTCGTAATTACGTGGTTTGCATAGAGAACAATATGTGTATCATTAGTGTGTACATATATCGAATTATCATAAAAAGGTGTTAAGACCATGGTGGAGTATTGACACTTTATGACTACATAATAATGTGTCTATTACAAATGATTCAAGTCTTGCATAACTTGACAGAATGGGTTTTGTGAAGTTTACGGCATGTCACTGACATGTTTTCCCTAGCAGCATTTTTCCTTTTGGTCTGAATCCTCTGGCATGTTCTAGCTGGCAGTTTGACCTAGGACAAGGAGGTGCCATGGTACACAAACCCCAGATTTGTTGCATAGGAGCCTATCAGCATCTCACAGTATAGCCACAGGACAATGAGTCACTGCCAGGAAAAAGAATGAGGGGATAGAACCATAGCATTCATAGAAGTCACGTTACTAATCCAGCACTTGCCACTAAATACAAGGAGGTTAAACGAAGTGCAGCCTTACATTAAGAAATTTCCATCAAAACCAGCGAGAGATCTGATTATGAGAGCGAGATTGAACCTCTTACAAACTAACGAAATCCTATTCATTAGAGGTTTATCATCGAAAAAAGAATGTCGCTTTTGTACTGATCAATCAGCAACGGAATCAATTTGTCACCTGATCCTTGAATTTCCCAGTACCAGAGGTTTAAGATCATCATATCTTCCGGACATCCTAAGCGAGTTTGCTTTAAGCGACCAAGAAAATTGTTGGGCTAAGTTAATAGGGGGGGGACAGAACGCGATGGCAACTGGCAACCTTTAACATCGTAAAATATGTAAACTCTGCTCTATTGCCACAAAACCCCCCTTGCCAGACACCTAGCAACTAAAATAACTTTTTCTTTAAAGAATCCGTGAGAAAGAGATTCTGTTTCTCAACATGATCACTTTGTAAAAAATCTTAATGATTAAACACAACAAAAAAAAAACACACAAAAAAAAATAGTCACGTTGTTTCCCCATTTTTGCTTCTTAATGCAACACTATTTTTGGGAACAATCGTCATAAACACTGTAGGGATGCTTAAAGCATTCAGGCACAGAATATCACAGCACAAGGATCTGCTATTTCCATTGCATAGGCTTTCTGGAGGATCATAGAGACGCACAGGTAGGACAAGCTATCACCCCTCCACAGAGCAACCAATGGTTAATTGGAGCTGGAGACTGATTCTCTTTGCCAACACAGAGCTGATCTCCACAAAGAGAGATCAACAAATGAACAAGCAATTGACGGGTCATTTGGCAAAATTGTCAGACCCTGCCCTACTGAGAACAGACAAGGCCACATAAAAGTTCTTTGTAAAGAGTTTCTTACATTTTGTATGTTTATGTATAGCTCCTGCAAGTGAGTTGGAGTCTCTCTGACGATGCACAGCAGGCAGAAACACGTGTCTGGGATTGCTGATTGTGTGCTTGTTCAGAGGACAATGCCTGGCATTTCAGTGCTTGACTGCCCTTGTGGGTGGGACCAGACTGCTTTGCAAATGGATAATCTTCTCTGTGAAAGGTCCTGAGAGATAAAATGTGATTGAGACTCTCCCAAGTTGGCCACAGCCCACAGGACAAATGATTACAGCTTTTGCTTGATCTTGGTTGAGAATGTTTCACACTTCGTGTATTAAAACGAAGGGGGTCATTCTGAGTTGGGCGGTAAGGGATAACGGTCACTGGTAAGGAGACTGGTGCCGTTAAACCCTTACCGCCCAATTCCGAGGTCCCTTAGTGGGAGCCACAAAGGACGTGTGGTCTAACCACACGTCCTTTATGGGTCCCGCTAAGGGACCAGGGCGCTAATTACTGGCCTGTTATTCGCGGGCCCGTAATTAGCGCCTTCCCCATTCCCATTGAGCCCTATGGGGGCTCAATGGGAATGGGGACTGGTTGGTTGAATGGGGACTTACCGGGTCTGCACAGGTCGGAATGTCCTGGTAAGTCCCCATTCAACCAGACTGGTCACAGACCCGGTACTGGAGGCAGCCATGGCGCAAATAGCGCCATGGCTACCTCCAGTCTGGGAATGAGGCCCAAAGACTTACTTCGTTTTGATAAAACCTCGATGGAGAAGTCAAAGGCCGGTGGAGGCATAACGATCACACAGCCTTTTCCTTGGCAGCGATGATCTCTCCAAAAAACGGGCAAGGTTTGATGGATATGGGTTGTTTGACTGAGGGCAATATATTTGTGGCGGAATTGGCCGTATACGATTTTGCCGCAAATCTATTTGACCTTCAGTTAACCAACCCAAATCCCTGTCCCGCCAGCAGCCCTATATCAATCCCCCCTCCCCATCTTACCTTTTTTGCGAGCCCCTGGCCGCCGGCACTTCTGCTATACCCCTGAGGTGTCAGTTCCGTCCCCCCAACGTGGAAGCGGGGGACACCCCTGCAACCCCCAAAGCCCATAATACTGAACATGGGTAGCGGGGGACATGCCTGCAACCCCTCCTCCTCATGTTTGGTATAATGGGTTTTGAGTTTTTTGTAGTGGCTGAATTTGGCCAATTTGTCCATACGGAAATTTTTTTTCATCAAATTGGGAGTTTCCGAATTGATCGGGGCAACCAGAGTGCATGTTCATGTTACCCTGGCAGCATAACGCCTGACCAGAGCTCAGATGTGGGTTGAACAAGGTACAGAGACTTATGGTCTTTTTTACCACTACGTTTCTTCTATAGAGCAAGGATAAGGATGGAATGATGGCTGAATACCGAAAGCCCTTTAGCGCCTTGCATGCACAGGGTGATGGATGTTGGCACTTTCATTAATGGGCCTCAGGCACCTCCTATACCTTGCAGAGCGAGGGCAGTGGTTGGTTAAAGGTTGGGGGCTGGACCCCCACCGACTACCGTCTCAACACAATACCTGATGGAGATGATCCTGAGGGACGGAGGCAAAGCACTGAATGAGAAGTCCGAATGAAGTGCCACTCGACATGCAAGAGAGGATCCAAAAACATCTGAGTTGAGGAACATTGGCATGGGTGAGTTTTGGGGAAAGCAACATGCAACTGGATCAGTGGCTTTAGGAGGCGATCAGGCACAGAACCACATATGTTGTGTACCGTTACATGGAAATAGATTTTGCATGCACTGAGTGACACAGTGATATACATGCAGTGTACCATACCGTGAAATACTACTTACCCAGAGAGCACTCCCAGAACAAGATTGAGGACAAAAAATGATCCGATGATGATGAGAGGGATGAAGTAAAGCCAGTTCCACGTGGCTCCTAAGGCATCATTGGTCTACAAGAGAACAAAGCAAAGAAAACGAGTGAGGTTAAGTTTGATTCTCACCACACAGGTCTGAGTCCAATCTTTCCTCACCCAAGAACAGTAAGTTCAGACTCCATCTTGGCCCACAAGAGCGTCTGAAATTCACGATTAACTACAAATCCCTTGCCAAGTGCAGGACGTGGGATAGGAAACTGAAGGGCCACATCTAGACACAGCACAATATTTGGCAGCGGGACATAACTAGTGTCTGGAATGGCTTAAGAATCACCAGGAGCTACGGCAACTTCAAAAGTGGCGTGACCTAACAAACGCAGCCAATTTTTCATACATGGAAGGAAAATCTGTTTCAAAAGGTGTGTTCAAACATAAATAACCTGAAAAAAAATCGACCAAAATAAGAATATTCAAAATTTAAAACCAAATCACTCACGGCAAGATAGCTCATGCTGTTAAAGTGTCTGCTGCAGAAATATGTGTCTACCCCGCATGTAAAAAATTCCAATCCCAGCAAGAGAGCTCATGGAGTTATTGTGCAAATTTCAGTGATCTGCAAAACATTTAGGCAAAGATTCCTTCCCCAAAACACGACAACTCTGGACCACTCTCGCTTTTCCAACGCTCCACCCCACTAATAAAGCAGCATAGAGACAGCCAACTGAAGAACAAGTATTCACAGCTTCTTCTAATCTGTACAATATTCTTGGCAGACGCTCATAACCACCAAAAACCCCTGCGATTCTCTTGTGTTCAATCAGAAAATACTAGTAATCCCTCGTCTACAACAAGGACTTCTGCACACTATCTCACCCACACAGCCACTAACGATTAGCATAAGCACCTTCTCAGCATATCCTGATGGATAGGAAATTAACCATGCCAACAAGAAGATCCTCATAATTGTGTTTCATGTACATTGCAAGATCCCAGCAATCATCCAAAGGCTTCAAAGCCCTGCCTACTAATGATTAAGGCCTGTTATGTGTTGGAAACTGTTTATATCCTTTGTGATGGTGTCCCATTGAACAGCACGGGAAGTGGGGCAACAGGTCCATAGGGCCCCGGGACACCCAGTGTTTCTCCCTCTTTCTGGATCTTATTAGCAGCATCACTCATGCGACCCTACATCTGTGAAGATTGACAGACTCGAACCATTTTTGATGGGCAGAGTGCCAGTGATCCACAGGTGGAGATTTCAGTTGTGTTACCTAGCTTTGAGGAGAGAGAAGCGACGCAGGTCCAGTGACAATTACCAACAGTGGCTAAGTCCTAAGAACCTATGGGTAAATTAGGGGTCTGAGAGGGCAATGCTAAACCAGTGGGGTCAGAGCTGTGAAGCAGCCAATTTATCAGGGCTGACAGAGTTGGGTGCCTTGTGGATCTGGGCCCAAACACTGATAGGGACAACCCTGAATACCCCAGAAACAAGTGGTTGTGAAATAGCCAGAGCCATAATCCGGATTCTGGTGGAACCTGAAAAACCCACCAAAAAACTGATGTCATATTGCTGGGGTGCACAAATGAGTGGGTTACTCGAGAACACAGAGCCAGGAGGGCTCACTGAACCCTTTACTGGGTAGCTCAAAATGACTGTAGCCTGAAAATCGATCCAGGATAGACGGGAAAGAAGGAACAAGTTACTTACCTGTAACTGTTGTTCTACAGCAGGGGTCTGGCATGGATTCACATGCTCATGAATATTACACGTCGTCAGGCTGGGATCCTCGGTAAAGAAAAAATCAGTTTCAGTTTTGTTTCTGAACTGTCTTTCTACTAGTAACCAATCACTGATCTCTGGGTCATACTGCCCCCAGCCAATGACTGCCCTCTACCTAAGCCCCTCCTCTGGCAGCCATCTTCAGATTTGGTAGCACATAATGTGGCAGTAGGACCAAGAGAAGAGCCGCAGAGGGGTAGGTGGGAGGGTTCGCATGTGAATCCATGCCAGAACCATGCTGGAGAACAACAGTTACAGGTAAGTAACTTGTTCCTTCTCCAGCATGGGGTCTGGCATGGATTCACATGCTCATGAATACAAGAATACATAGCAGTGTGTACATGTACAACCACGGGAGGTGGCAAGGCTCAACATTAAGCATTTCAACAACTCAACATTAAGCATCTCTTACCTCCTCACCAGGCTCACCTTCAAGCAAACAGGTTGCTCAGCACTGCCTGGCCGACTCTGGACTCCTCCCTGGAATCCCAGTCGACACAGTAGAATCTCATGAAGATGTGCATCGACCTCCACGTAGCAGCCCTGCAGATGTCCAGCCGGTGCACACCAGACAGGAGCGCCGTAGTAGCAGCGATCGCTCTGGTTGAATGGGCTCTCGGATGGCCGGGCAACAGTCGGTCTGCCAACCGGTGACAGTGCATGATACAGCCGGAGAGCCATCTGAGAGGGCCTTCCCTTGGTTCACAAAAAGCCTTGATGGCTTCGAAAACTCTTTGTGCGGTCCACGTAGAAATTCAGCGCTCTAGCCACATCCTGCGAGTGCAAAGTCCCCTCAGTCGGCGACAAAGGCGACGGGAAGAAAACAGGTAACACTAAGGGCTCGTTGAGATGGAAGTCTAACGGCACCTTGGGCATGAAGGAGGGGTGCGTCCTCAGCACTACCCTCGTCTCGTGGAATGTCAGATATGGAGGTTTACAGGAGAGGGCCTGGATCTCTCTCACTCGTCATGCGGAGGTGATGGCCACAAGAAACACTGTCTTCCACGATAGGAACTTCAGCAGTGCCAAATGCAAGGGCTCGAATGGCGGACCCATGAGCCTGGTCAGCACCACATTGAGCTCCCACGCCGGGGCCGGAGCCTTCACCGGCGGGAACGAGTGGAACAGTCCCTTCAAGAACTCCTTCACCAGGTGATGAGACCACAGCGACGACTGCCCCAGAGTCCAGGTGTAGCGGCAGATAACCGCCAGATGGATCTTGATGGAGGAATGTGCCAGCCCCGCCTTGGCCAGCGACAGCAAGTACGGCAGCACTTGAGGGGCCGTAATCCGTAGAGAGTTGATCTTCTGTGCACGGCACCAGACAGAGAACCTCTTCCACTTATGTCCATAGCACTTAAGAGTCGAGGATGCCCTGGCCTTTGCAAGCACCTCCTTGCAGTCTGCCGGGATATCGTAGCCTCCGAACTCTAGTGCTGCAGCAGCCAGGCCTGCAGGTTCAGCGATCCCGGGTCGTGATGTAGGATGGCGCCTCCTTCCCTAGCGAGAAGATCCGCGTCCGTCGGCAGTTTGACTGGGGGGGACGCTGACATGTCCAGAAGGCCAGAAGGTCCCGGAACCATATCTGCCTCGGCCACGCCGGTGCGACAAGGATCATCCTACACCGGGACCATCTAAGTTGACTGATGAGTCGCAGAAGCAACGGCAACAGTGGGAACACATACAGGAACAGGCCGTCACAGGGGAAAGAGTATGCATCTCCCATGCTCCCCGGCAGGGGAAACCTGCTGGTGAACCTCCGGCACTTGGTGTTCGCGCTGTCGCGAACAGATCGATCTGGGGACTGACCCACCATCAGAATAGGAGATCTACTTGATCCTGCCGAAGTTCCCACTCGTGGCAGGACCGCATCTCCCTGTAGAGTGAGTTGGCGATGGTGTTTTTCACTCCTGCCACATGAAGAGGTACCAGGAATATCCCCTGGGCGACGGCCCAATACCACAGATCCTGCGCTTCCCTGGATAGGGCTGGTCATCTGGTAACCCCTGCTTCTGGATGTAGAACATTGTGGTGGTGTTGTCGGTGAAGACCCGTACCACTTTTCCCTTGAGGGACGGAAGGAAAGACCTGATGGCCAAGAACACGGCCTGGAGTTCCAGGACGTTGATGTGTAGGGACCTCTCCGCTGGGACCCAAAGGCCTCTTGCGTGTAGATCTCCGGTGTGTGCTCCCCATCCCTCCAGGGACGTGTCCTTCTTCACCGTTTCCGGGTGCGCTGGGGTCTGGAAGTCCATGCCCGTCATGAGATGCGCGCGGGTGCCCCACCACCGGATCGCTTGACGGAAAGTCTCATTGAGTGGGATTTTGTCTTCGAAGCTTCCCGCCACTTGCATCCAACGGGCGTCGAGGAACTCCTGCAGTGGCCGCATCTGCAACCTGCACAGACGCACGAGGTAGATGCATGATGACATCATGCCGAGCAGGGACTTGATGGTCCGCACCCCGGCCACCTGCATGGTCAACAACCGTTGTACCTTGCCCAGGATGGCCCTCGTACTTTCCTCCGACGGTGAGGCCAACTGCACCACTGTGTCGAGTCTGGCTCCCAGGAACAGGGCGTCCTGCGACTGTACCAAGTGGGACTTCACAAAGTTGATCGAGAATCAAAGTTCCGTGAGCAGGCAGACGGTCTTCGCTGTGTGGTCGATGGCGAATTCTCTTGACTTTGCTCAGATAAACCAATCCTCCAGGTAGGGGTATACGTGGATCCCCTGCAGGCGCAGCCGCGCTGCCACTGGTGCCAGGCACTTGGTAAAGACCCTTGGAGCCAACTTCAACCCTAAGGGCAGGGCCTTGAACTGGTAGTGCCGCCCTTGGACCACGAAATGTAGGAATTTTCAATGTCCTTTGTGTATGGGAATGTGAAAGTAAACATCCTCCAAGTCCAGCAACGATAGGAAGTCACCTTCCTCCAGCTGTCCCAGCACGTGCTGAAGGATAACCATCCAGAACTTCTGGGCTTTGATGTATCTGAGGCGCCGAAGATCCAGGATTGGCCGTCAGCCGCCGGTGTTCTTTCAGACCAGGAAGTACCGCGAGTATACTCCGGAGTCCCAGAGCCTCTTTGGGACGAGTTCTATTGCACCCTTTCTCAGCATGGCTCGTACCTCCAGAAACAGCTGTGGAACGTGGTTTTCTTTCCTGGCCACAGGTGGGAAAAGGGGGCACTTCCTTTGGAACGCCAGAGTGTGCCCGTGGGTCAGGGCATCCAGCACCCAACGGTCGGTGGAGATGGACTCCCACACGCCGAAGTTCACCAGCCGGCCTCCCACCAGGGTGCTTAGGTGGGGGACTGATGTCACTACCGGTTCAGTCCTGTTTCGCGGAGGCCTTGCCACCCTGGGCTTCTTAGTGACGACAACGGTATCCACCGGCCTTGCTGCGGCCTCTGTAAGCTTCCTGTGACAAGGAACGGGCAGCTTGGCGGTACGACGATGAACTGCCGCAAAATCCTTTGGAGGCACCTTGAGATTTGCCCCTGGAGGTCCGAAAGAACGTCCGTTATTGATGAAGTGTGCCTAGGGCACGGGCCGTCTCGTGTCCACTTTGATGGCCTGCAGCGACTCATCCACCGCTTTCCCGAACAGGTTGTTTCCATCAAAGGGCATGTCCAGTACCCTGGTCTGCACGTCCTGACGGAAGTCAGTGGCCCTGTGCTAACAACGCTGGCGCAGGCAAACGCTGTTGCCCATCTGACGAAAACCGGTATCTGCGATGTCCGTAGCTACAGTGATGGTGTGATCCGACGCCACCTCGCCTTCTTGCAGGATTTTAGGGCCTCCGCCCTCTTGTCGTCCTGGAGGAAGTCCAGGATAGGGGCGACCTTGAACCACAGCTCCCTATCATAGCGGGCCATGATTGTGAGGGCGTTGGCCGCCTTGATGGTCGTCGCTGCCGATGAGATGATTCGACGTCCCATGGCGTCTAGCTTCTTTCCCTTGCTGTCCGGTGGGGAAGTGGAGGATGACACCGTCGCCCCTGCCGCTTTCTTCTTGGCTGCAATGGAGACTACGGAATCCGGGGTCGGTTGTGCCCTGAGGCACATGGGAGTGGAATCCGGCACCCGGTTCTTCTTTTCGTACCGGTTTCTCTTCGCAGGGGCCGTGGAAGGGTTCTTCAAAAGGGACAGCCCTTTGCCCCATATGTCGTTCCACTGCTGGACTGAGAGTACGGTTTTCCTGTTGGCTTCCCGTCATTGGTAAAGAAAACCACCTTTCTTTTGTTCCTCGGGGCACAGCTGGCAAAGTTCCGAGGCCCTGGCGATCATGACCTGAAAGGAGCCAATTTAGTCGGGGGGGGGGGGAAGCCCGGGCGGGAGGCGACGGAGATCCATTCCGTCGTCTCCACCGTGGTCAGTCCCCGTCGTCGCCGTCTCTCTCCCCGTCTCCGTCTTGTCCCTCGGAGGGGGGATGCGGGTGAAGGCTGGAAGGGAGGGGGAGGATGGACTCTCCTCCGCTTGCTCGGTGGGCTCCCCAACGATCCAGGTGCTGTCATGAACCATGGACATAGCCCCTTCTGGTCTTCCTGGTCCTGGTCCAGACGGAGAGTGTGCTCCTTGATACTTCCAACATGGCCGTACCGTGTTCCGTACTAGCCTGTACGTCGGACACGGCACGTTCTATAAATGGGCCACGCCCCCGCGCCTCCGCGCGTCTCAACGCTATCTCTAGGTAGTGTCTCGACGTGTGTGCGCTGCTCGGCGTTATCCTTCCAAGTTCCTGGCCAACTCCCTTATTCTTTCTTCCTTTTCCCCTGTTTCCAGAATCTCTTACCTTTCTTCGATCCTCTTCCTGGACGTCCTGTAACACGCGACTTCCTGGAACTTTGAACGCTCGCGCTGGAGTCAGACTCGACTCGTGCGCACTTGTACTGTGGCGTAGGCATCGGTTGTGACGGGAACGTCGGCTGGGGAGTGGGGTCCCCCGTTTCCTTCACGGCCCGCAGCTCCTCGTCGGCTCCACCGTTGCTCTGTACGTTGGCCTCGTTGGGGCCCTTCCCGTAGATCCTGAGCTCCTCGAACTTCTTGTCAAGGATAGCTTTGATGCCAGCCAGCTCATCGTCAGAGGTGGTGTCCGTGTCCGTTAGGGCTACCGGCCCCCCCCTCTTTCTCATCCCGGGGTTCCACAGGTATCTTCTCGATAGGCTGGAAAGATTTTTCCCTCTGGGTTGGCAGGGAAACTCTAGGCCCGGAAGTCGTCTCCACTGGGGTAGCCTCCGCAGGCTTCGCCAGGGCGGCCACGACTCCTTCAGTCGAGGCCTTCGCCGTGTGAATCAGGGCCTTCACGACCTTGGGCGCGTCTGAGGGCTTCACCTTAGGGGGAGGGTCACCGCCTCGCCCCCATCCTCCTTGGCTTTCTCTGTCGGGATCGACTGGGGTTTCTCCCGAAGCTTACCCGGGTTCTCCGACTTCCTTTTCACCGAGCCAGAACGTTGGCTCGTGGATGATGGCGTCTGTGACATCGCGCCGTGCCTGGCTCATGGTGCCCACGGACTCGCGGTGCTTTGCCTTTGGTTGGGCCCCCATCACCGGAGTGCCTTCAAAGGTCTTAGAAGACCACTTGGACTTCTTCTTCTCACCTGCTGCTGAGCTCTTCGCTTACAGCCACTTCGTGTAGCACGCGATTGTACGCCTAATGGAAAGCAGAGGGATCTAACCCGGTTATTACAGCGGATCTATTACTTTTGAAATAGGGGCATCAGTGAAATCCACTACCTTACTTATGGAGCTATGACTAAGAAATAGCCCTGATTTGAAAAAGGTCTCAGGGAGACCGAAAAACGTGCCATCACTCAAGGGCACTTTGCAAATATAATATAAATAATAAAAACAAGATTATTGGGCACTGTCTCCTTCCGGATTATTTATACTTTTCACCCAGTTCCTAAACAGTTTGAATCCAGTAGGTGTCGAATCTCCTTTGTCCTGGGCCATGTTCGAATCGGGGTAGGCCTCAAAGGTCTTCAAGAATCCTCCAAGAAGTGTAATTCGATGAAAAACCATCCTTGAGGGGCGTAGAGATTTCCGAAATGGGTCCCCGTTGATCGAAATAAGAGTCGGTGGAGCTTGAGACTCGAATTGCCCAAAAAAATAAGAGTAAACTCTTCGAAAAAACGCAATACGCAGTAAAAGCTCGAGAGCTACAGCACGCGGACTCCCAACACTTGAACGTGTGGTAAAAATCTGAAGATGGCTGCCAGAGGAGGGGCTTAGGTAGAGGGTAGTCATTTGCTAGGGGCAGTATGACCCAGAGACCAGTGATTGATTACTAGTAGAAAGACGGTTCAGAAACGAAACTGAAACTGATTCTTTCTTTTTTTCTTTACTGAGGATTCCCAGCCTGACGATGGGGAATATTCATGAGCATGTGATCCATGCCTGACCCCATGCGAGAGAAATGGACAGTCATATAGAAGGTCATCAGAGACCAAACAACCGCAGCCCAGCTATAGGCGTTCAGCTGCCAGGAAGAGGTTAGTGAAATCCAGCAACTTTGAGACCTGTGAGTTACTTAGTTAAAACCTGTCAGGATATTTCAGCTCTGATCAAAAACTATTCTATAGTAGAAGTTTCATCTCAGGAATCTGGTCCTTATTTCAAACTTTATTTGTGCTTATGTTATCTACTGGCTCCTATGATGTTGTGTATGATAAATCCCTTGTGATGACAATGAGTACAAGTCTATGTTCATCTCTCTGCCGATGACATCAGTAAAAAAGAGCGAAAAGATTGAGAAGAGATCTGAGAGGCATAATGCTAGACAATTGTTATGCCTTTTAGGGATTTAAAGTCTGGGAAAGTGAGGTTACTCAACATATCCTGGAAAGGGAGTCATCTGAGATCATTCGGCCTGCCAATAGGAAGCACATGATTATTGAGGGCCCAGGTCTCCAGAAGTATTTACGGTGGGCCCAGCATCCTTTGCAGAATTTTGTTATTGGCAGGATGCGTTTTAATTGCATTCATTTGAGAGCTGTGGTGGCGGCCTGGTCTAATGGGAATAAGAACCAATCATGTAGCGTTTGCGATGCGCCCAGAGAAGACCAGGCACATTTCCTATTGTTTTGTGCAGCTTTTTCACCCATTAGAGAGCGCGCGCTGAAACCAGTTTTGCACGAACAGGGATTTTGCGGTTTTCAGCCTGCTCTGTATGATCCATTAGGGGCAGATTCAGTTTGTTTGTGCGGCTTGGGCTTTATTATCATTCTTAAAGAATGCATTATCTGTGAGGACATTTTCTATTGAAATTTGCTTGAAAGGTTTTCCTTTTTGAATTTTTGCAATGTTTTTATGCTCTTAGTGCTGCTTGAAGTGTAACTTTTGATTTGTAACTGTGCTGTCTATGCTGCTGTTTTCATGGGTATGCTTGTACTCCCGAAAGAAACCTTTACTACTACATAAGGCTAGACCTGGGAGGCAGCCAGGCTGTCGGGCTGATAGGGTTGAGAGCCTTGTTGACCTGGCAGAGACCAACCCTTAGGTAACCCACCAGGATAACCGGTCTACAGATGTATTCTCATAGTGTATTGTCGAAAGCAAAAAGGACCCACAGTTCAAAATAAATTCAGAGTTCTTTTTAATTTATATCAGAGAAGCAGAAGCAGGAGTTATGTAACTAAAAAGAATATAGTCCCACAACCTCATATAACCAGGGAGTGTCTCGTCGCGCCTTGAAACACTTGTGTATAGGCACGCTATAAATGCCATATCATATCATATCATTTCATATCATAATAGTAACTCTTCACCAATGTGAAGAATCTAAACGTTCCTTTCGAAGAACAAGAATAGATTCACAGTTCTCCAAACCATCAGGAAGACACATAGGCCACCTCACAATTAATAAAACTGCCTATCACCCACACATACCTAATACACTAGAGCGATCCCAAGTGGCTGAAATAAACTGGCTGACATGGGTTCATTCTAACAGCGGCCACACATCACGACACTTTATATCATGCAAACGAAAGGATAACGTGTGTGCCTGAATCACCAAGCACTGATGAATGAGCACGTGATTGTGTGCCATCAACAAAATACACCAGACACAAGAAATTTAATTCAGCACCTTTATTTATACAGCAGGACAAGTTGATAGAATGTCTGCTGGGAAAATGAAAGGTGATCACAAAACAGGATAGTCTTTATAGTTTGACTAAAAAACAGCTGCCAGGAGGAGCATGTCTAGGCCCGTGGGTTGGACCATTTGCCTGTTGTGTCCTGGGTTATCAGATTGGTCAGGCTCTTGGGTTCCGCTTCCCCACCAGGTGTTTCCCCATTCCTCATTGTCATTCTCATGTGTTGTGCCTTTTTCCTTATTGTGGCTCTCAATAATTGCTGGATTGATTTTGGGGTAGGAATGACTGTCATGGGGTCTGTGTGGCTCTCCCGTCTGTCACCCTGGAGCACCAGTGAATGGCTTCCCTGCATTTCAACCCTCAACACGCATATGAAGTCACTGGACACCTTCAGCTCCCCATGTCCCTGGTAAGCATCTTGACACGGGCGAGCTTGTGTGCCACACTACCACTCTGCTGCGTAACTCCTATTTTTGCTATTTCTCTGTAGTTAGAAAAACACCTGCAAGAAAGTTTATGGTCCTCACTATGTTCTGCTATTTGTATTGGGGTCACCTGGCACAGGAAGGTGGGGAGGGAAGGCAGACTCTGGTGGAGCCAATGTGTAACGCCTTCAGAGGTTGCACTATAGAACGGGTGGCTTCCCCCAGAGTCTCCTGCCCTGTCCCAGTGGCTCCCCATTAAGGTGACTACCAATGTTGCTAAGACTGGAAAAGATCGAGGCTACAGTGATGGCGGGACTTGGGGCTAGCTAGCTTTTTGGTTGTGGCCTCTGAACATCTATCCGGTGCTACAACCAAAAGACCCGGGTCTATAGCCCACCGATCTACCACGTGAGTACCACGCAATACCACGCTGTGGGATAATAATATCAACTGTTATCTAAGCGCTTAGATGCCTGCGGGCTTGTAGCGCTACATAAAACTAGATATTATTATTATTATTATTATCTCCCTCCTAGCAGCGTCCCACAGTCATCACATACGCACCTCTCCGAGCATCATCAAACAATGCGTGTGCAATTGGCAGACCGGTGGTAGAAAAGGGTGGTCCGAGGCATTTCAAAAGCGCAGCCAGTTTCAGAAATGGGTTGTGCTTTGAAATGCATTAAAACAACGCATCCTGTTGCACCTGTTTAATACAGGCTATTCGGGGCTGGGTGAATAATGCATACACTGGTCTTTTGCGACCCGAATTAGCATTTTTGCGACATAGACCACAACAGTATCCTGTTAACTTTCAAATCCCTTAATTATAAATAGCAATGGCCTTTTTGTTTGTTTTTACAAGCGACATGACCAGGCCTTTAAGGCGCATCTCGGTGGCTGCCAGCCAATGTAGGCTCAACGCCTATGAATACATTGGCGACGGCCGATGGCCTGTGCATCGTCTGCCCTGCACACAGTCCCCATGAAGTGCGCAAGTCACCTTTGTGAATTCACAAACCTGCACATTTCCGAGGAATGATCTGAACAGAATGGGGGGCCAATATTTTGAATCTCAAGTGGTCCTCAGATACCACGTGCATTCACTGCAAAGGTCACTATTGCTCCGCAGGGGTTAAAGTACATTACTGGTTGAGTAACAATAAAAAGTAACATCAAATTAAATAAACCAGGCTTTAAGGTCAGCCTTACACACGATATCTTTCTTTACAACAAAAAATCACACATCTCACATCAAACTTTTCTCACAAGGAAATAAAATGTACAAAAATCATATGAAATGTTTAAATGTTAAAATAAAATATAGTGACACATACAAAAAAACTTTACTGAGCAGCCCCCCCCCCCTTGTATACATTCGTGTCCCTTCTGTCAATAATGTATGATAGGCTCTGTGGCAAAGTCCCCCTTGGCTTTAACTGGGGTTGGAGGATGCGGTGGTCTCTGTGGTCTGTACAGCCACCCGCCATGTGATGCTGAGCCCAGAGGAGGCACAATGGTGATCCCCTGGACCAGCCAACTTAGCCCAGGACTGAGGCAGGGGATGGCAACGGGCAGTCTACGCTTAATTATCCGGTGTTTTTAAGGGATCTTCAGGTGCAGCAGGGAGATTGATGCACCAGTGACCCTGTCAGTTAATCCAACTCTAAAGCAGCTTAAATGAAAAGGAAGTGCATAGCTGAAAGTCTTACCAACACTCCTGAGCCCTCTGGAGGCATGCCAAATACAGCAGGTGGCGTGTCAACCAGCGCAGGCAGAAGGAAGATAATGCACAAGGGCAGTCTGCTCAGTGGCATCCAGAACGCACGCATGAGATCCAAAATGGAAGCTGGGCCTCCAATCGGCTTCATCCACATCACTGTGCATCACGGCAGGGACATAGAGCCAGGAGGTGAAAAGCCTTTAGAGTACCACTGGACTATTTCCCGTACAGGCGATTACAAGTATACAGAGGTGTTTCAATTGACAAATAGGGCAGCCCATTGGGAGGGACTATTCCCTAAAGAAGCAGCAGGGAAGTTGGCAGGAGCTGTCTAGCTAGGAGCGGAGGCGATTGGGAGTGGAAGGAGGTTAGTGAATGATCACAAAGAGAAGCGGCTGGAGTGAGCAGAAGAGAGGTGGAACGAGCACAGAGAAGAGCAGCTTGTGAGAGGAGAAGAGAAGGGTGCGAGAATGAGAAGAAAGGTGTGAAGGACCACAATAGATGCAGGTGGAGGAGAGCTGAGAGAGGCAGGGAATGGACTGGAGAAAGAGGTGGTTGGTGGTGTGAGAAAAAAGGAAGAGGAAGAACACAATCTGGTGGAGGTTTGGTTGAACATCAGGCAGTGTGAAGGAAGCACGAGGAGGAGGCTGTGAGGAGAAACCAGGAGGAGGCTGGAAGGAGGCACAAGGAGGAGGCTGAAGGAGATACGAGTAGGACGCTGGAAGGAGAATCCAGGGGGAGGCTGGAAGGAGAAACCCGGAGGGTGAGGAGGGTGGATGACATACAGATAATAAAGCCCATTGGAAGGGACTATTCCCTAAAGGAGCAGCAGGGACGTTGGCAGGAGTTTTCTAGCTAGGAGCTGAGGTGATTGGGAGTGGAAGGAGGTTAGTGAATGATCACAAAGAGAAGCGGCTGGAGTGAGCAGAAGAGAGGTGGAACGAGCACAAAGAAGAGCAGCTTGTGAGAGGAGAAGAGAAGGGTGCGAGAATGAGAAGAAAGGTGTGAAGGACCACAATAGATGCAGGTGGAGGAGAGCTGAGAGAGGCAGGGAATGGACTGGAGAAAGAGGTGGTTGGTGGTGTGAGAAAAAAGGAAGAGGAAGAACACAATCTGGTGGAGGTTTGGTTGAACATCAGGCAGTGTGAAGGAAGCACGAGGAGGAGGCTGTGAGGAGAAACCAGGAGGAGGCTGGAAGGAGGCACGAGGAAGAGGCTGGAAGGAGAAACCAAGAGGAGGCTGAAAGGAGGCACAAGGAGGAAGCTGAAGGAGATACGAGTAGGACGCTGGAAGGAGAATCCAGGAGGAGGCTGGAAGGAGAAACCCGGAGGGTGAGGAGGGTGGATGACATACAGATAATAAAGCCCATTGGAAGGGACTATTCCCTAAAGGAGCAGCAGGGACGTTGGCAGGAGTTTTCTAGCTAGGAGCTGAGGTGATTGGGAGTGGAAGGAGGTTAGTGAATGATCACAAAGAGAAGCGGCTGGAGTGAGCAGAAGAGAGGTGGAACGAGCACAAAGAAGAGCAGCTTGTGAGAGGAGAAGAGAAGGGTGCGAGAATGAGAAGAAAGGTGTGAAGGACCACAATAGATGCAGGTGGAGGAGAGCTGAGAGAGGCAGGGAATGGACTGGAGAAAGAGGTGGTTGGTGGTGTGAGAAAAAAGGAAGAGGAAGAACACAATCTGGTGGAGGTTTGGTTGAACATCAGGCAGTGTGAAGGAAGCACGAGGAGGAGGCTGTGAGGAGAAACCAGGAGGAGGCTGGAAGGAGGCACGAGGAAGAGGCTGGAAGGAGAAACCAAGAGGAGGCTGAAAGGAGGCACAAGGAGGAAGCTGAAGGAGATACGAGTAGGACGCTGGAAGGAGAATCCAGGAGGAGGCTGGAAGGAGAAACCCGGAGGGTGAGGAGGGTGGATGACATACAGATAATAAAGCCCATTGGAAGGGACTATTCCCTAAAGGAGCAGCAGGGACGTTGGCAGGAGTTTTCTAGCTAGGAGCTGAGGTGATTGGGAGTGGAAGGAGGTTAGTGAATGATCACAAAGAGAAGCGGCTGGAGTGAGCAGAAGAGAGGTGGAACGAGCACAAAGAAGAGCAGCTTGTGAGAGGAGAAGAGAAGGGTGCGAGAATGAGAAGAAAGGTGTGAAGGACCACAATAGATGCAGGTGGAGGAGAGCTGAGAGAGGCAGGGAATGGACTGGAGAAAGAGGTGGTTGGTGGTGTGAGAAAAAAGGAAGAGGAAGAACACAATCTGGTGGAGGTTTGGTTGAACATCAGGCAGTGTGAAGGAAGCACGAGGAGGAGGCTGTGAGGAGAAACCAGGAGGAGGCTGGAAGGAGGCACGAGGAAGAGGCTGGAAGGAGAAACCAAGAGGAGGCTGAAAGGAGGCACAAGGAGGAGGCTGAAGGAGATACGAGTAGGACGCTGGAAGGAGAATCCAGGGGGAGGCTGGAAGGAGAAACCCGGAGGGTGAGGAGGGTGGATGACATACAGATAATAAAGCCCATTGGAAGGGACTATTCCCTAAAGGAGCAGCAGGGACGTTGGCAGGAGTTTTCTAGCTAGGAGCTGAGGTGATTGGGAGTGGAAGGAGGTTAGTGAATGATCACAAAGAGAAGTGGCTGGAGTGAGCAGAAGAGAGGTGGAACGAGCACAAAGAAGAGCAGCTTGTGAGAGGAGAAGAGAAGGGTGCGAGAATGAGAAGAATGTAAAGGAAGCGGCGCATGATCTTGCCCCTTTCATCACCTCCTTTATCAATTCCTCATTCAAATCGGGTACAGTACCTGACAACCTCAAGGATGCGTGGGTCATTCCCCTAATAAAAATACCTAATCTCGACCCTAGCAATCCCACCAACTACAGGCCCATCACCACAGTGCCTTACCTACTCAAAATTCTGGATCGTGCAGTTTATCTCCAAATCCAAGATTACCTTGACACTAACAACCTACTTGGGCTCAGACAATCTGGCTTCCGCCCAAGACACGGCACAGAGACAACCCTGATCGATTTAAAAACCCAAATCGAGGACCTGAAAGACAAAGGAAAACAAGCGGTCCTACTCCCCCTCGACCTCTCTGCTGCATTCGATTTGGTCGACCACCAAATACTTTGCCAGCACCTTATAATCGCCGCTCACTTTTCTGACGCAGCTACTTCATGGATCCGCTCCTTTCTGGCAAATAGATCCATGAGGGTCTTCTCTCCCTTAGCCACTGCGGACCCAGCACATGTCCCTTGCGGAGTCCTTCAAGGCTCATGTGTGTCACCCACGCTCTACAACGTGTTCACTAAACCGCTCTTTGATATTCTTGACCATCTGGGTGTCACCTATACTAATTATGCGGATGATACCCAGATACTCATCCCTATCACTGGCGATTATGTAACCAATGTTAAAGCACTTTATGCAGTCTATACTGTCATCCAGGCCTGGATGGCACATCACGGGCTCTGCCTTAATGATGAGAAAACTGAGTTACCCATCCTAGGCTCTCAGTCCAAACTCACAAAACTCGACCCCAAATATGATTCCTTCATCATTGATGGCAATGTTATCAAAGACACCAACGTCACCAAAACTCTTGGAATTTACCTAGACTCCACTCTCTCAATAGAAAAACTAATTCAGTAATATCAGCATCTTCATACACATGTAAACTCATCACAGCTTGTCGTCCCTTCTTGACAATGGATAACTGCCTGATCCTCGCTAGAACCCTCATCATGTCCAAAATTGACCATTGCAATGCCCTTTACCTAGGGATGAGTCAATGAAACATTGATTAACTTCAGGTCACCCAGAATAATGCCATCAGGGCTGCTCTCAACATACCTAGGCGCTCCCACATCTCTTCCACCAGACGCAACCTACGTTGGCTTCCCATTACACTGCGCATCTACCTCAAAGCACTTGTCCTAACCCACAAGGCACAGAACAATGCTGCACCTGCCTAGTTGTCCACGCGCTTTACTCAACACACAGCAGCCAGACCCCTGAGATCTGCCCAGGCGCACACACTAAACATTCCCAGTTTCAAGCTTCAGACAGCCAGAGGCTCCAGCTTCCCAGTCCTTGCGGCTAAGCTCTGGAACTCCCTACCCAATGATCTTAGGAATGTCCCTTCCCTCCATTCCTTCAAAAATCAAAGTAAACGGTGGCTTCTCGAACAGGATGCCCTGGCCCCCTCTATGTAGCTCCTGCATCTCCTACTCGCTAACTGGCTACTCACTGTATATACTATATATATATGTCGCCTTGCCATCCTGTGTTTTGTTCTATGGCATGTTCCAATTCTTCTGTAAATACTTGTATATATATATATATATATATATATAGTAACTTGTACCTACATATGTAACTGTTTCTTGTAACCACCTTTCCAAACATGCGCCCTGATGCCTTTGGGCAGGTCGCGCAATACAAATAAATAAATACAAATACGAAATACGAAAGGTGTGAAGGACCACAATAGATGCAGGTGGAGGAGAGCTGAGAGAGGCAGGGAATGGACTGGAGAAAGAGGTGGTTGGTGGTGTGAGAAAAAAGGAAGAGGAATAACACAAATTGGTGGAGGTTTGGATGAACACCAGGCAGTGTGAAGGAGTCACGAGGAGAAGGCTGGGAGGAGAAACCAGGAGGAGGCTGGAATGAGGCACGAGGAAGAGGCTGGAAGGAGAAACCAAGAGGAGGCGGCTAGAAGGAAGCACGAGGAGGAGGCTGGAAGGAGGCACCAGGAGGAGGCTGAAGGAGATACGAGTAGGAGGCTGGAAGGAGAAACCAGGAGGAGGCTGGAAGGAGGCACCAGGAGGAGGCTGAAGGAGGCACAAGGAGGAGGCTGGGAGGAGAAACCAGGAGGAGGCTGGAAAGAGGCACGAGGAAGAGGCTGGAAGGAGAAACCAAGAGGAGGCGGCTGGAAGGAGGCACGAGAAGGAGGCTGGAAGGAGGCACCAGGAGGAGGCTAGGCATGAGGAGGAGGCTGGAAGGAGAAACCAGGAGGAGGCTGGAAGGAGAAACCCAGAGGGTGAGGAGTGTGGATGAGATAAAGATTATAAAGGCTTCCGGTTTTATGGTATTTATTTTTGCACCATTTCCATTTTTATTTATCCATATTTTTTTTTGTGTTCATTTTATCTGTATTTATCCACGTTTATTTTTTGCTATGGAATAACATTTGCGGCAACTAGTATTGTTCCCAATTTATTTATATGAAAAAAACACACAAGCACTTGGTTTCCTCTAATAGGAAGCTGATATAGCTCGGTGCTTCACAACAAGTCAATGTCTGCATATCTACAGCCTTCCAAACAACTTAAAAGGTAATTACATACCTTTTTCAAACACTCTACTAGGTTACTTTGCACAACCGTTGACCTGCAATGCATGACGTACGACTTAAAGATCCAACCAAGAGACAAGAATTTAAATTTTTTACAAATAATAACTGAAAGGAAACAGAGTGATTTCCATCTGTGTTGATAGGACAAAATCAGAAAAAAATGAAAATAGGGAGCCTCATAGATAATCAAGGCGAGGAGGAGATACAAGAAGGTTAAAAGGAGATGATAAGGGTGTGCCCGGGCGGGGTGGAGAACCAAACATGTGGTGAAGTGTTGAGGAAGATCAGGAGGACAGAAAGATTTGAGAAAAGAGGACAGTAGGAGCAGGAGTGGTGGCTACCCGGCATAGCGGAAAACAAGTATGAGGCCTCTGGATATAGGGCCACGTCTCAGAGAGGTGGCTAGGAAGCAGAATTCAAGCCGCTAAGTGGACCAGCTGGGGTTTTGCCTACAATGACAGTGCCCCAGCTTCAACCCTTGTGCTGCCCAAGAGTGTGGACTAAGGGTCCACCAACATCTAAGACTGGAAGCATATAAACGGAATTCATCAACCAAAAAGGCAAGAAAGAAGTACAGGGACACTTCATACCCCAGGACTGTGATGGACTGTTTTGATCATCCACACGAGGAGGAAACCAGGATTAGGCTTTGCCATCTAAAAAACAAACTCCTAACCCCAAGGAGAAGACATCCTTTTGTTGTCGAAGCTTTGCTTTGCAAATTTTTCGTTTGGCCCAAATCTGTGTCTGCCTTTGGTTGCTCTTACTCGCCATTGCCACAGCTCCCAGGCACCTCTGTGGGAGCTGCGAGCACACTGCTCTGTGTCACGGGGTGCTTTCCTTTCTGAGCATTTTGTTTTGTGAACTCGGAAACATGTCTGAAATGCACTGAAACACTCCATTCCTCCTGGTTTGTGGAATTGTGCATGTGCGGGCGGGGAGAGGCCATCTGAATGCACTTCCGTGATGCACACCTTCAGAGGCACTTTGCGAAAAGGAAAGGACATCATTTTATTTCATGCAGGTGGAGAGGGTGCTACAGCGCATCTAATCTTATATGTGAAAACACGTCTGGGAATCAGGCCCATTGTTTTTCACTCATGAAACATCCATGTGTGTATGTTTGGAGGTAGTGGGCAGCAATATAGTCAGAACAGATGGCCATCATAGGTCTAGTCACTGTTAAGAGGCCATGTTTCATGGTTTTATCGTTATTTCTCCCCTGTGAGGTGGTGCAACCCGATTAAGTGTTCATAGGCAAAGTTGATTGAGAGCCTAGAGAAGCGCGGCATTGGTGATCTTTGGAGTATTTATGTAACAAAGTATTGCTTTCAGTTCAAGAATGAATTCTGCATGCTGCAGGTAGGTGTTCATTTTATTTGACTGATGAACTAAGTACAAAAATGGAATAGCCGGTAGACTTTCCAGACTACACAGCCCTCGTCATCAGATGCAAATGCTATTGCCGTTGACAAAGGCGCCTGTGAGTCTCAGAAGATATCATGTAAAACTTTAGCGAGGCTGTGTTTCCTTCATACACAATGGATCACTTAATGTAATGTGTATGATGACATGTACGGACAAGACAACCTTCACTATCTTTTCTGAGCAGTTAGGGGTTCCACAAGATAGCTCAAACATAAAAAGCCTAAAATGGTAATTTCACCAAACCAGTCGCTCTGCACCTAGACGCTTACACTGTGCCCCACCTAGTTAAATACACCATCAAATCAAGAATTAAGTACACATTTTTATTATAATTTGCAAATAACAAGAATGCTCCCTGAATCTTCCTTCCCACCAAGAATATGTGTTTAATGTGCTGCTTCCTTGCTACATTCACGCTATACAAATGCCATACATACATGTTCCTGGTTTATAATTAAATGCATCAATATGCATCGGGACTATGGCTCTTGCTGCCAGGGAGACTGGATGTTCTTGGGGGCAGCACTAGACGTTAGCAAATGCCATCTACGTGGCAGCCCCTGCTAAGTCTAATGAGACGCAGGAGGCTTGAGGACAGGAGACTAGCGCTAGAGGAACAGAAAGAGCGGGACAAGGTCACCATAGAGCTGCGCAAGCTGGTGCTTGAGGAGAAGAAGGAGGCCAACGGATCCACCTCTAGTGAAAGCAGCAGTAGTGGCTCAAACCAGAGTGCCTGGGATAAGCCCTGATGGCACATCCTCAAAGACTTGGTACAGGCTTATGAAGTGGGGAAGCATACTTTTGACTGGTTTGAAGGGCTCGAGCAGGCTTTCCAGCTACAGGAGGTGGATGAGGTACTGCGGGGTGCAGCCCTGACGAGAAGCTTACCGACACCAGGGACTGATGCAATTCTTCGGTCAACTCCTGAGGAAAGTCCCATTTATGAGAGCATGAAGGCAACCCTCCTCAGGAAGTTCTGTAAAACCCCAGAACAGTATCTCAAGAGATTCATAGAGCCTGGAAAGAAAAGTGGGCAGATATCTGAAGCGTTCACACACTTGTTGAAATATCTGAGCGGATGGGTGACTGGTAACAATGTTGACACATTTAAAGGGATGAACAATTTAACTGTGTGTCAGTATGTGTTGAAAGATTGTTAGGTTGACCTACACCAGCATCTTGTGGACAAGACTAGACAGAACCTAAGAAGCTTGTAAAGGCTGCAGACAGGTTTGTGAGTACTCGAGTCCAGAAAAAGGCTCAGGCGAGCACACCCAAACCAGAGGAGAAATCGGCGGACAAAAAAGTAAGCAAGTATGGGAAGAACAAAGGTCCAAACCAATCCTGTTCAAAGTCAGGTCCCCAAAAGAACGAAGGGAAAGCCCCAAACTCTAGTTCAACCGTGCACACCAAAAATAAGAGCGCAGGCACCCATAACACTGGGACACCTGTGTTCTCACCATCCAAAGGTTGTTTTGTTTGTATGAAGCTGGGCCATAGTAAAGGGGATCCTGCTTGCAAGGGCTTACCCAAGCAAGCCATAGCAAATGTTGGACTTGTGGAAGAGACCATCATTAGTGTGGGCCTTTCAGAGGCGGACTTTCCACTAGGCCAGGGAGTGGCCGAATGTGGATTGGTTACACTGGGTGGGAACAGTACCGGGTCTCCAGAAGAAACCCTTGTTCCCAATAATACTCAACTCTATCTAGAACATGCGTATATCAATGAACACAAAACTCCTGCGGTCCGAGACATCGGACCTAATGTCACTAATGTGACCCGGCAGTGGGTACAGCCAGGCCATGATATTGCTGGGCCAGATTTGTGCGTAGGTGGGTTTGATGGTAAGAGTAAGTACCCCTTGGCGATAGTAGAGTTCAGCTGGCGAGGTGAAATGACCCAGCACCGTGTAGCGGTGAAAGACCCATGCCTGTTGGCTAATGATCTTCCTGATCCCTAAATAGTTGCAGCGGCTACATGATCGAAGAAAGTGCCAGATGGAATACTCTCAGAGCCTTAAGGCCAGGTGTGCTTCCTGCGGGCGTGTTGGAAGGACCAGCATGGCCGGTAGCCCCTAGTCCAGTTCCACAGACTACTCAGTCGCCTACTCCTGCGGGAGAGGGTCTAGTAGCCACTGAGGACCCTACTTTGGTAGAAGGGGACTCAGTGACTTCAGAGACTTCACTTCAGGAAGGAACCTGAGGTGGAGGACCAGGTGGGCACAGATCTGAAGGGTTTTCCCAAGCTGGATGAGTTTGAATCAGCTGGGGGGCCAGGTTGACTTCTTCACAGCCCAGAAAGAGTGTCCCATTCTAGTGGGTCTGTGGACGCAGGCGGAGGAGAAGGCTAAGGGCGAGGCCCCTGGACAGTTCAAAGAGTACTGGAAGGATGGACTCCTGTACAGTGAGCCAAAAGTCTCTGAGGGTGAGGGCACCAGGAGGTTATTGACTCCCCAATGCCACAGAAAGTTCCTTTTGGATTTGGCCCACCAGATTCCATTGTGGGTCACTTGGGCGTGACTAAGATATCAGACCGGTTGTTCGCACACTTTTACTGGCCTCAGTTTGGCATAAAAGTTAAGGAATGTGTCCGGTCCTGCCCGACTTGTCAAGCTTCTGCCAAGTCAGGTGGTGCCACAAATGCCCCCTTAATTCCACTACCTGTGGTTGGGCAGCGTTTTGAGAGAATAGACATGGATATTGTGGGTCCTTTGAATCCTCAAACCAGCTCAGGGAACATATATATCTTGGTGGTGGTGAACCACGCCATAAGATACCCTGAGGCTGTCCCTCTGAGGAGCATCAAAGCCCCTGTGGTTGCGAAGGCTTTCATTGGGATTTTCTCTTGTATTGGAATCCCCAAGGTAGTCGTTTCTGACAGGGGATCAAAAATTCCTATCAGCATATATGAAGGCTATGTAGGAAGAGCGTGGAGTCACTTACCGGTTCCCTACCTCCTTCCATCCACAAACCAATAGGCTTGTTGAGCAGTTCAACAAGACCCAGAAAGGCATGATAGGTGGCTTGGAACAACACCTGAGGATAAAATGGGATATTCTCCTGCTATGCCTTCTGTTCACCTAGGGTTTAGCCCCTTTGAGCTTCTGTTTTGGCACCCTGTACGAGGTCCCCTCAGTCACGTGAAGGAGGGATGGGAAAACAAACCCTCAACTCCGTTACGAGATGTGGTGGACTATGTACTCAGCCATCATTCTAGAATGGTAGAGTACATAGAACAGTCAACAAAGAATCTCAAGGCCAGTCAGGAGCTGATGAAGCACTGGCATGACCAGAAGGCCACAGTGACAGTCTATTCTCCAGGCTAGTGGGTGTGGATTATGAAGCCTGTCATACCCTAGTGCCCTTCAGGACAAGTAGACCGGGCCTTACTATGTGCTGGAAATGGTCGGTGAGGTAAATTATCTCAATGACGTGAAAGGACCTAAACAGATGTGCAGGGTCTTTCACGTCAACCTGATAAAACCCCATTATAGCCGTGATGACTTCGTCATGACATTATTGACTGACAGAGAGAGACTGAGGAGGAGACCGATCCCCTCACAGACCTTTTGCACACTGAAGTCACAGATGGGTCAGTTGAAGATGTCAATCTTGAAATGGACCTGTCAGAACAGCAACTGACAGACTGTCGCCGTTTCCTGGGACAGTTTGCCAGTCTGTTTTCACTGACTCCCGGTCAATCAGATTAGTGCACCCATGATGTGCACACTGGAGACAGTAAGCCGGTGAAGAGTAGGATTCACCAGATGTCTGATAAGGTCAGAGACACCATCATGGAGGACATTTCCAAGAGGCTGTCCCTAGGAGGGATAGAGCCATCACACTGCCCCTGGGCTAGCCCAGTGGTACTAGTCCCTAAAAAGACTTGTGGTGGGAAAACTGAAGTTCGCTTTTGTGTGGACTACAGGGGGCTCAATTTTGTCACAAAGACAAATGCTCACCCCATTCCTCGGGCAGATGAGCTCATTGACAATGAGTACTTTTGACCTCACAGCGGGGTATTGACGGGTCAGCTTGACAGATGGAGCGAGAGAGAGGTCAGCATTCTCAACCCCTGAAGGACACTATCAGTTCACTGTAATGCCCTTTGGATTGAAGAACACCCCTGCCACTTTTTAGAGGATGGTTAATCAGGTTTTGTCTGGGCTGGAAAACTTCAGTGTTGCCTATTTATACGACATTGCTGTGTTCAGCCACACTTGGGAGGATCATGTATCCCACCTGAAACAAGTGTTTCAGGCGCTGCAGAATGGAGGCCTGACTATTAAGGACGCGAAGTGCCAGATAGCAGAGGGTACCGTGACTTACCTAGGCCACCTGGTCGGTGAAGGTAATAAACAACCTCTCTAAGCAAAGGTACAGGCTGTGAAGGATTGGGACATCCCAATACACAGACGCTGGTGAGAGCCTCTCTAGGTCTCCAGAGGGTATGGGACCGTTGCCATGCCCCTGAATGATGTAACGTCCAAAAAGATGCCAAAGAAGGTAACTTGGACCGCCACCTGTCAAACCTCCTTTCAGGATTTAAAAGAAGGATTGGGCAAGGCAACAATTATGAAACTGCTGGACTATGGTCAGGAATTAATTATGCAGACACACGCCTCTGATTTTGGGATTGGAGCAGTGTTAGCGCAGCTGAACTCTGAAGGGGTAGAGCAACCTGTTGCCTACATTAGCAGGGGATTGACAAAAAGGGAAAGGAACTGGACTGTCATAGAAAAAGAGGTGTATGCAGTTGTGTAGGCTGTAAAGAAGCTGAAACTCTACATCTTTGGGTCTCACTTTACGATCCTGATGGACCACAGACCACTGCATTGGTTAATGTCCATGCAAGGGAAGAACCCTACGCTTTTGCGTTGGGCCAGATCTGTACAGGGATTAGATATGGACATCCAGCACAAACCAGGCTCCCAGCATGGAAATGTAGATACCCTCAACCGGTTGTTTCGCCTTGATGACAAACCAGACCCTCAGTAGGGTGGTGGCAGACATGTTGAGGCTGGGGGGCATATGATGAATTTGACCCTCTGCACAGGGAGAGTGCGCTTGCCTGGGCTTTTTGATTTTTTTGATAATAAAAATGAATGATGGGAGATAAACCTCTAAGAAATGTGTGAGACCAATCCGCACACATTTTATCTGCTCACTGCACAAAAAGCATAGTCACGTGTACTCCTGTGAGACACAGCCTTCAGGCGCCGTCTTCCGCTGCCATTTTCAGCTGTAATGTGACAGCCACTGGTACATCAAAGCATCTGAAGAAGAGGGAAGGCACACCTTCCTCCAGCCATGGATAGCCTGATTTAAATATCAAAGGCCCCATGGATCTGCATTCCCTTTGTCTAATCCAGCTTGTGGCAGTGCATACTAATGAGGAATAATTAAGGCAAGCCTGAAGAAGAGGCTTGGTTGCCGGAACAGACAATAGGAAAAGCAGAGCTAACACCCCTTTGGTATGCAATGTGTCAACTTGACGCTAGTTCCCACCCCTCTCTGACAGTCAGTGAAATGCATGTCTGGGTCCACTATTTACCGTAGGCAAACCCCTGCAGAGCTGACCACTTTCAGAGGGGAGAAGTATGTGATTTGGGGGAGACAGGAAGTCTGCTCTCACCACATACTTCAAGGGAGACCTGCGCTTTAATCAAGAGTCACAGAGGGCTCAGTTAACCAGAGAGACACTTTGATCTACAACAGACAGGAAGATGGGTGGACTTAGTTATATGTTGTCACCCCTCACCGTTTCCTGTTGCGGAGCACTCTGGTCCTGACCTCATGCATAACAGAAGATTGTTGGTGGCTACCCAGGATTGGTCCATTAAGGTAGGCTTAGCCTGTACCAATCACTGCAGCCCATTTGGCTTTAAAATAGGGCTGAACCCCTCACTTAGCAGGTCATCTGATGACTTCGAGAGGAATAAGAAGAAGGACTCATTTGGACTCGAGCTGAAGAGCTGAAGCTGCAGTCTACCTTACATCATCCACCAGTGAAGGAAGGTTAGGAACCCCAAGAGGGAAGCAAGATCCCTCCCCTAAACATCTCCCAGGGAACAGAGGGAGATACCGGAATCAGAGGACTTGTCCAGCAGCACCAAAACTGGTACCCAGCCAGCACGCAGCGTGTCTTGTTAGGTTCTGCCAGCAAGCTTACTCGTTGGGAAGTACCAGAGAGTATCTGAACTAAGGACAAGGCTGTTACCTGCAAATACTCTCCGGAGCTTTGGACCATCTGCCTTGAAAGGATGACACGCCCTGCGAGGAGAGGAGTGCCACTCAAGCATCAACCAGCATCCATCTTTTAAGCACATTTTCGAGACAGTGGAGCCATCAAACCGCATCCGGCTGCACTGCTGACTGTTGTCACACCGCAGTCACCAGAGCTGTCTGAGCTGCCTATGCCAGCACTCCAGACCCACCAAGCAGCACAGAGACAATGATTCTTGGCCTGAGCCGCCACGCCAGCCAGCCTGCAGCCGTCGGTCCAGCCTCGCTTGCTGAACTGCCTGCCACCTGATACCCATAGCTGTCTACTGCCTCGAACTCTGTTTTAGGAGCTGCCAAACACCCTGGAACCGCCTTGACGCTGTCGAGCATCAAGAACCTCTTAAGCATCAGGTACATTGTGGTGCTGCCCCCGGTCCTTCTCTGAAGTCCCCTAGAGACAGTTACAACCCTTTGCCCGTTGGTGCTGAAACCAAATAACCTTGAACAGTAAGACTGATTACTTTACAAACTACCCTCCTGTCAGTATCCAGAGTGCATCTCTTTCTTTCGTGAAACTATCTGTCCTCTGTGTCGCTTTACAGAGTGGGTTGTATTTTTTTGTGTGCTAGAACTGTCTGTTGTAGTAATAATAAAGTAGATATGTGTATACAACCTTGACTGGACAGTCCCTTTTATCATTGGTTAATAATTGTATTTTCGCTGTGTTGCAACTAACCAACGATCCACGACGTTGCGGAGATAAGCCTGCCGTTCCGTCTACTTTACCAAAATTGGATAAGAAGGTTTATAATTTGCTTGTTATTCAAATCTGTTCAGATCCCTTCTGGTGTACTAGAGGTGTGGGGCTGATTGATGGTTTAGAAACCTATATTCATCCCTGGACCACTGGTGCCCTGGAAATTGATTTGTCACAGACACCTCACATAAAACAGACTTCCACCAACTGCATATTACATGCCTCTAGTTTTCATTCAAGATGGCTTAACGGGAAAATTCCTTCTTGGAAAAGTATGAGGTTTACAAGAAATTGAAGGTAACACCATCAATAAGAAACACACATGAAAGACACAGTATCTATTTTCACCAGAAGAGGATACAACAAACCAAATCTCTAATCTTCACTTTGTATAATAACCAAGTCAACAGATACCACCCACCTATACCAAAAACCAAAATAAATACAACAAAGTATTGGCCTACATTCAACATATTAGATTCATTACTTCTTCTAATGCAAATATTAAACATATTTTCTGATTGATACAGAAACAGTTGGATATGGACAGAGACTTGTGCACATGCCTAACAAATACACAGTCAGTAACGTTCAAGTGCGCACAAACTATCAGACAAGATATATCCGAGCTCCGGTAACCCCAAGAGATGACGGGAAAATACCTCACAGATGCTCCCTTCACTTACTAATGAACTATATGTGAACATCTTTCATTACGTCTATAAGCAGCTATGTGGATTATGCTATCCAGGGCAACAACGAACAGAGATTTGTGGGCATCATGACACGCCCACTCAAAGACAGGCTACCTTAAGATATCAGTGCCATGAACAAGAACATTCACACGTACCCTTTCCCATGCATTGGCAGGAACAGCAAGCACCAAAAAACCCAGTCAACCTGAAATTGCTGGGTCTGAAACATTTATCAGTACACCCAATGTGTGGTATATTTTTTTTAATTGTGTTATATTTCATTATGAATTTTCCACAAATGTACAAACAACTAAATAAAACAGCATCATATCACATCATTATAAAACACCAACGTAACAAAAGAAAAAAAAGAACAGGAAGAAAACATAAACAATAAGTAAAATATTTCATAACATATAAATACATTTCACTTACGAACCTTATAACAAATTATCAATGTGTGGTATTAGGGCAAGACAGTTCAGAATAAGGGAAGAATTTAAAATGAATAAGATGGGCGCTTGTACCAGTCTCCACACGAACCGAGAACTATATGGGCCTCATTACGAGGTTGTAGGTAGCCTTGATGGCTTTACCGGCAAGGCTACCTCCATACTCACATCTGGGTCAGGAACCCGCGAATGGGCAATTACCGGGCTATTCCAGCCCAGCCAGACCCGGTAACTGCCATTTCGCGGGAGCCTGGCCCGGTGCATCCCATTCCCATTTCAGCCCCATAGGGCTCAATGGGAAGGGGAGAGTGGTACCATCATGCTACCATCATGTTCTGCTTGCGGGTGTCGGTACGGCCACCAGGTCAGACCTGGTGGCTGCAAGGGCACCGCAAGCAGAACTCCTAGTATGGCCGTATGGTAGCAACAGTGCCGGCAGCAAAGTTTTTAGTTTTTAGTTAGGTTTCAGTGAGGAATAGGACATCAGTCCCTCCATCGCTTAGTAGTTCGGATATTTCTGTTGTGTGTTTTGACATTGATTTGGTGTTGACTAGGTTGCAGTGCATCTTTGTGCTTTTTGCAGTTTGTTTGGTCTTTGGAGATTCTGTTGATATTAATACATTTTTTGCATCGGCTTGTGTATTTAGATTTGTTGTTTCTGTTTCTTTGTTGAGTAGTTCAGCAAGATTTTGTCTTGGATTGAAGTTTTCTTCAGGGTCGTCTGCCTGCTGACTTTGATGATTCAGTGTGTCATGATGATTTTATGTGATGAATGGCGTGTTGATGTTGTTTCTTTTGGTTTTGTTTCTGTGGGTTTCCCGTCTTTCCATTGGGTTTATGGTTATCCTTCTTACCATTCTTGAGGATGGATGGTTGCCCAAGTGGGTGGTAAATTGACAAGCAGGGCGATAAGTAGAGTGATTTTGGTCTTGCTATAGTGAGGGGTCTCATTTGCGGTGGACCTAGGCATGCCATCTCTTGGTATCGGTTGGTTCCCGGGTGTGGTGTTATGAAACTGTTCCAATTGGTTTATTCTGTTTTGGTTATTCCTTGTGCATCGGTCTTACCAAGATCAGGGCATGTGTGGTTGGGTCTATCCCCAGAGTGGGGTCTATGCCAGGGATGGAGACTATGGCAGGGGTTGGGACAGTCCCAGGAGACGGGGGTATCCCAGGGGTTGGGAACAAGCCGACGGGTCGGGGGGCTAACCCTGGTGGTCATGAATGAACCTGACGGTCGGGGACTAACCCTGGCTGTTGCAGGTTAACCCATGGGGGTTAGGGGCAAACCCAGGTGGTCGCTGTCTATCCCTGGGGTCTAGGCTAACTCAAGAGGTCAGGGTCTATCCCATAGTTCGGGGTCGATCCCAAGGCGTGAGATATCCCAAGGTCTGAACCGTCCCAGGCTATAAGCTTTCCCTGGTGCTGAGCTGACCTGTGGCCTTAACTGTTTCAGGCAGAGTTATCTCAGGAGTAAGCTGTTTCTAGGTGCAGCTATTCCAGGGTGGAATTGTTTCCTGGCTGGAATATTTGCCAGAGCTGGATTACTGAGTGATAGGTTCTGTGTTAGTTTCCTGATCCCTTGTATTGAGGAGTGACTTCGATTGGTTTTATTCTCCCGGTGGTTTGGTCTTCCCTTCTGGGGTCCTGTAGAGTTATATGCTTCACAAAATGCAGAGGCCTCTGTGTGCTCGTCGTATCTCAGCCTCAGAGTATCGTGGGGCCTGGGAACCTCAGGTCGATGGGGTTTTGTAGTTGCTTTGGGTTCAAAGTGGCAAAAGCGGTATGCTGAGATCTGAGCGTGGGCGAGCATAAATGTAACCAATAAGTCTGAACACTTTAAATATTTTTTTTCCATGAAGAAAGACGGTGAATAAAAATACATTGTAAAGCAATGGTATTTGCTCACTATTATGGATAAGTAGGGTGACACTACAGCTAGCCCTCTGTACTAATAATAGAAAGGGTGGCTACTCGCGGGAAACAGATTTTTTTGCAGCAGATAACCTTGCACAACACCACAGTAACCCATAGGTACCGGTTTCAAAATTAGAGTTGCCTGTTGGGATGCTTGTTTGGTGGGAATGTAGTTGAAGCGCATTTAGCATGTGGCCAGAGGGGGCTTCAGTAATGGTCTAGTGACTTCCCAAGAGCAGTCTTCAGCTTCACCCTCTCCTTTTCCCCTTCTCATACCTATCCTTCTGCATGTCTCGTCTTGCCCAACAGTACTTTCAAGCGTCTTAGATGTAGCATTAAACAATACACAAGCAACATGCAAAAATATGTAGTCCCAGTCCAAATCTTTCATGCTATCACATTCCCTTTGACGTGACCACTGAACGTTGTTTCCCAATTACATCAAACACCTACAAAGTCCTGCCTTGTGCACCCCATCGTTATGTTGCCCCAAAGAACTCTTTATTTGAAAATCTCTCTTTCCATGTGACACATTTCCTGTTCTATCACTGCTTCCCCACTATTGTCTGACAAGTATTCTTCACCCACCCACCACAAACCCCTCGCCTCCTCTCCCATATTTCTGGAATGGCTCACTCAGCTTCAGGGGCGGAGCCAGCCGCAACATTTTGGAGGTCTGGGGGCTGGATGGCAGTTTTAAAAACTGTTAGTGAGACTGGACATTAAACCTATTACACTACTGGTTACGCCCCCCCCCCCCGCCCTACCGCCCTCTCCCCAAGCCCAGGAGGCAGAGTAGATATTCCACTTTCGTTTGGCCCATTAGATCCATCTTTCACTCCAACTAACCAGAGGCATAGTCATGATTCTGTAACAAGTGGGGCCTGGTGCTAATGTAGTAGGGCCCACACGAAGACAAACCCACAGAAGGAAGGGCACGTGTTCTGCCCCCGGCCAAATGCACACGAGTGACAGAGAGTAGTGAGGGAGAGTGAACTAATCAAGAGGGAGTTGTCCCCTTGAGAAAAGTTTTTAAATAATGGGTCAAGATAGTGCATTTTTCAGTATACTTTCTGTGATAAAAAGATGCACAGTTTACAATCGGTTTTACAGGGTAAGACATAAAAAGCAGATGCCAAGCCACCAACAATGCACAGGAGCATTTTCAAACACATTTTTATAATGCCTTTGGCCACTACATGCCAGTACTCTGCAAGTGTAAAAAAGCATTTTCATATTGATTGTGCCCACACATCTCCATTCTGGTGCACCCATATATTCCACTATTCCCACATAGGAAAATACTCATGTTTGCTTTGTCCATAATGCCAGTAAGGATACTATAACCAAGCATGTTTATGCTGGCTCTGCCAATACATGCCAGTAACCCCATGTAAGAACATAAACCTTTTGGCTTTGCCTTAATGCCAGTGAAAAAAAGCCATGCCACAATAAGAAAACATATTGTGGCTGGCTACACAAATTCCCCACTCGCCACATAAGAACTCTTTATCATGTTGTATTTTCTCCGTAACGGCAGTAAAAGATATCATGCAACAGTAAAAAAATACATTGCCTTTCAGGCTGCACGAATGCCCCCACCCCAATGTAAGAATACTTATGTTGCCTTTGGCCTGAACACCAGTAATAAACTGCAATGCCAGAGTAAGAAAACATACGCTTGCTGGCTAGCCGGTAAGACAACTCAGCAGGCTGAGCACATGCTGTTGTAATCTGAGTGTGATTTGCAGGTTCAAATCCTGGCAAGGCCAACTCAGCCTGTCATTCTTCAAAGGGACTTCCCTGATCTCTACCCTCCTCTATGGACCTTGTACTATTATGTCGCTTTTGCACCTGGTTACCTCTCTCTTACTCTGTACTGCACTGTATTTTTCCTGCGTACCAGCGCTGTAATACTTAAGGGTTTGGGCGCTGTCTATAAAGTTCATTAAATGAGTACAAACTTCGGTTGGGTGATACATTTTATGTAAATATGTTCTCCTTACAGCGCTTTGGCGAAAGCGCTATATAAATAACATATCATTACACAAATCCCCCCCATATAAGGACATAAAGCACTCATGTCATATTCCCATATGTAAGAATATTTATGTTTCCTTTGACCTTTACACCAGTAAAATAAAAAGCCAAGTCAAAATAAGGAAACATGCCCTTCCCATGTAAGAACACTCATGTTTGCTTTGCCCTTAATGCAAGTACAACATTCCATGTCACAGTAAGACCCAGCCAGGCCTGCCCCACTGTAGTATTTCCCCCAACCTCCCCTCTAACCACACAATCACATAAAAACATTCAAGTTGGCTTTCCTTTGCCCAAAAACAGCAGCAAAGCATGCCATGCTCTTGTACAAAAAAATGTCATGCTACAATGTCACTTCCTAGGCCCCAGCGTGCATACATGAAGATACACACAGAGATATAAACACATTCAGACACATTCAGACACCAGTCACACTCCCACACAGCTGATCTGTCATTCACAGGAGCACCCATAACATTTAGTCTGTGCGCTCATTAGCACACGCAGTGTACACCATTCACACTGCATTCATTCCTAGGTGTGCAGCTGCAGACACCACCAAACATACACCCACGTACACACTCCCTGGCATGTATGCACACAAACATTCAAACATACATACATACAATCCCTTCATGCACACAAATACACTTTTTTTTGTTAATGGTAATTCTTGAAAGCAGGGGCCATGCAAAAGCTGAGTCAGCAGTTAAGCCTTTAGCTGCAACATGGTGGGTGGGAGGGGGGGTCTACTGATAGCCTTATGGCAGGCTGTTGGCCTTTGCCTTCACTCCTATGCCTGTTTTCTCACCTCGGAGAACAGTGTATTTGCGGGCTGAGTCAAAGGGTGGGGGGTGGGGCAGGGGCTTTAGCCCTCCTCTCCCCCCACACACCCCCAGCCAATGCCTGGCGACGCCCCTGCAACCATACTTTGCTTCAGTCTTTACACTGCACCTCAATTTCAAAGTCTTCGGTAAACAGAAGGACCATGAACGCTCTCTTCAGCCTCTCCTCTGCTACCTCTTGGAGCAAACCCCATCCTACCACCCACTGTGGTTTTGGGCTCTGTTGGGATCATCCCTCGATTTGAGGGCAAGTCTTTGAGTGCACGGGCCCTCCTGACTTCTCCATATTTTCCCAAATGGTGCAATGGCTTCGAAATGACTACTGCGCAGCTGCTAGAAATGTCAGGCTCTGGCCACCATAACATTTAAAATTGGCACTGCCTCTACAAGGGCAGTGGGTGAAACCCGTTGGTGACCAGGAGGAATAGGGCTGCTCAGAGGCGTAGGCAGGGTAGGGCCTGAGGGGCAAGGCCCACCGAAAATCTGTAAATGCCCACTCAGCAGCTCTGTGCGGGAATTTACAGATATTTGTGTCAGTGTAGTGGGCCCAACTACATTAGCATCAGGCCACATTTGCTAGACAATCCTGGCCACGCCTCTGGGGCTGCTTAGTCTGCAGTTATTCCGTGGTGGTTGACACCCCATGCCACGAGAGGGAGAATTGATATGGGTAATGCATGTGCATGGAATGCCAGAACGAGAAGCCAAACGTGGGCGCAAGCGCATCTCTTCCCTTGCGTGAAACGTCGCCATAAGCGGCCGCGGGAGGCGACGTTGTGGTGCCGTTGTTACTTAGGAGCAGTGCGGCATCTTTCGCGGGGAGTGTCACGCTCCCGCTACAGTCCCGCTCTCGGTGCCGCTGCGGACGGGCCACTGCTACTCCTGCGCGTGCTTCCCTCTTTACTTCTCACCCACATCGCGCAATTAGCGCCCGTGACAAGCGCAAGAGAAGCGCCGGCTGCCAGTGGCGCGCGCGTGGGCCGCGCGGCTGCGCACCTGGAGCTCGGTGCCCGGCGTCGCTGCATCTGTTCGCGGGCGCCTTGTTGTTTGCAGATTTACCACGCGCAGGCTGCAGGAGCCTGCCCACGCTGCCGTCAACACAAGGCAGACGTGCCACTTATCCCATTAATTTGCAAGAAAACGCAGAGCCGGGTCGACTGTGCATAGATCTGTCCCTGCTGCAGCTCCCACCTGAGCGCGGAGCACGGGGCGCTGAAAATTCTAATTCTATTCATCTACCTAGACATTCAACCCTCCTCACCCCCACTGCAGCAACTCACTCTTCTGACTAGTCTTCCGACATTCTATTAATCTAATTCTGGAGCCATATTTCCATTCCTTTGCCAGACCACGCAAGCAACCTTCCTGAGAGCTACTCAGCGTGTACCTAGCCCTCCTTTAGACCCTAGGATTCCAGCCATAATCCCGCCTCTGCAAAGTGCAGCATATAGAAAAACATGCATTGGCCTTCAATGGACTAGTCGTGGCGGTTTAACGTGGAGCCGCCGAAACTGTGTAGCCGCACTGGGAGGTGCTACTGCGGCATCTATCAGCCCCAACCAATGGCGGCACTAGCGCCTTGTATGAGCCGAAGCTATGTAGCCTCAATGGACGCTGCCGCAGCGCCGTCACGACGGAATACTGACGGTGTCGCTAAACATGATGACAGGCAATCCCCTTCCAGATTGCAAAAAGGATTGCCTCAGAAGAAATGATGCGGGATAGAGCGGTTTATGAAATGAGGTACATTAGGGTGCTCACCCCCCCCCCCCCGCCCCCCGCAAGTGACTTTGCAGCAAGGTTGGCTGTGGGTTGGGTTTGGAAGAAAGGGGTTCTCTATATGAACCAGCAGGTATGAGCTTTTAATGCTGCCCCACACTCACAGCTCCACTTCCCCACCAGTCCTTCTCGGAGACTCTGGGGGTGGGGAGTTGGGGACTTTTGTTTGTGAATATCTATTCAGAGTATTCGGTTCCACCACTTCTGTGGTATACTTTAAGGTTTCTCCACGGTGGGATTACAGAAGCCAACACAATACTTTGCTTGCCATATCTGGAGCTGGATAGAGGTTTGAGCAATGTGGCTATTACATGCTTGTCTTTTCTATTCGCAGTTCCCATGCGGGCTCCCGTCAGGTAATCTGCACTCAATGGTCCATGACCATTTACCAGAATGGTCCAACTAGGAAACCATCGAGCTCTGGAATTCGGAATATGTTGATGTGTTACAGACATTTAGGAACGAATGCACGCAATGGCAGAACCGTTACCCAGAGCAAGGTCTGCGCAGTGAGGCCTTTCTTTGCTGATGCTTTGGAGAAGCTAGGGCTGAAGGAACGTCTAACAGATTCTATGTCGCGGGTATCGGAACTACTCATGCGATGTCGCGGGTATCGGAACTACTCATGCACCCATTTTTGTAAAGTATCGCAGAATGTGCAGAAGTCTTTTGCACAATGCTGTGGTTTTCCCCCCTCCTACATATTGGTATAGTTGCCCCTGTCTATAACTTGTAGTTGTCGAGACTTTGTCTGTCCCATTGATCGCGGATAGAAGTTCTTGAAGGGAGGGAAAGCTTGCCTCCCACAGGCATTATTGAAATCACAATAATTAAGCTTTATAACACTCAGCACTTAATCATAATTATCCTTCTAGGCATGTTTCATACAAACTATTTTGGACTTCAATTAACAGGCATAAGCCCAGAAGAAGGCCATCGAAATAGATCCCCAGTGGTTCAAAGCATGTCCATGCATGCGTTACCTTAGCGTACAAATACATGCGCTATTTTTTCCTTTATCAGGGAATGAACTGAGATAAAAAATACACTAATGCGGCATTATATGGCACAAACTAACACAGCTTAATATTCTTGTCTGTGTTGAAGCCAACATGATTGCTATGGCTTTCTCTAGTTGAGGTGAACAAAAAACCCAGCTGTGCTACCACTCCAAAGGCCTCATAGACGCGTCTGCACGGAAAGGTTCCAATGGTATGATCACAGGAAGAGCGTAGCGACCCAGGGGATCTAGAAGTAGGCGTCAGTAGTGAGTGCACTCAGGGCTTCGTTGCCTCACTCACAGGAGGCCAGGATGTGCACTGAGGAGATGTAAATGGGAAGCAGGGCATTGTGTTACTACAGGTGATGTTTGTGGAATACATGTCTAAACAGGGGTGTCGTGTATTTTTTGATGGCTGGGTTTCCTAAATGTGTAATGAGTGCTGCTAAGACAGACGTATAGTACAGGTGCACCTGCACACTTGTACTGCCTCCAAAATGTCAACCCTTTCTTTCCATATTCCATCCTCCGCAACCGAGGATCTTCCAGATATGCAACTGCTCAGGATAGCCATGTGCCACACCCTACGTCCCACACAGGTTGCCCACTCTTCATTGATCCTTGCTTGCTTGCTTCACGGAATCACTCCTTGCTCCTACTAGTGCTCTGGACAACCTTTACACTGAGCTCCTCTAGCCATCGCCCTCAGTGCTTTAGCGCCCTTGACTCTGCTCTTTCTCTGTCTCATTCTTAGCTGACAAGTTAGCTAGCGGCTTCCCCTCCAAAATCTCTAAGACGCAGAACAGTGTGTCTGCCCTACTTTCGACACCTCCTAGCACTTCCTTCTTTTTTACTATACCCCAACCTCACCCTCTCCTCATTATTGGACTTCCTACCAATCACCTATCCTCTGGGCTGCCAACCCATCCCGTGATCCCTCTGGCCCCCTTGCAACACATCAGATAAAGAGAAGGCACCCAGAACCTGCTCCTGCCTCTCACCTCTCTTCATCCTTTCATTTTCTTCTGGAATCTTCCTTGCCTATTTTATACCTATTTTGAAGAAACCCTGGTGGTAGGGGGTTAACGGCGCCGGTAGAGCCTCATTATGAGGTCCGCTCGCCGGTTTTACCAGACGTCCTTAGCGGGTCCCGCGAGCGGTCCAGCATGCTAACAACAGGCCCGTCATTAACGGGCCCGTTGTTAGCATGCTCCCCATTCCCATTGAGCACTATGGGGCTCAAATGGGAATGGGGATGGACCGGGTCCAGGTTCCTTGAATGGGGAAATACCGGGCCCGCCAAGGTCGGAATGGCCCGGTATTTCTCCATTCAGGGGACAGGGCATGGCTACCTCCAAACTCGTAATGAGGCCCCCTGTATTGTTTCCAACAACCCAGCCAAGTATTGACCAGTCATGCTCTTTCCTCGTTGTTCCAAAGTTCTGACCGTATAGTCTTAAACTGCATCTCTATATACCTGGAACAGGCTCCAGTCTGGCTTTCTGATGACAACACTCCATGGAGACATCGCTACCCCATGTGTCTGAATCCCAGGAGTCACCACCACAGCTCTCTGTCATTTACCCTCAATCCCTTCGATGTCTCTTATGCTTTTGTCAGTCAGTTCACAATCCCTCGCTCCTTCTGACACTCTCACATACTGTTTATCATAGCACTCTCCTTGCGTGGGCGGCCTCCTACCTCGCTGATCTATTTCATGGAACACTAGGCCCCCCCATACAGAAGTGGTCCTGCAAGAGTCCATGGTGCCGTTCCTCTTTACACTCTACACCACTGCTCTGGCCAAACGCATCCCCTCCTTTGGATTCTCATATCATCTATTTGCTGACAGTTCTCAAATCTTCTCCTGCCACCCTTCACCCCCCGTCCCCCCCCAAAGATGTGCTCTTGCATTGCTAACTCCCATCTGCTATCTGTTACTGGATATGCTGCAAGGTATGCACCGCCCATCAGCCTCCAAAATTACACTCCTTACCCCCACTCCTACATCCTTTCCCCATGGCCTCCTTACCACAAGCTCAAGGCTGGCAATCTGGGCTGTGTCTTTGATAGCGACCTGAAACGTCCCCATTTCATCACCCATGCTGCTATGGCTGTCGGGCTTAACATCTGTAAAATACGCCGCTTTTCACCTTTCATTCTACCAAAACACCCATTACTCCCTGCTCCTGTCCCCTCATGGCACTCGCCCTCTGTTCCTTTGCGCCTGTTAGATCGGTATTGAACTTTGTTGCCCGTTTCTTCTACAACCTCCCATGACCTTTGCCCACCTCTGCGCAATGCCTGCAAGCATGGGGGTTATCCATACAAAGCGCTACCTAAACACATTCCTTCTTTTGCTGAAGTCCATTCATGGGCTAGCATTCCCTCCTCCACCTGGCGGAAGCTATCGCTGAATACTCACACCCTTGCAATCTATGCTCCCAAGCCTTCCTCTGCCTAATCTTGCCCTGGTCACCTCATGCTTTCTCCTGCTTTCGCTCGTTCTCACTCCTGGGTCCCTCTAAAAGAAGTCCATACCACTTGACATTAAGGACATGTCATCAGTAACTGGCTTGAAGATCAGAGAATCATCATCTCTGCCAGGGCGGAGCCCCAGGGTCCTATGGTGCTATTGCCCCCACCTCGCCCACATTCACCCTTTGCCACGGGCATCACTATATTGCATATCTGCAACTGTCTGGAAAACAAGCAATCAGTGAATAAGGCTGTCTTGTGCTGTCCCTTTTTACTGTTTCCAGCTCCTTCGCACCACTAACCGGCTTTATGCAATAACCACTATGCCATGACGCTGAAGAGGATTGCAATGCGCAGTTAAATGGGACTGGTCCAACCATCGATATGCCCTTTGCACAGTGTTCTTTGGCAAACCACTTACATTTTCAACAGATAAAGACAAAACTAAATACAACTACCAATATTTTAGCCTCACTGCGGTATGCTAAACTACCACCTATGAGACAGAGCTAAAAAGTGGCATAGGCCACTGCAGATGGGCAACGTGAAGCTCCCCAACAAACAAGTGACGCAGCCTGTTGCTTCGCTCACACCAAGCTCCAACCTGGAGAAGCAACGAGCCTGCTTCACCTGCCCTGTCAAAGCCTCTCTGCTTAAATATTCAGATTACACTCAGACCCAGACCTTTGCTCATATCTGGGCAAAAGAAATAAATCAAACCGCTTCACCACTAAAAGATGATGGCAGAATCTCTCAGCACCGGTCAAGATAACGTGTAGCGTATAAGGCAGGGCTCAGAGCCACCACTGCCTTTTAACTGATGAACTCAAACGTGGCAATACTGGCCATCTGCCAGCATACTAGGAGACAAAAATCTAAGGTCCTGCCCACTTGCATCAAAATTGTCAGCATGAGAGATACTTTTCAGCATACGCCATCTGCTAATCAAATCTTTCCTGCACTGCCTGCAATCCCACCCCCCAGTAACCATGAGCCTAGTGCTAACCTTCAGTATAGTGCTGTGCTTTGCTTCTGCTCCTAGGCCATATCGCTGGCAGGTGATGCTCTCTGAAGGAGACAGCACCTACACTATCCACTATCCATATCCATATCCAAGCCTGTATCTCTGGGGCCACTAACAACACAGGGGAATTGTTTAAAATCTGCAAGAAACTCGCCAATCCTACTGCAGTCTCCACTTCTCCCCTGCCATCTGTACTTCACTCGCCTCCCCCCTCTTATCCAAAACAGTACCCTCCTTTGTCCCACGGTCTCTGGCCTCCCCTGGCACCCCTTACCTCCTGCTCCCTCTTTCTCGCCCACTGCACCGGATGAAGTCTCTAGATAAGTCCTCTATATGAATGTCTCCTCCAAACAGGTGCTCCCTTGCTCCTCAGAACTATCAAGGCCAACATTGCCTCCCTTGCCCCAGCCTTGGCTGACTTCTGTAATCACTCCTTTGCCACGTGTTCCTTCCCACTACCCCTCAAGAACGCCCTTTGCATACTTTCCTCAAAAAGTCCTCTGCCGGCCCTCCTTCCTGGCTAACTACCGCCCTATTTCCATTACCCCATTACCTCCAGGAGTTTCCCCAGTTCTGGGAAAACTCCTGGAGAAGCTGGTCATCTCCCAACTAATCCAACAAACTGAATCTGTTGGTTGCCTCCACAACCACCAGTCCGGCTTCAGAGCAGCTAAAGGCATGGAAACTGCTCTACTGAACACCTGTGAAATCTCAATTCCAATTTGCCATCCTTTCTTATCCTTCTGGATCTTTCCTCTGCCTTTGACATGATCAATCATGCCACCCTAACAATTCGTCTCTGTGACACCCATGGCATCACAGGCCTGGCACTGGACTGGTTGACCTCTTTCCTCTCTGACAGACCTTCCCAGGTTCAACTGGGCCCTTTTCTCTCCCATATCACACTCCCCACCTGCGGCGTCCCTCAAGGCTCTTATCCTCTCACCGTGGCTCTTCAATATCTACCTTTCCCCGCTGGCCCACCTGATCTCCTCCTTCTCTCCTCACTTCCAGTGTTATGCAGACGACACACAGCTCTCGTTCAAGCTTTTATCTATTGCCTTCTTTTCCTTCTCTCTCATCCCTGATTGTCTGACCGCTACCCAGACATGGTATGCTGCCAATTATCTCTGTCCTAATGTCAGTAAGACTGAGGTCCTTCTCATTGGGACCCCAGCTCCCTCGTTCCCCCTTACCCTCTAGCTGCCCTCTATGGGTCCCCTGCCCTCAACCTCTTTCCTTCACTCCGCACATCGTGGACCTTGCCAAGAAGGCCCACTATCAGTAGCACCTTCTCAAAGGCATTCTCCCTTTCCTCACCTTCCCCCAGAAACTCAATGTCTCCAGAGCTTTGGTCCCCTCTAGGTTGGACTACTGCAACATCCTCTTCCTCAATCTTCCTTTATCCTCCCTTTGCCCCCTATATCTAATCCAGAATAGGGCTGCAAGACTTATCCTTGGCCTCAAGCCCAGGGACTGCATCTCTCCAGTCCTAAAGTCTCTTCACTGGCTCCCGTTTGCTGCTAAGATCAAGTTCAAGACTCTCTGGATCATCCACAAGGCTTTCTGGGACTTGGGACCCCACTATATCCAACTCTCTCTCAGTAAATACCTCCCTGCTAGAGACCTTCAGTCTTCTAGCTCCAACTCTCTGCAGATCAGACGCTTCTCTAAGCAGACAGTGTGTGGGGGGTAGAGGGGGAGTGGTAGATCTCCCTCCTCCGCTGTAGCCTCCCTCTGGAATGGTCTCGCTGTCCCTCTCAGGCTTAAACTCTCAGGGATCTCCGTAAATTCTGGAAGCTCCACAAGACCCTCCTTTTCTCTTCTTCCTTCCCTCTCCCCTCCCCTGCTAACACCCCTCCCTGCCTGCAGCAGTGATTGGCTACCTGGTTCCCTCTGAGTTCTACAGTGCAACAGGCCCCCCCTGCCTAGTGCACCCCCTCGCCGCACTTAGCATGTTGACCCTCACCCCCTGCAACCCATTGAATCACTGGCACTTGGCACCTGGTCTCCCCTTGCTCTCGCCTAGCCCTGTTCCCTCCCCCCCTTCACCGCCCCCTTTCTCATTTGTACTTTCTCCTCTTTACCCTGCACCTCCCTTCCCACCTTAGCACTTCGCATTTTGAGTGGACCGGCAGCCCCACTCTCCCTCGCACTTCTTGTTACTGCACTTGCAAAATCCGAATGTGTGAGGAATTCGACCATCTGCACAGGGAGTGCGTGCTTGCCTGGGCTTTTTTTTAATTTTGCAAGGAAATTGAATTGATGAGCGATCAATCTCCGCAAAATGTGTGGGGCTAATCCACACACATTTTCCTATGCTTTCTGCACAACAAACACATAGTCACATTTACTCCGGGTGAACACAGCCTACAGGCGCAGTCTTCCTGTCATGTTCAGCTGGAATGTGACAGCCATGGGTACATCAAGCATCTCAAGAATGGGGAAGGCAAAACCTTCCTCCTGCCAGGGCTAGCCTCATTAACTGACAAAGGCTCCATGGATCCATCCTCTCCTTTGTCCACCCTGCTGGTGGCAGTGCAAACGTCTGAGAAGTTAATTGAAGCAGGCCTGCAAGAGGCCTGGTCGCAGAGCTGACAAAGGGGACAGGAAACCCAACCCCTTTTTTATATGCATTTGTGTTAACCTGAAGTCAGCTCCTACCCCTTTGTATCAAGGGCAGTGAATTGTCATGTCTGGGACAACTGTTTATAGTAGGCATCCCCTGCAGGGGGACCCCCTTTCAGAGGGTGGAAGTGTGTGATATGATGCAGACAGAACATCTGTTCTCGCCACAACCTAAAGGGAGACCTTCACTTTGATCAGGAACCACAGAGAGCTCAATTAATCAGAGTGACCCTTTGATCCACAATGGACAGGAAGATGGGTGGGACATAGTAGTTCATATTGTCACCTCTTCATTGTTCCTGTTGCAAAGCACTCTGGTTATGACCTCACGCATAACAGAAGATTTAGTTTAGTTTAGTTTATTATTTGTATAGCGCCGCCTGGCCCTAGGGCATCCAGGCGCTTGCGATGAATACAACAAGAATAATACAACAGAAATGTACAAACCGATTACATATTACAAATTTACAGTCTTGGTGCATGCTAGTAAGATTGTTGGTGGGGACCCAGGATTGGTTCATTAAGGTAAGCTTAGCCTGCACCAATAACTGGGGCCCATTTGGCTTTAAAATAGGGCTGAGCCCCTATTTTGGGAGACCATCCAATGACTTTGAAAGGAGTAAGAAGAAGGACTAATTGTGACCCTCGCCGAAGGTACAGTCTGCCTTACAGCTTCTGCCAGTGAAGGAAGGCCAGGAATTCCAAGAGGGAAGCAAGATCTCTCCCCAAAACCTCTCCCAAGGAACAGAGGGAGATATCGAACTCAGAGGATCCATTCAGCAGCTCTAGTACGGGTACCCAGCCAGCACACAGCGTGCACTGCTAGGTTCTACCAGCAAGCTTCCTAGGTGGTAAGTGCCAGAGAGTCTTTGAACAAAGGACAAGACCGTTGCCTGCAAACTCTCTCCTTGGCTTTAGGCTGTCGGCCTTAAAGGATAACACAAGCCCAGCGAAGAAGCTAGGAGGAGTGCCATGACAAGCATCAACCATCTTTTAAGGACATTTTTGAGGCAGTCGAGTCCTCAAACCGTGACCGGCTGCACCACTGACTGTTGTCACACTGCAGTCACTAAAGCCTCCGAGACGCCTCGACCAGCATTCCAGATCCACCAACCAGCACATATACAACGATTCATGGCCCTGAGCCTCCGTGTAGGCCAGCCTGCAGCTGTCCGTCCAGCCTCGCTCGACGAACTGCCTGTTGCCTGTTACCAGCAGATGTCTTTCATCTGAAACTCTGTTGTAGGCGCTGCATCTGGAACTCTGTTGTAGGTGCTGCAAAGCACCCTGGAACCAACTAGACCCTGTCGAGCACCAAGAACTTCTACAAGCACAAGGTACAGTGTGGTTCTGTCCCCCTAGTCCTAGTGAGATTCTATGACCCCTTGCTCTCTTTGTGCTAAGAACAAGTATCCTTGAACATTACGATTAATTACTTTACCAACTACCCTCCTGTCAGTATCCAGAGTGCATCCACTTCTTGAAACGGTCTGTCCTTTGTACTTCTTTACAGGGTGGGTTCTAATTTGTAGTGTGCTAGAACTGTCTATTGTAATATTAATAAAGTAGATATTTGTATACAACCTTGATTGGACAGTTCCTTTCATAATTGGGTAATAATTGTATTTTTGCTGTGTTGCAACTAACCAACCATCCATGAACTTGCAGAGATAAGCCTGCCGTTCTGTCCACATTACCAAAATTGGACAAGGAAGTTTACAATTGACTTGTGTCTTCAATCTTGTTGGCTCCCTTCTGGTGTACTAAAGCTCGGGGGCTGATTGATGGTTTAGAAACCGATATTCATCCCTGGACCACCGGTGGCCCGGAAGTTGATTTGTCACAGTATGTCCCGAAGCCGGACATGCTAAATCCAGATAGGTGTGTCGACCACGTATGAGCCCCCACATAGATGACACAAAGAAAGAAAGGAGGAGGGGCATTATCATGAAAAAGCTATGCTGGAATGGTGTTCTCAACGTTCGTCCAGTATGAGTCCTAAATGCTATGTTCGATGCTTAGTGGAACAATCTGCGTCGGACAGTGCTCCAGTTATTCATCGGCAGAAGAACCAAGGGAAAGGGCAGCTCCAATCATTCAGCTGAGGAAGAACCAAGGAGAAAGAGGTACTTGTATGCTTTGGGAAACCCCACTGCAAAAGAACAGAGCCCCATCGTGTTGCTACAAGTGAACAGGCTGTTGGCTGAGTTACTAGTGGACACATGGGTGACTGTCAACGTCATCATTGAAGAAGTCTAAAGCAGGATTCCACGTGCTTAAAAACTCAAGCCGGCAGAAGTAAACATTTAACCTTAGAGGTCAAAGACACTCCTGCCCTGCAAAGGATACTTCATGGCTGAGTGCAATTACAAGGGACAAGCCAGGGCATTACCAATTAATGTGCTAGAGGCAGCAGTAGAAAGCGGGTGTATCCTGAGCTTCAAGGCTGCCCTGGACATGGGACTTAACCATCTCCTTTATCGGCTCATGGCACAAAAATACATAGAACCCACTTGAAAATGGAACAACTTTTCCCCACACTATTCAAATGACTCATGAAACTGAAGAACAGGCAAACTAAGCTGCACATACACCCAGAGGTGTGCCCAGTGGCGCAGCACTACAGGATACCTGTGAACATTCACCTGCAAGAGGAGGAAGATTTGCACAAATTACTTGCTGTTAGAAACCAAAGAGTGTCTCACTTGCTAGTCCCCGAGGAGCTCTCTCTAAGGTGGCCAGGGCACGGCCATCGCCTTTGGATCCAGACCCTGGGGGTGGATCAGTGCAGGAGGATCACCTTGGTGAGGGAGTGGGGGTGAGACAACTGATGGTGAGACGTGGTATTACCAACTTTCCCGTGCCCATACCTGATCCTATTTTATAGGCTTCTCCGACATCCCAACCGCCCCTCTCTACACAAACACTGGGCTGAGGAAGAGGAGGACTGAGAGAAAAGAGGCTAACCCTTCCCTATCCCATTGGACATGTCCCGCTAAGAAGGTCAGGCAAAGTCAGGCACTTGAACATTACCACATACATCTGATATCCATTAGCTCCCCACACAGATAAAAGGCAGAACATGGAGACACACTCAGAACAAGGTGGAACATGAGAAAGAGCAGATCTTCAGGGGCGAAGGTGAACCCATTGGAGCAGGAAGACTGATCGAGGAACCAGAGTGAGGGGCAGGGAAACCCTGACCATCCCTGCAGGAGGTCGTTGCCTCAGGGAAACCGTGAGAGATACAAGGAGAAAACCAAAACCCAGACAAGAAGAGACCTGCAATGTGTTTCAAGGACGCCTGTGACCCTCCCAGCTGAACGACAGAGTTGAGGAGGCGAGGCCAGGCCTGTGGTATTAACCTTGATTCGAGAATCAAAGCAGCAGAGAACAGAAAAGAATGCACACAACCAGTGAGTTAGTGAAAGACATGAAATGCCGGTTTGTGTCAAGGAAAGATAGAAGCTGCAACAGTGTATTTCACAATCCGAGGTTGCGCACGTACTGATAAAACGCGAGAGAAAGCAAACCTATAGTGACCTAAAGTCAGCGGTCACTGTGAAGCCAGTGATACAGAGTAGCAAAGTGATCCAGCGAAAGGAAATATCCCACTCGAAAGTCTCAGCAAAATGTTTGATGTTTGTTATAAAGCAACAGAGTGAATGAACTTGGAAATATGCGATAGTCAAGAATAACCCTGATGATAGGGGAAGTTAAAAAGGTGATTGCTTTAAGAGAAAGATTTCTTTGAACTTTTCGGATTATGTTGTGGAACTACCCAGACCAAGAGACACTGCAGCAAATACCATAAGGAAGAGCTGAATTGAAAGTTGAAGTGGTCCTACAGAGGTTTCTGGAAAAGCCTTGCACATTCGAAAGCCTTCGACATCAGTGAAAGGTCTGAGCCTGACTGAGGAAGACCTGGAATGACAAATAAGTTAGGGGAAGGGAACCCATAATGAATGTGAATAAAGCGTCGGGAAGGGAACCCCTGCAAGTGCTCTGATTGCGAGATCCGAGCCGGGCTCAGGGAGATTGACATTGAATCAGGTGCTTTTGTTAAATGTGAATAAAGTTTGGGGAAGGGAGCCCCTGCAAGTGCTGTGATTGTGAGGTCCGAGCCTGACTGAGGGAGATCTACATTGAATCGGGTACTTTTGGTGAGAGGTCCGAGCCAGACTGAGAGAGACCTACATGAACTACTGATGTCTTGAAAGGTCTGTGCCTGACAGTGGGAGACATATGTGAATTTTGTTGAATCGTGAAAGAACTTTTGGTGAACTTAAGTGACTTTAACATGGAAGGCCAGGCGGGCCTCAATCCACGTTTTGAACTGCTGTCTGTTGATAACCTGAGCTAGAGTGTGTCATCCTGTCTACAGGGGCCCCGTTACTCCGTGCTGTCCAACATCGGGTAGAGAGCTGACTCAGCCATCTTGATCCTTTATGTTATAACACTGACTTTTCTTTGCATACACATTCCCCCTTACACACTTTTTGTATAAGAGATAGGGCATGCATTAGGTGTTTTAGCATAGGCCATTTTGATTTGACATAGACTCACTAGGACTGTGTTTTCTTTATTATTTGAGGGTAGGAACTACTCCCTTCATAGCTATAGGGCAAAGCAGGAGTTTTTCCAAACCCCAAAAACTGAATAAAGGTTTTGAAACGTGTACCTCTTGTGTCAGTGTCATACTTGTGATACCATACCCCCCTTACATTGCACAGGACATTATTGAGCCGGCAACAGGACCCACGCCCTGGGTCTCACCCATACTCCCGGTCCCTAAGAAATGTACTGACGTCATCAGGATTTGTGTTGACATGCGTAGTCCAAATGAAGCGGTTATGATGGAAAGACATCAAGACGTGAGAATCACTGATATGATTCATCTTTCGAATGGAGCTCAAATCTTCTCCAAGCTGGACTTAAACAAGGGATACCACCAGCTACAGCTATGCGAGGAATCCCGATATATAACAACTATTGTCACACACCTAGGACTCTTCAGGTAAAATCCACAGCCGCCGAGATCTTCCAGGCTGAGATATATAACGTCATCAAACACATATTCCTAACTGTATGACCTATAGTGACAATATATTGGTGTTTGGGAATGATCAGGATCAGCACAGCACCACATTGGCAAAAGTGTGCATGCCACTAGAAGCTGCCCACCTCATTCTCAACAAGGAGAAATGTGAATTTTGCAAAGGTACCCTGCAATTCTTTGGGCATGTGTTCTCAGCCAATAACATGACTCTAAACATGGAAAAAGTGGGCACACTCACCAACACTACTCCAACCGCCAATGTATCAGACCTGCATTGATTCTTGGGGCTAGTGAGTTACTGCACCCACTACATACAGAATTTAGCATTAGTAAGCAAACCCCTCTGTGCGCTCACGAAAATAAACAGGTTCTGTTTGTGTGGTCTGAGTGAGGCCTGCCATGAAGCTTTTGAGGCCATCCATCAGTGCATCTCATCAGCGGAAAACATGGTATATTTCAACACTGCTAGAGACACTGAGCTCACAGTCGACATCAGCCCGCTAGGGTTAGGGGCCATTGTGGCCCAAGTAGACCCAGAATCGCCAAACAAATGGCACATTGTTTCATACACTAGCAGGAGCCTCTCTCCAAGATGGAACAGGCATATTCTCAGGCTGAGAAAGAAGGGCTGGCTGTTATTTTCAGGCCGAGAAGGAAGGGTTGGTTGTAGTGTGGGCCTGTGAACACTGTCACTTATTCCTGTACGGAAAGCCGTTTACCATTGTGAAAGACCCAGAGGCACATCTGTTCATATTCAGAAATCCCCAGGCCAAAATTCCACCCAGAATTGCGAGATGGGGGTCTATGACTACAGGACTATCGCTTTCGCATCATACATCTGCCTGGAAAAGAAGAAAATCCCACAGGCTTTCTCTCTCACAATTCAATCTCCTCTGCAGAGAAAACCCTATGATTGCAGACCAGTACATCCACTATGTGGTCCAAGCAGGCGCCTCCTATGGGGTTGACATCACCCAGATAATTCAAGAGTCAGAGAATGACCAGGCAGTCCAGATCATCCTGCAGTGTCTGAGGTCAGGAAGGTGTAAACAAGCTAAGCAGGCAGGGAAGGGTGCCTGTCGTGAAGTGCAGTCGAGACATTGAGTAGTTACTGATTGTGAAGGAGGAACTAACGTGGTCAGAAGAAGGTTTACTCTTGAAGGGAACCAAGATAGTAATTCCTCAAACCCTAAGAAGGAAAATACTACACCATGAACAGTGTGCTTGTGACTCAACAGTGCCCCACACTAACAATCAGAAAAGTAAAGGGGTCTCTGGTAACCGCGGGAAATGGACAATGGCAAGTAACTCGAAATGCCTCAGATTTCAGGAAGACCTCTGAGACTGTGGGGCAGAGAGTCAGAGCATGAGCACCACACACCGTGGGTAATAATAAGCAGCGCTCAGATACCTGAGGGTTCGTAGCGCTATATAAATGCCAAATTATTATTATTATTATTATGATGAGACGGAGCCAGAAGAGCCTGAAGATACTGATGAAGGAGACGGAGAAGAGTCCCTGGCACCCACTGGCTGGCCCCAGCCCAGAGAGGGTCCCGTGGAGTCATCCTGGCCAGCCCTACGGGGCCAGGAACAGACCTCATAGACTCATTGAAGAAATGGATTAAAAGTTGACATTTTGTTTAAAAAGGGGGGAGGTGGTGGTGTTGTAAGAGCGTGAGCCGAATCACGTGGGACAGGAGGGAGCTGGAAAGGAACGGGGAACGGGGTCGCTGGATGGGGAGGCGCATAGTACGGTTTGGAAAGAAAGAGTAAAGTCCCGTTTGATTCCTCTGCCGGTGGGTGTCTGCACCTTATTTCCTGGCGCCGCGAGTTAAGGCCACCTGACAGGTTCTTTTCGACCTAGCGCAGCTTTTTCTTTCTTTTGCTGCTGTAGTGTGTCCAGAAGTGCACTGCCTTGCTTTCATTGCAATGCAGCCTTGTCGCATGCCTCCTGATTTATAGTTGTGTTGCTGAGGCGTGTAGCCATGAATTGTCAATATTGTTGGCAGTGAGCCAAGAGACGTAGGTGTTGTTATTACTCGGCTCGTGTACTGCGGAACGTGCTTCGCGCGGGCCCTTCTATTATGGGTGTGCGGTGACGCACTGCACACCGCTGCCTTAAAGGGCCAGCTATAACAACTATAAGACATGCATTTTTATTTTGAAATTACCTGTGCAGCAGTGTTTAATTGTCTTAGTTCACCCCCAAGTACATTAATGTCCTTATTGTGAGCTTTGTGAAAACTAGCTTTCCGGATATTTTTTATGTCTGTAAGAACAGCAAAATCAAGCAGTTTTGGAGCATGTTGGCAGGGTTGAACCTTTTTCTTGAAATCGGGATTGATCACCCATGCCATTCTGCATCACTTTGGGGGGATATTCTGGCACAGAAAGCGGGAGCATCGAAATCAGCCATTGGATTGCAGTGGGGTTTCCATTATTTTAGAAGACAGAAACTCAAATGTAGCAACAATTTCCATTGAAAAATCGTGACCCTCACACCTAAATCAGGAAGGTTGGAATGTATGATTCATAATGATTTATTCCCAGTATCATGGGAGTTAGGAAGGTTAAGGGATAGCATACATTCAAGATGGTTTTTAATCTTTCCTTCAACACATATCTATTTTCGATGATTCAAGGCCTTCTTCACATTGCAGTGGTCTTTGTTTTCTGTCAGTGAAAATCCATTGCATGCAGGAAAAATGTAACATGGCTTGTTTATTGAAAATATATTAATTCGTCTAGAAGGCATCCCTCTCTGTGATGGTACACTTGTAATTCAGGTTAGCTCTCTTAAGACAGTTAGATAATTGCAGGTCATGATGAGCATGATAGAAGACAAAGTGACAATCTGGGGTCACAGTGCAGAGTCTTATTTGTCAGTTTCCCAGGATCTAGTTGACATTATTTGCTTTGGCTATTTCCTACAATATACGTTTGATCAGGGAAAAGTTGTTTTCCCAACGCTTGAAATAAATGAGCATTTTATGCATAATGTGTAACAACTATTCCCTAGCTTCAAGAAGCTGCATCTGGTGGTATTGAATGTTAATTTAAGTCAGTCATCATTAGTATAGCTCATCGGGTTCACCTCCTGCTGCAGTGATGTTATGTGGTTATATTACATTAGTACCCGGTGCGGCAAAAAAACAAAAAACACCTGTGGTTGGCTGGATTCCAAGCCTTACTGGATGGTAATCCCGATCACGCAATGGCGTGCAGCTCACTCCCATCTCCAGAAGCATTTTTGTTCCGGAATGGCAGCCAAGGAAAGGGCCAAGGGACTACATGCAGTCCCTTCTCCCTGTTCCATGACGGCAATTTGTTTTGTTTACTTTTGTTTCAACTTACTTTAATGGCTGCCATGGAAAGGAAAGGGAGAAGGGACTACATGGAGTCCCTTCTCCCCTTCCATGGTGGGCATTTTCTTTGTTTACGATGGCCGTCACGGAAAGAGAAAACGGACTACATTTTCTGTCTGCGGCGGCCATTTTGTAAAACGTTTCTTTACTTTTTTTCTGGCTGCGAAACGCCAGGCCGGGGTACTAATGGCAATAAGCCCCTCGACTGTGGGCCATTACCGCCTACAGTAATGCCCCCGGGGCCTTCGTTAAGGCCCTCGCTATGCTCAGGCGTGTAACTATGGGTCCCGTAGGCATTACCTTAAACGGCAATGGCCTGCAGTCTATGCGATTATTGCCACAGTATATCACAATTTATAATTTTATCAAGTGCAATAGTGGCATAGCACACTGCTGAAATGATACACAGGTTATAGAAGCAATGTTGTACATCTCTACAATTAAGCATGTGGAAAATCATATACAGTGGCCCAGCTGCAAAAATGCTATATGAGTCCACATTGGATGTACCTATTTATGATTCTATTTGTTATGGAAAATCCGATTTTTTTCTTTTTTACTTGTTTCAGCCAGCAATGTTCTTACAGAGGTAGATACTGGCATTTCTGAACATACATTAAACAAGTGCTCTACCATTGTTAAATACTGGCCTTAGTACGCACAGCCAGCAGAAGTGTTCTTAGTATGCAACTTCTGGCATTAACGGGTGCACCCACAAAAGGAGTGTTGTTCTTAGAACGGCAATACTGCCATTATTAGGCACTGTCAACTTGAGTGTTCCTACAATGAGAATGCTGGCATATATTTGTTCAGTCAGCATTAAATACATTCTTATAGTAGTAAACTACTGGCATATATTGTGGATATTAGACATCATTAAGTGTTTTGTAGTGACAATAGTGTCCTACACTGTAAAAAAAAAGGTATCCTACGGTGTTCTGTTAGTGGCCTGGTATGTTCTGGATTTTTCCTGTTACACTAAAGGATCAATAGTAAACTGTAAGGCTTTTTATCAGAGTTTTCACACCAAGTTTGGACTAAAATGCACCATTTTAACCCATTATTCAGTAAGACTTCTCAGGGAGCGAGTCCCACATCCCCCATATTTCCTATTGTTGCCCGAGTCTCCCTCGCTGCACTCAGTGACTCTTCAGTGCAAAATATGTATGCTCCTCGAATGAAAGAATTCACTGGCTGCCACTGGGACAGAGCATTACCGTAAAGCGCACTTCGTCATAATAGGAGGAGAGTATTACAGAGCAGGCTATATCATTTTCACAGCACAGTGCCACAGAGAATAGGATGGGACATTATTATGTGGATGTGTAGAGCATTGGTCTGAAGCTGGATATTGCTGGAAGTCTGCAATATCTGCATAAAAGCACGCACTTAATGTTCTTTTAACAGCATAATAGTAACATTACTACTCACATGTAATAAGAACATAACACCACTAATGTAACTGTAATAAGTCATTAGGGGTTGTGACGTCACATTGACCTGCTGTTTGAGCCAGCACAGAGGCGAATCCCAGTTACTACTGGAGAACTTCATTAAAGCTGTTTGGTTGCCAGTCAAAGGATTGACAGTGAAAGGGTCGACAGGTCAAAGGATCGACACCAAAGGGTCGACAGGACAAAGGATCGAAAAATCATATTTTTTTTCACATATTTTTTTTTGGGGGGGGGGGGTCCCCCCCAACCCACTTTTTTTTTTGCTAAAAACCACATTTTTTTCCAAAAACGAAAACCTAAAAAAATATATATAATTTAAAAAAAAATTCGATCCTTTGTCCTGTCGACCCTTTGGTGTCAATCCTTTTTCCTGTCGACCCTTTTTTTCGATCCTTTGACTAGACACCAGCTGTTCATGGCCTTTCAGATTCGTTTCATCTAAAGTACCTAATGTTGCATGATAGTATATTTATTGTAAGCATTGGTGGTGTTTACCACAAAAGAGGAGTGTATTTGAAACCACAGAGTTTTTTAAAAAACAGCTTAAAATATTTTCTGCAACAAATTACAAGCTTCGTATTAGTGTTTTTTCATCTTCATCCAACCAGATTATACATGGATTATTCCTAGTAACACTTTGAAGATCTCTTGCATTAGAGTGAGCAAGAGGCCGCGAAAGTTAGAGCATGACCATGCAGCTATGTAATAAAATATAAGTAATATAAGTAATAAAATATAAAATAGCCTGCCCCCCACAAAACATATGTAGAGGAGCAGCTAATTGCTTCTGCAGGAAGTCCCGCTCCCTTACCGGCTATATGTTGCAAGTCTACGATTTTGTCATGCTTAAAACCAACAGTTTTGCCAATTCTGCGGCTTATATTCAAAAGAACGTATCCATTGAGAAACCCCTATCAAATGTATTCCCGAAGAGTTGAGAAAACTCTATCAAATCTATTCCCGAAGAGACGACAATCTGAGGGAGGAACTCCCCGAAGGAATAAGAAAAGAGAGAAAGAGGAGCTGTTGACATCACGAAAGACGAGTGTGATGCCTGAAGAATACTGGCTGAAGAAGAATGTATGAACCTTATAGAAACTGATGACAAAGTTGAGAATCAGGTAAACTTTCATATGCGAAGAGATTGCACATGTGAAGAGCACTGCAGAAAATGTAAGCTGTTCAATAAATGTACAGATGCTGTAACGCAAGTAGATCAAGTAATTTTAGGAGCTGGCTACAAGTAGTAAATAGGCTGCAGGCGAAGCCGCTATTATATAATAGCTGGACATCAGTGTCACAAATCTTAGTAAGCTCAGACCCAAGGAGAGAGGAGCCAAAATCTGTGTTGCAGCACGAATTAGCTGAGATCGTGGAAGAGTCTGGAAGGGCTGTCTGGCCTGGTGTCAAGGCTGAAGCAGCCAAGACTGGTTATCTATTCTTAAAGGCGGTGAATGTGAGATGCTGAATCATCCCTTGTTAAGGTGCTAGCAAAGAACACTATGAGTGACAAGTTTATTCATTTAAGTCGATTAAATGCTGCAAAATGGACCAAATCGAGGTCTTCTGTCACGTGAGCCAAGGATGGAAATAGAGTTAAGCTTGGAGTGCCAGAATAACGATAGTGCGTGCTTGCACTCCCTTACATTCCCAGAGACAAGGATACTTTGCAAGGCCAAGTTCAAAGACAATCTGCATGGCAGAAGGCATGGGTGATGAGAGATGATGCTTTAATTGGGTGGGGAGGTAAAGCCAAGTCCACCTCCTGGTACCTGGGGTTGAGTTTACATGCTTCTAAGTTAGCATAATGTTCCAGAAGGGCATGAGCGTGCCAAGCAATTGTAGAGGGCCATACAACGAAGGGCCTTGTAGTTTGAGAGCCAAAGATATACAGTGTACCTAACAGATATGAAGATGACTTGCACTAGAGGTGGGCATAAGTTGTCCACCTGCTAGTAGAGATCCAATCATAACCCAACCCCTTATAGAAAGTATACTTAGATGTTTGCCTTGATCCTATCACAACCCCTTGTAGGTTTTTCTTATTTGCCATGTAGTATGATGTCACCTATGACAAATTTTTAGTATAAAGTCTGTGTTTTTTATAAGATGCACTGACAGCCTTGAGCAAACATCTGTTAATGTCCGTTATAACTGCCCGTTTTAGATAATTGTTAATAAAACAGCAAACTTTGCCATCTTCCTGAGTTGGTTCAATTATTTGGTGTAAGAGTTACTCTGCCTCCCAACCACTGCATACACGCAACCCAAAAGGCCTTAGGTTCACATAAAAAAGAGATTGCAAGTCAACTTGGAATTCCATACAGATATAAATGAACTTGACCTAAAATTGAATAACACGAATTTTAAAAAAAAGAAAAGAAAAAGAACCTGGCCCTTGGCCTCATTCCTCTATTTGGTCACAAAACTGCCCAGTGACTTGCAATATCTTCATAATGTATTGGTGGGGTACTTTGTCCCATTTATTACAGTATAGATTATAGTATGATAATACATGGCAGCTTGCAATATCCATGTAAAAGCCTTTAAATAACATCCTTATTTCATTCTAGTTTTGACAACACCACTGACCTGTGACAAAAAATGACTGTAATTAAAATAGTTTGTTACAAGTGTGATGTCACAGTGCCTGCTGCTTATACCAGAACAGGGCAGAATGCCAGTTGCCACTGGGAATGTAATTAAAGCTACGACTAGCTTTCCAGATTAATGTTGTCAAAATATCTTTCTGACATCAATTAATATGGAAAAATGTTTGCTAGTATGTTTATGTTCTACGCGGCTGGAGGGCAGAAATTTATCTGCATCTCATCACTTATTTTAAATAAGGAAATGACTTTCAAATAAATAGCATTAAAATGCATGCAATATTTTTTGCAACACATTATTAGCGTTTTTATTATCCAAACAGATTAAGCAAGAGCCCAGGGAACGACTACAATCGCTACCCCTATGTTGCTGCTTGCTACCCTCGGGCGCTGCTGCTCAACCCTGACATTTATATGAGAATGCCTTCCGTTCATGTTAGTTTTACTCGTGTTGTGTTGCTTCTATTGAGCTTTGTTTATTGACATTCTTCTTAATCTCATTTTCCAAGCGATTGTTTAAAAATGTAATGCACCACAAGATAGGTGAAAGACCACGTGGCCCCATTTCCATTGATACGACTTTTGCTTCCCGATGATTTTGCTGAAAAGACGTCACTGAATAAAATAGTCACTATCATGTCAGAAAATAATAGAACAAGTCATCCTGGATTCTGTGAACTTCTAAAGGAACTTGGCCAACAGCCTCGTTTCCCTCCTCAGTGACTCGCAGTAGCTTTAAAAATGTACAGCTCGGGGTTCTTTGTCGCATACATTAGAGAGCGGGACAGAATACTTTTACGGTGCAGGGTATGACATTACAAAGGAGCTCATTTTATATGAGCTGTAATGTAAATGCATGGTGTAAAAGGCTTCGTCATGGCTCATTTTCATCCACTTGTACGGCGTAGAGGAGGTCGGAACGCAACTAGCGTTTCCGCCGCTCCCTCCCTTTCCGCCATACAAATGCTTCAGCCTTTGCGCCGGCAAGCACATTCAGGCCGGCGCAACTGCTGGGGATCCCTACGGAATCTGCCATCTTTATGTGCCGGCTAACAGCAGGTGGACTCCATAGGGATGCATTGTAGATGCTGCCTGATTTGCATGGCTCAGTGCAAAAGGGGAGGAAAAGCTTTGCCGCGCAAATGATGAAATGACGATCGCGGGGATTCGCCTGCCTGCGTGGAAGTCTACATGTAACGGGACCCCACCACCGAATTATCGGTTCATATAAAATGGGCTCCAGAGTAGGATCAAACATTATGGTGCAGGATAGGATATAATCACAGAGTAGGGTAAGGAGCAGGCTATGGCATTATTATGGAGCAGAGCAGGTCATCATCACAGTGCAGTATGTTCAGTTACTCACTATGAATTGGTGCTCAGATAATGGAAACCATCTTGCGGCTCGCTGCTTTGTTCTCTTCATCATGGCATGTCACTGTGCCCCTGGAGTCCTCTACCAACAGACACTGCATTTCACCTTTCCTGTGTGAAGGGCCACAGGACAGCAAGACTGTGACAGGGATAGAGAGGGACGGGAAGGTGTGGGTTGTGTGCGCTTGGGTTGCAGCATGATATCTCCCACGTTCTGTGTGATGGGAACACATGGCTTCCTTGCAAAAGGTCAGCTGTACCTAGACCCGTGGCCACCTAATCACGGAAGATGTACTGCGTTTAATGTGGACCATATTCATATATTTTGATTTCATATTTCAATCCAGTGGTCTTCAACTTATGGGGTTGCCCCCCTACACCGCCACAGCAGGGCTAAGATGTTGTCCCGGGAGGGGGAAGGCAGGGAGAGTAATATCATTTAGGGGTAAATCTCTGTGGTCCTTTCCCTTTTCTTTTTCTGCCAATTTTACTTTGACTGAATGTTTACCTCTGGCCTATTTTCCAACCAGTGGAAATTCTGGCAATATTTTTTGCTCGGTCTGTATCCTTGGTATGTTTTCCGAATGGTCGGTGCTCAAAATAACATTTGGAAGTGAGAGTATTTTACTTCCTATTTTTTAAAGTTGGAAGTAAAATGATTTTTAAGGGAGTACAAATCTAAGTCCATTTCCCAATGAGAGTACAAGTGAGTAAAATTAGGTTTTAACTCAAAACCAGAAATGTTTTTCTAATATTTATTTATTTGCACCTAGTTATTCATGCACATTAAAAGATGCATGCTTAATTCTTACAACCAGGCAGTAAAAACAGTAGTTTCTTCCTGTCGTACTACGTGCACTACTGGTCCAAACATATCCATGGAGCTGTGAGGATGAAAGCAGAGGCTCAAGATTCTAAATGTCTTTTTCCAATTTTTTGTTGGGGGTATTTTTACTCTCTAATTTTAATTATTGGGGAGGATTTGCCAATTTCTATGGAATAAAAGTGGCTGATACACACCTTATCTGTAGGGCAGCAGGTAGTTTCGGTCTTCAACGTCACACGCTGATTTCCCGTGAGTTTCCGAGTTAGCCTCGCTGCAAAGTATCAGCATCATGACTTTTGAGTGACATCATCTCCGTATCGCATAGCAGCAATGATGCTGTATACATGCTGTATATAGATAGCTCGGCACATGCTGACAACGTCCGATGCTGGAGGACGGGATATAGGACTGGGGTGATGCAGGGGAGGGAGAGGGCGGGTACCACCACCTGCGGCATGATGTAGGGCCTGGAGGAGGTACATAAAGTTTTGTCCAGACTACACAGTCCATCCCCAGCCTCAGTATGTACCCTGATGCCAGGAACCCTAAAGACAAGAGCCCCACCATATTCAGAACCCATCAGGAGGCCCAAGATGCAAAGTTCCTAAGGTATCTGTAATATGCTTAGTGCATCTATCATCACTACCCGAATGTTGTGTGAGCCATGGAACTTGAGGAACCTGTAGGTTCCATGTTTGATGGCTGATCTGGACTCTGATGGCTGATCTGGACTCTCAGGGTGGGATCTAGACCTGTCTGGATGTCATCCTACTGCTCACCTGTTCACTACCTCTTCTTTGCGCTGTAAGTAATAAACAAAGTGTCTTGTATACTTCCTGACACCTCCCTGATTCCTGCTCCGAGTATGACTTACCCAAGGAAGAATGAGGCTTCATTTTTGGTGATGAGTTGAGGAAATTCGGGCCCTGGTGAGAGGATGAAATACGGAGCTGCCTTGCTGAGATGAAGAGCTGTGGGGAGAGTATCCTGCGGATGATGATGGCCGGTGAGGAAGGGCTGTGCTGCACTTATCTTACATTCCTGCTGATGTCCGGGCACAGGGGGCACAGCACAGAGACACTTAACAGGTCAGTGCCTGAGATACTGAGGTGGCGTGGCCCCGTTGCACTTGTCGGTGCACGGCCAAAACACTGTTATGCTGACTGCAGCATAGTCCTCTGGGACATGTAGTTCCCTAACCAGGGGTGACACGGGTGTGGATGATGGTATCCCCTGCCCCCCGGGCCGAGCCGCGATGTGCGATGTTATTATCTCCCGTTTTGGAAAGATATACGTGTATAAGGGAGAACAGATGTCTTATGGTCTTGCTGCTGCCGTTGCGCTCCCTCTGTTCCATGGGAGCTGATGGTGGATGCAGTGCCATCATTAATTTTGCAGCAATTTTGTTTGCTCTCGGGAGAGTAAAGCAGGAGCAGAGCGTGTGAAGAAAAAAAAACATGATTGTGAGTGCTCGATTACTGGGTGAGTGCTTTTTGCTCTGTGTGCGCTTCACTATGAACGTTGAAGGTGAAGCGCCTGGGCATAGCCGAGGGACCATTCGGAAAGTAGGAAGGGTGAGGATTAAAAGTGCCTCGATGCCTCGGGGCTGTTTGCGCGCTATACAAATGCAATAAATAAATAAAATATATAAATTAGAGGAAAGAACACACTGCGCATCCTCACGTTGCATCGTTCCTTGCAATGACCTGATTATATTAATCCAGGCTTGATTTCTGTCAAGGCTGTCACTCAGCAGTGGGTCTTCTAGGTTTGTCTTACTCCAGGAAAGAGCATGGTAGATGACCTTTCCATTATTTAGGAGGTACTGAACTGATGCCTTTAAACTGTGTTCGGCCACATCTGCTCGATCTGTTTACTTTTGTCAATGGCTGCCAATCCGTCATGTTTATCCCTGCTGTTTAGGTTTTATGGCTGTCGGTGACAATACATTTAAGCCACTTCCATATGTCGTGGGCAATCCATCACAATGTAACTTTATGTCCCCTGCTTTGCACCGGGCTGGGCAGGCGCGGTTGAAGGGCACAGAAATAACGTATTTGGAAAGTGGATTGTCGAATGAGACTATGTGGTAATATCACTTACGGCAGCCTGTACAAATGTGGATATTGTAAAAAACAAGGGGGGTCCCTCTGCCGGACATTAGTCCCGGTTACGAGAGCCTTACCCAGATTCTTTAGCTCACTATCTTTCCCAGAGGAGAAATATCCAAAACGTATCAGTCTTTGTCCTGCCCTGGGGCAGTCCGGCAACGAAATGCTAGGCAATTCTCCTCTGAACAAGAGTACCAACAGGAACCCCAGCCACGTATTTCAGTCTGGTTGGACCTCATCAGTAGGGTAGAGCTGTGCCTCTCTAAGAATAGTGAGCAAGGGGTCCACGTCTGGATTCCCCTAGTAACCTAGGGTGATGTAGATGTGGATATTGTCCAGATTTCATATGTATTACAGTTCACTGGCCCAGGTGTTAAATGAGATATGCATTTGAATAAAAATGCTGTTTTGTTTTCAGATGGACATTACAATACAATACAAAATGCAATGTTTTGGTAAAAAGAGCAACGTTTAAGAGGTGAAGTATGATGCATAGTATGCGAGTAGTTAACGCATCGAGTGGAAGTGTTCAAAGAGAGTATAAAGAGGCACAGGGAAAAAATAGAGTTTCATAGCAGCATTTAAAGTACAATTTCACATGCATGTCCAAGATTAACAAAATGTGTCTAATGCTCATTATGCCGACTTCAAAAATAACGGGAAAATGCTTTTTGTTATACTGTTTGACCTTAGTAGTTCTGTGCCTGATCAACACAGCTCTGCAAGGATGTCCATGCATTCCAATTGATAAGACACTATTTTACACAGCTTGTTTGATACCTATTGGTGTTATAATACAGTGTTGTGCATAGAGATAATAACACTTTGAGAATGTGTTAAGTTCAAGTGTTTTTATAATACAGTGTTGTGCATAGAGATAATAGCACTTTGAGAATTTGTTAAGTTCAAGTGTTTTTATAATACAGTGTTGTGTATAGAGATAATAGCACTTTGTGAATTTGTTAAGTTCAAGTGTTTTTATAATACAGTGTTGTGCATAGAGATAATAGCACTTTGAGAATTTGTTAAGTTCAAGTGTTTTTATAATACAGTGTTGTGCATAGAGATAATAGCACTTTGTGAATTTGTAAAGTTCAAGTGTTTTTATAATACAGTGTTGTGCATAGAGATAATAGCACTTTGGGAATTTGTTAAGTTCAAGTGTTTTTATAATACAGTGTTGTGCATAGAGATAATAGCACTTTGAGAATTTGTTAAGTTCAAGTGTTTTTATAATACAGTGTTGTGCATAGAGATAATAGCACTTTGGGAATTTGTTAAGTTCAAGTGTTTTTATAATACTGTGTTGTGCATAGAGATAATAGCACTTTGTGAATTTGTAAAGTTCAAGTTTTTTACATTTTTTATTAATGCAGGCACTTCATTTTGAAAATATTTGATTAGTGAGTACCCCATAGGGCTGAAACAGTCGAGCAGTTTGCTGCTTGAATTGCTTTGGACATATTAAAACTTAAGAAGTAATATGTTAAGATCATAAGAACTATAACGAGTATTCAGTGCATGCTAGAATGTTAAAAGGAATGCATGCAATCTGTGCTCGATTTAGAAGTGTGCAGAGATTGGAAATAACTAACCCATACTTGTACATTAACTGAATCACTCATTTAGTGTAATTTAAGGATGATTAATTGAATTGTGAAAAGTAAATGGTTTGTTGAATTGCATTACGACTTCTGGCACTGGAGGCGCAGAGGCATATTTGTGAGGGTAATGTTCTTGCACAGTTTGTGTGGAAGAGTGGCTGAACATAAGTGGTACTTTTAGTGCATTTAAGTTATGCACACTTTATATACCGTTATAAAATGTGTATTTTTATTGGTGTTTTAAAAATTTAGAGGGGCATATCGTGCATAACACAATGTGTTTTATTTCTTCTCCATCTAGAATGGCGTTCATTTTTGCTCCCCCATTCTTAGGTGCTATACTATGCCACTGCTCTGCATGCACATGTGTGTTCTTTGTCTTGTACGTACATGTTCCTATCCTTTTCCGATCTTTTATGTATTCTATAAGGAGATGTGGTGTGATTGACTTCTAGGTTGTTTGTATGCTCAATAATATCCTTCACATTTTACAGAGCCCTGTCAACTAGTATTGGAGGATAACACAGCAGCTGGAGAGGGGTATGCATGCAAGGGCACAGGAGAACACACCTTTGGGGGGAAGAACAAATCTGCAACTTTCAAAACCCAAATCAGACGGTGTGGCAGTACAGTACACTGAAGGAAATGTGCTGTTTGCAAAAGGATAGGAACCTCTAGTAACAATCTAAGAAATGATACCTTCTATGCTCAGCTGCCGAGTGCTTTTCCATATAATCATATGTTGGCAGATTTTGCTTCCAGCATCCCGTGCATCTTGTTCAACTGATAACATTGAATTTCATAAGAAGGGTCCCTAGTTAAAGAAGAAGACACTAATCTGTTGTGCCTGTGAGCATTGCTGCTATTAACTTAAAAGTCAAATATATGATTTTCTTCAATGTGGCTCCAGAAGAAACCTCAGTAATGCTCTTGTTGAATTTTGTCTAGGCTGTGGTGAGGAAGGGTGGGCAGAACTAATAGCCATATTATGTGCTCTATTATTTCACTTCCTGTGCCAGGGTCACAAGCAGGGCTGTGATACGATTGTACTCCCTACTTGGAACCAAATGTTTTTTCAGGAAAGTAAGAAAGTAATATGCTTTGCCAGTAGGAATATTTCATGCTTATTACAATATGTTCTTTCCCCTTAGAATTCCTCTTGAGATCAGGCAGTAATAGTATTAGAGTTTTTACCTGTGCCGCTGCCCTGTTGGTCCCTGATTCGAGCAAATATCAATGGAACTTTGTGAGTAAAATCACACAGTAAACTGCTATCTTTTCATGTTTTCACATTTCTTGTTTTTATGGAATACAAATGGAGGGTTTGTATGCCTCTTAGCTGTAAGGCTCATTTTGATTAAATGTTGTCACAACTCACAGGTCAAAGCAATGTGAATAGTAAGCGATGGTCCAGGCATTCTGGTCATCGTATTATGTGGTGCAGTTATTCTGATCCAATTATAGTCCTTACACAAATTATGAGAGACATGTTCTCGTAGCCCTTGAATTACTTCATTAAAGTGGCACATTAACTCCTATTTGCATGCTTTCTGACACATTCCTTTTAGTTGCCAATATTCCATTTGCAAAAATTGTATCCTGCCTAAATCTTTTGACAGCCACATCAGTGATGAGTGATATTTATTTTTTATAATAAGCATGAGTTTTTTTTCCAATGGCATTAAACACTTTCTGCATTGTCTGTTAGCAGTGTCAACAAATGAATAGACATTACTAAACCTATTCTTTATCCTGAGCATACAAAGCTTTTTTGTGCATAGATGTTTTTTTTCTCTGCACAAGAGCGATTTTGGTAGGTACTATGGCATATCTTCAAGGCTTGGACTGGTTGATGAGCTCGTCCTATAATCACACACACATATTTGTTTTTTTTTTAGCCTATATGTTTGCAAAAGGTGTTGTAAGGTGCACCTTTCACACTGATTTGTAAAGAAGTGCATGCAGTGGTAGGAAAGGGAAAATTCCCTTCTGAACTCTTCAGAGATGGTAGCTCACAAAGTGGCTTACCTCGTCATTCATTTCTGCACATGGAAAATATTGTGTGCTTGAAAGCTCGCCATTTCTGCCCTTAGGGAAGCATAATTAGAGGGAACATTGCCCCCGGCTCACCTCCCAAGCTAAAGAGAGGACATATTTCCAACCCCCAGCTCAGCGGCCTAGTTCCTATTGCATTTCACAGCTCCTGCAACTCACCGCGAGGCCGCCCCCACTGCCTAGGAATCCATCTCCTGTGTGGCATGAGTGGCTGCTCTGAAACCCTGCTTTGATGGATGCCCTTCTTTGCATTCATGACAGGGATCGTTAATCACAGATTTGTGCTAGACATCGTTACTGACATTTCTCATGCGTTCATAACACCTGCTTCAGCTTCGTTAATGATTTCATCTACAACTAAGGACTTAATGCCACTGACCTTGAAGGTGCTTTAGGTCCATAATTGTCAACCACCACTCCCAAATCTCCACCCAGCTAGAGGGCATACTTAGGGAGTGAGGAGCTTTTTACAGGAAGCGGGGTCATTAGTTGGTTTGACTAAGGTGGACGGTGGACCCTTGTAACACCACAGCCTGCCTGTAGCAACCTCGGATCTTCAGAGAAATCGAAATCTGGAGTGGACCTTCAGACCATGAAAACCCAGCCACTCAGTCCTTACTAAAGCCAAACGAGGGGCACCAAAGCACCAAAAAGTCAGGCTAACTTCGAAGTGGTTGGCATTTGTAGAGGTAAAATGGCAATAAAGTAATAACCTCATAGCCAAACTCCATATAGCTGAAATTGCATTCATTAGCAAAAGTCATGCAAATAAAATATAGCGACAATAACTGTTTCTGTCACAAATGGAAGTCAAGTCTTCTAGAACCTGCAAGATTGTCTCCTAATGGTCTTGGCCTCTTACTGTAGCTGGCTACCTGTTCCCAGGGTGCCTAACTGTTGAGCTTCAGCGGGGAGCAATGACCTGAACTGCTAGCAAAGTCTGCAAAATGAGCTGCCTTGCACCTGTGAAAGCTCATACGGATGCTGTTAGCGCAGTTCAGAATGGCGTACCCCCACTGGAGGAGCAGGAATCCTGCTACGCCAAGGACAGAACAGCACACCTTGCTCATTATACTCCCACGTTTGGTCCCCTTTCCTCTGTGCCTTTTGGGGTGTCTTCTTTGGAATGAGTAAGGCACTAGAGCATTCCGTTGGGACCGAATGATTAAGAAAAGGTTGCCAGGGTGCGTGCGGGCACCCCCCTCACGCGTACTCCCTTGCACCAAACGCGTGTCCTTCTCTCGGCAATGATGGGAATGGAGCCCTGTGGACTTTGCAGTGCCAAACTGTTGTTGTTTACTCTTATTTTCCCCTGCCGACCTGGCGTCCATTCCCTGTAACCAAGATGGGACTTTCATTTGAGTGGGTTTTGCCAGCACAGACCCTTGCCTAGTCTACCTGCAGTACATGGTCTGGGCCACTCTCCATGTGATGTGCTCTCCCTTCACTGACTCCACGGCCACCGGGTATGGTGGCAAGACATCTCCTGATGTCCTCCACTAGATTTCAAGACCTTTGTGAAAAACAAAAGTTTAGGTAATACTGGAGGTGCTGCCTAGAGGACAAACTAATCACAAAATTAACTCTGTGGTGGTTTCGTGAAACAATACACCTGTGTTCCCATTCGGCAGACCTCCCACATACAGCACTAGATGACTGCATCCATGCTGTGTTCCCAAGGCAATTTACAGCGGGTGCAAATATATAAAATCATGGAGGCCTCGTGGATTACTCTAAACGTGTTGTGTTGTGAGCGACTCTTTTAAGGGTCGCCAGCGGTTGCAACTGCGACCCCTGAAGTCTCCCTTGCTACCCCTAAACAAAAATAAAACATTTACAAAAAATATTTTAATTGAGGCTTCTGGGCTGTGGCCAGCAGCATGTGGCTCTTTGTTTCTGGAGTCGCTTGTTTTCTGGAGCTATAGCCAGTAAGATAGCTCAGTGGGTAGAGTGCTCGCTGCTGCAATGTGTGTGTGATCTGCAGGTTGCAAGTTCGACGCCCGACAAGGTCAACTCAGCCTTTCTTCCTGCTGAGGTTGATAAATGAGTGCCAACACAGGTTGGGTGATGTTGTATGTATATTTGTTCTATATGAAGTGCTTAACCGTAAGTGCTATATAATAACACATCACTATCTTTTGGCCTTGGACGTCTGCTTGCATTCACAATCATTTGGTAATATGGGCCTATACGCACTGATATTAACGATACATATGGTGATCCATTCTTATATGCAATGTATATCACTCTACTTTGATACCGTAACCATATTCTCACAGTGTACTTAGAAACAATGCTATGTGATGCCACTTCCTTTTTTGTCAAGGGGTGAAAGGTCGTGTTCCATCGCTTCCCGTGATGTCACTTCAAGGTGGGTCAGATGACATCACTTCCTGTGATGCCATCAGAGGTCATGGGTGCTGTGATGTCACTACCGCTACCTGGCATTTTGGCGAAATGACGTCCCTGTGTGTTGTGCGTCATACCCTGACAATTGCTTATGATCTTCTGTACTGGAAAGTGCGGTGCTGCGCCTGTTTTTGTGTTCAAGTATGTATTGCTCAGGATGATATAAAGTGCACAGGGGGGTAAGGTGCAAATGGTCCATGACGCAACGTTCTGTACTGTCACTTATCTTTTCACAGATCTTCAATGATGATGTACCAGCTGGAGACGGCATGCCCTCCTGCCAGTTCCAGCACTACATACTGTATAAGACATTTCCAACACACATTCTACTGTTATAGTATAGAGCCCCCTCATACAGATCATTCCTGACCCCTATATTCTTTTGAGGATATGCATTGCTGGTTTGCCTACGCTGCAAAACGACCACGCCTGGCGATGGCATGTGCCGCTCAATGTTTCTTGAGGCGATGCCAAAGGGACACACGTTAGGACTTTTCACTTTGGATGTGTAAACAGGTGTCTGACAAAGAGGCAACCCCATCTTGATCATCAACACCCTTACTTTGCCACTGTGACCAAACGAGGCATTCTCCAGACAGTAGTTATACAGTCCTTCTCTTTATAGCCGTTTTAGGTGGAGCGCGTGGTGCAGGGAGGGGTGGAGGGACATCTCTGACTGTGCCATACTGTATTTTCAATGGGTTTGGTCAAAATGACCGAACTCGAATTACCTACACCACCAAATTACCTAAAATAGATACTACTAAATGCCCTACTGACTAAATGTTCATAAGACATTTTGTAGTATAGGTCATTTTCAAAAAATGTTTTGGTCGGAACAGCTGCGGCTTATCCCCCGCAACCCCCGCTCACTATACTATGTATACTATGTAGTAAAGTGAGCGGGGGTTGCGGGGGACACCCCGGCAGCTGACCCGACCAAAAAAAGAAAAGGACCCTGTGGCGCCGGTTTCCCGATCACAGAAGTGAAAGGGAACTGGCGTTGCAGGGACCAGCCAGATGGAAGCAAAGGCAAGTAGGGGGGTAGGGTGGATGGGAAGGAGGGAGGGAGGAAGGGAAGGGTTTAGGGTTTCTATAGATTTGGGGTTGTTTTACCTTGGATGACCGAATGGGAAATGTGCGAACAATTTTGTATTACGTACATTTCTCATGCAATAATTTCCGTCGCAAAATTTTAATTTGGGATAAAACAACCCCCAAAACTTTTTCAATATGTAGTCATTTTGCTACTGTGGATAGTATTTCTACTCGATCTCCAGCTACTTTACCCCACAACATATTTCACCTCTCCCCATTGGCGATACTGCCCAGGGTAATGGGAGATGGCTAAGGCTTCTGTAGAGCCTTGGCATCAACAGGAAATGGGAGTATGCTGTTTCTTCGAAATGGGTTAAATGAAAAAGAGCAAACACTCCCTTACATCAAAATTTTATTAATAAGTACACTCTGAAAAGGGGCAGAATACTTGGATGCAATGGAAAAGGGTTAGTCGTTGGGAGGGGAGTAGGGTGCCCCAGGTAGTATTGAATGGAACCCCGCTAAAAGCAAGGGGTGGAGGAGAAAGAGCAGGGAGCAGAACCGCAATAGCGCCGCCTGCATTGGGAGAGGGACGCCTTCTATTTCCTCGATTCTTCATCTGCCTATGGGGAGATCCGGAAGGAATTCTCTTTCCCACTTTGGCATGTAGGAAACGTGCTCTTCTCGTGTGCCATTAAGAGTAGCATATAACAATAAGACGTAGGGCCTCATTTAAAGATGGATAGTTTTTGCCGCAAATACCACAGGTGGAAATTACCACTATTGCCGACGGTATTACTGAAAATCCACCTAATTGAGAGTGTACCATTGATTAATGGGGAACTGTATTGATACTGATGAATACTGTTGGCTGTATTACAGCAATACCACTTGTATATCGAAACAATATTATTATTCACTTACTATTGAGGATGGAAATTGATAATGTGCCATCATACTGTTAAATACCATTGCTAATGCACAAAAGGATGCCTTCTGACCCTTTTATGAACTGCATGAGTGAGGTGGCGTGGGCATACCCTTTGCTTTGTAGCTCCTTACAATGGCCTCATAAAAACACCCTTTTGCCTTTATTGAAGGGAAGTGCTTGTGCTTCCCTTCTGTAAAATGAAAAATGTAAAACCCCTTTTGGCGACATTGTACAATTTGTACGCCCACCTCTGGGGTTGAGTCAAATATTGTCAGATTTGTATTTGGAAAAGTCAGATCGTAATACCTTCAGCCATATTAATTTGGGATACGGCCAGAAGTATTTCACTGTAAACCTCTCAATTGGGAGCGTGGTAAAATTGTCAGTCTTTGACAAATACTGGCAATTTGACTGCTACCTCACATTACGTTATCAAGGCCTAGGTGTATAGATAGATCCTCACTGATCACAATTTTAAAGGGGGCCAGATGCCTCACAACTCACCTATTAACCCACACGTATTGCAGTCGTTTTCGCTGTGGGACCACACATTTCTGCTTCTATGAGGAATTCAACCATCCGCGTCGTGGGCATGTGCTTGCATGGGCTTTTTGAAATTTTTGATTAAATCGAATGATGGTAGACCAACCTCAGTAAAATATACGAGGCTAATCCACACACATTTTCCTATGCTCACACCATGGCAAACGCATAGACCTGTGTACTCTGGGTGGACAGCCTACAGGCACAGTCCGCCCCGTCATATTTAGTTGTTATGTGGCAGCCAGGAGTACACCATGTCATCGCCAAAAAGGGCAAGAGCCAAGCTTCATCCTGCCATGGCCAGCCTGATTAACTAACAAAGGCTCCATGGATTCGCACTGCTCTTTTGTTAGCCCCTGCAGCTGGTGGCAGCAATTAACATACTAATTAGACGGTGCTTCAAACAGGCCAACCTAGGGCCTGGCTGCAGAGCTTAACAAAGGAGACAGGAAACCAAACAACCTTTTATATGTAACTTTGTCAACCTGAAGCCAGCTCCCGCCTTCAGTATCAATGATTGTGAGCCGTCATGTATGGGACTGTGTGTTTACAGTAGGGCACCCCAGTAGGGGGACCCCATTCATAAAGTACGAAAAAGTGGTTTGCAGGAGCCAAAGAGTCTGGTCTCTTTGCAGCTTCAAGGGAGACCTGACGCTTTAATCAGGAACCACAGAGAGATGTGTTAACCAGGGAGACTCTTTGATCAACAATAAACAGGAACATGGGTGGGACTTAGTATCAAATGTTTTCATCTCTTTACCTTTCCTGTTGCAAAACACTCTGTTTATGACCTCACACATACAGGAGATTGTTGGTAGGGACCCCCACATTGGTTCTTTAAGGTAGGCTTAGCCTACACTAATCACTGTGGCCCACTTTGCTTTAAAAGAGGGCTGGAGCATCTCTTTAAGGAGATCATCTTATGCCTTCACCAGAAGTAACAAAGAAGACCTCAACCTTGGACCCTGGCTGAAGGTACAGTCTGCCTTTACATCTTCCGTCAGCTCTGCAAGGCCAGGATTTCCAAAGAGGGAAACGAGATCCCTCCCCCAAACATCTCCCAGAGAATCGAGGGAGACCAAGAAATCAGCTGACTCCCATCTTGAACTCTGTCACAGAAACTGCAAAGCACCCTGAAGCCGACTCGACCCTGTCGAACACCAAGAACATCTACAACCAAAGGTACATTGTGGTTCTGTCCCCTTGGTCCTTCTCAGAGGACCCCTAGAGACATTTTAAGATCCATTGCTCCCTTTGTGCTGAAGCCAAGAAACCTTAAACTGTTGTGGTTACTAACCATACTGACTACCCTGCTGTCAGTATCCAGAGTGCATCCCTTTTCCTTCTTTGAAACTGTCTGTCCTCTGCATTCATTCCTTTACAGGGTGGGTTGTATTTCATAGTTTTGCCAGAACTGACTGTTGTGAAATAAATAAAGAAGATATTTTGTATACAACCTTGACTGGACAGTTCAGTTTATCATTGGGTAACAATTACATTTTTGCTGTGTTGCAACTAACCAATGATCCATGACATTTCGGAGTTAAGCCTGCTGTTCCGTCCATGTTACCAACATTGGACAAGGAATTTTGTAATTTGCTTGTGTTTCCAATCTGTTTACTAAAGTAAAGTATATAAGATCTATTGAGTCATTTGATTTGTTTAAGAAGAGATTAAAGACATATTTATTCAACTAATAGATCCTTAGACAGCTTTAACGTTTCCTCTCCGTGGCGGCTCTGCTTCTCGGACTCTTCTATTTGTTACTCATTGTTGGTGTCTTGTAGTGCCCTCACGCCTTTGGGTTCATGGCCGCGCTATATAAATGTACTAAAGTAAAGTAAAGTAAAGATTACTTGTGGTGTACTAGAATGGTGGGGCTGATTGATGGTTTAGAAACCGATATTCACCCCTGCACCACCGGTACCGCGGAAGTAGATTCGTCACAGCTTCCATTTCTCAGATGCCAAAAAATATTATCGCATTATCACTCATGTCCCGTCAAGTGCTAAATCCTCCTTCATTCTTTTTGTAAAGTAGCCGATGTGCAGTCCAGCTCCCAGTGCAGAAATAGGGGGTATGCAGTAATAAAATTGTGGGAACAATGTCACCTTTATAAAAAAATCGCAGCAAAAATGCTGTGGTTTAACCCGGTAAAGGTGTACTCCATTACACCATTTAAGGGGAGTGGCGGTTGCCGGGGTGTCCTCTGCTCCCCTTAAATGGTATTATGGGTCTGAGGGTTGAGGGGGTGTCCCCCACATCCTTTACATGGATTGTGGCGGCAAAACCACAGCCTTTTTGCCGCTGATTCTCTGTGTAAACTGCCATTTTTGCCGCAATTTTACCACATGGAACCGAATAGGGCTGGAACTCTGTGGAATGGTGCTCAACCTGCCTTCCTGAGTGTCGCTCAGCACCGCAAAATATGTTCCTTCTGGCCCCTTTGAGTCATTGGATGAGTAAGAGAAAGCTGTGTGTGTTAGGGAGAATTCTCAAGAATGTGCTAACTTCCCTTACCTTTTGAGACCCCCAGCAACTTTGCTGGATTTCTAGGATTTTAGTTTTTACCTGGGAAGACTGTGAGCCTTCTTTTCCCACTCTTCCATGTATTTTGATATGTGTTTTACCTTTGTGTTCTTTGGTTATAGAGTTTTAAATCAACTCCATAGGCATCATCTTTTTCTGTGTGTCACACAGCACCTTCAGTGCAGTGGCACAGGGATGTCTTTCAGACTTCCCAAGGTTTAAATACCTTCTCTGGGACTGACTACTGTCTCCCAGAGCATGTAAAGCTAAATTGACTTTACTAGTCTCTTTAAATTTACAGACCCAGCACACACTATCTTCATATAGAGTGCTGTAGGGGTAGCCTAGCATCCCCTGAGTCAAAACACTCATGTAACAGGCAAATGTTACCCTTTCCTACTTGAAATGGCTGGTGGCAGTGGTTTAGATCAAACTACCATGATTTTTCCCAACCGTAAACAAAGGAAGCTAAAAATCGGGTCAGCCATGTTTTTCAATATGGAGCCCAAGACCTATCTGTAAAAACAGATTCTGACTTTTTCCGCTATTTCTTTTTGGAAAGGTCCTTCTTGTGTTTGTCTCTGCGTGCCAAACCAGGTTTGGTCTCTTTGTTTGTTAGCCTTTGGCGGGCTTCAGTGCTTTAGCCCTCCTCTGGCGCTCGAGTGTCTGGGGTGGACAAGATGTGAGGGAGGTGCCTGAAACTCCCTGTGCTTAGTCTCTTAGGAGACCTGAATGCACTCTGGCATGATTGGCCGCCTGGCTGTCCGCCAAGGACAGCCACCCTACTGTGTGAGTGACAGCCAGGCTGGATTGAATGAGGGAAAACTGTTTAAAAGCAGGTCTCCGGGACTTGGAAAGCAGAGTCGACCACTGGAACGAAAGAACCGAAGACAAGCTGAAGGAACACGACTGCTGCAACTCCTGGACGACCGGTGAAGCCCTGCTGCAGGTCCAAATTGCCTGAAAATCCATCGACAGAGAAGCCCTTCAAGGTTAACTTCTTCCCTTGAGTTTGGTGGGAACAACAAACTCACAAGCTGCCTGGACATCGTCCCCTCCAGGTCGAATTTTCTGCAGAGTGCTGTGGAAAACCGGATAGCCAGTGGGTAGGATATCAGTTTGTGGTCTTTAAGGCACTCACACCTTAAACCGAGGTTTTGCCAAGCTTGTGGCCTCTTCCCTGGGGAGTGCAGGAACCTCCTGACATCCTCCTTGTCCCCACGACTGAAGCTCAGGAACAGCGAGATCTGCTCGAACTGCCAGGAGCAACTGCCTCAGCGACAGCTCTTCTTCACTTTAAAAGGTACTGTGCAAACGCGGTCTGGAAATCTTTTCGGCCACAGTGAAAGTTTGTGAAACTTTCCCAACTTCGAAGGCTTGTCCTTCCCTAAACCAACATCTAACTTTTCATCTGACGAAATTCTTCTAAGATCTGTGGCAAAGACTTAACCGTTTACTACCAGAACTGTGCTATCCTATACAAAGACTCCATTGACTTTGGCCCAGGCCTATGAACTGAATTGCTGGTTGTAGTTAACTGAAACCGTTTGTGCTGCCTATTAAAGTATTTGTGCTTCATTTTGTATAACCTTGTCTTTTTACCCGTTTTTAAGGTAACTGAAGTGCCATTTTGCTCCCACTTCAGGGGAGCTGAACTTGTTCAGTAACTTATTGGTTGTGTATTTGTAGTATATTAGTATATGACATTGAGCTGCTCTTGCTAGAGTGATGTTTTCCAAATGACTGTGTAAATAAATGTCTATTCTTTTACCAAGAAAACTTGAGTAAGTGTTTGTTTGAATCACTGTATTTGTTGGACCTTTGTGTAACTTGTTCTACTGCTCACTTTACTCTTGAGATAAGTCTGGCTGCTCAGCCACTGCTACCACATTACTGTGTAGTGCGGGCTTGTACCAAAGGTGAAATTGTACTGACACTTGTAGTCTTAATTGCATGTAGTGTTCCCCAAGGGTACTGCATGTGATTCTGCCTAACAGTGTGCCTCTGCTGGGAAAAAACACTGGGCTGGCGCGTGGCTTTGCGCTCATGCGGGCCTTGAAGCTGCAATACCTCGTGTGCTACAGCACATCACCAGAGCCATCATCAATTAGGGCCCGGCTACCTAACACCTCACGCTGACCTAGTGAATATATATTTTTTTTCTGAAGACTGGCATGCATTCACCGATGATTTGATTGACATGTCACTGCTCTGCTGCATCGCTAAGGCTTTCACTTTGTCCTTCGGCTTGACCAGAAAGCGTCAAATCAAGTGGACGAGATCTATAAGATAAGCTGAGATCGGCCAAGACAGGTGCAGGTCTGGCAAATAATCACCATGTTCTAGAGGCCTTGAGGTGCACCCAGCTACCCCTCGTCCACAGCTGAATTCCTTTTTAAGCACTATGTAAGCCTATCTTATTGGTCCTGGTTCCTGTTTACAGTGATAAAAAGCCGAGTGCCTTCAGCATAGGACTGCCAGGACAGTCACAGTTCAGCTATCATTGCCCCTATGAGATCCTAAATGGAACTGGAGAGTGCAGAGGCCCTTGTGCGACTCAACATGCGAGTGGGGCTGATGTGGAGAACAAGGACCAAGGAATGCCTCGAGATCTATTGGGAAGGGACCACATCAGACTAGAGCCCCTGTGTCCACTCCCCTCAAAAGGTAATCCAAAGGGATGGTGTGACCGACCAGGTCGGCGAATGAGCAGAGACCATACAGGAGCAAGAGCGTTTCAACCTCATCCTACACTGCCAAGTACTGATTCCGTCCCGTGACAGGTCTACACCCGGACTGCACCAGGTGGAGCAGCTTTTGACTCCAAACACAGAGTCCTGGAGCAGTGTGGTCACCACCTCCAGTATTTTCGGCCAGCAGAGGAAGAGCTGTGATGGGGTAATAGTTTTGTAACCAGACCAAAGCAATTTCTTCATGATATACATTTTATACCTTTCGAATTTCTTTTTGTAGCAATGCCAGATTTTACGTCATTTTAATTTCAGCACATTAATGGGGTGCCAGTGATGTTCGCCATTCGGTGTGGGCGAGCAGGGTTTGATGTTATTTTCTGTCTCTGCCAATGTAACGTCAGAGTTAGGCGTTTTCTTTGCCTTGCGCTGCACCCTAATAAAGACAGCTAAACACATTTCAAAAGCTACACATTTCCTTCTTTCTTGACACTGAGAATAGCTGGCAATGTCTTTTAGGCTTTGTCGCGCTCCAGCGACTTCCCTGAGATTTGCCAATGACATTTTCAAGGGCATAAATGATATAGGTCTCGTGGTGTATTTACATGTCATCCTGATTTGCAGCTAATCTACCAGAAAATGAGGACCATGTCCAGTGTGTCTTGTCCTATTTATGTCACCTCATTTCTCTGTAGAAGTAGGAAATGGCGCTTACTTGTTAGAAGCAGGGGCATTTCTTAGCTACACTATTTTACCAGCATGATTGCACGTGCACCAAAGGAGAGTGTGTGCAGAGTTGGACATGTCAGCCTTTGCGCAGGATCCCGGCGTACAACACATCTTTATTTTCCCAATTTCTAGTACATTTGGATTTAGCGAAAAGGTATGTATAGTAGTAATAATAATAATAATGTGTCTTCTTATACAGCGCTTCATCGTGGATTCCTCCTGCTTCTAAATGCAGTATTGCCAGACGTTATTATTAGTCAAATTAATAGTACTCAATGTATTGCCCTCGGAAGGATGAAGAGCTGGGTCAGCCTTGCTGCGACATTCAAATCACGAAGTGCAGCTCTCTGAGGTGAACGCTTAACTTGTGAGCTATCCAACCTGACTTTAACCAGAATTATTTGCCCACAGAATTAATGAACTCCATTTTGAAGGAGGATTCATCTGACAACACCATGTTTTAAGTAGAATATTCCATCCTTCATGGGAACAGAGGGGCATGCCAGGACGCATTCAGAGATGAGCGTGTTTGCTGTGATCACGTGCCTAGTAGCCATAAGAGAGGAAACTGTAGTGAGCCCTGTCCATCCAAACGAGGGGGCAGAATTATTAGTCAGTATTAGACATACTGTGGTTGTCTTGGTGGGGACCAACAGCGGGGCTCCTTAAATGCGAGCATCGTGGCCTAGAACAGGTATGCTTACAACAATGAAGGAGCCGGACATCAAGAACCACCACATAGAGACTCGGAAAGTCTTGTATCAGGACTTCGCCATCTGCTGGGGAGGATGAAGAATTGCACCCTATACTTTGTACCAAAACAACCATGTAGGTCTGCCTGACCCTGTCAGTGCATTTATTTTATCACCTAAGAAGTTATGTGCAATGTATTCTTCATCAGACAACACCCAAGGAGGAAATGTATCTGCTAGAAGATCGAGTGCAATGCCTAAGAGTACTTACTTTGGCCGCTCCAGCTGGTGCTGGCTGACGTCTTCAATGCAATGGCAGCTTTTGGGGGCAGTTGTATTCTTCTCTGAGACCATCTGATGGACAGGTCAACTTTTGCTGCCCTATTTGACCTTCTTGGCTGTTTAGGGTACAGCCAGCAGTGGTCAGGTGCACAACGCCATTGAGCGAATCGGGCATCAGCCTCCTCCTCCAGCCCCCTTTTTTACTTTTTTCCACGTGTTTTACTTTTTAAATCTGGTCACCCTACATCCGAGGGGAAGGGGCTGATGTACAAACCAGCAGTTGTTTTTTTTTTAGGACGAGAGAAGCGAGGGAAGCCTTTTCTGAAACTAGCAGTATTAAAGAGTGTTGCATGTTAGCTCATTATGTATGTATGCATGTGTACAAGGAGTGCGCGTGTATAGTATGTGTGAATAAGTGAGTGTGTGTGAATTAGTGTATTATGTATGGGGCTGTGTGCACATGTCAATGAGCGAGTGTATGGTGAATGGGATGTTTAAATTAGTGAGTGTGTGCGCTTATGTGTAATGCTGGGCTGTTACCATTTGCTACTTGGGCACCACGCCAACCAACCCTTGGGGTAGGACAGAGGGGGCAGAGCCTCCAAGTTTGCCCAATCCAGTTTCTGAAGTGGCCCCTCCCAACACCAGTTAGCCTCCCCGAAATGTAGGTTTCGTTGCTCTCCTGGCGCTAGTCATTGGGACGGATTTTCCCGGATCTGAGTCTACTGCCCCTCTGGGGGGTTACTATGTTTTTATTGCCAAAGGCAGGATTTGAACACAGGCCTTGAGGATAAAGGTTGAGAGACTTTCCCACTAGACCACTTGAACGTCTGGTCAGGTTACATAAAAATTGCTTATTAGGATTGCATTCTGCAGAAAATATTTGATAAAGCTTTGAATGTTTAAAAGGAGTGCACCTTTTATGCTTTGCTTGCAACATCATAGCAAATACTGCTCTCCTGGGTTATTTGTTAGGTGTTGATAATTCATCTCTCGAAATGTAAATCTTTAATTATGGAGGGCTTCCAAAAAAATGGCCTTCATTTGCCAACCCTCCACCCCCCTCTTGCTTTACTTTACTTTACATTATTACATTTATAATGCGCACAATGATCCCATAGGCGTTATGGCGCAAACAAAACAAACAACATAAAACATTAACAGTGCAAAAAATGAAGAGTAAATACAACATGGGGAACACATTAATCAAATGTAAGCATGACAGCAATGATTCCCTAGAAGTAGCTATCAGCCAATTAATCATCAGCACAATTGAAGGAATAGTAGAGAGCACAAAGGAGAGTTCCTAAAAAGGATAACACATTTTAAAGAATTAAATTGCAGTATGATGCACCTTTGGGCAGATAATTAAAACTTCTGAGAAAGACAGGTAGGCTACTAGCCCCACAGCCCACTATGATACAATCAGAGTTAGGTTGCGAGCACAAATCGCTCAGATCTATCCTACGAATGATCGTCAAGTCAGGCCATCTGACCACCCCTTGCCCTGTTCTCTGACGCAACCAGGAAAGAACCTTGTTGCTCAAGGCTTCTTTCCACACTTTAACTTCAATTTTCGGAATGTTGGTAATGATGAAATCTCTCTTATCCATAATAAAGTCATATGTGTTTGTATCCTTTAGTGGTGACATTTGTGACTTTTTATTTGAAAGTTCTGTGAGAGACTCCGCTTCAGTTTAGCGTTCAGTGTTGTAGGCTGTTTAACCTCTTCATGGTCATGATTAAAATTTTTTTTTTTAAACCAACTTTATTTTCATTTTTCCTGAAACAATAACTGATCATTGGTTACAACATACATTATGAACATTGTTACCCACATGAACCACATATTCGTTGCGCTTGAACCTTTGCATTATCTCCAGTGATTGTCTTCTTAAACTTCCCCTTATCGTATTTACTTTGCTATCACCCCCACCCTCTCCCACCCTGCCTTCCCTCCCTCGTTATTGTTCGTACCAAACGAAAACCTTTGGTTCATAACCAGCTCAGTTCCGTGAGCCAAACCATCTGCCATAGCCTCTTCTGTCTTTATCTGATGTGGATGTTTCTGAGGATACGGGGTTTAAAGTATTGAGCCTTCCTTTCTCCCACATAATCCTGAAGGGGTTCCCACATGGCCAAGAATTTAAGATAGCTCCCTGACTTTGTGGCGCAGATGTTTTCCATTGCCGTGACTCCCCACACTTTCACCCAACACCATGGTGCTGTGGGGCCCTGCACCGTCTTCCACCGTTGGGCCACTGTCATTCTCGCTGCCGTCAGTAGGTGGGTTATGAGGGCAGCTCTGTTCCCTGAGGCTGCATATTTTCCTTCTGCCACTACACCCAGCAGAATTATTTTTGGGGACCATGGTAGGTCAGAGCCCGTTATGTCTCTGATAAGGCCCAATATTTCTTTCCAGTACACTTTCATCTTTGGGCACGACCACCACATGTGGAACATGTCTCCTCTTTCCCCACACTGTTGCCAACATTCCGGAGGATACGTGGGGATCATTTTGTGTATTCTATTCGGGGGCATATGCCAGCGAAAACAGAGTTTGTATGCCGATTCTTTGACTGCTGTGGAATTAGATAGCTTATGCCCTCCTCCAGATTTGACTCCATTCTTCCTGCGTGATCTCCTCCCCTATGTCCCGCTCCCAATCCTTCATGTATTGGAGGGTGTCCCCTATTTGCGCCCTGTCTAGAATTTTGTATAGTCTGGTTATCCCCTGTGTGGGTGTCCTCTCCCGTATTGTTAATTCTAGGCCCACTGGAGGTCTTAATCCGGCCTTTTTAACTGCTGGATGTGAGATCTAATGGCGCAGTTGTATGTATTTGAATCTGTGGTTTTCGCTAATGCCAAATCTTTGTTGACAGCCTTCAAAGGATAGTGGGACTTCATGATTAAACTTTAATGGCAATGATGATGGGGAGACTTCCTGTATTTCAACTCCTTTGGGGATGAAGACGTTTTCCTTATGAGTCAGGCCAACTCCAGAGGGCAACATAGATTCCTTACTACAAGAGTCACTTTGAGTGGCCTGGTCTATCATTTCCCTTTGAATGAAGGCATGACAGGCCATATTCACTCTGGGTGCCTGTAACGGCTCATGCGTCTGGGAGGCAGTATTCACTTTGGGTGGCCGTAGGCTCATTGCCCAATCATTCAAGGCATCGGTCAACAAACCACGGTCAAATGGATCCTTGCATAAGAGTTAATTCTTTGGCAATGTTGGCCATAAGATCAGGCTGCTGGGGTGAACCAGTTGACTCATGCTGAGCTAAATTAGGCATAACCCTCCCTCGGTGGGCAGGGGTATTTGGTGTTGTAGGCATCCCATGCCTTACCGCGAGTGAGACATCTAAGGTCAATACTGGCACCATGTGGTCCATGGTGCTTGTTGAGGGTACTTGTGCTACGGGACTGGACTTCGCAAAGTGGGTATCCAGATCCTGCGTAGAACTTAATAGTTCATGATGAGCAGCAAGGTCTTCACAAAAAGACATTTTTATAACAGAGGAGTTAAACTGTTTATTTTGCACTCTCAGTCTCCTGCGCTCACTGAGCTCTAAGACCTCCAATACCCTATCCCTGTTAATCATAGGAGAAGGAGATGAGGCCATGGAGTCTACTAAGACCCCTATAGCCAACTTTGTGATAGGGTTAACCTCAGTCTTCTTGTATGCAGCCAATCTAGTATTTATATTAAACGTCATCCAGATGCTTAGCCAACATCATCCATGGATTTTAGCTGTAGAAAAAAGAGACTTAAAACTACCCTCCTACAAGAAGGACTGTGACCCCAGTAAAAAACAACAACGCGGGACTCTTATCGCAGCAAGACACACCACGCCATGCGGCCAACAGCGGGTCCCCGCGGGCAACCCAGCGGAGAAGTTCTGCACTCGTCCACACTCCTCCCAGGCAGGTGTCCGGAATGCTGGTATGCTGGAAAGCCCGAGCTGCCAGGGGTGTATGGTGGTGTATGGGGGAGGAGGGGACAACTCCTCAAAATCGCGGCATTTCCAGGGTACACGGCCGTAGGTGAGCAGCAGCAAGCGCCCGCCGCACACAGCCGACGTAAAAGGTTAGAAGAAAGGACCTAACCTAGCGCCAAGCTGCATGGCAGCCGAGAGCTACCGCCGTGTCTGACGCTCTTGCATGATATGTGCATGCACTGCTGGGATCCCACATGGGCTGGCGCTAGGCAAGTGCAGCTGCACTTGGCCTCGCACTCATGGGGCCCTGGGCAGAGACTGACATATCTCCCGTTGCAGAGCCTAGTAGCTGCAGCTCTGTGTTGCCTGTAGTCAGGCTAGGATGTCGGATGACAGCCAGGCCTGGCTGAGGCAAGGGGGATAGTGGAGCGATGCAGGCTGACGGAGTGATGTCACTTCCTGTGATGTCATCATATACAAATGAAGGGGCACGCAATTAATTTGCCACACCTGGCCCCACAATTTCTAGGGCCGGGCCTAGATCCCACAGTTACAAATTTCCATTTCCAGCGCTGGGCGCAGCAAGATGCATGCACTGCATCCCAGTTAAAATACTTACCGTTTAGATGTAATTTATTAATTACGAAAACGCCCGAGATAAAAGTTATACTGACTGGTCAGGAAGAAGCCGAAGACTAGTCCACTATCCCCTGGGCGAGGAATCAGGTCAGGGGATAGTGAAGGTCTTTGCATGTTCTGCACCCGTCTATGAGCTTGGAGAGAAGCCGTGTACAGCGTCTCGTTACATGTCGGGCAGTGCACTGACTACATGGATGCTTGCAGACTGCAATCGATTCCGAGGGGTCGCAGACATCAGTGGCGAAATGCCACAAGAGCCGAGACACAGGCTCGTGGTCAGAGTCGGACTGTGGTATAAAACTGTCTTGGGCATCAATAGTGGCCCACAGTTGCAAATGCCAATTCATTCCTTTTGTGACAGGCTGAGTAATACCCAAGGGGGAGGTTTTTTATCAAATGTGCTGCAAATTGTTAATTTTAAAGAATATTTATTCAGTACCTGGTCAAAACTACCAGCCGCATGACGCAGTAACTTATCAAACTGGACCACATGGGCCAAAAAAGTGGCACCCACTAGCATTTTGTGTTTTTAATTCGGCCATTTCCCTATTGGCCAGTGCCAGCCTTCTCGTGGTGGGTGGTAGTGCAGCATGGAACTGGAGAGCAAGCACACGGTAGTGGTGCACCGGTGTAAAACCGGAACCGATCCGGAGCAACCGGGGACTGTCCAGATACTCGAAATCTAGTGCAAATCTTTGTTCCCCACAACCCACTAATGTCAAACCGTGCCCTCAAATGCACAGCGAGTAACCTGGTAGCAGCATGCTCTCAATACATGCATGGCACGGTCACAAGGCACACTATGACATTGCCCACACAAGCAATGTGTCGCTCTTACGTTAAAGCATTAAATAACAAAGTCAGTAACTTATTTCCCACGAGGCACACAGCCTCTTCACCACTGCCAGTTGTTCAGTTGGGGGGTGGAGGGGTGATTCTTCTGGCTTGTGGGTTGCGGTAGGTCGGTCGGTCATGGTCACGTGTGCAAGGTGTTGCTGAAGTGGCAGCACAGGGTGCTGTTCAAGAACTCACAAGAGCCTTACTGTGCGAAAGGCTCAAATGGATGGGGCTTTCACATGGAAGCAAAACAGTCTCTGGCCTGTAGAAGCTAGTGTCTGCAACACACCAACTTGTGGCACTATGCCTTTCTTAACGCTAATATCCAAGGACCACGGGACAAAAAAAGGGGTTTTATGTGACAGAGCTCACAATGGTGTCAGTAGGGTCGATTGGGACTTCACTAATCCAAGTCAGGTGGTCAAGTGATAGACCAAGGGCTCAGAAAAGGTAGCCGCACGTAGGACTGCCCGCGCACCATAGCAAGGACTCCCGAGTAGCCTTGTGCAGGTTCTACTGCCTTGGACAGACACTAGTGTCCAGGGACCAACTTGGAATAGGCCACTCGGGTTTAGAACGATGCATAAAGAGCTGCAGCTCCAGGGCAGAAGGGGGCCACACACCTCCACCATGACAGCTACAAATAAGCCATATAAATGGCACGCTTATAACGGGACGTAGGGGCCCAAGATAGGGACGTTCATAGAAAAGTGCTTGCAGGGCTATGAAGAGCAAAGTTGTGCTGTCTCTGGATACTTCTGAAGAATCACAAGTTTATAGCTTGGCCATTCTGTGGCTCAGTGGACTAATGCATCGAGTAGGGGGATCAGTGTGTGACCTTTTGATCACAGGTTCGAAACCAGGCAGGCCCACCCAGCCATTCATCCTTCCAAGGTTGATAAAATGATTACCACTGAGCTGGGTATTTATTTATTTAAACTTTTCTATAGTACTGGCCCTACAATGAGGATCTTGGAGCGCTTTGGAAAGTTCAAAGGAAGGCTGTGAAAAAGAAGTTACTATTTTTCATAATAGGTTGGAAGATGCATGTAGAGAAAGGCTAGCATGGGTGGGAGACCGTACACAGAGGATTCCAGAAACACTGCGCCACAAAGGGTCCAAATCTGTAATAGCAATTTTACATTGAATTGTACAAAGGAGGTACGTTTTAAAGATTTTGCAGAAGGCGATGATGAAAGGGTGCTGTGGATGTTCCGGGTTCTGGGTGTCCCTTGTATGAAGGCCTGTTTTTGTGTGCAGGTTAGGTTGCGGGCTGGAATGCATAGGAGATTTGTGTTGGGTCCTCTGGTGTTTATGGGAATTATGGGTTGAAGTTTGCTGCGGAGGTAGGACAGGGTTTTGAGATGGATGGCATTGTATACGATGCTGAGCCCTTTGAAAGCATTCTCTGGAGTTGCGCCCATTTACAATTTAAGGCATTGCAGGCAAAGATATTATATTTACACAGCTTCATCGTGTATGCCATACATGTTTGTATGCATACATGTTCTCAAAAAGAAGACTTTCAGCAATTTGTTAGTGTTTACGATACGAAGAGACAACCAGGCAAAGATGCTAAAAAAACAGAGGTTGCCTCCCTTATCACGGCAGCAAAGCATTCCGATCTTGTGCCAGTGCCCCTAGTATACAGTGGACCAAGGTTTCCCTTAGGCTAGACCTTAGCGTTTCAGCATGTGCTGGTTAACGAATGATCTGATCTAAAACAAAAAAGGTTTCTTTCAATCTGGGACGGTGACATGTGCATACATCTTCTGAAACCCATCTTTCTTAATAGCATCTTCTGAATAAAGTAGACTTGAAAAACAGTGAACAAAGGGGAAAGGACTAAAGGGTTCAGCAATCCTTACTAGGGGCAGCAAGTAAGAGGGGTATATTCGAAAGCCACACATCTCTGCAGCCAGCCTCTGGCTACCCTCGCTCCCTCCTATATTGGGGTATTTACTGTCATTTGCTCACAGAATGTCCTCTTTAGTGCATGGCCCGATTCCCAGATGTGCCCATTGCAGGTTATCTCGGCCTCCTGGTTCCATGCAGTTTGTGACTTTATCTGATAGTCTAGCCGACATCTGTGCAAATATCAGTCTGCCCAATCTTTCCTATTGCCATTTTCGTGTGTGATATATTTCAGGGTTGTTTATGGATGCTGCATATTAATACATCCTTGGGTTAAATTCTTCCTGTCGCTATAATCCGGTGGAATTCAGTGGGAACAGTGTCTGTGTGACATCCGGTGACTGACTGGGAGGCGCTGGCCTTGTACTTACAGAGTTAAAGAAGGCTTGCTTTAGGATGACTAAAGGCAAGACTATATGCAACAAACAACTAAAGGAACTGTACACCAGCATTTCTTTGACTGCCTTTTTGTGTGTGTGGCTTATAGTTATTATAACCTAATTTTTCTTTCGTAGCGGGCTTGGGGAATCGTAAGCATTGCCTTACCTGCCCACGTCCATTTCCCACACAGGTGCAGCCAGGGAGATCCAGAGCTCAGGTAAGGGGGAGTTGCTGGAGACAGGAAAGGGGTGGGTTACGTATTTAACAGTAAGAAAAGGTGTAAGAAAACATGTATTGCTGTGTCTCCCTGTAACTGCCTTCCACCAAATGCATTAGGACCCCTCCCCCCACGCTACATATAACTGGGAGAAAATTCCTTACACAGAGCTAGATAGGATAGGACAAAATCGGCTTCACCCTCACACTGGAACACTTATCTAGGTCAAATACCTGCCTCTCCACATGTTGCTGAGATGAGGCCCCAAAGCCTCCCATGAGACTGATTGTGACCTCTCTCATGGTCTTGTGGTTTGACCCCTTGCTAGAAACACACCTAAGCATTTGAAGTAAACATTTGATGAATAGGCGGTTAAACCAACAGCTCCTGACACAGTAAACAGGAGCCACCTCTGGCTAATGAGGAATCTAACTTACACATGTAATGCAAACTATTATATTTGGTGCAACATATGTGGCGCGTTATGCTTTAAATGTCTCATGGGTGTCTCCTAATGTTAGTGCCAAACACACAAAATTAACTTCACAGAGGTATTTTTCATGGAACTAGTTGGCCTGAGGAGTCCAAAGTAGCACCTTCAAGCCAGTCAAGTGGCACAGCGAGTAGAGCGCTCGCTTTGACATCCGTGCAGAGCCTGTTAACCGCAGGTTCGAATCCTGGCGGGGCCAAACTCAGCCTTTTATCCTTCCGAGGTCGATAAATGAGCACCACACAATGTGGGTAGTAATAAGCAGCGCTCAGATACCTGAGGGTTGGTAGTGCTATATAAATGCCAAATTATTATTATTAAGTTACCCAGGTTCGTTTACGCTACTGGCAAACACGAAACACATCCCATTTCTCACCAGTTCAGATCCCTGGGTTACTGGAGTGTGCAGACTTAGGTTTGTGCTTTTGTGTTCCTCCATCCCTCACTTGTTCTCCTGTGGTTAATGGTTGTGTACACTTCACAGTCTGTTTAAATCCTACTAGGATGGAAATGGTGGGTTTACTTCATGACCTGTCTGACTTGTGAGATATTTGTTCTTTCCTTTTTGTAATAAGAAGTGTACATTTGAATGTTGTGATGGTCATGTAGGACCTTCTCAATTGATAGGTGGGTTGGTCAATTCATGTTGCAGTTTGTTTGATACTATTTCATTATTGCTTTGTACTCCCACTAATAAAAGCCTAACACAAAAGGTTTGCTGTGAAGAGGTGCTGCATCCAACTAATTCTTAAGCTAAGTCTACCCCTGGCAAAGGGGTAGAAATGTGCTTGGGACAGCAGGGGCTCGTATGCTGCACTCCTGGGTTGGGCAAATGCACAGAAGGATCGGAAATCATTCTTCTGTAAATTACTCACCTATTCTACCTGTTAAAACCGATACAAGGCTCTTTGTAAAAACACGAGGAGTTAAAAAATTTAAGCCTATGTTCCCCACCATGTTTGGGCAATTAGACGCGGGGACAAATAAACGGCTTCTGAAAGTATGCATTAATGGTGTGCAGATTCAGAGGCCCCTTTGTGAATTTCTGTGTGCTCATATTTGCAAATGTATTTCTTCAGCGACGTGTTCAATTTAATCCACAAATGAAAACAAGGATTTCTGATTCAGGGCATTAGTCTTTTACTTCACCATTGAGTTTTATATTTTAGGGTTCCTTGTAGTGCTGTAGTAATAATGCCATTCATCATCATATGTTGCTTAGCAATTGTAAGTTAGAGTGTCTGCTATTTGCATAGCATTGCTTCTTGGTACCGAGGACTGTCAGGATCAGTGGTTTCCACGTCGGGTCCTCAGGATTCCCTATGAACACCATTTTACACCAGGGTTTCCGATAGCCACAGACTATGCAAATAGCTCACAGTTAGAGTCACTACATTCAAATGTATGCTTTTCCAGGATAGACTGAATGTAAGGGGCCGATTTAGCTCTTGAGGAATGGACTTGAAGATCTCTGGTGATTCCCAATCAGAAGCACGGCAGTCCTTGAAACTACTGTTTGTCTATAGGGTCAAACATTCAAGAGCACATTAAACTACAAAAAAGGGGTGCGAGGAGATGGAAACAAATTATTATTGTCATGATAAAACCTAGCTCTGTAAGGACAGAGCCTTGTGCAGGTGACAGAGCAAAAACAATGGCAGTGAGAATGTAACAAGTCATCAAGTAAGCTTTAGTAGTAAGTATGAGAGTACAATATATGGACGGGGATGGCCATATGAAAGCCGGAAACGAGGTCACACTGAGGAGTTGTTGGACGAGTCAGGTCTTCAGTTCTTTCCTAAACTGAAGACGACTTGGAGCTGTCCGGATTGCCACCAAACAACTGTCATGTTGTAACAAATCAACTTCCGGGGCACCAGTGGTGTTGGGGAGGGAGATAGTCGTCCCAGGCCCCCAACGCTTTCGTATGAGACAGAAGACAGAGGGCTTCATTACGACCCTGCCGTTAAGGGTATAACGGCGCCGTAAAAGGTATCGGCGCCGTTAAAACCCTTAACGCCTGATTACGAGGTCCCTTTGCGGGACCCAACCTTAACGGCTGGTTTTACCAGCCGCTAAAGTAGGGTGCCGCAAAGGGACCAAGGTGCTAAGTACGGTGCCGCAATTTGCAGCACCGTACTTAGCGCCTTCCCCATTCCCATTGAGCCCTATGGGGCAAAAATGGGAATGGGGAAGGGCCCATGGTGAATGGGGAATTACCGCCCCGCCAACCTTGGAATGGGGCGGTAGTTCCGCCATTCACCATGGCGGACCCCGGCATGGACCATGGTGCTAATAGCACCATGGTTTAGCGCTGGGGTCGTAATGAGGCACAGAGTGTGCAGTAGGTGCTTGGGGAGGGTATGGGAGCAATAATACGAGGAGGGTGGTGCTGGTTTTGAGCACCGGTATACATGGAGAACAAAACGCCATCTTGAATAACAGTAGCCATATTGAAATTGAGGCCTAACATTGCGATGCAGTTAAGGCCGCAGGCCCCAAGGCACACATGGGAAAGTCAGTGATTTCATGCGAGAATAGGTTGTAGCATGGGCAACGGAGAGACAGGCCAGAGATTCATAGACCTGCCATTTTGTCTCATGTTGCCAGTGTTTGTATCCCAGAAAGAAGGTGCCCTGTATGGCCAAGAGGGGGCTGATAGCTCTCTGCAGAAAGCAATCCCACGAGAAGGAGGGCACAAGCCTCCAACCTTCCCCGTTCTAACTGTAAGTAATAGCATTCGAAGGCCCCCACCCCAAGACCCCTGGCATTCCAAAGTACCAGCCAGTCCCAGACCACCAACCACAAAACTGTTAGGCCCACGATTGATCAGAAAAGATCAGAAAGCAGGGACCAGTTGCCATCACCCTAGCTCACGTAATTTGTGCTGTGAGGTGCCGGGAGGGATAAAACATTATAGCCAAAATGAGGGTGGGAAGCTTTTGGAGGGTGTCAACGTGTCTGAAGTTGAGCTGTGGTTAGTTAGAAGGGATGGCCTCAAGGTCTCTTCTCAGCCCAGGTCTGCAGTACCAGGTGCACATTAGGTCATAGATAAAGAATGTATTGTTTTTCTTTTGGTAACAAGCAATTAATCACAACTTCGTGTCTGCTGACGTATGAGGAGGAGCCCACATGGAAGAAGATGGACAGCGAGACTGGGACAAATGGCCTGGCATCCCATAAGGAGCATGCATCCTTTGTTTAGGGTCCCACCAACCAGCCATATGAATTTGTACCGTCTGTAAATTACGTAACTGATGACACGTGTGTCTTTATAAACCATTGCTCGTACTAATTTTGGCAGAAGGTTGCACAGCAGCAGAGATGCGCCAGCAAAGAGCTCTGCTGCTGTGCAACCTTCTGCCAAAATTATTTTGTGGAAATAAAATGTTGTTCTTCTTGCAAGAGGTGTGCTGGGCTTTTATTGTTTCTGTTCTGAGTGTTGAGGGGCTTCTCTACAGTGGTGCAGGCATGAATATCGGTTTCTAAACCATCAATCGGCCCAACGCCTCTAGTACACCAGAAGGGATCCAAACAGAATGGAAACACAAGCACATTATAAACCTCCTTGCCCAAATTTGGTAATGTGGACGTCACGGCAGGCTTATCTCTGAAAGGTTGTGGATCAGTGTTATGTTGTAACACAGCGAAAAATACAATTATTACCCAACGATGAAAGGGACTGTCCAGTCAAGGTTGTATAAAAATATCTACATTATCACAACAGACAGTTCTTGCACACTACAAAATACAGCCCACTGTGTAAAGGAATGCAGAGGACAGATGGTTTCAAAGAAGGAAAAGGAATGCACTCTGAATACTGACGGGAGGGTAGTCGTTATAGTTAATAATCACAATAGTTCAAGAATATTTGGTTTTAACACAAAAGTATCAATGGGGCATACAATGCCACCAGGAGCCTTCAGAGAAAGATCAGGGGGACAAAACCACAATTAACCTTGTGCTGTAGGAGTTCTTGGTGCTCCACAGGGTCGAGTCAGTTTCAGGGTGCGTTGCAGCTTCTGCGACAGAGTTCAAGACGGGAGACAGCTGCGGTTATCAGGCAGCAGGCAGTTTGGCGAGCGAAGACGGACGGATGGCTGCAGGCTGGCGTACACGGCGGCTCAGGTCAGGTTTCGTTGCCTCAGTGCTGGTCAGTGGTTCAGAAGCAATGGTCAAGGTTTCTCCGACGGCTTTAGCGACTGCGGCATAGCAACAGTCAGCGGTGCAGTTGGTTTCAACTCGAGGGGCTCGACTGGCTCAAAAATGTCCTTTAAGGCGGATGTCGGTGGATGCTTGTCGTTGCACTCCTCATAGCTTCTTCACTGGGCTTGTGTCAGCCCAAAGCTGACGAGAGTGTTGCAGGTAGCTGCCGTGTCCTGGGTTTGGTTCAGAGAGTTTCTGGCATTTCCCACCTAGGAAGCTTGCTGCAGAGCCTATCAGGGCTCCCTGTGTGCTTGCTGGGTACCAGTTCTGTAGCCGGTAGAGGGTCCTCTGGATTCAGTATCTCCCTCTGTTCCCTGGGAGATGTTTAGGGGAGGTATCTTGCTTAATAAAAAAACAAAACTTGCAAAGCAGAATACCCATGCTGCATCATAGTGCGGGTTGATCAATTTAATCTATTCACTGCTATCACGTCTGAGGCGAGATCTTGAGGAGGGTCATAAAAACCACATTGCTCCCTGCTTGGCTAAGTAGGACAAAGGATATAGCCCGAAATCCAGAATTTGCAGCCCTCCCCTTTCCCTTCCTGCTCTTCATTTGCCGGGGAAGCCAGTTTTCCTTTTATTGAGCTGCTTGTGAAAGGATTTTGGCATCGCTACCGAAAGAATAACTACTGTGTAAAACATCTTCAACATCTTCACCACCTTTACCCGACCCATACAAGACAGATGTAGAGGACATCAATGCTGAAGTGCTTTCCTCATCCCCTTATGAAGAATTTTTGGAAGGCGTGACACATTGTCTGCTACACCTCTTGCAAAGGGCACCCCAGGCTCTCACCAACCACTGAAATCCTACTCCCACGCATCTGCAGAGTGGTCTAAGGGCAAAACCCTTGCCTCTTCAGATGTTTTGGAATACAGCTGCCATCAGCCATAGCTGTGCTACATCGAAAATGTGATGCAGTACAAATTATGAGGGTATCTAGAAGCCTAGAACAGAGTGCGCTATTTGTGGTGAAGAATTAACCAAAGTTAAAGGCAGAAAAGCTTGTGACACACAGGGCCTCATTATGAGTTTGGCTGCACTGTTTGGGGGCGTGGCCAAATACCATTCCGTGAAGTCGCATGCAGCGTGAGCTTCCGAGGCGATCCAGCTATAGGTCCTCCTAAAGGGGTGTGTGAGCCTTTATTGACCGAGCTCCGCTACATGATAATGTTAATCACTGTCATCACCAGTTAAAGACTAGAAAAAACATTTGCATCAGACCATGCCTTAGATCATATGCCTTAGTGTTGATGCTGTGAAAACACAAAAAGCTTCAAACCAAGGTCGACATATTGCAGTGTGCACTCTAACAACCAAAGGTGTAATTTGTGTTGCGGCTGCTGGTGCAGAACAGTGAAAACCTATGTATAAATGTTGAACGTGGAACTGGTTGACGAGGATGATCTGAGTGTGGAAAGGTTGGTCACTGGGTCGAATGCGAGTGAGTACTGCTGCTTCTATTTGGAACTGGTATGTGTTTGCTATCAAGGTAAAGAGTAGAAGGAGGCAAATGTGTGATGAGACTGAATGCAGTTAGCTAGAAATGGGTTGTGTGTGTGTATAAAGCGTTGAATAGGATTCAGCGTGAGTAATCATTTTGATACTGTGGACATGTTGGGGGCAGATGTGGTGTTTTCTTTAGTTGATGGTCTGTCAGTAGGAGTGTCTTGAAAGGAAGAACTTGGAGTGGCTCGTGACTGCAGTGATCATTTCCAATGCTTAGGAAGTAGGGGAGGAGATCAGGGAGTCAAGTGTACTTGTTTGTATTTCGAAGGGATACAGTGGTTTGCAGGTGAGCAGGGAGCTTCTTGTGTGTTTGGGTCTGTAGTGGTACAGCTTTGGGTATATCGGGTTTATTAGATGTATGCTTGTGGGTTGTGATTTGAGCCATGAGGTGAGCACTGAGGTAGAGTGGGTGTTCTGGGTGGAACATTTGTGCAAAGATTTGTTGAGTTTAGATCCACAGAGGATGCTTAATGATAGGGTGGATGGGCTTTGGTGAGTGAGGTTGTTTACGTGCTTTATAAATGTTGCATTAAAGGCTGAAGACATGAGGTGTGAGCCATATCTGTAGACCTTGGTTGGCAGACTTTGGGCATGGAGATAATCATGTGGTTGTATCTTGTTTGTGGTTTGGAAGCATGTGGTTGTCAGGTTTGGTTAGCAGTGTCTAGGTGGTTGGTGTACAGGGTGTGGTTGCCATTGTGAATGTGTAGGAGTGGGGAATTGGTTAGGCTTTTCATTGTATGGGGGTTTGTATGTGCTTGCTGCTCTGAGTCTAGGTGAGTGATGGGGGAGGCTGATGGTGTCTGTCGTATCTGATGAGTCATGGCTCAAGTAGTGTTCAGTGGGTCGAGTGTCATTACACATGATGGAAATTGGTGATCAGCACAGTGTTCGATGAAAGAGGGAGATGAGGGCCTCTCTAGGGATTCAGTAAGAGGTAGGCCTTGCTGGTCACATGTGGTTCATGGGAACCAGGGGAACCAGGATAACTGTTTGCAAGAAAGTGCCAAGGCCTCAGGAGCAGTGGGTGCTACTTAGTTTTCTGTGGTGGTGTGTGCAAGTAGGAGAGATCTGGTCAATGTGTGTGTTGGGGACAGAGTCAAACAACTTTCTGATTTTTCCTTGTGGTCTGTCACAACGTGGTTGGTTGTGAGTAAATGTCTGTGGGCGGGGGCTGGTGTGTTATTAGTGATTCAGCTTTTTGCTGTTGTTACTCTTGTCTGGAGTGATGGTGGGTGTGTGGTGCAGCTTGTGAGGATTAGGAGTTTGTGCAATGAAAAGTGAGGGGTGGTCCTGGGTTTGGTGGGGTGTGTAAGGAATGGGTCAGGAAGGGACGGCAGAGATGGGTTTGCCTTAGCAGAATTCGACACCCGACCATGCATGACTCAGCCTTACGCCTTAGCTCAGTAGGAGATCTGGCCATGCAAGTTGTGGAGATAGCTTATCTGTTTGACCTAATGTTGCAGGTCACATGAAAAAGTTTACTTTATGCCCTACAATTTCAATGATGTCCGAGCACAAAGATTGGACTGATCAAAAGCACTTTGAGTGAAAATACTATTATCACAGCTGGACATCACTGTTAGTATAGCTATTTATACCACAATGCGTTTTTGAAGCAATGCTGGCCAGAAACAATACACCTTGCCCCAAAAACAGATTAACAGGTCCTCGAGAAACGCAAGTTGCCCTCCAAGCTGTTTCACACGGTCAGAATTCAGCAACCCAGAAAAAGTCTCCACCTCTCTCCTTCTGTCGGGAGGATCTCTTGCCTTGGGACTGCTGGCGTGTAAGGATGGGTTCAGGTGCTATCTATTCACTTGAGCTGCGGCCAGAGGTGCCACCAAGGGGGGGGTCAAGGCCACCATTTAAAAAAACGCTGCCCCCCCCCCACCAGCCCACCTGCCTCTTAGGTGTTTGTTTTGGTGTGCCACCCAAAGATTTCCAGTGACCTCATCAAGCCACCCCTATGAAAAATTCCTGGGGCGCCATTGGCTCCGGGGGCCATGGTAGTAGGTTCACGTACTAAGCTTGGACGTATCCTATCCTGCTAATCAGCCAGGACTGCCTTTGATTTGACTTACCAAATGAACCAACTTCATAGTGGCTGATGTTGTTTTCGTATTCCCTAAAACTAAACAGCTCTTGCTTCCGAGGCGATGACACCACCCTCTACTGTCCTCTCCTCGCCTCTCTCCTCACCTCAACTCTCAACTCAGTGACACATCCCTTTCCTCTACAATGACATTGTACAACCTCTTCCTTCCTCTCTTAGCATATTAGACGTGACATCCTCAACGGTCAAAAGCTTCCACTCTCAAGCAGGGTGAAGGCGAGGCAATACAAACCTCGCTCACCACAAAAGATGATCCATTACTCCTCCCTCTTCCTATGTATGAAGTCTGAATGCCAGCAGGAAGATGGCGGCATTCAAATACCATTGGGGGGATGCTGGTACTCAGCATGCCACATGTACGGAAATAATGGAAGACACCATATAGAGCTGGAAGTCATGGAACAAGGGTTGCAGAAGGGGGCCCGCGTACAGCTAACTCCATGTGTGGGGGGACCTATAAGGGGAAGGCCACGAGGAATTGTCTAGGGAAGGGGACATCAGGGCAGGGGAAAATGTGGTTGCGGCACTGACCCCTAAAATCGGCATATGGGGTACTGAAATGCAAATGGCAGAGAGTCCCACCAACGTTTTGAAAGAAAAAAGGGTAGGACCACATTATTCTGCAGGTGGAATGTTGCTGCTTGAAGGACTGCTAGGATAATTCCAATGGCATTCAGATATTTATCGACTTAATAAAGCAGATCAGCCTTTCCTTCCTCGCCCTCCCATCTACGCCCCTCCCCGAGGAGATATTCCTTGGCTACACCCATCCGTGCCACAGTCATCTCTACTCATGGCGTGAATTAGCTCTGAACGTATCCAGGAAATTATGAAATCATTCTCAACCCCGCAAGATGTCAGTTATTGTGTATCAATTTTGTGCAAGATGTTGCACTAAATAAGGATAGTGTCTTTAAAAATATAAATAAAATAACCCGGGCTAGGGAGCGGATGGTGTACTAACATTATTTTTGAAATCCTTGCAACAGACAGTCTGTGAATGTTCAAATTTGAGTGGAAGTAGTATTCGTTCCCCACTGTTGAAGGTGTGTGCACACAGCTCCAAGTGAGAGGAACCGTCTGATAAAGTCTTTGTGTAAGTCTTATGGAGATCTTCCCTCTCTGCCCTGCTAGGCTTTACATGGCATTTCTTTCTGTGGCAATCATACAATGAATCAGTGTTGGTACTTATCTATATTTGATATGCGTTTCTGACGGGATCATTTGATGCCTTGAAACTGCAAACGTGACTTGTAGACATATACAAAGTCAAGCAAAGGTGTTTGGTTTCTCACAGGAAGATGTGGATGGGATTGCTGGCCTTTCTCCACGAAAAGGATGCTCAACTGTGGTTAAGCCACTAGGAATACACAAGACATGCAAGGATCGATCTCGCCTTATATACGATGCAGCTGAACCATAAATACATGGTTTTAGGATCTTACTTCCAACAAAACGGGTGTCCACAGTTGTGAGGAATTCGACCATCAACACGGGGAGTGTGCACCCGCCTGGGCTTTTTGGAAATTTTGTAATGAAATTGAATGATGGGAGATTAACCTATTGAAAATGTGTGGTGCTAATCCAAACACATTTTCCTATGCTCGCCACACTACAAACACATAGTCACGTGTACTCTGGGTGGACATAGCCTGGAGGCGCAGTCCTCCTTTCCTGTTCAGCTGGAATGTCACAGCCATGGGTACATCAAAGCATCTCATGAAGGGGGAAGGCAAAACCTTTCTGCCATGTCCAGCCCCATTAACGGACAAAGACTCCATGGATCCGCCCTATCCTTTGTCTGCCCTACTGATGAGAAGTTAATTGAAGCAGGTCTGCGAGAGGCTTGGCCGCAGAGCTGACAAAGGGGATAGGAAAACCAACACCTTTCTGATATGCATCTGTGTCAACCTGAAGTCAGGTCCCGCCCCTTAGTATCAAGGGCAGGGAACTGTCAAGTCTGGGACAACTGATTACAGTAGGCAACCCCCACAGGGACCACCCAAGGCCAGTCTCCAGGCACTCACGTGGCTCCGCAAGAAAGAGGACGGGGTTGGTTAGTGTGGGTAGAGTAATAGGATAGGTCCACCTAAGGAGAAACTTGCGTCTGTGTGTGTTGGCTTGCAGATGGTTGGTTGCGGGCATTGGCTTGTTGTATCCGTATGAATAAGGACCACCCAATGCCTGGGGTATATTCTATGTGATTGTTATGTTGGAGTGTGTCTGTGTGTTTTATGTGTAGATTGGCTGGTATTTAAGGTTGTGCGCACTGGCTTGTTGCATCCATATGGGTACGGTCCAGTGTCCGCGGTTGTTTGTTTGAAAGCGTGTCTTAATAGTGTTGGGTGTGTGTTTGTACATAGGTTGGCTAGCCCAGTGGGTGTGTATAGTATTTGGGTGGTGTGTTGAAGGAAGCAGGAGCGAGGTGGTTAGTACATTGGCTACTCTAAGTTCTTCTATGTGGCTAATCTACACAATTCTATCTAATGTGACATGGCTATATAGTGATACACATGGTCAATTTCACAATCTAAGTGTGATGCATGGCTAATGTTCACATATCTATCCAAGTGTGATGCGTGGCTTAATCTTCACAAATCTATTTAAATGTGCTACACTGCTAAACTTCAACAATCTATCCAAGTGTGACATGTGGCTTAATATTTACAATTCTATCTAAGTGTGCCGCATGGCTAATCTTCACAATTCTATCTAAGTGTGCCGCATGGCTAACCTTTACAATTCTATCTAAGTGTGCCGCATGGCTAACCTTTACAATTCTATCTAAGTGTGCCGCATGGCTAACCTTTACAATTCTATCTAAGTGTGCCACATGGCTAACCTTTACAATTCTATCTAAGTGTGCCGCATGGCTAATCTTCACAATTCTATCTAGTGATACACCTGGTTAATTTCACAATCAAAGTGTGATGCATGGCTAATGTTCACAAATCCATCTAAATATACAGCATGGCTAATGTTCACAATTCTATCTCAATCTTCACACTTCTATCTAAATGTGCCACATTGGCAAATCTTCACATGTCTATCTGAATGTGGTACATGGCGAGGCATTCTGACTGTGCCACATATCTCTTCCCCTGTTGTACATTCTGGTGTGTAGAAAATACCACCCCCACAGGTTCCTCCAGGGATGATGTGTTTCCTGTGCCCCGCGATCCGTTCGTGCAATATATTGCTCCCTAACACTGCTAAGCTAAGTGAAATATTGGCTCAACAACACAGCCAGGCTAAATCCGAAGTAAGTCTCCCTAACACAGATGGGCCAAGTGAAAGATATGGCTCATTAACATGGATGGGCCACACCCATGGAGAAACACCTAGGTTTGCGATACCTGATTACTGGGGGAAAATGTCTATACTAAGACCAAACCTATCATTAGAAAGGGAGATTCTTGGAGACAAATGGTGGCAAACTGCATTTCCAACCATGTGAGTGGTTTACTGGACTTTACAGACTGTTTGATTTTGGATGTAAGGGGGTAAATGAGTGTCATACACGAAAGGCTGTACTTTCAATAAATGTGGACGAGAATAGGTTCCAATTAGACAGAGTGCTACCACAGGCTTAGAGCCACAGCCAAAGACATTTCTCCTCGAGCAAAGGCACTCCTATGCTGGAGCCTAGGCGTGGCACTGGGCTTGCATGCTTTCTTTTCAAGAACAGTGCCCTGCTCTACAGGGGTCCACCTTACAGGTGCCTCACACCATCAGGCTGCTCCCTCCCCTTACCGGAGTGGTGCCCCTTACCAAGAAACACAAAGGCACAAAGGAAATCTCAACACCATGGCGGCCAACATAAGGACCATCCAAAAAATAAAAAATAAAAGTAGTGGAACACCGCTCGCGACCGTTCCCGCTAACTTCGATCACTGACTAAAGATGGTTAGATATGTGGCCCAGTGCCTTAACTCCAGACTTGGATCAAATCCCAGCTTCATGACGTAACCAAAGTGTGTGATCCCGAGCAATCATTTAATGTCACTGTGCCTAATATGACAACATTCAGTGTCACTACAAGTGATTCAGTTTGTAGTGTATGGTTTTCAAAAATCACCAAGATTATAAGCAGCATTGGCAAAGCCAAAATTCATGACGTATCCGCCATACAATTAAATATTTGTTGTTCTCAAATGTGTGTCGCCATGAGAAACCTGGTAACTGCTGCTGATGAAGATAATTCAGAGGAGTTTCAGTAAATTAACAATGAAGCTACTGAATCTAGTTAAACTTTCAATCGAGAGGAACATTTTCAAAAAAAGTAGACGAGGAAGCAGTAATCATGGAAAGTGTGATTTAGAAGATGCACATATATTTGAGATAATGAAAGTGAATTATTTTTTGCAATATTTTCTTCTTTTCTTTGCCTACATAAGTACTTTATTTACAAGTTAATAACACCAGATTTTGCTTATATTGCAATGATTTTATAATTTTGGGACAGGATTGCAGTATGTGGTTTGTGGCAAGGGAAGCATCCTGAGAACACGGGAACTCTCCCTGTGGGTCCCATGGCATATGTGTTTCAAAGGCTGTTCTGACATAACAAACACACTCTCACATACCATGGTGCTGACCACCACTGGAGTCCCTTTGAATCAGCAGACACGGTAAGGGGACAGAGTTAAAGTAGCCAGAGAAGAGAGGTTGGCTGGGAGAGAGGTTCCACCATCTTGGTTTCTGCTAGGGATCTCTGCAACGTCCTGTCCCTCTCCATTTCCTGCAGACAAGGCAGTCTAGGTGTTATGTCAGAAGGGAGATTGCACATGTTACAACATGATGGATTGGAGCCCTTACAGCAGTCTTGCTTCAGACCAATCCCCAGTGGCATTTTGCCTTCATAAGAAAGGAAACCCCCTCCTTGGCTTAGTAATATTTGAACTCTCAGAAGAAAAAGGATTCAATGGAACTCTGTTGGAAATGCAGTCTATTCCAAAGTCGTATGCCATAGAGGTGAAGACAGATGGCTCCAAAAGAGTGGCAAGCTCTGCTCCCTACCCAAAACCAATGGAGCATTTGGGCTGAAACTGCTATGTGGACAGGACCTAGTGCAACTGATGCACAGGTGCACAGGACCCTTCCACTGCAGGTGAGTGAACCTCTTCAAGTGCCCTCTACAAAATGTCCCGGTTGGAACAGGCAGACAAAAGGACTCCCCTTGTTCCTGGAGACCCTGGACTGGGCATGCCAGCAACCCAGAAGTCAAGAAATAGCTCTGTGCCCTGGTTCCCTGGTCTATCTGCTTGCAAGCTAAACCAACATGGACATTGCCTACCTGTCCAAAGCTTTTTTGTGCCACTCACAGCTGCTTGGACTAGACTGCTGTTGGACCCATTTGACCAGCTCGCCAACCCCATGCCAATTTACTCAGGAAGGTCCTATAAGCTTGTGCCAATGCTGCTGAGACCCAAGGACAAGATCCAAAAAGCATTTTAAGAGGTCCTGTCCCCTTGGTCCAACATTACTGATCATAGTGACTTTTAAGACCCCCCCTGTTTTATCTTTTCATGGCATAACCTTGAACATTGACATTGCTGCTGAAAGATTTTGCCTAAACACCCCTGTTTATCAACTGTGACGAATCTGGTGTTTTCGTCCCTTCTTGAGGCAAGGGAGGCGAGCCCACTCAGCAACACCCTCCCTAGGGGTTTGGGAAATTGGGACCTTACTGGGAGTGACTCCCCTCAAGGGGACGAGGACTCCCAATCCCATGGGGAACTCCCTACATCTAAAGCATTATCTGCATACATGGGAACTGATTTTACATTCAGCTGTGGGACTCAAAATAATATTGAAAGTGCCTTTAGATGTTTGGCTCAAGACAATGCTGGTCTCTCTGTGGGTTTGACAGCTGAACATAATCAACACACCCCTTTTTGGTCACGGAGCGAGAATAAAGGTGCAATCACCCTTGAATGGAGGAGGAGGAACCCTACGCAGAGGCGAGCCTCCGACGTGGGGACATCATTGAGGGGCAGAGCGTGCTACATAGAAGAGCCAGCTGTGACACAGAGACGGGGGAGAACAAGAGACACTGCCAATCCGACAGAAAGCCACACAGAATCAGCAAGGACCAGGCAAAGACATGCAGGCCTTACCCAGAGGCGTGACCATGCAGCGGATGAGGTGGGCCCCGCGCCCGATAACCCCTGCCAAAACTAGGACGCGAGGGAGGAACACATCCTCTGCTCTCAATGGGAGAGCCAAGGAAGCAAGAAATGCTGAATCGAGAGAAACATCTAACCCACTTGTATACCAGCTGGGAGACCAGAAAGCCATGGAGAACGCCACAGCTACTGATCAGAAGGCACCACACTGGAGCAGACCCTGTGACAGAATGTACCTGGGTTGCTCAGAATGGAGGGATGCAGAGAGAAGAGAGGATGAAAGGAGAAGGAAGGATTACCCTAACCCTAAACCAGGGTCATAAAGGCCTAGAGAGAGAGAACGAACCAAGTAACAATAAGGGTTACAGAAGCCCAAAAAACCTGAATAACGTAATCAGCCAAGCGGTTTACAGAAACTCCCAAGGCCCAAGAGAGGCATACGGAAAGAGGAGTTACCAATACTCCAGCGAGACATTGGGGCAGAGAGACCTAAGGAAACCAGAGGGGCCCAATAACACAAGTGAAAACAGAGCTTCCAAGAAGTGACTAAGTGCAGAGAATCCAACCCAAGTGGTGGAGAGGGATCAGGGAAATATCCCTCCACTTAAAGCAACTCAGACGTTTGGTCTTTTCAAGAACTTGAGACTTTAATTGGGAGAAACTTTTGGAACTTTGTAATAACTGTTAAACCAGGGAGAATTGTTTGAGGCGCATAACCATTGGTTCCAAAACTAGGAGGAATTCCTGGAAGACCCAAGAGAGATTGGGGTGAACAACTCTGAGGGCAGGGCACGCTGCCTAGTTTTTCATTTATATTTTTTGTAAGTGGTATGGCTAGTTTAGAAGGTAGGTTTGGGCTGAGGACTATTATTTTATTTTGAGTAATGACGTGCATCTTAGCATCATTTGTTAGTAAGGGAACTCTCCATTTAGTAATTGGGCTAGAGAGGCGATTTCTTTTAAGTTCAATACAACTCTTTGACACCATGTCCTCTGGCCCCAGTCCTCCTTCTGGCTTGCCACACAACCATGAGTGCCTATTCTTCTCAATGTCTACATTCTCTGTTTTTCCTTTAGAGCGGTGAGTCTTTGGTGTTTTAATGAGATTTGGGCATTAATTGTTTTAATTAAAGTCCCTGTTTTATAGTACCTTGATTGGACATTCTTTTATTTTGGTTCCATCATGCTCTTGTTGTTTGTCTTGCTACTGTTATCAGCTCATACCTGTCCTTTAAAATATTTCCTGCCCTTAGCCCACATTGGCAAAAGTGGCGAAGGAGGTACACATGCTGGGCTGTGCCTATTGCCTGCCCTTGGCCCACATTGCCAAAAGAGGCGAAGGAGGTGGACCTGTCGGCTTAATGCTTGGGATCATCGCTGGTTTAGTAGTAGCGTGTGGCAGAGTATGTGGTTTAGCCACTACCTACTCTTCCCTGTGCAACTGCAGAGCAGTAGTCATTTCATCACAGTTATATTGGTACCTTGGAAAACTCTACTGCCAGACTTCACTTTGCTTTATGCAGATCCGACGTTCGAGGTTAGCTTTTTATACGGGGATCTTTACATTTAAGAGCTTATGAAGATTTATCAAAGGTGATTTTCTGAAACTCTTTGCCATTCCCTTACACGTTTGGAATCTGCATATCTTGTAATAAATCTTGAATCAAATGGAGACTTTTTCTTTGAAGTGTTAAATAAAGCAACTGGGCTAGGCGACCAGCTGCTTGAAATAATTCTTTTAGAAACCCTTGTGCCAAATTCTCTCCCAATGTCTCTGCTTTTTGGGTGGGGTGGGGGGAATACCGATTATTGCATGCATGTGATCACATGTAAGGCCTGTCACGTGTAAGAAATAACATACCTTTTAAATGTACATTTGTCTGCAAGCCTGTTTATCTCGTAAGTAAGCCCCACAAGCTTTGTGCAAATGTGAAACTGTGCCAGCATAGATGGCCCTGACTACTATATGGCCAAAGGGAAAACCTGTATCGTGTGTGGTAGGAAATCATATTCGTTGAGGGTGAAGCACATGATTACATTTTTGCATTTCATAATGCCAAATAACCTGTTCAAAAGCCACGTTCATGCTCCTTGTACGACATGGTCTTGAGATTCCAGAAACTCTTTTTGTTTTCAATGCGCTGAAAGGGTAAAAGGGTTATTCATTCTGGCACAACAAGATGAATAATGCAACGTAGTTAGTGAAAGAAAGCCAGAATACTTTGATCTTCTCTTTGTAAACACCTCTGTTTGCGATCATTTTGTAAGTCTCAGGGCAGCCTGACCCGTTGGCTTGTGAAAGCTCCTCGTGACATTTTCACTGGATGCATTTCTACGATAAACCTATGTGTGAGAGTGCAATTTAAATTCATATCATACAGCTCTCAACCATAGATGCTCAAAAGGTGATCCAGTGCACAAAGGTTTCAGAAGAAGGTAATACCAGCATCTGCATTCAGTACCTAAGGAGATCATACAACACCACACTACCATAAACCCCCAAAAGACATGTTGTATAGCACCCTTATCGACCCCTCACCCAAAAGTGGTACATCACTTCCCTTCATCCATGAAGCCACCCCTTCCCGTACTTACATTGTACAGTACTGTTGTCCAGCCCTCCATGGTGATACACTGGAAGACAGTGAGCACAGCAAACAGGATGTTATCAAACTGGGTGATCCCATCGTTGGGGCCAATCCATTTACTGCATTCGTACCCTGGTGGGCATTGTGGCACTCCGCATGGCTGAGGGGGGTCTATCTCGTCCAGCTCACCTGCAGGTATAAAGTTTACATTCATTACACAATACCAGGGAGAACATATGGTGCATATTTATTTCCCTGTTTTTTCCTTTCCCTCTGTAAACTTTCATCACGTGATTTCCTTTTTTTAAATGTCTTAATTGATTTTTCATTAGAACACAGTACTTGTATCACATGTACAAATCAAATATTCATTGTAGTTCGTGTTACTTATATTTTTTTTGAGCCATCAGTTTAACATTACAGTCCTCCAATATGCAAATAAAAGGTCCAGCTTGCAATCAGATCAAATAAAGAGTTTGGTTCATCCCACAGTCCACAATCACTGTTGCTAGCTTAGCTGATAAATTCATTGTGATCATTGCTTATGGTGGTTTGTCATCCGATGGATAAAATAGAGATTGGGCCAGTTCATTCCAGGCCAATATTGCGATGCTGATGTCATATTTAGTGTACATGTAACATCAGTTCATAATTAAGCTTTGTAGACCTAGTCCAAGAGCTCTACCTGCAGTTATGGACCCTGAAGACTTGAGTTAAAGGCTCAAACCAAGCAAGGGCATTCAACAGCCTATAACTCCAGACATGGCCGGAGGGTGTGGTCTATAAAGGTATTATGACTAGCCCTACCGATAAGGGGGGGTATTAGCCAATTTTACTCTCTAAAAATAGGAAATACACCGAAAAAATTAAAATAGGGAAACAGACGTTGTGCCCCTGCTTTCATCCATACAGCTCCATGGATATTTTGGACAAGTAATGCGTGTGGTGCTACAGGAAGAAACTACTGTTATAACAGCCTGATCAGAAGAACTAGACCTGTATTTCTCAATATGCATCAATAACTAGGTGCAAAGAATTACAAAACAGAAAATAAATGTTCTTGTTACAAAATATTATTCCCACTTATAAAATACTCTCATTGGGAATTCAAATGACATTTGTACTCCCTGAAAAATCATTTTACTCCAAACTTCAAAAAATAGGGAGTAAAATACTCCAACTTCCAAATGTTATCTGGAGCACTGATAATGACCCTTTGGGGTGGGGTTTAAAAAAGCAATCTGTCTGCAGTGTAACCATATATAGTGTGATGAGGCGGGCGAGGCTAAGATTGCATGTAGGCCATTTCTGATGAGTGCAGCCTTCCAAGGTGAGTGGGTGGCAGTGATTTTGTAGAATCTGGGCTGCTTGTCCCAGGTATGGTCTGACGAAGATTCTGTGATAGGGTGGAGCCATCCACTCCCCACCTTAATAAGGCGAGGAGGGGGTGGGGAGTAGGAGATTCACTGTGTCTGGGCCCCGATGTCAGGTGAGGTCAAAGTGAAACTTAATGGTGCGGCGGAGAGACGGAGCTCTCAGCGCGCAATAATGAGAGCCCTACCAGCGACTGTGATTTGGGGAGTCACACAGTTCCACCCTCTCACTGGGCAATTGCCGTGCCTTTTATTGTATTAGCAAGCCATACCGGTTCATGTAGCCGGGAAATTGGCAAATGGGGGGTACCACGCGGTTTATGATAGCCCTTATAACTGATCTTTTCCAGCTATGTGAATGGACTCTATTGCATCGAAGGACTTATTTGTGTATAGTATGGTTCCCTGTTTTCACTTTCTTTCAGGGTATATTTGCAATAATTAATTGGAACATTACATCTGCTGAGTCCTCCCTTGTATGCGAAAGACACCACTGGAGGTCACATGATGTGGAATGATGTAGAGGGAAGAACTTGCACAGGGTTGATGGAAAAGTACAGTCACGTGTAAGGTGGGAAATGACAATTCTGATAATATTTTGAGCAGGATCCTTCCAGAAGCATATAGGACATGTGACCAGCAAGTCAAAGACACCTGGGCGATGATGGACTTGCCAGTTACTCCAGCATGAACTGCACAAGGGAGGAAGGCCTGGGCATTACATCTTGTTTCTAGAAGGATCTTTTGTGGTTTTGGTTATGTCACGAGGGCTTGACCTATAAAGGTGGAGGTCTGGTGGAGGGAGTGTGTTGTTGTCTGTGTCTTTTCAACTTTCTAACAATGATTGTGTACGCTCTGTTTCTCTGACAAATATGCTCCCTACAATGCTGTTGATTTCCAGCAGTTTAAGTATCCTCACGCAGCATTCTGGTTGCGCTATAGGTCCCAAGTTGTCTGTTCCTCCTCTTTGCAGTGTGCGTGATCGGTCTTCTTGGTAAGGGATTCGGTCCCCAGAGATCTGCTTGGTAAGGCATTCAGTTCCCAGAGATTTGCTTGGTAAGGGATACGGTCCCCAGAGATCTGCTTGGTAAGGGATTCGGTCCTCAGAGATCTAAGCGGTCTCCAGCAGGTCCCTGTAGGTGGTTTAATTCGGTTGTAGGTCATCTGGTGGAAAACAAAAGGATCGAATGCCTTTTGATCGACAGTGAAATGGTCGAAAAAAATGGTTGTGTTTTTAAAAAAAAAAACATTTTATGGTGGGTTTCCCCCCCAACCCCCCTTTTTCTTTATTAAAAACATTTTTTTACCAACCCAAACAAAAATATATATATAAATAAATAAATACAAAAATTCAACCTTTTTTTTCCGACCATTTGACTGTCGATAAAATGGTCATTCGATCAAATATTTTCGACCATTTGACTGGACGGCGTTTGATTCTATCGAACTGTGAGCTACCTTCTATAATGCTTCTTAGTGCTGGCTGACTCCCGGTGTGTGGGATTCAATCCAGTAGAGCTCTGTTTGTGCCAGATATGTGAATAGCTTCCACTGAAACGTGCCCCATTTATGCCATGGGGCCAAAGAAGTGTGATATACATCACAGCAGTACCCTGTCAGGGTTAATGACCTTAAATGTGTGAGCTAGATAGGTAGACGGGGAAGCCATGTTTGCATTGCCCACCGTGCCCCTACATACAGTAGCATCCTACCACAGACTCTGGATGAATCCAACTTGTCCACTGAAGCACTATAAAAATTACCTAGGCATTCTTGAATTCTGGTATTGTTCATCAGCCCCAGTATAGTGTTTACTTCAATCTGTTACATCTTAAAATGTTTTTTCTGTATTCTAGGGTATTGTACCAGGTAATAAGTGCCTTCCAAGGCATGTAGCAGACTAAGGATGGTTCTGTTGTCAGCAGAATCGTCATCTATGTTAGGTATACTAATCTGTATGCAATGCTCTCAAACGACTGCAGAGATCTTGCAATCATGTGGAGACACTGCACAAAGACCTCAAGCACCTAGATGCACATGTGAGTGCAAAGAAAACACAGAGAAAGTTCTAAGATCTGTTGTGGTCTTAGGTTGGGGTTTACATTGCAGAGCTATTGGAATGTAGTGATGTCATTATGGAATGTGGTGTGTGTGACTGTTGGAGCTTTCTGAAGGTGGCAGTTACATCTTGGGGCTGGAAGGCGTAGATGTGCCAGTGTGCTTGTGCATCAAACCTATTTGTATGTCACCCCATCAATGTGTACCTACAGACAATAAACAGAACTTAGAGGAGCCTGTGTCCAGGCTCCTGTAAGGAGATCGACAGGATAATATCTTTGCAAAAAAACAAACCTCCTTTTGCCCTGTGCTGCCCCCCCCCCAGGGCCTCAGACCTGCCAAGCCTGAGCACAGACTTTGCTCTGCCCCGAGCAAAAAGACAACCTACACACCTGATCACCAAGGAAACAAAATAACCTTCCGCTTGAGACATCCACTCTCGAAGCCACAGAACTGCCACGCCTGAGCGCAAACCAAATGCTCTCCTGTGAGCAAAACTAAACAACAAAACCATCCAATATCCTGTCGAACACCAACAACAGCAAACCAACAATACATACCAAACAAACCTAACTCACGCACTAAAACCACCTCAACACCCCAATGACCCGGAAAGCCTAAGACACATGACTCCAAACCACCCAAAATGGCAAAATAAACCCAAAACAGGCAAGCTCCCAACTAAACTGGTAAAGAATAATCAACGACACAAGATGTTCACCTTCCACCAAAGTCAAAAGCTTCCACCAGCTAGATATAAACCACCAAACTTAACCTCAAACCGAAAACTACATTTCGCACACACCAAAAAACATAAGTTCTAGCACACCAACAACACCAAAACTAGCACCTCTTTAACCCACAGAACTAAATAAAACAAAAAACTCTAACCTGCAACAGAAAACTGCTGCCCAATAAAACTCACCTTTCGTACTGTTCAAACAAACACAACTAATCTAAACACCAATGGCAAACCACCCAAAAGTGTGCAAAATCCCACGCATGTAATGCCCAAAAGAAACCCAACTCCAAATTACTACAACATAAAGTGTTACTGAATCTGAAGTAACTCAACCACATGCAGTGCACACCTGCAGAATAACTGCACTACCATCGATGAGCAAACAACAATAAATTGCACCACCACACTACACCCTGCAGCACCTCACTGATTCTTATACCAGGTGATGAAAACACCTCACCATGAATCCATGTAACATCTCATTGCACCTGATAATTCCTGCAGCACCTCACTGCACCTTATACTGAACAGTGGAACAACAGCACCTCACTGCGCTCACACATACCCCAAACCTCACCTCACCTTATCAGTTGGAGGAAACACCTCACCATGAATCCTTGCAGCACCTCACTGCACCTTACCAAATGATAAGTTAATTGCACCTGTACACCTGACATAACAAAACGCCATGACAAAACAAATGAGGAATAACACAAGTTTCCCCTTTCTCCAACCACAGATGAGGAAATAGCCAAACTTCTCCAAATCCAACCCCTCGCCATCATGTCCACAAACGTTGGGTGAAATAAATGTCCCATAAAGATTATCCCGCACCTGAAGGGCAAATAAAAGAAGTTCTGGAATTATAATCTCTTGGTTTACAAAGCGCATGAGAAGGAATAATATTTAGTGAGACCCAATGAGTTAACAGAATTAGTTTATTTATGAATAAAGAATAGCAAAAAAATAACTGATTTTTTGTTGATCAATTAAAGACTTCTTGATTGTACTTTTTTATGCGACTCTGTGACATCTTGGTGTGTCCTTAAGTCGCTTGCTGTGTTAGTGTGGTTTATTTTAGGGTTTTTTAATCCTCCGTTTATTATGTTTATTTGTCTTTTTTTTGTCTGTTTTTGTCTCATTCATCCTCTTTTAGTGTGCTAATATTTTGGGTCGCTACATAGAAAACAAATTGATGATTTGGAATGGAGACAAAAATTCACTTTCGGAATACAGGAAATATTTGAATCTAAATGACTACAGCATCAATTATGTAGTCATTTGACTACAAAAGTATAAATATGCAACAAAGCACTGAGAACATTAGCTGTCTAGATTTGGAAATGTACGTACACGATCATGAAATGCACATGACTCTATTCATCAAACTAGCCGCTGGCAACAGCATTCTTCATGCCTCGATCAATGACCGAGCTCATACAATACAAAACATTCGTTATGGAGAATTTCTTTGCATTAAAAGAAACTGCAGCGAAGAGACTGAATTAAAAAAAAACACTTAGCCAATAGTGAACACAAATTCAAAAAACAAGGATATATGACATGAACACTAAGAACAGCAAAAACAAGGGCACTAAAAAAGACAGAGCAGAACTACTAGTGGATAAAGAAAACACATTAACAAAATCATCGGACGAAAGAAAAATCAGACTTGTGACAAAATACAGCTCTGACAACTTTAACATAAGAAAAATACTGAATAGATATTGGAATATTCTTCTTCTTGATCCTACCTTATCAAGACAATTAGAAAACAAACCAACAATAACATTTAGGAAAACAGCAACCATAAAGACACTTATAAGTCCACGTTATATGAAACCAATGAAGCCTAAATCTTCAGCAACTATCCAATCAATATGGAATATTCCTCTCATTCTTGGAAACCACACATGTGCAGGTGCAAATCATGCCCACAAATAATGGACAACACCAAATCGATACACTTATCAAACAGCTTGACACAGAAGATCCATGACTTCATAAACTGCAACACAAAATGTGTAGTGTACGGAATCAAATGTCACTGTGGAAAATGTTACATTGATAGTACCATCAGGAAACTCAAACAAAGAATAATGGAGCATTTCAGAGAAATCAAAACCAAGGATCCAAGTAACCCATTAGGTATTCACCACAAGTTAGAACGTCAGGATCAAACAATTGAGGATCTTAAGTTTTTCGGCCTGTATATGACCAAAGACATCTTATGAGAAGGCAATAGAATTCAGAAACTGAGACAGAATTAAAATGGATAACACTAATGGACAGTTGCCACAGCGATCTCAATCAAGACAATGAGTACTGGTCCTTTCTGTACGATAGCGCACTCAGCTATATTTGAAAGCAGCATTTCACTCTAATATTTCAGACACCATGGGCAACACCTATGCCATTCTTGTCATTACAATTATCTCAATCTTCCTTAGCTCCGCCATTAGGTTGCCACACCTGCTTCTGTACAAACTAGCATTAGCTTCAGCTTTTACATCTCCACAATTAGTTAAATTAGAATACAAATAGTTTTTTGCTCCTTAGCTACTCCCAAATTCTGAGAGCACAATGTAGAAGGTACACAACAAAAGATGTTTCCATTATGACAGCATTTGCATACACAATGCCATTACCAATATCCTTCATATTTGCACAAATTTCAATTTCCATCTTTACTGCCATTAATATTTTCACATGCAACCTCCCAATGTGATTTTTCCAGTCCAAATTTCGTAATTGAGCTACAGAGGCGTAAACAATCAAGCCTAGTTATGAGTGATGATGAAACACGCATTTCTCAATTGGGTTTTGGAGACCCCATTGATAAAAAGGCTCAACACACCAGTACCACACTGACTGCACTCGGTTTCACCCACTGGGTGCAATCAGCTACTCATGATAAGGGAAGGACATTTGACTGGGTGGAGACACACAACATAGAACTACAGTGTATCAACACAGCCCCTTGTCCTTGGTCCGATCACTTTTTTGTGCATTTTTCCTTTACCCGCATTTCTAAGTATAGAAGCAACAAGGACCCCAGGAACTGGGTTAAATATAGGAATATTTGTAAGCTTACGCCAACTGCCCTAGCACCATTCATTTTCCCTATACTTAAGGAGCTATCTGATCTCACTAGGGCCAATGAACTTGCTGAAGCCTATCACAATATGCTGACCAAGGCAACAAACGAGCTGGCACCTGAAAAAATGCTCCTTTCTAAAACCACTATTTCCAAAGTTTGGTTCTCCAATGAGATTCAGAAACTGTGGTGCCTTAAGAAGAAAGTCTTCCAACACTGGAAGAATGAGCCATCCACGGCCAATAAATTGGACTATTCTAATGCGGCCAAAGAGTACAAGACTGGCATCCACAAGGCAAAAAGACAGTTATATGACAACAGAGTTACCGAAGCACCCTCTAATACTGGGGAACTGTTTAGGATCCTTAAGGAACTCGAGACCCCATGTCCCATCACAACAAAAGTTGTGAAAGATACTAAATGGTGCACTAGTATTCAGGAGGCAATGAGGGGTAAAATTGAAAAGATCAGAGCAAATGCCTGTATCAATTATACTATCTTAGACTCTTTGCAAGACCCTATGACCAATGATCTCCCCGCCATCCCCATATTGCTGCACCTTTCTGTTTGAAGGAGGAAACAGAACAGAAATGACGTCCATTGTGGCTAGTCTCAAGCCTACTACGTGCAAGGAAGATATCTACCCAGCAGTAACGGTTAAAGCCTGTGCAGCTCAGTTATTGCCTATAATAACAAAGTTTGGCAACTGCTCCTTTCAAGAGGACAATGTACCGGGGTCTATTAAACAGGCATTGACCTCCCCCTTTCTGAAGAAGCCATCTCTTGACCCAGCTCTGCTGGAGAACTTTCACCCCATTACAAACATCCCGGTTCTTCTCAAAATTCAGGATAGGGTGGCATATATTCAATTCAGGGCTTTCTGGAAACGCACAATCTTCTTGGTCATAAAAATTCAGGTTTCCGTAAATCACGTGGCACTGGGTCCATTGAGGAAGGCAGTACAGTTATGCTCAAGCTATTTGATCTGCCGTCCGCTTTTGATGTAGAGGACCATGGAATACTGATACAGAGGCTCCGTGGCACCACGTTTCCCCCCCCAACCCGGCTAAATGGGTCAAACCATTCTTCTCTGGCCGTATGGCCATAGTATTCTGTAACAAGGCCATGGCCAAGAGTTATCTGGTGACATGCAGGGTGTCACAGGGGGCGTGTAGCTCCCCCACTCTTTTTAGCATCTATACCCCTCTCCTCTTTAACATGCTGGATAGGGAGGGCACCCTGTATGCCAACTAAGCTGATGATACCCAGTATCTGATCCGCCTTACTGGGGAATACATCAAAGATACCATCTCTGTTAACCATGTGTTTGGTCTCATCAAATCCTGGATGAAGGATAATGGGTTAGCACTAAACGCCAAGAAGACTGAGCTGATGATTGCTGGCACTGCTGGCCAGACAAGGAAACTTGGGGATGAATATCAAGCTTTGACATTGCAGGCCGCAGAATTAAGACAGTCAACAAAGTGAAGACCCTGTGGTGATACTGGATCAGGAGCTTTCCATGAAAGCGCATATCAGCGGCCTGGTATCTAGCAAAGGCAATTTCTTCAAATTGTTGTCCCAAATTAGGCCTTTCCTTAGTAGATCCAACTGTGCAGCGATCGCAAGAGCGATTATCGGGCCTGCATTGCCTACTGCTCCAGCCTTCTTCAAGGCGTTGGAAAAGGGGAACTGGCAAGACTACAGGTCATTCAAAATAATGTGGTGAGAGTGGTGGAGGGTCTCAAACCATCGGACCATGTCTCTGCTGCCAGACAAGTTCTCCACTGGCTCCCAGTGGGAAAGAGAGTGATCTTTCGGGCACTCTGTATTACACACCAATGCCTCAACAGAGATGTCCCTAAATATCTCGCTCAGAAATTGGTCCGGCTGCCAGAGAGAAGGGCCCTGAGATCAAACAACTCAAATCCCCTGCTCATTTCCAAGGCAAGACTGGCCATGGTTACACAGAGCTCCTTTGCCAACACAGTCCCCAAGCTTTGGAAGGATTTTCCGCCTGATTTGAGGGCTTGTAGCAGCTTTCTGAAATTCAAACAGGTAGGACACTCCTTTACTGCTAGATATTCCTGCCCGCACTTGCCCTGCGTTCCCGTCCTGATCTGTTTTGTCTATCTGTATGTCCTTGCGCTCTTATGCCTATGGGCCTTGTGGATGCGCATTACAAATAAAATAAATAAAACACGGGCGTAATGACGTCATTGTGCTAGTTCACAACAAGATGCAGTCACATGCCCAGTCCTAGAATAGCGGTTGCCATTTTTCAGAATGCCGCTCGCAGCCAAGCAAGCAGTGACAATTGAGCTCTGCCTGATGAAATTACCAGAGTTACTTCTCTCCTTAAGGTAAGCCAGCGCTACAAGACATGATGGCAACATCGTTGGACTGTAGAGCCCTTTTGACTCTACTTGTGTATAGGCGCGTTACAAATGCCATATCATATCATATCATAACTGTCAAGCCACTTTTTATCACCAATTTACATTTTTCATCACAGATTGATGATGACGCTGATACACATCCTTTAACTTTCTTTCTTTTTTTCGAAATTTGTTTTTTCTTCAGAAATAGATCATACATGGACATAGCAGCATAATTGAGAACAATCCTGGCTATTTCTTGAATCACCTTTATAAAATATGGCAGGGTAAGTTTTACCTGTGCTTGAAAAGCTAATGAAACACAGCTCATTTTTTGAAGGGGAATCTTTCTAAGTCTAACATGTTATAAACCCCAATGAGACCAGATTGATTATGACCAACCTTTACCAAAAAAAATAATTTTCATTTTTTTCCTCAGATCAGATTCTGCATCGGCAAATGTACAACATTGCAAACCATGACATCAGATCATACATGCTGATCAACAATTTCTAAACATCATCAAATAATATTAGTAATTACATCCAATGAAATGTTTACTCCTGAGGAGCCGCATCCAAGTGGTGAAACACGTGTAGAGGGCACAAAAAGAGGATAAAAGAGACCAAAAGAGGTTGCTAAAAGAGGATAAAAGAACCCCCAAAAAGGACCAAAGAAAAGGAACAATAAACACAGTAACAGAGGATTAAAAGAGCCTAAAAAGGGACATAATTAACACGTCAAGCCAGCTCATAGATGAGCACAAAGACATAAGGACACACCAAGAGGTCACAAAGTCACATTAAAAAGATCAAGAACTAATTCATTAATTGATCAACAAAAAATCTGTTATTTTTTGCTATTCTTTATTCATTAAATAAGCTAATTCTGCTAACTCATTGGGTCTCACTAAATACTATTCCTTCTCAGGTGCTTTGTAAACCAAGAGATAATACAGACCTTCCAGGATTTTGCGGCATGAAATGGCAAATTTTGCGGCATGAAATGGCAAATTTTGCGGCACAAACCTTTATTTATTGCGGCATTTTTGCGGGACATTTTGTATTAACTGGAGGGTGTAAGATTGCCACATTGCAGGAAATAGGTAGAGTGCAAGGCTAGAAGAGAGCCAGGGTATCATTATTATGTGTCTTTTGTATTAATTTAATAGGAAGAGTCCCAGATGTCTCTGGCTTGGCAGAACAGTGTTTGATTTGGCTACATTTCTGGTTTAATGTTCATGCCTATTTAATAGTATTAACTAAATTGATCATTATCAATTGTAATGCTGAAAATATTCCCCTTCTATGTTCTCCAATCCCCCAAACACCCACAAACATCTCACCAACTCTCCATCATAACTTACATTCCTTAACCTCTCACTCTGTCATACAAATACTCACGTGCTATGTCACACTGTCAAGTCACAATCTGCACTGCCCAGCCCCTGCCACACTCCAAATCATACTCCCAACTCACACCTTACACTCTACAATTCCTCCCTCAATATACAGTCCTTCATTCTTTTGTGCTGCTTCTGCATCTTGCATCTTTTCTCCCATTCTATCTCATTCTTCCCTCATCCTTTTTCCAAATCTGCAGCACACTGCCTCTTTCTGGCCAACCGCTTCCTCTACTTTCTGTACCTCTGCTCGCTCTCAGATTTCTGGCCCACCGCATCACTGCTTCCTCTGCTCTCTTGTGCAGCACTTCCCCCTCTGACCCACTGCTCTTCCTCTGCTTTCTTGCCCATCACTTCACATCTCACCCATCACTCTCCCTCTCTCTCATAGTGTAACCATTTTTATTATTTTTTTTTAAATGTAGATTTTGTCCCAGTTCCTCAAATGAGGGGGCATTTAAAAAAAGAACGGAGGATATGCTATTTTTAGACAAGCCATTTTTGGAAATGAGCAGGTCACCTTATTCTCAAAGGTGACCGGCGCATTTCCACAGGCTTGAGCTGTAGCGCAAATTGTGCGCTGGCAGCTGCCTTGAATGGTGTTCTGGGTTGTTTGAACGAAGTGTAATTATTTGCGGCGGAATTGACCGTAGTCAATTTTGCTGCAAATTGATTTGCACTTCAGCCAAACAACCCAAAATGTACCTTTCACCACCACCCGACCCCCTCCCCTACTTAACCGCTTGGTCGCTGCAGCTTCCCCTGCAACCCTGCGGTGCCAGATCCGTCCCTCTAACGCGGGTCGGATCCGTCCCTCTAACGCGGGTCGGATCCGACTCTGCAGGGTCCTTTTTTCGTTATTTTCCTTTTTTTTCTGTCCCCGCCTCCAATTTTGAGGAAAAAGGGGAAAACATTTCTGCAACCACCCTAGACCAAAAATACTAAACAAGGGGAGCGGGTGACACCCCCGCAACACATGTTCAGTATTTATAAAAATCGATCGAATAGAACCGCACGTAATTGGTCAAATTGTAACATTCGATAGATTTTTGTCATCAAAATGGGGAGTACTTTGAATAGAATCGCTCTCCCGACAGTGTTCTGCAAGCTCCCAGCGCCTTTCACAGGGACAGGCACTCTAGGTGCCTGCCGCTGTAAAATGTGACCCAAAAAATGCATTTTTATCCTGTTTGAGGAACAGAAATGCAAGCGACTCAGCAGCGGTTCATACCTTAAAAGAAATGCATGACAGGGTCAGGAAAGACCCTGTCATGCAGTGGCAGCCCCACACCCGTGCGCGTAGGGTTGCCTACAATTTCTGCACATTTAAAAGTGCATCTTGCTTGGAAATGCGGGATGTGCTTTTAAATTGACAGAAACGCCACTTTATTTGATCAAGGAGGTGAAAAAGGCCATCTGAATGGGCGCGCATATAAAATGTGCCCATTCATGTGTCCCTTGTGGATTGGGCTGCAATTTTTGGGGCGCAAGTGATTTCATTTCTTGTGTAAATAAAAACAAAAAAAAAAGTTGAGCACCTGGCACCCTGAGGATTCTTTTTTTCAAAACAGTAATTTTTGCAGATTACTTAAAAAAAAAAAAAAAATTTTTTTAAAAGATGCTGTTTTTGCACAAAACGGCCATTTTTGCGGCATTTTGCGCAAAACGGCCGTTTTCGCGGCATTTTGCGGGATCGCAAAATCGCAATAAGCTGGAGGGTCTGAAATAATTCCAGAACATATTTATACTTCTGGGAAAATACAGAAGTTAGTCTCTTCACAAGCGACAAGGTCAACCCAACCAATTAAGGAGATTGCCCAGACCAAATAAATAAAAACGGCAAATAAAAGAACATACACAGTTGAAATGGAAAACACAATGTTACTCCATGCCCCGTGTCCAAACCCCCAAAATGGTGTACGACTCGGAGTCCCGAAATGTCCAGGTAAAACAGGCCCAAAATGTCCAAACTTCCAAAAGAGAAATCCCAACCAGCAGATCCCCCAGTCCATAACATATACCTAACATGAGGTCACAACACCAACACAACATGCACACACATACAAAACTCCATAACAGGCCTATAAAACCTAATTTAATCCCCTGCACCTCTGGAGAAAATGTAACTGCCAACTGCGAGAAATGAGATCACAACAAAACAAAAACAGCATAATTAAAACAACAGTCTCAAGCAAACATCAACCCAATGTCCACTAGTCCTCCTGACATGACACCCCCCTCAGCTCATGCAGCAACTCCAGTAGCTGAGAATCGAATTCTCTCAAGACAGCCACACACAAACCACCATCAGGACACCCGGCATGCTTCCTGATGTTTGCCAGATTCTCCTTAGCTTCCGTCACGATTCCACCTGCAGTCCCCATGCTTGATGTCCTCCTGGCCCGTCCTCCATCAGCACAACGATTACTCTGCCATGACCCCTTCACATGCACCGGAATCAGTGACCGCGCACCTCGCTGCCGATGTGCATTGCATGACTCCCAGACGTCCACATTTAGACGCATGGTGAACCTTACAGCAGTGTGCCTCTCTGGTGCCATCTGCCTGGTGCCCACTATGTGCCGGAAAGTGACATCATTTTGCATTACCAACCTATGCCGCGCAACAGCCGCACACAGCACTCAGCGCAGGTGATGTGATCATAATTGCCCCAACAGCTGAAGAGATCCCGACTACCACTCACAGCCTGGGCAATATCTGCCATCTTCTGCCTGCTCAGTGTTGGATGCCACCAAGCACCTCCTTGTCCTGCTGCCATGAGGCTCCCTGGTCTTGGCTGCCACTGTTCCTCCAAGCCCCTTAACAGAGCCACTCGCACTCCCAACCCGCAAGCCTCTGGAAATGTTCTTCTACGCCCTTGCCAGCAGCTGGCCTAGTCCTTGCCGGCACACTACCGGACAGCACCTGCTGTCCCCGGCTGACCCTCTTGTTGGCTCCCATGGGGCACGGATGATCTTCTTTCGGGGGACAATGATCTGTGCAACAGCTTCTGCCCCACACAGCTTCCAGTCCTCTCCAGACCAAACTAAAGACAAGTTTGTCACCAAAATGTTGCAAGTGGGTTCTTCTAGTAGGTAAGTACCATGACAGTCCGGAGTATGGTAAGTGCCTTTATTCCAGCATACAATATGTCCTTAAGTGCAGTATAACACATAATATCACTGGACTTCCAGCACCCCAGCCGCACTTTTCCAACTGTCAATAAATGGAACACTCAACACTAGGAACCCTTAACATTCCACCCATGCAATACATTCCACAGATGCACCATATTTTCTGGCCAGCAGAAAACCACATCTCTCCCTCCTCTGAGAAACCTAATGGTATTCTCACTCCTATTCCCCATGGATCCTTTGCGCAGGTGGCCAGGTAAAGGCCATTGCTCTTGGAACCTGACACTGGGGGTAGGCAAGCAAGGGAGGATCTCCGGGATGGAGGGTATTTGGGGATTGGGAGTGGGATGCCCGTGGGAGAGACATGGTATCCCCCATTTCCTATTCACAACCAACGCAACCCTTCCCCCACCTTCATGGGTTATTATGAGCCAACTCCCTTGATTGCCTCACATATAACTGCTAACAGTACTGGGACAAAAAAGAGGCAACCGTGTGTGCAGCACGCAGACTGGTCAAATGAGTGCAGCCCGTAAGCTGGGGCTCAGCGGAACCGAACAAACGCTAAAAGGAGAGCCATGCTGGGAGGCTGCACCTTTTTCTAGTGTTCGCAGTGCTGATTCTCCTGGGGTCAGAGCCGACCCCAGAGTGCCTGAGGGCAGGAGGTGGAGCCCTGAGACAGAGCACAGAAGGCTGAGAGACCTGCACTGCGAGAACTCAGAAAGAAGCAACCAGTGAGTTTCTATGAGAGAGGAAACCCGGTATACGAGTGTTAACTTACATAGATGATTACATTTTTATTGTAGTGGTCACATACAAAGGCAATCTACAAAGACGTATAACAAAATGAACTGAATGAAACCTTTTCCAGTTATTGCAAAAGTCTCAGAGTGCTGGACATGATATTAAAGGCATTCTATAAAAGCATATAACAACAAGGTCAATTGCATGAAGGCTTTTAACACTTAATGAATTTCGAACCGAATGAAGAGCTTACCAAACATACCTTCATACTTATTGAATATCGAACTGAAAGAAAACTGTTACCTATAAAGATTATAAATGAATGGAGGTTTAAAATTCAAATAAACCCATCATGTGCCAAGGTCAAAAGTGGATTAAACTTTCAATGCAAGCAAAAGTCATATATGTTGAATCTACAAGTTAACAAAGCTTTGAACCAAAGAAACCAATACATATTGAACCTTAAACTGAGCAGAACGTCAGCAATATAAGTGAACCCAATATATATTGGATTCCAAAGTGAATGGAAGCATGAAGGCGAGAGGTAGGCAGCTGAGAATGCAGCGAAGGCAGAAATCAAATGAGTACAAAAGTAACTGACCATATATACCATGGATGGAGCGCTGTTAGTGCCAGACGCCACCGCTGTGGAACCAGCACCACAGGGAGGCATTCCTGCAGGACAAACACCACAATAAGGAGGGTACATGCAGCCGCAGTTTGGACCACAATGGGGAACACCACCAAAGGAGAATTGCATGCATGGGGACTACTTCCCTATAAGAAGACGGTTTTCACAACAGGGAAGAGGGGGATATCAAGGAACAGGATACAGGGTTTTTGGACCATGCTACATATGTCAGAACATGGGACACGTGGCATGCACCTGCCCATTTTTGCAACTGGCACTGGTAACCCGCGTAGCAAAACAGCAGGGGCTCCAGTGGTAGCAGATGCAGTGTCACCCAGGGCAGATACAACCAGTGCAGATACCAAAACAGCAGGGAGGAGTGCAGCCCCAAGGAGTGACAACCGACAATGGAGTAATCGCCACAGTGATAGTTGAGTCACCTGCAGTAGCAGGCGGACCCACAGTGGTACCGGGGCAAAATGTGGTGCCCCGTTACACAGGGGTCAATGTGGTAGGAGCAAACCCTTTCCCCTTCCCATCAAACAATACTCAGCAATAGGAGGGCCCACAAAAGGTCCAAGCGTATTCAGTCCTAGCAGTAACTGACGACCCCAAAGAGGAACCAAGGTAGTAGCGAAAATAGGAGCAAGAGAGTTCTCCTTTCTGATAGATACAGGAGCAACCAAATCCTGCATTTGGGAGGGGGGATTCCCATTATCTAACAAAGTGATAAATACGCAGGGCTTTCTGGGGTGGTGGTCACGGTTCCAGTAATAAAAGATTTTCCTTTAACCATAGGGACACAACACCTCGTAGCTCCCTTACTGTATTCCAAAGACACACCCATCAATATCTTGAGGAGACACCTGCTCATCAAACTGAATGCAACCATATCATTCACAGAGAAAAGGATGGTGTGCTCTACGACCGGCATTTACTATGCCCGGGTAGCAGCTCTTCTCTTGGCAGCATACATGCAAAGCATCTTGAGCACACCCACTACACCACAGCATGTTCCTGTATAGGGTCGAAGTTCTGCTAGGTTGGATCCCGGGAATACAGGGGAAGATGTTCTGACTGGCTTTGGAATTATTATTAAGACCACAGTGCCAGAAGGATGACTTAAAGGGGAAAACAATGGTGTTACAGCTAGAAGAAGCAGTAATACGCAAAGACATGGTGATTCTGTGTGGAACAGACGATGACAACATAGAGTGGTGAACAGTGCTGGGCATTGATCCCACTTTGACAATTACAGGAGTATCGGATGAACAATTGTTCCCCAATTAGGAGGAGGAAGGAGAGATGGTGTTCCAGATACAGATACCTTGCCCAGTTCAGATATTGCAAACAATGGTGCCAATTTTGACACAATTAGTGAAGAAGGAAAATAAACACACAGAGGGAGATCTCAAAAGCATGCCAGATGAGTTGTGGTTAAAGGGACCTCACAATGTGGGGGTACTGAAAGGGATTGGGGCAGTAAAAATAAAACTGAAACAAGGGGCCCTGCTGCCCCAGGCAAAACAATATCCATTGACCAGAGAGGCAGATGAAGGGATGTACTCCACTGTGCTTGCATTATGGCAGCAAGGCATAATTCAGACATCTACATCAACCTGTAACACAGCGATCGATCCGATAAAGAAATCAAAGGGAGGGAAATGGCATTTCAACCAGGATTTGCGCCCTTTAAATGAAGTGGTGGAAGCAGAAATTCCTGTGATTCCAAACCCCACCTCAATATTGTGCAATATCCCAGCAAAGGCAAAGTACTTCACTGTCATTGACTTGAAAAATGCCTTCTTCTCTATACCTTTGCACCCAGACTCAAGCTACCTGACCGCCTTCACATATTGTGAAACTAGATTTGAACACATGCGTTTGCCCCAGAGGTACTGCAAATCACAAAGTATTTTCAATAGGATAATAAAATGGATCTATGCAATGTGCAAACATTAGCACTGTGATTCCATATATGATTCTATATGTTGATGATCTGCTAATATTCAGTGAGACAGAAAAAGAACGCAGAACAGACCAAGGCCTCATTACTTTTCAAAAATGTATTAGCAGAGTTTGCTCATTAAAATGTTCTTGATTAGCAAACAAACCCATTTCATTAGCAATGCTGTACTAATATTTTTAATGTCAACAGAAGTCATTTGTACCCAAGACATACAATGAGCAACGGTACACATTTGTGTGTACCACTGAAGTAAGACATTCATGAGATGAGTCAAGCCTTGCAGTGTCTTTACAATTCTGCTAGACCTGTAGCTCGAGTAACTTGGTTAACCTACTGTACATCAGAGAAAGGCACTCGACCCATGGCAGCGGATGGAACAAAGAAATGCAAATGCACTTTCTGTAAAATGGTCCAAGTCACCACAAACCCACTTTATGTTTGGCACACTGCTGCCACCCAGAGACCAGCCATGCACAGTAAAACCTTTGACATTTCCTGAAAGCAAATGTTAAATAAAAGTTTTAAACATCCCTTTTAAATGGTACTGACCCTACATAAAATCTACTAGACTACGCGAGAGGGCGAGTTGACTTTGGAAACTCTGGATGAGTGTCTGTAAAATGTGAAAGGTTAGCTGCAAGAATGGACACAAACAAATAGATATAATAAAATGCTCTGAAACAATTTTGCCAGCACTCACCAGCAGGTGAAAATATATAATGTAATCAAAATTATAGCCTATAGAGCTTGCATTGCTCCAACTACAGTGTATGGTATAGCAGTAGATGTACCGAGTGGATGGTACTATTGATCCCTAGCTTGCATACACATCTAGTTAGCTTTGTGTATTCATTATGGAAGAGGAAAATAAGTAGGCAGAGACCTGGGCAAACTAGGCGAATATTGTTATCGGCGATCTTACTTTCAGAGTATCTGGTATAAAGCAACAGGGTGATAATGATAGAAAGTCAAGGAGTATGGGATCAGCTCATGGGCTGAACACCTGTTCTATAGATGAATGCAGCCAACAGGTTACAGAACTAAGTTTGCCATCAAAAGCATTTGGCCGTGTGATCATGTATGTTTTTTTGTTTTTTTTGTTTTTGGTTTAAACAACCTTTACAAAATTAATTATCATAAAGTTACATTTTATAATCTTCCGAATTTAAAACAACGAACAATTATCACTTATCACAGTGATACATAAATTGGTAGTAGACAAACAAGAGGTTATCTAATGTACAAAACAGCAAATGTGCAAATACAGCAGTATGTGTAAAACCGCAATGGGCAACATCACAATATTTGGTGATAGACAAACTGGAAGTTACCTAAAGTGCAAAACTGCAGATGTGTAAATACAGCAAAATGTGCAAAACAGCAATGGGAAAAATCACATTACATGTTCACACTAAAAAACCTCACAGTAATTACATAAGCATAAAAACCAACATCTATAGTCAACCTATAGGCTTAATATCTAATCTAAAATTATTGCATATAAATCACCCTACGGGAGACTATTCAACGGATATGTACACACTCAACTCCATCTACTCCACGATCCAATCCTGGATGGCAGAAAACTGGTTATGTCTCAACAGTGAGAAAATCAAATTTCTGCTGATTGGTTCCCCCTTCACCTTGGACAAATTGGACAAGCAATACTGCTCTTTCACGATTGATAACATCCCCATCACCGTCTCGCAATACATCAAGACCTTGGGCGTCTAACTTGAACCCAACCTGACCATGGACAGACAGGTCAATGCTATTGCATCCTCCGCAGCCTACCATTCCAAACTGCTCAATGCAGCCAGACCTTTCCTATCCCAGGAGAATTGCCTCACCATTGCTAGGGCAATTATTGGCTCAAGGCTTGACTATTGTAATGCCCTTTTTGTTGGAACATCCCACAAGAATCTTGCCAAGCTTCAACTAGCTCAGAACAATGCCCTTAGGGCAGAAAGAGGCATCTCACAGAGGGACCACATCTCTGGGGTCAGAAGGCATATTCACTGGCTCCCCATCAAGGAAAGAATTGTCTTTAAAACCCCTGTGCTGACACACAAATATCTCCATGGCCGTGCCCCCCCTTACCTGGCCCAAAGCATTGTCAGACACACACCATCTAGACCTTCTAGAATTGCTTGCTCGAACCAAATTACTGTTTCCCTAACTCGCAGAGTGCGTTCTGGTGGCACAAGCTTCCCCACCATGGCCGCCACTTTCTGGAACATGCTCCCGCACCAGATCACAGCCATTGACTCTCATTCAGCATTCATTCCGCAAAGCCATCTAAACAATGCTCTTTGTCTAGGCTGCATGCCCACATCTATGTATCTCTTTGTTTGCATCTAAGTAACACTGTATCAAAAGCATCTTGTAACAAAACTTTCTGTACTAAGCAATACCCTGTTAGGCTGCATCTCTGTAACCCTTAATCAAGTTTTCTTACGTCTTCTCATAGCGCCTCGATGCCTGTGGGCTGTAGTGCGCTCTACAAATGCAAAAATAAATAAATAACAAATAAAGTAACTAATATTAAAAATACAGAATCCATATCATTCAGTCTTAAAACAGATCTAGTATACAATCTATTCACTGAGTGAATTATGTAGAAGCTCCATTTCTTTTTCAATCAATTTAAGAAATGAGACGAATGCAAAAATCTGTGAATTGCATTGTCCTGACATTAGACGATTCCATGATCGTTCCATATGCAGTCTTCATAACCAATATTAACAAATTTCATTAAAAACTTTGTCCGAGCATCTCTAAAAAATGGGCATTCTAAAATAAGATGTTTTAATGTCTCATTAGTTTTGTCACATTTGGGGAACCTACATGACCTAGATGGCGAACTATCTTTGTGTGACCCCCATAATCTAGTCTGTTCCAGTGTTTGCATTTGATTCAATTTAAATCGCATATGATACCGGCGAGTAGTGTTACATGGAAATATTGCCAGGTATGAGCAACAACCATCATGCTTTCTAGAGAATTTGGCGTATTCACAATATGTACTAAATTTGGATAATTCACTAATAGTATAAATCCAATATCCTCTCAGGTCCCATTGTTCAACACCTAAATCATCTAGTAACGCGAGTATCCTTCACTTATAAATCAAAAATGAGCTGGAACTACAACCCTTAGTCATATCGTTCAGGTCACCATAGATCAAATTCTCCAAAGGAGTCAGAATCCTAGCATAATTCGAAAGATCTCTCCATTCTTTATGACATGACAGAGAAATAATATTTAGTTTGTGTCGTATGATAAAGTTGGGTATGGAGAGAGCTAATTTAAGTGCAGATTTCAACAGCCACCACTGTAATATGTCAAGTTGTGAATTCAGATTAGTTATGCAAATATCTAAACCATATAAAATAACCGGTTCCACTTTTAGTGTCATAAAGTCTAATAAAGGTACTACAGAGAATTTGCAATATTTAGAAAATATTATTTTCTCGCCATATTATTTAGATACTCCATCCAGGCTTTACTAGAAGACATGGTACTAAGGTGATAGCCCAGATATGTAATTTCCTGGGCTTGAGATATTATAGCTCCATCTATTTTCCACACAAACTTTCTAAACTTTCTCCCAGCATCAAAGATCATAATATTTGTCTAAGTTAAATTAGATTTTAAATTATGTTTATAAGCAAATTCAGAAAACAGCTGCAGTTTCATGTTTAAACCAGCTGGAGTAAGGTCAAACAAGATCAGATCATCAGCGAAGGCTAACCAATGTAGCCATAGCGAACATAGCCGTGCAGCAAACTTATTACTCTCTTTCCAAATACCATCCAAATCACAGAGATACATTTTAAATATATTAGCTGCAAAGTTACAGCCTTGTTTAAGGTCTAAATAGGACAGTACAGGTTCAGTAACCAAACCTTCCTTAGTGATTCTAACTCTATACGAAGTGTTGGAATGAAATTTAGAAATCCAATATATGAGATATCTGGAAATACCTAGATAGGCCAATATTCCACACAAAGTGGCAAATGCGGAGGTCATGTCTATGGACGCTAAATAAATCGGACTAAGTTCTTTAGTCTTTGTGCCAGCTAGTATGTGACCCATGATTGTGGCATTGAGCGTCGTTGACATGGATTTTCTAAAACCAATTTGATATTTAGATTACATTTTTTGCACTCTCATACATTATTCAAGGTCAGCAATAACAAGGATAGAAAATATTTTAGCCTCTGCGACTGTTAGGGATATAGGTCTGTAATTTTCCAGTTTGGAAGAATCACCCTTCTTGAAGATAGGGATAAGAATGGAGGTCAGCCATGACTCTGGAAGAGTCCCTGATTTGAGAATATAGTCACATTTAATTTTTAAGATTGTGGCCCAAAAGCACTTATCAGCTTTATATACACATGAGGGGATTCGATCGGGACCTGGCACCAGAGAGTTAGAAAGCTTGTTTATGGCCCATTCTATGTTCACGAGGGCCCATTTAAAATGAGTCTAGAGTGAATTAAAAATATTCAAATAGCTAATATGAGCAAATCCCGAGGGTAGTTGATATTTCGTGCTTATAAAAGATATCTAAGATTCCGCTCTGATAATATTGGCAGAGTCAATTTCCAACCTACCCATTTTTAATGCTAGACCAAATTGCCCTAGTGTTATGTTGGCAGATAGATCGAATCATAGAACAATTGTTCCTAGTGTGCACAGTTAAATGGATACCCTTTACTTTAAATGTATATCTTTGTATAATTAACTTTTTCTGATATAACATTTGCGAATTAGACAGTTGATCTTGATATAACACGCACATTTCTTTATTTTTTTTGTATGTTTTCAAAACTGTTCACTTGTCAATATGATGCATCTTGCCCAAACAAAATGAAATCTGGTTTTACAGCAGCAATACTATATTTGTGCATTATGTAACTTCCATTTTTAAGCACAGAATTGCATGACGGTTTTAAAAATGAAAAGTTAACACATACTGTTTTTTTTTGCCTGACAGGATGTAGTTGGCTTAATAAAAGTAGCATCCCAATTTACTTTTGGTTTGCAATTATTTGAAAAAGAAAAAAAAAGATTCTTGCCAAGTACTCCCATACAGGCTTTTGGCACTTAAGAGATGAGATGATTACTGCTGCACTCCCTCTCCATTAGCCCCTTTGAATTTACAGTGACCAGAGAAAAGAGTGTTCAGAGAGCCGGCGGGCAAGAGAGGAATGCAGGGTGAACTTTGCTTTGATTGAACATGGTATCTTAAATAGCTAACTTTGCTACGCAAGTGTCCAAGTAATTAGCAAACTTACAGAATTGCATAGCAAATTGCTATGCGACATTGCTTATTTTATGCCTTGCAGACTCAGTACACATTTTGTCACTACTTGCAGAGAAAGGGTACAAGGTGGATGAGGCAAAATTACAGGATTGCCGAGAAGAGGTTGTGTACCTGGGACAAATAATATCTATTGAAGGGTGCAGAATAACACCTGAAAGGACACAGGCCATTCATTCAACCACCCGCCCACGAACATTGAAAGAGATGCAGAAGTGTCTAGGTCTATGCAATTAATGCAGAGCATGGGTATTGGATTATGCCACATTCACAAAACCCCTACTGCAGGGCCTTAAGGAAGCACACAAAGAGAAGAGGGACATAAAATGGACATCTGAAATTAATCTTCATGTTAATGTGAAAGGACATTTGTACCACGCACTATCACCACCGGATTGGTCCCCTGGCGCTCTGGCGGATCTGTAAAGGAAAGGGGGTTGAGTGAGTTAGTGAGACCAAGCAGGAAAAGTGTAAGAGAGCAGTGATGTGCTGTTGGCAGCTTCAGTTCGGTTAGCACCGTTCGCTGAGCTAAGGTGTGCTTTTCGGTTGCTAGTCGTTGTGTTCTGTTGTGCGAAGGTATGTGTGATTTGTTTTGTTGTTGCGGTGTAGTGCAGTTTGTGCAGTTTGCTTTGCTTTAGGGGTGTGGTTGTGTTTGGTTAGAGTTTGAGAGGTGCATGCAGAAGGGTGAGATTGTTAGTGGGTTGGTTATTGGCCTCACTATCTAGATGTGTTACATGTGAATTTCCAAATTCTTTCTAGAGGTGGCGCGTGAATATCTCCATATTTCGATCTAGATGCAGCACTGGCTAATATTCACAATCCTGTCTAGATGTGATGCAAGCTAATATTCATAACTATATCTAAAAGTGGCACTGGCTAACATTCACAATATTGCCTAGATGTGACGCAAGCTAATATTCACAATTCTAGTTAAATGTGGCACTGGCAATATTCACAATCCTGTCTAGATGTTGCGCAAGCTAATATTCCCAATTCTATCTAAATGTGGCACTGGCAATATTCACAATCCTGTCTAGATGTGACGCAAGCTAATATTCACAATTCTATCTAAATGTGGCATTGGCAATATTCACAATCCTGTCTAGATGTGACGCAAGCTGGTATTCACAGTTCCATCTCAGTGTGGCATAGGCTAATATTCACAGTTCTATCTAGTTGTTAAGCTGGATAGTATTAACAGCCTGGCATGCTATGTACTGAAGGTGGGTAGAGTGGCAGGGCTTCCGGGGTACAGTGATTGCTCTACTCCCCACCGAGGTCACACCTACTTTGATAGTCGATGCTGGTTGACGGCTGGCCACTGGCTTCCCCTGCTGACACCTGCAGATACAGTTTGGAGCTGCCTCTGTAGGAGCCGCCCTTGCCTTGGGTGCCTTAGCCGCTGGGGCTGCACGGGCAGATGGTTGCACTGGCAGGGTGTGTTAAGAGCAGCGATTAACGAATCAGGGGAGGAGGGCGGGAGCGAGGAGGGAACAGGGCTGGTCTGGAAGCAGGGAAAGGAAGGAAAATTTCAATGCGCACTGAATGAAAGTTCCACAGAACAAAAAGACGCACTGGCACATGCACCTGTGTTAGCTACCCCAAATTACAGTGAAAAAGTCTATTTGTTCTCACATTCAGATGGTTCAGTGATGACAGCTGTCCTCAAACAAAAAAAGCTGCAAGGACATCAACCACTAGCTTATTACAGTGGAAGCCTAGAACCAGTAATGCAAGGACACTTCCCTTGTGAACAACCGCTTGCGGCTGCAGCGTTTGCAATTGAGAAGGCCTCAACGATTACCATGGGGTGTCCCGTAGGATTGTACGTGGAACACTCATTATTCCCCATTCTTAAAAAATCAAAAAGTACTGTAACTACCCAAAGAGCATTAGGATATGAGGTCATATTAACCAACACAGCAATAGAGGTGGTAAGGTGCCGAAGTGTAAACCCAGCAATCTACCTAGCAGAACCAATAGAGGAAGGGGATTGCATACATGACTTGGCAGCGCACACAGACATGATGTGAGGGAACATACAGGTAAAAGAGGAAGAAATAGCAGGAGCAGACATGGTCTATATTGACGGGTCATCAAGTATTGACCCAGAGACAGGAAGGAGACATAACGTTGCAGCAGTAGTGTGCTGCATACATGGGGAATATGTAACAGCATCTCAGCAGCGACTACCTTTGCATTATTCAGCACAAGCAGCAGAATTAGTGGCAATGATAAGAGCACTAAAAATGATGGAAGGGCATGCAGCAAACATCTCTTCTGACTCTGCCTATGTCACGTCAACTATCCATTCACGACTGGCACAGTGGAAAAGGTGTGGATTCAAACGAAGTGATGGGTCCCTCATTAAACATGTGGAACTAATAAAATAATTGAGGCCCTAAAGGTTCCAGTAGAGGTGGTGATAATAAAATGTGCTGCCCATATAGGAAAACAAGACAGGATATCAATGGGGAACGAAATGGACGATAGAGTGGAAAAAGCAGCTGCATGTTTACCAGAGGGAGGGGGAGTTCAGAGGTACCCCAGAGAAGGGGAAAAGGTGCCACTCATCGCAGCAGAGAAGAAGAGGAGTGGGGAGAAAGAAAGGGAGAACCATCTTAATATGACCCCCCATAGTACACAAAATAGAATTACAAGGAGAATCACCAAAGGAGGAAAAACATCTGTGGATAAAAAGAGAATGTTCACTGTCATCAACAGACTTGTTTGGCAGCAGAATAGCACAGAGAAGCCTACAATGCCCAGAAAAAATGTTAAACATAGTTCTAGAACAGCTGCATTTCCCCACCCATGCGTCCAAAGAAAGCATAGCTGCAGAGCTCAGTGAGGGCTGGTAAACTCCAAACATGCATGAGCGAGTGAATTCATGGGAAATTGTATGGTTTGCAAACAGTTTCTGTCTGGTCATACTTTAAAAACTTTGTGGAGAACAATACCATGGCTGGAAGGGCCCTTCTAGCACTTGCATATCTGTTATGTTGACATGCAAGAAAGATGTGCCTCCTACAGGTACCTAATCGTAGTGGTCTTTCAATTTTCACGTTGGCTTGAGTTGAAGCCCTGTGCAAAGAATGATGACAAATCTGCTGTGAAGTTCCTATTGAGGGAAGTATTCCCAAGATGGGGTGTATATGAGAATAAGGTCAGACAACGGCCAACACTTCACCGACGATCTCTTTGAGGAGATAACACATCTCTTAGGGATCAGACACAAACTTTGCACAGTTTACCAGCTGCAGGCGAATGGAATTGTGGAGAGAATGAATGGATTACTAAAAGATCACTTGGCTAAGATAACAACTACTATGTGCCAGAATTGGCTTTTTTGCCTCTCTCTTGCACTTTTTGCCCTTCAAAATTCACCTTCTGCGGATCACCACCTGACTCTGTATGAAATTGTAAAGGGTAAGAGAATGCATGCGCATGTCCCTTGTTCACATTTAATTGCAGGTGCTTACCCTAGCTCAGAAATACTTTGCAACAAAATTAAAGCATACATTACATACAGTAAAATCAATAAAAGCAAAAACATATATCATGTGTTTCATGTTACAACGTCCTAAAACATGCAACTTACACATAGCTTTAAGAAAATTTCATACAAGTAATCCTGTTTCCATTTCCGACCCTCAGCACCATGATGTAATACAAACATTGTCAGTTCACAAATTTGGGCAACTCATTTTAGGCAACTCATTTTAGTCAGAGTAAGATCTTTTCCCAAACATGCATTGCCACCACTGTAATAACTAATGACTCGGCCCCTATAAGTGTTGCCAAAAATTGGTCCTTCTTAATACTTTCAAAAGTCGTGCAAAATCTGTGTACCCGTTTCAATAATATATTTGGGCAATGCTGCAACTGGTCAGTAAATGTCAGCTAGTTACAATTTGTATATTACATAACTGGTATAATCTACATTTGCGCGGTATACCTGACCAGGCACCCATGTATTCCTAAACCGGCAACAGATTTAGCCTCAAGTACTAGATAAAGCGTCTTAATTTCTGAGTGCATATTTTCATTAGGTAAGTGCGTGGCCTCATTGGCGTAAAACCCTGGTTACTGAATTCCTGGTATCGTTTTTTAGTTACGAGACTGTCTGCAGTCCTTACTTAGTCTCATTTAGTTGACTTCATTTTAATGTCCATAAGAAAGTAACCTGGGCTCTCGGGGCCCGCCAGTTCCAGCCCAATATTACTCAGATGGTCTTGGACAATGTTTATCAGGTTGAGTTGGGCCCAGTTGCTTGGTCGAAAATGCATGCATGCGACAAACATGGGTATCATACTCACTAGTGGATCTTTCAGCTGAGATTGTTTTATTTCCATTAGCAGTTTACATTGTATGAGAATCCAACTCGCATGGAGGGACATGACACCTAGCTCCAGTCTTAAAGCACCCACAGGAACACCCATAAGGAGATTTAATAATGATCTCAATATTTTCCCTTCCAGGGCGTCAAACCATTCTACCTGCTTTTGTGTTAAGACATTGGTGCCATATGATATGCATGGTACTATGCACTTCAGATAAACTTCTAAAAGGCCCTCTACGGAGCCACCACCAACCCTGTTGATGTATCTCTTGACTACCTAGTTTATGAAACAGGGCGCCTGGTGAGGGACCTATTCTGCCCAGGAGGGCTACTTATATAGAAAGAACACTTGAATAGGTCAAAGAAAATCACTTTTGGCCCACTCCTCTTGCCCTATGACCCAAATAAATGTGCACAACACTCTACTTATAATACCCGATCTGGTTACGTTCTTAGTTTTTATGGCTTAAGCGGTAATGCATTAGGTCAACAAAAATACAAGTATTTCACAACACTCATACAGGTAGGTAAAACATGACACTTTAAGCGCTAAATGGCCTAATGAATTGTGTGTCAAAAAACATGAGAGTGAATCATGCACTGTCAAGTTCTAGTGGACAGTGTTTAACAGAGAAAAGATGAACATTCTTAACAAAGACAACCAAACAAATGACAAAATGTTCTTTTCCAAGAAACAGTGACAATGCACTGTGGTTAAAAGGTGCATCTACACCGGGGTGTTTCAGGCCATCTGTGTGGGCTAGATGAGCATTGTATCTGTCACAGCCTTCTTCAGGACGGGGGCTGTATGAGAGTGGAGTGCTGTGGATATGGAAGGGGAGAAAGAATCAGGGGAGTGTCCAAAGTGACCATGATTTAGTTACAATAAATGTGCCATGCAGAGAAATATCATGGAGAAAAATATCTTACCTAAGGGGTTAGATTAACCCTAGGTACATGTTGGTTGACCGTCTCTTAAAGTACTGGTCCCGGAATGGTCCTAATATATACAAAAAAATGAGGGTGAGGGGGACATACTAAAAATATTGTCCTAACGTGCCGTGCATGAACGCTCAGCTAAATATTGGGCTGAAAACAAGCTTACCTCAAAAATCGAGGCTGTAATCAGGCTTGATCTCGTGGTAAGGGGATGAATCCTACAAGAGAGCTTAAGGTTAATATGCTACTCAAAGTCCAAATGCCTGTGTGCAAAAAAGGCTTTTAAAAAGCAATTTGGAGCATTGACATACCTTAATAAGGCAGCGCGCGAGGCGCTCGCAAGTTGTGTGTAGCTGACAGAGGGCTGCTGCAGCTATGAGGCGGACTGCTGAGTCATTCTGCGTGAATGCGGAGCCTGGAAACGAAGCATTGCTAACGCCATTGCCAGGCTCCAGGACTATTTATATGGGCGGCCATTTTGAGGGAATGACTGGCCGTATCACAATGTTTTAGAGACATTCTAAGTGCCAAATAGGTAAACAAACTAATTATGGTAGGTGTCCTCGCCTTCCCCCAAAAAGTGGTAAAATATGGCAGAATGTTTATACTGGTTGCCATGGTAACCCTGATACGATCGCGGAAACTGCCGATTGGGAACGAAAAAAAGCTAGTTAAAATGTGGTTACAGTCCACTTAAAGAGACAGTCCTGCATAAGTCTCTGAGCCAGCTGGAATGTGGGAAAAAATGAAACCTGAATTTGTGAATACAAAAACAAACATGTAGTGTCTCATGGCATTGTTGCATCATAATCTGTTCAACACGGCTGTCCAGACAAGGGAATAACTCAATGTCAATGTCTCTTTATCACATACACATCGCATCTAATTACGCAAATAAATATTTTCTTGCAATCTGAAATGAATGCGTGCCATGACTCCACGCGTAGGGTATGAAAAAAACTAGCAGTGTATCATAGCGTTGCTGCAACATACCAATATGTGTTCACCATTGCTGTCTAGACATAGGTATCATACACTGTCAATATTAGCATAGAGAAGTCTCATGGTGTACAGGGTGATTCAAAAGTCTTACATAAAGATGGTTCCATGTTACTCCAATTGGTGCCATCTAGTAGCAAAACAATGGGCTAAAAACCTGTGTAACAGACAAGTTCTAGGGAATGTTCAATATCATAGTTTGCACACAAAATTCAGATATGAAGCATACAGACAGCTACATCACAGGGCAGGCCAAACACGGAAACATGCTCCATGCTAAAGAATTGTCAAAAAATTGCCACTGTGCAACCTCTTCTATTATTGCCTGTGATGGTATCAGTGCTGCCGCTACAGCTTAGTACAGTTACATGAAGGATTTCCATTCTACAGAAATGTTGAGTCCTGTGTGTACCGTGTCTAATCTATGTACCCATCGTTGCTCTATTAGTGTCAGAGTTCTGTTTATGCACCCCCCCCGCTTAGCCAGTGTCACCTTTTGCAGTATGAACCACCTCAGATCAATGACTCTGTGATGTTCTTCGCTAAAATGTTCAACCAGGGGTTTATCGGCAACCATATTCGTTATGCAGGAACGGTGGTCGGAGATACGCATCTTGATAGGACGGATAGTCTTTCCTACATATAGTAGACCGCATGGGCATTTTATTACATAGATCATGCCCCTTGTGTTGCAATTAGTGTGGTCTTTCATAGTCCATCTGATGTTCTTGTGTTCAAATGATTTCTTCTGTAGAGTCAGCGGGCAAGCAACGCACTTCCCACACTTGTAATGCCCCGTCAATGCGGGTAGGCTCCACAATGTGTTATCCATTCTTGGTGGTGGTTCAATGAACGTATGTACCAGGGAATCCATTAGGGTCTTATTCTTCTTAAAAGCAAAACACGATATCAGGTTCAGAGTACCAGATTGCTTTACCAAATGCCAGTTTTTCTTTATAGTCTTCTGTATTAATTGGCTCATGGGTCCAAAGGTGGTGATGCAAACCAGCCTACCTAGGTCCTTTTTCTGCTTATTCTCAAGGCATATCTCCCTTGGTGTGTGTCTTGCTCTCTTTTTGGCTTGTTTGATGGATTTAAGAGGGTATCCTCTTTCTGTCAGACGTATTTGTGGATTGTCAGCATGTGTCCTGGATCTCTCAATCTCAGTACAGTTCCTACGGATCCGCAAGAACTGGCCATAGGGTAGGTTGTATTTTAGAACCATTGGATGGTAGCTTTCAAAGTGGAGCGAGCTGTTGTGGTCCATAGGTTTCCTGAATAATTCTGTCTTCAGATGATTCCCTGTTTTGCAGATGTGAAGATCTAAAAAATCGATTTGATGATCGTCCCACTGAATGATGAACTTTATATGTGGGTTCCTTGAATATACCCATTGGTAGAAACACTGGAGGTCACTCGGGGTGCCATTCCATATAATTAAAATGTCATCTATGTATCGCTTCCAGGGGACAATGTTGATCAGGTAAGGGTTCTCTTCTGTGAAAACATTGGTACTCTGGACATATAGAGGTTAGCGATGTCAGGGGCAAATGTTGCCCCCATGCTCAGTCCCTTGGTTTGTTTATAAAATTGATCTTGGAAGATGAAAAAAATAATTCTGACATCGCCAGCCTCGTGCATTCCAGAATGAATTCTGTTGGTGGTGAGGTAATGTCGTCTCTGGTGTCCAGGCAGTCTCGAATTGCTTCTATTCCTTCTGCTTGTGGGATCGATGTGTATAATGATTCCACATCCATAGTGGCCAGGATGCTAGTGTAATTTAAGTTTACATTGTCAAGTATTGTGATTGTGCTAGTTGTATCCTTGAGGTACGAAGGCATTTTGACCACAAAAGGTTCGAGGAAAAAATCTGTGTACAGAAGACTATAAAGAAAAACTGGCATTTGGTAAAGCAACCTGGCACTCTGAATCTGATACCGTGTTTTGCTTTTAAGAAGAATAAGAACCTAAGGGATTCCCTGGTACATACGTTCATTGAACCACCACCAAGAATGGACAACACATTGTGGAACCAACCCACAATGTCGGGGCATTACAAGTGTGGGAAGTGCGTTGCTTGCCCGCTGACTCTACAGAAGAAATCATTTGAACACAAGAACATCAGGTGGACTATGAAAGACCACACTAATTGCAACACAAGGGGCGTGATCTGTGTAATACAATGCCCATGCAGTCTACCATATGTAGGAAAGACTATCCGTCCTATCAAGATGCATATCTCTGAGCACCCTTCCTGCATAAGGAATATGGTTGTCGATAAACCCCTGGTTGAACATTTTAGCGAAGAACATCACAGAGACATTGATCTGAGGTGGTTCATACTGCAAAAGGTGACACCAGCTAAGCGGGGGGGGACATAAACAGAACCCTGACACAACTAGAGCAACGATGGGTACATAGATAAGACATGGTACACACAGGACTCAACATTTCTGTAGAATGGAAATCCTTCATGTAATTGTACTAGGCTGTAACGGCAGCACTGATACCATCACAGGCAATAATAGAAGAGGTCGCACAGTGGCGATTTTTTGACAATTCTTTGGCATGGAGCATGTTTCAGTGTTTGGCCTGCCCTGTGATGTAGTAGCCTGTATGCTTCATATGTGAATTTTGTGTGCAGACTATGATATTGAACATTCCCTAGAACTTGTCTGTTACACAGGTTTTTAGCCCATTGTTTTGCTACTAGATGGCACCAATTGGAGTAAAATGGAACCATCTTTATGTAAGACTTTTGAATCACCCTGTACACCATGAGACTTCTCTATGCTAATATTGACAGTGTATGATACCTATGTCTAGACAGCAATGGTGAACACATATTGGTATGTTGCAGCAACGCTATGATACACTGCTAGTTTCTTTCATACCCTACGCGTGGAGTCATGGCACGCATTCATTTCAGATTGCCAGAAAATATTTATTTGCATAATTAGATGCGATGTGTATGTGCTAAAGAGACATTGAGTTATTCCCTTGTCTGGACAGCCGTGTTGAACAAATTATGATGCAACAATGCCATGAGACACTGCATGTTTGTTTTTGTATACACACATTCAGGTTTCATTTTTTGCCACATTCCAGCTGGCTCAGAGACTTATGCAGGACTGTCTCTTTAAGTGGACTGTAACCATGTTTTAACTAGCTTTTTTCTGTCCCGATCGGCGGTTTGCGCGATCGTATTAGGGTTACCATGGCAACCAGTATAAACATTCTGCCATATTTTACCACTTTTTGGGGGAAGGCGAGGACACCTACCATAATAAGTTTGTTTACTTATTTGGCACATACAATGGACCTCATAACAACCAACCCGCTATGGAAACAACGGTGGTGGTAAACACGCCGCCACCGTTGTTTCCATGCCTGGTGATCACAACTCCTGCAGGCGGAGGCGTCAAACCCGCCAGGTCTGACCTGGCGGGTTTTACACCGCCCCCCTGCAGTCGGACGAGGAAACACCGGCACCATCACGAGATGGTACCGGTGTATCCATGATCCCCATTCCCATTGAGTCCTATGGGAACGGGGAACGGGGATTAACACCATTCTGCCTCCGGATTTCCCGGGTCACCGGGGTTGTAATGCCCCGGTAATTCCGGGAATCACGGAGGCGGAATGGTAATATGAGTCCGGCGGTAACCAGGCGGTTTTACCACCTCGGTTACCGCCGGACTCGTAATGAGGCCCAATGTCTCTAAAACATTGTGATACGGCCGGTCACTCCCTCAAAATGGCCACCCATATAAATAGTCCTGGAGCCTGGCAACGGCGTTAGCAACGCTTCGTTTCCAGGCTCCGCATTCACGTGGAATGACTCAGCAGTCCGCCTCGTAGCTGCAGCGGCCCTCTGTCAGCTACACACAACTTGCGAGCGCCTCGTGCGCTGCCCTATTAAGGTATGTCAACGCTCCGAATTGCTTTTTAAAACCTTTTTTGCACACAGGCATTTAGACTTTGAGTAGCATATTAACCTTATGCTCTCGTGTAGGATTGATCCCCTTACCATGAGATGAAGCCTGATTACAGCCTCCATTTTTGAGGTAAGCTTGTTTTCAGCCCAATATTTAGCTGAGAGTTTGTGCACGGCACGTTAGGACAATATTTTTAGTATGTCCCCCTCACCCTCCTTTTTTTGTATATATTAGGACCATTCCGGGACCAGGACTTTAAGAGGCGGTCGCCCAACATGTACCTAGGATTAATCTCACCCCTTAGGTAAGATGTTTTTCTCCATGATATTTCTCTGCATGGCACATTTATTGTAACTAAAATCATGGTCACTTTGGACACTCCCCTGATTCTTTCTCCCCTTCCATATCCACAGCACTCCACTCTCATACAGCCCCCGTCCTGAAGAAGGCTGTGACAGATACAATGCTCATCTAGCCCACACAGACGGCCTGTAACACCCCGGTGTAGACGCACCTTTACTAGTACTTGACAGTGCATGATTCACTCTCATGTTTTTTGACACACAGTTCATTAGGCCATTTAGCGCTTAAAGTGTCATGTTTTACCTACCTGTATGAGTGTTATGAAATACTTGTATTTTTGTTCACCTAATGCATTACTGCTTGAACCATAAAAACTAAGAACGTACCCAGATCGGGTATTATAAGTAGAGTGTTGTACACATTTATTTGGATCATCGGGCAAGAGGAGTGGGCCAAAAGTGATTTTCTTTGACCTATTCAAGTGTTCTTTCTATATAAGTAGCTCTCTTGACTACCTGCCATCTACGTATGGCCTTCGTTGCTATATGTGCCTTGTATTTGATAGTAGTCAGATAATGGCAAACCTAAGTATGGGTAGCTCTCTACCACTTCTAGCTTACCTCCAACACTATGACATTGATACCCCAACAGGCAGCACCCTTTCCCATGCAGATGAAGCACCTTCGTCTTGTTCTGATTAATCCAAAGTGGATTAACCGTCGCATATTGGGCCACTGGATCTATGGATCGTTGCAGTCCCATCGGCGTACGGTCTAACAGCACAGTGTCGTCTGCATACGCAATCCACAGAAGCGCAGTGCCACCAATGCACAGGGGAATCTCCTACCTTCAAATGCTAACACAGCCTCACCCATGTCTGCCACATATAGGCTGTATAACAGGGGTGCCAAAACACACCCCTGTTTAAGTACACGGTTGGTCGGCATCGACCCGGGAACCGCCCCTTGTTTGGATAGTCTTACACAGACTGTGGTGTCAGTGTACAGTTGTTTGATGAAAAACAGAAGGTGTGTGTTGATTCCCCAGCCCTCGAGTTTGGGTCACAAAATTGACCTATTCACACAGTCGAAGGCTGCAGAGTAGTCCACAAAACACAAATACAGTGTCCTGTCCTGACCTTCCTGTACATCTGCTGCCAACAATTGAAATGTCCACATTGCTTGTATGGTCGAGTAGTCCTTTCTAAAACCAAGCTGCAGAGGTCCTAGTAACCTTTTTTCCGTGGCCCAAATAGTCAATTTCCCCAAGAGGATCGTGGCAAAGACCTTGCTACTTGAGTGCAGCATTGACAGGAGCCGATAGTTATCAGCCTTGCCAGGGTCACCTTTCTTATAGACTGGTATCAATGTTGAGTTACACCAGCTTCTGGGTACAGTGTCCCTGGCACTAATTTCGGCAAACATTTAGTTAAAGTACTCCGCCCAGTAGTGGGGATTATTCTGCAGAACGACATTTGCCATCCAGCCCAGGAGCATCTGATGGTTTCAATTTTGTAAGTATATTAAATATTTCCTCCTCACTAATCTGGATCACACACTTTTCCAGATGTGCTGACATCTCTCCCATACCTCACCCAATGCAGGGTCATCCCAGTATAACTTCCTTACATATTTAGTCCAGTCCGCCTCGCTAGCACCGCAGGTGTCTCAGGGACCTATGGCCCCAAGGTATGTACGGTACAAGTACCAGACATTTCGCACATCACTGGTCCTAATCATGGAATGAACAATGTGACAGTTTGTTCAGTGTTTCCCATGCATGTCAGATATTAGTCAATGTTTGTACTTAGTCTTAAATGCCCCTGTTTTTTCTTTCTTCTCAATTAATTTAAAGTAGCGGTTTCTTTTTATTATGGCAATGCTCCGTCGGAGGTCCCATTTATCCCTATGTATGTTGGTGTCAAATAGGGGCAAATGTCACTACCTCAGTTTTCCTATGCACCAGGGGCCAGCCATTTCCTAATAATTTGCCTATGCCGCCAGCATGCTGTTCAAACAAATCGATAGGAGATGGATATCTCTGCACTATGCACCTGTTCACTACCTCAACGTTCACTTCAGACCATATAATGCGATGGCCCTCCCAACTGACCATAGTTTTGGCCAGTGCAGAAGAACAAGTTACTTACCAACTGTAACGTTCTTTCGATTGTATGTTCCTCAAACGTATTCCTCATCTTAGATATATATTCGCAGCTTGCTGCTTCTTTCGGAATTTTTTCTGCCAGAGGGCGCTGTGCTCGAGACCGCGTAGCTTGGTCCCTCGAAGGCCATCCGTCGTATAAAGGGCTTGAGCCACGCCCGTTGGTTCAGTTCTGTTTTTTCGATGTTAATGGTCGCATCAGTTGTATTTTGTGTCGGCAGATGCCAGGCTCTAAAGGAAGTACAAGCGCAACAAGAGTAAGAACTGTACGGAGGGGTAGGTTGGGAGGGTCGATGAGGAATATGTGGGAGGAACATCCAGTCGAAAAGAACGTTACAGTTTGTAAGTAACTTGTTCTTCGAATGGATTGTGCCCTCCCACAGATGAGATTCCTCATCTTAGATAGACGCCCATAGCAGTTGTAATTTAGAGGAGGAGGGAGTATCATAGTTCTTCAATTGTGCTCAGAATGAAGGACGGCTTTTGCAAAAAGACCTCCTTGGTAAGAAGTGGTGTCTAAACAATAATGTTTTGTAAAAGTGTGCATTGATGACCAAGTGGCCGCAGCACAAATGTCTTGCACTGGGACACCCCTCTGAAGAGCCGTGGAAGTTGCTATGCCCCTGGTTGAATGAGCCTTTAAACCATCTGGAGGCTCCTTCCCAGCCATTTTGTAACATTCAGATATTGCTAGGCTAATCCATCTGGATATAGTTTGCTTGGACACACCAAGGCCCAATTTGTGTCCAGTATAACTGACAAACAACTGATCTGTTTGTCTAAATCTTTCCAGTCTAGATATGTAGAAACGGAGAGCCCTTTTAGGGTCTAGTCTGTGGAATCTTTCCTCCTCTTAATTAGCATGCGGAGGAGGATAAACGGATGGTAGAGTGATTTTCTGTGACAGATGGAAATCCGAAACTATTTTAAGTAGGAAAAAAGGCCTGACCTTTAAAACAACTTTATCCTTGTGGAAAGCCGTGTGAGGAGGCTTGCAAGAGAGCGCCTCCAACTCACTCACACTGCGGGCTGAAGTTAGAGCCACTAGTAGAACCGTTTTTAAAGTTAGGAGCCTTAAAGGACAAGAATGTAAAGGCTCAAAAGGGGCACACATAAGAAACTTCAAGACTAAATTTAAATCCCAAATGGAAACTTGGAATGGTGTAGGAGGGAACGTATTTGTTAACCCTTTAAGAAATTGGATAACTAAAGGCATTTTGAAATATGAAACTTATTCTGAGGAGCGCTTGAAGATAGATAGCGCAGCCAAATATCCTTTAATAGTTCCAACTTGGAGCCCTGAGTTGGCTAAATGTAATAGAAAGGAAAGCACCATGGGAGTGGTACATTGAAAAGGATCCACATTCTTATCCCTGCACCAGTCACTGAATTTCTTCCAACGAGACCGATATAAGGATTTTGTTGCTGGTTTTCTGGCCGAAAGCAAAATCTCCATAACGTCATCCGGGAGGTCCCAATCCTTATATCTCAACCTCTCAGAGGCCAGGCGTGAAGGTTGAGTGTCTTGACCTATGGATGGAGAATCCGACCTTCCTCTTGCGAGAGAAGAGCCTCTCTTCGTGGAAGACGTATTGGAGGGCAGATGGACATGTCCAGAAGGTCCGGGTACCACGTCCTCCTGGCCCAGTCAGGGGCAATTAGGATCATGGTTCTCCTGAACTTTCTCAACCCCCTGATTACATGAGGAATCACAGGGACTGGAGGAAATGCCTAAAGGAGTGGATATACCCAGTCTATTACGAACACGTCCCCTAGAGCTCCTCTCGGGGGAAATTCCCTTGAGCAATACACTTTGCACTTCCGGTTGGCCCCGGTCGCAAACAGATCCACTTGAGGGGTTCCCCAAAAGACGAAGATCTCTTGAAGGACTTCCTGAGCCAGATTCCACTCGTGGGAGACTGTGCCCTGCCTGCTCAGAGAGTCTGCTGCTGTGTTCAGCTCTCCAGCTAGGTGAACTGCCGACAGAGAGATTCCTCCTGGCATTGCCCAGAACCAGAGCTGCATTGCCTCTCTGCACAGTGGGAGTGATCCTACGCCTCCTTGTTTGTTGAGGTAGTACATGGCCACTGTGTTGTCCATCATTATCAGGACATTCTTTCCCTGTACAGAGGGCAGAAAGGCCTTCAGCGCTAGTCTGATTGCCCTCAGCTCCAACAGGTTGATGTGTAGTTTGGACTCCGATTGAGACCAACAACCGCTGATTGTCAGATCGTTGGTGTGGGCTCCCCACCCTATGAGTGAGGCGTCCGTCACTACAGTTATCTCCGGCCATGGTTGCCAAAAATGTTCCCCTCTGAGGATATTTTCCTTGTGAGCCCACCATAGGAGATCTTGAGCCACCTTGGATGGGACTTGTAGAAGATCTGCCATCTCCCCTGAAAACTGGGACCATTGAATCCTGAGGGCCCATTGAAGGGATCTCATCCTCAGTCGAGCTTCTGGCACCAGAAAAACGCAGGATGCCATGAGGCCTAGCAACCTTAGGAAGTCGAACGCCGGTAGACGTTGGGCATTCTCAAATTATGTTAGCATCTGCAGAATGTGGTGAGCCCTTTCCTCGGGAGGCAAGGCTTTCCCTGAGGTGGTGTCCAGGACCGCTCCGATGAATTGGAGTCTTTGGCTCGGAATCATTTGTGACTTCTTGTAATTGAGGGAGAAGCCCAATTTGTGTAGGAAGTGACAGGTCATGGCCAGATGTCCCTGGGCCAGTTCGGGTGAACTTGCCCTGATTAGCCAATCGTCCAGATAAGGGTAGATGTGAATCCGCTCCCTCCTGAGACTCGCTGCCACCACTGCCATTAGTTTGGTGAAGACCCTCGGGGCGGAGGTCCACCCAAATGGCAGAACTCGAAACTGATAGTGAGATCTACCAATTGCGAACCTCAGGTACTTTCTGTGTTTGAGATGGATTGGCACATGAAAGTAAGCATCCTCAAGGTCCAATGAAACCTGCCAGTCCTGAAGCTGAAGAGCCTGAAGGATCTGAGAAAGGGTCACCATCTTGAACTTGTCCTTCCTGAGGAATTTGTTCAAATTTCTCAAGTCCAAGATGGGTCTCAATCCTCAGTCCTTTTTGGGAATGAGAAAATAAGGGGAGTACCAACCCTTGTTCCTCTCTGCTACAGGTACATGTTCTATTGCACCTTTCTCTAGCAGGGTTAAATTCTCCTGCACAAGGAGCGGGTCTGGAATGTTTACAGAGTTGGCTCCCGGTGGATGATCTTGAGGCCTTTGATGAAAAGGAAGACAGTAACCATGGGTCACTATCTCTAGTGCCCAGGCATCCAACGTAATGCCCCACCATTCATCCAGATACTGAGTGATTCTGCCTCCCACCGGGGTCTTGTGAGTTAAGGCCTCAAAGTGGCTTTGCAGCGGCTGCAGCAGTGGCTGAGGAGGTAGTAGCCGCTGCTGTGGCTGATCTAGCTCCTCTCCCTTTTCCACCACGAAAAGGTTTTCTTTGTTGCCCCCTCTGACTGGCCTGCCCTCTCCCTTTTCCAAAAGAGGAATAGATGCGAAAAGGGCGACTCTTCCAGGAAGATGACCCTGTGTAACAGTGTTGCTGAGGTTGCCTTATAACAGCGCTGAGTGATTTTGCTGCCCCTTTCGAGGTCTTCAGCTTCTCCAAGCTCTTGTCCGCCTTGCTGCCAAACAACCTCAAGCCGTCAAAGGGAATATTGAGTAATCTGGATTGTACATCAGATGCAAAACCAGATTTCCTTAGCCATGCGAATCTACGCAAGACTGCGCTAGATGTCAAGGATCTGCTTATACTCTCTGCAGTATCCAGTATCCCTCCGGGATGTGACCAGCCGCTGCATCTAAACAGCTCCACAGGGTGTAAGTAAACCTAGCTAATGTACAAGTCACATTTGTAGATTTAAGGGCCATACTACCAGAAGTAAAAGCTTTCCTTGCCCAGGCATCAATCTTTTTGTCGTCCCTGTCAGGGGGCATAGAGGGATAAAACGACCGTCTGTTCGCAGTCGCAGCTTCAATCACCAAGCTTTCAGGCGAAGGGTCCTTAGATAAATATTCTGGATCCGAGGGAGCAGGTCTATACTTTCCTACAAATTTCTTATTTACAGCTGGTAGAGATTCAGGTGTCTCCCAATTTGTCATAACTCTCTTTTGAAGAGCTTTGTGGAAGGGAAGGACTGGGTCTTTCTGAGGTCCTTCATCAATAATATCTGTTAAGTCGTCCTGGTCATATCTTGGGGACACTGACTTCCACCCCATAAAATCTATCACTCTTTCCATAAGGTTCCTATCCCCAGTTCAGCATGGTCGGTGGGGTCAGGCCTTTCAAAATCTACCTCAGGTGAGGTATCTAGAACACTGGCCGATTGTAGGCAGTCATAAAGGTCTGACATTTTTTAATTAGAATCTACCAGTTCCTCAGGGACTTCTCTTGTCCCAAATCGAACACCAGCTGATATAATTTACTCATCAGAGGTTTGTTCCTCGAAAATAGCAGACATAGATTTAACAAATTCCTGACTGGGCGGAGGGTGGACATTTTTTTCTTGTAAAGGTGGAACAGACCTAGCCTTAGCCATAGTTGTCGTCTTGGGAACCGGTATGAAAGATTTCCCAGACAAAGGCGTTGACGGCATCGACACCGGCTTCGATACGCTCGAAGGAATCCCCGAGGTTATCGAGGAGGGCTTCGATGTCGAGTAAGGCTTCGATGCCGAGGCTGAAGGTATCGACGCCATTTCTGGCTTTGACGGCATTGTCGAAGGACGCGTCGAGTCGATAGCTGACTTCGACGATGAGGATGCCATTTTGTCCTCAGGCAACCTCGATTTAAGCACCAAAGGTTTCTGTATAGTCTCATGAAGCGCTAGAGAATCATCGTCCGAGGACGCCCTCGACTTTTTGTCGGATTTAGTGTGAGACGTTTTGGATTTCCCTCTGTTACCTTTAGAGTGGACAGGGGCATGCTCTTCATGCAACTTTTTTGAGGGGGTCAGGCCGCCTTCTCAAAAAATGTTTGCATTGAAGCCCTAAAGGCCTCCCATTTCTTTGGGGAATCATGTTTCGAAGGACAAGAAATGAACCTTCTGTCGGGTGAGGAAGAAGAAGAGGGCGAATATCTATGACGTTGCTTTTTTGATTTTTTCGATGACGAGGAAGAGGACTTCCTCGAGCGATTTTTCGACCTCAATCGCCTCGACTCATGATGAGATTTTTTCTCGATTCTCTTGAGTCTTTTAGTCTTTTTGCAGACTTGAAAGACTCTTCCCCCACCGCTAGTTTACCTTGCCGTTCCTTAAGAGCCTTGTTCGACACCACCTGACATGACCCGTACTCGTCGACTCAGTGATCAGGACTAAGGCACCAAAGACAGTTGCGGTGAGGATCCGTAATGGACATCTTTCTTCCGCATTTGAGACACTTTTTAAAACCCGTCTTGGGTGTTGTTGGGGTTGAGGAAGAAGACATTTCTCGATGAGAAAAACTGACGCGCCATTTCGATACACGAAGCAGAAGCTCAGAAAAACGGAACAGAACCAACGGGTGCGGCTCAAGCCCTTTATACGACGTATGACGTCGACGCTCGATGGCGGCCTTCGAGGGACCAAGCTACGTGACCTCGAGCACAGCGCCCGCTGGTGAAAACATTTCCGAAAGAAGCAGCAAGCTGCGAATATTTATCTAAGATGAGGAATACGTGGGAGGACACAATCCATTTGAATTACTCTTTTTTGTATTCACACTTTTGAAAGTAACCTCCAACCTACAATGGTCACTCAATGAGGTAGGTACAATAATGTAATTTGACATAAGCACGCTCAATCCTGCAGTAGAAAAAATACAATCCAGACAAGATGTATTTGCCCCCCCCCCCAACATCACTACTTAAATTAAGTTCACATTTATATTAGGGACAATATAAATTGATAATTGCGTAGTAATTCTGTCCATCCACGTCCCTTCTGCAATAATTCATAGTCATGTGTAGTAAAAGCATGTTCAGGGCCTTCCCCTTTCTCTAGGCCATTATCAGTCCGCCACTCATCCTCAACCAATGCGCGTTAAAATATCGCTCTATCAACACAGCTCCGGTGGGATTGCGTTCCTTCCAGATTAACAAGTACCTTTCCACACATTAAGGCACATTTTGTATGCCCCCACCTTCTGGAGGATCATATATGTTTACCACTAGTATGTTGTTATTCCTAGCAAGTACACCACCAACCTCAACACACAAACATCCAGGGCAGTCAGTGCCTAGGTCATAACGTTTCGCATTTAGATTCATTTTTACTCCAGTGCACCAACCCCCCTTAGGTCTTCATTTTCATTTGTTCGACTTGGTTACAGGTATCATGAAAGTCTGATACCCATCCATCAGTATGTCTGTCATCAACTAGGTCTCCTGCAAAATAAAGATCTCCACCAATATCAGGGCTTCAATTCCCTCTGTGTGCAAAGTGAAGGATCTATAGCCCCGGGTATTCCATGAGAGAACCCTGAGCACTTTATCCAGCCTCTGAATTAATCCAAGACCGGAATCCAATTCTTAACCCACTCCTCAGTAAAGTCGGTCTTGCTCTTTCCCATTCAATGACTTGTTGCTTCTGTTCCCAGGGGTCGTCCAGTTTAGCTTGCACCCTTTTACCTTCCTTGGAGTATAATGGCGTCTTAAATCTGTCCTCATTTTGCTCACGTTGTTGTACCTGGATGGTGAATCCCATGGCCCACAATTGCTCATAAGCGGCTATTAATTTGTCCACCACCAGGAGACTTATGAACCTAACTATTGCCCAAGTGCTCTGGCTATTTAGCTTGGGCAGTTCCACGTTTTGAATGCCATACAATGTCAGTACTCTCAAGGCCCCCACTCGATGGAATAAATGCATAAGATTGCCTCTAATCAAGAAGGGGCTATTATTTTTCGGGTCTACTTCTTCAATGTGTATACGCCTTGATGTATTCTCTGTCAGTTTAAGTCGAGTTACGGCAACATCTGATGGGCGATTCCTGGTTTCATGATCCCGATACTGGCATTTCTCAGCTATCCGGGGCATATGTTGGACTAGACTTGATTGTGGCTGTGACTTTACCTCCCACACTACTGTTCCATTTCAATCCTGTCTTTGATAGGCGATATTCACTCTCGTAGAGGGTTCCATAGCACCACCAGTATGGTGTGTACAGTACATCTCAGTTTCACAAACCACCAGTATTTCCTGGTTAGGCAGCAAGTTCTCCTCTCCTGGTTGTCACCCCCAATTATGTTTACATGCTGTCCCGCCAGCTCTGGGAACTGTAGCCATTTATCCAGCGTTCCAGCTTGACCAGCTACTGTCTTCTCTTTATAATTATTCTTATTTTTATTCTTTAGTGAACTAGATATCTCCATGTTTGCATTCTTGATTGGGCCACTCTCAGACGTAGTTGCCAATGAGCACGCTTTGGCCGGTGGCTTTGCTGGTGGTTTGCCCTTGCCTGCTGCTACTTTGGTGACATTGTGCATATTTCCTTTCCTTTTATCTTTAGCTGCTATTACATCTACCAGCGCCGGAGACAATATGCTCTTAGCTAGTTGCTCCAGCTCCAGGTTGCCCCTGGTCTCACTGGCCTCTATCAGAGTGGTTTCATGTTGTTGTATCGGATTCACAGGCCTCATTGATGGGGAGGTAGCCATCAAGCTGGACTTTGATTCCGGGTTACCCATTTCATTACTGTGGGCTCTTTCATGGGCACCCTTTTTGGTTACCTGTGCATCAATTGCACTGTTTTTTTTTTATAATTCTGTTTATTACGTTTTAATAACACAACAACAAAACAAACATGAATCATAGGCATACATCTGACCATGGTAGTAAGGCAATTTCAAAATGCAAAAGGAGCTCTGTAGGGCCGAGAGCCATCAGACGTTTGTGGGATGAGGCAGGTTACCAATGTTAACAGCAGTACAGATCTACTTTCATCAGCGCATCTCAGTTAGCATCAAGCCATTTACCCCATATTTTTTCGAATTTGCGGGGGCAACCCTGTGCATTATAAATCCGGCGCTCCGAGGCCGCGCATCTGTCCAGCTCATTACTCCAGCGGTTCAAAGACAAAGGGTCGGCAGAGCCCCAGTTATTCGCGATTAATCTTTTGCCTGCCCCAAATGCCAATGCCAAAAACATTTTTTCATATTTCGAGAGATCAACTTCACCCCCGATTCCCAAGAGTATCATTTTGGGATCCCTGGGGATTGGTGTCGCCAGGGTGGCAGAGATCGTGTTAATACAGCTCTCCCAGAAGACCTGTAACACTCGGCAGTCCCATATCATATGGTAGAAGGTGGCAGGTTCCGTTTTGCATCTGAGGCATGTCCCGTCTTCCAGTCCCCCCCACCTGGCCATGGCAGTGCATGAATAGTATGTGCGGTGAAGGATCCTCAGTTGTATTAGTCTGAGTTTAGAGTCTATACCAATTTCTCTAGGGGACATTAATGCATCTACCCAGTCTTTTGGTTCCATTTGACCTATATCCCTTTCCCACTTTTCTTTGAGCCGTCAAGCTGCGCAGCCCCAAAGGAGTTAAGGGCTTGATAGAGCGTGGAAGTGACCTTGGAGGCAATGCTTTGCGGGAGGATATTGGTCTCAATGGGAGTACAGGGGGGTATGGTTGTCGTATCAGGGAATTGGGTGCGGATGGCGTGGGCCAGTTGCGCATGTCGAAACCGGTCCATGGGTGCGAGGTCGAATTGCTCTTGCATGGCCTCGAAGTCAAGGAGGTGGCCCTCTTGTATCACGTGCGCTAATGTGTGTATCCCTTTTGCGCACCAGTGACCGAAGGGGCCCATCTTTACTATTTCCGGGAGGAGCGCGTTGTGCCATAGGGGTTGAGATAGTGTTGGTTTACCTTTCCAGCCAATTAGTTTGTGCGCATCCCGCCAGGCCCGGAAAATATGGTGTGTAACATCGGGGGTTGGTCGTGGGTGGCGTACAGGATCTGCAGTGGGGTTAGCGGGGTCATGATCTCTATTTCAAGGCGGATGTGGGGGAGTGTGGGGTCTGCGTGTATCCAGTCGTTTACCACCCGATCTGGGCTGCAAGGTAATAGGTGCGTATGCATGGTAGACCGATGCCTCCCTCCCACACTGATCGCTGAAGCGTATCAAGGGCAATCCTGGGTTGTTTCCCTCCCCACAGCAGTGTGTGAAGGTGTCTGTCAATGAGTGCGAAGGTGTCTCGGGGAATGACAAGTGGTGCGTTTTGAAGTACGTACAGCAGTCTGGGGAGGGTCATCATTTTGAATAGCGCCGCCCTGCCCATTAGTGATAGGGGGAGTGATTGCCAATGGGAGGTGTCCCTATTGCACCGGTCAATTACTGGTTGTAAGTTAAGTTGCAGGAACCTACCCAGTGTCGGATCGAGTCGTATACCCAGGTATTTAAGTTCTCTAATAGAGACATGATATGGGCAGGTTTCAGGGATTGCAGACTCGCCGCCCTGGATCGGGAAGTAAATAGTTTTGGTCTCATTTACCTTAAGGCCCGCAAAGTTCTGATATTCCCTAAGGATGAGGGAGACAATCGGGCAGGAAGTGCGTGGGTTACTGAGGTATATGAGGAGGTCATCCGCGTAGAGCGATAGTCGGTCCTCTCCCCCCCCAGGCCAGGCGAACCCTGTCCAATTAGTGTTAGCTCTAAGCTCAATTGCGAGAGGTTCGATGGCCAAGAGAAAAAGCAGCGGGGAGAGCGGGCACCCCTGTCTCGTACCTCGACCCAAGGGAAATGATCCAGAAGACCTGCCGTTCACCCTTACCATGGCCTCCGGGTATGCATACAGGAGTTTAACCCACAATATAAACGTTTGCCCCAGGTTCATCCGAGCCATGATTGCCCACAAAGCCTCCCATTCCACAGAGTCAAATGCTTTTTCAAAGTCCACCGCCAGGAGGGCCAGTGGGGCTGGTATTTCCTTGGCTCTACTCAGCGCTAGTTGAACTCTACGCAGGTTCATGCGGGTGGATTTGTTGGGCATGAATCCACATTGGTCGGGGTGGACAAGGGTCTCTATAACTTGCAGTAGTCTGTTGGCAAGTGTTCTGGCGAGGACCTTGGCTTCGCCGTTGATCAAGGATATGGGGCGATAGGAGGCACATTCCTCTGGGGGTTTCCCGGGCTTATGTATGACTATTATGCATGACTTCCTGAGGTCCGGGGGGGGTGCCCCCAGCTCTTTGCTGCGTAGAAACATACGGTGCATGTGGGTGGGTAGTGTACCGCCGAGGCATTTCCATGTTTCTGTAGGGAACCCATTAGGGCCTGTGGTTTTCCCGGGTTGGAGCTGTGCGAGCGCCTCTTGCACCTCGGTTACAGTGATTTCGGCGTTCAGGAGGTCTGTTTGGTGCTGTGAGAGCTTCGGGATCTCGATCTGGTCAAGGTAGCGTGAGGGTTCAGAAGGCGGGCTCTCGGCAGGTGGGGTATAGAGTTTCTCATAGTAGGCGGCAAATGCCGCAACAATGTCGGAGTCATCTGTGAGGAGTGTTCCGTCTGGAGGCTCAATTGCCCGTACGTGTCCCCTGGTCTGTTCGCGCCTCTCCAACCAGGCCAGGGTCTTATTCGCCTTGTCGCCTCATTCATAGATTTGGCTCCGGACTAACTGATGGGCTGTCCGTGCATTGTCTTGAGCCAGGTTGCTAAGGGCCTCTTGTGCTGTAAGCAGAGCCTCTTTCGCCTCTTGGGTGCAGTGTTCTAGGGTTTGCCGTTCGCACTCCAGGACACGTGCTTCTGCCTCTTTGATCTTTTGGACTTGTCATCGTTGGTAGGCTGAAACTTCCGAGATAACTTCCCCACGGAGGACAGTCTTATACGCCTCCCAGAGCGAGATCGGGCAATCTACTGATCCTTCGTTGTTTTCAAAATATTCTGTCGTCTTCTTTTCCAGTTCCTCCGCAATTTCATGGAGACGTAGGTGATATGTGTTCAGGCGCCAGTTGCGATCCGGACCACGGCAGGAGTTCTTCATGGACAATAGGAGCGGAAAGTGGTCCGAAATACCCCTTGCGAGGAATTCAGCGTCGAGGAGCCTGTGATTTATTCTGCGGGGGATGAAGGCATAATCGATCCTGGAGAATGACTTGTGAATGCCAGAAAAAAAGGAGAACCCAGCCTCATTGTTGTGGAGTGAGCGCCATGTGTCCGTCATTCCCAGAGCTTCGGCGAACATGGTGAGTGGTGTGGGGGCAGGGCAGTTACCTGATCTCCTGTGAGATCTATCGACTGCAGTGTTCGTCACTTCATTAAAGTCCCTGCCGATCACCCATATATCGTCTTCGTCTTCCAGTAGCAGGCTCCGTAGTTCGGAGAGCAGTTCTTTCGTCTGTGAGGGGGGGGCATAAATTGCAGCGAGGCCCCATTTCTCGCCCCAGATGTCAGCCAGTATCATAACATAGCGGCCCCGGGGGTCGGTTTTGACCTTCCTAACCTGCAGGGGGACTCGCTTGTGGACGAGTATCATCGTGCCCCTACCTCCTGTCGTGAATCCGGCCTGGTAGGTGTGAGAGTAGTTGGATCTTCTGAAGAAGTTAGTGCTTGTGCCTAGCAAATGTGTTTCGTTTAGAAGGGCAATGTCCGGCGAGTAACGGTTAAGGTACTGGAGCACCAGTCTTCGCTTTATGCTGGAGCCGAGGCCGTTAACGTTCCAGGAGAGCACGGTTACCTTGTTGGAGTTCATTCTATCTGCGTGGGTCTCTTATCAGGGCATCTGGGAGGATCAGTGGCGGTCGTGTACCTTCGGGAGGTGTGCAGCGCTGTACTTTCGGGGGAGACGTCCGGGGGTCGTCTCGTGTCGGTGTATCTGCTGCCTGGATGATGATTGTGTCCGTGGTCTTGCCCATAGACAGTGCTTGATTCCTTTGCCAGCGTTTTCTTGTATCGTGCCTTCTTGTCTCTTCATTCTGTTTCTTTACAGTCCTTAAACTCCCCCCCACCCTGTACTTCCCCCCCAACTGGGAGCACCTGTCACCCAAACATGAAACCTATAACTTTATAAACTTCTTTGGGATAACCCGGCTGTGATAACGCGCACGCCGCATTAGAGGCGGCAGCCGCTAAGTGAGCACTCCCATTCTATCAATCTGCAGTTTGGGCCCCTTAGTACGGGGTCTTCATCCCTTTTCCGTAGGGGTCCTCGACGCATCGTCGTTCGCATTGGTCGGAGAACGAGGGGGTGAGGGTCTCCCAGGCCGAGGCCGCTGTGTGGGTGGGCCCGATGGCACACGCCTCCCGCTGGAGTCCGTGAGGACTTGGGTTTCAAGCCAGTCCCATGCATCTTTGGGGTTGTAAAACAAGTGAGTAGCGCCCTCATACTGGACTTTTAGCAATGCCGGGAAGAAGAGGGCATATTTGATGGATAGCGACTGGAGCTTCTTCTTGACGGAGTCAAAAGACTGGCGGGCTTTTTGGACTTCTTTAGTGTAATCGGGATAGAAACCGACCTTGTAGCCGTTGTATGTGATCGGGCCCGCGGCCCTTGCCATTTGTAGGATCGCGTCCCGGTCGCGGTAGTTCAGTAGGCGTGCGATCATTGTTCTGGGCGGGGCTCCCGGTGTAGGCCGGCCGGTGGGGACTCTGTGTGCCCTTTCCACGGAAAAGAATTTGGATAGCTTCTTCGGGGCAAAGACATGGGTGAGCCAGTCTTCTAAGAAGAGTTCTGCGCTGGGGCCTTCCTCCTTCTCTGGTATACTGAGGATCCTGATATTGTTGCGCCGCGCCCTCCCCTCACTGTCCTCGGCGCGATTTTCCAGTTGGGTCACTTTTTGGGCAATCGCGGTGAGCTGCTGTTCCATGCGGTGGACCGCGTCTTCAGTGTCAGACACCCTCTGTTCCGCCTCCCCCACCCTGGTTGATAAGTTGCGGAGGTCTTGGCGTATAAGGGACACCTCAGAGAATAGGCCGCCCATTTTGAGTTCCAATGATGTCCTCGAGTCCCCAATGGCTTTCATAAGGTCTGACAAAGAGATAGGAGGGTCGCAGAGTTCTCCAGGGTTGCCCTCTTCTTCTGGGGGCTGAGGCTCGCGCTGGGGAGGGGCCCCCACGGTGTAGAGGTCCATCTTGCTCTGTAGCGTTTGCCTCTTGGTTTTCTCCTTTCCCATGCTTTTGGTCGAGCGGCTCTGTGTAGCAGGGATCCGGGTGCTCCACGTCCGTGCACCGGGGTTAAATGCAGGGTCGGGAGAGGTCCTGTCTGGGGCAGACAATTGTGTATAGGCTGCGTAGGGTGCACACTGCGAACCTCTGCAAAAGTCACGTTTAGGGTGGCAGCAGCGCCGTCGCTGCAGGTGTCAATCTCGCTTGGTGGCGTGGTACTGGCTCGTGCCTATACCCGACAAATAGAGTGGCCCCAGTGGTTCCTGGGATCTTAGCCAAATTGCGTAGGGGTCTTGTGGGGAGGACTGTGCCCCTGTTCATCCGCTGGCGTGGGCTGACCAGTGTCTATCTTCACTGCATAGGGTGGCCCCCCGTGATTTCTGCGGTTCCAGCAATGGTTTAGGTCGCCCAGGGCGGTCCCAAGGGAGGGACAGGGCAGTTCCACAGTTCACGCCAAGTCCTGGGGTCCACCGTGGACAGGGGGGGGCTCACTTGGTTGTGAGAAGAGGAGCCTTTCGACCCCACACTCCCAGTGTCGTTTTGCTGCGTATGTGTCTCGTGGGCCGTGACAGCGTTCTGAGCGCTGGTATGGTGCTGGTCTATGGCGCAGCAGTGGCCCTCGCGGGCTCCGTGGTCTCTGCAGCAGGCTAGTTGCAAAAAGGGCCGCGGGGGGGGGGGAATAAGGCAAAACATCCACCCCCCACACACGTGTACCTTATTGCGGGTGTATCCGTTTGCAGCGTGTCCTCCCTCAGCGGGGGAGCGCAGCTCGCGGCTCTCCCTGCTGCGCTGCCGCTCGACCCCGGGTGTTGCAGTCCCGCTGATGAGGGGGGGAGGAGGGAGGAGACCCCCAGGGGAAAGGCTGGCGGTGCAAGCCCAGGCCGCGAGCAGGCCCGCAGAGTGGCCCCCAGGTCTGTCAGGATGTGGCGAAGCGTTTCTCTCGTGGATCGGGAGGGGTGCTTTGCGAACACCTCCAGGTGTTTCAGCCCCCGGACTGTATTTCTGCGTTGTCCCGAGGGTGGAGCAGGTGGGGGGAACCTCAGCGGCCGCTCGTCGGCGCCAGGGGAGCGCTGCGGGGTCTCGTTTGCAAGCCTCCGGCTTGTCACAAGCGCGTCTCCTCGCCTGGGAGCCACAGCGTTCTCAGCGTCTCGGTTGGGAGGGGCGATCAACTTCTCCCGCTAGCGCCGCAATGGTTGCGGGTCATCCGCCATCGGTCTGCAGGCTGGTTCTGGCGTCCCCCGCTCCGGTTCTTCTCCGGAGTGCAGCAACAGCAGCTCCAGTGGGTCCGTTTCTGCTGGTGGGCGGCTGAGGCGGGATTAATTCTCGTAAAGGGAAGAAAATTCAGGATAATAGTAGCGGCCGCCGATGTATTTAGTTCCGCATGCGTCGCGCGCGCATGCGCAGTCCATCAATTGCACTGTTGATGGGGAGGTATCCATCAATCTGGACTTTGATTCCGGGCTACCCATTTCATTGCTGTGGGCTCTTCCATGGGCACCCTTTTTAGTTACATGTCCATCAATTGCACTGTTAGATAAAATAATGTCCACTACTCTTGCCAGTATCCGCTTTATAGCACACTGCTCGTTTGCCATGGTACAGCACATCCCAAATATTGCGTCGATATTTACTGGAACGGTGTTCAGACTGGAGTTAAATCTCAGAGTGGTGTGATAAAGACTTGTCTGTGCTGTTGCCGGTGTCGTCCATTGTAGTAGGTAGAGAGATATCCAATATCGTCTGATTAAGAGCCACCACATCAGGAGTGGATGAGAGGTTTGTGTTTGGTATCTGTGATGGCTCCTCAATGTTTGCTACTACCCCACCCATGGATGTTCTTCGATAGTCCAAGTACATATTTAATAATGGGTTGTTATTGTCTATACTTGCCATTGTGGTCGGCAAGCTAGCACTGAGTTCAATGAATATGCAAGATACCTGCTTGCCAACGGAATATGTTTTGTAATTATTTCATGACTTGCTACTGCTTCGCTTCCTTTTGGCCACATGTGACCTTTCAAAATTAGTCACGCTGCTGGCATTGGGCATTTCAGTCACCACTTCGGTATTAGTCATGCTGGTATTTTCATCATTACTGTTAATTTGTCCCCACAGTACTTGTTATTGGCCAATGTTGTTTTCGTTTTGCTCCATGTTTCTGTCATACTTTGTGTTTGTGATTAATGAGGGGCCAGGACAAGTATGGCAGTTATCCCTGGAGTTCACAGGTTATAGACAATTTACAATGTAACCCCTGCCGCGTCAGCTTCTTACAACACGCGGTTCAATTCTGTGCCGTAAGTTGTACCAGCACTCATCCAATAGGGTGGAGGCAAGCAGAGGAATCAAATCTGGCCTCTGAAATCGCTATTAAATATCAAAATCAAATTGCTTAGCACTGCAATCTAGTCAGGAATCGATATTTGGATCACAAGGAAGCACAACATGCAAACGAGAGAGTGAGACTAATGATTGCCTGGTTGCCGATTAGTATCTTTGATTGTTCTTGGGAGAAGGCAATCCAATTAGACGCTTGCTCCACTGGCTCCCGCTAACTCACTCGCTCCTGTTACAAACATATCTCTCCTTTTCGGAAAGATGGGAAAGGGGAAAGAAAGAAAGGGGAGGGGATAGGGCAAAATGAGGGGCTAAAAGGCACTAGATTCTCAGTCGCCTCTCGTAACACGCACAAGGAGTATGCTGCAAGATTTCCAATTTCCACATTTTCAATTGGTAGAGTTCAGTGGTTAGTTTTGGTTTCCCAATTTTTTGTAATTGTTAGCAGTGTTCTGCACCAACACAAAACAAGTCGAGCAAGTCACAGGTCAGACAGTTTCAAATGCATGGTGGGTTTATAGATGGCAAAACAAATTTGAGCTCACCCGCAGTGTGGAGAACAGGCTACAGACTTTCCAACAGCAGGACACCTGATGGTAACTGTTCGCAGGGGTGTTGCTAGGTCTGGAAAAGACCGGGGCTACGCTAATGTCGGAACTGTCAGGACTGGGGGCTAGCTAGCCTTTTGGTTGTAGCTCCTAAGATTCTATCCGGAGCTACAACCAAAAGACCAGGGGCTATAGTCCCCTTAGCCCCCCCTAGCAATGCCTCTGACTGTCAGTGACTGCTGGAGACTGCCAGACTGCAGCAACTCTGCTCGAACTCTGCGAACACTCTGCGTTAGGATCGAGTCTTTATGCACTTGCTCGTCCTGCTGTGGAAACAGAAGAGGCACTGCCGGTACTCCACGACTGCAGTAACTCTGCTCGAACTCCGAAAGACTATTTACTTGAGATGTTAATGTTAAAGGATATTTGTACCGTGCACTTTCACCACCGGAGTGTTCTCCTGGCGCTCTGGCAGATCTGAATAGGAAAGGGTGTGGGTGGAGTGAAGTTAGTGGGAGTGAGTGGGATAAGTGCAAGAGAGCAGTGATGTGCTGTTGGCAGCTTCAGTTCAGTTAACACTGTTCGCTGAGCTTTGGGGTGCTTTACTGGTTGGTTGCCGTTGTGTGCTGTTGTGCGAAGCTATGTGTGGTTTGTTTTGTTGTTGCGGTGTAGTGAGGTTTGTGTGGTTTCTTGTGCTTTAGGGTTGTGGTTGTGTTTGGTTACAGTTAGAGAGGTGTATGTAGAGGGGTGAGATTGTTAGTGGGTTGGTTATTGGCCTCGCTATCTAGAGGTGATAAGTGCTAAATTTCCATTTTCTTTCTAGGTGGGGCTCGTGAATATCTCTGCATTTCTCTCTAGATCCGACACTGGCTAATATTCACAATCCTGTCTATATATATGACACATGCCCATATTCACTATTGTATCCAGATGTGGCACTGACCTACCTTCAAAACCTGTCTAGATGAGAGTCAATCTAGTATTCACAATTCTATCTAAATATGGCATTGTTAATATTCCCAATGCAGTCTAGATGTGGCAATGTCTAATATTCGCTATTCTATCTAGATGTGGCACCGGCCGACTTTCATAATCCTGTCTACATGTGACGTAGGCTAATGTTAACAATTCTATATTAGTGTGGCACTTGCTAACATTTATGATACTATCTAAGTGTGGCACTTGCTAACCTTCACAATCCTATCTAGATGCAACGTGGGTTAATGTTCATAATTCTAACTAAATGTGGTACTTGCTATCATTCACAATTCTGTCTGGGTCCGATGTAGGCTAACGTTCTCAATTCTATCTAAATGTGGTACTAGCTAACATTCACAATTCTATCTAAGTATGGCGTTTGCTAATGTTCATGGAGTGGGTAAGGTTGTTAGATAGAGTTGTGCATGTATGTTAATTTTTGTCCTCATGGGTTGTCGCTTGTATTCTATTCCACCTAGCCTTGTCTCTCTTGTTGTTGTAGGAGTTTCCTTATTCGGTTCTGGGTGTTGTCTGTGCCATCATATATTCTGTCAGACTGTTATTTTTGTTTGCTGTTTGATTGTTTAGTTGTTTCAATTTGGTTCGGAGGTGTGAAGAGCCAGGTTTTTAGAAGTTTTCTAAATGTTAGTTGATCTTTAGTGATTTTTTTCGGGATGTTCTTCCAGGTTTTTGCGGCCAGGTGGGAGCAGGACGAGCCCCCTAGTTTTTTCTTGATGTATGGTTTTGGTTCTAGGCAGATTTTATTGCTTGATCTGAGGAGTCTCGTTGGTTTGTAGATTGTTATTTTCTTTTGTGAGAATTCAGGTCCCTGTCCGCTGATTGCCCTGTGTGCAATGCACAGTGTTTTGAACGTGATTTGATGTTTGATTGGGAGACAATGTAGTATTTTTAGTGCTGGAGTGATGTGGTCTCGTCTGGATAATTTGGATGCGTTGTAGTTTCTTCAGGAGGTAATCTGAAATCCTGAGATAGAGGCTGTTTGCGTAGTCGATTGTTGACATGATCAGGGCGACGATTGTCAGTGTTTGTTGGGTGAAGGAGAGGAAAGGTAGGATTCTTCCTGTTGTGTGAATGAGGGAGAAGCATTTCTTGATTATTGCGTTTACTTGTGGTTCTAAGATTAGGGTGTTGTCCATTAGGACTCATAGATTTTTTACTACCTTAGATGGTGGGGGCGCGGTTCACTTTCCATCGGCCAGGGGATGTAGGTGTTGTTCTCTTGGTTTTTGGATATAATCATGATTTCTGTCTTTCCTGGGTTGATTTTCAAGTTGTTGGCGTTCATCCAGTCAAAGATTTCTTCTAGGCATTCTATTAGGGTTGAGTGATTGGCTTGAGTATCTTGGATTTTTTGCAGATGATTTGAGTGTCGTCTGTGAAGTTGTAGCATGTAATTTTGTATTTTGTGAAGATCCTGATTACTGGAGTCTGGTAGATGTTGAAGTGTAGTGGTGATAGGCCTAGCGTTGCCCCATAACTAGTGTGCATTTTGTAATCCTTGGGCCTAAAAACCCCTGTGCACCGTACTTTCTCCCTTCTCCCTCCCCACTCCCTCTTCGTGTTTCCCACGCGCCCTCCCGCCTCCAAGCCCACCCCCGTGCTGTGATTGGGCAATTCCTCTCTGGTCTTCCGGGTCTAGCAACCCATCTACCTCCCACTCTCCCCCTGCATCCATTTCCTTTCCCGGCCCTCCCGCCTCCTGTTCCCACCCACCCCCTCCCATTGGTCCAGTCAAGAGGACCTCCATTCATAGCCAACCCCCCCAGGGCAGCCCCCTGCCCGGCAGCCCCATCGGCTAAGGACCCCGAGGCAAAGGACGGCCCCCACAGTGACGGCTCCAGGTCGTATCTGCAGGTATCCGCAGGAGAAGCAAGAAACCAACAACAAGTAAGTGTGGCAAGGGCGGGGCCAGAAGCAACTACTTCAGGCCATACTACCCTACCACTCATCTAAGCAAAGCATCACCACTGTAAACTCACTATAATTGCATTCAGAAACTCAGTCCTTTACATGTGGAAATTACACCCAATTGCATTTAGTGTGCCCAATAGACCCTCTATGAATTTAGAAGTGTGCCCAATTGCCTCTCTGTAGAAAGTTGAATTTGAAGTGCATTAGAAGTGTGCCCAATTGCCTCTCTGTAGAAAGTTGAATTTGAAGTGCATTAGAAGTGTGCCCAATAGCCTCTCTGTAGAAAGTTGAATTTAGAAGTCCATTTAGAAGCTGCATTTAGAAATGTACCCAACTGCCTCTCTGTGACTCTAGAAGTGTGCCCAATTGCCTCTCTGTGACTCTACAAGTGTGCCCAATAGCCTCTCTGTAGAAAGTTGAATTTAGAAGTGCATTTAGAAGCTGCATTTAGAAATGTGCCCAATTGCCTCTGCGATTTTAGAACTGCATTTGAAGCTGCATTTAGAAGTGTGCCCGAATTGCCTCTCTGTGACTCTAGAAGTGTGCCCAATTGCCTCTCTGTGACTCTAGAAGTGTGCCCAATTGCCTCTCTGTGAAAAGTTGAATTTAGAAGTGCATTTGAAGCTGCTTTTAGAAGTGTGCCCAATTGCCTCTCTGTGACTCTAGAAGTGTGTCCAATTGCCTCTCTGTGAAAAGTTGAATTTAGAAGTGCATTTGAAGCTGCTTTTAGAAGTGTGCCCAATTGCCTCTCTGTGACTCTAGAAGTATGCCCAATTGCCTCTCTGTGAAAAGTTGAATTTAGAAGTGCATTTGAAGCTGATTTTAGAAGTGTGCCCAATTGCCTCTCTGTGAAAAGTTGAATTTAGAAGTGCATTTAGAAGCTGCATTTAGAAGTGTGCCCAATTGCCTCTCTGTGACTCTAGAAGTGTGCCCAATTGCCTCTCTGTGAAAAGTTGAATTTAGATGTGCATTTAGAAGCTGCATTTAAAAGTGTGCCCAATTGCCTCTCTGTGATTTTAGAACTGCGTTTGAAGCTGCATTTAGAAGTGTGCCCAATAGCCTCTCAGTAAAGTTTAATTTAGAAGTGCATTTAGAAGCTGCATTTAGAAATGTGCCCAATTGCCTCTCTGTGACTCTAGAAGTGTGCCCAGTTGCCTCTCTGTGAAAAGTTGAATTCAGAAGTACATTTAGAAGCTGCATTTAGAAGTGTGCCCAATTGCCTCTCTGTGATTTTAGAACTGCATTTGAAGCTGCATTTAGAAGTGTGCCCAATAGCCTCACTGTTGAAAGTTGAATTCAGAAGTGCATTTAGAAGCTGCATTTAGAAAGTGGACCCAATAGCCCCTCTGTGAATTTAGAAGTGTGCCCAATTGCCTCTCTGTGGAAAGTTGAATCTAGAAGTGCATTTAGAAGTGTGCCCAATAGCCTCTCAGAAAAGTTGAATTTAGAAGTGCATTTAGAAGTGTGCCCAATAGCCTCTCAGAAAAGTGCAATTTAGAATTGCATTTAGAAAGTGTGCCCAATAGCCCCTCTGTGAACTTAGAAGTATGCCCATTAGCCTCTCAGTGGAAGGTTGAATTAAGAAGTCATTTAGAAGCTGCACTAGAAGCGCGCCCAATTGCCTCCCTGTGAAAAATTGAATTAAGAAGTTCATTTAGAAGTTGCATTTAGTAGTGAGCCCAATAGCCTCCCTGTGAAAACTTGAATTAAGAAGCCACTTAGAAGCTGCATTAGAAGCGTGCCCAATAGCCTCCCTGTGAAAAGTTGAATTAAGAAGTGCATTTAGAAGCTGCATTTAGAAGTGTGCCCAATAGACTCTCTGTGAAATGTTAAATTTAGAAGTGTACCCAATAGGCTCTTTATGAATTTAGAAGTGTGCCTAATTGCCTCCCCGTGAAAGCTGAATCTAGAAGTGTGCCCAATAGCCTCTCTATGAATTTAGACGTGTGCCCAAGTGCCTATCAGTAAAAAGTCAAATTTAGAAGCGCATTTAGAAGTATGCCCAATAGCCTCTCTGTGAATGTCGAATTTAGAAATACATTAGAAGTGTGCCCAATAGCCTCTCTGTGAAAGTTGAATTAAGAAGTTCTTTTAGAAGCTGCTTTTGGAAAAGTGCACAATAGCCTCTCTGAGAAAAGTTGAATTAAGAAGTGCATTTAGAAATTGCATTGAAGTGTGCCCAATAGCCTCGCCGAATCTAGAACTGTGCCCAATAGCCTCTCAGTGGAAAGTTGAATTAAGAAGTACATCTAGAAGTTGCATTAGAAGTGTGCCCAATATTCTCCCTGTGAAAAGTTGAATCAAGAAGTGCACCTAGAAGTTGCATTAGAAGTGTGCCCAATAGCTTCCCTGTGAAATGTTGAATTAAGAAGCTCATTTAAAAGTTGCATTTAGAACTGGGCCCAATAGCCTACCTGTGGAAAGTTGAATTAAGAAGTACATTTAGAAGTTGCATTAGAAGTATGCCCAATAGTCTCCCTGTGGAAAATTGAATTAAGCAGTGCACTTAGAAGTTGCATTCAGAAGTGTGCCCAATAGACTCTCTGTGAAAAGTTAAAATTAGAAATGTACCCAATAGGCTAATTGTAAATTTAGAAGTGCGCTCAACAGCCTCTCTGTGAAACTCAGATTTAGAAATAACTAACAGTATAGCTGTGTAATGTAGAACCTAAAACGGTGACTAATAATCTACAAAGTTGATTGCCTAACACCCCCCCTGTATAAAGGTGAATTGAAAGAGGTCCACCACTACCGTGCCCTAACACCCTCCCTGAAAAAAGATGAATTGAAAGAAGTCCACCACTACCGTGCCCTAACACCCTCCCTGGAAAAAGATGAATTGAAAGAAGTCCACCACTACCGACCGTGCCCTATTCAATCCTATTAGTATAACTAACAGTATATCTGTGTAACATAGAATCTAAAACCGTGACTAATAATTCTAATACCCCCTCTAAGCAAATTGAATCTAGAGGCTGACCGAATATCTTCCCTGTGTACAGGTGAACTTAGAAGTGTACCCAATAAACTAAAATCATCTCTGTCTACAACTAGGAAAGCACCAATAATCTAGTATCATCTTTGAGCAGTTGGACCTTGAAGTGTGCCCAAAAGCGTGTCACCACCGATCTTAGAACTATAATCAGAAAGCCCTCCTAAATCAACCTAAAAGCTCGCACCAATCATGAGTGCACCCACTCCACCAGAGTCAGTCAGAAACGACCCCCGTGGACCACTCCCACTCTCCGATCTGCCTTCCCTCCCGTCCCCCTCCTCCCAAACCCTCCCCACCCTCCTTCGCACTCCCTGCCACTCTCCTCTCCAAACACCAAGCCAGGGGGGCACGATGGCGAGCCACTCACCCTAAGACCACTCATCCCCTGAACCCCACCCCCGACCCACCAGCATTACCCATACCCGCTCCCCTCACTATCATACCTGGCACACCCCACCCTGCAATCACCCCCCTCCCGCCCTCCCCTCATACCCCTGCCACCCTCCCTCCATCCACACCCTTTCCCCTCCCTAAAAACTGCACGCCTAGCCCTAGCAAGAACCGAAGCTACCTCCCTCTCACCCTCCGACCCCCCTACTCTCTCTCACACACCAGTCACAGCACAGAAACTAAAGAGGAAACGTTCCTGGTCCCCCTCAATCTCCAGCACTCCTCGCCTCCCCTGTCTCGACCCATCATCTCTATCCCGCAATCCCCTCCTTCCCCCGTGGTTTCTCCCTGCCTGAAACCCCTCTCCCTCGATTTCTCATCAACTGCAACTGAAACCCCTAACCGCCAACACCCCACCTTCAAATCCCCCAACCCAAAATCGATCATCCTATCACACGCAGCCTCACAACCCCACCCGAAGCCTGCCAATCTCTCTGCTCGCCCACTATTCCCTTCTATCATCACCCACCCTACCCCCCTCCCTCCACTCTCTCCACCACCGCCCCGTCCCGCTCCAGCACCGAGACCATCCTTGGCTGCCGATGTGAACTGCATCCTATTTAACGCCCGATCTGTAGCAAAAAACAGACATTGCATCTTTGACCTCCTCGCCTCTACCAAACCAGACCTAGTTGTCATCACTGAAACCTGGTTCTCTGATGACTTCGGCCCAATCGATAATGAAGCCTTTCCCCCTGACTACTCCCTCATCCCACTGAACCGTCCGTACAGTGGAGGAGGGGTAGCACTCGTCTTCAAATCTCTCTTCCGCGCCTCAATCATCGACAACCAACCCTCCATTCCATCCTGCGAATCCCTCCTCGTTAAACTATCCCTCTCCCCGTCGCTCCCACACAGCTTCCTAATAATCTACAGGCCCCCTGGCTATGATAGACACTTCGCAAACAACCTTTGCGATTCTATTGCCACCCTCCAACTAAACCATCCCAACCTCACCAATCTTGGAGACTTCAACATATGGCTCGACATCCCCACCAACCCTATGACATACTCCCTGGTTGACGGTTTAGATGCAATTAATCTCCAACCCCACATAAACGGCCCAACCCACTATAAAGGACACACTCTTGATGCCATCTTTAGCTCCAACACCCGGATTCATCTAATGCCGCCCACCCCTATCATCTGGTCCGATCACTTCATTCTCTCGTTCGCCATCCACTCGCCTGAACCCCTTCCCGTACTCGTATCTGAACCTCCGAATATACACAAATGCTGGAAGAAACTAATAATCACCCCGGACCTAGCCGAGGCACTCATCCAGTCTCCACCACCTACCTGCCGTCTCAACCACCAACTAACCCCTGAGGCCTTTGATTCATGGCTCAACACATCTCTGATGCGGCTCACCCCCTCGTGCAAACCATCAACCCGCCGTGGCCTTTTCCCCAGATGGTTCACTCCCGAGTTGAAGACCACTAAACGACAATACAAATACCTAGAACGCAAATGGAATAAAGTGAAAACCCATGAGAGCAGGACCACCTTGGCCCGACACCTGTATCGGTACAAAGGCGAAATCCGGAAAGCAAAAAAAGCCCATTACAACTCCTGAATCCTAAACTGCAAAAACCAAGCAAAGAACTTCACAAAATTATCTCCGAATTCACCAATCCGGCTTGTAACACAACCATCCCGACCGCGTCGCAATCACTGTGTGACTCACTCTCCCTCCACTTTTACTCCACGGCTATTGAAAGGACAAAAACTCTAACCACCAATCTGGCTCTCCTACAGCCACCAGGCAATCCTCAACCCGTACCGGCCAGCCCATCAGCTGCAACCTCTACGCAACCAACATTCGAATCCTTCAGTCCAATATCACCAGAACAATTTCTCAAACTCCTATCTGCCCACAAACCATCGGGATCACGATAGGACCCTTGCCCAGCCACAACCCTTAAAGAAATCTTTGCCTCCACCTGTGCAGGAGAACACACAAGATCTATCATAAATTCCTCCCTTTCTTCCGGTATCTTTCCAGACGCATTCAAATTGGTGCACGTCAAACCTCTAATTAAAAAACCTTCGCTCGAGCCTCTCGAGCCCAAAAACTACCGCCCCATCTCAAACACCAGGTTCCTTGCCAAACTCATTGACCAAACCGCCTACTCCCAACTAAATGCCTTTGTTGAAGCCAACAATCTCCTAGACCCCGCCAAATCAGGATTCAGAACTCGTCATGGAACTGAAACCACCCTAACCTCGATCTGGGATGACCTTAAAATGACTGCTGACTCCGCGGAATGCGCCGCACTAATCCTTCTCGACCTGTCGGCCGCCTTTGACACGATCAATCACTCAATACTCCTTGACCGCCTCCACTCCCTAGGAATACGTGGAACCGCCCTTAAATTGATAGCTTCATTCCTCAAAGACAGGCACCAAATAACGACACCCTCCAATTTTTCCTCCCAAGCCCGACCAGTCGGCACAGGAGTCCCACAAGGGGCATTTCTATCCGCCATCCTGTTCAATCTCTACCTGATCACCCTCCCACCAATAATTCGTGCACACAACATCCTGTGCTACAATTACGCCGACGACACTCAACTAATTCTAAAATTCTTGAACGCGAAACCCAACTCCCGATCTGACCTGGCATCCTGCCTCCTTAACATAGAGCGCTGGATGACTCAAAGCCACCTCTTGTTAAACCCCTCCAAAACAGAAATCATGGTTTGCAGCAACTCAGATCTTCTTCCACACCCACTACCCTGGCCACCCACCATGGGCAACTGACCGACACCCTCCAACACAGTGAAAAATCTTGGATGCACCCTAGACTCTGACCTAACACTCTCGCGCCAAGTCAACAACGTCTCAAAGTCCTGCCACTACCACCTCAAAAACCTTAGGCGCATCTTTCCATATCTCTCATTTCCCAACAGAGTCTCTGCGGTCCAATCAATCGTCATATCACGACTGGACTACGGTAACCCCCTATACCTCGGAATTCATGCCTACCAACTGAATAAACTACAAAGAGCACAAAACGCGGCGGCCAAAGTGCTACTTGCGCTCAGTCCAAGAGACCACGTATCCCCAGCCCTCAAGACACTGCACTGGCTTCCAGTAGCCCGTAGGGTGGCTTTCAAAACCTTATGCCTCACCCATCGAGCACTACATAAAACAGGACTGCAATATCTTCAAGAAAAGCTAATACCTTATCACCCCACTCGCACCCTTAGATCAAGCTCAGCCAGCCTCCTGGTATTTCCTAAGACAAACTCAGTCAGGTTAGGCGGAGATTCATTCTCAGTCCTTGCCCCAACCCTGTGGAACTCACTCCCACCCCACATCCGCCTAACTGAGGACTTAACGGCCTTCCGCAAACTACTGAAAACCTGGCTCTTTCCCTAAAACCAACCGGTTCCAATCTAGCACCATCACAATAACACCGACCCAGCAAACCACCTAAAGAAAAAAGGAAAAAAAAAAAAAGTGATAAATAAATTAATTTACAACTAAACTAACCAGATTGTAACCTACAATGACAAACAGAACTAAAACGAGTAATGTAGATCTAAAGAGTGAAGTGGATAATAGGAATACATCACTAGATAATAGGAATGTAGAGAGTGTGGAGAGCGGATGAGCGTGAAAAGCGGATGAGCCTGGAGAGCGGATGAATGTGGAGAGCGGATGAGTGTGGAGACCATGACCGGATGAGTGGGAAGAGCGAATGAGTAAGGATGAGTGTGGATGAGTATTGATGAGTGTAGATGAGTGTGGAGGATGAATGCTGATTTGGCGGATGAGTCTGGAGGACGGTTGAGTGTGGAGAGCGGAAGAGCGTGCAGATCAGAGGATCATGGAGAGCGGAGGAGCGTGGCGCGCGGAGGAGTTTGGAGAGAGGAGAGTGGGGAGCGACTGAGTGTGGGGAGCGGCTGAGTGTGGAGAGCGGCTGAGTATGGTGAGCAGCTGAGTGTGGAGAGCGGCTGAGTATGGAGAGCAGCTGAGTATGGAGAGCGGCTGAATGTAGAGAGCGGATGAATGTGGAGAGCGGCTGAATGTGGAGAGCGGCTGAGTGTGGAGAGCGGCTGAGTGTGGAGAGCGGCTGAGTGTGGAAAGCGGCTGAGTGTGGAGAGCGGCTGACTGGAGAGCGAACAAGTGTGTGGAGAGCGAACAAGTGTGTGAAGAGCGAACGAGTGTGTGGAGAGCGAACAAGTGTGTGGAGAGCGAACGAGTGTGTGGAGAGCGAACGGGTGTGTGGAGAGGGAATGGGTGTGTGGAGACCGAACGGGTGTGTGGAGAGCGAACGGTTGTGTGGAGAGCGAACGGGTGTGTATAGAGCGAACGGGTGTGTGGAGAGCGAACGGATGTGTGGAGAGCGAACGGTTGTGTGGGGAGCGAACGGGTGTGTGGAGAGCGAATGGGTGTGTGGAGTGCGAACGGGTGAGTGGAGAGCGAACAAGTGTGTGGAGAGCGAACAAGTGTGTGGAGAGCGAACGAGTGGGAGAAGAGCGAACGAGTGTGTGAGCGAACAAGTGCACATGAAACGGACGAGTACATAGAGCGGACAAGTGTACGCCGACGAGTGTGGGGAGCGGATGATTGCAGAGCTGACGAGTGGCAGATGAGCCTGTCGAGCCTGTGGAGCGGTTGAGTGCGTAGCTGATGAGTGGCAGATGAGTCTGTGGAGCAGATGAGCGCATGGAACAAATGAGTGTATGGGCTGGATGGATATATAGAGCAGATGAGTATGCTGTACGGATGAGTACGCTGAGTGGATGAATAGTGCATAGAGCAGATGAGAGACATCTCAGAATTGCGTGACATGCTTATTTTGCTATGGAATGCAAGGAATCTTTGAAAGAACATACTTCATATCACACCCCACGCTTACTCTCTACTTACACCACCATTCAACTAGAACACAGAGATACTATGACACCATTCGGTATAACTGTTCTCATATCAACATCTGCCGTTCTCCCCCGATCACTCTAAGTAAACATCGCTGGTTTCACACCCCAGCCAGGCGTTTTCCTCAGGCCTAACGCTGCCACACTCGGTCTGGATAATTCCGGCCAGACTGAACACATACTCCTGATCCCTCAACCACCACACCTACCGCTAAGAAGCAGCTACCACAGGAATTCCGCACCAGCTGCACACATACCTGGTGTGCACACGCACTTTTGGACTCTTTCTAATCTCTCCACTGACCCGAACTTCGGTTCCCAAGGGCTTTTAACCTACCAAGCGCCTTCAGACCATACCAATGGTATATAAGGCGCTATACAAATGCAAAATAACAATAACAATAGTGAGGATCCTTGTGGTACTCCACAGTCGTTAACTCGTGGAGTAGATTTGAAGGGTTTTATCGTTACGGTTTCTGTTCTGTCTGCTAGGAATGATTTAACCCAGAGTAGTGCCATGTCCGGTATACCTATATCATCTAATCTCTTAGTTAGGGTGTCATGGCTTACTGTGTCAAAGGCTACGGAGAGGTCGAGCAGAATCAGAGCCAAGGTTGTGTTGGAGTCTGCGTTTGTTTTTAGGTCATCCCAGATGGATAGTAGTGCCGATTCTGTTCCTCTAGTGGGTCTGAAGCCGACTTCTGCTTGGTCTAGCAAGTGGTGTTTTTCTACATGTTCTTGGGTTCATTTGTATACGTAAGTTTCTAGGAGTTATGCCGGGTAGGGAATGTTTGAAATTGGTCTGTAGTTGGAGAGGTCTTCCACATCGCCACTTGTGTTTTTTAAAAGTGTTTTAATATATGCTGATTTGAAGGATCGCGGTACAGTTCCTGTTGTGAGTGACAGATTTAAGAGGTTTCTGTAGTATTCTGATGGCGTTCCTTATGCGAGGACTGATATATAGATATCTGGATGCAGGGATCCAAGGGTAATCCCACTTTCTTGCTGTGTTTTACTAGCTTGACGAATGCCTCTGCTGATATTTTGGGAAGTTTTGGAGTTGGCTCCTCATCAGGTCCAATTAGTTAAGCGTTAGAGTTGGTTGGTCTGTATGTATGATTTGTCGGATGTCGTTGATTTTGTTTTTGAAATGGTCTGCCAGGTCGTTGCATAGTTTCTCTGAGGGGGTTGGAGTGTAGTCTCAGCCAGGTGGATTTCTCATTTCTTTTATGATGTTGAACATTTCTTTTTGTCTGTTGGTGGCATTGATGATTCTGTCATCATATTGCCTTCTCTTTGCCTTTTGAATTTCCGTCTTGTATGATCAGATTTGTTTCTGGAACTCAGTTTTCTTAAGCAGGGGCGTGTAAAACACAGCAGTTTAATAGTGCTGTTTCTCCTCCTGCATTGTACCCGCAACAGCACGCAAACTGGTATCTCGACAGATCAAACTGCAGTACGGGTCAGGGGCGCTGTGCATGCGGGTGCTCCGGGAGACCGCAGTTAGACCAAGCATGTACATTTCACAGCACTCTGATGACTGCAGACACAATCATTGCAGAATCACTGCAACTTTTTTCTATTTGGGGGGGCGGTAGCTTTCCTCTGTCTGTCCCCCCAGCACAGCGCAGGCCCCTTTACTGCATGCGTGGGTTCAACTCGTTGCCATTGAAGCAAGGTGGCCTTCTCACAAATGACCCAGAAGCCGCCAGTAAAAAAGGAATCTTCTTTATTAGTTATAGCATAGATAAGATCAGCCCACAGGTTACAGGACACAGGCACAATGGGGAACATCTACCGGCCACCCTCTCTCTCAGCCAGCCTCTCTCCAAATATCATCCAAGGAACATTCAGCAGCTGACACCACATTCCACTCTAGAACACTCATGGCATCCCATTCATGCAAGGCAGACAAGTCAGGAATAAAGTACATCACCACAAGTTACTTATAAAGGGGCTGTAGAAGCCACCCACAAAAAGAGTGAAATGAAGAACGGGAAAGATGAGAGCAGCAGAAACCTGTGAGGAAAGACAACATTTAAAAGAAAATATGGGCAGTAAAGTGATGCCTTTAACCTAAATGTGATTGCTCACAGTGCAGGAAGGACAGACCACTCAACACACTTGGGACAGTGGGGTTCAGTCGCTTTATTATTTTTCTGGGTTGGATTGATAAAGGACTATGGAAGAAAAAAGGAGTAACCAGCCAAAAAAATCATAGTGTACTGTCTAGTGCCATGTAAACTGTGTACTGGTGGCAAATGAACACAGTAGTGTGATAACAGATTTCTAGGTCTCTAGATCTGGGGTTTTTCTCAATGGTGAAGTCCCCAAGGGCTTGCTTATGGGTTAACCTCACCTCCTAGACTCTCAAAGATAAGTGTGGGTGTAGCTCATACAGCATCTAAGGGGAAGGCCCCTAAAACACAAGAGGGTTTGTGTGGATCCAGGAGGAGGAACCTTGTTTGTGGAGAGAGAAGGCTGGGAGTTGTGAATCAGCTGTGTGAGGAGATCTGAGAGAGACTGGAATGCGCAGCTTCCGAGCTTGGAAGGGATTGGGAACTGGCATGCAAACCGACACGAAAGAAGCCTATGGTGTTGCGTGACCCCGGGGTGGTGGACTGTTGAGTCCAACAAAGATGCTGAAACCACAGATCTGTTCACAGCACAGAGGTTTAGTGCGAGAGAGAGAGAGAAACTGAGAACCAAGAAGGCGGCCTGACGAGCAGTGGAAAGGATCTCATCCTGAAGGCAGGCCCGGTGATGCTAGCCCCAAGAAAAAGAGGTAGCAGGGAAGGAGGGAGACCCGACAGGGATACTGAATATAACTAATGGAAGAAGCATACTTGTCCCAGTGAGGAAGTTGAGATTACCAAAGTAGAGTGCGGAGTTATTCATCTCAGTGAAGACAGAATAATGGAGAAAGCTGAGAATCATTATTTGAACACTGATACCTGTACTAGTAAGGAAAGAACAATAGAGAAGCAAGAGAATCATTACTGGTACAGACATACTCGTCCCAGTGAGACCAAAGAGGTGAAGCGAATTGAGAATTATTACTGGAACATTCATACTGGTTCCAGTAAGAATAAAGAAGTGGAGATGAGTGAAGTGACAATCAGTATTGGAACCTTCATATTCGTCACAGTAACTATCAGGTTTTAGAGGAAAGTGAAAATCCTTTTGGAAATTATTCTATTTGGCCCATCCAGTGAAAAGACTCAATGTTGTATAGTGCAAAAGTGGCAAGTGTGATAAACAAGGACAAGGAGAGAGAGAAGTATAACTTTGGAAGGGGGAACCAAGGTGTCAAGAACACAATAGAGGAATTGAAGAGCCCCATTTCCAAACTTTATGAACTAATTAAAGAAGTTGCCAAAAACTACCTCTGAATATGTTACTTTAAGTGACTGTGATGGAAAGCAGAACACAGGAAAAGGGAGCCATTCTCCTGTACCTTAGTTGGTTTGGACAGTGGTAGGGACAGAATAGGTTTGTGTTGGGCAGAGGATAGATTTTACTTTTGGATACACCGATGACTGATGAGCACCCTAGTTAGTTTGTGTTAAGTAGAGAAAACTCATGGTTTAGGGACATTTAGGAGTTTGCACCTTTTCATTTGATAAATAAGGCATAAAAATGGAAGGCACAAGTCTCTGTCCTTCTTCTGACCCGCCAATCCACCATCAGGCTCTAAAACACGTTCAAATTTCTGCTGGTCTTTGATTTCCACCAGTAGATATTCGTGGAAGCCAAAGACCACCAGAACTGAGAATGAGTTTGTCTATAGCCACATGCAGACTGAGCAAGGCGCCTCCCTTGAATAGCAAACAAGGCAACAGTACTCTGCAAACCCTGTCTCTCCCTCTCCAACCCCCTTTCCCTTGTCTGTATACACTCATCTCTCTAGAATATTATCATAACTCCTTCACTGAATAGATCCTTGTGTCTACTTTTACATTGTTTCAACATGCTTTGGATTGGCTAGAGTCTTTTCCCTCTGAACTCTGGGTCACAAGATTGGTCAGCATTTTGTTGGTCTCCCTCGACTCTATGGGGCCATTTCAGAGAGTGTTTTCTAATGGGGGTGCACCATTATAAAACGCTTCTGTGAATCAGGCCCTATGTGTTTCCCTTCACTTGTCATTACTCTCATGTGCTGTGCTGTTCTTGACTTTCTGTATTCTCGAATTGGTTAGATTGTGTGTTCTACAGGATGAAGGGATATGGAGGCTGGCCGCCATATCAGAATCAGGTGGAAGCAACATTGCTGCTGGACTACTCCAGGGGCGGGCTCTCTGATCTGCAGGTGAGGTGAGGTGAGGTGAGTATGTGTGCATGTGTGTGTGTGTGTGTGTGTGTGTTGTTGTCTCTCTCCCTTGGTGTGTGCAGCCCACAACTCCTCCTTTCCTTGTCAAGGATTGCAAGCTTTCCAGCATTCAGGAATCCCGTGAGAACTTTGCCTGATTGTGTGAGCAGGCTCATAGGCTGTCCCGAAAGACCAGTGAATTCACTACACTTCGCCATAAAGTTATCCTCACATTGTCACTATGTGTGTCTTGGTACCCATGCTGTTACCTGTTTTTTTAGGGTTACTGTTCTTGTAAAGCGTTAACCTGTTTTGTTAGTTGGTGGCAGATTTACACTAAAAACCATGGGGCAAGAGTAGCAGAATTCTGCCTGCAACAAAAATCGTTCCAGCAGCCTTGTTCGGCAGGCTCTCTTATGCCATTGCATGCATTGGTGATAAAGCAGGTCCTTGGTGCTGTTGCCTGTCTAGTTTGAAGACAGTTCAAGCTGTTTACTGAGATGTTTGCAAAGCTTTTGCCAGGATGTTGTCTATGTTGTTGCTGTACCAGGCCCTTTCATGCTGTAACCATGTCATATAGCAAGCGTGGTCACGCTGTTAGCTGTATTCCCGTAGAGAAGACACTGGCAATCTGTTACCTGTGCTAATGGTGTACTACTCTCTTACACGCTATCTTACCTGTTCGTGTGGCAGGCCATATTAGGCAGTTTATTTTTATTTTATTGTTTTTTTATAACACACTTAATACCTGGGTTTGGTTTCTAAGCCAATCCGTGATTCAAACCGCTGTTGCTCTGCGTGGTCTTGCTTCCAAGACCAGCACGTTGCCCCTGTGCTGTACGGTTCACATAGGAAGCACTGCCATGATGGTTCTTGTGTTGTCTGTATACAACAGCCAAATTCATGTTGATACCTCCTCTATTCTTTTGAGGAACACCAAGTCACACTTTAATCTATTTTGTTAGTGTAGCAGGGTATTTTAGGATGGTACGTGTGGTGCAGAAGGGTCTGATTGTCCAGGCTGCATAGTAGTCACACTGTTATTTGTAGTTTTGGTGTAGCAGGCTGTGTCAGGGAATTACGTGTACTGTTGATGTAGCAAGCTATGCCAATACGCATGTTTCTTATGTGGAACGCGGGCACACTGTTACCTGTGTTCATGGACTAGCAGACCTTGTGTAGAATACAGTCAGACCCCCAGCTCTGTTTTTGGAGTAGCAGCCATGTCAGGCTAATTGCTTTCGTCTGTTTAAAAGGCCAGGTCTTGCAATTACCTGTGTTTATGGTGTAGCGCACCCTGTCAGTATGCGAGTGGTGTTGGTGTAGCTGTTGCATGTGTAGAATACAGTCAGACCCTCAGTTCTATTTTTGAAGTAGCAGCTCTGTCAGGCTAACACCTCTTGTCTGTATAAAAGATGAGATTGTGCTGTTACCTGTGTTGTTGGTGTTGCGCACCCTGTCAAGTTGTTGCATGTGCTGTTACGGCAGCAGCCCATGTCAGGCTGATACGTTCTAGTCTAGGCTTGACTACTGTAACAGCCTCTTTTTAAATCTGCCTGCCTCTACTCTCCGCCCTCTGCAACTCATCCAAAACAGGACTGCAAGACTTGTCCTTGGCCTTAAGCCCAGGGATTGTTCATCTCCAGCACTGAAATCCCTCCATTGGCTCCCTGTGGCTGCTAGGATCAAATTCAAGACCCTTTGCATTGTTCACAAGGCCTTTTGGGACCTGGGACCTAAATATCTCCAGCTTTCTCTTCTGAAGTATCTTCCTACTCGGGCCTTTCACTCTTCCACCTCCAACTCATTGAGGGTCAGGTGCTTTTTCAAGCATAGAGCTGGGGGCAGATCTCTCGTTTCTGAGATCGCCTCCCTCTGGAACAGCCTCCCTGTCTCTCTGAAACTTGAGCAGAACTATCTCTGGTTCCGGGAAGCAGCTCAAGACTCTCCTCTTTGCTTCTGCCTTCTCTCTTCCTCTTCCTTGCTGATCTCTTGTCTGATACTGCACTGGTTACCTGGCTGCCCTCTGAACTTTGGGCCCAGGTCACTGCCCTCCCAGCTGCACACCTGCACTGCCTCCTGGCAACCCTGCACTTGGGGCTGTATCTGTAACCCTACAGTTCCCCCACCTGCACCATCACTTGCTGAGCTGCACTTAACCTTGCACTGCCACCTGTTGGCCGCACTACTTATTTCTTGATTTTTAGATCCTATGTCCTGTACTTGCCCCCATCCCCTTCCCTCAGCACTTTTCCCCTTTCCTCTCCTCTGCACTTGCACAATCTCAATGTCTCTGGGCCTAGTAAGATCATTGTCTTGACTCAATCTTGTTCCCCTCCCCTGTCTCGTCACACTTTGAAACACTTGTGTTTGGGCGTGCTATTAATAAAATATCACATCAAATCATTGTGTTTCTGTATAAGGCCAGGTATGACTGTTAACTGTGTTATTGGTGAAGAACACACTATCAAGCTGTGGAGTGTGCTGTTAAGTTACACTGTTACCTGTATTGGTGGTGAAGCGGGCCTTATCAGGCTTCTGTAGAATGCGTTCACACCATGACCTCTATTCTGGTGTAGCAGCCCTGCCAGGCTAATACCTGTTGTCTGTATAGAAGGCCAGGTCTTGCAGTTACCTGTGTTGTTGGTGTAGCGCACCCCGTCAGGATGCAAGTGGTGTTGGTGCAGCGGACCACGTCAGGCTGATACTGCGTGTTTGTACAGAATCCGGATCATGCTCTTACCTGTGTCGTTGGCATAGCAGGCCCTGTGCAGTTTGCCACTGTAGAACTCCAGGCCAATTATGGCGAACATGAGTATGGCAAAGAACAGCAGTAGTCCGATCTGCAGAAGCGGCACCATGGCTTTCATAATGGACTTTAGCACGATCTGTAAACCTGTGAAAGATGAGAAGTAAACATTTGGAGAAAATGCTTTATCCAAGGATCTCAGAGACAATCAATTCTATAATGATGCCACCTTCTGCACCAGTGACACAGTGACAATGCCTTCTTCCATCCCCTGCCCACATGAATGGCTATGCCATATGGCCATGCATCACCAATATAGCCACAAATCTTGGGAAGCCACAAATGCCAAGTACATTGCACACACCTAAGGCTAGACTAGAGTATAGTTCTGGACCATTGGCCCCTAAACATTTGGAGGTGTAGACCGTGACATGACCCCTTATTTTCAATCCAATGGGAGACATAACTCTATGAAATTGCTTTCTCCAAAGCAAACTGGCAATGTAACAGTCAAGGCCCCTTTTCATAGGAGCAAATGCTGTCGATGCAAATTGGGCCTGCATGCTGCTTATTCACAACTAATGCCAAATGCAAATTCTCTGGTGTCATAAACTGCAAGTGAAATAACAATGCAAGTCGCAAACAAGCCAGAAGTGTTCCAGGATCAAGTCCCTGACAAGGAATATGCTGAGGGGAAAAGGAATTGACAAGGAACGTGCCCATGGGAAAAGGAAATGACAAGGAATGTGCCGATGGGACAAACCACTGTAAAAAACAAAATTGTGCATTCAAAAAGGTACAAGTGGAATCAAACAGTTGGGGAAGTGAAATAGTTTCAGGAAAAATTGTTAATAAATTCAAAATGGTTCGTGCAGATTTGGCCCGCTCCGAATCGGAGTGACATCAGTTTGGAACACGGATAACTTGTGACAATGAAAATAAAAGGAAAGTAATTTGCTCCTTTTTGGCGAATCACAGTACTCTCTGCGTGGGCTGGTAAGTGTCCCTCGTGTGCGTTCACTGTGTGCGGCCATTCCACTGGCATTTCCAACCCAGGCACAGATGTGTGTACGTGCAAATTGCACACGCACAACACAATCTGTGTACATATATATCACATTAAGGACCGCACACGACTAGAAATATGGCATGCTTTTTTAAAAGAAAGTTCTGCAATTCAGTGGCAACATTTCATAAAAACTCGAGTCCAGTTGTAAGAGAGAGAGATATGCAGAGGTAAACATGCTGGTCAGAGTCAATTGTTGAGTAAAGGAGATTTGGGAGAGTTTGGACCCAGGCCACCACAAAAAAAGAGAGATCCAGGCCACTACTTACTGGGGATCCCCGAGACAAGCTTGAGCGGTCGCAGCACTCGCACAGCTCGCAGAGTGCGCAGGTCCACATGGGTATTGAAGTGAGTTCCAGCGGTGGCCAGAATACTGCAAAGACACAAAGAGAGCAACAGAGCAACATTAGTGGTTGGGGATAAAAGCTGGCCTTGAAGGAGGGCGAACCAGAAAGGGACAGACATAGGCAGAAGGAAGCAGAAATACACTAGGCACACAGAGACAGACCTAAGCAGAACGAGACAGACTAGGAGACGCAGACCGACAGGATGGGAGAAGAGGTGGAAAGGGAGGAGAAATAGACGGTATCAACAGAGGGGGTAAAAGTTAGAAGACGGAAACACAACTCAATAAGCGTCAGAAGAATAAAGGTTAAAGGGAGGAATAACAGGCAGGGAAGTGGTAAAACCAGGAAAAGAGAAGAGGAGAGGGAGGGTTGATAACACATAGAAACATAACCAGGTGTTCACAGGCATTGAGAGACAACTTGCATCCCCTCTGGTACAGAAGAGTCAAGCGGAGATGTTTTCCCTACATCAATGTTTGAAACGGGCAATAAAGTGGACAGCCGACTCACAGGGGCAGGAAGAAGATACACGTCCTAGTCTATCCCTCTCAGACTGAGAAACCCCACAAAACTGAGCCCCCACCCCAATGACTAACACCAGGTTTTCTAACCCCAGAGTTGCGGGTTGTATGCTCTGTGTACAGTACACATGCATATGACTAGAGCATTTGTGGGATTTAGAATCCTTTCCCTTAAATACTTGTTTCCAATTAAATGTTTATTGCAGGCATGTCTCCCATTCGAATACACTTCCTGCGACACTTACGAATGCACCATTCCAATTTAAGTTAAATGCATTGCCATATATTTCTCAACATCAACCATGTTAGGTTTGTGTGAACTGTGCTAATATGATCCCTGCTATCTGCATGGCACCCTACTAACCTTTCAGTCACCCACCCCCCAACTTTGCATTTTACCCTATTACTTAACATGTTACCAAGTACAAAGACCAGAATCACCACAAAAGCAGAGACCAGACAGGCATGAACTGATGGTGGTCACCACTCAGACACTTAATGCAAAGACTAACCCACACACAACCTCAATGCTCAGATGTGCCATATAAAACAATGAAAAGATACACAACATGCAGATCCACCCCAGGGTACACACAGGCCAACTCTTAAAGTCAACAGTCAGACCTTTACCCCAAATATAGCACAAGTAGAGTGAAGTTCCTCCCGATCTGCACACGTCAACACAACAGAAAAGCAATCATCCACTATCCCTCAGCTCCTGCTAACCCAACCCAACCCACGTTCCTATAGGTTCCAAGGCGCTGAGAAACCCTGAAAATGGCAACAGTGTGATCACCATAACAGACATAATAATGTTTTACACACACACACACACACACATACATTTCAGTTTTTCATCATGAAACACACGTGATTTACACATTTAATTTGAAATCCATCAACTTCCTACATAGATGTCTGATTTATATCAGAATAAAGTTTAATTTGATCACAAATGGGCAAACTCTTAAAAAAGCTGGCAATTTCCCAGCTTATTCTCCACACTGAATCTGTTAGTTGTCTCCATGACCATCAGTCTGGCTTCAGAGCTGCCAGAGGCACGGAAACTGCTCTCCTGAACACATGTGAAGATTTGCTCTTTAGCCTTGTTTCCAGCATTCCTTCTGTCCTCATCCTCCTTGATCTTTCCTCTGCTTTCGACACAAGTCAACCACGCAATCCTGATCAATCGACTCCAAGGACAGGCCTTGGAGTGGCTGACCTCCTTCCTCTTGGACCCCCCCTCCCAGGTACAACTTGGTCCCTTTCGCTCTGCCACCTCTCTCCATACCTGTGGTATTCCCCAGGGCTCTTTCCTCTCAGCCTGATTTTACAACCTCTAATTGGACCCTTTGGCCCACCTGATCTCTACCTTCTCATCTTACTTTCAGTGTTATGCAGGTGACACTCAGGTTTTTCTTCAGGCTCTCCTCAGCCTCCTCTCCTCTCCTCTCCCGCTCATTCCTGACTGTCTATCTGCGATTCAGGATGGGTGTGCCTCCAACGATCTCTGCCTTAATGCTAGTAAGATGGACATCCTTCTCATTGGGATCCCTGCCCTGCTTTCCCTCTCTCACTCTGGCTGCTCGCCTTGGGCTCTCCTCCTTCGCTGACCTGCAAAGCAGAAAACCTTGGTGTCATCTTTGACTCAACTCTCTCTTTCTCTCCTCACAAATCAGACGTCGCCAAGACGTACCACTACCAGCTGCACCGCCTCAAAGGGATTCTTCCCTTTCTCACTTTCCCCCAGAAGTTCACTGTCTCAGGAGCTTTGGTTCTCTGTAGGCTGGACTACTGCAACAGCCTCTTTCTCAATCTGCTTTCCACTACTCTCTGCCCTCTGCAACTAATCCAGAAAAATGACTGCAAGATTTATCCTTGGCCTCAAGCCCAGGGACTGTATCTCTCCACTGGCTCTGTGGCTGCAAGCATCAAGTTGAAGACTCTTTGCATTGTCCATAAAGTTTTCTGGGGCCGGGGCCCACACTACAACCAACGCTCTCCTCCAAAATACCTTCATTCTCGAGCCCTTTGCTCAGCTACCTCCACCTCTCTAAGGAGTAGGCGCCTCTCCAGACAGAGAGTGCGAGGTAGATCTCTCTCCTCTGCAGGTGCCTCCCTCTAGAATGGCCTCCCTGCCCCTCTCAAACTTGAGCCGGACCAACTGAAGTTCCGGAAGCAGCTCAAAACGTTCCTCGTATCCTCTGATTTCTCTCTCTTCCATTAAGTGCTGAACTACCTGTCTGCTGTACCGACTGGTTGCTTGGCTACCCTGAGAGTCTCACTGGATACCAGGCTCTTTTTCGATCAGTCACCCTTACACTGCTTCCGGGCCAACCACACACTTACGGCCTGTAACTATAATCCTACAGTCCCTTGTTCTCCTTGCACTACCCAGAGCTGCACTGCCCTGACTGCACTTAATTGCTGTCCTGCTTTCCTCTCCCTCTCCCTTGAACTTCCCCCTCCCTTTCCCCTTGCACTTCTCATTCTCGCACGATCTGAATGACACAAGGCCTAGTAAGATTGTGTGTCTTGTCCTCCCTCTGCCTTCCCTCCCTTGTCTTGTCGCACATAGAAACACTTGTGTACAGGCGTGTTATAAATGACTTATCATATCATATGACATAAGGAACACAATACGATTATCTGGTGCCTAAGCAACACCCAGGAATTATTTAGCACATCTCTAGGCCATCATACATCCATAACCTTACTTATAATTAAACCTACAACATATTGCCCTCCTAAGATAATGGATGTGCCCATTATGGACAGCTCTTTACTCTTTTCATTACCATTTTGGTCCAATCCCATACTACGGTTACATGCATCCCAGCTAATGCTACCACTCATTCCTCGTGTTATCCTCTTGTCCCCTTGTCATCTGATCTATCTCCGACTTTACCCTGCCGTTCCCAACTCCCGCTTACATGTATCTTCCTTTCCTTCTCACCCCACAGATTACGGTCTGCTGTGCGCCCTGGGTGGGGTCACTGATCACCCACACGGACCAGTGGTCGAAGCGTACGAAAAGAAGTAGTGGTCTGTCCGAATTCCCCACAAACCCCATTGCCACACCACAAGCCCCCAAACAAATGTGCCTGCTATTTAAGCGAATGTTCAGTGCAGTGCACTGAAGTGCAAGTTTCAACTTCTTCCTACACTTGTATTTTAAAATGAAACAATGGTTTCTTTGTAAAATAAAAGTATAGGAACAGTAAAACTTAATTTTAAAAAGTAGAGGAGCGCCGCTCCCAACCGTTTCCGCCCACTTCGACCACTGACACGGACAAGGTATCAGCGCTCTAACACCACTAGGGTGGTGAGGTGCCCAGTATAGAAGCTAATTAACATACTATTACTAGTCATCATCAATTGTGAGCTGCTTAAGAAAAGCTGAACATCACAATGTATTCATGATTGTGCTTAATGTATTTGTAATGTATTTTAATCCATAAAAAATGATGCCTTTTGAACTATTGAAGTATTGCCTAAATTTAAAGAAAAAGGCACTACAAATGCATTTCACAGGGTCCGACTAGAGGCCGCTAAACGACTTGTCTGAAACTAAATGTGTTTTGCTAAATACTATAAATGAAATATTACATGAAACTAGCATGCAGATGGAATTATTTTTAATCGAAGAATTGTGAATTATCAAATGTGATGTGAGTATTTGATGATGTGTGCATTTTATTTAATGAAATATGGTTTGCGGCTCAATTATTTATTTAAGCAGAAACGCCATAAAATAAAACACACAATAAATTAAACATAAATACATAAGCATAACATTGTCAAATAAGACGTCAATAAACCCCCCTAGGCTATTAGGCACAGACTAAAATCCAAAGATTCACTGGTTATGAATAGTTAACTATTACAAGTCAGTAGAGTTCTCTTCTTAAAAACAGACCTAATAAAAAGAGAGACAGCCTTCACAGCTACAAAAGACGAGCAGCAGTTTAAAGCATCAAGGGCCAAGTGAGTTAACAGAGCGCTTTGCTGTGACCATAATGGCCTGACCCGTTGAAGCGTCTCCACACACGAATCATAGAAAAAACGAATGCAAAAAAAGAAGGAGAAATTACCTAACTGGTTTGACTGAAAATGGTAGGTATTCTAGTATATGTATAGTAAGTAATAGGCAGGGGTGGGGTAAGAGTTTAAGTTAGGGTGTAAGGGGGGTTGTGAAGAACTCCCCCTGCATTATTTTTTTTTAAAGTTTAAAAACCTAAAAGTTCTTTTAGTTTTTCGGTCAAAAAAAATTGCTAATTTCTCCATTCGTTTTTCCCCCCAAAATGTTCACGGATATCCCTCCACACAATGGAATGGGCATAGGAGAAAAAAGCGCACTTCATCTTCAATCACATTAAGGCAAAATGGGTGTACAGACGAGGTGCAACCCTTACTCCACTTAGCTGTGAAGTTAGCCAACGGAAGGGTGCCCAGCCAGAACTTTGCATATCAGCATTTAAGGGCGGACTATTTATTTTATTTTGTATTAATTGTGTAATCATATATTTTGGCTACTTTTCTTTATAATGTTGTGAAAGTGTATGTATGAACTAAATCATATTAAATAAATAATATATTTTAGAAAGAAGTTACATTTGCAGCCCAGCCCACTACATCCACCTTTTCCTGGTTATTGGCAAAGAGTCGGGGCGCCTCCCGCACTAGCCCCGTGCGCCTCGGTGTTTGCAGTCATCACTAGGAAAGCGCGCGCGCAATTATCCACTCCTGTATTGACAGTAGACTTCCATTAGCACCAGGTGTTTGTGCACGCTGATCACCACGGGGTGATACGAGCGTTCAGCCTTAAAGCAGAAGCCTTTCTAATTGCACTCAGAGATAACAGCTGCCACCTGCCACAGATAAGTTTAACACCAGCTGTAATCAGTGTGGAACCTATTGTAGACTCGGAAGCTAATGCCCGACTCTGCCACCAGCTCATAATTCAAAGCAGCGGGAGCTCAGTTTATGCCCCAAATGGAAGAAGCAGGGGGCGGGCGGGGAGGAGAGAGGGTCTACTGGTCCACTGAAGCTGCCTGACACTTCCCCACGCGGTGAAGCCGTATTACCTGAAAACTCTTGAGAGCCATTTGAGAAGCACTGTGTGTACATTGCGGAGGGGGAGCTGAATGCAGCTTTTGCTCCTTAGCATTCAGTGCTTACCATGCTGAGACTTATAATGAACGTCTCTGCATCCATGATAAATGGAACAAGCAGAGATCCATCCTACCGGGGTGAAAACCTCACCATCGGTGCAGGCCTGGGCACAACATCCTTGACTAGAATGTAAGAAAGATGAACAAGGAGCAGGCCTCATCCTGCGCACGTGGCCTCTGGAATAACCTACGGTCGCACATCAGATTGGCCCCCATCTTCCCTGCACTGACAGAAGGAACCGACGGCCCTGCTCTTCGAGGAAGAGAGAATTGTTACGAGGAGGGGCACACAGCCTGTGGGCGTTTTTGACTTTTTACTCACACATTGATCAACCATGGCCATGCAAGTCACTAATGCGGTCTCTTGGGCCTAGTCCGGTACTTCTTAAGGCAATGCCAATGTTACTTCTAAGCAGCCTTCTGAAAGATAATGGCTTAATTGCAGCTGCAAACCAGCTCATCCTATGGTAAACAAGTGTTTTAATCAAGACTGCTTTCGGCCACTTGATCTATAAGCAATATGCGTGGCCTTGCATCTGTACCTTGCACTGAATTGCTGTTAAAGAAACTAGTCACAAAGCCAACAGTTTTGGCTCTTGTATAGGGATTGCATAGGCATTTGCGCCAGGCACAGCCATACTATGCCCAGGTATTAACACCATTTCCCAGCTGTTTCCATCTTTTGGCCATGTAGGATCATTATGGTGCTGCCTGGAGAATGACGTTCCCATGCCCCCACAAAGGCCCAAACTGTTGGCTTTGCCAATGCTTGTTTTGTACAGCATTGTGTTGGTTCTCGTTAGGCTTGTGCTACACACATGCATACATACTGGCTTAAAAGTCTGAATGGACAAAATGCGGTTCACTTGAAAGCCGGACCTGTATGACAGTGATCCCTATTCCCATGGGGCAGCTGGCAACACTGTTTGTATGCTCACAAAATGTCCTGGTTTGTGTTCGTCTGCGTCCGAACTTCTTCACCCTCTGCATCCAAATGTATGCGCTGCTGCTGCTGGGATGGGTGAACACTTGAGGCCTGTGAGCCAGAATCAAATAGGGATCGCGGGCATGGGTTTTTTCACTACTGATGGCCTCAATCGACAGATGAAAGTAATCCCGTGGACGTGCTAGTCTGGCTTTTCTATCATTCATGTCATGCAAGTTACACGCGGTGACGCTAAGACACGTGACTACGCCAATAACAGGATGGCCCCCATGCTTAGGTGGGAACTGACAGATACTAGAGTATTAGCAGGTTGAATGATTCAACATTGCTGTCGGTGAACTCATCATAGCACTGTGAATGCAAATAATTCCAGGTGTTTCGCTAAAGGCTGATCCTGAACTCTCTGCAGAGTAGACCAACACACACAACCATCGCTCACAAGGCATCTCTCTAGCCTGGACTACTGCAACAGCCTCTTTCTAAATCTGCCTGCCTCTACTCTCCGCCCTCTGCAACTCATCCATACAGGACTGCGAGACTTGTCCTTGGACTCAAGCCCAAGGATCATATCTCTCCAGGACTGAAATCTCTGCACTGGCTCCCAATGGCAACAATGATTAAGTTCAAAACCCTCTGTATTGTCCATAAGGCCTTATGGGGCCTGGGGCCTCAATACCTTTAATTCTCTCTTCCTAAATATCTTCCTTCTCGAGCTCTTCACTCATCCACCTCCAACTCCCTCAGGGTCAGTCTCTCCTCCAAGCAACGAGTTGGTGGTAGGTCTCTTTCTTCGGCTGGGGCCTCCCTCTGGAACAGCCTTCCTGAGAACCATCTCTGGTTCTGGGAGGACCTCAAGGCCTTCCCTTTCTCTCTTCCTCTCCCCTGCTCATCTCCTGGCTGAAACAGAAAGTGCACTGATTTCCTGGTTACCCGCTGATCTCGGGCCCATGTCACCTCCTCGCCAGTTGCACACCTGCACTGCCCCCCTGGCAACCCTTGCAATCAGGGCTGTCTCTGTATCCCTATAGCCCCCTACCAGTACTTGACACCTGATGTCTGGATTTAACCTTGCATCTGCCACCAGCTGGCTGCACTTTTTGTTTATTGTTTTATTTATTTATTTTTACTGTTATCCTATGTACTGCAGTGCCCCTCCCCTTACCCCTGCAGTCCCCCCCCGCACTTGCGTGATCTCAATGTCACCTGGCCTAGTAAGATCATCATCTCTGTCTCCCCTCTGTTCCCCCTCCCTTGCCTCGTCGCGCCTCGAAACACTTGTGTATAGGCGCGTTATTAATGCCATATCATATCATAACAAATGGCCAACGAGGATGGTGAGAGCAGATGAAAGAGAAATCCTAGCCCCACCCCCCTCCCCGCTGTATCACCGGCAGTCCAATGGACCCTTGCCATGGTGAGGTTCATGCCTACCAAGAATTCGAGGTACCGTGGCACCTTCAGGGAGTCTGATAATGGTACCCAACAATCTTCTCTAATATTCTACGCAGACTCAGAGGGGCGCCCTATGGATGACACACATGCCCTAGCCAAGAGAACATTGGATGACTATTGGAACCCCAGGGCCAATGCAGATTCCCAGCTTCAGCAAGTCAGGCAAGCTGCTCATGAGCCAACTGATGCATTCCATGCCAGGCTACGCCCCATGCCACCACCTGATTGAAGTACATGCAGGGAAGAGGGATGCTGCATTCCAAACCTTACAGGTGGCTGACGTGCAGGTGGTGTTGAAGAAAGAAACGTGCAGCCAGCAGGATCATCGTGGTGGAAGCTGTGAAGAAGTAGGAAAGTCCATGTCCCCCTCGCCCAATGCTCAGGTAACCCCATGGAGGAAAATGCCTGGCACCAGGCGCTCCAGTGCTCCAAGTTCAGATCCTTCGACCACTTTGCAAAAGTGTGGAGATCTGTCCCAGATCCTGCCCCACAGAAAGGGAAGACGATGCAATGCCAGAGGATAGGTTAAGTAATCCCGCAACAAGCAGGCGCTGAGGGGGGGAGGAGCAGGAAGCGTTCTTGATATTGGCTCTAGGATGGCGCCAGAAGGGTTGCCACAGTCCTAAACCAGGTGTCTTTCGCTGGCACCGTTATTCCGGCACTCATTGTCACAGGGCGTCTGAGAATGTGATGGGCCATGCACAGCATTCCTTACCAAGACCAATTCCCCAGGTAGCACACACACGTGAGAGAACCTACGTTCCCCTGCCAAGTTTTTCCAGTTCCATGCTTAACACTTTGAGACAGACGTGATTTTTGTTTCCAACAGCATAATGGAACATGCAGTTTGGTTTTCCCACTGTAAGGACGGCCTACAAGAACCAGCATGCAGTGGGAAAAAACACGAATGGCTCAAGGGGTCATGCATTGGAAGCGGGCAACTTGGCAGCTATGCCTACGCCTATGGAGTATAAACACTACTGATCCCGGTTGGTCATCTAATGCAGGGGTCTGCAACCTTTGGCTCTTACGATGTTTCCGACTACAATTCCCATGACATCTGGTATCTGGTATTGACTATGCTGGTTAGGAATGATGGTAGCTGTAGTCCAAAACATCTGGTGAGCCAAAGGTCGCAGCCCTCAGTCCTAATAGATCCCTTGTGCTCTGCAGGAAGGCCTCATGGGAACACCTTCACATGCCAGAAATTCTCACTGGCTCCCATCTTATTGCGGTTGAAAAAGTGAAAATCGTAGAAAGAATGTTTCCAGTTTTCTCCTGTGTCCACCCCATTCTAAACGAGGACCTGTGGGTGTCCCCTCTAAACGAAGATTCAGAACGTATCACAAGATCCCGTTCTCAGCATGGTCTCCTGCAAGATTCTCAGGTCTCCAAAAACAGTCAACATTTTATTTTTTCAGGAAATCAAAATAAATAGTAAAGTTATGTTGCAAATACAAAGTGCTACATTCTGTGCAAGACTTCCACCATGAAGTTAAAAAAGTCACCTTTGCTTTGCTACCGCCCAGAACAGCAAGTGCACTGATTGGCTACAGCGATCCAGGTAGCAGCACATTTAGGTGCTACCTCTTCCGGCTTTCAAAAGCAAATGGGGGCGCTGTTGCCCCCTACAATAATGCCTGCATTGGTTTCAGACTACTTCTCATGGGTGTGGGGGAGGGTGCAGGCCTGCGCCTGCCTGGCTTCTATAATGAGCCAAACAACTTGGGGAGGCATCAAGCTACATGATTCCAAATAATAGTCGCCATTCTTAATTCTGCAACAAGACAATTTGCCTAATTGACGCATAATGTGCTTCTATAATTCACAGGCGACTGGGAAAACACAGATGAAAATAGAAACAATACAAATATTTACTGTAACTCGATACCAGCGCTGCATATCACTCCACCCCCAGAATCGGTGGTGAATGAGAAGGTCTGCTGCGGATGGCTTGGCCGAGAAGTATGCGCTGCCCATGAACATATCTCATATTTCCCTTTCATCATCTAATTGCCACTTTTCCACTGGCATGGGGAAAAATCTAATTTAGATAGCTAGGAAGCCAGTATAATTCAGAAACCTTGATCAGATTACGAGTTCAGGGATAGGTCAATTGAATTCTACCCCAGCGCGGGCTTACCCACACTGGTAGGCAATTCGCAGGCAATTTTGGGAAATTGTTCGGATTCTACTGATAGCCCTTGGGGGTCAGAGGCTAACACAAAATATCTTACCATGCTCTATTTTATCGCTTGTACTGGCCGAGAGTGCAATGCCTGAAGGCCCAATCCAACAGCCTGTGAGGGCCAGATTTGTGGTCCAGTTTGATGACTTGACCAATGCTACTGCAAGCGTGCTTTAAAATGCACCTAATGCCATCATATTTCCAATACTGGACACGCAGGTACTACATGAACATGATGTCATTAGACCATAATGATGCGCTTAGCCGGTCATTCTACTGTGTGGTATTGGCCCACTGCCAGATTTAATACGCCGAGCACACTCAAGGCCTTTAACATCAGTAGTGGGCTTTTTCCACATGGTGCAACCCACCAAACGTGTCATTATGGCCCTTAGAACGTCACCACGTCGTCCGTGCAGCTAAGGGCCTCTTTCTGGGAGAAAGCAGTAAGAGGCATGTGTTTTTTACACAACATAAAAAATAAAGCAAAAATGGGCTACAAGGAAATGGTGGGTGGGTGCTGCACGTGGAGACTTTCTTCCATTTCCATGGTGGATGAAAGCGTAGGTGAGGATGATGACATTAGATCGTGGGATTACGTGGACAAAGGCATGGTGATTGTAAGTGGATTAAATGCCTGGCAGTTCCTAGGCAGTACATGGGAGGATGGATGACTGAGCCTGCGTGAGGGGGGCAAAAACAGGAGGGCAGGGCGGGAGCTGGAGCAGCCAACCATTGCTTGGAACCAGTAGGTAATGCCAGTGATCGATCCAACCCGACAGAGTCGGACTGGGACAAGAAATAGGCCCGGTCACCCAAAAAAAAGTGGTCCACCCCTCGCCTCAAAAAAGGGGCCCACCCCTCGCCTCACGACCCTTGACCTCTGATGACATCACTGAAAGTGATGTCATTTGACCCCACCCCAAAGTGACATCCCAGGAAGCGATGAAACATGACCTTTCACCCCTTGACAAAACAGGAAGTGGCATCAAATAGCATTGTAACCTAAGTACACTAAATCACTGTGAATCCAAGCAGACGTCCAAGGCCAAATGATAATATGTTATTGTATAGCACTTACGCTTACACTCTTTTTTATAGAACAAATATGCATACAATATCACCCAACCTGTGTTGGTACTCATTTATCGACCTAAGAAGGATGAAAGGCTTTTTGAAAATATATTTTTTTCAATTTTTCTTTCTTTCAAACCGGCCGAGGCATGGCCAGAAACCAGTCCCCACTCCCCAGGGACAATTGGCTGAGGGGCCAATCAGACCCTGCAACCTGATTGGATGCCTGTACTCTACTGGGTATTATACAGATATACAGAGGTGGGGCAATTTTCTTTTTACTTCCAGGGTGGATTTTGTGTCCCCACACCCACACACAGAGGGGTGGGTTTTAGGAGAAGGGATTACATACGTTACATGGCTAGAGGAAACAGGAATGATGAAGAGGGCAATCAAGAGTTCTGCCAAACATGACCGATTACAAAACTAAGGTGTAGTATGCTACTACTTTCTTACCTGGGAAGTTCGTAATCCAATCAACCTACTAAACAATTGTGTTCTTTAAAGGAAGCAACGCTGGTTGAAGTCCTGTGCATTGCTCATGCATCAAGTTAAGACCCGTTATGTTTTTCTACAAAAAAATGGCCTCCCTGTGTCTTTGTCTGGAGACCTGCAGGACTGATGAATGACAGAGAATTACTTTTACAGATGCTTCTCTCTCTGTACAACTTTAGTCTATGCCTTTGGTTAGATATTAGACAAAACAAAAGAGATGATGGCTGGAAGGGTTAGAATTAATCTTAGACACTGGCTTTGTTCTAGGCAATCCTCCAGAGACCATCGTTCTTCAGCCTGCCAAGAAATTACAGACAACGGAAAGACCATATGCAAATCAGCAATTGTTGAAACATGTCTGGGGTTGCTTCTGGTCTCTTGAAGAAGGGATGTGCCCAATCAGTCCAGGCTGCACTTCCCCTTTTGGGGTGGAACCAAGCCTAATTTGCATATGGTGTTTCCCCTTTCTGTAATGGCTTGGCAGGTGAATAAAAATCGTCCGAGGGGTTGCCCAGAGCTATGCCAGTGGTTACGATTAATTCTAAACCTTCCAGCCATACCTTTCTTTGTTTTACTGATAGTTTTATTGATGAAGAATTCCTGCCATTCTGGTTTCATTTGAGGGGGAAAGGAAAACCAGACAAATGAGTCCAATCACTCATGTTCTTTGACTGATACTTTGTTTGCGGACCTGTGGCATGCAGCTAAGCGTATTGTTCTTTTTCCATTTAAAGTGCCCAGGGAGACTGATACGAGTGAGTCTGATGTGCCATAATCCTTGGCTGATGCGTTGTCTGCAGGCCCATGACATGCTCATGTAACTGGGCAGAGAAGTTTTCGTCTTTCTGTCTGGTCGGTGTTACAGAGAAAGGGTGTCTGTCAGTGGAGGTTGGTCTAAGGTGCTTAGGTTCTGTTCGGATTTTACTGGTGTCATATCATTGCCAGCTGAAACGCTGGGTATTCATGAGGTTTCTGAATGGGAGGTGTTTTCTACTCTGTGCACAGACATCTGGGCATGGACTTCCGGAGCTTGGTTGAGAGAAAGGAGGATCACAATCTTCTGTGGCATTTCCGGTTGTAGCCTGGCGCTGTTACACAGACTGTCAAGCATTCTGCATGACTAAGTGGATGGATTTCCTCATGGTGGATTCTCGTCTCCTGCCATCTAAGGCACCCTGTGATATACGTAGGGTTTTGAAATGAATCTTCCATTTTATCGGGAGCCAGTGGGGTATTGTGGGGATTGGTGTGATGGGTTTATTTCTGTCTTTGAAGTTTAAGAATCATACTAGTTGCAATGCTTTGGACCCTTTGTAGTCTGCTCAGGAGGTAATCCGAAATTCCCAGGTAGAGGCTGTTGGCGTAGCCTAGTCCTGAGAGAACTACTGAAACCACGGCCATGGTTCGGTGCAGGAAGGTCAGGTAAGGCATGCGACAAAGCCTCTTTGATTACTTTAACCTGCTATTCACGTGGGAGTTTGCCGTCCATCAAGATGCTCCAGCGTTTCCCACAAGATCAGGTCTTTGACAAGGAACTGACACACTCATGAACTTACAAACGTGCCTCCGGAAACAGGGCGTGGACGCTGTTTAGAAGACAGGAAGAGCAATATACACTGGCCTAGTTAGGGATGTATGTGAGTTTTGCACCGCAAAGACTATGAATGCAAAAATGGCGCACTGCTCAAGACAAATGTATGCAAAATGAAATGCTGGGGAGACCCCCAGAAGCCCCTCCCCACACATCCACCCACTTTATTGTATACTCCAACCCCACCCCCATAGATAATGTCACCTAAAGTCGCTTTGAGCGGTGCAACTTGTTCGCATTCAGAGTGTTTTTGGTGCCGGAATGGGCTAATACCCCTATTTAGCATTGAGGCACAGACAGACAGAACCTGACAATATATTGACATCAGCACTTGCCAAAGACGCTAGAATCATATTGCACTGGTAGTCAGCCTGGTCCAGGAGGCTGATTGCAAATAGTGCATAACTTGCGAAGACGCCATACCAGTCTGCCCACTGATTTCTGTACATTTGGCATTCATAGATTTAAAGGTTTCCAGTTCACAAATAGAGACTGTAATATCTCTTGGATTCCCCCAGAGATCCGGCGTCATCGAGAGTGATAACAGTGAGTCTATGCCAGTCATGTGTCAAGCCGGAAAATCAAACAATCAAACATCTGATGATGGAGTGCGGGGGTACGAGAAATTCAAGGCATCAATTTCTCAGTAGATATATGTCCGAGGTAACATCTTGGGCATACGACCGTCTCTGGGAAAGCTTGACGGATGGACACTCACACAAAAAGACGATTGCCGTCCTTAAAATGCTGGAGGACTGTAAGATAGAATTTTGAAAATGTTCTTTTATTTTTAAATACGATGTGAACTTTTTTGTACAGATGAGAATTGGAGGTTGCAAACTGTACGATTTCTTGTGCTTAGTGTTTTTTTTTTGTTTTACTAAAAGTTGGTATTTTATGCTGGATTTGTGAAAGGTTATATTTTCTATTAACCATATACAATAAAAAATATATATATATATAAAGACTGTTCAACACGTCTCACTGATCTCAGATCAGCACCAACGCAAAGGCCAATGCGTTAAGCCTTAGAGTGGGTGGCAACCGTGGAATCTGGCTAGGCAGTGGGGCTTGGATACAACTGAAGATGCTTAGAACCCGTTACCTCGGTTTCCGCTATTTCACTGTCCAGTGTCATTGTATTTGTGTCCACAAAGCTCCCAGGAATGCACAGCGTTCCATACATCGACCTACAAGCTCAAGGGGTGCACAGATACATGTATTCATTCTTTCAGCATAACATGGAATGTTGACCACAACTCCCCAGGGGGACACATCAATGCCTGGCACGGATATGAGCAGGTAGAAAGAGCCCTTGCACACAACACAGCAGATCACACATTTCTTTTCTTTTTCCAAACTCTATTTAACTTGTTTGCAGTGGGTTACGCGTAGACCGTCTCTTCACACATGTTTTCTTGTTATTGTTCATACATTCTATGCTACATTCCTATCATTACCCTTGTTTATAACATTTGTACTACATGGTTCATGCTGGTTTTGCCTTCATGATACGTTAACAATACAGTATTTTGTTGACATGTTTCAGCGTCTAGTTTTGCAGATTGTTCATGTGTTCCCGGTACGGGCCCCATATATCTTTTGGTCCGCTAGATGTTACCACAGTACACACATCCCTCTTCCCTGTCATTGGCATACGTCAACTCCTTAAGCCAGTTCTAAATTGTCGGTCCTGCATTTTACTTCCATTTAGGTAAAATACATTTTTTGGCTATTACACACCGCATGTTGAAGAGTCAACATATTGTTATTTTTGCTTTCCCTATATCCCCGAATAGGTACTTTAGGGGAAGAAGTATTGGGGGTATATTAGTTATGTCGTGCAGCACCACCGCAACTTGTTGTCAAACGTCCTTAATCGAAGGGCAGCACCAAAACATGTGAATGGTATCTGCATCCTCATTCCCACATTTCGGACACTTATGGATATTATTGGGGTAAAATCGTGAGGTCTGCACCGGTGTGTAATGAAGTCTGTTCAACACTTTAAATTGTATTAATCGAAGTCGTGCATTTGGTGAGACTTCTTTAGTGAGGTTACAGAATTTCTGCCATTTAGTATGGTCTATTGTGTTTTCGGTATCTCTCTCCCATTTTAGTCTTGTTGTATTATGTTGGTCTTTCCCATTTTGCACTTTGGCTTATATCCTTGCTAGTAGACCCTTTTTACCATCTCCCAGCATTACCATTTCAATACATTTGCTTGGTTCAGGTTCTTGTGGGAACGATGGCCATTTCTTATTAACAGCTGCCCGCATACAATAATATTGCAGCAACCGTTCTGGGTTGTTCCCTAGGTTAGTTTTAAATTCTTCTATTGTGACGAATCTGCCCCCGAGTAGAGGTCACCAAGTTTAAGTTCCCTGCCCGGGTGCCATGATGCTTGGATAACTGCATCAAGTGAGGGGGGAGATCTGGGCAATTCTATATTGGGATGCTGTTGCAGTATGGATTGTTTGTGCCCAGCCTGTCATTTATTCACCTCCATGAGCCCACTCTAGGGCGCACTGGATCGTACGGGCATGAATCTACATAACACTCAATGAATATGACTGATTTGTGATCGATCAAGGATGCCCCATAAGCCTCCAATTTCTTGTGTGGAGCTTCACTATGTGGTCCATAACAATACCTTGCGTAATGCGCCTGAGCTGCCAAGTAGTATAACTCGAAGTCTGGGGCAGCCAGGCCGCCCCTGTTATATGGTTCGGTAAAGGATTCCCATTTCATGTGGGATGTTCCACCCCCCACACAAATTGCACTGCCAGTGTTCGTAATTTGGTAAAAAACCTCCGCCCTGGCCATATCGGGATAGTTTTAAAAAGGTACAATAATTTGGGTACTACCACCATTTTCAGAGGTGTCATTCTGCCATACAGTGAGATGGGATGTTTGGCATACAGGTCTAATTTATGTTCTAAGTGTATTTAAATATTCTTCACGATTTGTTTCAAACAGTAGTTTGCGTGTTCTTGGCACCATTAACCCCAAGTATTTAACTGTGCTTTGTGCCCACTGCAATCAATGCAGGGCCACCGGTTCTGTAGTGTTCTCTCTTAGAGGGAATAGTTCTGACTTTACTGTGTTAACCCTGTAACCAGAGTGTTGTGTGAATTCTCGGATCTCCTCCAGCACTGGCTAAATTTTGTCCTTAGGGTTTGTAAGATACAAAAGGGTGTTGTCCGCACATAATGGGATTACCTTCGGGGGGCCCTGTGTATATATTTCCCTGTGGCCGTGGAACTTTCTGATCCGGCTTGCTAACGGCTCTATGGTCAGTTCGAACAGTAGGGGAGAGAAGGGACACCCCTGTCGTGTGCCTCTCGCGAGCACAATGGGGGTAGAGTAGTTCCGGTTCGTGTGTACTCTGCCCTTTGGGTCGGTGTACAATAATTGTACATAGTTTATGAATCCGCCCCCCAAGCCAAAGCGTCTCAACACTCCGAATAGGAATGCTTTTTCGGTGATTAATATGACTGCCACGGCGGACACTCCCGGGTTCAACTGAGCCATCGTTACAAATAGTCGGCACAGATTAAAGGTGGTCGATCTCCCAGGAATGAAGATTGATTGGTCTGGGTGTACTATACTAGTCATGTATGGGAGAAGCCTTTTCGCCATGATTTGCAAATATTTTTGCGTCTGCGTTTATCAATGAGAGTGGACGATATGAGGACATCTCGTGTCTGCCAGGTTTCAAAAGAACCGTTATGACTGCCTCCGTAAGTGAGGGTGGGAGCCTGCCAGTACTGCACGATTCCTCCCATACTTTTAGTAGTCGCAGAGCAAGGACATATTTATATGTTTTATAAAGTTCGATTCCCAGTCCGTCCAGGCCAAGGGCTATATACTGGATGCAGTAGATAATATAGCATCAGTTATTTCTTCAAGGTTACTGGGCTATTCAGTTTCTCTCTTGCCTCATGGTCCAGATTGGGTAAAGAGGTCTCTTCAAGGTATCTGTCTACTTCTTTGGATACTGTATCCAAGTTGGCGTACAGGTTTTGATAATAGTTCATAAACATCATGTTTATTTCTCCTGTTTTCATAGTATGGCTCCCATCCGGACTCGTAATGCCGGTGATATGTTGTATTTCCCTTTTTCTCCCCTGATTATTCCCGCTATGAGACGGTCCGGTTTGTCCCCTTCACCGTATCTTTGGGCTTGTGTTTGCCTAACTATAAATAGGACTTTGCGTTCCGCTAAGTCCTGGAATTTTAGAAGGTTGCCCTTAATCAGTCCCACAAGTGCTCTGTCCCTGGACTCACCATATTCATTCTCCAGTTTCTTAAGAGATTCCTCCAAGTCGCCCAGTTCCCTGTACGTGTTTATAAGTATACCTGCCATACAGGCCATCATCATGCCACCGAACCACGCTTTAAATGATTCCCATATATTATCATATTTCACCACAGACCCTTTCTTATTCTCAAAGAAGGCTTCCACTTCTACTCTCAGGGCTTCGGCCAATGTGGTTTCCGTAAGCGCTGACGGGGCCTTTCTCCATAATGGCCAGGATTTTGTTTCAGGTACTAGCTACACCTGGATCACCACGGGTGAGTGATCCGACCAGGTGCGCGGTAGTATGGTGGAGCTATAGGATTTATCTAACCACGTTTCCCTTATTAACCAGAAGTAGATTCTAGATAGCGCCTCATGTACTGTGGAGCAGTATGTAAATTCTGCTTTGTCTGGGTGTTCCTCCCTCCAAGCATCAATCAGTGTGTGCTGTGTCATAATCTGATGTATCATCTGGGCTGCTCTCGTGTTGCCACAGTTTCTAGCATTAGATCTGTCTTTTGTGATGTCAAGTATTGTATTGAAATCAAACACCCTCCTCCCCCACAGCACTGGGATATCAGGTGCCTGCTCAATCAGTGTGGCCACGTGAATGTAGAATGTAGGGTCATCAATATTCGGCCCGTATGAATTCACTAATGTTATTGCTTCGTTTATAGTCTCTGTTACAATAACATATCGATCATCAGGGTCTATGTGGGTAAACCCAAGATTACAGTTTATGGATGCATGTATACATGTAATCACCCCTCTTACCTGTGATGAGTAACTAGTGTAGTAACTATGTTTACCCCATCTTGGTGCAATTTGTCTGTGCGTTATATCCAGGGCGTGAGTCTCCTGCAACATCACTATGTTGAGTGAGTGTCTTCCAAGAAAGCAAAGACCTTCCTGACTTTTATCAGGTTATTTAGCCTGCGCACATTCCATGATATCAATTAAAGACTGTCAGCCATTTCTGTCTGACGTGTCGAACATTTCTTTAATCGAGACAATGTACATACACTCTGTATTCCTCAATATGTCTGGTCAATCCTTTCACCCACGTGCAACTTTTCCCTCAAAATTTTGTATTCATAATGTTTGAGACCCAAAGGGCTCCACTCTCCCACCTCCTCAGTGTCACTGGAACTTGTTCAACTCCCCCCATCCCACCACCCTCACAATCTGCCCCAACCTGATGATGTATTGTCCCAAAAACCTTAGAAACTCAACGGGGCTCTGCATTGAATGCTACGTCCTCCTGACTCGGCTCCAATGTGCCCCATCTAGACTTCTATAACTTAATTCCTGCGTGCCTTGTTTCCGCACTGCCAAATGGATAATAGTATGAATCATAGCGCTGGTTCAGTCATTCTCATCTCCTCGGTCCATTCCGTCTCCCGGTGGGCCATTCGGTTCTTTATTCTGGCGAATCGGGGGGGCAGGTATGGAGGCCTCAACATAGGTAAGCGCTTCAGCCGGACTTTCAAAGAAATGAGCCCTGCCCCCATACTGAATCCTCAGTTTGGCGGGGAACATCAGAGAGTATGGTACTCAACAAGCTCTGAGGAGATGTTTAACCAGGTCATATGTTTTCCTTTGCGCCAGCACTCCAGCAGCGAAATCCAGGTAAATGTGTATGTTCCTTGATTCATAGCGCAATGTCCCCAATTCTCAAGAGTTTCAAGATTGCATCTCAGTCTCTATAGTTCAGCAGTCTCGCAATTATTGTATGCGGGGCGCGCCTGGGTGCAGCAGGGGGGCAAGTTTCCGATGCGCTCTTTCAACCTGGAATTGCGAGGAAAGCTTAGTGGGGTCAAATAGTGTTTTAAGAGGATTCTCCACAAAAGGCTCCCTTGGGCCTTTACACGCCGCTTCTGGTATCCCCTCAACCCAGATTTTGTTGCACCTGGATCTTGACTCTAGGTCATCACATTTATTCTTCGTCCTGTTGAGTTTTGTTTTTATAGATGCTATATCATGGCCGTGTCGGTCGAGTGGTACTGACCCTTGTTTCCATCTCATTGATACGGCCGCTCTCTTTCTCGAGTTTCTATTTCAGGGATCCCATTGTGGTAACAATGTCATCAAGCTTAACATTAATCACCATAAATGCACTTTGCATAGTATGCAGAAGGTGATCTTCACATGTGCTGCCTTCCCTGGTCTCCCCCCAGCTTGTGTTGGGCTGGGTGGTTTTTTCCGGGGGCAAGGACTGGGGACCGGCAAATTAATCCACGGGCCCCTTCTTATTGGCTCCCTTCGTCGTGTTATCTGGGGATGCAATGGTCCGGATCCGCAGCGCAGGTCTGCCACCGGCTCCGGTCACCGGTTCTGGGTTCACAGTGTCCAGTAATAGTGAGGTTTTAGTGCACAGCGTTGTAGTTGAGTGGGCGTGTTACATTGATCCATTTTAATCGACCACCTCCTCTTCCACTATGGTTCGATAATAGTTGTGGAGCCCGAGCAGTGCCCTCTATCCAGAACTGTAGCCAATCTGGTGTACGATACTATATGTTGTTCCGGTATCACTAACAATTGGTGGAGGTGCTGCGGTTATATGGCTTTCAATTCTTTTAAAGTTTGGCATTGTCCGGGTGGAACCATTTCCAGACCTCTGTCTTAACCTGGTGCTATTAATATGTCTTGTTATCTGCACAAGGGTTATTTGCCACACTTCCAGTAGAGTTGCAATGACTATGTACGCTATTACCTTCCCAGTAGTATAAATGGGAACAAGTTCTATTATTGCCCCCTGTGAAGTTACGCAGTCAATGGCTTTGTTATGATTCAGTGAATAGTCTCATGCAGGCATTGTGCAGCTTACCCCGTTTCCTTTACCGGATTCTGGATCGAATGCTGGTTGATGTGGTTGGCCCTGTGTGGGCTTACCCTGTCAGAGCTGGTTGTGCCCCCACGTGCACGCAGGCCGTCGAGAATGATGCCAGTAAACCTGCTTCATCTCTCCAGGCTGAAGAGAGGACTGCCGGATCAGTGAATTGTATAGCCCAATTACTGATAGCTCCAACAGGAGCATATTCGGTAGCCTGGTGTGTAGGTTATGGCCAAATTCAGTTATTTTCTTTACATGTGCGGCTCTCTAGCCAGCACAGAATGTTCTGTGGTGCAAGTTGTTCAATTAAAGGGTCCAAAACCAGGCGGGAGAAAGTGCTGTTGCGTGGGAGCCGGGCCGTATTCTGGTGAGCTATGCCCGGGAACAGGTCATGGCTTCCCTCCGGGCCCGCACCCCAAATCCAAGGGGGCCGTGGCTGCTGTATGTACGGGTGAAATGTTCTTGTTTATGGCGTTGCAGAGCCCTCCAACAGACCTTCCACCCAATCCGTTTTGGATAGCGCTTGTCTTCCAAGGGGGGACGGTTATACATTTGGGCTTCCTAAGTTCTGTCGGCTGCTCAGGATGACAATGGCTGGCTTCACCCTTGGTGGGGGTTAGGGCAGCAGAGACGCTCTCACCGGTTTTCAACTCTCGACGGGAGCCATCACCACCTTGCACCACTCCTCACTGGATCGTAGTATTCCATGGCAATATGTGGCTGCGAACGGCCTTGTGAGCTGCGAGGCAGGGCAGTGCTGCAGGGGTCTCTCCTCGTCCCAAAAGGACCTGCTGGATCTATTAAGGGCTCCAGTTCTCTTAGCCCGACACTACTCCACCGCCTCAGTTATTGCTTGTGCAGTTCTTCGAGGCTAGGATTTCCTCGGATCTGACTTTTCCGTGGCTCAGCTCCACAAGTCTCAACCGGAGTCAGTTTCTCCATTCCTCGGGCTGTTACATCCACCACAGTTGCCGCGCCACCGCGCCACTTTTCAGATGTTGATATCTACGGTGTTATGAGGCCGAAGGGACTCGAAACTTGCCCGCAGGCACACGGTCTCGTCCTTACACGAAATCGTTGTTCCAAGTTGCAAGTTGCTTAATGAGGCATGAACAAGGATTTATTGGCACTAGGATTGTAGATGGGGCCAGAGCCGCGCAATCAGGTGGACATTAGGTTCGGCTGCTCAACAGCGCCCCCCCAGATCACACATTTCTAATGCACATTGTCAAAATCTGAATGTCTGTTAACAGTCTTGCAACACAAAACAAAAAGTGAAACTAACAATGGACTCCAGATAACCCTGTCATTGAAAGGAGGAGTTCCAAAAGACAGTTATGTGGAATGTGGCCCAAGCTTTGAATGTCCAAAATACTGCACATCGTCAGTTACACCCACCTGCAATGGCTACAGTATCTGGCCAAGTATCCACTAGTGCATGAACAGGGCACTGGGCCGGCAGGAAGCCCTCGAGGAGTGCATAGGCCATGAATTTTGTAGAAGCCATGCTACACGTGTCACATTTGCAGAATCCATCAACAATCCAGGGGAAGATGATCCAGGGGGAACAACATAGACAGGGCCTTAGATATTCAAAAACACTTCTTGCAGTCCCTGCTTCTAGAGGGAGCAACATGTTCTGTTTGAGAGGCAACAGACAATGAATGGGCTTCCCTCCCCCAATCACTACACATGATCAACCCACTTCAGGATCTTATTGAAGATGAACACATTTCGGAAATAATCCTGCTCCACGGCTGAGCCCTATACACATGTATAAAGCCCTTTGCCTAACAAACTCATGAAAGCCATCTTCTACAACACAAAACAGGCCTCTTCACAGAGCATGGCAGTGCGGGGGCAGTAACATGATACCCTTTGCAATGAGAACTTGCTCCCTGACAGCGGAGCGTGGATGTTTGCTCTGTAGAACCAGTCTTTTGTGTCGTGAATAATCCAGCCTTACTCATTCCGCAAACAAAACGAACATGAAAGAGTTGCAACAGATGCAAAAACAGGTACGTGCAGGAACAAGCACCCACACCTGGGAAAGGACACTACAAGGGTGGGGCTGTGGGAGAAGAGCGTCAACAGTGGAAAAGATAAGTGAGCGGAGGGAGCACGGACAATGAAAACAGTGAGAGTGAGAAAAGTGCAGTTTTTAGGGCTTGCCAGCAGATATCATGCACCGAGTGTAAGGAGGTATATAGCATACCCCACCATAGTTGCTGCCCGCAGCCGGACACTCTGAGGGCCCAAAATTCCCCCACCCCCCTACAATAACTGGATGCGGGTAGAACAGGGAGGGGGGACCTCTTCAAACTGGTGGGCTCGGGGATAAGAAGAAGGGAGGGAGTCACAAGATGGAAAAGGGGGTGTGGGGGCGGCATGGACACATCCCCTACCTCAGGTTTATAAGCACGGTGAGGTTGGGGAAACGGCCTCATTCACCTGAGAACCTGAAGGAAGAAGCAAATCTGCCTGCCCACCCACACTATATAGCACAAATGGAGAATTGTTGAATGTACTAATCTATGTCTCAATTTTACAGCTGTGTTGTCGCGGTGGAGGTACATGGTGCTCCAGGCTAGTCGGCCTGCGGGAATCCACAAGGGACTGGCAGTGTCTGAATTGTCGGCAGCGGAGTGCTTAACTCAGCAAGCCAGGGGGAAAGGGGGACGGTACATGCGGGTGGTGGGGAAGGAAGGGAGGTGGATAGGTGCAAGGATCAAGGCTGGCGGTGGACTAAGCTACGAGTGGTAGGAGCTGGGGAGGCACAAGGGAACAGGGCGCAGGGGGATTAGTTAGTCGGGAAAAAGGGGGAAGGGGAGGACACAAGTACGGAAAGTGGTGCAGCTACTCAGGGAATTGCCAGAGGACTAGTGGCTGAGTACCAGGGGGGAGTAAAAGGGGAGGAGAGTGGGGGGGACAACCCCAGAGGAAACGAGGGACAGCCAACAGGGTAAGGGAAGGGGGCAAGTGGAACGGGGAATGAAGGAGGACAGAAACTTAATGGGGGAGCAACAAAGAGGGGAGTCACAGAAGCGACGGGGAGCAAGTAGTAGGCCTGGAGACCGGGTGGAAGGGGCAGAGGTCAGGTACTTAGAGAGGAGGGGGGAGGAGGCGAGAGAGTGGCAGGACCCCGGGGGCGAGGGAGAAGGTAGGTACCTGGAGGCGGAGGCCAGGGTTTGGAAGGGGTTGGGCGAAGGGAAAGTTTAGAGCACGAACACCTGGACTACTGGGAGCGAGGGGGGGGGACAGGCGACAGAGGGGGAGTGGTTTAACGATCCTGCACCTGGGAGAGTAGTGGGAGTGGCACCGGCTACAAATTAAAGCCGGTGCCGAAAGGGGGAGTGTTCAAAGTACAAGTTTACAAGTGATACAGTGGAAAAGGAAAGTTGTCGGTGGCAGCTTCACTCACCAACAAGTTCCTACTAAGTTAAAGTGAAAAGTAACATCGTTGGTTCTGCTTACTGGATGCTGCTCACCATCAAGTTTGGTTTCCTGCTAAGTAAAGTGTAAAGTAATGGCATCAGTTCTGCTCAAGGGATGCTGCTTGCCATTAGAGTTTGATTTAAAGAGGAAAGTAACGGCTTTGGTTCCGCGGGACGGATGTTGCTCGCCACCGAGTGGGGAGTATAAGGGGTGCAGCTCAGAGCAGAATAACCTGATGCCGTATTACCAAGTGACAAGTAACGGAGCACCTGTAAGCTACCTCCTGCTTAATAAAGAAAGCAACTGCAACCTATACATCCACAACCTGAGTCAGTGTATTATTTAAGGGGAGGACGGGGGGGGATGTTATATGAAAAGGGAATGTGTGGAGAGCCGCAAGTTAAACAAATGAATGGGAAAACCAGGTAAAGACAGGGCCCGGGGAAGGCCGGAGTGGGGTGTTGCAGCAATGCTGTGGAAATACCATGAACAAATAACCAAATATTAATGAAAGCAAGAGGCTGTAAGTAGCCCACCTGCATTTTTCACTGCTATTCAGGCAGGATCCTGGATAAAGTCTGCGATACTGGTAACCCTCCCTACTAGTGATAGATATGATTCCAATACTAACTGAAAGTAGGTTAGCACATCCCTTGTGATGTTTCTGTTGGGGGACACCATAAGTGCCGCACAACAAAGTCTTGATATTTGATGATTCTGGATACTGTGTTTAGCTCTTAAGGTAAAAGTCCTTGATTAATGTCTGTTAGAGTCTTGTTTCTCAACAATGCTGGAGTGTGGGTTGATTCACAAGTTTGTGTCAACAAAAACGTGTTGTGGCTTAAATGCGCAGTTTCTTCTTCACCCTGCAACTAGGATGCACAGAGTGTCCATTTTATGTCCTTATCCCCCTTTTTTGCTTAGAGGAAATGTCCAATTTAAACCACAATTTGCTCAAGAGTTCTTTGTCTTGGCTTCGCTGCTCATGCATCCTTCTTCCTCGTCATGGATCTCGTCTGCACGTGCTGAGGTTCTTCCCCGTTGTCTGTAGTTTCTTCGCGGTGGTGTGCAGATAGAGGACTTTCTCCGATATAGGGCTTAATGTCATTGAAAAAAGTCCATGCTCCTTGCAGTTTTACAGCTGAAGGAGTGCAGTCCTCTACGATGAAAGGGCCATTGAATCTTGGCTCGTCCAACCTCTTCCTTGTGTGGTTTTTTACTACCACCACATCACCAGGAAAGACGAGTGGAACACGTAGACCTTGAACTGCATCTGTTTCAGTGTCCCCTGCTGTGTTTTGTGGTGCGCTGCACCCTTTTCGTCGTCGCTGCAGTTGGTCTGAAATTATAGTAAGACTGGATGTCATGCAGTTCAGATATTCTTGTAATTCGGATCCCAGGACCTCTTGGGTTGGCTGTGCATCACATCTAGCTCTGTCTCAGGGGGTTAGAGGAGTATTCATTCTCCTTCCTGTGACTATCTCGTGCGGCGTAAGATGATGGTCGGAGCCTGGTTGGTTCCGAAGTGCATACAATGCCAGTGGACGGCAGTGCAACCCTCCCCTCTTTAGAGTAAGCTTCAACTTGGCTATCCTTTCTTTTAACAAGCCGTTGAGCCTCTCACAGATACCATTACCATCCGGATGCTACGCCGATGAGAACTTGTGCTTTATACCAAGCAATAAGCCGATCTGTTCAAAAACTGCATTTACAAAATGAGCCCCATTGTCTGATCTCATCACCTCACACACCCCCCATCTAGGGAACACTTCCCTCACCAGAAATCTGGCTGCACAGGTAGAGTCTGGGTGTGTACATGGACCTGCTTCTTTCCATCTAGAGAATGGGCACACCACTACAATTAAGTACCTGTACTCGTTACACACTTGAATCATGTCAATGTAGTCGATATGCAAGTGCTGAAAAGGCCTATTTGGCCAGGAGATGACTCCTCTCACTACTTTTGATGTGTGCCCAGCGGTGAATTGCTGGCAGATTATGCAGTTCACCAAAAAGAATGCAACATGCTCTGCTAAATTCGGTATAAAACAGTCTTCTGCGAGCGTTGCTGCTAAATTTTCCTTTGACATATGTATGGGGTAATGCAATTGCTCCAATGCTATTTATAGTAGGGCTACAGGCATTACTGGTTTACCAGTGCTGTCCTGCTGCCACAATCCATCAGAGGGGTTTAAAGAACACCCTCGACGTTTCCACAGGTTCTTTTCGTCCTGCGGTGCCTCCCCTTGAAGCTCCATCAGTTGTGTCTGCCCCATATTACTATAGGCTTCGGGTGTGGTTCGTGCCACCATCATTCTCTCATGGGTACATGTCACTTCCACTTCCATGATTGTCTCACTTTTGGATGCCATACACTTGGCTTCTGTGTCTGCTGCATGGTTTCCGTGTGACACGAAATCTGTCCCTTTGGTTTGGGTGGCACATTTCACGACTGCTATGCCCACTGGGAGCTGTAGTGCATTGATCAGCCTGTCCAATAAGGCTGCTTGTTGCACTGGCGTGCTGTCCGCTCGGAGGTAGCTCCTCCTTTTCCAGCGTGCTAGTCCTGCGTGCACTGTGGACGTCAAATATGCGGAGTCACTGTACACTGTAGCTTCCTGGTCTGCGTGATTCTCAATGGCGAGTATCAACGCCAAAGATTCTGCAGCCTGTGCCAAATAATGCGATGGTATTCGTGCACTGGCGAGCACTTGGAATTCTCCGTTTGCTTTGTGTTTTATAACGGCAATGCCTCTATATCTTTGTCCGTCTTCTTGGTCGATTCTCGAGGAGCCGTCAATGAAAACGATCTTTCCTCCTGCCAGGGCATTTTCTCTCACCCTGGAGATTTCATCATAGAATTCTTCATAGATTGCACAGTCATGTATCGGCTCTCCTTCAGTGACTGGCTCTGCTATGAATGAAACTGGGTTCACTGTTTTACATCGAACTATTTTTATCGATGGATTAGATATGATCGCTTCATATGCAGAGGCTCTCTGAGATGTCAACGTGCCTTTAGGTTTCTCTAAAATAACGAACAGTGAATGTTCGACGTATAACGTCATGGAACATCCTATCACAATAGTGGTTGCCTTTTCTATGGTGAATGCTGCGGCAGCTAAACTTTGTTCGCATGGGAAGTGGCCTCTCATTACTGGGACTAGGATCCCACTATAGTATGCCAGGGGCTTGTATCCCAATGCAGTTTTTTGAGCGAGCACTGCCGTCATAACGTTGCCATCTGTGTGCGAAAACAGGTAGAATTCTGCTGCATAATTAGGAATTCCGAGTACTGGAGCTGTACAAATCGCTCTCTTGAGTTCAGCAAACCCTTTGTCCATTGCCTCAGACCATTCAATCTTTTACTTTGTCACCTAGGCTTTCTTTAGAGCCTGAAGCAAAGGCCTGGTTTATGAGCTGTAATCGAAGACCCATGCTCTAACATAGTTACATAGGTCTAGAAAGCTCTGCATTTGCTTTATCGTGTGTGGCTTAGCCGTGTTCAATATGGCTTCAGCCCTTTCTGGGGTCAACTTCTTGCCTTCATGTGAGATCAACTGGCCAATGTATAGCACCTCTTGTTAACAATAATGCAACTTTTCCTTGTCAACCTTATAACCTTTCTCAGCCAGTTTAGTCAATAGCCGAATAGAATCGCGTCTGCATTGTTCTTCCGTGGAGCTGCAGATCAGGATGTTGTCCACATATTGCAAGACAACACTTTCTAATGCAATGTTGCTTAGGTCCATCTGTAGGACTCTATTGAAAATGGACAGGGACTCACAGTACCCCTGTGGCAACCTCATGCTTTTCAGACGCATTTGTCTGAAAGTGAATGACGTCAGATCTTGAGAGTCACGGTGCAACGGGATTCAGAAAAAGGCATTTTTCAAGTCAATCACCGTCATATATTTTGCCTTGGTGGGTATATTACATAGGATTGTAGATGGATTAGGGACTAGAGGGAACTCAGCCTGAACAATATCATTTAATGCTCTTATATCTTGAATTAAACACCAAGACCCTCCCTTTGATTTCTTGACAGGATAAATCAGAGTATTACATGGTGACTCTGACGTCACCAAGATGCCCTGGTCCATCATGGCGGAAATTGTCTTCTCGATCCCCTCATCTGCCTCTCTAGACATGGGACACTATCGCGCTCTCGGTAAAATTGCTCCTGGTTTCAGTTTAATTTTCACTTCCCCCACTCCCTTCAGGAGGCCTACGTCATATGGTGCTGTAGTCCAAACTGAGACAAGCACTTGTCAACTAAGAAGGAATATTCTTTACCCCCTATGACTACATTCACCTTAGATTCCCTATTATAGTCTGGAGTAACTGATAGGATAGAGCACATGAAGGTTCCCAGTGAGCTGTCCTAGTTCATATATAAGTTCGGTCCACTGTACACTTGCGGATTCCCTCCACTCCCTGGGCTGCCTCCCCTTCCGGAGTTTGTGCCCTGAGACGATTGCGGTGGTGTCTGTTGAAATTGCCCTTGAGGCAAATTCCCCATGTTCAGGGTTTGAACCCCTTGTTGCGCACCCTGCTGCACGCCTGTTGCTTGCTGCTGCACTGTGTGGTTTTGCGCATTGCCCTGTTGTGAGATCACAGGTGGATTCGCTGTGCCTGCTCCAATTCCTTGGCTATTCTGCCACACTTCTTGACTTCTGCACGTGCGCGCCAAATGCCCCGTCATTCCACACAGCCAACATACTGGCGGTGGTCAGATTATTTGTCTGTTTGACATATCTGGGTTGCCCATTTGCACGTTTTGAAAGCCTCCTTGATTACTCTGGAAACCTCCTTGATTACTTTGCTAGCCTCTTCCTCTAAATCCCCTTCCCCTCGGGTACAGTCCTACGTTACCCTGGTTGTTCTGCTGTGGGTTAGCCACCTGTTGTGAGCTTTGTTCAGCTGGGCTAGTCAGCATGGCTCCTTCGAGAGCATACTTTGATAAATTATTTTGCACCAGCTTCGCTTCCTCACCCTTTCGTGTTGCCTCCTTTTTCCGATTCTTTTCTTGAAACAATCTACAGTAATGTGCGATAGTTAACTGTATTTCAGCCCAAGGTTTAGCCTCAACCCCTACCAATTTCTTGAGCTGTTTCTGATCTGGTTCTAGCAACCCTTGGTACAATATGTGGTAAAACACCGGTATAGATTTTGTCCAAGATTCATGCGTTTCGAGCACCCACACGTCTTGGAAATTCTAGATATAAATCAACGGATCTTCTGACTCCTTCATTTTGCAAGTCATTATAGCTCCCATATCGGAAGTGTCTGGGTACAGCACTCGTAGCACTTTCCATACTGCTGCTCTGCAATTATTAAATGGTGCTCCGTCGTGAACAGTGTTAATTATGGTTACCCCAGGGTACCCTGCCCGTGTCCACACATCGTCTGCTCTCTCATCAAGTATGGCAATCAGGAGACCTTTAATGTCCCCTATTGAGAGCGTGACACCACCTGTCATTTTTTCTAACTGGGGATCCACTTCCCGGCTCCCGATGTCAGCATTGGAAGCTTATTTTTTAGGTTTTCGTGATCCATGTGTGGCCATGGAATATATTGCGGTCTTGCTCCCCCCTTTTCTAGCAGCGGAAATTGGAATGCGCAGCCTTTTTTCTATTTCCCCATAGCTCTTCTGTCTATCGCTGGGGTAATATTCCCGCATCTCCGTCTGCCTGGCAATGTCCTCAACCTGTCTACATAGGCGGGTGCTGACACCCCCCTCTGACCATGGGGTGTTCCATCATGCCGGTCTGACTGTGTGGCAGACTCTGATGTCCTCGGTGCAGACTCACTAGCAACCGACCATCGTACCCCCTTGTCCCTTGGGAGCCGCTTTTCGTGCTGTCTCCCTTCTTCATTTGTCTCGTGCTCCCTTTACTCTCCGGAGTCGGACATTGATTGTTCCCACTTAACACAACTCCTTGTGTCATCATCATTTTTACTGATTTCTAGTCTGTCCAGGGACAGTTTCCTGCTCACTCTACTTCAGGTGGTATCCTCAGTGTCATATAGTGAGTGCTCTCCAGGCACTCGTCTTTCCTTTCCCCTTGGGGTATTTGTTCTAGCCCCATTTCGTCATATATCTTATCAATCGTTTCCCCGATGCTTCTGGTGTCGAAGTCATCTTCAATATTTGCCCCGGTCGTGCCTGGTACTGAGTCATACGCAGGGAAGAATTCTTCAATGTCTTCCCATTCTACAACAGGATTGGTTTTTTTAACTTCCTTCTCCAGATATTCGAGATTGAGTGCCCTCTGTCTACGTTTACGTTCTATGACATCATCACATTCTTTGCGCTTCCTCGCCTCTTCTCTGACTTTATCTTCTTCCCTTATCCTTTCATTTCTACATTCATTTTCCCTTCGAACTTCCTCATCCCTTCGTCTCCTTATCTTGTCACGTACTCTTTGCTCTTCTGCTAAACCTTACTGTTTCTGTCTGTCCAAGGCATAGACTGCTCTCTGTTTGCGATCGAGCTGTTTCTCTTGCTCTTTGCGATATAGCTGTTCACGCCTCAGTCTTATCCTCTCATCCCTTGACTCCTTGTCTTTCTCCTTTCTCTGCACCTCATCTAACCTCTCTATAGGTCTCACATCATCACTTCCTTTTCCATCGAGTTTCAACAATATCTGTCCTCCGATCCATTCGTCTTTTGCGAATGCTACCTCATCAGTTCTGCTTTCACCTTCTTTCCATTTCTTTCCCTCTCTCTCCTTATCGAGAGATGCACTAATCTGTACATGATCCTTCCTCACATCATCGCGTCTCTCCTTGTCCCTCGGGACTGCAGAGGTAAGAATCTGGTCCTGATCCTTCCCTCGGTTTTCGTCACTACTGTAAGTAGGTGACTCGTATGCAGGGTTGCTGTACCCTGTGGCTGCTTTAAGCTCCCTTAATGGGTAGAGTCCCTCAGGCTTACTTCCCTCGGTTTCTGTTTCAGGCTGGGCAGGTGGCACGGTAGGCGTCTCACCCCCCTCTGTGTATATGTTTAATATTCAGTCTGCCGGTGACTCTTCCTCCTTCGCCTGTTCGAACATTTTCCAAAGTTCTGGAACAGCGAGGCGTTTCTCTAGTTTTTTCCCTGTATATGTGGCATGCAAGTAAGTCGTCATGTGTTGTAAGACGGCTTTAGATAAAGACCCATTTTGTGGCCACAGCATAAACATCTTGTGGGCGGTGTCCTTAACCCACTCTGTGCTATATTTCTTAGGCTTGGGTGCATGTTTCAGCAGTTGCTTACATAAGTGTGCTAATGGTGTAATTTCTCCCATGCTTAAATCTGTTCTACTTTCCCTTTAGACACCACTTTTCAATGCTTCCGTGCAATTTTAACACTTGTCAATAATATGAGCGAGCACCAAACACTGCAAGCTCCAATCCAATTTTTTCCCGCCAAAACTTTTTTATCACCAATTTACACAAGAACATCAATCCATGTGCGATTCCCTCTCAACTATAGAATCGCGTAAAACCCCTATTTGATTTCAACCAATACAAGACAAAATTTCTTACATGTGACATACAACAGAACAGGTACAACAGACATTTGACGGACTAGACAGACACCAGCTGGACACAAATATCTCTGCCTTCTAATTAATACCCCGACATGGAGTTTAAACAAACTCCTTTTACAACGTCTTTAAACGTGGTCGTAGCCTAGTCGTCCCCTATTATGCGGGCTCTGAGTTCACGTTTCCTCTGACCGCTATATTAAAGCGCAGGAACAAGGCGAATCCTCTCTCTCCTAAGGTGTCTGCCCTGGAATACTCTCTCTCTTCTCGGGTGTCTACCCCGGTATTCTTTAATATCTCAGGTGTCCACCTTGGTATTCTTTACTATCTCAGGTGTCCACCCTGGTATTCTTTAATATCTCAATTATTCTCGAGTCATTATCCCTTTATATATATACAGTCTTCTTTACTTCTGACTATTTTGTTTATTCCACCCCCCTCCGTTACCTTTTCCCTTTCTTGTTCTAATGCCTATGACATTTGCCAAAGCATTTACTTTTTTGTTTCACTCACCGCTCACATGGTTCCTCTCTGGATCCTCGGGACCACCGCCTCCGTTACCGCCTTCTTTAGTCTTTCATCTGTTCCACTGCCCGTAGGAATGGAAGGTTTTCTGTTTATAAAACGGGTTCCTTCAGACTCACTGCAGATTTTAGATAGATTTATACTATCATTGTCCATGGGAAGCTTCACAGTCTACTCGGCCGAATGGCAAAGGACTTGTGATACTGCCGAAGACCTAGAGTTACTTTGTGTCGACGGTCAATAGGTGTCTTATTTTAATCAATAATCACTAATCAATAATCGATGGTCACAACCATCCTCTGCTACCAAGTGTACAAGAGGGCAGAGCGACCTCTGACGGGCCCATGGGATCAGAGCTCACCCTCAGGTACTGTAAGACGAGATATCTGCACCTTGAGGAGGATGGGGTGCAGGATTCTCTTACTCCAACACCAATCAATAAAGATAACTCAATGGTTTGGCAAAGGGAAGTCCGTTTAATGACAAGTACAAAAAATGGGGAAACATTAGGAAATCATCTGTGATGCGATCGCCCGTCTCGCTTCAACTTCCACAATCTTCATTCAAACAGCAATTTTTATAGGCAATATTCGTCATCATTGACGCGTAACACTCGAAAATGTTGTCATGCAAGTCTATTGGTTGGAAAAGGTAGCTTAAGTATAGGTACTATAACTGTATATGGTAACGGAGTGTGAGGATAACTCTTATCGAGTGGGCGTTTAGGCCCCTCCCTCTACATCACTCATGCTAGACGTCACTACAAGTACGACGTCTCATTGGTTCTACTAGCTATAGGACCCTAGATTACTTGGTCCATTGTGATTGGGTAGGTTACACCCCTAGGCATAAATCTCCACTTTAATTAGCAGCTTGCATAATGTTACCCAGATGCGGCTTGGCCCAATATTCACCTTGCCTCCCTTCCGTCAATCAGTACTTTAGGGCTATGTGTCAATTAGTTGGCTGAGGACGGCCTAAAAACTGTAGTTCTTATCAGGGAAGTTATGGCATCCTCTGGTTTTGGGTGACATCGGACGTTGGTACCTCTTCGCGCTTGGCTGTTCACGTGTCAGTACACCGTGAAGCTGCTTCATTTTCCATCTATTTGCGTATTTGATTCTCTTTTCAGCCTCGCCACCTGCCTGGGCCTCCTTATCTCGACCTTCACGGCAGGCTGCTATGCTCTTAAATTTCGATTCTTCGGAGTTGCGCTCTCCTCCCTTCCTTGGGTTGACCTCGAATTCCTAGGCATGAGCTACTTCTTGCTAAATTTCGATTCTGCTCTTTCGGCTGGCTTTGTGCTGGTATATGAATCCTGGCCTGTTTAGCCCCTACCATCCTGGGCTTAATTCTGCTTTCATGTAAAGTGGACTGCACTTATATAATGTGCTTCATTGAGGTAGATATATATATGTATATAGTTGGCGCTTGCCGCTCTATTCTTCTAATAAGCATAGCAAGCTGTACTGTTTTATTAGCTTCTTGCGTTACAAGCCTAAGTACAGGCGTTAGCTGGTTGCATATTTACATCCTGCTTCATGGTTGGGTTTCTTTATATTTTGACATCGTCTTAACTTCTATGTATGTGATGTCTTTATCCATGGTGTTTCGTTTTAGTGTGTTAACTTTTGGTTGTTGTTTGTTCATCTGTACGTCTGCCCGGGCCCTCGTGACGTCACCATTCACCTTCGATTAAGGCCCCTTGGGTCTCTTCTGGGACTGTCTGAAAGTAGTCTTCATGTCGTGTCAGCTGTTGGTACGGTTGTCTCAATGGGTACCGTGCTGCCCATGGTTGTCTGGTTATTGCCACTTCAACAGGTATTTCACTTCTGATGGGCACTGGGCAGAGCCCCAGTGTGGCTCTCTGTTGATTTATTTGCTCCTCATACATCACATATCTCAGCGAGTATGTTCCTGGTATTTCAAAATGGGTGGCTGGAGTGCAGGTCATATCTGGGACCTCCTCTACACTACTATCCTGCATCTTCAGGAGCAGTATCAATGATTCCTGCACATATCTTTATGTGTTACAATGGCTAACTTGTAGATCTTCTAATTCCAATGGATAGGTTGCCATTATAAATCTTCAAGCTCAATAGACAGGTTAAGATTACAAGGTGCAGCCCCAAGTGTCCACCTCTAGATCCATCCGGGTGCAGCACACTGCCCACCTTTCAATCCGTCTAACCTTCACAGATCTTCAAAGTGAAATACATGTGCTAACTGTGAGGAACCCGACCATCCGTTCAGTGGGTGTGCGCTCGCCTGGGCTTTTTTGAAATTTTAAATGAAATTGAATGATGGTAGATCAACCTCTGGAAAACACATGGGGCTAATCCGCACACATTTTCCTGTGCTCACTGCATGGCATATACATAGATCTGTGTACTCTGGGTGGACACAGCCTACAGAAGTCGTCCAGCCTGTCATATTAAGTTGGAATATGACAGCCAAAAGTACACCAAGGCATCTCAGAAGGGGGAGGGCAAAACCTTCCTCCTGCCATAGACAGCCTAATTAACTAACACAGACTCCATGCATCCGCCCTTTGCTTTGTTAGCTGCTGGTGGCAGTCACGCACACAGGAGATTGTTGGTGGGGACCCAGTATTGGTTCATTAAGGTAGGCTTAGTCTACACCAAGCACTGGGGCCCATTTGGCTTTGAAAGAGAGTTGAGCCCCTCTTTTGGGCAGATCCTCTGAAGACTTCGAAGGGAGTAACAAGTAGAACTCATTTGGACTTGGGCTGAAGTTACAGTCTGCCTTAGAGATTCCACCAGTGAAGAAAGGCCAAGATTTACAAAGAGGGAAGCAATATCCCTCCCCTAAACATCTCCCAAGGAACAGAGGGAGATATTGAATCAGGAGGACCTTCCAACAGCTCCAGAACCGATACCCAGCCAGCACACAGCATGCAATGCTAGGCTCTGCGAGCAAACTTGCTAGGTGGGAATTGTCAGAGAGTCGCTAAACCAAACCCAGGACAAGGCCGGTGCTTGCAACACTCTCCTCAGCTTTTGGCCTTCCGCCTTAAAGGACGACACAAGCCCAGTGAAGAAGCTAGGAGGAATGCATTGACAAAAATCAACCACTGACTGCCTTAAAGGACATTTTTGAGCCAGTTGAGCCCCTCGAGCTGCAACCGACTGCACCACTGACTGTTGTCACGTCGCAGTCGCTAACATCGTCCGAGATGCCTCGACCAGTGCTTCAGACCCACCAACCAGCACTAAGACAACCATTCCTGACCCAGAGCTGCCATTTAGGCCAGCCTGCAGCCGTCCATCCAGCCTCATTCGCTGACCTGCCTGCCGCCCGATACCCCAGCTGTCTCCTGTCTTGAACTCTCTCGCAGGAGCTGCAAAGCCCCCTTAAACCAACTCGACCCTGTCGAGCACCAAGAACTTCTACAAGCACAAGGTACACTGTGGTTCTGTCCCCCTGGTCCTTCTCCGAAGGCCACTAGTGACATTTCACAACCCATTGCTCCCTTTGTGTTGAAAGTATCCTTGAACTATTGCGATTAATTACTTTACCAACCACCCTCCTGTCAGTATCCAGAGTGCAAAACCTTTTCCTTCTTGAAACTGTCTGTCCTCTGCATTCCTTTACAGGGTGGTTTGTATTTTGTAGTGTGCTAGAACTGCCTGTTGTCATAATAATAAAGTGAATATTTGTACACAAATATTGACGGGACAGTCCCTTTTATCAATGGGTAATAATTGTATTTTTGCAACTAACCAATGATTCACAACCTTGTGGAGAGAAGCCTGCCGTGCCGTCCACGTTACCAAAATTGGACAAGGAGGTTTATAATTTGCTTGGGTTTCCAATCTGTTTGGATCCCTTCAAGTGTACTGAAGGTGTGGGGCTGATTGATGGTTTAGAAACCGATATTCATCCCCGCACCACTGGTGCCCCAGAAGTTGATTGTATGACAAACCATCCCAATCTCTTCTAGAGCAGTACTGAAATTATCTCAGAGTGAGTTGTGGTTGAGAGGTTTTTAAAAGCAGGCTGTTCTGATGTACCACATTCTATAGCAAAACGTGAGGCTTCCTATCATGCATTGATTCTTTATCTACTCGTCCAGCAGCAAAGACAAAAAACACTTTAAAGACATGTTTTATATATAACTTAAAAAAATGTACAAAGTACCTGAAATGGAGCTCCTAATGAGCTGGGGTTATGACTCCCAGAACAACCAATCACTATGTATTTATTTATTTTTCCATGTGTAGAGCGCACACAAACCTGTAGGCATCAGGGCACTTTTACCAGTTAAATGGGTCCCATGGAAGAGCAAAGGCATAGGTGCATTTTAACAATGATAACTACCAAACTATACGTACAAATGTTATCACAATGAGCTTACAGTCAAGATACATTGGTAGCGACAAAGCCAGAGTGGGGCAGGTTGGAAGGCGTTCCAATAGTTAGCAGCAAGAACTGGGAAGCTGGATCCTCCTGCTTTGATTCGTTTGAATTTAGGATGGACCACACCTATGGGAGTATGGGGCTCCTGTGGCCTGCTGGATTGAACTTTGTTGATATTCTGGGTTGGATAAGGTGGGGCTGAGTTCGAGAGGCATTTGTGGGTGAATGAGAGGGTTTTGAATATGATTCTTTCACTAATGGGTAGCCAGTCAGCGGTTCTACAGGCGGCAGAGATGTGCCTGCAAAGAGGACATTGCTGTAGTGAAGCCTGGCGCCCACCAATGCCCGGCCCATTTTTAGGAAGTTGTCTGTGGATAGGAAGGGTTTGGCGGCATTGAGTAATTTTGTTGTGTAAGATGCTGTAGAAGAGATGGTGCTTACTTGGTGTGTTAGGGAGAGGGTGGCATCAAGGTAGACTCCCAGTGTTTTTACTGAGGAGAAAGACAAGGATCACGGATCCGTCAATGTTGAAGTTGGAGTATTGAGAGTGAAGTGTTTGTAGTGCAGCTGATGGACCAACAATGAGAAGTTCTGTTTTCTCATTGTTGAGGCATAAGCCATGGGTTGCCATCCAGGCTTGGATGGTGGCATAAGTGGAGCTGAGAGAGGTTCAATCTATGTGGTAGGTACCTGAGAGTGGGATGAGAATCTGTGTGTCGTCAGCATAGGTAGTATAAGCTATGCCGAGCGAGTCCTGGTGGTCAAAGAGGGGCTTAGTAAAGATTTTATAGAGCCTGGGTGAGACACACGATCCTTGGGGGACCCCACAGTTAATGGGGGATGGAGAGGCGCAAGCGCTGTCAGAGAAGACTTTCATCACTCTCCCTTTGAAGAAGCAGGCTATCTAGGTGGCAGCTTCCTGTGAGAAGGCGGAAGCGGAGGTGAGGTGGTGACATAGGATGGTATGTCTGACTAAGTCGAAGGCTGCAGACAGATCGAGGAGAAGGAGCATAGCCAACTTACTTTCATTTCTGATGGAGTCCCGCTGGATTTTTAGGTCCAAGAATGCAGGCTCCATACCATGGCCAGAGCGAAAGCCCGATTGGCGAATGCCTAGGATCTGGTTGGTTTCTAGATGGCGTTGAATTTGTTGGTAGGCTGCTCTGCTGAGGATTTTAAGGAGGAACGGTACAGTGGTGATGGGGCGGTAGTTATTTGCGATGGTTGGGTCGAGTGTGGGTTTCTTTAATAAAGGGAGGACCCATGCTTCCTTGAGGCATGTGGGTACTATGACAGAGTTAAAGGAGGCATTGATAAAAGCTGTGGTGAATGGGGCAAGTTCATGGGAGCAATCTTTGATTAGAGTTGCCGGGCAGATATCCCTCTTGCATCTAGAAGGCTTTAGGCTCAGTAGGATGTGGCACGTTTCTTGTGTAGTGACCTTATTAAAGCTGAACAATGGGGCATCTGGGCATGTGAGATGGGCAAAGGCTGTTGCAAAATGCAAGCCCTCCCCCACTTTTATCGTACCGATTTTGTGCAGTAAGGCGGTCTGTATGACGTTATACCATGTCGAGTCCTTGAGGATCATAGAGACTTGGGGAATTGGGGTTTTTAATTCTTTGAGAATAGCGAATAGTTCTTTTGAATCAGAATTGGCATTGGCAATTCCTGTATTAAGGGCGGCGACCTTGGCATGTAAATTTACATTTTTATACATCTTGGACTGGTTAGAGAAGGCATGCTTGGACGATACAGAGGGGTTGTTTTTCCAGCTTGACTCGGCACGTCTTTTTTCTGCTCTGAGGGTAGAGAGTTCTTGGGTGTACCTGTTGTTGGTGTGGATGGCTGGTTTAGCTCTTTTAGCAACTAAGGGCACAATGGTGTCAATGGCGTTGGAAAGGGTGGAGGCCTACTGTTGCACTAGGACCTCAAGGAACACTACAGTTCCCAGCACATAAAGGTCCTTGTCATGAGTCCTTCTTCTTCTTTGCTGCTCGTCACAGCAGATAAGTATTTGCAGTGTTCCCTCATTGCTGCGTAATCGTTTTGCTCTTTCTGTGCTTTAAGTACTATTATGTTACTGCTTTGCTTGAATTCACCGTTATGTTACTGTGTAGCTGTTTGTGTGCTACAGTAGGGTACTGTTATCGTCTACTAAACTGGCGACCTGGGTTCAATGCCCAAACCAGACAAAAATATGTATAACAATAAATTAAGCTGCAAATGCTCGTTGTTGTGAGGTCAATAAATTAACGAGGCGGCTGCCCCGTTCAGCATGTTAGCTGCATTTCGTTTCTATGGTGTTAATCCCCCTTTCCAAGGGCTGGCACAGGGGATAGTGGTCCGGCAGCCCAAGTTATCGGCCCGAGCAAAGCGAGGGCAGATAACAAGGGCACCGGGTCGTTACTTCATGTTCTCCAGCACTTGGAACGGGGGATTAAGGCTATTAGCACGCCGGGATGCCAAAGCGGTAACCTGGGGTGCTAATAAAAGTATGTTCCTTCATTCAACGGCACGCGCGCGTCCCTTTGAACAAAGGAAAATACTTTTCCAAGAAGACCACCATGGAAAGGGAAGTCAGGGCGCCATACGAAGCCCCTCTTAACTTTCCAGGGTGCCTAAGGGTGCCGAGAAGAAGGAGCGGCTGCAGCCGCGGCACTAGCTGCTACAGAAATGAGGTAAGTGGGGAAAAAAGGGGGACGGAGGGTGGGGGAAGATGGTGTTGGGAGAACCGGCTGTCAGGTGTCATGGAACGGGGGCTCAGATCACTGTTTTCAGCCCACGTTCCTAGCCACCTGATTGGTTGCCACCACCCCCCCCCCCCCCACCAGGATGCTAATGGAGAATAAAACCCTTGAGGTTTAGAGTCTTTGGCTGCGTTTCTCCAGAGCAGTGATGCGATTCAGCTACTCTATTAAACGGGCTCACAGCGCAGGTGTAATATATTTGTAGGACACATTTACAACGGCTGCGGTGCTCCTGCACAATGATAGAGTTATCCAAGTAATAGTGTTGGACATTTAACCTCTCTAGTTCGGTGGGCAGCTAAGCAGATGGCAATTACAATATCTTGACTCAGATGAACAAGTAGGTACAAAAGTGAGAGCGTCTTATTAAGGAATCAGATATGATATAGTAACACATGGCTTGTAGTCATTATCCTTGGGGTCATCTGTAGTTCACCCCAACAAGGGGTACATGTCACTACAATGTGGCTTTGAACTTGCATAATAGGAAGCGTCCGGTCTTGCCATAGAATGGCTAATCCTCCTCACTATCGTGAGTAGGGGTTTAGATTCTATTAAAGACACAGAGGTGAGTATTATCCCTCCCCCCCCCGGGGGGCGGAGGGGTGGCAATTTTTTTCTCCATTCTTGAGTGGGTTTGCTGAGGGGGATGTAGAGGTTGAACAATTGTAAAGTGACGCAGGTCACTGGTAATTTCCCTTTTGTTATCACAACTTAATAAACTTATCTCATATGTTGGCTGTTCAGAGTGCATAATTTCTCCAGAAAGTAAATTTCCTTTTGTCTTTCGTTTAGGAATGATTTGGACATATTTCTTGAGCATTTTCACTCCCAGGGGTATATTCCAATCTGTTATTGTAATGTCTGCAGTGGACACAGTGCTTGTATCAAACATGTATCATTCATTTGCTATTAGCGTATAATTTCCTACATGCCTTAAGGCAATACCGGAAAGTATTTTATCATGGATAGGATTTTTGACAGCACTAAGGAAGAGGTAGAGGGACTCATGACAAGGACCTTTATGTGCTGGGACCTGTAGTGATTGGTTGTTCTAGGAGTCATGACCCCAGCTCAGTTTCTTTGTGAATCGTTTAATGCAAATTATATTAAAAATGTCTTTAAAGTGTATTTTTTCTTTGATGCTGGATGAGTAGATAAACAAGTTAATGCATAATACTTGCTGCCGTGTCTTTAATAGAATCTAAACCCCTACTCATGATAGCAAGGGGGAACTGAAGGGCAATGCCGGGATTCAGTCAAAACATCTGGCATTTCCCCAGGCAATCCGCCCGACCAATGCATTTCAGCCTGCCATGTCATTACAGAAGGGAATAAAACTTATGTAAATCGGTCTTGGCCCCACCCCAAAAGAGGCAGTCCATCCGGAATATGTCTGGGATTGTTTGTGGTCTCGTGCAGAAGAGATGCAACAAAGCAGTCCGGGCTGGATAGCCTCTTTTGGGGTGTGACCAAGCATATATATGGTCCAATTTTGAATTAGTACATAAACGCAGGTTGCCTTTCTGAGACCGTATGGAGTGAATATGTCTCTTTCGTTTGCAAGAAAATAAAAAAATACTGATTTAGAAAGACCGCTCTGAGAACACTCAGAGCTGTCTTTCTAAATCTTAACTGTCACGCCCCTGCCACACACGAGTGCCCGCAAAGTGTGAGACAGGAGGGAAGGGCAGGGAAAGACAGTTATGAGGTGTTTGTGTGCCTGTGTGTATGCTGTGTGTTTTTAGTGGGGAGGGAGCTGGGGAGAAAGTGTGTGTCTGTGTGTGTTTTGGTATATTTGTATGTGAGTTTGTTTGCTGGGGGGTCGGTGAAGAATGTTTCATGGGTGGGCGTGAGGGGGCGGGTGAGCGGGTGCATGTGTGTAATTGTGTCTACGTTTTGCTGGAGGAAACGGGGTCTTGTGGGTGATACCCCCCCCCCAAATAGTGATTACTCTGTATTTTAAAGGATGGACAAACTCGGCCAAAATAAGTCAGTGTTTTTGTATGCAGTCCTTTAAAATTCGGAATAAGCATATGGAACCTTCTGAGACATGGCAGAAAGATGATTCAACGCCAGTCCTCGTAGATCTGTGGCCCCCCACCAAACTACAAAGTTCTTATAGTCAACCGACCTGTTGGCTTAAGTAAGGATTGGTGGTCATATCTGGCCCACAAACCTGCACTAAACCTTTTCCCTGCAAGGACATTTTAGGTAGCGAACAACTCCTCTTTTCTTGCATCCAGCGCCCTGCCCACTGCAACTAGGTACTTCCTTTTGGAATATAGGCCCCCCACTCCTGATACTTGTTTTTCTAATTTATTCCAGATTTAATTGCTGAACTTTTCACAGAATATCATGAACGTACAATACTTGATGACTTGACCCCAAGCAGACACTCTGGACTCTCTGCCACTGAGAAATTATTTTAATGACTAAGAAGATCTGTCACTCCCTCAAGAGATTAAAGAGTCCTCTCCTTCAGCACACAGTGGATTTAATTTTTGCCCCAAATTACAACTTACCTTTCCATTCTCCATACCCACTCTCTTGGACAGACCATCTTGCCCTCAAGCTTCACTTTCTTAATACTCAAGATACAACCTAAGACTCTATCCCACTTCCGGAAGGTTTTGGGGGCCCCTGAAGTAGGCTAGATATTCCTGTCTTTGTAAAGTCTGCTAATTCCACTACAATAAAGTCAGGTGTTTCTGAATATGATCACTTTGTAGAAATTTTTAAGGATGGCCTTAATACTCTAATGGCTGAAACAATAAACCTCAGTTATTTGTTTAAAAAAAGAACAGGATTCCTGGTTCACACAGGAGCTGAATAATTGAAAAAAAGAAAAGTTATATTCTTCAGAGAGCTTTGGAAATCACCCACGTTTCCTCTGTGAAACTCAGGTGGCCGTGGATGGCCATCGCTTTCGGATCCTGACCCTGGGTGTGGACAAGCGAGGGAAGATCACTTGGGTAGCACATGAACCTAGTCAGATCTTTAGTTCATACCCATATGGAGAAGGATCAATACCAGCAGAAGCTTTCATATGATAAAAAAATAAACTGATGAACATTTTCAGTGGGTGAAAAAGTTCTGGTTCTTTTGCATAGATTTTAGACAAGTTAACACTCTCTCAACCTTTGATGCATATCCCATGCCTCGTATAGATGACCTGATAGACAAATTGGGGAATGCCGTTTTCTTGTCAACATTAGATTTAACTAAGGGATACTGGCAGGGTCCCTTACATAACCCAGACAAAGAAAAAACAGCCTTTTCAACACTGATAGGACCATTACAATTCAAGGTCCTACCCTTAGGTTAACATGGTGCACCAGCTACTTTCCAAAGGCTAATGGATGGGATTGTACAACCCCATTCTGATTTCTGTGGGCGTACATTGATATTATTATCTGTAGCCACACATGGGAAGACCATCTCTATCATCTCTACACCATTATGAGAGCCCTACGAAAAGCGGGGCTAACAGCTAATGCTAGAAAATGTAAGCTAGCTCAGATCGGCTGTAAAATATCTAGGCTTTTTTGTAGGAAATGGTAGTAAACAGCCTCACCTAGAGAATGTAAAAGCTGTTCTAAATGCACCAACACCTACAACCAAACAAGACCTTAGTGCATTGTTGGGTCTTATTGGGTATTACCGCAGGTTTGTCCCTAATTTCTCAGAAAAAACATCTCGACTGCTTGAGGAGCTAAAAAACAGCGAACCTCAAAAGATTAGCTGGACTGATTAGGGTGAAGTCTGTTACAACAGTTTAAAACAAACTTTATGCCAAAATCCTGTATTGAAAGTGGCAGAATTCTCAAAAGAGTTTATACTCCAAACTGATGCCTCCCTGACCAGACTGGGGACTGTATTGTCGCAGATACACGGCGGCTTAGAACATCCTGTATTATATGGCAGTCGAAAATGATTTCCCAGATAGAAGAACTATTCAGTGTTGGAATTGGAAGCATTAGCCATCAAATGGGACATCCTTTATCTCAAATATTAACATCCTAGGAAGAAAATTCATCCTAGTCACTGACCATTTGCCTCTTGTCTGGTTAAGTCAGTGAAAGGAATCCAACCCACGTGTTATGCGATGGTTTCCGGACTTACAGCCATACTGCTTCACAGTAAAATATCGGAAAGGTAAAGATCAGAGCAACTTGGATTTCCTTTCACGGTTCTCCTGTGAAACAGATTCGTCCACATCGCGTAGGTGATGGGTATGTGAAAAACCAGAGTGTTTTTCACAGCCTAGTCCCTGGGGATCCCATACTCAGGTGGCCAGGGTATGGCCATCGCTTTTGGATCCCGACCGTGGGGTAGGATAAGCAAGGGAGAATCACCTGGGCAGTGGGTCCTCGGGGAGTGGAGGTGAAGCACCTGATGGTGAGACATGGTATCCCCCCTTTTCTCCAACCCATTTAACCCCTATCCCTGCTTATTTTATGGGAAACTACAACTCCCATAATTCCTCCCCACTTCACATTGACTACACTTCTGAGCCAAGGAAGATGGGGAATGAGGCCAGGAGGATTACCTCTACTGACTTGCAATGGCTCTGTCTTTCTAATGAGATCAGGCAGAGTCAGGCACGTAACATGAATTACATACACCTGCCACTTGTTAACACTCCCTGTCAGGCACACTCTGAGTGCGGCTGGGTGTGAGAAGGAACAGCTCTTTTGGGGCTGATGCGAGCCAGGCTATGGAAGTTGGAAGGCCAAGGGGCTGATCTGCTGCTGAGGAGAACGAGAGAGAGCCAGGCGAGAATTCCATCCTTTCTGGAAGCACGACCGAAAACGAGTGAGCACAAAAGAGAAACCTTCAAAGTGCATCCAGGCAGCCGGCTACCCTCCTGGGTGAACAACGGAGTTGGGGAGGAGCAGTGGAGGCCTTGGTAATGGCCTTGACTGCTATGGAAAAATCATTGAAGATAAGCACACACAGTTATTGAAGGCAAACAAAAGCCTGGTTTGTGTTAAGAGCAAAAAAGGCAACCTGAGTAAACTACAAAACAAAGGTTTCCGAAACTTGCATCTATTGTGTCTGTGTCTACTGTTGATACCATCCCTTCCTTACATCTCCATGAATCTTAATTGTTTGTGCGCAAAAGACAATAGAAACATGATATTATGCAGGCGAAAAACCCCATATCTTACCATAATAGTGTTTCTTTTTTACTTTTTCCTCAAAATAATTGTGAATGTCGTCACAGTGTGCCAGTATTGGGAGGCTGTTATTTTGAATGGAAGGAGGCAAGCAAGACCATAGAGATTTTTCTGAATAGTCTCTCTTGTATCTACTCTCAGAACTTTGGCTATGAGAAGTTAGTCCCTCCTCACCTGATAGCCTTAGTTCAGTCTTCTCTCGCTGAGATGTATTAGAAGTCTTCTTCCTTTCCTTCTCCTTCTTCTTCCGTGAACACAACTTCTCTTTGTAGAGGTAAGTGCAGAGGAGCAGCTGCATGCCTCTGCAGGAAATTCCGCCCACTACCTTCTATATGTTGGAAGCCTGAGATTGTGCCGTGTTTGACACCAGCAGTTGTTCCAATACTGCAGCGTATATTCGGAAGACGGTACACATTGAGACAACCCTATCAAAGGTATGCCCGAAGGGACGATAATCTGAGGGAGGAACTCCCTGAAGGAATATGAAAAAGAGTAAAGAAAGAAGTCTGTGACGTCATAAGAGAGTATGAACGACGTCTCAGGATATTGGCTGAAGAGGATGTATGTATCCTACATAAATGAATGACGAAGAAAAGAGTCAAGTGACATCTTTTATATGAAAAAGAAGATTACACGTGCACGAAGTACTGAAGAGAATTAACTGTTCAATAATTGTACGGAAGCTGAAACGCAAGGTAGACTAAGTCATCATAGAAGCTGGCTATATGTAGTGAATAGAATGCAGGTGGAGCCTCCGTTGTATAGGAGCTGGACATCGGTATCATGAATTTTAGTAAGCCAGGACCCACGAAGAAGAAAGGGAGAATTGTATTGCAGCAAGTATAAGCTGAAATTGTGGAGCTGCATGGCAAGGTTGTGTGACCTGGAGTCAAGACTGAAGCAGCCAAGTTCGGCTATCTATTCTGGAAAGGAGTGAACGTGCAAAGGATGAATCATCCCTTGCTACGGTGCAGAGAAAGAACACCAAGAGTGCCATGTTTTATTCATTTATAGCATTTAAGACCTGCAAAATGGACCAAATCGTGGTCTCCTGTCACATGAGCCAAGAATGAAAATAGAGTTGAACTTGGAGTCCCAGAACACAATAGTGAATGCCCGCACTCCCATGTATTCCCAGAGACAAGGCTACTTTGCAAGGCCAAGTTCAAAGACAATCTTCATGGCAGAACGTTTAGATGAGAAGAGATGCTGGGCTAATTGGGTGGGGAGGTAGAGTCAGGCCCATCTCATTGCAGATGGGTCTGGGCTTACGTGCTGCTAAATGAACCGAATGTTCCAGACATGGCACAAGCGTGCAACCAATTGTAGTGGTCCATATAACGAAGGACCTTATAGTTTAAAGACCAATAACAAACCACATATCTAATGGTTTTAAAGAGGACATGTTTTAGCAGTAGGCATGTATTGCCCACCTGACAGTGGGCAGACAATCACAATTCTAGTTCCTGTATAATGTGTACTCAGATGTTCCTCTTAAGCCTATCCCGATCCCAAGTAGGTTTTTTATTATTTGCCACGTAGAATGTTTTTAGTATAAAGTCTAAATTGTGTGAAAATGTCATTGAGAGAAATCGGGCATACGTCCGTTGATGTTCATTGTAACTCCCTGTTTTGGATAATTGTTAATGAAACATAATTTTGCCATCTTCCTGAGTTGGTTTGGTTATTTTGACTCAGAGTTATTCTGTGGACCCCTCCTTGGCATGCACGATCCTAAAGGGCCATAAGCTCATAAGGCCGTACCTCCCCCGCCACCAGAGCAATTTCCGGTAAGACTCAGAAAAACAGGATGCTGAGATGCAGTTAAGCGGCAGATTGAAACGGGCCAGTCTTCCAGCAATGTCAAAGTGAACAGCAGCAGCAGGCGTGTGCCAAATGGGGGAAAACAGAAGGCAATGGAGAGGAAAATAGGTAGGCTCATGGGAGTCGACCACAGAGGAAAAGAGGTGGCGAAGTGGGGCACCAACGTGGTAAGCGGCACAAAGCATAGATAGAGAAAAAACAGATCCAAAGAGGACGGCAGCAGTGCCATAGAGGAAATAGCAGCATTTTACCCAGCAGAGAAAACCTGGAGGGTTGCTACGCAGCGAGCCTTAGCCGCATTGTGACTATAACCAGTGCGGGACGCCATCTTGGATGCAACAACTAGACTGGCAACCAAAGGTGCGGTGTATAACATGATGGCTAGTGCTGCCGCCTCCATCTTTGCCATAACGACCAACGAGTGGCTGTGACACCTACTGAGAAAAGTGAGCACCTACTGGTTACTGCTCCCTTAAGGAACCATTCCAGGTACCTGACTGTCAGTTAAGATTCATTTTTGAACAAAGATACACCCCTGTTTACACTATGCAATGAAATTCCTTTCTTGCCTGACTTGCCTTCCAATTAATAAATCAGACCTCCTATTAATACTGTTGAAGATTTGGAAGACCTCCCCTGAAGCAACCAATTCATCCAAAAGATTGTTTCCACCCTTCAGTACTGTATCATTGCCAGCCATAAGGCAAGCATCTGCCTTGAGAACATAAACCATTGAGTGTGCAGCACAGCTTCACAGTTCCTCAGTCCATGAACCCAGTTCAGTGTTGTGTGCCTCTGAAACCGTGTCTATCCAGGATTCAAAGTCCACAGTTATAAAATATGACAAAGTTCCTCTGCTAAAGACTCTCACCTTGAAGCCTTACACAGGTTTTGGACATTTGTGTGCTACTATTACATCATTAGACCCTTCTGTAGTGAGACAAGCCTTGAACTTCATCTTCTTTTTGGACTATTTACATGGGGCCTGGAGAGGGGCATATTGTTACAACTGTGCCACTGGAACACCAATTGGCACCTATTGTGGACAATTTGGGAATCAAGACTCATCACAATAATTCTCCCCGCACAATACCTATTCACAATTTTGTCTTTACTTTCCGGTTGCAAGATTTTGGTACCTCCTTATTTAATTTCACAAACTACATATCCCATAACGCATTGTGTGTTAATTCTCATTACCTGGCTATGCCTATGCAGCAGTCTTAGCACTAGAATCCCCATAAACCTTAGTGGTCAGTGCTGCTATCACTTTCACAGGACCAGAGAGGAAGGAGGCTGATTACCTTCAGATGTGGTGCTCCAGGTGCTGCTACCGAACCTGCTTCAGCAAAGGGCGGGGTCAGTATTTAAGCAGCTCCCTACAGGAGAACATGGCTCGATAACTGAGTTCGCTGCCAGCCCCTCGTGCTTTATCCTTGGATTTCTGCTGTGTTTTGTTACTGCTGTTTCCAGACCCTGCTGCTGTTCCAGTGCCCTGTACTCCCTGCCCTGCAGCTCTGCCTGCACTCCACTTTCTTATGCCCTGCACCCCTGTGCTTCCTGCCCTACAACCCTGCATATCTGCTTGTAGTCCACTGTTCCCTATCTGCAGCCCCCTGTGTTCTATCACTAATTCTCTAATTCCCTACCCAGAGACCCTTGCTCTGTGTCCATAGTTCGTGTTACCTGGCTTAATCTTCCTAGATTCCAGTCCTGAGTTTCCTTGTTATCTGTCTGCATTCCTGCCCTTGTTATTTCAGTCCAAAGTTACATTTCCTTGTATTCCTTGCTACCAGTTTACAATTCAGTCCAGTGTTTCGGTCCTGAATTTTCCTAGTTCCTGGTCTATAGTTCAGTCTGCTGTTCCTTGATTCCGGGCCTTAGTTTTCAGTCTGCAGTTCCAGTCTCTTGCACACTTTATAATAAGGGAACAGTTTCTTACCTGTAAGGTTTGGCGGGCGCATGTGAATCCATGAAAGATACCAATGCTGGAGAAATGGAGTTACAGGTAAGAAACTATTCCCTTCTCCAGCATTGGATCTTTCATGGATTCACATGCTTAGAATAGATTGTATAGCAGTAACACTTGAGACGGCGGTGAGAATGTAATGTAATATACCCTCACCATACTACACAATGCATATGTACAGTAGGAATAAGTTAACTCATATAACCTTACCCACATAAAGTATACTGTCATCAAAAAGGTAGAAAACAGATTCTCCACAGCGTGGAGCTTACCTTACTGAAACAGATGGCGCAGGACAGCTCTTCCCATCTGCACCTCGTCCGCATGCTGCCTGGCAAGGCAGTAGTGGCGGGTAAACGTGTGGGGCACTGACCATGCCGCAGCCTGGCATATGTCCGTCAGCGGAATTCCTGCCCATAAAGCTGCTGAGGAGGACATTGATCTTGTAGAATGGGCTCTAGGATGTCCTTGCAGTGGCCTTCCGGCCTTGGAGTGACAAAACGCAATCGTCGATGAGACCCATCGAGCCAATCCCTGTTTAGATATTGCTTTTCCTCTCGTCGACGGACCATATGCGATGAACAGTTGTCGAGTAGACCTGAGTTCCTGTGTACGATGTAGGTAAAATTTCAGAGCCCTCTTAACGTCCAGGGTATGAAGAGCTTTTTCTGCTGTCGATGATGGTGTCGCGAAGAAAGTAGGGAGAACAATGGACGAGTGTTTATGATACACTGTCGGAACTTTTGGGATGAACGTAGGATTAGTTGCCAGGACCACTTTATCCTTAAAGAATCTTAGGTATGGCGGGTCTACGAACAGCGCTTGCAGTTCCGAGATTCTCCTAGCTGATGTGATAGCAATCAAGAATGCCAACTTCCACGATATGAATTTTATGTCGGACGTGGCCATAGGCTCAAAAGGCGGTTTCATTAAGCCTGCCAACACTGTGTTGAGACTCCAAGTTGGGGGGAAACGTTTTACCGGGGGAAAAATTCGAAATAAACCCCTCATGAAGTGTTTCACAAGTCTGTCGCTAAATAGAGGAGACGACTGCCTCTTCCTCGTGAACCTTGAGATGGCCGCCAGGTGCACCTTTATCGATGTGAAGGATAACCCCCTCTCCGCCAAGAGGAGCAGGTAAGGTAGAACTTGTTCCGGCGTCACCAACAACGGTTGTAGGCCTTGTTGTCCTCGACACCATTCACAGAACCTCCGCCACTTATAGGAGTAAGATTTATTTGTAGAAGGGGCTCGGGCCGCCTGCAGAATTTTTTGGCAATCCTCCGCAACGTTTAAAGCACCGAACTCCGAAAAGTCAGGAGCCAGGCTGTAAGGTTGAGACTGTCCGGGTCGTGATGCCACACCGTGCCTTTGTCCCGGGATAGAAGGTTCGGGACTCTCGGAAACGCTATGGGATGTTCCAGCGACAGGTGAAGCAGGTCGGAGAACCACGGTTGCCTCGGCCAGTGTGGTGCCACTAGAATTACCCGGCAATTGTATCTGCGTATCCACTGAATTGTCCTCCGTATGAGGGGGAACGGGGGAAAAGCATAAAGGAACATGTCCGTCCATGGGAAGGAGAATGCCTCCCCCATGGAACCCTCTTGAGGCCATCTGCTTGCGAATTGCTCGCATTTCTTGTTGTCTTTGGTCGCGAAGGCGTCCAGAGGGGGGTGACCCCATTTCTGGAACACTTTCATCAGGTGAACTGTGTCCATTTCCCACTCGTGTATTTGGGCCATGCTTCTGCTGAGGGAGTCTGCTTGGGAGTTCCTCACTCCTGGAAGGTGATGAGCCACGATGGAAATTTCGTGCTTTAATGCCCAATGCCATGTTTTCTGGGCTTCTATGGAAAGAGTTCTTGATCGCGTCCCTCCTTGTTTCCTCAGATAAAACATGGCCGTTGTATTGTCAGTCAGTATTCGTACTCGCGAGCCCTTGATGTGTGGTAGGAATGCCTTCAAGGCCCATCGTACTGCTCTGAGTTCTAACACGTTTATGTGTAGGAGTGACTCCGTTGGAGACCAGCGACCCTGCGTTTGGAGAGCACCCATGTGAGCTCCCTATCCGGTTAGGGACGCATCCGTGACTATGGTTCGCTGAAACTCCGGCTCCTGTAGGGGTACGCCGTTGTTCAGATTGTGGAAACTCTGCCACCACTGAAGGGTCCAAAGCAGCTTGTCGTTGTCGATGGTTATCTTGTCTGACCACGATCCTTGAGCCTGCGTCCATCGGTCCGCGAGGAATTCCTGGACTGGCCTCATGAATAGGCGACAGTTTTCCACCAGATGGATGCAGGATGCCATGGCCCCTAGGACCGAAACGTATTTTCTCACTGAGATCTTGGTGTTTCGCCGTAGTCGGCATGCTTGTTGATTGAGTCTTGAGGTTCTGTCGAGAGAAGGTTTCACTAGCCCTAACTGGGTCTCGAACTGTGCCCCCAGGAATACCAGTGATCTCGATGGCTGCAGAGAGGATTTTTCGAAGTTTATGGCGAATCCCAGCTGTTGGAGAAGCTGCATGGTGGCTTCTAAACTTGTGTTGGTCGACGCTGGGGAGGATCCCCTTACCAGCCAGTCGTCGAGGTATGGGTATACGTGGTGGCCTTGCTTCCTTAGCCAGGCCGCTACTGGAGCCAGGCATTTCGTGAACGTTCTGGGGGAGGTCTTGAGCCCAAAAGGAAGAACCGTGAATTGGTAGTGAGTCCGCCCTATTACAAATCTTAAGAATTTCCTGTGTTTCCGACACATTGGAATATGGAAATACGGGTCCTGTAAATCCAGGGATGCTAGAAAATCCCCCTCTTGAATGGCGCGGAACACTTCCTGCAGAGTGAGCATCTTGAATTTTAGGCTCTTCAAAGATTTGTTGAGATCTCGTAAGTCTAAAATGGGATGCCATTTGCCGTTCGGCTTTTTTACGACGAAATATCTTGAGTAGACTCCTTGACCTCTCTGTGATGTTGGAACTAATTCTATCACGCCCTTTGCTAACATGAGTGTTACCTCTTGTTGCAGTGTCTTCAGATGGGAATGAGCGGTGAACGCAGGTGGAATTTGCGGAGGGCTGTGTTTGAATTGTAGAGAGTGTCCGTTTCTTATAGTATCCAGCACCCATTGATCCGTCGTTATTCGTTCCCATTCATCGACATATGCTGAAACTCTTCCCCCCAGAACGGTGTGTTGTATGTCACTGCTGATCTTTATTTTGCTTGTCTCTCGACGACGACGTATATGATGGTTTTTTTCTGGAAGTCTGGAAGTTCCGGCGACGGTTTGCCGTTTGGGAGGCACGTCTGTATCCCTGGGAGGGGTAAGCTGACCTGCCAAAGGATCTGTCTCCAGATGCAGAGAATCTTGAATTACCTGAAGCCCCCCTAAAGGGACGAAAAGACTTGTAGTTTCTGCCACTCTGGAGGGCACCCAATGAGCGTGCCGTGTCCGAGTCCTCTTTCATTCCCTTTAGGGCTTCGTCCACCTTCTCACCGAAAAGAAGGTCTCCCTCAAAGGGCATATCTAAAACTTTGTATTGTACTTCTGGCCTGAAGTAGGTACACTTAAGCCATGACTGTCGACGTAATACGACCCCATTATTGACTTGCTTGAAGCCTGACTCAGCGAGGTCCACTGCGATGTTTATTGCGTGATTTGAGGCTTCCTCACCTTCTCGGACGAGTAACATCGCTGCCTTCCTATGCTCTTCCGGAAGATGATCAAGCAACGGAGCTAGCCTGTGCCACATCTCCCTATCGTATCTGGCAACAATTGCCAGAGAGTTTGCGGCCTTTACTGTGGTCGCTCCCACGGATAGCACTTTTTTGCCAAAGGCATCTTGGCGTCTCGCTTCGTTCTCCGGAGGAGTCGTGCACTTGTGCTGGGCCTTCGCCTTCCTCGCTGCTGCCGCCGACACCACCGAGTCTGGCGTTGGTTGGGAGGATAAACACTTGGGGGTAGACTCTGGAGCCTTAAACTTTTTTTCCAGGAGTCCTTTCACTGCCGGCTCTGAAAACGGGTGACGCATTGTATGCAACCCCTCCTTCCATACATGGTCTAGTATTGGTATCGAGAACACAGACCTCCTTCTCTTACCCATGTGGTTGAACAAAAAACAGTCCTTTTTTTGTTCTTCCTGGGACAAACCAAATTCTTTGCATGCCTTCTCCATCATAGAATGGAATGACGCAATGTCGTCCGGAGGAGACGGGTGAGCTGGGCTTCTAGGGGTTTCCAACTTCACCTCTGACTCCCAGGTCGGATCCCTGGAGGGGGATGATGAGATATCCGACATGGCTCCCCTGTCAGACTCCGAATCTGGCAGCTCACCTTCCTCTTGTGCCAGTGCTGAGATTGGCGTGCGTAGGTGCGTCGGTTGACGGGACGGGCCCGGCTCGTCGACGGGTGACTGCGGCAGGTTTGCCTGAGGTAGTCTCTGGTCCAACGACTGTAACAACGATTGAAGCGTGGACAGAATTTCCAACGACAAAACAGATTGAGGATTGAGAAAAGGGGCAGATACCGGTATAACGGATCACCTCGTCGACGACTTGTCAGCCACTCGTAGCCCTAGGTCTGCTGGGCCAGCTATTCTCTCATTCTCGTCCTCCGAGGACAGCAACACAGCCTGTTCTTGTAGTAAAGTATCCGGGGGGGTCGGATCAAAAACTTCAGGCCTCCAGGCCTCCTGTAGAACCCCCATCGACGAGGCCATCGTCGACGTCATCGTCGGTGGGACGGTGGATGCCACCTGCGTAAGTGGCGGGGTGGAGGCCGATGACTGGACCGCCGTCGACGACGGTGACTTAGCAGGTGGTTTTGGTGGTCCCGCCTTTTCCACACTTGGCTTGCTTTTACTCGACTCTCGACTCGTGGTCGATCTATGATGATCGCCCGAGGAGGATTTCCTTTCCTTTGATGAAGATGATTTCTTTGACGAGGAGTCTCTAGTTGAGTGGCTTCCAGACGACTCTTTTTCCGTCGGTCGAGATTTCTTCGCCGGTGGTTCCGACGAGGTAGCGCGGCGTGATGTTTTCGCCGATTATGTGGAGCCTACCTCCGAAGGGGAGTATGCCCCCGCTCCCTCATTCAGCCATGCAACCAGTCGTCGACTGCGGTGTTTGAGGGTTTTTTGAGAAAACCCTTTGCATATGTCGCAGTTATCCGCCGAATGATGAGGGTGGAGGCAATATATACAATCCATATGTCCGTCCCCCTCGTAAACTTTTTTCAAGCCGCACGTCGCGCATGGGTGGAACAGCGCTTTTCCTGACACAGAGTACATTTTACTCAATTTCCAGTAACGCAACCTTGTACAAAATAGTAAGACAACGCGAGGAGATCCCACTACTTTGGAGACGGTTGAAATCTGAAGGGGAACCGCGGGGGCGGGCCTCTTATACTGGGACGGCCTACGGAGCATGCGTAGGCGGGTCCTAAAAGGACGGACGTAGGACACAAAAGTGTCGAAAGTTTTCCTATAGGAAAAGGCTATATATGTGTACCGAGGGGTCCCAGTCTGACGACGGGGAATATTCTAAGCATGTGAATCCATGAAAGATCCAATGCTGGAGAATTATAATAATTGGTCATTTATAACACGCTTAATACCCAGAGGTTTAAAGCGCCGACCGGGGGATCGAACCTGTGCTGCTCCACGTCATCTTGCTTCCAAGTCATCTTGCTTCCAAGACGAGCGTGGTGCCCGTGAGCTATCCCCTCCTCCACTTGTGCATCGATTCCGGTCTTCTTGCTTATACTTGTGCATCGATTCCAGTCTTCTTGCTTATGCTCTTTCTTTCCATTCTGTCTTGAACCTTGCTCACTTTGACTTCCTGTTCTTTCCCTGGATATTTGTGTTACGGTTCTTGTCCTAACTTGTGCTTGCATAATTGTTTTGTACTGGGTTTGGATGCTGGGATTCCCAGCGGGCAAACTCTGCCCCTTTCCTTGGTTGTGTTTCAATATTTTACCAAGTGCCCTATTGTTAATAGTGTGGTGGTTCCCGTTTCAGGATGCAGTCACTGTTCAGTTCCTGCTGGACCAGTACAGGCGTCAGTCTTGTGAGTATTGTTTCCTTGTTCATGCTGTAAAGGTCCAGACACAGACACCCTACCCCTGCTGCTTCTTTTCATAAGTATTCAGAGTGGGGCTATGTAATAGTAACCAACTCAGAAGGCTAGAGTTTCCTTTGATTCTGTGGGAAACTTTTCCCCCATTCTGTGTACACCTCAAGTGGGAGCCTAATGTGTTTGTCTTACTTGTAATCCTTGCTCCTTTCTGGTCACTGCCTTTGTTGCCTGTCTGTAGTTATTGCCTATACTTTCTTGTCTGCAGGCCTCCCTATATTCCTGTCTCTTGCACACGATTCTCCCTTCAGCTTTGTGGGCACATCTCTGCCCTCAGGCCCCTGACAGTTGGCCTTATCCCCCTTCTTTGTAATATTTCTAGAAGTTCCTTTTGAGACTTATCAAGAGCCTCCGGGTTAAAGTCTATAATTATGCTGATGACACCCAAGTCATTTTTGATCTTGAACCTGATTTTAAGGATCATATTGCTACCGTTTGCGATTGTGACCAAGACAAAGATCACGATCATTGGCAAAACTACTAGCAAGCGGCCATTTAACTTACTGCATCCTTGCTGGGAACCTGTCTTGAATTGGACACTTTAGTTAAGAATTTGGGAGTTTTCGTGGAGGCTAACCTTTTCATGGAAACACAGGCTAGCTTGGTGATTAAGACAGACTTTCATATTCTAAGAACCCATACATGAATATTCCGGCGGTTGTCACACAAGTCCTTTCCATTCTGGACTCTGCCAATTGTGCCTATCTGGGTCTACCTAAAACTTTGACCAACAGATTAAGGAGACTTTAAAATACATTCTCATGTTCGCTGCAAACTCATTACACCTGTCCTTTGTTCTCTCGATTGGAGAGCCAGGTTACATTCAAGCCTTTCTGTAAGGTACACAGGGCCTCCTTCTCAAAGACTGGAGCATTCAGTATCTGCAACAGAGGGAATAGTATACATCTGACCTTCCTGTTTGTTATGCCCGGAATATGGGTGACATGTACTCTCTCAAGTACGTACTACCCACATGACTTTAGAAGGGGAGTAAACTCAACCCCTAGCTCCATAGATGCCCATTTCCAAGGCAAGCGTTGTTTTTATGGCTTGTCGCCTGGAAGAGCACATTCAATCTTTTACATGAAGAAACTGGTTGTTGTTTGATGTAGAGGAGCGCTGACTAGTTACAGACACTGCCCTAAGAGTTTTATTATGATTTGTAAGTACCTCTGTGACCTATATGTTGAAAAGAAATAAAATGATATATAGGGCCACGCTGTTACGATTCGCAGCTGTGTAGATTTCCTCCCACATTTCTATCCTTTGCGGATAATAATGTCCTATCAAATGGGAGCTCTAATAGATCACTTTATAAAATCCCTATCACAAACTGCACCTGCTCGGTTTTAGGGGTCCTTTTCCTCTTCTTACTGTGTTATCATTTAGACTGCCACGATGAAAGGGCCTGACTTTTTGACAAGCCCACTTTGGGGTAACATTATTAATTGGTGCCACTTAAACAACACAAAATCGAACTTTCTGTAGGTAGCATGAAAAGCCAACCTACCTACTCCCGGTTTACTTTCACAGAATACTTCCACTTTTTCTACGCTCCAGCATTCAACCCACTCTGGAAGCCCTTACAGTCCTTTTCACCGTCCAATGCTTCTAACAAATACAAAATACAACACAACAGCTTTCTGTACCTGGAAATTACTAGACAATCTAAACTACATGCTTCCTGAAGCAACTTCACAATATGCATACAGGCATTTATTGTATCACAAAACACTCTGTTCGTGGGTCTATTTGAATTACCACCCATAACCTGCAGCTCATTTGAAATGCAGTCATTAGAGAAAGACCACATCACTCCAAACATATACCATCTGTAGCCCGGTTTCCCGGGCCTGGTACATGCAAGGCTATACACTTCCCTTCCCCGGAAACAGGGATGGTTCCCATGGATACCTCGACCCCCTCGTGCCCCCAAGCCAGCTGGGTAGGGAGGGGTGCTGCACCTGCAAAATAAGAACACTGTTAACAGGAGATGGGCTACACTCTGAGTTCTTAGATCATTCATGGACACAGACACCAGAGGGAATTTTATAGGGATCGCTACGGGGACTCCTCTTTATTTATAATAAACACTTATACATTTAACTACCCTTCCCTTTATGATTCACTAGGATTCCCCTGGTGCGAGCACCAACTAAATGGGACCTGGGACGTCATCTCACCCTTCCTTGGAGGGGTCGCAAGGACCCTTATGGTGAGCCAGACGTAACAGACCCCTTACCTAAACTGAGGTACCACCCACATGGAGTGTGAGGTCCTCTGTGGGTGGTCCCATGTTACTAGGGGCCCGCGGGCAGGCTGCCACACTATACTGCCACCTCACGCCAGAGTACCTCTCCTCTACCCCCTTTCACCTATTTAAAATTCCTACTTATACTTATCGTCCTACCCCTATTTGACCTTTAAACCTATATAACATTTCACTTCTATATAACTCTCATTCTACTGTTCCCTACTTAACATGTTACTTAACATATATATTTACATACAACAGATAACATGCATAAAACAGTGTCACCATGGGGTGACTGATGCAGAAAGTCACCCTCTTCAAAATACCTTCATGGGTCTGGCCTTTGTGGTGCAGATATACTTATGGCTAGCTGCAAAGGTGATGGAAGGGATGGCTTTTGCAGGGCTGGAATTTAGTGCTGGTGGCAGGCTGGCCGGAGCCTTGTCTCCTGGTGGGTCTGGGGCCCGGCCCCACTGTTTATTCTTCTGGGTGGCTCCGTCCACCACATAGGGCCATCCATGATCACTGCGCTGCATCATTGCTTCTGGGTGGCTCCCGGCGCAAGTGGGGTCTGCCTGTGATCACAGCCGCACCTGCTGACCTTTGCAAATCTTCTGGGTGGGCCCATTGCACTCACCGCTGTACCCACAGATCTTTTCACTCCTTTGGGTGGGCCCTGTTGGCTGGGGGGCCCATCCCTGCTCATCGCCGCACCTGCAACATTTTAAACTCTTCGAGGTGGCCTGTTAGCGTGGCTGGCAACAGTGGTGCCGCCACGTTCACACCTGCACACTGCAGACTGTTCTCGGCCCACCTGCTCTGCAATGCATCGTGAGATGCAGGAAGCGGCTCCTGATCTTCACCCGGGCCGCTCTGCTGGGCAGCCCAGGGCTTTCCTTCACCCGGGCTGCCCAAAAGAGCAGCCCAGGACTTTCTTCCTCCTCCTCTTCGCCTGGACGTGGCGGCAAGGCCAGCCAGGGGACTTTACTTCACTGCTACATCCCCGCTCTTCACCTCCCTTGCTGCGCCTGACATATGCAGCCTAGGACTTCTTAGCACAGGCCCGCCTCACCGGCCACGAGGCGGACTGATGGGGACACAGCCCGGTAGCCTGGTCTGGGTGGCCCCCCACATGCAGCTCAGCGTGGGCTGTTCATTTTCAGCCCGGGCAGCACCCTGCACACTGCCCGGGCCTTGGAAGATGCTGGGCCAATCCGGCCAGGCCCCCGAGCAGACCGACGCTCACCACGCCCCGGGGCAGCTGGGCTGCCCCTAGCATCTGTAGCTTGGTCCCCTGGTTTACTCTCTGGGGGCTCCCCCACATGCCTCCCGCCACCTTTCATTGATGATAGCCCCACAACCCAGGTAAGTCCCTTACCTTCTCTTTTCTCCTTCTCTCTTTCCTTTTCTTTTCTTTCAACTATCTCTCTCTAACTGTGCTTTTATACTGTTTTCTTTTTTCAAAATCATGCCGGATTCTATTCTCCTCTGCCCGGCCAACTCTTGGCCTGGGGGGTTCTGTTCCATTGTTATTTTCCTTTTCTTTCTTTATTAAACATTTCATCCAGCCCATGGTGGGCTGGATGGTTTAGTTTAAATCACATACACACAGCACACACTTAAATATAGAAAACACACCATACATCTAATCAAGGATCTTTATTACCCTGGTGTCTGCATCTTTATTTCTAGGCGTTCCCTTAGTGGACAAACATGTGGCCCATGCTAGCGGGCTCCATGGGCCATGGGCTACACAACACCACTGGCTACCCGTCACTTACACATGGGCCGTCATTACGACTTTGGCGGCAGCCATGCCGCTATTGGCGGCATGGCTGCCGCCAAAATCGGGTCTGGGTTCGGGTTCCCAGAATGGGGAATTACCGGGCCATTCCGAGTTCGGAGGGCCCGGTAATTCCTCCCTTCAGGAGCCCGGACCTTCCCCATTCCCATTCAGCCCCCATAGGGCTGAATGGGAATGGGAGAGGGAGCAAACAACGGGTCGATTACGAGCGGGCCGTTGTTTGCTCCCTCTTCCCCTTGCGGGACCCGCTCTGCACGTCTGGTTTTACCAGACGTGCAAAGCGGGTCCCGCGAGGGGACCTCGTAATCAGGCGGTACGGGGTTGACGCCGCCGGCACCTTTTCTCGCCGCCGTTAACCCTTTACCGCCTGACTTATAATGAGGCCCATGTACTTGAAATATATACATCACCACCAACAAGACGCTCAATCCAATCAGTAGAAACCACACCACCAGAAACTCGGTGTCGTTTTCAATATGACCCCAAAGCACACATGTACCTTCTCCTGAAAAAGCACTTTCAGGTTAACTGCCTTTTGTTTCTGGAGCTCACTATGCTCACACATCAGATGCACATATTAGCATGTGAAAGTCAACCACCCTGGCCACTCTAGCTAATCCTAAAAACTCCCCAGGTAACTTCTGCTACCCCTGGCATTCGATTACACCATGCTTACCGTTTATACTTGAATTCAGTGATCAATCTGCTCTCGGGTCTAAAAAATTGTTGCATGCATGAACACCACCTAAATGGTACAGGTATAGCGTTACAGAATATCTAGATTAAACAAGCATTGCCAGAAGGGAACTACCTGGCCATAAAATGGCATACATTGGCAACAGGGGGGAAAATGATGTGATTACCTGGGCCTATCTAATACCTATACACAAACCAAAACGGTTCCCTTTGTCAACGCTTGTTTATACAGGTCTTCGCTGCAAGAAAGTATCTCTCAGGAGACAGTTTACATTATCAGGACAACGATTGATGTTACTGTTAGAAAGAGATAGCTCAGTGACCCCAGACAATGTATTTTGGGTGTGGAGGGGCAGGTAGTGGGCATGGGAATTAGCATGGCCCTGGCAGTTAATGGGAGGGTAAATAACCAAACAACACCCAGAAGCTGTATGCCCCACACACGTCATCTCTCTCGCTCCAATCTGTACTTCAATGAAATCGTTTTGGTTTACAGGTGGTACTTAAGTAACGGAAAATAAAAACAGCAAGTAATTACTAGCCATGCAGACAACGACTACAGAGACTGAAGGGGAAGCGGCAGCAGATGACCAAACAGAGACATAAACAATGACACTGGAGGAGAGCTTGAGAAGGTGACTGCCCACAGAGCTAACACTAACAAAAGACTGCAGGGGGCAATACAAGAGATGGCTAGCCACACTGACTACAATCAAAGACTGCAGAAGGATCTGTGGGCGATGATCGGCTGCGTACTCAACTGCAAAACAGCGCTTCTGGAGCAACAGAGAGGATCAACCACACAGGCAACAACAAAGCCTGCAGAGAGAGCGGCAGGAAATGACCAACTACACAAGTATCTACAGCAAGAAACTGCAGGGAGACCGCCAGGAGATGACCAATTGGACAACCACATAGGCAATAAGAACAACAGACTACAGGTGGGGTGGCGTAGACAGGGTTGGACCTGAGCGGGCAAGGCCTACCCAACATCTGTAAAAATGTCCAATCAGCAGTGCTGTGTGTGCATTTACAGATGTTAATGTCACCACAGTGTGCCCAATTACATTAGCTTCAGGCCCAACTTGTTAGACAATCCAGGTTACCCCTCTGCTACAATACGAGACAATAGAGTGGGCAGGGCATGACTAACCAGATGTGCAAAACAATAGGAGTCTGCATGATGAAACAAGCCAGACCACAGGAGAATACAGGGAGGATTGGGGCATTCTAGCCAGAGCTTTAAGTGGGCCGGGGCCTGCTGGGGCTGGGTCACAGCAGTCTCCAAAAAGTGAGGCTGAGCCGGGGCCCTTATCGGCGGGTCATTGTCCCGCCGTGGCCGCAGCCGTGATGGGAGGTGAGACCGCTGTCATCAAGTCAGGCAGATGTGACTGACAGAAGTGCAGGGCAGTTACAGCTTCGCTCAAACTAGTTTGTGTGAAGCTGGGACTGGCTGGCAACTTGTTAGTCACAGCTCAGGAAACGCACCCCGCCATTAACACCCCTTTATCTCCACTCCCTGTTGTGCCTTTTTCAGCATAAGGCTGAGAGTAAGAATTCCATTTCAGCCATGGACTGTAACAGGGTACAAGAGGAGTGGAGTGGAGACAAAAGGGTGTTCATGTTTTACCCATTAACCCCATTTAGCTTCCCTAATTGCTCTCCATTCTTCAAGGCTGGGAATGTTATGCTCTGGGTCAGTGGGATGCGTTCATACAGAATTAAAAGGGTGGAGGTTTCATGCTTTTAGTTCAAAGTATGAATCAGAAGGATTTTCAAGTGATTTGGTTGCCAAGTGTATCCTATTTACGTCGCCCTTCCTTATGCTTTCTGCAACCTTCGTTTAATTGACAGTTCATTGCTGAGTTGCACTCGTGAACCCCCCACCGGGACCGTTTGAATGCCAAATGTTCTGTGGAAAGGTTGGAGGGTGTTTTATGCTTTGTTTATGAAGAAGCCGGTCTTATTTATTTACATTTTGAAATTAGTTTTATGTAGAGTTGTTAGCAGCACCTCGTGTAGTCCCAAAATGTTTCATTATCAAAGGGTGCACAGACAACAAATGCACAAGGTATGCTTGCCGTATAGCGTGCTTTGTGAAAGTCAATTCAGCGTTTGGACCTTAATGCTCCAAAAAGCGGATGACTTGGGATACTACATTCTTAAGTCATACATGACTGCAAGCTGCCTGTGGCAAAGTCCCATGGAGAAGTCTCGGTCTGGGGTGATTCTGGGAGGGGGGGGGGGCAGGCGCGTCCAGGCTTCTAGAGGGTACAAGTCCATCACCAGCGCAAGTGCAAAGCCATGTCAGAAGGCATCCTCGTATTGTACCAGCAGTGTTGCAGTATGCACTTAGTTATGTAGACGAGACCACCCTGTTCATTTTTACATGCTCTTCTTTAGGCCGCGCCCACCAGACAAGCCACGCCCCAAATGAGGGTCCCGCCCCACAATTTCATACCCCACTTAAAGCACTGATCCTAGGCACACATGCATCCCGGCGTAAATGAAGAGGCTTATTATAAAATCGCAACCGATACTTCTAAAACCGACATTACAGGGCGGGAAGACGTGCCCACTCCTCCACTAGCACGTGGACACGAGACTGATGGGAGGAGCGGGCGGCAGAACTGAAAAAAGGCAAGCAGCGAAGTAAGTCCCAGGCCTTAGGCGGCAGACTGGCAGCAAGCGCGCAGCTGCCGCAGAGCAGAGTGATTCAGCCCGCATCCACGATGCGAGGTAATCAGACAAAGAGGACGATATCTGTATGCACTATGCATTACAGCCCGGCTGCTTCTGCTAAGCTCGCCTCCTTCCCCTTAGTTAAGTAATCTATTTGCCTGCCGCATCGGAATGAATTGCCGCGTTTCACAGCTGCTCCAAAGAAACGGCTCTAAAAGACGCCCTTCATCATCCGTAACGAGAACATGCAAGGACTGAAATCGCCCATTTCCGGGGACAACGCAATAAACCAAGATTTGTGTTCTGAAGACCGACAAGCATACTATTAGCATCGTGCATGAGGAAAGGGTGGTTAACATACAAGCTGCATAACTTGATTTCACGACACATTCCTGCCCTAGAGGCAATTCGCCTGCACAGTAAGGAACGCCCAACTACACCCAAGTGCTCTTTCCCATAAGAAGTCCTATGGAGCAGACTTACTCAAACCTGAACAAATATGCAGCACCAGTCTTTGCACAGTCTGTGGACAATGCTATATTTGCACATCTAATTCTACAAGATCTCCATTGCTGTTAACTGCTGGGCATAGTCGTACCGGAATTGATAAGACGTGACCAGACATGTCTGTTCACTATCAAGTTCACTGCATCACTATAACCACATGCATGCACCCATGTACCCTGATTGATCTCTGCGCGTCTGTCGGGTACACCTCCACCAACTTGAGGCTGAAGCAAGGGAACTGCGGTTGGTGGTGTGTGGGCAATGGAGGCGCATCCCCTTGCGAAACTGGTATGCACACCCACTGAGAAGACCACACGCTCATGCAGCCCCTTTTCTTCACAAATCACGATTTTGCTCATTTATGCATATCCATCTGAAGTTGCACCTAAGCGCAATTTATTTCTCAGTGCTCGCATTTTCTTCAATTTGGAATTGGGTACACATTTGCTTTTCTTATAAAATAAACTAGTGTACAGGCCGTGTACACGGGCCAAAGTGCAGGTTTTCAGTAACAAAGTAGAACAGCTATAGATCCTAAACCTACAGCTCCCTCTAGCGGGGACAACAGGCAAAGCTATGTGAATTGGACCACTGTATGTAACCACTGACTCCTTTGACTCTTGGCTCAATGAATCGCTAATTCTTCTCACCCCCTCAAGCCCCGCTTCCTCACGCAATGGACCATTTCCCAAATGGTTCACACCCTAACTGAGGAACGGCAAAAAAAAATAATAACTTCTGGAACGCAAATGGCGAGCATCAAAATCAGATCTCAGCACATCCGCTTTCGCCTTGCACCATCGTAACTACAAAGCTAAAATCCGGATTGCCAAAAAAGCGTATTACAACAATCAAATTCTCAACTGTGGAAACAGCAACTCAGAACTCCATAGAATCATTTCTGAATTGTCAAACCCTTGCACCTCTACCCAATGAGTCCCATCACAATCGCTACACTTCTACACCACCGCTCTTGACAGAACGACCGCCCTTAACAACAAACTGTCCCTACTCTCCCCCCAACGACCAAGCAACCCTACAACCACCCTGCCTCTCCGTCCCAATCCACGATCCACCTACCTTCAACTCGTTCAGACCTATCTCCACTGACGAGTTTCTTGACCTACTATCTGCTAGAAAACCATCTGGCTCCCCCCTTGACCCTTGCCCCACCGATGTCCTAAAAGAAATATTTTCGTCCACCTGCACAGAAGAACACACAAGAACCATACTGAATTATTCTCTCAGCTCTGGCATCTTCCTATATGCCTTCAAAATTGCGCATGTCAAGCCTCTTCTTAAAAAGCCATCCATCGACCCCTAAACTACAGACCCATCTCTAACCACAGATTGCTTGGAAAACTCATCGACCGAACACCGTACTCCAAGCTAAATGCCTTTGTTGAATCCAACAACCTCCTCGACACAGCACAATCAGGTTTCAGGCCACGGCATGAAACCGAAAGCACGCTGACTTTGCTCTGCAGTCTCTGAAGGATGCACTGCACTAGTTCTCCTCGACCTCTCTGTAGCCTTTGACACAATTAACCACTCAATCCTCCTTGACCGTCTCCACTCCTTTGGAATCTGCGGCAATCCTCTAAAGTGGATTGCCTCCTTCCTCAACAACAGGAAACAAATAACCCTCCTCTCCCCTTTTGTCTCAGCTGCTCGCTCGGTTAATACTGGAGTACCGCAAGGCGCATGTCTATCTGACCTCCTATTCAACCTCTATATGTCCACCCTTCCTGGAATCATCCACCCACAAAACATCTCGTGCTACAACTACGCTGACGATACCCAAATCATCCTTAAAATCCACAATTCAGACACCAACCCCCATCCCGACATTGAAGCTTATCTCTTAGATATCGACTGATGGATGACAATAAACCACCTCCTCTTCAACCCCACAAAAACAAAATCATGGTGTGCGGCAACTCTGCGCTTCTACCTCATCCGCTCCCTTGGCCCCCGTCCCTGGGCCAACCCCCCACCCCCTCTGACACAGTAAAAACTCTAGGTTGCACTATGCACTCTGGCATAACCCTCTCCCGCAGATCAACAATGTGTCTAAATGCTGCCACTACCATCTCAAGCTTCTCAGACGCATCTTCCCCTACCTCTCCTTCCCAAACAGACTTGCCGCTGTTATGTCAATTGTGATATCAAGGTTGGACTATGTCAACTCCCTATACCTAGGAGTCCCAGCATGCCACCTTAACAAACTCCAAAGAGCCCAAAATACTGCTGCTAAGCTGCTCCTCGCCCTGATGCCAAGAGACGACACCTCTCCTGCTCTCCAAACCCTCCACTGGCTCCCAGTAGGACGAAGAGCCACCTTCAAGACCTTGTGCATCACTCACCGTGCAGTGCACAAGACCAGCCCATTATACCTGCAAGAAAAGCTAAAACCTTACCTCCCACCGCACACCCAAAAATCAAGCACTGCCCTCCCTACCCCTAACTCTGTCAGGATTGGAGGATCGGCTTTCTCAGTCTTGGCCCCGACTCTGTGGAACTCGCTTCCCCCGCATATTCAACACACCCAAGACTGTATGACATTCCGCAAAGTACTAAAAATGTGGCTCTTTTCATAACACTAACCTCAGCCTTAAGAAGCAATTTGATTTCGAAGTCACTGAAAGACTAAATACCATGTGACCCAACCTGTCTTCAATGAAAACGAACATTGTTTCAGCCATAGACAACCTTATCTCTGAATAAAGAATAATGGATCTCCTTGGATCAGCACTCGTCCCAAGTTTTGTCCCTCAGCCCATTCGGCCCGTGCCATCGCTCTGTGGCCCCCCCAGGATCCCTGTGATATCGCCCAGGACACCGTTAGATTGCTGTGTACCCTCTGGCCCAGTACCGCTGCTATATTCCCCTCCTCTCCAGCCCACCATGTATCAATACGTGCCCCCATACACCTTAGTCCCGGCGCCTCACTGTCCCCACTCCTTTAGCCCCTGTGTTGTCACCGCGCAACCCACCCTGGCTCTGGTGATATCGCTATTTACCCTTGTGCTGTCATAAGTACTGTCACCATGTACCTCTTGTCACTTTGATGTCTTGATATACCTCCAGCCCCTTAGTCCCCGTACTGTCCCTGTGTCCCCTGCCCACTTACTACCCTTATATTCATTGTAACCTCCTTGGCCTGTGCTACACCCCTCTATGTCCCTCCAGTCCCTCCGAGAACTCATCTAGTACCTATGATGTCGCTTTGTGCCCTGTGTGTCGCTCTATACCCCTACCGCTGCTCCTGTGATGTTGCTATGTACCCTTCTGTACTGGCCTTCCCTATAGTCCCTGTGATGTCGCTGTATGCCCCACTGCCCCTGTGTGTGGCTGTGTTCTCTGCCCCCTTTTCACACGTCATTAAGTATCCCGCTATCCCCTCCATCTTGTCTCTGTAAACCCAGCCCTCTGTCTCTGTCTGCCCGTTTGTCGCTGTGTACCCCTGCCATCCAGTCCCCGTAAACCGCTATATATCCCTCTGCGTTGCCCCCTCCAGTCCCCATTATCCCGATGTGTGCCCCACTGTACCTGTGTATCTTGCCTTCCTGTTCCCCATGATGTTGCTATGCATCGTTCTGACCCCCCGTCCTGTCGCTGTATGCCCAACCTCCGCTGCTGTGTGCCCCATGTCTCGCTGTGTTCCCCTGCCCTCCTGCTCCCGCGATATCGCTATATTTCCCTCTGTATTATCCAACCACCTCGAGTGCCCATGATGTCACTGTATGCCCCACAGCGCCCGTGTGTCGCTTGTATCCTGCCTTCTTGCTCCCCTGTCCTGTTGCTGTAAACCCATTCGCTATATATCCCTCTGGCCCCATGTCCTGGCACTGTGAACCCAGCCCTCTAGTCCCTGTGCTGTCCCGAGTGCCCCTACCCCTCCAGCTCCTGTGTAGTCCCTCTTATGCCTGCACCTCATGCCCCGCCCTGTAAACCTCTGTCCCCTGTGAATGTATGCCCAGTCCACTAGTCCCTGCAATGCTCCTATCGTGCCCTACCACTCCAACCCTGTGCTATCTATGCATATCCCCCCGGTCCTGTGATGTCATCTACCCAGCCCCCCACCTCCCCTCGATGTCACTGTGTACCCACTACCTCTGGGTCCCCACGTTCAAATGCTGCACATCCCTTTGCTGCGCCTATCCTCTGGTACACTATGACGCAACTATGTGCACAGCCCATGCCTCCCCGCGGTGTCGCAATACGCCCACCCTTCTGATCCCTATGATATCTCTGTACAGCAATGCCCTATCGTATCCCACGTAGTGACTGCCTGCCCAGCCCTCCAGTCGTCGATGTCCCTGTATACCCAGCCCCTCTGGTCCCCGTAATGTCTCTCTGTACCCTGTGCATGCTTTCTGTTTGTCCCTATCACAGCTCCATGCGAGGTGTACCAGGCCGTCCCGGTCCTCATGTACCGTTCCTAGCATGTCCCCACTGTCGCTACCTCACCACTTGCTTCAAAGCGCATTATGCCTAGGCGCTTTATGCATGAACCGTCATATCATATCACTATGCTTACTCTCTACTCTACACCATCACCCAAGTAGAGTGCAGCTATACCCCTTGATAAATTCGGCCTAGCTGCTCACATACAAACACTACCTCACGAACGCCTCATCTCTCTACTAAAATGCAGCTATATCCCATGACAAACCGGCCTAGCTGCTCACATAAGCGTCCTACAGGGCTAACACAGCCATTACCTGGTCTGAGTGTCCACCCACCGACTGCACACATTCAACTGATATCTCCTCCACCACACATATTGCTAGGAAGCAGCTACCATCAGGCAATTAAACCAGCTGCTCACATAACTGGTGCACCCAGTCACCTTACGACACTAACTCTCTCTACTTGCTCTACTGACCTGGACTCTGGTTCCCGAGGGCGCTCAACCTATCAGCGCTTTGAGGTCACACCAATGATATATAGAGCGCTATATAAATGCCAAATAACATAACATAACATCTCCTAAGGCAACAGCTCCCTATAGCGGAGCATTCTGTGCTTTCGGGCAGCCTCTACTGCACCTGAAGGCCTCGGACAAACATGCATCTGACCTTTTATTATATAGTAAGATAATGTTACATAACATATCCAATGTGGATTTGTGCACATTTACCATCTGCCCAACCATTGATAAACAACTGATAACTCCTGACTTCCAAACTAATATGAAATAGTTATGGAATGGAAGGGATACACAAAATTATTCTAGGGCGCACCCTCCTCAATATCAGAACAAAAGAGGTATTTAAGACACACAATACACGTTCAATTTCAACGGGGATAACAATGCCAGCTAGCTGTGCAAGGGCCAATTCATTTCTTATAAATTGATAACGACACTTATTAAAGAAACGCTGCATGGCCACTCCCACTCATATGAACTGGACTTGCCCACAAGCACGAGCTATGTTTCTCAGCCTGCTTTTTACCCAGGCAACACACATTATTGGCTTGTCGGGTAGGAGTGTTCTGGTACATTTCTGGTGATACATAGTTACATGTAAAAACCGCAGGCGAAGGACACCTCCAAAAACACTCCTAAATCTTCAATAAGATCAAACATTGGGTAGATAAAAAACAGCTTAACCTCATTGTTGCACAAATGGAGACACCAAAATGGCACCAAGTCAGCAATTTCCAAATGAGACCATGCCTATGAATGCAACCCAATTGGCAATCATATATTCTCGACTCTAAAGAAGTGACGCCCTAGGGGCCAGATTAAGTGAATGGTTGGGCATCATTTCTCGACTTCCCAAAAACATTTGATTACGCACCTATTGCAAAGCATACCCCAGGCGTATAGAACCATTCTTATGCGCTTTTTACTGGCAACCTTTCAAGTCAATCAACCAATACTAATAATTTAGTTTGGGTTGAAAACCCTAACAAAATTCCTCACCATGCACAGACTTAACAGAAATAAAATTAAATCAATGCGGAAATACCACTAGGAGGCTCTAAGTAGTTTAATAAATACATATTATTCTCAGTTTCGTATTCACTGCATGTGCATTTTAGCACAAATTGCACATTATTACTGGTTCATATTATGCCTGGTCCACGCATCATTGTTTCAGCAAAGCCCCACCAGTACCAGTTTCTATTATGCTCAGTCGCCTCTTGCCCAGTTAGCAGATCATTGCCAGTTTCTACTCTGCATATCACTTTTTTATTGGCCAAATCTTCCAGCTCACTATCATGTCATACATTTCACAATTTTATCTTTGATAAATGCTGAACACAGTCCTCTCTTCTTGAGACGCTGTTCATCATTTCGCCCCTAATTGGCTCCTTCTCTTCAAATGTGGGTCGAAGCACGTGCTCCTACGTGCCCTGGCAACAACGCACACAGATGCACCGTGAAGATGAAGCGTGTACTACGTAGAAAACCCTTGAAGCAAACAGGCATTCAGGCACTCGTCAATTTCCTTAACATTGTGTAACAGCAACAGGTTGAGAACAAGCGTTCGATCCATGTGAACCCTTCATCAACTGCGAGAACCACTCAAATGAATAGACACAGCGTTTCGATCTGTTCTACCAATGTTATTTTTTCACCTATGACAGGGTTTGTCCAATGACCCTGAAGTATTGGGGTTCTCAGGCTGGAGTCAAGAGGTGAGTTAATTAGTAAGTTTATTCCAAGACTGTGAGCCCCTAGAGGTTACATGGGACATATACTGGAGCATCCATCCTAGCCAGCATACAACTCTACTGTCACTGTCAGAACCCACAGAACACAGACCCCACCAACATTCCAACATTCCACATGATCTCACACCATTCCAACATACTCACACAAATGCCAATTACAACAGGCCAAGTGACCATGCACTGTAACCAACAGTGTCAGAAACTCACCAACACCACCACCATGCACTGTACCCCAAAGTGTCACCTGAAACTCACTACACACCATAGAGGACCACCGAGCATCCTGTAAAACCACACACTGTAACCAACAGTGACAACTAAACCACAGCTATAACCAACAGGCGACACCAACCTACAGAACCCACCCAACATTCTGAAACGCACACTAAACCATTCACACACACCAACACGTGGACAAAACACACACAAAAAACAAACATACAAATGGCAAAAACCAAATGCATTAAATATGTTGAAAGATACATCATGCAACACAGCTAATCATAAAAAGTTCCCCGCACCCACTTGTCCACGGAATGTCCACACCCCCATGAAATAAAAACACAGACAGCAGAAAATGTCAATAAAAACATGAAACCCAAGAAACAAAACCGCTCCCTCATTTCCATGCTGCCCACTTGAAAAGAAATGTTTTTTAACCTAGGACAGGGTTTATCCAATGACCCCTCTTAACAGGGGGTAGGCAGCCCACCAGGGCCACGCTAGAGCCACACCTGCCCTAGAGCTGGTGTGAGGCAGTTGAGTGGGGACCGCTGGGCACAGCTCACCAGTATGCCTGAACAAATGTATGCACATTGGTGCCTCTTTCCCTGACCTGATGCCTATCAGCCTCTGTCCCGCCGGGTCTCTCTGTTTCATCTTTCAGAACTACCAGAACTACCTGGTGTCTCGGCACGAAGGACTACAACTACAAGCATGCACCAGACTCCTCAGACCACTGGAATGGACCATGGATCTTGGGAAGCAGGAAAGTCCACAAGCAAACATCAAAAACTACAAGCTCCAGAATGCACCTAGGTCCAGTGGAACAGACCTAGTCTGGAACAAGAGGAAAGGACTGGTTACCCTAATGGAAATGGAGTAGCCCCCCCCCCACCCACCCATTTCAGCAGAAGAATAGGAGACCTAACACCCACCAGACAAACACCAGCGAGGATACAGGAGGACAATGGGGTGGCAAAGTAGGGACTGAGATGGGTCTATTCAGGACAGGAGAGAACCAGTTATATCCCAAAAACGGTTAAAGCTACAATGTATTGAGTAGTGGACAGACACAAATGACCAACAGTGCAAGAGACAGCATGGCAAGTTAGACAAAGATGGAGGCTGGAAAGGGGACGGAACTAAGGCCCTTATGAAAACTTCCTGGGGGGGGGTCGAAACAACAGCCCACAACGGGGGTGATGGCAGGAGTTAGGGATAGATTAGAAAACAATTGTCCCACTGAAGCAGCTGACTCAAGTACACAATGGGAGTGGCGAGAAGCTTCCAGGCAGAACAGGGAGGGCTATCAAAAGCGGAGGCGGTTTTCTTTGAGAGTTGTTTGTATGCGGTCGCAGGAGCTGGAGGAGGACCAAGAGCCCAGGGAGTTGGGTACCGCAGGTGGCAGAGGCCTTGATAGACACTTGTGGCATGTTTGGAGAAAGTGATGGTAAGGTGTTGGGAGGGAGAAAATGGTACATATTTGGCTGTTTGCGTGTGAGTGACGGAGTGTGGTTAGCTTACAATAGAAAAGGGGGAGTTGAGATAGCAGGGGTGATAACGAGACTAAATGGGGAGAATGGAGTGGAGGGAGGCCGAGGGAACTGAGAGGTAGGAGGGTGGAGTAGAGTAGAGGCAGGGGTAGATTATAATCACTTCAGCGCATCATTGATACTTTACATTATACCCAATTTGCTAATTATTTCTACTTTCTGTTAGGCCAACCAGCAAGGCTGGTTTCTATAACGTTCAATTAGCCAATCACTATCAGCCCTTTACTGCCCTCCCTCAGTAATTTTTGTAGCCAGAAAAAGGGTAGGCCAATGCTAATCGATGGCCAGTGTGGTTGCGTGGACACATCAATAAAGACTGTCTTTCAACCAGTATATGTTATCAGTTTGTAAGCTAGCTGAGGTGGACTGAACTCCCAGACAAAGCCTGTCCCGTCTCAGTTGCCATGTCACAAGTTTCAATGGGGCTCCGACAGTACTTCACTGTGAGTCAGAACCAAGCAGGTTTTAACCCACGTCCCCACCCATAGCTATAAGTGAAGGAGAAGAGGCAATTTGAAGATACAAGCAGAGGAATGAATGTGGACCCCTGACTAAAATCTGAAAGGTGAGGGAGGGATAGATAACTTGAAATGATGTGGGTTCATTAAGTTACAGTAGACACCGACTCCAGTCTCTTGTAAGTAGCCTTAATGCCTGTTACACACATCAAAGTACAGGTAAGTAGAAGATATGATGCAGACAACTGGCCATCCAAACCCTTGCCAGCCCCAGATGTAACTGACTTCCTTAGAACACTCATGCAGGTACCAACATAACATTCCAATGTCCCCTTCCACATGACATCACTATCTATCAGTCGCCGGATACAGGAAACTAGAACACCTTTGCCTCCGTTGAACCATCAACACATTCACCTATAACTTAAACTGCAAAAATATCGGCTAACTGGGAACCTGCCACATGCCACCAAGCACCTCCCATACGCCACACAACACACAGGAAGAACACAACCTGCGTGATCACCCTGAATAAAAACACAAGATAACTCTTCAGAGTTCACATGAGGCCACCACATGAACCGATTAAAGAGAACCTGGAAATACTAGGCAAACAACAGAAGGTAAACCCACATTGCCATGCAGTCAAACCTACTAAACTGATAGAGCAGCAAAATAAAAACAAACTGTACTGCACAAAAAGCCACAGAACAAACAGACTAAAGACTACAGCGCAGGCGTGGAACCTAACCACTACCCGCAGTTGCCAGGAAAAGGTTTTGATGGGTATAATACCATAGCACCGCATCACTTGGCTAAACAGGAGAACTCGTCATCTGGAACTTCCTCACCAACCCAACTCCTCACCAACTACTCTTCCACCCTGGATACAATACATAATACCTTTACTGATCAACCATTAAAGTTCAACCGTGAACTAACCTGGCGTCCATACACAAGCTAATCATGACCTAATAACCAAATAACAACATGGCACCAATACCCAGAGCCACGACCTAATAACTGTGATCAGACTTGGCTTCTGTACACCACAGTCAAGTATAACAACAATAACCAACATGCACTATGCCCCAAAACTGACAACAATCCCTATTTCTGAGACCCGGGCCAGCATCCCAGAGGAAAACAGCTAACCACAACCGGGACCCGCTACTCTAACATGCAAACCACCATTTATGAGACCCGCCCGGCATCCCAGAGGACAACAGCAAACCAAAACAGGAAACAGCTGCCCTAACATACAAACCCCACAACAGACATACCAGACGCAAAAACAAAAGTCCATATTGCATACACTAAACAGGACAAAATGAAACGAATACAAACATATATAACCAAAATACTGCCCACAGCCCCTCTCTCTCTCACACACACACACACACACACACACCCACACACACACACACACACACACCTTCCACCTTCTCCGCCTTTTTGCAGCCATGACCATGAGCTCCTCTGAGTCGCAGCTACTTCTGTTTACAACGGCTCTGACGCAGCTTCGCTCCACAGCGTCAACCTCCATGACTACGCTTGCCATTCCTCCACCACTCGCTCATCACTGAGCATCCGTTCACGGTATCTCCAGGGCTGTCCTGAGCTCTCCTGGTTGTGGTGCTTGATGATGCATCAGAACGTTCCAGGACCTGCAGTGACGTCAATGCACCATCCCCGTGTGTTGTCACCACTTGGCCTCCAAGCGTCAGAAGGGAATGGACATCCTCTCCATCCTCTTTCCATCGACGTTGGTGCATGGTCTATACCCTGGCAGCTCTTCCCACTGCCGCCGCGCCCACCCCACTGCCTCGCTCCTGGCACAGGCTAAATGCCTGAGTGCAGTTACCACTCCAAACTGCCATGACTGCGCTCAACCACTCAGGCCTGTGGCTGCTGTGTACTGGAGCTGCTAACCCTTGCTGAGACTCAATCTGGCAACCCTTCACCAGCTCTTCTCACCAGCACACATCTGTTGTTCCTTCACCATCCGGTGTGGCCAACACACCAGCTTTTTGTTCTGTTGGCCCCCATTACCTTCAGGGGTGGATGATTGGCTCCTTTGGGGGCAGTGGTTATCCCTTTGGCTGCTCTCCCAGCCGCAGCACCACAAGTTCAGTCCCCTCCAGATTCAAGACCACCATATCGCCAGTGAAATGATGTGGGTTCCTTAGGTTACAGAGGCCACCCAATCCAGTCTCTTGTAAGTAGCTTCATAGTCTGTTAGACACATCAAGGTAAATCCATAGTAACAGGTATGTACAAGACATGAAGTAGCCGATTGGCTTTCCACACCCTTGCCAGACCCAAATGTAACTGACTCACTTAGAACACTCCTACAAGTACAAACATAACATTCCACTGTGACACCTTCCACATGACCTCACCACCTATCAGCCACCAGGTACATAAATCTACAACATAACTCTAAAATGGTCCCCCGTTTATAACGCCCATTAAATCTATTGATAAAGAATGAAGACGCTGCTTAAGGTTTTCAAATATTCGTGTATTAGTCTTCAGCAGAATCGAGGCCACACCCTTTTGGTCTTCCCAGTAGATGGAATTAGCATGCAGACATACCAGCATGACCACAGCTATATAGTCTGTTAGCAATAGAGACACGTTCCAGGGACCCATTGCAAATCAATTGCCTACATGACTGGCACAGGTTTTCTACAACTTGTCTTTTCAATAATCTCACGTGACGGTATTGAACAGCTTAGAGCGTAAAACAGCCCAGGGGCTGAGTAAAAGGGTTCTCTCAGATGCAATCCATATCCAGTGGCCTTCGAAGAAGAGGGAACAGGTCGTGAAAAGCTCTGCGCAGATTAATCGCGAAAAGCTCTGCGCAGATTATGTATTAGGAAATGGGCACAGTAAGCGTGTGCAACATGGACATAATGGTTCAACTGGTGTCCTGAGTTTGGTGTCCAACAACATGGGTTATAGAAAATAGGATGTCAGTGTGTGCATAAGTGACAAATATGGCCATATATTATGACTTATTTTGTGTTACGTGTCATAGCACATGTTTTGAAATGCCATGTCACATGTTGTGACGTGTTGTATTATGTCATGCATGTGCTGTGACATGGGCCATATCACATGTTATGTCACCTGTCACGATATAGGTTGAAACGTTCAATATTTAGTGGCATATCCTGTGCGTATGCTGTGACATGTTGTGGTAAAGGCATATGTAAATCCCTGTAAACTCCCCATTTTGCATCCCTAATAGGTTCCTAGTTTGACATTCCCTGTAAGCTAAAATTCCCATACAATTCCTACTTTGACATTGCTAGTAAGCTCCTAGTTAGCTTAACATTCTCAGTAGGCTCTAATATGTACACAGTGACCTCTGCCCTCACTTTCGCTCCCAACTACTAACTGGTGGCGGTCATCTACCACACAACAAAGTCCTCTGGTGTGGGCTCAAATGCATCATTAAATCATTATTGATTATACAATTTCTTTATTTGTATATTGTGTAATTCCACACCTGACTAACACTGCTTCCACAACCCAAGTTGTAATTCCTCATTTGGGCATAACAATAGTGCCCTTGGGATGCATTAATGGGTACATGGAGCGTACTTCTAATTTATGCAGCTAGCATCCCAGATTAATTAGACACATTATAAGGGCCATTTTCAAACGCACGTAGTTAACAATTGCAGTTCAACTTGTGTTTGGCTCAGAATTCAGCTGGCCGTGCACTAGACCAGCCCCTGCCAACGTGTGCTTTTTAACAGCAATTAAAAAGTTGGATGGCACTTTGCATGCCTCATACCGCTAGCCAGGAAGTAGAAACAGAGGGGCTGGCGTGGCAGATCCAATGCCAGCATGCAGGAAAAGACTGGTCAAAAGAAGTCTAACATTCTGCTCAGATTGGGGACATCAGGGTTACAACACTGCATAGACATACGCTAGTATGTATGGGAGTCATCCCATCCCAACAGCCCCACACCTTGGGTGACCACCTGGCACTTACGGACATTCTGGACAGTCACTACAAATATTCTGGGCAAAACATCACATTTACAAACACACATTCTTTACAAAGCACCAACAATATGGACACATGTTAAACGAAGCATACAAGGCAAAACGATTTCTAATAGCACAAAAAGAAGAGCACGTGCAACTGACTCATACATTCATGTTAAAATAAGAGCTAATTAACATATTAGTTCTATAATAGAGGACATTTTATGATTGAAACAGTCACAAACTTCACTGGCAGCAGAACACATTATTATTTACTGAAGTGGGGAAAATATTTGCCAGTAATGACTGCGAGTGACCGAGCATAGTGAGGAAGCCTGACAAATCAATGATGGATCCGTGGGTGGAGGGTGTTCTCCTTCTGACATTTTCTTTTTAAACAATGGGTTCAAATTGACAATTTAACAGTAAACTTTATTTTATTGGTAAAACGCCATATAATTTAGAATTGTTTCTGAGGGGATAATACATTCGATAACAGACCCCCCACAGCACATAGGATAGTTTTATAGTGCATTTGCAGGATGCCTGGGCCAACGATGTATGAGGGCATTGCTACTGTGAAACACACTTCATAATGCATGTGTCCACAATATATGCCAGCACTACCAAGCACACGCTCAGTCCCCTGATCTGCAGTGCCTGCTGTTGAGTGGCATAGAGCAGGCTCAGAGCTCATAGGCGCCCTTTTGACAGCTGCTGTGGCAGCCAAGTCACTTCAGCACAGAGGGTGCAAGTCGGCACCTCTGATCCAAAACCACAAAGCTATGAGTAATTCCTATTCTACTGAAAGTTTAATCTTTAAACATAAAGCCATACCTGAGTTTGAGGTATTGTGGATAGTAATTCAATTAACTATAAGCAACCATGTCTGATTTATATTATACATGGGACAGCACTGCGAGCCCAGTTTAGCTGTGGAAGGGTTATGTGTATTCTGGTGAGACAGTCTGGCCCTGCAGGCCCAAAGAGCAAGAGACTGAAAGACTGTGCCTATTCTTTGAGAGGTCTGGCAACACCTCTCTCCCGGGAAATGGGAATCAAAGAGCACGCCAAACACAAAAGGATTAGCCTCACACCAGGGCTTTTGATGCCAAGGTTATGAGAAGGGACGGATGTTAGTGTAGACAGAGGGAGCTCAACAAAAGTGGGGAAGGATTGCGCAATCTTGTTTCTCTCAGTACCGCTGATGGGAAAAAGGACCTATCTTGTCCCTGGATTCGGACAGACAGTGACCTAAGATCCAGAAGCGCCAGGAGCCCTTTCCTTTGAGCCATATTTCAAACCCGTTTAACACAGTCAAATTAACAGGACACTCTGGAGTTTCCTTTGGCACTCACTTGATCTTGGAACATCTCTGTCGCACATTTGAACCAGTTCGCCGCCACAATAGCCCAGTGCGCCAGTGTGCGGGCTCGAACTAAAAGCTCACTGCTGTAACTACTGTGTTCAAACCCTCTTTTCAAACCTGGAGCCTCTTCATTGCTGATCAAAATCAACAGACAAACTGACCCTGGTGGCCTCATCGAACCGCAATCCTTGAACACTGTAGCAAATAGCTGTTAGACAAAGTTTGTATTCAGTACCCTCTGGGAACACTACAAACAACTCTGACTACAAGTATAGGAAACCCAACTTTTGGTATAAGCTTCTACTACACAGTTTAGGTAGCGTGTTGAGCAGCCAGGCTTATCTCAAGAGGGGTTAATGTGAGCTGTAGTGGAGTTGCACAGAGATTTACATTGACAAGTATTCAAATAAACTCTTACACTCAAGGTTTCTTGCATAAACAATTATTAATGTATTTATCAGTCAGTTAGAATAAGCCTTCTTCAGAAGGGAGCAATATAACAGTAACACTCAAAAACACTTCATGAAATACAAGAGAAGAAGAATCAAATGTAGGGCCGCAAGTTGATTACACTTGTGAGTAGTAGAAGATGCAAGAAACTCTACAGTAAGAGGCAAGTTCTCTCAGACTTAACAGTACCTTTAGAATGAAGAAAAGTGCAGCAGGTGACTTATGTTCCTGTTCAGCTCTGCAGATCTCATTGTTCCTGCACCTCAGTCGTGGGGACAAGAGGGAGGACTCCTAGGGACTCCTGCAGTGCAACGGGACCATCACTGCTCGCAACCGGCAATCTTCAATTCAGTGGCTGTTCAGTGTTTCAGCTCCACGCGTCTATCGCAAATAGCAACACCACGGTTCCTGGCTGTCGAGATGGGCTTTCCTTGCTTCTGGGGTCCCGTACTCTGTTGAGGGGGCACAGTCTCGGTCAGTCCTGCTTCCTGGGAGTCAGGAGGATCTTCCTGGATCTCTAGGCCAGCTTAAAAGCAACGCACACAATCTGGTCTTCCTCTCCCTGGCTATACTATTTCCAGCAGCAACTGAATGGAAATTCAACCAGCTCCGAGATGGATGTCCAGGTGGCTTACTTTGGAGTTCATTGTTCCCACAAACTCAAACAGAGAAGTGGTCCTTGCAGTGGCTTCTCTGTCGATAGGAATTTGGAGTTTCAGCACAGCAGCAGGGCTTCACCGCACAAACCAACGGTCCAGGAGTTGCAGCAGGCGTCCTCTTCAAGTTCTTCTTCAGTTCATTCATTCAGTGGTCGACTCTGCCTTCCAAGCCAAAAGCCTCACCTTTTATTCAGTTCTCTCCCATTCGTTCCAGCCTAGCTGTCAGTCACCCAGCAGGGTGGCTGTCCTTGCCGGACAGTCAGCCGGCCAATCACAACAAGTGCATTTGGGTCTCCTAGGAGACTAAGCACAGGGAGCTTCAGGCACCCCCCTCACTTCCTGCCTACCCCAGACATCCTGGAGCCAGAGGTGGGCTTCACGCGTGAATCCCGCCAAAGGCAAATCAAACAATGGGACCAAACCCCAGTTTGGCGCACAGAGTTAGTCCCAAGAAGGACCTTTCCACAAAGAAATGGTGAAAAAAGAAGACCGGGCCATTTTGAGAAAAATGGCACCCTTTGGTGCTTTACTGCAGCTGCGAACACAGCCCGCTGTAAATGCACACCATGGTAGTTACAACAAAACCACTGCCACCAGCCGTTCAGCGAGAAAAGGGTAACATAAAAATGTTAGATGAGAAGCTAGACAAAGAGGATACTAGCTAACCCCTCCATCACCCTATTTTAAGATAGTGTGTGCTGGGTCTCGAAAGTTACAAATGTAAGTAAAGTCAATTTCACTTTACTGCTCTTGGAAACAGTAATTTATCCCATAGAAGGTATTTAAACCTTTGGGAAATCTGAAAGAATTCCCTGTGCCACTGCACTGAGGGTGCTGGGTGACCCAATCTAAAAGATGATGCCTATGGAGTTTGTCAGACTCCATAACCAAAAGAAACACAGTGTACAAAATCACATTAAAATACATGAAAGAGTGGGGAAAAAAGGGTCTCACCCTCTGCAGGTCAAGTCCTCAAAATCCAGCAAAGTTGCTGGGGGTCTCTAAGGTGGAGGGAATTAGCACATTTCTGAGAATTCTCCCTAACAATCCTCCAACTGGAACAGCACATCTAGTCACCAGCATTGTCACCAGCAAACTCACTGTCAAACCGACCATTGTAGCCCTTAATTTTTGCACTTCTTCAAACGTCGCTTTGAGTTATAACCAGCTTCATCTCAACCCCAGATCTACACCTGCTCCTGGTCTTCAACAATGCTACCATCACATTAAAACCTGGTCTGAACTACTCCCACAACACAAAGTAGCCTGGTTTGATATTGTCGAAACCATAAATAACGGTGGGAAGCTCTCATTTACTGCTAATTACCCAATGTTCCATTTTTGGGCACTAAAGACTGGTTAGTTCACTTTTAATCCCTTTTTCACCTATCCTTTTTAAGAACACTCTGTGGATTTGATTGCCTTTGACACCTGCTTCATTTTCCAAGAGTGTTCTTTCTATTGTTGTGTATTATATGTTTTTTCCACAGGGGTGGTTTTTGTATTGTATTCCATTTGGTTATTTTTGCATATGATGTGTTTGGTTAAACTATATATTTTTTAATAGAGCCTTGATTAGACAGTCCTTTTATTTTGGACTGTTGCCATTTGCTGTTTGGATTGCTTCCTGATCACATTCACCCTACCCTTCACCCCCTAAGAGTATAACACACAAGGCGGAGGAGGTATATCTCTTAACTGTGCCCGTTTCACCTTATAATGGGGATCATTGTTGTTATGCAGAAGTGTGAGGGCTGAGTAGGCAGTTTAGCCATGTACACCTGCGGTGCAGAAGACATTTTGACATATTGACCCGCTTAACAAATCCAGTGCTGTGCAGCTGGCTGCCCTTACCTACTCAGAAGAGAAGATGTGGCCTGTAGCCAATTTTCAATTATTCCCACTAAGATCAAAAGGCTCGGGAGGATTGCACAGGTGGCACTGCCCTTCACTGCGGTTAGGGCATTAGGCTAGGGAGAACAATGGGATAGATGCATATGAGCAACATTACAGGAACGGTGCATGGCAGTTACTGGTTGCTCCCTCCATGGCGGGGCTATCAGGAGATTGTGAAGCACAGCAGGTCCCCTCTGCTGGTCGTAATGTGGCTCCATTTCCTCTACAGGTTTTCCGTGTAGGGCCTCAGATGCGAGACGCTTCATTAAGATCCCTCCCCTGTGGAAGAACGCAGCCCCCACAAGTAAGTTGAAAAATAATGATAATAATCATATGCTGATCATGGCGATGGGGTGAGGGGATTGTGAAATGTGGGGCCGGTCCGTGAGGGAATTGTAGTAAAGCAATGTCCATACTTGAGTTAGGTTGCTTATAAGTAAGTTTACTTCCAGTTCTTCAGTTACATGTCACAGGACACAGGATAGATATAAGATAGATATAAGATAGATACTAAGATAGAGAGATCACCGGCACCCATCACCCAGGGAGGGAGGGACCAACTGACCCATAAACAGAACACTCAGCACAGCCTTCTCTCACTCATACATCAACATTCCACTTGGTACTTGCATGACATCACAGTACCAAGTGGCTAGCTCAGCTGGCTCAGGCAGTGCCTGAAGAGTGTGACATAACACATCTCCCTCCTTACCGAAACGTCTACACAAACAATAAGCACTTTACATATAGGCAAGTCACATCACCATCCACCATACAGCTTCACAAGAAATCCCACAGCTATGCAATTCCAAACTTCATCTACATATCCAGGTCACCCTCAATACCAACACAAATCACCTTCTGTCTATCCCTGCCACGGACAAACTCTAGACTCTCACCCTAGACACATGCCAGCCTATACACCAGGCTAAATCTACCCTACAAACCAAACACTCGCTAACATAACATATATCCTTCCGCCCGCCCCTGCCACAGGCGAGCCTCCAGGCTGCCACCCTGAAGCATGGCTTGTGATCCTGGCGCAATACTAGACATCCAGAAAAACAACAGAATCACCATACCTAAAGAGAGAATTCATAAAACCGCTAACCACTGCTGAAATATCACCACTATGCCTACATCACGAATATACAAACAAATACATCAAAAGGACTAGGCCAGAAGAGCCCAACTCAACCACACCAAGATAAACAGATCCTACAACAACTCGAAGATACTGGCCAGGCATCTCCAAGACCACCAAGAAAACAGTGGGTTGGACTAAACGCTCAACTCAATGGCAGCACTGACGAGTCCCATAATCCTGACCTTGGGGTACCTTGGCCTGGATTTACATATAACACAAAAAGAAAACAACTACAAGGCAACTCTTCATCTTGGACAACATATTTCCGTTTAGCCAATGTTACCACCAGAGGGCGTCCCCAACCAGTACAACAGCTAATTCTAAGATAACCACAACCACATCTTCATCCAACAAAACCACCTGTCCATTTCAGATAAGAGTTGACTTCTTCTAACAGTGCACTACTACCATTCCTAAGATCTTCCTAAAATCACCCGACCACAACTCCCACTCACCTTAGTGCACTTCTCCACTTACTCTCTCCTGCACCTGAAAGGGCGCTACCCCCAGGATTTACCTCACACGTCCCCATAACCAAAAGAGGACTTTACTCACCATGCTTAAGTAAACAAAGGCGCTACCTCCGTATACAATGTACCAAAATCCACAACTACTATGGATCCTACCTCCCAGCAACACTTAGTCATCTTAAAACAAGTGTCGCTTGCCAACCAATTGACACCTAAATGAGGCGCTACCTCAATACCGTCAATTTAAATAAAAGCGCTTCCTCCATCTCATGGGGCGCTACCTAATACACATATTTATGCAAAAGCGCTACCCCATCTCAACACAGATGGACGGTAATCCTAACTGTCCTAACTCCTAACTTACCAAACAGATTAATGACCCAAAGTCATTTGAACATGAACTAAACTCACATCATTCATAACCAGATACATATCCATCAGGTTTATTTATTCACAGTCAACCTTATGTACAATGTATGAACCACAAATGACATTTCTTTAGGCTTGGTGATTTAACATAAACATTTCCTACATAGTTATTTTGCTTATCCATGTTTTGCATTAATCCTAAATGCAAAATATTTCCTAATTAGTTCTTTTGCTCGTCCATGTCCTGCATTAATTCTAAATGTCTAAAAGTCCAAAAGTCTATAAAACTCTTTGAACCTAAAAATCCTCAATAAGTTACACTAGCTCATTCACACACAAAGAGCTCCACACGGTATCACATTGCATTTAATTATCCACCTTTCAGTAAACTGTGTAAAAAGTCCATAAACCTGCAAATATTAAAGAAATGGTTAAATTCTAACTGCAGTGACTTAACCCATTCCATACACAGTCTCACCAGACCAGCATTTCTCATACAACAGATTTCACCAAAGCTCACACTAATACTCAGTACAACAACAACCAACATTGCATTAATTATGTTCTTAACTTAACTCGCCCAAAAACCAGTGTTTCACATACAGCGGTTTCCACTAAAGCTCACGATAATGCTCACAGTTGTAACACCAATGAAGCATTAACCAGCAATGCATTAGTTAAGTTCTTGTCCTAAATGCAAAACGAAATGAACTCCATCTCAACATGCATTTAAGCATTATACAGTCTCATACAAGTAGCATTGTACAACAATTTTACCAACATGTTGGCCGCTGCATAGCGCCTCAGTAGTGAGGCGGAGAGGTGTTACCTGCACCCGACCTCATGAGCGAATGATGCCTTCCACAGTACTTCGCCACGTCGCCCGCTACATCTTACCCCTCACGGGCAGAGGATGTTTGCTGTATACCGAGAAGTACAGCGTTCCTCCCCACACAGTAAAATTAGAGCGCGTTCCCGAAATGCGGGATCGCTTCTCCCTTCCTAGTCTCCCTTCCATCCAAATCCAATTTAAACTCCTGTGCTCCTCCTGTGCTCTCTAGTAGACCAACGGTCCGTTGAGCTCCTGTGCTTTCTACTCTACGCGCTGTTTCTTCACGCACCACTGAAAAGAGATCCGCTCAAACTCCCCAAGCACTGATCATCCGTGCACTGAACAGTCTCAGGAAACATACTTGGCACATATATATTACGTCCATTTTCCTTCCGTTATGAAGCACATAAAGAAGCAATTATTCTTCCTTTACTTCATTTCTGTTTATGGGACCCTTCACAGCGTGCACACAAAGGAAAGGCTTCACTTCAAATTAAAAGGGACCCTTCCATTTTATTGGTGAGCCTTTCATCACTTCTGCAGTGCCTTTAAGTTCCTTATGGCTACAGACACTTCACTCCTGTAGAAAACAGGCTGCTGGTCTGTTCCTATAAGTCCAGAGGCACTTTTCTTAAATGGACCACCTCTTCTTTTGTCCCACAATCGACCATTATAGGGCCACCCTTGTTGCATGGACCCCTTAGACTTCTCATGCCCCGGGACCCTTCACTCCCAAGGCAATGGGCTGAAGGACCAGCACTCCCAATGCAACGGGCTGCTGATCCAATCTGCTATGTTCCTCGCTATGGTCCTCCTCCTCCTCCCTCTCCTCCCTTGTCCGCCCTGGGTGATGGGTATGCTTACTTGGGGGCGGTGATGTCTTCTTCTTTCCTTGGTCATGTTGGTTCCTGCACCCCCCGCAGCAGGTCTCTGCAGTTACCTTTCCAGCTTTCCTTTCTCCAGGGTTCCTCTTCCAGAGATCCTTGTCGCCATTGTAGTAAAGCAATGTCCATACTTGAGTTAGGTTGCTTATAAGTAAGTTTACTTCCAGTTCTTCAGTTACATGTCACAGGACATAAAGACATGATATAGATCATAAGATAGATATAAGATAGATATAAGATAGATACTAACATAGATAGATCACCGGCACCCATCACCCAGGGAGGGAGGGACCAACTGACCCATAAACAGAACGCTCAGCACAGCCTTCTCTCACTCATACATCAACATTCCACTTGGTACTTGCATGACATCACAGTACCAAGTGGCTAGCTCAGCTGGCTCAGGCAGTGCCTGAAGAGTGTGACATAACAGGATTTCCTTGACAAAAGAAAACAAGGAAAGAAAAATGTTTGTCACCTCATCATGACCTCACCCCTGTACCTCTAGTGTTCATTATTTTTCCTTGAATCCCAGCACACATTTTATAGGGCGTTCCTACTCCTTTTGGCACCATGCATGGCTGGTTGTTATAATCTAGACTGCGAATGTGTGCCCAAATGGCTGACAATGAACATTTGGCATGCCTCGGGTGACTGGGGCAAGGCCATCGGTTTTGTGCTAATGGAACATGCGTGTCTTAACCATCAGGTACAATAGACTCCAGCAGGTCTAAAAATACAATTGCCAAGGCCTACTGAATTATGCTCTGGAATCAAAAGAAAGGATGACATTTCTATTGAGGAAGTATCCTTTTATGACTATTTATGTATTAGAATTAACAAAACAGTTTCTAGGCAAGATCAAGTTTCTAAATCATATGTGATTTTAACAAAAGATTCTTCATCACTTTTACAGTTTGTGGGCATATGAAACGTAACTCATTGACGAAATTGCTGGGCTGGTTATCCATTGGTTCTTTAATATATCTGAAACCGGTTTTATGCTGGATTAAGTTATATCAATCCCTTGAATTGGCAAACTTTTGTTGAACTATAATACTTAACCAAAAGGAATCATTATCCATGCCCTGGTTCAAACATGTGAGGGATAGCGTCTGATTTATCAAAGCCCCTGAGGTCTGAGAAAACCTAAAACAATACATGATAATACAACCTCAATGATTAAAATTAAATATTTTACTAGGTGCAGAGAGATTGCTCCTCGTCATTGGTCAAATAGTGAATCATTTTTTCCTTATTTTTCTATTTAAAAAGTTTGCTTCAGTTCAGCCCTATTTAGACTTTTTAAAAAGGTTTGGTAGTAGACTTCTTCTCTGAAAGATTTGTCTTGGTATTTTACCTTTTGGCAGTGTTACGAAGGCATGGAATCTTACCCATTCTGATATATGTTCAGCATGTAAGCTAACTACTGAAAGCATTCAACATTCCTTCATTTTGTGACCAGCTTTCAGTGATTTGTAGAAGATATGTTTGCCTCCATGGTTGAGGAACCACCGAATAGGTAACTTGAGATGTGCTCTAGACCAGTGCAGAGCGTTGCCTTCTAATGACAGTATATTTGCTGTAGCAGAGTCCCTCATGTATGTATGCTTGTTGCAAAATAACGAAACTGTGTAAAATGGATTTTCAGAAACTCAAACTGTGTCTGCTCATTGGACATAGTATACAAACTCTGATTGTTACGAGGTCGAATTTTAATGGCTTTAAAATTGTCGAATACTCAATATTATTTTACTCCTGTCTTTATTTTTCAGATTTTATTTAGAAGCCTTGTGGAATGTTTATGTTGAACTATGTATTGTGCTTTTATGATAATTGTCGAAATAAGCCATATTGAATGACTGGCAATAGACGGTTCATCAGCAGCGGAGGTTGTCATGGGGGGGGGGGAGGCCCCATACCCCAAGGAAGAAGTGACTAGAAACACATGTGCACCACCATGATTCACCAGGAAGAGGTCTACCATGTACACACAAACAGGGGGGTTAGTCTCTCGAAAAAAATGTTTTCATTGTTCTAGGGAAAGCAAGACTAATGTATCACAAGGACTGGTAAGTGCCTTTCGATATTGTGGGGTCGAGTGTCTGAAATGTATTGAAGGGGTGGAGCGGGTTAGGTGGTTAGTGCTAGGATGCTGTCTGTCTTGCAAGACGAACCGTAATAAAACGTTTTGCTCATTTCATTGCCCATAATTAACATTGTTCTTTTTAACGTTCACAGCCCTTGGCACAGGGGGATTCCCTGCCCGCCACTGTCATCCCTTGTAGTTATCATCAGTGGTACACAGCCAAACTCACTGCAGGTGGTGACAGGGCAGGATTTTATTCTTTGAACCTTGCCTTTGAATAAATCACGGCACATTTCAGTGCCTGAACAAAGATAATGGACGACAGTCCATATTTCTGGACTGTCTGTGTAGTTTACGGACGGATGGTTATCCTACCTACACCATCTGAAAATGGAAAAGCCTGATCTGGTACTGAACTATGTGTTTCTTTTGTGATTCCAATACGATTTTATATCATGGTGCATGACAGAAACCCATGGTTGGAATTGGGCCAGCAGAAGGAGTGTAGCTCTTGAAATGTGTGTTTTGCCGGTGTGCTGTTCCTCCTGGAGGCCCAAACCCCCATGGCTAGGCCAGCCCAGCCGTCCCCAAAACATGATATGGCACAGCAACTCTCACGCGCAATGCCGGCTCCGAAGAGGCAGCTCTCATCTCACTGTAGGCACCTGAGTCGGCATCTCACCTGACTGAAGGCGCCTCAGCAGCAGGTTGCTCACCTGACTGAAGGCGCCTCAGCAGCAGGTTGCTCACCTGACTGAAGGCTTCAGAAGACGTAGAAACCATTGTAAAACTTATGAGGTTCGGGTAGGCAAGCCTCACATTGTTTGTATAAGCTGTCCAGCTAGGTATATATGTCTTGGCATTTACCTTTTTTGGAGGGTATTTAGGACACACGTAAAGACAGTGAGCCCAATTTGCATTACTTGAACAGAACGCTTTCATGCGGAATAATTTCCACAAACCTATTTCAAATGCAAAATGTAATTCTTGGGTTCCCAAAATGCTCCTTGCTTTAATGCAAAGCGTAATGATTGAGCTCCTTGAAGTGATAGGGTGCCTTTTACCCTGGGCTGTGGTCACGCCCAGTAACACCCCACCTGCACAAATGGGGGAGGTTTCCCAGAGTACATGTTTTCCATTTCCAGCACTGCAGAAACCAATATAGCGTTAAAGGTTTCAGGTCATCTTTCCAGCCGAGCACATTTTCCTTCAAGGTGCCTATGCATGCCAACCCTCCCAATTTGGGTGGGATACTCCATATTTTTGCAATCAAAAATGGTGCTATCTTTTACTTTCTCCCTCCTAAAATGTGCCTAACCCCAATTCAATTCAATGGGAAAATTAAATGCTCCTGATTTATGTTACACAATCTCCTTCCCAGCTACGGCAAAATGTTGGCAATTACGGGTACCTACAGTTTCGAGGTGAAAGCCCTGATGTCAGGGATGTACTGGGAACCAAAAAAGGCACTGGAAACAATGTTCAAAGTGGTCGCATATTACACATTTTCAGCAAGCTCAACCCTCTTCCTGTGGTATCTCGACCTGGGAAGGCAGTGCGCAGGGGGCGTAGCGCAGGCCGCCAACACAAACACAACTGCACACCATGGAGGTTCAACCATAACTACTTTATTAGCGTGCCGGGTAGGCTCACGTTAGTTGGGGTCAGCTGACCTTTGTCCACTTATATCGCCATTTCCCATGTCATGTGACTACATGCGATGCTACATCGCCCCCCAAAATAACATTGTCCTACCCGATTTCCTTGATCCATTGTCTAGGTTTTCGAACGATGCGGCAGGGTCTGTTGTGGGACTGGAATGGGGAGTTGTTCTCCCCTGGACCTTCTTCCATGAAGCTCTGCTCTTCCCTTTCTGATTAATCTTCGTCCGCTGAGTATCCTGACGTCTCTCTCACATAGTCCTCCTCTTCACTCCATGCCTGACTGACCTGTGGGTTGTCATATCCTGCCTTTCTGAAGAAAGAGCTGTTCCTCGTCACTGTCCATCCTTCTCTTTCCGCAGTTACCATGGATACTTGGATACGGGTGATGGGCATGGGCTGTGGGTTAAAAGGAGGAATATCCTTGTGGGTTTGGACCTGTCGTACAAGATCCTGTTCACCGACTGCCAAGTCTGCAGCCTGTGCCCTCTGTGCACTTTCAAACACGCAGGACGGCCTAACATCAATTGAGCCGTGCATGTCCCGGTGGAGTCATGTGCAGTGTTGTGATAGTCCCATAGGAGTTGGCATAGAGCTTGTTCGACTGGCATATGTGTGATGGTTGCAATGCGTATGCCCTCTTGACATTTGCCATGAAGTGCTCCATAACCCTGTCCGCCTGGTGTCAGAGAGGAGTGACCTTGCGGTGTTGGAAGCCCAAACATTTAGCGAAATCCTGAAAGTCTCCACTCGTGAAAGGTGGACCATTGTCCGACTTGGCCACCTTAGGTATTCCGAATGCTGAGAATATTTGATCTAGTGCTGGTATTACAGCCGTGGTAGCTGTGGAGGGCACTACTCCGGTTTCAGGGTATCTCAAGTGTTTGTCGAGCACCACCAGGACATACTCCCTGACCTTAGTGGGCTGAAAAAGTCTATGGCCACTTCCTCCCATACCCCTTTCTGGAGTGCGGTCATGTGCATTGGTTCCAGGAACGCGGGGGTTGCAAGCTGAGGCAGATATGGCAAGACTTCTCAATCATCTTGTCCATGCCTGGGAGACATACTTTCCTCTGAAGTATGCGTTTTGTGGACCCTACACCATGGTGACCTTCATATACAATATCCACGGTATGCAGTGTTTATATCGAAAATGTTATAGTGAAAGAAACACATATTGAGTATTTTATAACAAAAACCTATATATCGAATGCATTGTGGGGCGGGGTAAAAAGTTAAATCTTTTCAAGAAACGTTTGGGGTGGGTTTTTAAGGGTGGTAAATGGGGGTTTTCGTTATAAAATGCTCAATATATGTTTCGTTCACTATAACATTTTCGATATAAAGACATGTAACCAATGTCCACTATGCGTTGATGAAGTGTTGCTGGTAATACAATATGGTCTCCCTTTAAAATCTGAGACAAGGGAGATATGGACAGCTCTTCTTTTGACTTTGCAAGAGTTTTGAACAATTGCTCCGTCCATGGCCTGGTTAGCTTGGATGGAACCTTCAGCAAAATTCCACCACCTATTCCTGATGCATGACGTAGTGAGTGGGACTGTTGCGTCTTCCGCCGTGCATTTTCTCACCTTCGCTATAGAGATGGTGGGTTGCACTTGCATGGTGGATGATGTAATTTATGTAGCCATCCGGCCTGCTGCCCGACAATGGATACCCGTGGATGGCGGGAAAATAAATCTGCCGGATTCTCCTCCTTCACTGGTTTGTGTAGGTTGGTGTATTTGTATTCTTGTAGGTGCAATCCCCACCTTGCTATGCTTGGTGGCATTTGTGCGGTCGGCTTCCCATAGATGGTGACGAGAGCCTGGTGGTCAGTAATGATTGTGAGGGGTTTTCCGTGGAGGAACAGGTGGAAATGTTCAAATGCCCACACAACCGCTAATGCCTACTTCTCTGACTATGAATACCTCTGCTTGGCTTCTGTGAGACTCTTGCTGGCGTAGGAGACTACCTTCCTTTGAGCGTGTTCACTCCCTGAGTGCTGGGCCAGGATTGCTCCAAGTCCTACTGGGCTGGCTTCCCCTGTAATTTCTGTATGTAGTTTGGGGTCGAAATATGATATGCACTCAGCCAAAGCCATGTCCCTTCTTATTCTGTCGAATGCCTCCTGCTGGGACGAACCACATTAGAAAACTCCATCCTTTTTTTGTGAGTGCCCTCAGGGGGGCGATTGTGGTAGTGAAATCAGGTAGGTACCTTGTGCAGTAGCTCGCCAATCCCAAGAATGATCTCATTTGTGCTATGTTCACAGTGTGGGGCGCCTCTGTCAGTGTTCGGATCTTGTCCGGGTCAGGTTGAATTCCCTTCTGAGAATAAATGTGGCCGAAGAACTTCAGTGTACATTTATTAAAATCGCATTTTTCTTTGTTCAAGGTTAGGTTGGCGTCGTCACGTGCCGTGCAAACCTTCATCAGCGTGGCATTGTGAGCCTCCTGGGAATTACCGAAAATCAGGATGTCGTCGCTATAATTGCAGTGCAGTATGTGATGAATGATCCTGCATATCTCCTCCTGAAAAACTTCTGCTGCTGATGAGATCCCGAAACTCAAGTGTTTGTAGCAAAAGAGACCTAGATGGGGGGTGAATGTCGTGATATATTGCGACTTTTCACCGAGTTCAATTTGATGGTATCCTTTGTTTAAGTCCAGAAGGGAAAAGACTGTGGCCCTGTTGAGTAGGTGCATCATGCCAGTGATGCGCGGTGACTGATGTGTTATCCGAGGGTGGCTTGATTGGGTGCTCGCATGTGCACACACTGGCCCTCATTACGACCCTGGCGGAAATCGAAAAACGATGGCGGAAATGCAATACCGCCATCGAATAGCGCTCGGTGCGATTATGACCCGTCACCGTAAAGTACGATGCCATTAGCGACACCGTAGTGAATGCCAACGCTAACTGCACCAAGTACGCGCACGCGCGCCATGCCAAACCGTAATTACCACCATGGCGTAATGGTACGTGAATTCCGATCCAAGCGGACATGTACCTAACGCCATCAAGCATGGAGGAATGTACCATTCCGCCATGGTGAGAAGTACGGCTTCGCGAATCAACCGTAAACGGCCCTACTGAGTGCCTGTACACCACTCCCTGGCCACATTGCACAACTCCTCGTAGGTGCAATGAAGACACAAATGCAACCAGTGAAATGTACAAGCCACCCATGCATGCCAACGAACAAATGAATCTAGGGGCTCCAAGTGCCTTGTGAGTGGCCATCCATTCATGCCATGGCACCATTGCCGCACTGATGCAGCACAGGCATGTGAAGGTTCAAGTACAGCAACATGAGCAGAAAAATGAGACAAACAAAAACAGGCCCCTCCATCGACTGACACCAGTGTAAGGCAACATACAAAGCAGTATCCTGAGGGAGACTGCACCAGCCCTGTACTCCTGCCAGTAAACCAACCAACCATCAGCATAAGCATGGACCACACAAGTTGGCAGAGTGACTGAGCAGCCAGGCACATCTCAAGAGGGGCCAATGGGAGCTGCAGGGCACAGATGGCACGAATACAGAAGCCATTCCAATGGACATGACCTCAGTCTCCCTCCAAGAAACGCACGCAAACACAGGCACCTGTGACCAGCCATATTCTGATAATCACATCATTCCACCAATCCACCTGGCTGACCGGCATCTGTTACACAAAAGCAAATCCCCCGCCCATGAGCAGGACATCATTAAAACAGTCACAATGGTAGCCCCTATCCCTGACCACACTGGGCTTCGTAGGCAAACGCGGCCAGTACAGTACCACGCAACTATACTCAGAAGCCGGAACCCAATGCAGATCTTCTCACAAAACATCGCACCACAAATAGGAATATGCTACATTACTTGCAAAGAAGAACGCTACACGGTTAAAATCAGAATAGACATTTAATGCACCACAAAATCACCAAGCCCATACAGCCATTAGGACATGAACCCCAAAATACATTTCATCATTGTGGGCTGCATCCGCAATAAATGACCAGCTTCTTCTTGTGTGACGCCCTGTTCCTTCATGGTACACAGGGGCTACATTCACGTTCAAAAAGGCAACATGGAAGCGCCTAGAACGGCAGGGCCGTCCCATTAGGTAGGCACTAGTCCAGCTGAAAGCTCGAAATGTTGCTCCTAGCCACTAGTACTGCGTAAGGGCATGTGGCCCATTGGCGATCGTCCCATAAGATCGTAATGGTGCTCCACTGATTATCTCGAAGCAGCAGGTGCCGGGAGTAAAAGCCATCTGCAGGAGTGGCATACAGATGGCAGCGGCAAAAGGGGAGGAGATACCTGTCACCCAAATGAAATGAAAAAGAATAGTAGGCCATCAGAACTTGATTCGTATTACTCACTTCAATGATCACACTAAATCTACAGCCATATGCATGCTAGCCCACTCCAAAGGATTATTCCCACCCAAAAATCACTTGCGAATCATAACTATGAAAATCGAGCTGGAAACACTATTACACACGAGTGCTTGTGTGCATGCGTCTGTCAAAACAGAATCCATTCGATGGGATTAGTAACGTGCATAGACACAAGTGTATGAAGGCGCGTCGAGACAGGGAGGGTACAACAAGGGCAGATAGACGATGGTCCCACTATGGCAGCTCTGCATCACATAGCGCAGGGGAGGTGGATAGATTCCAAAAAGCCCTGTACATGGCAAACTCTCCATTAAATCATCTGTCCATGCATCCATACATCATTTCCTCATCCCTGTATGAAAACGCCTGATTATTTACTCACATCACATGTGAAATTTCCATTGAGTCTGTGCGTAATGCAGTCTGCAAAATCCACTGTGCTCCAGGCCGGGATTCCAGTGTTGTGAAGTAAGATGTATTTGGGAACGTCCTGCCTCATCGTCCACTACGCTATTGCGCATCCCATACTATTCATATCAATCATTGCATTCTCGCCATGGCCCCTGTCCCAAGGACACTAAACAATAGAACGTTATATTTGCAGTCAGACCTGTGGGCGTCTCCTCGCCGCTAGCTGAAGACCGAAAGCGCCGTCCTTCGAATACCTCATTTGCAACATCACGTCGGAAAGGCATCTGTGACTGCTCGAAATCACAAATTCATCCATGTAGTGCGGCATTGTGTGCAAATGCAAACTGGCTTCACTCACAAATGGGACGCCCCGCCCGTCGGTGAACCGCGGTACAGTGCTGCATGAGGGTCCACCGTTAATCGAGCACTACATTCCACTGACCCTTCACAAGTTTGTTCGCGACTGCAAAGATAGTATGTGAAACAATGGAACCATAGCAGAATGAACATAAGAACCAATATTTCACTGCCATCGGGATCATATACATGATTGTAATAGCAAGATGCCATGCGTCGAATTGCAGCGTTGTGTGCGGGACGTGCTCGCCCAAAGGGGATTGCAGCTTGCACAGGTGGAATGAATCACCACGGGTGGAGGCAATAGAGCTTGAAAACACATAAATTGCACACCCAACCCCCTCCCACACCCACACCAAAATGCTACCGGCAGGACTAGCGATGTTGGCCCTGGGGGACCTGATTGCACTGCAAGTACTCCAACTTCAAGAAGAAGACGAACAGCAACTACTACAACAACCGGCCGCACAGAGGAGACGCAGGAGGAGGAGGAGGGCAAGGCAGGGCCAGCAAGGCCCGCCAGCACAGCCACTACCACCACGCAGGCAGCCCGCAATCCCAACCCTCCGAGCACATCCGTTCAACCTCACGGATGAGCAGATCCACACCCTCTACCGTTTGGACCGGGACACCATAACCGCCATTGTGGATATGACACAGGCTGACCTTGTCAGCATGATAGATAGCCCAACCGCCATTCCACCCCTACTGAAGGTGGTGTCTGTACTCCACTTCCTGGCCACAGGCACCTACCAGCACACAGTCGGACAGTTGCATGGCATTTCACAGCCAGTGTTCTCACGGACACTATTGCAAGTGCTCGATGCCCTCCTGAAGCACGCAGACGACTACATCTCTCTACCACGCTCGGAGCAGGAAATTACGAACACAAAAGTGGGATTCCATGCACTTGGCGGCATACCGGGTTGCATTGGTGCTATCGACTGCACCCATGTGGAATTGGTCGTCCCGCATGCCATGGAGGCCCAGTACCGCAACCGAAAACAATTTCATTCTCTGAATGTACAAATGGTGTGTGACTCCAACAGGATCATTACCCATTGTTGTGCCCGATTTCCTGGATCAACCCATGATTCTATGGTTTTGAGGAACTCTACAATACCACGCTACATGGAGCGACACGCAGGGAACAGATCCTGGCTACTCGGTGAGTCTCATTTCATGCATGATAATGTGGGGTATGTGATGCGGCAATGACCTGGCAGGAAGGGGGGGGGGCGTACGTAGCAATGTCATTCCACAAACATCCTTTATTGTCCACATACAGGTGATGCCGGGTATCCACTGAAGAGATGGCTCCTTACACCACTCCGGAACCCACAGAACCAGCCTGAGGAGGACTACAACCATGCCCACTCACGTACCCGTGTAGTCATAGAGCAGGCATTCGGCCTACTGAAGACTCGTTTCCGCTGCCTCAGCAGGTCTGGCGGGGCACTCCTGTACCGCCATGTGAAGGTGGCAAAGATGGTCATGGCATGTGTCATGCTACACAACATGTGCGTACGTAGAAATGTGCCCATGCCCCCTGACGCAGAACTGCAAGCACCTGTAGATGGTCATGATGAGGGTGGGGATGTGGCAGCACCTCAAGGAGTCCGCGAGGCACAGGAGGGCCGAGACATTCGTCAGATTCTCATAGATTCATGCTTCTAGCACTCACGCCTGGTGGCTGATACATGGACACGGGACTTGTGGCACTGTGTGTGTCTGGAACATGCACAATATGGACTGTACGCCTATAATGGCCTCGTACACAAAGATCAATGTCCACACATCTCATTGGATGATAGTGAAATGTTTATCGCATATGTGAAATTATGTTACACACCCCATCTACCCGCCACCCAAGTGAGCCCAACACACCCCCTCCACCCTCCTACCTCCCCCCCGAACACCAGTGTCCAAAGGTGCTCATTGTCAGTGGGCAGACGCTATTGCAAGCCCCCTCTCCGGGTATCAGGGGCACCCCTGCCTGTGGAGCGCAGGTTCCTCCCAGATCTACGTTGGGGGCTGCCCTGGACGGAACTTGCAACGGATGATGTCTCTGCCTGCTCACGTCCATGCATGTCCCTGAGGGTTTGTGAGAGCTCAGTGAGCACACGGCGCACAGCGGCAAGTTCAGCACATACGTCTTTGGACGTCGCATGCAGTTCCCCCCTCAGGCTCTCGGTGCTTCTCTCCATTTGTACTCTCAGGCTCTCGTGCTTCTCTCCATTTGTGCCCTTAGTGTCTCTGTACTTCTCTCCATTTCTGCCCTAAGTGTCTCAGTAGATGTTTCTATGGCTGACTTAGTACCCCCACATTCATCAGCATGGACCTTGAGGAGCGTGGCCAGTTGCTGCTGTTGCACGATCACCTGGTCGAGGGACTGTTGCCTCTGCTGGGCCATGGCCATTTGCGGTGGTGTCACAGAGGGGCTGGTCACCTCATGTTGCCTTGCCACAGGGCTTGTGGGGGATGGCCAGTCGTCGTCTTGTGGGTGCCCCTGCGTGGTATCCTCATGGTGTACGGGATGGAACAAACAGGGGGATTGAGACAGGTCATGGATGGATCTTACTTCGACATCCCCGTTTTCTGTGTCGGAGCATGCTGCCATTAATGCAGTGTCACCTATGGTGCTGCTGCCACCAGAAGCAGTGCCTTCTGTGGCATCCATTGGGGGGACCTGTGGTGGTGCTGTTGTGGGCATGCTGGCTGCTGGGGTGCCTGTTGAAGTTCCCTCCTGTGTGCTGTCACTTGATTTGTGCTGCTGCCGTGTCTTGATGCGTGCAGCTGAGGTGGAGGGTCTTTGGCCGTTGGTCTTGGACCTCTTTGCAGGTGTGCTGGTAGGGGTGTCCTGGAGCTCGTCGTTTGAATCGGACCCTGTGGTGGAGTAAAGGAGGGCGAGCGTTATTAATGGGTCTGTTGAAATTGGAATGGCAATGTATCACATGCATTGGGGTGGTACCTGAGGGTGATTTGGGTCGGGGCCTTGGAGGTGGTTTCATTTTTGTGTGGATTGAGGATGCAGTTGTTTTGCAGCCTGCAGTTAGGGTGTGCATGCTGCACGTGTAGAGGGTGTTTTTAGGGTTTTTAATTATTTATGTATTTATTGTGCGTTTTAAAGTGCGCTATCAGGCCAATGTATGTGGACGTTCTCATGGACATGTGTTACTGTTGCACTATGTGGACACATGGTACTTCACATGATTGGACATTGTGGTTTTAGCATTGTTTTATTTGGCCCACCTACCTGATTCTTCGGATGTCTGCACTCCTTTCTCCATCCCTCCGACTCCCTCTATACTCTCCATTCCAATGGTGGAGGCACAGATTTCTTCCCAGGGGGTCAACTTGATGGGTGATTCCGATCCTCCCCCGGTGGCTGTGGCAATGTTTCGGTTGGCAGAAAGTATGCTCCGGACGCGTATCCGCAGGTCGTCCCATCGCTTTCTGAATTGCTGTGGGTTGCGGGGTGCGGTCCCCACCGCACTTACCCGCTGTGCCACCAGGGCCCATATGGCCTTCTTGTTCGCAAGTGCCGTCCTGGTCATTTGCGTCGAGAAGACGACGGCAGCATTCACCTGGAGGGTCTCTGTGAGCACGGTGAGTTCCTCACGGGAGAAGTGGACCTGCCGCTTGCGGTCGCACGCTTTTTCCGCTACTTTTCCCATTGTTATTGTTTTCACTAGGGTGGATGACAGGTTGTGATGTGTCTCAGGGTAGTATTTTTAATGGTTGTGTGGGAATTCTGATTTTATAGGTGTACGGCGTGCTGTTTCCCGTTCCGGGACCATGTTTTTACTTCCGTTTCCGTATATTTACGGTCACCGTACTTTCCGATTGCTGCTCATTACGGTGACCGCTAAGATGGGTGGCGGAATTGCACCTAGGGCACCGTACGACGGCGGTGGGGGGCGTTTTGGGGACATTTCCGCCATCGCGGACATTGCACTTCCGCCATGGAGTAGTGCTCGTGCCCGATGGGTCGGAATTAGCCGCACTTTGCTCCGTCGTGCAATGGCAGAAACGCTATTTACGCTGTCGCGGTCCAGTCAGTCACTTTCCGCCAGGGTCGTAATGAGGGCCACTGTCTTATTTGTCTGTGCTCCATTTTGGTACTGGTACTACTGGTGAAACTGGTTCCATGTGTTAAAATTGCGGCAAAAATGGCTGTGTGCACAAAATATTGTGGCAAAAAGGCAGTGGTTTTGCCATTGTATCCATGTAAAGGATGCAAGGGACACCCCTGCAACCCCCGGACCCAACATACCATTTAAGGGGCGGGGACACCCCCGCAACTCCCGGTCCCCTTAAATAGTGTACACCTTTAACGCGGTAAACCACAGCATTTTTGCCGTGATTTTTTGTAAAGGCGACATTTTTGCCGCGATTTTATCATTGCATACCGTGAAACCTATGGCGTTGGTCCCGGTGCTAGCTCGATTATGTCTACTTCCACTAGCGCCATCAGTTCTTTCTCTATTTGATGTTGGATGTTGTACGGGATCCCTCTGAAGTGATGTGCGATGGGTTTCATAGTTGGATCAATGTGCAGTTGGATTTTACATCCCTTGAGCGTCCCAATTCCTTTGAACAGACGTGAACATTTTGATGTTACCTTGGCAGCCGATGAGATGTACTTGCTTGCCATGATCTGCTATAGTATATGTACTAGTCCCATTTGGACAGCAGACTTGAATCTTAAGACACATCAGCTTGTGGCCTAAGTCGCCAGGACATGTATTGTTATGTGATCATGCTTGTCCTTGTGACAGCATGACATTTTGAAAGCGCCTAGGCACGGAAGTGGTTCCTTGGTGTAAGCGTAAATGGCCACTTGCGCTTTTCTTAGTCTCGGTTCGTTTTTGAGTTTCAGATACTTTGATTCCCGCATGGCATTTATAGTGTTCCCTGAATCAACTAGGAACTCAAACTCTTGATCTTGAATGCATATTGATAGCGTGGAACTGTTTTCTGATGCAGAAGGATTTCCTAAGGCATACAGATACCCTCTTCTTCTTCTTCTGTCCATGCTGGAATGGGATACCGATTCACTGGTGGATGGCGTGAATGTGTTGAGTCGATGGATCCTCCTCCGGCCCTTTCGGTGGCCGTCCCGTGACTGTTTTCCTCTCATTTGGCGTCTCTCTGTGTAATGTCGTATTTCAAGGCCTTTTGACCTCTCTTCTCGATGGTTTCTGGGCGGGGTTCTGTGTCGAAGGGGTTCCTGTTCTGACAAGCTGGCTTTCATCGCCTTTGGGTTTTTACACATGGCGTGAAAATGGACTTCCCCCTGGACAGGCTGAGCATGATTGTCCTATGGCTGGGCACGACCCATCGTGAAAGAGGTCATACCCGCATCGAAAACACTGTAGTTTTTCTTGCCTGGGGGTTTTGCGGGGTGTGTGTCTGAGTCATTAGCTTATTTATTCCGTCTTCCTTAATGGTTGAAGTGGAGATGTGCGTCTTGATCAGCGTGGATATCGGAGGTCTAGAGCTGAGGACGTTCTTGACAGAACAAGGATCTCCGCTAGCGCATCAAACTCTTTCATCCACCTTTTCCACTTCGGGCCCAAACTAGTGGTGTCTATCGTGTCAAACGGCATGATTCACGGTACTGGGAACACATCCCTCCTTTTTTGACCCTGGGGGGGGGACCAGTGTTACCTGGTCCAGGTCTTGCACTGGGTTTGACATGATGCCGGGGAGTGTTATTTACTTGACTTCTGTTAGCTGCTGACACACGTGTTACAGTGTCCTGTGTCCCACTGCGGTCCTGGGCCCTTATATTCCTCACGTGCCTCCTTTGTAGCGGGGCCGTGGTAATGGTGCTTGCTGTCCCCTTTTAGAACTCACCCGCGTGTTGCGCCTTTCACACAGCTCATGGGCGTCGCAGGCCTTGGAAGCGTTTTCCTCCTTCCTTCTGGAGACTGCTGTGCCGATCGTGCTTTCATTCGCTCCACCATTTGCTCTCCTGAGCAGGCAGGGATCAGGGCTGCTCAATGACACGCATCATCGCGCTGCTACTTGTAAGCGCTGTGGGTTTTCCTCTTCGTCATCAATGTGGTAGCTCGAACTGGGAAGGAGGCATGCATGGGGCATGTAACACAGGCAGCCGACACAAACACAACTGTACATCAGGGAGGTTCAACAATAACTACTTTATTAGCGCGGCAAGTGCACTCACATTAGTTGCGGTCAGCTGACCCTTGTCCACGCACCGCTGTGTCCCATGTCGTGTGACTACGTGCGATACTACACTTCCTATGAGAAAATGTGGAAATAAAATAGGTTACCACACAACAGAGGACCAGGGTACAAAGGCCTACCACGAAATTTCCAGAGTTCCCTATACATACATGCCAACATTCTGAGGCACCTAGGAGGGAGATTTCACGAGAGAATTCAGTAGAAATAAATCGGGAGGTTTGGCATGTCTGCCTATAGGCCAGTCCACCCCTGCCTGTTGTCACTTAAAGTGGCCAACACATGAACCGAACCCAAAGATTTAAAAAATACTTGGATGCATTTGATTACCCTACAGATGTAAATTCGCAAAAACATAGCTCTCAACCGTTTGTGTCGCAAAGCAGGGTGAAAACACTCGATTTTATTTTTGGCGGTTGAGAGGCCCATTGAAACGAATGGGCGTGCTGGAGGCTTGGCGGGTACGTCAGCTGTTTACAAGGCGGGTGAGACCCGCCAAAAGCGTGTGAGTTAAGAGCTATGCAAACATATTTTATTAAAGGGCTGTTTTAACTTAATTTCGGAAGTTTCATTCCGGAAGTTTATGGGTATCAGGTGGATGTAATAAAAGATACTGAGGCTGAATATGTTTGGGAAGGGAGCTTTATTATACGGCCCCCGGAGGTGAGGAGGGCGGTTGGGAGAATGCCGGGTTGCGTTCCTGGTGGAACGTGGGGAAACAAAACATTCCTCACTCTGGGTGGAATGAAGTGAAGGATGACATCACAACATCTCCTTATCTATGGGAAAAAAGGGAACGGAGAAGGGGGGGGGGAACAGGGTAAACAGGGGTGGGATAGTTGTTAAGTCGAATTATTAAATTAATATGTGATCAGTAGTAGATGAAATCGTTGCTGAAATTGCGGATACGGATAATCTTGCGATTCCTTTTCGAAAGGCCCTTGGCAGGTTTTTCTTCATTGGTGTGACAGGGTTCGTTCTATCTTGTATGTCTGGCGTGGTATCTCTCTTCAGGAAAATGTTCACTTTTTGATCTTATGCCATCCTGTGAATCTGTGGGTGTACCAGGTCTGTGAGTGTCGTTGGTGGTGCTCTTCACGTTCTCTCTTGACCATGCATCATTGAAATGGTTTTTGGAAGTGCTAGGTTTGCAGGTGTCATTGGTTATTTTCACGAGGTCATCGTGGGACCATCTCCCTCCATCGTCCAATGTGACAGATTTGTTGTGACATTGTATGATCTTTTGTGGAGATCTAAATTTGGATTCACCCTTGAGTGTTTTCCTGGGTTCTTTGATGCATACCCAGTCTCCTTCCTGAAAGAACATCCTTTTAGTTCCGTTTCTTTTGTCGTAGTATGTTTTGTACTTCTTCTGCTTCTCCTTTATAGTGTCATGGATTTGTTCTATGTCCAATTTTGGTTCTATGTTCATTATTGCCTCACCGGTGTCTAGGAAGATCCATGCTGGTCTTAATTGGTTAGTTGCGGTTCTGCCCCGCATCAAGGTGAAGGGCTCTACGTTAGTGGTGGAGTGTGGCGTTGTTCTATATGCGTACAGAGCCTCCTTGAGGGTTTCTCTCCAAGGCATAGCATTGGCAGTAGCCAGTTGGATGACGCTCTTTATCAGTCTGTTAATTCTTTCCACCAACCCGTTGGGCATTGGGTGGTAAAGTGACGTGGTGATGTGGTTGATGGATCTTTTGTCAAGGAATTCTTGAAATTCTGACGAAGTGAACTGGGACCCGTTGTCTGAGACTATGTCTCTGGGGTCACCTTCCCTGTTGAATATTTCTGTTAAGAAGTCGGTGACTTTCTTTGTGGTTGTGCTGGTATCTACCACACCCCATTCGGTCCATTTGGAGGTGTAGTCGACGATTACGATGATGAATATTTTTACTTCCTCCAGATTTTCGAAGAGACCCGTGATGTCTATTGCCAGTTTTGACCATACATGTTTGGGTGTTTCTACCGGCTGAAGTGGGGTTTTCCTTAATACTTTCGTTTTGTCACTGGAAGCACAGGCGTTGCAGTTTTTTACTGTCTCTTCCGCCTCTTTCCACATGTTGGGCCACCAGTAGCTGTTCCTTATCCTGTTCTTTGTCAAACTCCTTCCCAGATGTCCTTCATGGGCTAGGTCAAGTAGTTTCTTTCTGAGAGTCACGGCTGGAATCACTCTATTTCCCCTGAAGATGTGATTTTCATTCATGGATATCTCATCTTTGAATGGAGTGAAGTTTGCCAACTCTTTCCCAACACCAACCCAGTCGTTCATTACGGCTTTTCTGATTTTGCTGTTGTTCTGTGTCAGCTTTGGTGATGCGTGTCCATTCGTCGGAGGGTATGGCAGGATTTATGGTGGCTATAATATCCTCTTCTTGATCCTCATTTTTGACATCTTTATTATCTTGAATGGTGGATAGTCTCGACAGGCAGTCTGCTACTTGATTTAGTGGACCAGGATTGAAACAAATTTGAAGATTGCATTCCATAATGTCTAGAAACCAACGCCTTATCCTCGGTGAGATAAGGTGTGGCATTTTGGATTGCAGAATGTTGACTAAAGGTTTGTGATCAGTCTTTAGGAGGATCGGTAGACCCCATATTAGATTCCTGAAATGTTGTAGGGCCCACTTGACAGCCAGAGCTTCTCTCTCGATGGTGGAGTAGTTCAATTCAGCACCTCTTAGTACTCTGGATGCAAATGCGATGGTTACGAGGTTGCCGTTCTGTTGTTGCTCCAGTACTCCACCAAGGCCGTTCTTGCTGGCATCTACCGACACTATCGTTTTGGCTTTATAATCAAACATACTAAGGGCTGGAGCTTGGTTGATGTCAGACTTGAGGTTCTCAAATGAATTCTTACATTCTGTGGACCATTCAAATCTGTTGGATTTCTTCATGAGATTTCTCATGTTTTGTGTTCTGTTGGCATAGTTATTCACGAATTTGGAGTAGTACTCCGTCATTCCTAAAAAACTTTTCAATTGGTCTTTGTTGGTGGGTTCGTCTAAGCTCAGTATCGTGTCAAGGAGTTTTTTCTTGGGACGGATGCCCCTGGCATCGATGGAATGGCCAAGATAGGAGACTTGATTACACTTTATATTGCATTTCTCCAGTTTGAGGGTGAGTCCACGTTTTTGAATTATCTGTAATACGCCCATTAATTTGGCGTCGTGCTCTTCTTCAGTTTTAGCTGATATGAGAATGTCATCCTGGAAACATTGTACTCCATCGAGGCCTCCAAAGAGATGTGACATGAGTCTCTGGAAGACTGCTGCAGCGGAAGCAAGCCCGAATGGCATTCTATTGAACATTTATTCTCCCAAAGGTGTGACAAATGAGGTGAGGGCTTTTGAGCTGTCATCTAAGGCAATTTGGTGATATGCTGAGGAGAGGTCTAAAGTGATGAAATAGCTTGCTGGTTTCATGGTCGATAAGAGTTCAGATATGTTAGGAAGTGGGTGTCTGTCAACCCATATATTTTTGTTGAGATCTCTCAAGTCAACACACATCCGTATGGAATTGTCGGGTTTCTTCACTAGGACGATGGGCGCAAGCCATTCAGAACTCTCTATGGGTTGTATAATGTTCTCATTGCAAAGACGTGTGAGTTCATCTTTAAGTGCTGCTTTAGTCCCAAAGGGGACTCCACGTACTCGATGGACCACGGGGACGGCTCTTCTTTTCAATATGATTCTGTGTTGGAAACTCTTAAGCAGACCGATATTATTGCAGAACACTTTGGGGAATTGCTGAGCCAAATTGGATTTGATGTCAGTGTTGCTTTTGAGCACGCTCAATATAGGAGTATCTTCCCCAGGGTGGATTTTCACTTGGAGAGCCACTTGCTCTTCCCATCCTACTACTGAGGAACCGTTCTTGGCTACAAACAACTTACAGTATGTTTGTCTGTCGTGAAACTTGAGTTTGACCCATGTGTACCCAATGATGTCAATGGGGGTTTTTCCATACCCTGTGGCTCTCACTGAGGTGTTCCGTAGATCATGGGCTTTACCAGAAAGCACTTTTACAAAGGTCTCAAGATCCACCATGGTATATGGGGACCCTGTGTCTACCATAACCTTCAAGGGTATATCGTTGACGTACATGTTAACCCATGGACCGCTCGACTCTTGGAAAGAGGTGACCGTGAGGATCTGCACTTGTGGACGTGTCTAGTTGATGGACAACATGCTCTCTGACACTTGGTCGTAGTCCAATGTCTTCACAGACACGTACTTGTTGAATGGTCGTCTGTTGGGGTTACTGGATCTTCCTGGTCTCCCTCGGATGTTGCGGCAGACTTTGGCGAAATGACCCAATAAACCACATTTGTAGCATTCGACATTGTTAGCAGGGCACACCTTCCCCGCGTCGTGGCGTTTATACCACCCACACTTATGACAGCGCGTGGGGTTTTGATTGTCATACACTGAAACTCTCCCTCTTCTGGAGTTACCTCAGCATTTTTGAGGTGCACTCCTCACGGCTGCTACCAAGGCTCCGTCATGTTCAGATTCAGAGAACCCATCTAAGCCATCTATGGACTTCACCTCAACACTCTCTTTTATGACCAGTCTCTCCTTCATGCATCGGTCCCCGAATTCCATACTTCTCACTATTTCAGTGGCTTGATCTAGTGAGGGGTTCTTCGTTTGCCACAGTTTTTGTTGTATGCGGGGATCTGCTACATTAAGTACCAGCTGGTCTCTCAAATATTCATCTCCAACACCAGTGAAGTCACACGTAGACATGAGCACCCTGAGGGAGGCAATGTAGGCATCAACTGGTTCACCCTTTGCCTGTTTCCAGGAAAAGAACTTGTACCTCTCCAAAACCACGTTTGTTTTGCTGCCAAAATGCTTGGTGAGTTTTGCCAAGGCTGTGTCAAATTTCCGGTTGCCGTCGCCCTCTGCATGATCTGGCTCGGGAAGTGCCCTGAATATTCTTAGGCCTTCGGCCCCTATGCAGTTCAGGAGGGTCGCTTCCTTGAGATCATCATTGAATTTACCGCCACAAATGGCTCTGAGATATATCTGAAAGCTGTCTAGCCATTGCTCCCAGGGGCATGTTGGGGTACCGGGGCAAGGAAGAAACTTGGTGGGGTGTGGCACGTTCTGCATGATTGGCTGTGAGGAGGGCGTGGGGTGTGGTCACTCCCCCATTCAGTGTGTCCTCTTTGTAATTGCCCAATGTGCTTGAGTGCAGTATCTGATGTTTGAAGATTGTTACATGCACTATGAGTCCTGTGCACAAAATTCTCTAAGTCACAGAGTCTCTAGGGCGAAGTGAAACTTGTTGTACTGTGTTTCGCAATGTCTTTCTGTGCTCCTTTCACTGCTTCCTGTAGCCTGTGAGAGCGCTGTGGTGTGAGGCTATATATATTTGGGGCTGCTGGGATGGTGGTTATGGAGTCTTTGTGAACACAACTGCGATCCCAGGTGTTTATGTTTTCTTTTTTTTTTCACTGCCCCCTGCAGCCAGTGGGGGCGCTGTGGTGCGCGGCTTTAATCCTTGGGGCTGCTTCGATCAGTGTGATCAGCTGCTGGGAATCCGCGGCGCGGTTGCCGTGGAAGATAGTGTGGACAAAATGGCGGCACGTGGGGCACGTTGTGAGGTGCTTTCCTCAAACGGCCGTTGGTGTGTAATCATAAAACGCGCGTTGAGCGCTGCAGCTGTTACAGGCCAAAGTAAAGGAAATGGGTACTTGCTGTGCCGTTCTGCCGCTCCGCGAGTCTGTCGTGCGGCCCCTCTCCCTTCTCACTCGGGGCTGGGGAGGGTGGAGGCAGGCGGGAGCGGCAATGTGGAGAGCCGCAGGGGCCGCCTCTGGTGCTGAAGGCTGGCAGTAGGGCGAGCAGGGAAGCTCTGGGGGCCGGATGCAGGTCACCGGGGAAAATGGGGAGCCTCGTCGCCAATGTAATAAAAGATACTGAGGCTGAATATGTTTGGGAAGGGAGCTTTATTATACGGCCCCCGGAGGTGAGGAGGGCAGTTGGGAGAATGCCGGGTTGCGTTCCTGGTGGAACGTGGGGAAACAAAACATTCCTCACTCCGGGTGGAATGAAGTGAAGGATGACATCACAACAGTGGATGATCCAATTATTACCAAAAAATATCAGTATTTTGCGACTACCGTTGGGATATATCGCAAGTAAAGATTATATTATTTGAAGACTTTAGAGGTTTTTGTGCCGATGGGAAACACTTCCCGCCTCCGCAAAGACATATTTCCACCATTAACGGGCCCTCCACCACGCTCCTTACTAGCTTGTTTTGCATCGCCGCTGTCCGCCTTTAATGTCCTTGTACGTCTGACGTCATGCGTGATGACGTGTATGGCACCTAACGCTTGGCGCGTAGCCGCACCGTTTACTTTCTGGTTCTGCGTCTGCATTATTCTTGCAAGTCTAAGTGAGGTGATTCTCATTTCATAATTAACAGCATTCCCTAAAACCTGAGCTGCCAGTGATTACTAAGTATTATTTTTCGACTTTTAAACAGTTGTCTTTGATTGGGAGCAATGTTATACTGGCAACATACTCGAACAAACAGAACGACATGCCGACACAAACCGCACGTCGTGCGGGCACTAAACCTATAGCGTGCTCAATGCTCATTGAGTCTGCTTAAAGCACCTACAGGGGACCCCTGTTTGGACGTGGTGCAATTATTTCTGTGTCACAAGGCAAGGTGCCGTTTTTGGCGCCATCTCTCTAACAATGAGGTACATTTTATGTTTTCAATTATGGTACTTTATGCCTTTCTAATCCCAAATTCCTTTAAAACGAGGTTTGTAAACAACTGTTTATAGGCCTGTATCTAAATATCGCGAAAATAAAATGAAACTCTACTCATATCAACAGCCTCTCCAAATACCCAGATACATCAAGTTATGCAATACATTTCAAATGCTTCTCATAGCTCTCAACTCACCGGCTTTTGGCGAGTGTCACCCGCCTTGCAAGCAGCGGACTCACCCGTCACGCCCTGTATACACCCATTCTCTTCTATGGGCTCTCACCCTCCATAAACAAAATTGGGTGTTTTCACCCGCCTTGGCGACACACCAGGTTGGGAGCTATGGCTTCTTAACCTAGAACATACAAGTTACTCCAGGTAGAATGTTAAGACTTATTTGTTTAACGTTTAACATCGATTAACATTACCCACAAGTAATTAACTTTAAATTAGTTAAGCTAAAGAGGATGATTTCCACAGAGACACCATCATCCAAAAGGAAATGTAGGATACATTCAGTTGAAGACGGCAGCTCAACAGGATCCGGGCATGAGTGAGACTCGTAGTGATTTACCCTGAGAAGGCAGCTATGATTTGCCATTCGCTCCCTGGCTTCCCTCTCCAGCCAGTCATAACGTGGAAATGGAAGTTATGTGCTGGACAAAGCCTGTATTCCCTGCGTTCTGTGGCTGCAACCTCCCACACCACCATTTTCCCCTTTCAGCCCCATATACCTCATTTCCAGCCCTGTCTGCCTGGCCTCGTCTTTCCATCCCCATGTTCCCCGCCTTTCTCCTGCCGAGTCCTCGTTCTGTCCTCTGCTCAAAGCATTTGTGCTTGTGTAGCATATGTCCTCCCTAATGTCAGCCTAGTTTATATTTTCAATTGTGTGGTTTAAAAATAATCGCCTTATGGTAGTCTTACTAAAAATGTGCCACTTGTGCCTAATGTAGCTTGCTTGCTGACAGTGAGTCTGCGAATAGACCGAAAAGTATATTCTCAGAGGCCCACTGTAACCGTCATCCACTCACTATCAGTCTAGATTTTCCACCCTTCGGAAAACTCTGTGCCACTCTCTCACAAGAAATTCTGATAGTTTCATTTGTGTATAGTGATTTGTATTTGTGCCACACACAAACTGGTTGCTTCCGGCCCCCAAAGGGAACGCGGAGAGTCCAAGAAACGATGTAGGCTATGCAAAGTCTTACTAAGCACAGCAAGCTGTTCTCTCATTCCTGAGAAATCATCCCTAGTATTTCTTGGATTTGTTGGATACTGTCATGTTCCCAGAGAATACCTGCTACGTTTTGCACATCTCAGCAACCTTCTGAATCTTGCATGGACTTTTTGTTCTCTTAGTTCCAGTGGAAACTTGTTACTGAATACTGGGCCTTAAGCTGCTGATATTCTAGTTCCCATCTTGGATATTTTGGCCTGGTCCATTTGCAGCTTGTTTTCTTGGAAGATCTTAGGGAACGTGTAGGTCAGTAGTGTGACAGACTTTTGTTAGGCAGGTTAGTCAACCTTCCGGGGAATGCCTGCGCCATCTGTAAATGTGCTGTTGCAAGCCATTTCTGATAGAAACCGACACCCCTGTTTTTCAGATAATATTAAAAAGAACACATTGTTTCAGATGCTTTTGTGGGTGCAGCAGAGTGTTTTCTGCTGAATTCTCTTTTCAGGCAGGGCCCACTGGTTGGATTTCATTGTTGGCAACACATATTCCTGGATTCTTAGGCCTAAAATAAGTCTTGCTGTTGAGTTTTGATACAGTTTGATTGATCAAGTATGTCGGGAGACCAAGGTATAAAAAAGTAATTGATTGCTTCACTGACTAAAGCTGTGACAACATGCCCCTAGAGTCTGGGTGCTTTGGACAATTGGCCACACAAATAACTAAGATTTGGGCTGGCTGATGAATGGGTATGATGTCATGTAATACTAAAGCTACCAACATACCCATGGACAAGTTTATAGAGAGCAAAACTGATACTTGCTGACAAGGATGTGCATCTCCTTCAAAGACACATGCTATAGTCATGTGAATTGCCGTTAATCAACAATTTAAGAGCAAAAATAATAATGGGGGGGTGCAATAATTCAAGTTGCAAGCTACTAGACAGCCATAAAAATGTCACTCTCCGCCTCATTTCTAGACATACCCACAGCACACCATTTCTTACTCACCGAGAATTAAATATCACTCGCCAACAGCTAGTGGCGAGTGCACATTTTGCGCCCTGATATAATCATAATCATTGTTGGCCCACCACCTAGTCATCTGAAAGAGGGCTGACCTCTACCTGTTGATTGGGCTGCTGTAACAAATTACAAACCAATGACATTCCTCTGAAATGCAATTGAAATAACAATGAAAAGCCTGAATTAGTGAATACATGCATGTAAAGCTCAACTTTGCTACAAGATGCTGGGGGAGTGGGTTTCACATAATAGACATGTGTGTACTAGTCCAAAGAACAGTTCCCCTCAAAAATCGCTGAACAAATTTGCACCTTTCCTCCTAAAGGGACTTGTTACATTTTGTGTTAATTGGCTTAACGTGAAGTTTTGCAATGCCGTGACAACTTCTCCCATGAGAGACAAAATTGAAAGCATTTGTTATTTGACAAATTTGGGCCACCTCAACTTGATCATGGTTTAATTAATCCTCCCCAATTTTAGCAAAAACAACAATCCTGGGCTGAAAGTGTTCACATGTTTGCTATAGATTGGTTAATTTTTACAAACGTTACAAGCAAATCATTTATATTACTGTCAACATGGGTGAACGATTTCACTCTATCCCAGTTCCCCACTATGCATCTACGTACCCTGTCTCATTCCTCTGTATCTACTATGATCTCTCTTCCAAATGTCTATTTTGCTCGCTTTCTCTTCTCTTTCTCCTCTAATCTTTCTATCTTATGTTTTCTCTCAGTCCATTTCTTGTTCTAGTCCTCTTTTACTTGTTCCCTCTACTTTCTATGTCTCAAACCTGTTCCTCTTGCTTGTCCTCTCCATCGTGAACCCTCCCGCGTCTCTATTTTGTTATCCCCTTTCTTATTCCCTCCCAGCATCCATTGTTTTCTTTTTGAATATCTCATATTCTAATTATTTCTCTTGTTTTCACTTTGTCTTGATCTATTTATTTCATTCTCTGTCTCTTGTTCTATTGATCTCTGTATCTCCACCACTTGCTCACACTCTCTCTTTATTTCCATCAATGCTTCTTTTATTCTTTCTTGATCTCCCTTCCTTTGTGTAACAGGTTTTCTCTCTTTTGTTTACCCTTCTATCTTCTCTGCGCACTCTTTATCTTTTTTTATTTTTCTTGCTCTCCGACTCATCTTGTGTTTTTAACTCTTTCTTTTTCTTTTCCCTCTTCTGTTTGTTGCCTTTTTCAATCTATTGTTATGCCCACGCAGCTGTTCCTGCCCTGGTTGGACCTTTCTTGCACCCTCTATTTATTGCTCTCATGATCATTCTCTCTCACTATCCTTCCTCCTTCCTTCTGTCTTCCCCATCTCTATCTTCTGTCCCTTCATCTTTCTTCTGTTGAATACCAACACTTATGTAACACATATTTCAGTTTCTTTTCCAAACAATCACTCTGTCTGTTGTGTCTCGTTCTTGTAATCTCACTCAATTTCCATGTTTATCTCCCTGTCTTTCTCCCTTACGCTCTTCATCAATTTATCTCGTGAGATCTTTTCATCTCTTTAGCTACTGTATCCCATCCCCTCTTCTTATACTCACCCTGCATCAAGCCACTCTCCCATCTTTTGCCTTTCAACTTCATTGGCCCCCTCTCCATCTACAGAGCCCACTCTTCATGTTTTATCACTCATGTCTTGCTACTTGTACCCAACCTCAACGGTCCCCTTCTTCTCCTCCTTCCATTTCTTTTTTATTGTCTGCCACACACTGCTACCTCTTTCTTTTTTTCCCACTTAGTTTTTATTAAACATTTTATATAAACAAAATACCACAGTCTGTAAATACTCACAGCCACAAACCCTCCCATGCCCCCTCCCTAACACGCCCCCACACATAATTAACCAGGCTCAAATGGGCATTGGAGATTCAAGGGAAAAAAAAAACTATTGGGCCTCACAGAGCTAATAGGCTGACACTCGGTGTGCATTAATGATAATACAGATCAAGCAGTCAGTGGTAACATCCTGAAGGCGCTAGAGAGGGCGCTACTGGACAGGGAGCCTCAAAGTTTAATTGTACCACAGGCGTCATGCAAAAGCACCAGTGTCCAGTCACTCAAGAAGGTGTCCATTGAATTGTGCACTAGGGCTGTCAACTTCTCATAAGTAAAAATAACACACAAGTTAGCCAGCCATTCTGCTCTGGATGGAACAAATTTGCTTCTCCATTTCTGGGCCAAGGCCAGCCTCCCCGCCCTCAGCATAGCCTGAACCACCTTGGTATAAGCAATAGACTCCGAGGCCGGAGAGGGGAACCCAAACAGGAGGTCAATAGCACTCAAGGGAAGCAAGAGACCTATTATGTCTTTAATCAAGCTCAATAGTTCCGACCAAAAAATCTGAATAGAAGGACAATCCCACCACAAACGAAACCAGGAACCCTTTTGGCCACACTCCCAGGGCAAAGGGGCGAAGTGCCCGATACAATTTATATAATCTCTCCGGGGGGAGATGCCATGTATGGAGAATTTTCAAATTCTCCATAGCCGCTGTATAAAGGGAACCCAATAGGAGCCCACTAAAGCGGCTAGACCAGGTTTTACTCCTCCAAGGCCTCTCCCCACTTCTCCTCCCAAAACTGCTTAAACCCCTGTCTACCCTCAAGTTGGGCCGTGAGTAAGATCTTGTATAGCTTTGAAAGGACTCCTCTTCTTGAAGTTTCCTCAACTAAGAATTTCTCCAGGGGCTTGAGGGGACGAAACAAGTTAACGCCCCACTTAGGGCTAGTTAGGAGTCCCTTTATTCGAATAAAGTCAAAGATGGGCATCAGACGTTCCCCCATACCCTCTGCTAAGGCAGAGTACTCAATGAAGGAGCCATTGTGGAATAGCTGGGCGGCTCTCTCCAAACCCATATCTGACCAACTCTGGGTATCTCCAAAACCTCTCCTCCCCAGGTCCAAATGGGGGCCCCATAAGGAGGACAGAGGAGAAGGCCAAGAAGAGAGGAGGGCACAAAACCGCCAAAGTTGGATGATTTCTGGCCCCAGGTGGGATATCCTTGGATGGAGCCCACAGAAGATCTCTCACCTTCTTAGGGTGTGTGTGAATGTCTTCTATATAAGACCAGTGTGCGCACATTTTATCCTTCATGTGCTCTAGCATGACCCTAAGCTGCGAAGCCTTATAATACTGGTGAAAGTCTGTGGGCCTTTGGGAGAGTCAAGGTGGCAAATTTAACGCTTGATTTTTCCCGTTCCATACAAAACGCATCGCCATAGATTGCAGAGACTTAAAAAATGAGTCTGACACTATGATAGGGAGGGCAGAAAAAAGGTACAGAAGGCTAGGCAGGATATTCATTTTTAGGGATACCATGTGTCCAAACCAAGAGAGCGTCAACGGGCCCCAATGCTGAAGATCCGAACTAATCTTAGCAAGAGTGGGGGAGAAGTTAAGTTCATAGAGGCCTTCAAGGTCCCTCGGGATCAAAACTCCCAAATACGGAGTAGCCACACGCTCTACCTTGATACCCCGCACAAACTCTTTCCTCTCAACTAGCCCGTCCCCCTCCCCCATTGGCATGAGAGAAGATTTCAACTGATTAATTTTTGGGCCAGAGAAGGTTCCAAAGGATTGGATCAGGCTTAAGAGATTCAGAAGAGACTGACTCAGATTGTGTCAGGAATTTGGGGTGGTGGAGGCAGAAGAGGTGTCAGGGACCTCAGAACGCTTAGAAAGACGTGATAATGACAAGAAACTACTTTTCCCAGCAGCCTCTGGGTATTGTGTAGTTCTCGCTGTGCACGCATTGAGCCAGCTGTCTGTAATTAGTAACAGCTTATTAAGGGCCCAACGGCGCACGGCAGGTGTGGCTTATTTTGATGAGTGAGGCGAAGCCATGCCGGAGGAGCGAGGGGAGTCACGCAGGCCTGCAGTTTCAAGCAGGCATCTTTAAAAAGGGAAAAGCAGTGCACCGAGCTTACGCGCTGTTCCCATGCTGCTCTGCATTCTTTTCCTGAAACCGCCACAGAAAACGCGAGGCGGCGGAGGTTGCCGCTCTGCATTCTTTTTCTGAAACCGGCACGGAGAACACGAGGCAGTGTAGATCGGCCCCACGATACGATTACAGCGGTATCAGCTTACTTCTGGGAAGGCTTGCAAGCTTCCCAGACACTCAGATAAGTGCTGGTTGGGTTTTCTTTTCGTTTACTTTCATTGGGCAGAACTGAACTTTGCAATGGCCACTAGCACTGGTTTGAAGTGAACCCTTGGTGTCTGTGTGGTGTAAAGGCACTAATCCTGGCAAGAAGTACAGCCTGCCTCTGAGTGTTAGGTCTATTAACTCGTTACCCCGTGTGGGGTTTGGAAACACAGTGCTATGTTTAGTGTTGTTACTCAGACCACTTTGTCCTACATGTTTTATGTGTGTCAATGTGCTACTGCTTGCCCATAGGGCCATGTGTTATGTTCTTCATGTTGGGATACACTCCCATGAGTTTGTTTCATTTTGTGCTTGCATTTTTGTAGTCCATGTAAAGGTGGTATTACTTGTACCTGTAGCAAGGAGGTACTAGGAGGTGCAGGAACACTACTAAGGTGCAGTGGTGGCCTGTATCAAGAGGGCATTACTGTGAACCTGAGTGTAGTTTAGATTCTATGGTACTCTAGCAGATGTTAGACAGTGTAGGGTGTTTTCCTGGTTACGTCCCCCGTCCCATCCAACTTAGGTATTTCCTAACCCTCCATCCGGTTTTCCTAATATTCCCTTCCCCGTCCACAACCTCTTCCTAACTCTCTTCCCCCCATTGGCTGCCACGTGGTATCCTGTGTTTATATAATCAGGTATCTGTGCCAACCACGGGTGGAGGGTCGACTTGATTCGGCTTCTGTGGTTCGGGGGAGAGTGTCGACACACCTTCCTCCAGCATTGTGTTTGACATATTGGTTATATACACCAGGATGTCATCAGCAAATAATGATAACTTAAACTCCAGATCTCTGCATCTGATCCCAGAGATCCCCTGGTCCTGCTTAATGGCTAGAGCAAGCGGCTCCATTGCAAGAGCAAATAAGAGAGGAGACAAGGGGCATCCCTGCCGCGTACCGCGAAAAAGGAAGAACGGGGCAGAAACTACTTCATTAACCGCCACCCTGGCAGATGGACCATTATACAAAGCAGACACCCACCCACAGAATTTCTCCCCCAAACCCATCTTCTGCAAGACCTTGCCTATGTTGGGCCACTCCACACGGTCGAAGGCCTTTTCAGAGTCCAACGACAGAAGGTACGCCTGGGTGTTGCTCCTACTTGCTTCGAACATCAAATCAAGGGTTTTCCTAACGTTATCGGATCCCTGCCTCCCAGGGATAAACCCAACTTGGTCACTATGAACGAGCGAGGGGAGGAATTGGGCCAATCTGTTTGCAAGTAGCTTCGCCAAGATCTTCACATCAGTGTTTAACAGCGAAATGGGGCGATACGATTGGCAGTTCAACTGATCTTTCACCTCTTTTAAGATGACCACTATTCGAGCCGATAACATGGACTGGGGAAGAGTCCAGGAGTCTAGGACACCATTGGATAATCTGGTCAAGAATGGGGCCACAGTGGAGCCAAATGACTTGAAACAAAAGACTGTGAAGCCATCGTCACCGGGAGTAGTACCCCCTTCATGGAGCCTATAGTATCCACTATCTCTTGGGGAGTGATGGGCCTCTCTAGAAGGGCCGCCTTCTCTGGAGGAAGACAAGGGACCGGTAGAGAGTCAAGAAAGTTCTCAGCCTCTGGACCCCTTCCTGAGCATACTGATGAATAGAGGAGTTCGTAGAATGAACAAAATCTCTCTGCTATCCCTAGGTCATCGAGGCATCTCTCACCCCCCGGGAGACGCACTGCGTCCACTCTTCTACTGCTCTTCAGCTCTCGTAGTCTCCACGCCAGAATTTTATCAGCCTTCTCCCCCTTCTCCATATACCTTTGTTTGAGGGGAGACAACTTTCTCTCTGTTTGCCTGACCATAACAGAGCTTGCCCCCCGGCTGGATCTCTTTTATTATATCTCTGAGGGTCTTCTCCTCCCTGACCTTCATTTGCTTTCTTGCAGTCCCCAACCCAATCAAGACCCCCCGAATTGTAGCCTTAAAGGCTTCCCACACTCCTGCCTCTCCAAACTCCCTGTTATCGTTGAGCTCAAAGAACTCCTTGATACTCGCGAGGAGGGACTGAGCAATCTCTCTGTCTTTCAGCAAGAGATCGTTGCACACCCATCTCCCAAGTACCGGGGGCCCGGCGAAAGACCCACCTGCACACAAACCAGATCGTGGTCCGACCATGGAATCAATTCCACCCCAACTCCATAATACTCTCACGCAAGGAGTTATCGAGCAAAACATAGTCAATCCTAGACGAGTGCAGATTAGAAAAGAAAATAAAGAGCGGGTTTTGGCCCTGACGCGTCGTATGGGAGTCCAGCAGGCCCAGCGCCTCATTCACCGCCTGGAAGGATACAGCCAACCTCCTTTGGGCCTGCAGGTCCGAGCTAGGGCGGAGAGACTTTCTATCCACTTCAGGCTGGAGGACCATATTAAAATCCCCACCCAACAGGAGTAGGCCCTCTGCGAATCCCATGATCTTTGTTTTTGTCTCATCCCAAAACTGGTCCTGGGCTTCATTCAGAGCATAAAGAGACACAAGGGTCACTTTCCTCCCCCTAATATCCCCCTTCACCATCACAAACCTACCATTTGGGTCCACCCGATGGGCTCTCGCGGTGAAGTGGGCTTTGGAAGATACTACTATTGCTACCCCCCTTCTCTTGGATGAGGCAGAGGCTCAGAAGACCTCCTGAATGGACCTGGATCTGAGCGCCAACTCCCTCCCCCTTGCCCAGTGGGTTTCTTGCAAAAAGAAAAAGTGCAACTTCAACCTATTGAACACCTTAATTACCAGGGATCTCTTAGTCGGAGAATTCAACCCCCGTACATTTATCGAACCCAGTGTCAACAAGGGTAAAGCATCAGCCATTGAACAAACAGACAACTCTGCAAGGCTCTGTGAGGCGGGCTGTAGCCCCATTTGGCTCCCGTGGGCCCTCCATTTCGATAGGTTCCCAGGGAATTCGGTTCTCAATTACCTCAATCTCCTGTCCGGTCTTGTCAACCCACAAAAACCCCAACTTAACACAACAGATCCCCAACTGGCCCCCCGCCCTCCCCCCCACGCACGCCTGGTCTTCCTGCGCCATAGAAAATGCTGTCCAACCAGGCCACCGCTTCCCCCCTCCATTGGGGCAGCACTCATCAATAAGACCAAGTTATGCCCCCCCCTCTAACACCAATAGAACAGAAGCAAAAGCTCAAGATTGATTACCCCCCCTCTCCCCTAAGGAACTAACAGGGCACAAGATCTGCTCAGGACGCCGAACCCCACCACGGTCCCCACATCACAAACAGAACAGGAAATAGTTCTCAGCTGTCTGGTAAGGTCTCGGCACCCCTCCTCACTCTCTTGCGGATCCCCTCTCAGGGGGACAGTACAACCAGCCCCGGACCAAGAGTGCAGAGCCAGTTCCGAATCTCAAACTAGGATGTACCAAAACAAAAGCCCAGTGACTACTGAGCGGAAACCACGCCCTCTTCAATGACACCACTCAGGCTGCCACAACCTGCACAATCCTTGGCAGACTTAGGGGAGGGTGGGATCACCCTTCTAAACTTTCTGTGTCCTGGAACCCGCCGTCTTTCCGAGTCCTCTCCGGATCTCCCGTTTGGCTTTCGGGGGCTTCCCATACCCTTTTCGCCGGACTCTTGGCTATGGTCCTGAGTGGGTTCACCCAGAAGTTCCCGGGACACTCTTCGAATATCTTCCTCATTGACCAGGGTGTATTTATAACCTTCATACTCAAAAGAGATTGAAAAGGGATGACCCCATCTCTAGTGGACTCCTCTTGGTTGGAGACATTTTATGGGGTATTACAATTTTTATTTTACATAAATAAACATGAACATGAATAATCCAATCAACACATAGCCAATCAATTCAATGTAAATAATCAACATATCACAACCAATTTAAAAATACACATCAATGTACTAAAAATAAAACCGGTTGAAGAAGAAGAAAAAGAGGAAAGAAAAAAAAAAAAAAAAAAAAAAAAAAAAAGGAGACATTTTATAAGAGGGCCGCAGAGACGCCTACTCGCCAAGGTGAGGGTCGACAGGTCCTGGTAAATTGAAACCTTCACCCCTTCCCAAACAATCGGGCCTTACTTCCGAGCCAGCTCCAGGATCTTACTCTTCTCCGCGTAATAGTGGAACCTCACCATAATTGACCTAGGGCCTCTGGAGCGGGCGCCTGCCCTGTGGGCCCTGTCTATTGTTGGGTTGGTGGTGTTGGCGTCATCAAACAGATTACTGATTACCTCCCTGACGACTCTATCAATGTCTAACTGCTAACTCTTTCTATTGCACTTTTTCTAATGTCATTCTCTACCTCGCACCTCCAATCTGTGACTTGTATCCTCTACCTTGCCTCTTGTCCCCATCTATCTCCATTTTCTATTTACTGTACCTTCTCTTCACCCCACTCTCTATTTACTGTGCAAGTTTATCCTACTCCCCCCTCTCCAGCACCACGTATTAACCTTCCTCAGCTCCAACAGGCTGCTTTTGGGGCCATCCCTTTCTGTCTTTGTCCCGCATCCTGTTCATCCTCACTCAGTCTCCATTCGGATTAACCTCTCTCCTATCTCAAGATCCCTTCTCCCTTCTTTTCTCTCTCCCGTGGTTGATATTACTGCACAGAGCTCGTCATTTATAAATGAGCACTTGGTTTCCTAGGATACACAAACAGAGAAGATAATGTGCAGCATTTTAAACACTGCTATGAACAGCTGAGGTTGTTTTCAAATGGAATTGCAATGAAGCATCCCTGAGAAATAAAGGGAACAGCTGGTGTGTATTCCCAGAAATGGGCCACAGCTTCACAGGCGAAATCAAAGACTGTCCTCTCAACCCGTGGATATCGGCCCAAACCTTTCTTATTATATTCAACACTAGAAAGAGGGATAATCCTTTCCAGGTTAATTTAAAAAGAACAGTCTATTTGCAACCTAACACTATAAAATATAGCGCAAAAAAAGTACTGTAGGTGCCAAGAATAGTTTGTCCACGGTAACAGTTTTCTCCTGAGACCCTAGGGAATGTCCAGGTCTTCATCACCTTAAGAAGATGGGGGGTGACTGACCTCCCGTTATTTCCAGCCTAGGACACGGGATCTTGATTGTCTCTGCAAAATGTAAGGCCTCACAGTTACTTAGATCACAGGCCCCTAAAAAGCAGACAAACCTATCATTGTGAAGGGAGGACATTTATACAGACGAATGGTAGGCAACCTTTGGTCCTGCAGATGTTTAGGCCTATGACTTCCATCATCCTTCCTCATTGACTATGCTGGTTATGTCTGACGGGAGCTGTTGTCAAACACATCTGGAGGGTCACAGGTTGCCTAACACTGATGCAGACACACACAGATCACAAAGCCTCGCCTGGGTGGCAGTGTCTGGGATGAGCTACTAGAGTCCTGAAGACACAGAAAGCCCGTGGCCTGGAGCATGAGAATCCTGTTTACTTCTGAAAGGGCCTCTAAGGGCAGGCTTCTTGATAGCTATTTGCTGGTACTTAATCCTGAATTTATTTTGGCTCCCGAGAACATTGGCATCAAACTGGCTGAAGACACAGATTGCCATGGAGGAATCGGTTTATCTACCACAAATCAGGGCTTTATGGCATGTTTTCACTCCCTGAACCAATCAATTTAATATGCATTCAGTTGTAAATGTCCCTAAATCTGTTAGGATGTCTACAGGTTGCTGCTGTCCATCCCATCTGTGGAAACTGTTGCAACACAGACATGGACTTATTTATGGGTCCGGCGGTAACCCTGTTGGTGCTACCAGTGGGTTGCCACCGGACCCGTAATGTTTTACCGGCGCCTGATTTCCTGGTGCCACTGGGAGACTACAACTCATAATGTAAGTGCCCATTCCCATAAAGTCCAATATGGGAGTGGGGACATTGCTAACGGTGTCGGTGTTCCGTGACTGGTCTGCCTACCGTTGTTGCTGCGCCTGGCAGGGTCAGACCTGTTGGGCACAGCGGCTCCGGCAGGCAGGCTCGATGTTTGTTGATCCGGAAACAAGTGTGCCATTGAGCTTACCCGCACTCTTGTTTCCGGACTGGCAAACTCCTAATGAGGCCCAATAATTAAGCAATAATGCAGCATTCCTAAGGCCATTACTATGTAGCAAGAGCCCTGGGTTCTTCAATCGGACCTGGTAAAAGTCAGGGGAAGAGAGTAATATTAATATTAAAACTTTCCACCAAGTGACAGTAGAATGCTATGTTTAATACAAGCAAAGACAAACAAGAAATATGGAATGCTGTGACAGAAGACTATACTTAAGCAATATGACCCGAGCGGCGGGGGCATTACCGACTTAGGTAATGCCCCGGGGCCTGTAGTTATAGGCCCGAGCGAAGCAGGGGCCTTAACGAAGGCCCTGGGGCATTACCTGAGTCGGTAATGCCCCCGCCGCGAGGGTCATATTGCTTTTAGTACCCCGGCCTGCATTATATGCGTGACCGGGGCACTAAAAGCATTTTTTTCTGTCCCGAAAAGCCGCGGCGTTTCGGGACAGAAAAAAAAATAATAAAACGACCAAAAAAATGGTATCCGGGAATGGGAAAACGGGAGTCCGTTTTCTCTTTCCATGGCGGCCTTCGGGAGCGGACGCGCTGGGAACACAAGTGTTCCCAGCGCGTTCGCTCCCGAAAAAAAAAGAAGCACAAGGTAAGTGGGGTTGAGAGGGCGGGAGGGAGGGTAAGGGGGGGGAGAAAAAAAAAAAAAGGTACCTTCGTCCCTGCCAGGGGACGATGGAAGCCTCCAGCTGTGTGGAGGCGCAGAGTCTACACACTGCTGGAGGCTGCCATCGTCCCCCACCAGGGACGCAGGAGCAAGAAGGTAAGTGGGGTGGGGTCGGGAGGAGGGAGGGAAGGGAAAAAAAAAAAGCTTACCCGAGTCCCCAGCGGGGGGCTGAGGCAGCCTCTCAGCCGTGGGGAGGCTCGGAGCGGGGATGGCCTTGCTTCGAGCCTCCTCATTGGCTGAGGGGCTGCCACGTCCCCCTGCCGAGGACAAGGCAGCTGGAGTCCCGGCCGAGAATCGAAGGATTCTTGGCCAGGTAAGGACCCGGCGAGAGCCAATCAGAATGCGTGTTGCATTCTGCTTGACTCTCGCCGGGTACTAAAATTGATTATTGCCCTTCACCACTGCATTTTCTAATAAGGAGCCGCCAAAATTCCAACATTCTAATCTACAAACTTATCTTTGGGTGGTTTATTCTTTGAGTATTACAGGTAATATGTGTCCCATACGTTCCTTTTTCAGCCATTCCTAGCTCCTTCAATGCGAAGTTGCAAACCTTTGCATTGAGAGAAACATCGATCTTGTTATTTGAGTTTGTAGGATTTATAGACAAACCAAAATGTTTTACCCATTATTTCTATTACTTACATGGCAGCAGGGAGCAGAGGAGAAGGCAGGTAAGTGAGAAACTAATGCCTTTTCTTTTATTTTGTCGAGAATGGGGAGTAGATTGTTGAAGCCAGAACAGCCCGTGTTCCATCTAATCAGTTGGATGCTGTTATTGCCCAAAGAATGTGGGCCCACATCAGACTGCAAACTCAGATTGTACCACGCAATTGATCATTGGTTCTATCTGAAGCTGAACATTAAGAGGTGAAACTACATTCTATCCCACATCATATTTGTTAAACTAATTTTGAGATCTTATTAAGAAGCCACTTACAAGTCTAAAACAATAAAAAAAACTGTTAGGATTATTGGTCGAGTTCACCGTATTTCCAGGATTGTGCTTTCTGAACCTTTTTTGTGCATTAGCTTGTTACATAAAACTAAATTTTTTCAACACGCTACATGGCTCGATAACAAGCTCCATTTAGCGTGTGAAAAGCCTAGGCGAACGTAGACATGTCTCTGACTATCCCAATTTTCAGTGGTTAGGGCCCTTAGCAATTTTTGATCCCATTACTGGACAGCCATGGGTGAAACATTTTACGCAGTCTATGAATTCTACCCTACCAAGTCCAACAGTTGGAGAATAAGGTTCCCTATCGAATTAACAAAGCATCATTATTTTTACCCACCACTGTATTCAGAAAAGGTGTAAAATCACAGATAGCAAAAGACTGCGGTCATCATTTGACTTTTATAGAGAATTACATATTGTCAAATAATGTACATTTTTAAAAATATTTACCAGTGTGGATATGTTTTCATCCACAACAAAGGCATGGGCTTAAATTCTAATATATAACAATAATTGAAGAGTTTAACAAACTACAGTACATTTCTAATTATTATTCAGAGAGAGCGCACCATGTCCCAAATGAACTGTTAGTTGATAAATCTGCCTTGACAGGAATTGACTGTGGCCATGCTGTTGGGTGCCGATTGCCTTGGAATGAAGCATTCGGAACAATCTGCGTGTTATACAAACCAATCTGCTGATGTTTTATAAAAAAGACAAGACAAGAAAATGCTATTTAATAAGATATGGAGGAGATTTCTTTCAATATACTGAAAATGACAATTGAATATGTTCGGATGTGAATTCTACGATTGGGGGTGGGGTGGAATTTGTGTTCAGTGATTTGTAATCTTGTATATAGTTTATTTTTGTATCACCTTGATGTTTTTAATGTATTGTTGTATTGTTAACATTGAAAATAAAATAAAACAAAAAAAAATCAATCTGCAGGCTGTACCAGTTTGTATAGCCCACAGATTGCTCACTGAGAATGCCAAGTGAACATTCCAAGGGAATATGTGTGGGTCTGTAATCCTATTGTACTCCCAAATTGATTCTTTTTGGGTTTGAAGAATCTATAAATCAGGACCTACAGATGTCTTTTTTTTTATTTCTAATGCAATAGCACAATTGTCTCTTGATAATTTGGGTTGTTATATACTAGAGCGCTGCAGATTAATGGTTACAGTGCTTTTATGCAGCGGTTTATACAGTCCTTGGTATGTAAAAGAAGAAAACATCCTTTTTGTAGGTATGGGAAATGCTGAGCAGTTATCGACAATGTATGCATTTGTAATGAGTTAAACAAAATATTAACAAATTGAAGTGGAACGACAGGCCCCAAAGTTAGGATTGGATTCAGGGAATGGTAACCATATCCGTGAAGGAGGAAGCGCCCTCCACGAAAAATAAAGCATTTGAAGGTTATGCAACAGTTTTAGGTGCATTTAACAAGCGATATGTATGATGGAAAGATCATTCAATAATTGAATTAAATGCTTGAATCTTGCTTGGCCAGGCTTACTTTAGCCCCCGCTTCCACTCCTGCCCCTGCCATGTGTGTGTACGGTACATATATTTGGATAGAAAAGAAGATGATTGGTCACTAGATATGTTACTAGTGTGAAAGCCCAGTGTCTACTGGCCAAATTGTGTGAGGAGAGAAATGTTCAGAGTGTAAATATTACTTACAACTGGCCATATATATTTCAAAGGCAACAGCTCCCTCTAGCGGTGACAACAGGCAAAGCGGACAGCCTCTACTGCGCATAACCACATCAGACCAACATACAGCTGGCCTTTGTTATATTGTATGATTGTTTGGCATAGTTGTCGTTGGGTGATTAAAAAGTAGGACTTTTTGCAATTTTATGGACTTGAGCCCCATTCTGGTGAATTTACAAGCAATGTAAACTGGAAGGTGTATTTGCTGTAAAATGTACACGTATTTTATGCAGTTTACATCCACAATTGTATGCTTTTCTGATTCTGATCATACGTGTTCAATATAAAACAAAAAACACAGGGTGAATCAGTTGGAGATCCATTCCACCTTACTCTAATTAAGCAGGGCTCATTGAGTCAGACCTATTCACTCAGTAATGAACAGCTAACTACCCACCCCCACATGGAGGTTTCATTTCTGACAGAATTACTTGTCTTTAGAGAGGGGACTCGCCTGCTAAAATGTGATCTGTAGTTCCATCTACCAGGTGAAGAATGGGGAGATCACCCCCGCTTCTCGAGACACTGCACATTTTTTACACCTTTCTGTGGGGCGAGTGCGTAGATGTAGCCAATAGCCTTTCAAGCACAACCACCACCGCCATATCTTTTGAAATACCTACATACAAATACCAGCCAATAAACACATGCACCAACGCACCCACACACACACTGATTAAACAATACTAACCCACACACCATCACCACAATGTCCTGCACCACATAAAAACCAATGCTTCAACCCAAACAATATCACCACCATAAACTCCACTTGACCTTCAACAACACATTAATGATCGTATACATGTGGCACTAAGCACAGACCGACCTTCCCTATGCAAATCTAAAATCCAAACGAGCAGTGACACACTGATAAATCTTCGGTGTCACCCCACCGTACCCTGAAATCCCCCTTTGCCCCAATATAAGACTGTGCCGCATTATCACCATATCCTGCGCTACAGCCACATCAGCACCCACAAACAAGAGGTTTTAAAGAGCCAGCATGGGCCCTGGGTAGAGAAGACAAGCTTCAGCCTGCACCCTGTGTCCTCCAAACGCCAGACAGTGTTTGATGAATGTCAGCCATGGCCCTCGCTCCCTTTGAGGGTTTTCAGAGTGTGCAATTAGCTGATAGTGATCTATTGGGGGAAGCTTATTGTACTGTCAGATTGATAGACTGCAGCAGTTACCTTAAGGCAGAGGTCTGCAACCTACGGCTCCACAGATGTTTTAGACTACGAATCCAAAGACCTACCATCTTTGACTATTCTGTCTGGGTCTGATGGGAGTTGCAGTCCAAAACATCTGGGGAGCGAAAGGTTGCAGACGCCTGGCTTAATGCCTCGATGTGCTAATAAGTTGAAGGAGATGGGAGACTGAAGGTCAACCTCGCTTGGAAAAGGTCATGATTTTAAGAGTGGTGTAACAACCCGGTAGAAAATGTAGACATCAGATGTGACATTGATGAGCAATTAGATCCAAACTCTAGTGTGCCGTAGGAAAAGTCTACTACATTTGACTCTGGAAGTGATCAGGATAGCAGCACGATGCGCATGGCCCTCGGTGGGGTTCTAGGTGAAAATACTCTAATGTCACATTGATTGCTGCTGTCAAGTGTCTTCTTCAATTGTGTTTACAATAACAGGCTACCTCTGGCTCTCCTGGAGCAGGATGCATGTGTGGTGCAAGAAGGACAACCTCGAGTTTAGTAGCTCTGAGCTTCTAAAACAGTTACATTATGTTGCTAAACCCAAAGGGGCAAGCCAGTGCATGCGGTCAATAGTAGGATAAAAATACCCAACTGGTGGCAGATTATCCAAGCGCAAACGCGCATAGCAGCAATTTGCTGCTTGCATAACTGTAAAGGGGGCAAACAAGTTTTGCCTCAATCCATATTATGTAAAGACTTTTGCACTGGGGCAAAAAGGAAGTTGTCGGATTTGTGTACTTTGTTTATTTTACTTCAAAGTATTGGGAAAGTGGAGCAATATTATTTGTGCTCCTTGTTTCATAAACAGAAAAGAATTACAAAAGTGATTGCGTGCTCAGTTGTCTTGCCTCGGTTGAGGATGTGATGTTGTAGGGTCTTTGCAAAATGTTCAGCAACTCCTATAGTCTCTTTTCCCTATTGCGCTGGCAAAAGATTTAACTTCATCACAAACATCTTAACATAATTGTATTAATTAATTCATTAATTGTATATAAGGCACTTAATACTGGAGGCCAGTCTCTAAGTGCAGGACTGGATTTCAACCTTTGTTGCTCTGCGTTGTTTTGCTTCCAAGACAAACACATTGCCCCTGAGTTATCCTCCAATATGGATTGGGGCAACAATTGGCAAATCATTTTACTCAATTAAGCTGCTTGTGTAATAGAGAACGCAGTAAAGTGCATTTGCTCCATTTTTACTGTGAAGCATAATTCTGATAATGCAAGAGAACTACAATTGTTTCTTTTCAATTGATAGGCTCTTTGAAAGGCTTTGCAGTCAAATATGTCACAAAAATAGGAATCAATAACCCAACTAGACACACAGCACTGGGACATTTTTCAGCTCCGAATTTTGGGGCATTTTATGATGCTTCAAGTTTAGTGATTTCAGAAAACATGTCCTTTACGCTGCTTTCCTGCACTTCATCGACCATGGACCATTGTTCATTTACTTATTTTGGGCTATTTATAGAGCGCTTGTCTGTTACAAAAGTGGCCTTATGGCCCTACAGGGTTGTAACTGGTGAGGATAGATAAACATGGTGGGGCAAGTATTAACTTGTTGTTTTTAAAGAAATACCTAAGAATTCAATTTTGATATCTATTGTAATTCCAAGCAGCCCAATTTGCTGGGACATGCTTTAGCACTGTCATAGAGCCCTTGTAGGTGTGTACAACCAAAGAAAGGCGAGTGTTTAATGCCACAGCATGCATAGCATTTTAAACTATTCAGCGATTCTGTTTACGCCCCTGTGAGGAATTCAACCATCCACACAGGGAGAGTGCGCGTGCCTGGGCTATTTGATTTTTTTGTTCATTTAAAAAGAATGAATGATGGGAGATTAACCCCCAAAAATATGTGGGTCCATTCCCACACATATTTCCCAGGCTCACCACACAGCAGAAAAATAGTTATATACTCTGGGAGGACACTGCGTACCAGCGCTGTCCTCCCCTGTCATGTGTAGCTGACACCTGACAGCTGTGGGTGCATCAAAAGCCCCTGGCCGTGGGCAACCTGATTAACATTTCAAGGCCCCATAGATTTGCATCTCCATGGTTACACCTTGCTAGTTGCGGCGAATACTGAAGAATGTTAATTAGCAGGCCCCAGGGAGGCCTGGGTGCAGGAAGTGACAATGGAGACCAGAGACCAACACCTCCGTGTAATGCAATGTGTCAACTTGGTACTAACACCCCTCCTTGGTATGAAAGGGCAGTGAATGTCCTGTCTGGAATCACTCCTTTCAGAGCAGGGAAGTATGTGAATTTTAGGAGACGAAAGTCTGCCTGCAACCCCTACTTCAAAGGAGGCCCATGTTGTGACCAAGCGCTCAGTTAATTAGGGAGACACTTTGATGTACAGCAGACAGGAAGATAGGTGGGACTTAGAAGTATACGTTGTCATCCTTCCCCTGTCTGTTGCCAAGCACTCTTATTCTGATCTGAAGCATCACTGAAGATTGTTGGTGGGGACCCAGGATTGGTTCATTAAGGTTGGCTAAGCCTACACCAATCACCGGGGCCCGTTTGGCTTTAAAAGATGTCTGAGCTCCTCACTGATCAGATCATCTGGAGACTTTGCAAGGAGTAAGAAGAAGGACTCATTTGGACTCGAGCTGAAGGTACAGTCTACCTTCCATCTTCCACCAGTGAAGGAAGGCCAGGAGTTCCAAGAGGGAAGCAAGATCCCTGCCCTAAGCATCTCCCAGGGAACAGAGGGAGATACCAGACTCGGAGGACCCGTCCAGCAGCTCCAGAACCGGTAGCTATCCACCACACAGCGTGCATTGCTAGGTTCTGACAGCAAGCTTCTTAGGTGGGAAGTGCCAGAGAGCCTGTGGACAAAGGACAAGGTTGTTGCCTTCTAACACCCTCCTGAACTTTGGGCCGTCCCCCTTGAAAGGACACAAGCCCTGCAAAGAAGCTAAGAGGAGTGCCACTCAATCATCATCCAGTGTCCATCCTTTTAAGGACAATTTCAAGACAGTGGAGTCCTCGAACCACATCCAGCTGCACCGCTGACTGTTGTCACACTGCAGGCACCAGATCCGTCCAAGATGCCTCGACCAGCATTCCAGATGCACCAATCAGCACAGAGACAATGATTCTTGGCCCGAGCCGCCACGCCGCACACCCTGCAGACGTCCATCCTTGCTTGCTGAACTACCTGCCTCCTGCTACCCGCAGCTGTCTCCCGCCACTAACTCCTTCTTCAGCACCAGATACATTGTGATTCTACCCCCCTGGTCCTTCTCCGAAGGCCCCTAGAGACAGTTACGACCCCTTGCCCCCTTGGTGTTGAAACCAAATAACCTTGACCAATAAGACTGATTGCTTTACCAACTACCCTCCTGTCAATATCCAGAGTGCATCCCTTTTCTTTGTGAAACTGTCTGTTCTCTGTGTTTTACGCTGTGGGTTGTAATTGTAGTGTGCTAGAACTTTGTAGTAATAATTAAGTAGATATTTTTATACAACCTTGAGTGGACAGTCCCTTTTATCATTATCATTGCATTTTCGCTGTGTTGCAAATAACCAATGATACACGATCTTGCAGAGATAAGCCTGCCGTTCCGTCCACGTTTCCAAATTTGGACAAGGAGGTTTTATACTTTACTTGTATTCCAATCTGTTCAGATCCCTTCTGATGTACTAGAGGTATGGGGTTGATTGATCGTTTAGAAACTGATATTCTTCCAAGGACCACTGCTGCCCTGGAAGTTGATTTGTCACATCCCCATTAAAGTTAAATTGCAGGAATAAAAAAGAAATAGTGACCCATCTGATGTTGCACTGGAACTTCAGACAATGTTACAGCAGTGCCATTTTGCTGGTATTGAGCTGTCTATGCATTAAAGCAAAGGTCTGCAAACTATGTCTCTCCAGATGTTTTAGACTAAGACTTGTGTAATCCCTCACCATTTAATAGGATGGCTAGGACTGATGGAAAGTGTAGTATGAACAGATCTGGGGAGACACAGTCTCTGTACAGACAGTGCTGGTTGGGAAGTCTTATTTAAATGTGCAGGAAGTGAGGGCTGTGTAAAGAGCTGTGTGTGCAGCAGTGGAGGCTGGCTGGAAAGTGCACCACACACTGTGTAGAAGAGGTATCCTAAAGGCTTCAACTCCTCCTCAAAATATATGGTGTTCCCTCACCCACAAAAGCTAAACTGAGCATACAATAAACCTTTCCCCTTCACCATTTAAACGATATCCATGAAAACTTAACATTTATTGTCAGCAATTTCAGTTACTCACCACATTTATGAACCAGCATTGATAAATTAGGAGTGAAATCACAACTCATTTTGTTTTCCATTTAATGGGACTTATCGATATTCAATGTAAGACTTTCACAGTAAATCAAACATGTATTTAGTGGTGCTTAATAAAAACGTATCCATCCACGGAAAGGTACCACTGTACCTATCCTCCTCTATCCAACTCTATAAGCCTTCTTGTAACATCTGCTCTGACTCCTCGACTACCTTTGTGGCTCAGCTCCCTCCCTGTGTTTCCTCTCTTCTTGCTCCTCTTGCATAGTTTCTCTTCTCCCGGAAATCCGAGAAAGAGTCCAGACAGATTTTTTCAAAACCATACTTCACGCCTCCAAGTTGCGCTCTTAACCTACCTCTTAGCTGCCTGTTAGGTAACATTGTTCCTCACCTTTAACCTGCCTATGTCCCTCACTTCTTCTGTCTCCACTCTAGCACTTCACCCTTCATTATATCACATTCCGAGCGCAGCTGGGCGTACTGCCTACCTACATTAAAAAAAGTCCAATGTTGATTGTCCTTAATCAGGGACGTAATTTCACCAAAATGCTAGGGGTAGTGGAAATGACATCACACAACTCTTGACCTCTGATGACATCACAAGAAGTGATGTCATTTGACCCATCCCTAAGTGGTATAACAGGAAGGTATGGCACACAACCTTTCACCCCTTGATAAACAGGAAGTGGTATCACAAAGCCTTGTTCCTCAATAAACTAAGAAAATATGAAATCACTGCAATATGATATATATTTCATACAAGAATGCATCACCATATGTACATGCTCGGATTGACATATACAGCAATGCCCGAACCAAAAACACAAAATGCTAGTGTTGGCCAATTTGTTGGGTCAAAATGGGCCAGTTTGATGAGTTACTTCACATGCGGCTAGTTATTTTGACCAGTGTTGCTGAATACATATTCTTTAAAATGCACAATTTGCATTACATTTGATCAAAAAACTCCCTCTTGGGTACTGTTCAAACAGTTTATCATAAAAAGAAATTAATAGCCATTTGCAACTGTGGGACACTTTTTCATTGGTGCGCGTGACAATTTTATGCCCCAGTCCAACCCTGCATACGTAGCGTTAATATCAGTGTGTATAGGCCCATATTACCAAATTACTGTGAATGTAAGCAGATGTCCAACACAACAACCTGGACTATTGTACATCACCTGGGCTAAACTGGAAAGCTACGGAGCATCTCGAAGAGGCCTAAACCCCTAAGCACAGACATACAGTGCCTGCCAATTGTCTGGCCATAGACTGGAAACAGCAACTGACCAACACAGGTCCAACCAGAAGAGAATCGGAGGCTGTACCACTTCATGCTTTTACACTAGGATAATATGTGAAGGGATTTTCTTGTCAGTAATGCACTTTGAACCATTGCACAGCAACCCACTCTTGCCAGTCAACCAGAGCCTGAATATCCCCCAACCATTTTGACCACGGGCACCGCACTGCCCACTGCGAGTCGTTAAAGGGCACTCCGTCAATAGCTTTAAATGTCTGGCAGCCAATCCCACCCTCGAGCACCTTACACCTCCACTGTCTTGCTCTAACACCTTCATGTTTACACATTGCCACCCTCCAGCAAGTCTCCAGCATTCTCCAACACGATCAACCTCAAGCAAACTAGTCTCCAGTACCCTCCTTTAACACCCCAACAGTGTGAGTCTCAATTACTGTCCTAAAACATATTATATCTGCATTAAATGCATGTCAACTCTCTTACAACACATTACGTCTCAAACACTCCCGCCCAACTTCTGTTAATCGCTAGTACAACATCTTAAGTCTTCAATACCAGACTGCATAACATTGAGCCTCAAGTACACACCTCAAACCCAGAGCTGTGCCAGTAGTTATGAATGTTTTTTAACCTTCCAACCATCAACTTTGTTTTTCTTATGTGGTAAGTAATCCAGTTTTTTGTTAGATGGGAGATAGAGGGGAAGGATGTGTTACAGGTCACAGATATTGCACTTTAAAAAAAAATGTAAACCGCATCAGCAGCTGCATAACATCACCCCTAGAAAAAAATACTTTTATTATTTTCTTTGGTCCTTTATATGTTGATTAATGTCAGTCTCCTCCAGCTTTTAAGCACTAGAACAGGAACTGAACCAAGGTTGCACTGCATCTCTTGTTCCCAAAGCAAGTGCGTTGCCCCTGAGCTATCTTTCCAAACATATATTTCTTTTGCTTGGGGAGCAACAGGTGGTTTATTTCAAAGTCAGAGGGCAACTTCATGTAAATTAATTATCTCACCTTGCGTCTATCTACAGTGTGCCTGTGATGCAGGTCTGGCAGATCTGGGTCAGGTCACACAGTGCACAGGCAGCACTGGTGGCAGGAGCCACTGGGGCACACCCCTCTGATCACAGGCCTAGTGGCTCACTGGATATCTAACGCAGACAACGTGAAACACTGATGAGATTTGCGTTCATGCTGTGTTGTCACTGTGTACTACAGGCTGCTCGTACCCATTCCCAGCTAGCTAGACCTAGCCCCCATACCCTTCCTGTTGCTATAGTACTGGGTATGAGCTGCACAGACAGTCCGCCTCTGAACCCAACCATTCAAGCAATATTCACTAATGGACTGCCAACATGTTAGTGATGGTAGCTTTATGGTTTTTCCTGCATCCCTGTTATTTCTCCAGCTATCGAGATCTAGATTACAGATGAAAAAAGAAGTGGCACTTTAGTGGCATTTAGAACCGCCTTTTTCAGGTGCAACACAGATATCTGCTCTTGGCACTGCCTCTTTGTCCATTGGCCCAGGGGTCGCAAGGCCAAGTCTAGGCGTAGCAGAGGGGGAGCCAGGGTTAGCATGTGCTACCCTGGCAACCCCCAAATGACGTCCCTGTACTTAATCTATATATGTCCAGTTACCTTATTGTCCCTGATGACTGTTCAATATACTCCCCTCCACAACCTGGTCAGAATGTCCCTCACACTCACCCCATTGTAAGAAGCTCACTGCTTACCATCAAATCTGATTTCATATCTTTTTGTGATCAAAAGAGCATTGTTGCTCCTGTGTATAAATAAATAAACATACAGTGGCCACTATGCTGAGACGAAGAAACCCATTTTGCATTTAACAAAACAGTTTCCTCACCTTCAGATGAAAAGGGGATACATTGCATTCCCATTTACAAGCCTTCAAAAACGTAGATCAATGCAGCTAAATAAAAGTTAATACATGCTACCATTATCCATTCCATTCAGGATTTCACTTTGCATTCTGGGACTTGCAGTCTTGGGTTTAAAATTGAGACATCCAGGACAAGAAGTATACCAGAATGCAAAGTTAAAAGCAGGATTGCACTAGCATCTCCTGAATAGAATGGATACTGTTGGCACGTATGTTGGCGTTTCACTGAGAGGGCATTATTAATCAAACTGACATGTAATTGAATGCCTGCCTAGACATTGAGGCCGTGGCACTGATTGATCATATGTTAACAAACAGAACAAGCATTTGCAATGCCAACAGTTTGAGTTTTTGTGTATGCATGATGTGGCGAGTCAAAAGGAAGACACAGACACTCAGATGACATTGTCAGGATGATTTGTAAGAGTTTATAAGGCCTAACTTTCCCTATCACTATGGGAATTCACAGAAATTTCCAAAAAGTCTGAATATAAAATACTGAATGGGAGATGTGGCTGGACGGCTGGAAAGTTCGATCAAATTCCTCCTTCAGTGGCAGGGGCTGCCCGGGTGTGCCCTGCACCCATGTTCACTATACTGTGAGTGCGAGTTGCGGGAGTGTCGCAGGGACACAGCGAGTCAGCGGCACACAGCAAAGTGTGCCACCGCAAGGTAAGGTAGGGCGATGGGGACAAGGGCAGAAATGTTCAGAGGAGAAAAGACTGAAAGTTATATTCAGAAAAATATCTTTCAGTCTTTTCTCCCTCGAACATTTCAGCTGTGCGGGCTTCCAACCCCAATCTGGAATTCACTACCTAACTTACTAAATAATGTGCTTGTCAGTCAGTCGTGGAAGTCCAAATAAAGACATCTGCCGTCCAGAGCTACCCTAACTTACCCTACCACTATGTACACTAACTTAGGCTTATAGAATGGCTCCCTTCTCTTCGGGATACTTTTAGTATCAGTCTGTCAACTAATATAGGATTCTTAAATATCCTTTCGTTGCTTCTTTGATGTAACTCTTCCAATGTGCTTGGGAACTTTGCTCTCCCTTTTTGGATCTCCTTCGTGGGTTTATTACACATTTCACTTTCATGACTGTAGATCCCAATATACTCTTGGTTATATTCCTACCTTAGGGTTGTTCTCCCCCTTCCTTTAATATGGCTCAGTTCAGTTTGGCCACCCAACCTTGTATCTGTAGCACTGTTTGTGCCTTTTTCCAAGGTAGTGTGGTCACTTGCTTTTCCCTCTCTTCCTTTAGCTTTTAAATAAATTTCACATGGTCACACTTTGCATTCACTTTAGATTCTTTTCCCTTTTCCCAGGGTATGACATGCTTTTTCAAGCTATCCCACTTTGCATTCACTTTAGATTTGTCCCCCTTTCCCCAGGGTATGACATGCTTTTTCAAGCTATCACACTTTGCATTCACTTTAGATTTGTCCCCCTTTTCCCAGGGTATAACCTGCATTTTCAAGCTATCACACTTGCATTCACTTTAGATTTGTTCTGCTTTTCCCAAGGTATTATAATCATGGGACCTTCTCTCAGTATTGAGCTTCTCAATAGTTCCTCTCGTGGGCTCTCACTCCTTCGCTTGACTTCCTTCATTATTAACTGTGTTTCCAAATTAGTACTGAGACGAGCTGAAATCTTCAATATAATGATCCCCTCTTTGAGGCCACCCACGACTCCCATACTCCCAATTACCTTCTTCAAAGGAGAATGACTTCTGGAGTCAGGTTCCCTGGGATCCTCCTTGCCTGCTGTCAACCGTCGGTGCCTTTCCGTCTTTGGCATATGGTTTCTTGCGGTCTTCCCTCTGCTCTTGGTTTCTCGTCTCGCTTCAGTGTTACGATCTTTGAACAGGGGACCGGGCACCTTTAGCCTTCCTCTTCACAATAGTCTCAGCAGAGTTGCTTAGACCGTTGGTCCACCACTGATGTTTCTCATAGTCCTGCCACCATCTATTTGTGGACTTCTGCCCTGCTGGATTCACTTGTTGCTGTCACACTGCAGTGTTGGTATTCCGTCTGATATGCTGGAGTGAGCTCTCTCTCTCAATTCCTCAAGGTTACGTTATAAGTTGTACTCGTCTCAATGGATTGGTTATTTATATTTAAAGGTACATGGTCCTTATCAGCAAAATGATGGCATCTTTGTAGAGTTTCTTCATTCCAGTTTGCAGGTAAAGAGGTTTCTGAATTTTAGAACATCTCATGTATGCCATAGTGTGTGCCACTGTAGGGCGTGCCTCGCAGGAACAGGAGTCCTTGTCACCTAAGGTGGAGTCTTTGCTGGGGAGGTCCCACTTGCCTCTACCCCTAGGGAGGGTATCACAGAGTGCGGCCCCCATGGGGAGAAGGGACACATTTCCTCTATTCGTCACAATTGGAAAGGTACATGCCAAGCACACTGCCTTAGTGGTATTAACTGACCATTGATGGTAGCAGGTGAAAAATGGTGCAAGTACCTGGGCATCCAATAGTCGTGCCTAGAAAAGGCCTAATACTTATACACAAGCCAAAACTGTTTGCTTTGCCAATGCTAGTTTTTAAGAGGACTTAAATGAAGGATACACATAGTGCTTATAAACGGCTGAAGTGACTGAGTGGCTAAAGGCAAACCTAGTTGAGACATTTGTATTACGCAAGTAGCGTGTTTACAACTCCAATTAATGGCCCGATTCATAGACATTTTTGCAGGGTTCAAAGGGACTTTGCACTGCTGAAAAGTGACTTTGTACTGCCAACACAAACTCTGATTCATGGAACTGTGCAAAGTGTATTTTTGCAGTGCAAAGTGTATTTTTGCAGTACAAAATGAACTTTGCCCTGACTTTGCCCTGCAAAAATAAACTTTGCAGTTCCATGAATCAGGGTTTGTGTCGGCAGTGCAAAGTCCCTTTGAACAGTGCAAAAAATTCCATGAATCGGGCCCTATGTCATTAGCTCTCAGAAGACTGCTTTGTAAAAACCTGGGAGGCACTTCTAGTTCAAAGTTATAGTAGGACTTGATTAAAGTGAGCTGAAAGAGTTCCCAAAAGGAGGTGTTTGGGCGGGGAGGGTCAGGAACTGGGTGGGAATGACGATGGGGATTAGCATGGCCATAGGCAGTCAATGGGTGGTGTGACGATTCATCAGATGTCACTTCTTCCCAAGGGCGAGCCCCTTTCCATGAGGCCAGGGAGGTGAGGCTGCTACCCACCAGTCCCCATGGGGTGGTACAATGCGGGAGGATCTCATGGGGAGGGACTCCCCTCACCCTCTGAGGAGAAAGATGAACACCTGGGTAGAATTAAGGACAACATCCCTAACCTTCCCAAGCCCTATAGCACCTTTTGACCAACCTCCATTTTCTAGCACTTCCATTTTCTACTGTGACATTATAACACTGACTGACTCTAGAACTGCGGTGAAGAAAAATACCTGGGAGGCAAGTACCGGTACGAAGAGCATGCACAGATGCAGGAAGAACACTCCTGTGAACCCCGAGGAGCGGTCAGCTTTCCCTGAAGAAACATACCACAACAGACTTTAAAAACCAAAGAAGGTCTTGACACAATATCAAGCCTTCCCAACAGCAACAGTGTTTGTAGAAGCTGTTCGGCATGAGAGATTCAAAGGGCTGCAAACCGGGATGCCATGAGAGGAGAAGACCCGTCTCTAGTGGGCCCGACACAAGCAACTCTCTGCAAGAAGCTGGCGACGCAGCAGCACAGCCTGCAGGAGGAGGTACCACGCAGTCTACAACAGGTGCCGATACTGCAGGAACCCAAATGCTGTGGAACCGCCGCAGCAAACCAGAAGCCGTCAGAATACATTGAAGCCCAAGACAAGGCAAGTGCAGACACCAGGAGAGACCGCAGCCTGGCGGGAAGATTCCAGATGGTACGGGAGATAAGAGGGCTGCCCGGTGAGGGCATGAGAGGGTCTTGGCGACCGATTAACAGCACATGTGGAAACAGCGTCAGGCATAAGTCTGCTAACTTGAAAGAAAGCACAAGGGAACTTTGCATTAGAGGAAATCTTCATGTCAGTGATAGTACCAAAACCACTGACCTGCAGAGAAAGGTCAAAGACCCCAATGTGACAGAGTGTGACTTTTGCATCCGAGGATGTATTCCTTGTGTTGTTGGTAGCCCGAATGCCACTAACTGTCAGAAAAGGATTGAAGACCCCAACGAGTCTGGTGTTGACAGGGAGGAAGTTCCAGAGTCTGGAGGCATAGACAGAGAAGGCCCGTCTTCCACTTACAGTGTTGTTGTTCTAGTTTGTTCAAATCTTGGCTTCTGCTGGCACACTGGCTGCCAGAGATGCTGAGCTTTGCCGTTGAGGTAGCTAGGAGATGTCAGGATGTCTGCCTTGTAGAGGATGTAGCATGATTTGAATGTGATGCATGCATGCAGCAGGAGCCAGTGCAGTTTGATGATGACTGGTGTGACCTGGTCGAATTTGTGGAGCTCTTTGATAAGAAGTGATGTTGTATGTATGACACTTCTCAGGAGAGCTAGCGTGGTCTATTGAAGGCCTTAGAGAAGAGCATTGCCACCAGTCAGGTGGTAGAGGATGAGGGCTTGGATGACAGATCTTAAGTTGCTTGCAGGGAGGAAGGGGTTTCATTTTCTTCAGGACTGATTTGGTGCTATGATGTTTGCATCTTTTTAGCTATGTGCGTAAAGGAGGGATGCCTATCGATGTAGAACCAAAGGGACTCATGCAGGTAGCCAGCTGGGTCGTGAAGCCCTCGAAGGTTCATGACAAGGGACCAGATCTGGATGTTGTTGGTGAGAAGTAGGAATGCAGTCAGCACTGTGTATGTTCCTCGTGCCTTCCAAGTCTAATAATTTATTCTGTTCTCCTGCAGACAGAACTGCTGCATGGTAATATATATGTCTGTAGTTGATCATGGCAGTACAGAAACTCAATCTACAAATTGCAAGTTTTTATACCAAACTGCTAAACGCACCATCTCTGCTGAATCTTCATTGACTTAGATGCTCGCCACATAATTCACTACAATTTTACTACACACAACGGCAATCTTTATCACCAAAGAGGTCTACTCCATAATCTGATTACTGTACACCTGCGTGAGACTGTATTGTTGTTTCAGTAGTAGTAATTCTTCAGAATACATCCATTAACAAAATCATAAATAACACGACACATGAAATATTTATTTATTTATTTTTGCATTTGTATAGCGCACAAGGCAACCCCTGGGCATTGAGGCGCTGTTACTTGTAATTACACTTGGTTACAGAAAGGGAGAAATACATTGCATATCATGTGGTATAAAAACATTTCATTATGCAAATATAGCGGGTGTGAGCAGTGATTTACCTCTGGAGTGGGCAGTGGTTAGGTGAAGAGCAGTGTTTTTACTGCTTTTCTGAATGGCAGGTGTGAGACTTCTCCACGTAGTGGTGGTGGTAATGCGTTCCAGTGTGTGGCTGCTAGGTAGGGGAAGCTGATGCCACCAGCTAGTGCTCTATTGAATCTAGGCACAGTAAGCATGTTGGCATATGGCGTTCTTGTGGGTCTGGCCGTGGATTCTCTCTGTGAGGTAAGAAGGGGCGGCTTGGTGGATGCATTTATGGGTCAAAGCAAGGGCTTTGAAGATGACTCTTTCTTTGACTGGGAGCCAGTGAGCTTGTTTCCTTGCAGCCGTGATGTGCTCCCTTTTTGGGATGCCTACGGCTGCGTGAAGGGCAGTGTTTTGAATGACCTGTAGTTTAGCTATGTTTTGTAGTTCCCAGGGAGAAGGCATTACAATAGTCCAGTCTCGAGCCAGTGATGCCTCGTGCAATGGTAATGGAGTTTTCTTTGGATAGGAATGGTCTCGCTGCTGTCAAAAGTTTAGCGTGGTAGGCTGCCGGGTAGGTGATGGCATTCACATGTCTGGTCATCGATGGTTTGCAATGAACGTAGACTCCCAGAGTTTTTACTGCGTTAGCAACTGGGATACTGATACAGTCAATGTTAAAGTTGCTAAACTTGGGATCAAGGTTTCTGGGTGTTTCATTAGTGCCAACTAAGAGCAACTCTGTTTTGTCAGAATTCAAGCATAATCCATTTACTGCCATCCAGGCTTGGATGGTGTTGAATATGTCATTCAGGGTTTTAGAGTCGGTGTCATAGTCTCCTGTTAGGGTAAGGAGGATCTGGGTATCGTCGGCGTAGTTAGTATACGAGATAACAATTGAGTTTAGGATGAGGAAGAGTTGGTGTGTAAAAATATTGTATAGGGTGGGCGAGATGCATGACCCTTGAGGTACTCCGCACAGAATGACGGTGGGTAAGGCAGTGACAGAATCTGAGAAAACTTGCATGGTTCTTCCTTGCAGGAAGGATAAGATCCATTTAGTGGCGCCTAGTCAGAATTTGGCTGTAGTGGTTAGTGGTGGCATAGGACCTTGTGATCAACAAGATCAAAGGCCGCCAATAAGTCTAAGAGGAGGAGAAGAGCCGGTTTGCATGCATCCCTCGCCTCATCCATCTGGTTTTTGAGGTCCAGAAGGGCGGTTTCTGTCCCGTGTCCTGGGCGAAAGCCTGATTGGCGCACCCCTAGGAGTTTGTTATCTTCAATTAATTTTTTTACCTAGAGGTATGCTGATTTGTCTAGAATTCTGAGCATAAAGGGCACCTTGGTGATGGGCCTGTAGTTATTGGGAGAGGATGGGTCCAGGGTTGTTTTTTTTATAAGTGGGCATGCCCTTGCTTCCTTGAGGCAGGAGGTGACTTTGCCAGTAGCAAATGAGGCGTTCACGAAAGCTGTAAGGAAAGGTGCGAGAGGGCTAGCGCATTCCTTAATAATTTTTGCTGGGCATGTGTCTCCTTTACAATTAGATGGCTTAATGGATTTCATGATGTTGATCATGTCCTTTTCTTCTATTTTACTGAAGGAGAAGGATTTGCAGGTGTCTGGGAGTGGAGGTAAAGTCATGGCCGGGTGTGGTGTAGTCTTCAGAGTAAGTCTGGTAGTTTCAGTGTTGTTCTGGAGTGTGTTCATTTTGTTGATCATGACTGATTGGATCCTTTGCACCAGGTTTTATCTTTGCTTAAGTTCAGTGGTTGAGGTGTGGGGGTTTCTAAGTCCCAAAAGATAGAGAATATCTCTTTGGTATGGGATTGGGCTTCTAGGATCCTGGTTGCGAAGGAGGTGGCTTTTGCTCGAATGATCGCTAGTTTGTATTCTTTAGCACAAGCCTTGAAGTCAGATTTTGCTTTTTCCATCTGGGTGGATTGCCAGAGTGTTAAGGCTGCGCGTTTCTTGGTTCGCAGTGCCATGAGGTTGGTGGTGAACCAAGCATTGGTGTGGCCGGTAGGTTTGGCTTTTCGTGGTTTTAGTGGTGCAATATTTTCAACTGCTGCTTTGAAGGCTTTGTTATAAGCAAGTGCCAGGATCTCTGGGTCGGCTGAGAAGGGGTGCCTTTCCTTTGTGAGTTTTCCTGGAACTTCGAGCGACGGTCCGTGGCATGGTTGACGCTGGGGTATGTTTGTCCTGGCAGCAGGGATGCCGAAATGGATAATGTGGTGGTCAGACCAAAGGGTAGGGGAGTTGTCGGTAATAATGAGGGGGCAGTTGTGTTGGGGGATCCAGTCAAGGGAACGTCCTTGACTGTGGGTGAGCCCGGTAACAGTGTTACAGAATCCTATGGTCTCGAGTGTGGCGCTGAGCGCTTTGGCTGCTGGGTCATTGTTGTCGTTTAGACCTAAGTTTAGGTCTCCTAGTAGTATGGACTTTGTAGATTTTTTTTGTTCATTGTCAGATAGAAAGTGAGTAAGGGCTGTTTGCAAGCACTGGTTCAGGTGGTCGATAGATAAGGTGTATTGTGATGGTGCAGTTGTGGGAGATATTTACTTTAGTAAGGAGGTAGGCACAGTTATTGTCTATCCCCTTGTTGGTCTTTCTGATGGATAGTGACTCTTTGGCTATCAGGACTACCCCTCCACCCTTGGTGAGTCGGCATTGTCTAATGATGGAGTATGCAATATCATACATTATTCTAACAACCTCAAAATACTCTAAAACGTCTTCTAAAAGCAATTTTAACATAAATGAAAACATTGTGCATAAAATATTTATCATTATAATACATGAACAAAAGCATAGCATAGGTACAAGAACTCATGTCATTTCTGATCAAATGTGGCCTGAGCCATCTCCTTCTCAGATCAACAAAAAACATATACAATAATGTGTAAGATCCTTGTCTTTACACAACCCACAGCACACATCTTATCTAAGCCCATCCAACTTGTTTGGGCCTCTAAAGGGAGCACTTTTAACCTAATCAGGGCAATCCTTCACTCCTGAAATGTTATTTTGATTATAAAATGAGTTGGTGAAACATCACCAGAGGCCTTCGTATGGCGCTTTAACAACGACAACGGCTCAATGCAGGACTGGGTTCTACCATATTCATCTTGTGCAGCCCATAACTTAAGTGACCTGTTCTGTTGTAGTCTGGACATATTCCTGAAGGGTCGCTACCTCCTAGATGCATCTCTTCGTCGGAGCGTTCCCGCTCGAGTGCCAGTAATACTTTTCATGCAAGGGACAGGCGACCACCTCCTGTGAGGGCACTCCCTTTATGATTTATTGTGGGATCAAACTGAATTTTAAGAAAATGCTCTAAGAATCTCTTTTGTGCCTGGCAGCCTATTCTGGGCATGCCTAACTCACTTCGTAGTGCATCTCCAGGCGTAGGTGGCAACGACCCTGCCAGTTTACCCAGGAATATATTCTGTTTGGTCTCGAGACATATACAAGAGGAGAACCCCCAAATCTCACTTCCATGTAAAACTGCCATTTGTGTTTTAGGTCTCAGTATTGAGAGACATTTATCCAATGTCCTTCCTCCAAAGAGATCATAAAATCGTAAAAGTCCCGTAAAACGTAGTGCAGCCTGCGTTTGCAGCCATTTGTATGTGTGTATGCCAGCTACCATTATTAGAAAACAACAGTCCTAAATATCTATAGAATGTGCCCACTTCTATTTTTTTGTTAATGATATGATATGATATGATATGATAAGGTATTTGTAACGCGCCTATACACAGGTGTTTCAAGGCGCGACGAGGCAGGGAGGGGAGGAACAAGGGGAGACAGACAACGATCCTACTAGGCCAGGTGTCATTCAGATCGCGCAAGTGCAGGGGTGGGGGAGGGGGAAAAGTGCAAGGGGAAGGGGAGGGGGGAAGTGCAGTACAAGGTAAGTGGCGTAAAGTAATAATTAAATAGGGCCAGCTGGTGGCAAGTGCAAGGTAAGTGCAGAACAAGTGCTGGGGAAGGGGGGGGCTGTAGGGATACAGAGACAGTCCCGCAGTGCAGAGGGGTTCCAGGGCATCAGTGCAAGTGGAGAGTGGCTGGGCCCAGGGCCGAGGCCATTTAGAGAGGTCCAGTTGCAGGATCAGTGCAGTTTCAGTGAAGAATATTAGCTGTTCAGCAGGGGAGAGGGAGAGAGAAAGCAGAAGCAAAGAGGAAGGTTTTGAGGTGCTTCCGGAACCGGAGATGGTTCTCCTCGAGTTTCAGGGAGGCAGGAAAGCTGTTCCAGAGGGAGGCCCCTGCCGTGGAGAGAGATCTACCCCCAGCTCGTTGCTTCGAGAAGCGGCTGACCCTGAGGGAGTTGGAGGCGGATGAGCGAAGGGCTCGGGAAGGAAGATATTTGGGAAGAGAGAGTTGAAGGTATTTAGGACCCAGGCCCCATCTGCTCAGTGCCCGCTTTTTCCAAAGACCATCAGGCCTTTGCTTTTAAAACATTTCGTTTCAGACCATGGTCACTAAAACATTGGTCTGCATATAAAAGGCTTTGCTGTAAGGCCCCCAGCCATGAGATCAATTAAAACGGTATCATCAGCATACATCAGAGCACTGAGTTTAATTACATTTAATTTAATTGGGGTGGAATTAGCCTGGCTGATGAATTATGTGGTTTGTAATCCTACATGAACAAAGTAAATAAAAGCAGGGCTAAAGGACAGCCCTGCTTGACCCCCCTATTGGTAGAAAAGTCCTCAGAGTATTAATTTGCCCAAAAAAAATTAACTGCCACTATGGTGTCTTTGTGCATCGGTTAAATTACCTGCAGGAGCCCTAAGGGCATGGACGTCATTTGGGGGATGCCAGGGGTCGCATACTATCATGCAACCCCACATTTTAAAAGGAAGAAAACAAATGTGGAGAAAAAGAAACATTTTTGTGTCCCAAAAACAGGGGCTCCTCGTGTAGCGGGCCCTCCTCCAGCGCAGGTGCACACACCACACCAGGTCTGGTGGGCTCCCGGTCCAGTACTGACCCATCAGGGTGAAGGCTGGGCCGGGGATGCGCTCAGTAGGTGTTGGAGTTGACCGTGACATGTAGCACATGTCACATGCAGCACGTGTCACATGCCACGTTCGGCTCCAACCACTTCTCCTCCGGCTTCCTTGCAGCTTTCATTCAGGAACCAGGAAGCTCTTGTAGCTTCCTGGTTCCTGACTGTGAGCAGCACGGAGGAGCCTAGGGGGCATGGAAGGATAGACCGAAGCTGCAAGAAAAAGTTAAGAAGGCTTTTATTTTGTAATATGATGTGTGTTTTGCATGTGTGAAGTGCGTGTCAGATGTATGTATGTGAATGGTCGGGAAATGAGAAGATATGTGATGTGTGGCTTTGAATGTTCTGGGTGGGTGGGTGTGTGCCTGTGCACAGAGAATGTAATGAGTGGATGTAAGAGAAGGTGTGAGTGACTGGTGGGTGAATGAGAAGTGATGTGATGTGTGTTTTTGAATGTTCTGGTTTAGTGCGTGTGTGCCTTTGTAGAGAATGCAATGAATGGATGGAAGAAAAGGTGTGAGTGACTGGTGGGTGAATGAGAAGTGATGTGATGTGTGTTTTTGAATGTTCTGGTTTAGTGCGTGTGTGCCTTTGTAGAGAATGCAATGAATGGATCGAAGAAAAGGTGTGAGTGACTGGTGGGTGAATGAGAAGTGATGTGATGTGTGTTTGTGAATGTTCTGGGTGGGTGGTTGTAGAGAATGCAATGAGTGGATGTAAGAGAGAGAGAGAGAGGGAGAGAGAGAGAGAGTGTGTGTGTGTGTGTGTGTGTGTGTGTCTTTCTCTGGTGGGGGAATGAGTATGAATGTGATCGTGTGTTTTTGAATGTTCTGGGTGGGTGGGTGTGTGCCTGTGTTGCCTGTATAGAGAATGCAACAAGTGCATGTAAGAGAAGGTGTGAGTGAGTGACTGGTGGGTGAATGAGCATACATGTGGTAGTGTGTTTTTGAATTTTCTGGGTGGGGGTTTGGTGTGTGCCTGTGTTTTGAATCCAGCGTGACCAGTACGAGATGAGATGTATGGGTGAGTGACCGGTGGGTGAAAGGGGATGCATGTGTGTGTAAGGCCCTGGGAGACTGGGGATCACTGGTGCATTTTGGCCACATCCTTTTTTGACTTTGCATGTTTGACTGGTATTTTTGGGCAAAGGCAACTTCATGTCTGCCATTCGCTGGCTAGACTGGCATTCTGGTGTAGTCAGTCTAGCCATTGCTTGCTGTGGCATGACATTTATTACTCAGCATCTTTAAAAAAGCAAGCATGATAAGTAGTGTTATCTTGCTAGACTGATGTTTTGGCGTAGCCGCCTGTATATTTTTCACTGTAGCAGGACTTTTTATTAACTGAGCATATATGATGAATCAAGCATGATAAGTGTACTTATGGGTCTAGACTGGCTTACACTGGAACCAGTTTGGACAGGTTTTCCTATTGTGACATGTCACTTTCAATCACCAAACCAAAGGGAGTATGTATTTACATAGGTGTACTGGCATATATTGGCAGAGCCCGTTTTGTGCCCAGTGCCAGTAATGATACTATAGAAAAAATTCTTAAAACGAACATAAGTATGATCTGATATGGGAATACTAGCATATGTTGGTGGAGTCAGCATGGAAATGTATGCACACAGCCAGGATACAAATGTTTTTTTATACTGGCATATATTGCAAGGCCCAGCATGATAATGCATTGGGAAATGCCCTGTGCACTTTTGGTGACTTGCTTCTATTGTACCTTTTTCATGATTTACCCTACACCCTACAAAACCGATTGTTGGCCTTTTACCCACATTGTTGGCCTTTTACCCAAATGTTCCCAGAAAGCGTGCTTCGTAATGCACCATTGTAACCCATTATTCAAAACATTTAATCTGGGGAGGGAGAAGAATCCCCCCCGCACCACTCCAGCCCATTTTCGTTAGTTCGGGCTCCCTCGCTATACTCAGTCCCAATCACATACTTGTGGCAAATATATACACCCTCCAAAAAAATAACTCACCAGCCACCATGTTATATTTGTGGACCAGGCATCGCCCCCTTCTCTCTGTTACGTTAAAGATGTAAGCTTTGATTGAAAAACATATTTACTTCTTCCACTTGCAGTAGTGCAAGCACCTGCAGCGGCATAATCATCATGGACATTCCGCACCCGTGGTGGTCCAGACCGGCCCGTGGTGTGGCGTGCCCTGTGCTTTGTTAAGGAGCTTGTGGGGGGCACAACATGGCTCACAGGGGAGCTGGCAAATTTTGTGCTACACCATTGGGCACCACTGGGTCTGACAAAGGGGTAGTGTGCAGTGCACGCCTTGAAGTCTGCCAGTGAGTCCCTGGGTGAGAAGCAACTTGTGGATGTATTACATTTTAAATAACCCGCTAAGGGACCTCGTAGTAAGGCGGTAATGGTTAACGGTCACCGTTACCATTAACGGTGACCGTTAACCATTACCTCCTTCCGTGTAATGAGGCCCATTGTCTTGTGTACGGAGCTGTGATAACACTTACTCAAAACCAGTCTTGCAGCTAAGAGGCATACCGCCACTGGTTTTTACTCCCTAAAAACAGGAAACTGTGCCTAACAAAAATGGTAAACAATGAACATATTCATATATCACTCTTCTTCCACCCACACAGTTCCATTGATATTTTCGAAGTAGTGGCCAGCAGAGCAGTTGCATGGGAAGGAACTCAACTAATACTACTGCCTGATTTCAAGACAAATCATTAGGGGAAAGGGCATCTTTTAGGCATAAAGTATCCCTATTGGCAAAGCAAATTATTTGACTCCCATAAAAATCGTTTGATTCCATGTAGGGAGTAAAATCTCAGAGCCCTACTTGCAATCCTGACATAGGAAGTAAAAGGACAGGGAACATAATACAGCCTATGGTTCTGCCATCCCTTACTCACTACAGCCTAGATAAACATTCGACAAGAGCCTTACTGAGATTTCTCATGGAACCTGTGAAAGAAAAGTGCATGCATTTGTCTTTTATGTTAAGAGCAGCTTTCTTAGAGGAACAACAGTTTGAGTTCCATCTTCTGTAACTAGGGACCCCTCTTCTGCAATTCACGTATCAGTTAAACAAGATGCATGGGGATGCTAAGGGCACTAAACACAGAACAGGTGATTATATTGAAAAGCCCTCAGCTAATGAGCAAGGAAAGAAACAGAAGGTGCAGTTTCCTAGACTGCTACTAGAGTTTCCTATCCTTTAGCAAACACACAACCCATCTCCTTCACTGTGCTGTACTGCTGAAACATCTGACTTGGTTTTCGAAAGTTACAAATGTGTTCTTCACCCCCAAGGAGTGTTCTCTTGGGTCCATCCCCCCAGGCCCACCACAGCTCCTGTGCTAACCTCCAATACTAGTTGGAAGTGCTCTGTAAAAAGTGAGGGATTGCAGCAGTAAAACAATCAGTTGGATATTTGCATACCCACAATACTTTGCAAGAAAATCATGTTTAAAGCCTCCCCAGTGATTGCATGGGCAGTTTAAGAAAAATGACATGAATCTGCATGTACGCAATTATTTTGCAGTGCAAACAAGATTGTTTGCAACATACCCCACCATAATATTATTGGGAAGGATTATAAAAGTGCTCAGTGAAACTTTTTTGTTTTAATAGCAGAGAGCTTCCGTAAAATCTGTTAAGGGCCATGCCCAAGGAAACACTGAAAACTTGGAAAGTTGCCCATTAGCCCTTACAAGCCAAGTAAATGATATTGCAATGGTGTTCTCCACTTATAGGGTAATGTTAGCAACGCTAAAGTAGGAGTCTTTAGTTTGACATTTGCTTACTCAAAATACTTACAGGGAAAATTAATATTTTATTTTAATAATACATTAACTTGCATGGGTACCGTTTCAAAGCGCTTGTGTGGCATATGTACAAATAAGAAGCATGGTAAGAGGTTACACATCAAAGTAGCCTGCTTACTTAATAGTTAGTATCTGATGTTTGAGCTCACAGTTGGGTTATATAGTGTGGATGATGCTTTTGCTAAGGCACCATGAGTAAAACAAATTCTGGTGTTTGAATGTTATTCATATTACAACAAACATAAAACAAGTAGAAGTAGGTATAAATCTGGTAACCTTCCACAGAGCCAACATAGGCAGAGGCAAGGTTGTCCAGTAATATCTAAATGTGGACTGAGGCAGAAGTTACAATAGGTACAAGGTACACGTGTGGTAAAGTCAAGTGTAGGAGTCATGGGCGGGGATGGAAGAATACTTCATTGATGTATGTGGGCATCTCTGAATTAGATCTTAGCCACTTTTTCATGTTTGTTTTAACTTCCCGAGGGTGTATATTGTTTTAGGGTTCTTAGGTTTCTACGGTCACGCTTTCATGGTAGTGTAATGAAATTAGGCAAGACCAGAATATCAAGACTAGTTAGTAAAATCTAGTTTTATTAGGAGAGAAAGCAAATGCCAGATGACTGCTGTTGCTTGTGCCTTATTACTTCTTGAAAATATGGGAATTGTCTGTGTGCGCTGCTAAAATTCTTCTGAGCGGGACTCAGAAGGAAGTTGGGCAAACGCACGTGTGCACAGCTTAGAGGGAACATTGCTTGTGGTTACAATGAAAAAGATGGCAAAATCTTAATATCAAGATTTTTGATGACTGGAACTGGCTTAGGGAGAGGACCAAGGACAAGGGGCCAAAAAGCTGAGTTCCATAGAGAGTCATCAGAGGGGAAGCCGACCACAAGTACCTCAGTTTTGTCACCATTAAGGCAAAGCCAATTATTGCTCATCCAGATGTTTACTGGGTGTAGGCATGAGCAGCAGCGCTCAGCAGTGGCTTGTTGCATAAGGTTGAAACGTACTAGGATCTGGGTGTCATCTGCATAAGAATAACAACGAAAACCAAGAGAATGTATAAGCTTAATCAAAGGTTGGTTATAGACATTGAAAAGAAGGGGAGAAAGAACAGACCCTTGAGGAACACCACAAGTGATAGAAACTGGTGATTAAAAATAAAGAGAGAGAAAAAGAGATTGAGACCGATCAGAAAGAGAAGAGTGAAACCAGGCAAGGGCCGAACCTATGATGCCAGATGAGGACAGCCTGTCAATAAGAATGGAATCATCGATGGTGTCACATAGGGGGAGATGTCACATTTTCTTAGCCTTGTGATGAGATGTGCTGCAGCATGCTGGACGCCTTTCAGAAGGGCGGAGGTGGTGTCTGGGACTACTTCAAGTAGGTGGGAGATGACCAGGGTTTGGACAATTGTTCTGAAACTCGGGGTAGGGATGAACAGCATAACTTTGGGTTATAGCACAAGCTGGTCCCATGCGGCTTAGGTCTTCTTGGCAATATATTTTGAATGAGAGTTCACAGTTGATAGAAAAGCCAAGTGATTTTGTACTGAATGAAAGTTGAGGCGTGAAGCCATTGAACTTCAGGTAAGTCAGCCAATTCTGTCCTTCATTAGCATCACACATGATTTTGGGCTTTGATGTAACCAACACTAGCCAGAGCTGCAGCTTCGGACAGCACTCTACAACCCCAAGCACAGTTTCTACCCATGCCCCATTGTTAAAATAATTGGACACACTTGGGGCTGCCTTTTGAAGTTCGATTTACTCTGTCATTGTTTACTCAGTGTATGCTATTATTAAACTATGGTCTACCAGAAACCCACTTAGGTGCAGCAATGTGTTACCGAATGGCTCACAATACATCAAGGCCATACCGCTGGCAGTTTAGCACTTCAAAAATCCCTCAAAAAACTAACGTAACCGTAACCTGGCTCAAGCAAAGAGAAAACGGGGATCTCTGAAAGGCTTCTAGGGTTAGGGAAAAGCCACTACTGTGTTTGTCCTGCTGAAGAGGGAATGTGGGCAGTGCCCCTGCACTACTCCTAGTCTGGCCTGGCTCCTGTTACTGGCAATTGGACTAGGACATTTGATGACAATAACACACATACAATAGGAGTACAAGGGCAAATGATATACCTGTGTCAATGATGCTTTGCCAATGGTGTGAGTTCCTGAAAATGTAATGCTTATATCTTTGATCATGGCATTGAATATTTCTATTGCCAGTATTAGAGCAAGTCTAGAGTTGTGTCATCTTCTTCTGGTTCGTAAAAATAAAACACAAACAAAAGAAAAAACACTGATGCAGATGATTCAAAGCATCAAGGCAGATACGAAGAGCACCCATGGAGGAAGGGTGTTTTACCACATAAGAGGAAATGTACAGTCCACTCTACCACCTAGGAAAAAGCCATTGCAGTTGGTGAAAATGGTTATTTCTGACAGAATCCTTCATACATTATATGACAGTGCTGAAGTTTTTGAATTATTAAGAAAGTTTGCACATGTTATAGATGGATCCTCCAGTATAATTCGATATGGGCCAATGTGCTGTGTTCTAGCTGCCTTGAGTTGAGATCTTCATTCCGTGATCCCCTCTGAGATAAGAGCATGTGAATTCTCAATGGTACATCATCTCCCAATTTCTTCAGGGTTTAAATCCTGTGACCTATCCGGTCAAGATACCATCAGAGGTGCCATTCTACTGAAGAAACCCTCGCTCGTGCCTGCAACCTGCTGACCACTGCTCATCAATGTAAAGCTTTCTCTATCATTATCCTTCCTTGACCTTTTCAACACCTTTCATATGGTGGGCCGCCACCCTTCTCTGCCTCAGCGCCCGATTCATGTGCTGCAAAGCGCAATTGGTAGCCGCAAGCAAGGTCCCGCCCGCCCACGTGGCTTGGCCGCTAAGGAATGGCATGTTACCTAAGGAAATATGTCGCACATTGCTCTAGATCACACCAGCCTTTTGGTTCAGACTGTCCGCCCATTCCAGTATGGGGGCTATCTGTGCCGCCAACAAATACCTACCAATATCTGGTACCCCCAACCCTCCTGCATAAACCGACTGCATCAAGACCTTCCTGGGGACCCTGGGCCTTTTTCCCCTCCATATAAATGCAAACATCTCCTGCTGCAGAGCCTGGACCTGCGACCCTGGTATCGTAAGGGAACTCACAACATATACAGATTCGGGCAGAAAGTCATTTTGAGCGCAGCTCTGTGAGCGAACCACGCAAGGGCTTGTTTATGCCACCTCTGGAGTTCAAGTTCATCCTTCAATTCTGCAAACAGAGGAGACCCATTGGTCTGAGGCCATGAGGCCACTCTGTCACAGAAACTGCAAAGTCCCCTGAAACCGACTCGACCCTGTCGAGCACCAAGAACTCCTACAGCACAAGGTGCATCATGAATGCGGTTGAGAGGGGACTCTTCATTTCCATAAAAAAGTTCCGGAATCAGAATCTGCTGAAACATCAAAAGGGTGCCTCTGTGGCTAAAACCACGATGATTGTTGGAAAAGTCCCTAATTTTACCTTTTTTGTAAAACAAAAACGTTTTTCTGTGGATGAAGTCCTTGGCTGCAGGGATTGATGGGAGTCAGCAGGACTCAAGATACAGATAGGACTGAGTAAATTCAAGTGGCTTATCTTCGAAATAGCAACTAATGGCCAGTTGTCCTTCCTTTTTATGACATATCATACATAATCTTAGTTTTTTCTGCATTCATTTCTAGGTGATTTTCTTTAGAATGGAACATTGTTTCCGAAAAGCAAGTTTGAAGTATATTCAGAATTTGTTTATGTTGTGCCCAGTTTATCAATTCATCAAGCAGTAATGTTGCAAAGAATTTTCCCGGGGCATCCAACATTACTAACAATCTGTAATTTTGTGGATTAAGTCTGTCATCCTTTTTGAAAATGGGTATAAGCATAGATTTCAGCCAAGAAAATAGAATCCTACCCTCCAACAGAACTTTACTGAGGATGCATTGTAAAAGTAGAATCCGGGCAATGCAATTAGTTTTTAAATTGCCATTTGATAAACCATCGGGACCATGGGCCCGGGATTCTTTCAATTTCTCAGTTTTGTTCACTATAGTACTCGGGTCTATCTCAATTCAAGGGGTCGTGGTATCACCACAAAATGTAATTGAAGAAATCTGATCTTTATAGTATCATTTACATATGTGAGATGACCAAGATGTTGCGTCAATTGGATTAATTTCATCAATCTCTTTTAAATTCTGTTTTATAGTATAATAATCACAGGATTTTCCACCATCATTTGTTGCCAGCACTCTAAACATGATTTGCCAATCGACAGTTCACGTGGTTTGCCGGTGCCTGTTTAACCAGGTATGACAGACTGCTTTGTGTTGCTTAACTAGTATTATGGCATCTTTAGGGTTTCTGTCGGAGGTTTCTAAGGTGCGCCTAATGTTTTGCTCTAGGACTGTCTTCTCCAGTGCTATCAGCGAATCGTATTTGTTTGGATTAGCGTCAGAGCTTTTTTACAGGTATTCAAAGGACCTTTCGAACCAAAGCGATGTGCTATGATATATATCCATTTTCATAACGCTTCCATGCTATCCCCAAACTTAGGGAAGGAGGAAGATCTAAGTGCATCACATATGTAGGTATTTAAAGCTTCAATGTTTTTATGTGACCATTGAATCTGATTGGCTTTGCTGTTAATAATCGTCTCCACCAGCACGCACTTATCCTCCCTTTTTATTTGAAAATTGCACGTCAGATTCAAAATACAATGATCTCTAAAGGGAGTATCAGTGTCTACCACGGAGACGGCACACACAAATGGTTACATGATATAAAGAAATAGTCTAGTTGAGAGTTTTTAGCTCCTGATTTCCACGTCAAAGAGCCAGGAATGTCACTGCTCGTTCTCCCCTTTAGAATGGCTAAATCATTTATTGCCATGAAGGGAACTAGGCCTTACCAGCCGTACTACCCACTGGATTAGTAAAAGAAACGTCCAGAAGCCCGTTGTTCCATAAGGTTTCATTCAGGTGTTGGTCATCTAATGTGCAACACTGTGCATTTAAATCGCCACCTACCAGTATTACTAATTATTAAATTATTAAAATAAAAAAGCTAGGGCTTCTACAGCCTTGCCATATGGCATTTTCTCACAGGTATCAATTTTAAGTTGGCGGCACACAGATTGTGGTGATTCTCTGTGGGCAATTTGATAAGGCTGAAGGGTTGTGGAGTTTCATGGAGTGGTTCAGTATTGGATGTAGGACAACTGACTGCGCCTAAATAGGCATAAGGCATGGATCCTGTTCTTGGGCTGGGCTGAACCAAATGATCTCCCTTGTGAATGACCTAGTTGTCTCTGTGCGGTTTTAGTCATGGGGGATTCGGTTAGCAACATTGGTGGAATTCTCGATAGCCATCTTTCCTTCTGCTCTCAGCTTGATGCAAAAGTTAAGGTGACCCATTACTATCTATTTGTCATCCAGAAAGTTGCTCCCTTTTGCATAAAAGTCACAGAAAATTGTTTTTGAAGGCTGTGGTGTTACATAGGATCTAGTATTGCATGTCCATTGAATTGAATATTTGCAAAAAGCTTTGAAAAATCTCCTCCCTTGATCCCATACTGTGCTCCAGCTATAGGCCCAATTGCAACTGCTAACTGTGCTAAAGAATCTTGACAACGCAGCATCTCTCCAGGATTACATAAAAGAATGTAAGCTTCAGGGACAATGTCAGTCGGAGTTCGGGCCCAGCCAGGACATTGAAACTGCTCTCTTATATGTAAGGTACACTCTACTACAGTTATCGACGAGTTGCATGGATGCTACTTTATACCTATCAGCAGCATTTGATAAGATTGATGATCAAATTCTGCTGGTCAGAGAGTAAAACTTAATTGCGTGGTTAAGAAATGGTTTCATTCTTTCCTTCATAACAGGACATCTTTTGCTAAATTTGAGAGTTATGAATAACACTCATTCCTCTTGAATTGGGGTTTTTCTCAGGGATCTTGCCACTCACCCATATTATTTAAGTCAAGCCGCTTCACCACCTGTTAGGTCCAGAAGGAGTGTTGTTCCACAATTGCGTGGACAACACTCAGATCCCAATGAGACTGGCAGGCAAGTCTGCTGATAATATGGAAGGCATGCAGGTACTCTAATAATGGATGAGGGAAAATTGGCTGATCCTCAACCAAACGAAAATTGAATTTCTTCTGCTATACACTGATCATGTAAAGACTAAGATGGAAACCTTATATTTCTCTTAAAAAAATTGAATTGCACATTGTCTGTCATCACAAGCCAACACAATTGTGTGCTCTTTGCCCGGCTACTTGATGTTACTCCAGCAAATTTGCCAATTTGTCTGAAGAAAACTCTTCGACCATTACTCATGCAATATTTGGAGAGAATTTGGATTACTTTAATGTTTTTCCCTTCGGATTTAAAAAGGGCATCTTTTGACATCTTCAGGACCTACTCAATACTTTGGCCAGAATTGTAACCAATACCGCTGGGCACTCTCATCTTTCGCCTGTGCTTAAAAAACTTAATTGGCTGCCAGTGGATGCCATGATCAAATAAAAGGCCCCCACATTAGTGCATAAAGCTCGTTATGGTCATGCACTAGCCTACCTAGAAGAAAATATCTGATGATTCATGCCTGGCAGAAATCTTCACTCTTCAAACTAATATTTATTTTTCGTTCCTCACTTCAAATGGAAAAACGTCATGGGTTCTCTCATTACAAGTCAGGTGGGTGCACTTTGGTTAACTTTTTCTATGGAAATTTGCAGACTGAAAAACGTTTGGTCTTCTGGACAAAAGTGAAAGAGGTCCTATTTTGACAACCCTACTTCTTTCTTTCCTTTCGCCTTCGTGTCCCTAGCACTGTGATATCTGTTGGTGGCAAGCGCGTTACAAATATTAATCAATCGTTCAAGCAGAAGCTGATCAAAACCGGGCTGTTTGAGCCACCATTTCATTGAGAAAGTTCTATCACACCTCAAAGTCTTGAGTTTCTTTGAAGTGGCTTGCAGTTGTAGGCCAAATGCTTCCGTGCTCTGACACAGCTCTGGAAAATGACCGACGGGAATGCCCAACCTGTCCTGCAAAAGCTAGTGGAGCAGTGCATCCCAGACCTACTCTCTGGTCCAAGCAAGTTGCCAGAGTCTATGTATCACAACAAACGGTTGGTGCAACCTGATGAAAGCACAGATTGAATCTACTGTTGCCTATGTCTGGAATGCCCTGCCATGTATGTTTCAGGAATTCTCAGTTCACCACATCTTAAAGTTGGACTAAAGCAAACTTTTTTTGCAAAGTAGTACGCGGTTAGCGTATGAACAATGCCTTTGCTTTATGACTATGACTTCTACCTTTAAACTCTGTAATTATGAAAAGCTCATGAAATGTTATTATATTTATGTCATCTGTGGGTTTTTGTACTGTTTTATTAAGCATACTTAGGAGGGTATTTTTCAGCAACTATTGCACTCGATAAATATTTTTCCTAGTACTAATAATACTATATACTAAATGGCGGCAATAACTGACACGTGATACGAGCCCCTGAGCAAATGGTAGGAAAATGTGGCAAATGTTGTGACTACCTGGGGATATGAGGGCAAACACTGTCAATGCTAAAAGTAACTGGGCATGTGAGGCTAACAGGCAGACAAACAATGCCAATATGTTGTAAATAGTGTGACTATCTGGGTATTATCCAGGTGGATAGCTCCCAAGTGAAGTGCTTGTTTCTGACGTGAGGGTAGCCTGCAAATCACAAGTTCGAATCCCGAGGTAGGGGCGACTCAGCCTTTTATTCTTCAGAGGTCAATAAATAAAGCCTTAGAAACACAAAGAATCCTGCATGAAGTGTAATATAAAAAAAACTCACTGCCTCCCAATTTACATAGAAAATGGTCATTTGATGACAATACTTCACAATGATGTGAACATGTGATGGGCATACCTGCAAAATTGAACTGTAAGGGCATAAATATATGTGCCGAATATGCATGAGCAACCAAGAGCCAGAACCAAACAAGGGGGACTTTGGAAACCCTCGAGAATTTGGTGCATTTTACAGCACTTTCAGTGAAAAATTGGGTAAAAAGCCACACAGTTTGCAATCGGTTATATATGATAACACATGAAAAAAAAACACAATAGATGCAAGTCACCAACAGTGCACTGGATCATTTTCATACTGGCCGAGTATACAAACATTTTCATAGTAGCTGTGCCCATTTATGTCCATGCAAGATACACCAGTATATGCCAGTATTACCATATATGGACTCCTAGCCAGCAAAAAATGCCATGGCACAGAAAAGTATGTACCACACTGGCTATATCAACATAGGCGGCCAGTGTACCACTTAATTAATGTTTTTGTTTAATTTAATGTGTTCAGTTCACAAGGAACTTTTTGCATAAAAATAATCAAAGCAAATCTAAATAAAACAATTAAAATGTATAGTACAGCATTCATAATATATATCATCAATTCAACCATTAAAAAGGAAAAATAATAGCAGCCATGTGACCAGATCTTGATCAACTCTTAAAGTCATGTAGATTCCCAATTTAGGAGTTTGTCCACTATTGTCCAAATTCGATGTAATTCAATCTGCAAGTGGATTAGTTCAGCGTTCAAGCAATAGAACCAGAAATTCATAGTCTTAATCATGTCGTAATATAATAAAATATGAGATCATTTGCATATCCTGCTGAATCTATTTTTAACCAGCACACTGTGTCTAGGTCCAATGATTGACATTACAGGGAGCTCGTTAGTGTAAAGTCTTAGCATGTGATTTCTCAATGCAGGATCTGGAGATTGTATGAGATATTTTTGAGGCTTGAAGAACTCATACGACATCCGTGTCACCATTCAGTAAGATGTTCATTTCTCTAAATGTGTAAAGTTCAAATGCCAATCCCACAAAAGAAACTTTGAATGGATTGTGTCCTTCCACGTATTGCTTATCTTTGATATTTCCAATATGCAGCTTGCTGCCTCGGAAAAGATTTTCAGCAGGTGGTGCTGTGCATCGATACCTGTCGACTCGATGTCCCTCGGAGTCCTCCGTCTCGATGTCGAAATCACCGCAGGTATATGTAGCACACGCAGCGCCCGTTGGCCTCAGTTCCGTTTGTCCACGCTTCCCAGCTTCGGAATGCATAACACCAAGTTCCTGACAGCAATACTTTCGAAATCTTCTTCGAGTTTTCTTCGAAAATTCATCTTGATCACTTTCGAGTTGTGACGTGACATGGCTTCGTCATCGGCTTCGTCCACTCCTCGATCCAGCTTCAAGATGTGATGTGACTGTGGTGTAAAGATATCCGTGACAGACCTGCACAGGATCTGCCTGTGGGGTTTTGGATCAAATCATCCATTTTCGGAGTGCAAGGACTGCCTGTCGATGATGGCCAGAGCCTAAAGAGAGCGTTGAGGGAAGTTGGCGACAAGTAAGCCTCAAAAATCCCCCTGTACTCCATCTGAACTAAAGACATCAGACGAGTCGAGAAACACTTCTCCTCGTCGAAAGAGACGTAAACATTCCAGTTCAAGAAGTGGTTCGCACCACTCCTCAACTTCGAAGCATGGAAAAAAGAGGCACCATAGGTCGCCATCCACCTTGTTGTCCAGTTCACCTTAACGCTGCCTTGCCCCCCTCGACAACACCTATAGGCGATGCTCCAGTCGAAAGACCTCGGAAGCACAAGAGCCGTGCGTCTTTGGACCCGGCCACTGAGTCTCCTCTAGAACGATCTCATCCCTCGAGTGGAGAGAAAGTCTCCTCAAAGACATAAAAATTGACATAGAAGGAAACCTCTATTACAGGACCGAAAAGTGCGTCATTGACACATCCACCGCACCACATGTGCCAATCCCATCGAGACAATCGTCAAAGCCATCAACGCTATCGTTGAAAACATAGAAGCCATTAACGCCTTTGTCGAGGCCGTCGACTTCGCAATTTCAACGTTTTAGGCTCCTGTGATGACTACCATAATGCCTACTTCAATTGAAAAAACGTATACACCTGTACCATGAGCAGATTACTTTAAATCACTCTCTTCAATTTATGAAGGCGCAGAGGAGTCCTCTGAGGAAGAAAGACCCTTTGGGTTTCAATATGGGACACCATCAGTGCCTGATAAACTTATATCTGAGGACTCTCGCATGAAGAAATTACAAGAATGTCTTCATGAAGCTAGTGGTATTGATACCTCTCCTGAGATTGATTTTGGAAAGGCAGACCCTGGAGACCATGCAGAGGTAACATACAGACAGCTAATGACAAGGGTCATGTAATATATGAGATGGCCGAGACCCCGACCCACGCCAGTTTTTGAACGGGACGATCTCACAGATATGCTAGACAAAGGGCCACAGGAGGACCCAATTGTCCCTTTACATCAAGCTTTACAAAGCAGAGTGGCTTCCAATGGGGAAACACCAGAGGTTATTCCAGCTGTGAATAGAAAAAACTAACATCCAAATACAGAGCCTTTAGTTCTGACCCTTTTTACCTCTCTAAGCACCCTACACCAGAAAGTCTGATAGTGCAAGCAAAATGCCTATCCTACGATACTGCAGGATAGAGATGATAAACGTTATGACGCCATGGCCAAGAAGGTTTTCTCGGCCGGCAGAATGGCTTTAAAATCTGCCAATGCTACGTGCACGCTAGCAAGATTTACCCACACCCTTTGGGAGTGTATTTCTGTGGCAGCTGACCATATTCCTGAGGGGGTGGAACGAGACGGGTTCCTTAACATTGTCAAGGATGGGAAATACGCTATGTGCGAATCCCTCCCGACTGGTCTCGACTCTGTTTACCATATCAGCAGAGCCATGGCAGCCAGTACAATTATTCGCAGATTTGCTTGGTCCCGAAAGTCAGGATTAGCCCCAGACTTTCAATCCAGACTTCTCAACATGCCCTTTGATGGCACGCATTTATTTGGAAATAAAGCTGATGAGAGTTTGGAGAAGCTGTAAACTTCCAAGGCGGCGGCCAAATCCCTTGGAGCTGCAATAAAACAAACTCCAAAGTGCCCCACGGGTGCGCCCTGGAGGGGTATGTTGTTTCTTTATTATTCTGCATTCGGAAGTGGCAGAGGACAGCCAGCTCAAAGAGGACATAAAAGATTCCCCCGTGGTGGACGGGGGAGAGGTAGTAAGACCGCAAAAGCAGCAGCTGCCTTACCTTCAGCCACTGCATCAGCCGCTCCAAAACCTCTCTTAGGTTTTCGTACACAAGACTGCAGTAGGAGGCAGGTTGTCCCAGCATCTGGTAGAATGGCAGGCTATTACTTCAGATGCTTGGGCATTGGAAACAGTTGCCCAAGGTTACAGGCTACCTTTCCTGAAAAAAACCTCAGAGTCATCCACCGGTGAACAACTCTTTGAAGATTCCAGATCTGCTCCTTATGATGCAGGAGATTTTAACCCTGCTGGAGAAAGGTGATATAGGACCACTAGTACCTATAGCGGAAAGGAACAAGGGTTGGTACTCCCCATATTTTCTGATTCCAAAGAAGGACGGAGGATTGAGACCCATCTTGGACTTAAGAAACTTGAACAAGTTCCTCAAGAAGGACAAGTTCAAGATGGTAACTCTTTCTCAGATCCTTCAGGCCCTCCAGCTTCAGGATTGGATGGCATCATTGGAACTTCAGGATGCTTGCTTTCATGTGCCGATCCATCACAAGCACAGACAGTACTTTAGGTTCGCCGTTGGCGGTTCTCACTATCAGTTTTGAGTTCTGCCATTTGGGCTGACCTCTGCCCCAAGGGTTTTCACAAAACTAATGGCAGTTGTGGCAACAAGTCTCAGGAAAGGGGGGATTCACGTCTACCCCTACCTAGACGATTGGCTCATCAGGGCCAGTTCCCTGGAACAGACCCTGGAACATCTCAGCTCCACCTGTCACTCCGTCCACAGGCTGGGCTTCTCCCTCAACTTCAAAAAGTCCAACATGATACCATCACAAAGACTCCAGCTCATCGGAGCAGTCCTGGATGCATCCATGTGAAAAGCTTCGCTACCAGAGGTGAGGGCTCAAGACATTCTGCAGATGGTGACAAAATTTCAGAATGCCCAACATCTACCCGCCTTCGATTTTCCGAGGTTGCTCAGCCTCATCACATCCAGCATGAGATCTCTCCAATGGGCTCTCAGGATCCAGTGGTCACAGTTCTCAGGAAGGATGTCAGATCTCATACAATTCACAAACAGAATATCGCTGGACCTTCAGTGGTGGGCCTGTCGGGAGAACATCTTGAAAGGAGAACCTTTTTGGCAACCATGGCCGAAGATAACAGTAGTGGTGGATGCCACACTTACGTGCTGGGGAGCCCATACCAATGATTTGACCATCAGCGGTCGTTGGTCTCCATCAACCTTTTAGAGCTGAGGGCAATCAGACTAGCGCTGAAGGCTTTTCTGCCCTCTGTACAGGGGAAGAATGTCCTGATAATGACGGACAAAACAGTGGCCATGTACTACCTCAACAAGAGAGGAGGTGTAGGGTCACTACCACTGTGCAGAGAGGCAATGCAGTTCTGGTTCTGGGCAACACAAGAAGGAATCTCTCTGTCAGCAGTTCACCTAGCCGGAGAGAAGAACACGATGGTGGACACTCTGAGCAGAAGTAGGAACTAGCTCAGAAAGTCCTTCGTAATCAGGAGGTTGAGAAGGTTCAAGAAATCCATGATTCTAGTAGCCCCGGACTGGGCCAGCTGGATGTGGTACCTGGACCTTCTGGACATGCCCATCTGCCCTCCAATTTGTCTTCCACAGAGAGAGGACCTTCTCTCGCGAGAGTAGGGTCGGGTTTCTCCATCCGGATATCAGAACTCTCAGCCTTCAGGCATGGTTTCTGAAAGGCTGAGATACAAGGATTGGGACCTCCTGGACGACGTAATGGAGGTTTTGCTTTCGGCCAGAAAGCCAGCAACCAAATCTTTGTACCACTGCCGTTGAAATAAGTTATGCAGCTGGTGCAGAGACAAGAATGTTGACCCTTCCTCATGTAACACACCTATGGTGTTATCCTTCATATTGCATCTAGTCAATCTCGGGCTCCAGATTGGTACCATCAAGGGGTACCTGGCAGCACTTTCTATTGTTAAGCACACTTCAGAGGAAGTCTCCTACATTAAAATTCCTCTAGTAGTACAATTTTTAAAGGGACTAATTAATGTTTACCCTCCGACCCAGTTTCAAGTCCCACTATGGGATCTCAACTTATTAAACTACTTGATGGGCGCTCCTTTCGAACCTCTACATTCTTGTCCATTAAGATTTGTAATTGCTACTAAGAATACAGTTTTCAGAGTTACATCAGCCCGTAGGATGAGTGGGCTACAGGCTTTATCCTGCAAGCCTCCTCATACTGTCTTTCATAAAGACAGAGTGCTACTAAAGGTGAAGCCTTCTTTTCTACCTAAAATTGTTTTCGAGTTTCATATTACTCAGAAGATAACATTACCATCTTTTTATCCTTCACCACATCCGGGGAAGGAGGAAGAAAGACTTCACAGACTTAACCCTAGACATGCACTGAGCTTTTACATCTCCAGATTGGCAAAATTGCGGCTGTATGACCAGTTATTCATGGGCTATTCAGATCACAATTTGGGACTGGCCATCTCCAAGCAAACTGTCTCCAGATGGATTATATTAACTATATCGGAATGTTACAGACTGGCAGGTAAAGACCCTCCAGAACATCTAAGAGCACATTTGACCAGTGGTGTTGTATCTTCGTCTGTGTTGCAGAGGGGAGTTCCGTTAAAGGATATATGCGCAGCTGCCGCATGGTCGTCTGTGCATACCTTTACTAAATACTACAGTTTAGACCCCTCCACGGGCCAAGGCTCTGCTTTTGGAAAAACATTGTTGCACTCTGCATACATAACCACATGCATTTCTACTCCCGCCTCCAAATTATGTAAACTGCTTTGGGAGTGTATCAAAGATAAGGAATACGTGGGAGGACACAATCCATTTGAAGAACAAGTTACTTACCCATGGTAACATTCTTTCGACTGGCTGTTCCTTCCACGTATTCCTATCACCCCTCCCAACCTACCCCGCAGTAGAAGAATTTCCCTTGCAGTTGCAGTCTACGCTTTCTCAGGGGGAGTAACCGTCAAATACAAGGTAAAGCTCTACTCGTCAAAACGGAACTGAGGCCAATGGGCACTGTGCGTGCTACATATACCTGCTGTGACCTCGACATTGAGACAGAGGCCTCCGAGGGACATTGAGTCAACAGGCATCGATGCATAGTGCCCACTGCTGAACAAGTTGGTTATTGGAAATATCAAAGATAAGGAATACGTGGGAGGAACATCCAGTCAAAAGGACATTACCAAGTAAGAGTGTTTAAGCATATAGTAATCAGTTCTGTTGTCAATATTACCAGTGGCAGGGGACCAAGCAATGGAATCAAAAAGCTTTTTATTTAACAGGGCAAAATTAGCCCCTTTAACTTTGGGTACCTTGTCATAGCACCTTGCCAAAATGTCCAATTTAGGAGAGTTGCAGCTTTTAGGTACAGCTCAACTCTGTGTCTCAGTGCTAGGGCTCTCATAGATGTTAAACCCAGTTCTAATCTTAGAATTTCCATGGGCATTACCTGAGGAAGGTTTAGCATACATTGCAAGAAGCTGCCTTCAAGAACATTAAGCCAGTCATAATCAGGTACTGCCAGTGCCTCCAAACCATAAAGAATTACTGGGCAGAAGCACTGGATGTACAGTTTCCTGAGACCAGCCAAGCTGTATCCTGCCGTCCGCTTTGCAAAGCTGTTGATTAAGCCTGTAAACTGTTCGACCCTCGAAGACTTCATCAAAAGCACTTTAGGATAACATTCTGACAACCCTAATTCTAGACTCAAGTAGGTATAGCTAGTAACATACTTGATTACATTATTGTCCAGGACCAGAGGTAGCTTATATCTAGGGCGAGGTGAGTAAAACATGGCTTTATATTTATCATAGTTTATCTCCAGATGATTCTCCTGTGCATATGTGCTCAAAGCATTTAATGATCTTGTCATGCCTGTATATGTGTGGTCAAGAATTAACAGATTGTCTGCATACATGAGCGTGGTTACATGGAACAAGCCCAATGGGTGGGGGGGACAATGGGCAACAGCACATAATCGTGTCGGAATATTGGCCATGTACATGTTGAACAATAGGGGGGCCAACAAACAGCCTAGTTTGACCCCCGTGGTGGTGTTTATCCAGACAGTACAATGGTCGATACCGTCCAGTCGGACCTGCACCTTGGTGCATGAATATAGCTGGATCAAGATCCGGAGTAGAAAGGTTGGGCAACCCATCCCCTCAAGCTTGTGCCAAAGTAGATCCTGGTTTACTTTGTTAAAGGCTGCACGAAATTCGATGTAAGTGACATAAAGGCCAGTGCCACCTCTGATATTTACTTTGGAAGCTGTCCCTCAAGTGAAGGTTGTGGGATGTGGAACATCCCGGGCCGTAACACAGTTTGAAAATCATTTAGGAGGTGAGACCCGTCAACGCACATTTGGAGTTCGCGGAGGACAATCTTCCCTGTCACATCCAACATGGACAGAAGGCGACAGTTAGTGGGAAGGGTATGCACCCTTACTGAAGAAGGAGGATCAAGATTTCGCTCCGCCAAGACTCTGTAATGATACATGACTGGCAAGCACTGCTAAAAAGTATTTCCAAGATGGAGGCCCACATTTTGGGATCTTGCTTAAGAACAATATCTGCCAGCCCCTTAGGGTGCGGCCCCTTTGATCTTTTTAACTGCCCGGTAGCAGTCGGGATGCAATCTCCATCCCAGTCCAAAGGTCAAACCACTTCAGTTATGCAATTCGGGCGGCGGGTCTCAGTGTCCTCATAGAAAGAGGAATTCATATGTTCGGACCAACACTCTGCGTTGACTGGATTAACTGTGAGTCCTTCTGCTCCTTTGCTGATCTAAGAGCCTGCCAAATAGACCTAGCGGAACCACTCTTTAGTATCTTATACATTTCTTGCCACTGGACATTTCTTTCTGAGCGGTTCCAACATTTGAATATAAAGTGAGAGTAACCCGGAAAGAGATGCGCCAAAGTTTTAATGATAAACATATATGACCTGACGGGGGCTATTTATACAGAAGTTATTATGGATCAACTATTCAATTTATTAATCCAATGGCATGAGGTAAATGGTAGTGATCCGATTCTGTTGGGTGGCGACCTTAACACGAGATGTGTGGACAGAGTACCATCAAAGTTTACTCCCATGTTGTGGCTGACCTTTGCCAAGGACTGGGAGCTCTCATAGTTAAATGGTGGAACTTTGGGGGACATTCCTGGTGAGGCTACTTGCTGTAATGGTAAAGCCTTTGCCACCTTAGACTACTGGTTTGTATCCGAATGCCTATTAAACAAAGTAAGGAATCCAACTGTGAGCCCTTTCAAATGGAGTGACCATGCTAGGCTCTATTTCACTCTCTCTCGAGAAACAATGCCTTCCCCAAAAATTGCAGACTTGGATATAAATCTCACAGGAAACTGCGTGTCATGGTCTGAGTCTAACTTAGCCAAGTTCTCCAATTATTGGTCGAATATCGATATGGAAATTACTTCTGAATTCAGTCATCTATCTGGGGACGAATTGGAAAACTGGCTTGGTCAGTTGTCTGCCAAATTTGGCTCAATTCAGGGCTACTATGTTGCTCCTCAGGCCAACCCTAAAGTCAGGTCCTTCGATAAAAACATCAGGTACACTAAGAGATGGAAGCATAGAGAGATCTAATGCCAACACTTTATGAACCTAATAAGACCCTTATGGTTAAAGTTATCACTAAGGTAAAGTCTTGCTACAGAAATTGGGTCAAATGTTGGAACATCAAAAAGAACTTGGCTTGAAAGGTTTGGTCTAACTTGGCGACATCGATAATAATGAAAGAAAAACGAAGTTGCTCCAATCAGTATAATGAGTCCATTGAGTCGCGTCTCACTAGGTGCAGGGTTTAGCCAAGTGAAAAACCCTTTGAAGAATATAAAGTGAGAGTAACCCGGAAAAAGACTGCACATAATCTTTGCAGAAAGTGTTTATTGTTCAAAAATGCCCTTAAAAAAGATGACATGTGTTTCGGTCCTCCAAGGACCTTTTTCAAATCAGGGCTGATTTTTTATCTTTAACACCATATAGTCATAAGGCGAATGAAAACATAACAAGATAATCACATTAATAGACATGTGTATATATCGAAATTAAAGTAGCAAGATGAGGTTAATTGTGCATCCAAAGGTAAAGTATAAATACATGAGACAAAAATATACATAGTTACCAAAAATAAAAACAAAAAAACAGACAAAAATAGGGTGGGGAAAGGGAGCGGAGAGAGCAGGGGTGATATTTGGAGAGAGGTAGATACAAAGCAATTGTTAGTTTAAATACGATATATTTTAAAAATACATTATTTATTCATTCGTATATGCTCATGTCAAAAAATGTGTAAAGATGTTTACCTTGAAAATCATGTAAGTGCCCCTGTCACACAGTGTGAAAAACAAGCTTCCATATATTGAACGGGTTAATCCCTGTAATTGTGAGATAATATCATAATCAAAATGCTGTCATATATGGTCAGAGAATCTTGATAGTGAAGTTCACACTTGGTACTTGGTTTCAGACTCAAATATATCCTAGTGCACGTTTGTGTGTGCCAAATTCCACGTGTTCTTAAATTAAATGGTCTTGTAAGTGAAAACGCACGTTCGCGTGTGCGATAAAACACATAATGTTGGGTTGCCACGTCTGGTAAGTTAAAGCGCACTTTCGCGTACGCGCATATACATGTATTGTTGGACTGTAAGGTCTGGTAAGAGAAAACCACACGTTCGTGTGCGCGAAATTCCACATATTTGCAAGTATGTTTGTTAAAAAGTTTGTCAGTAACACAGGAACAAACTCTGGCTATAAGGAACAAGACTTTGGAGTCACCTATGGGCGACACTCCTAAGTTGGGAGCTCTCCTCTGTGGTTGCTACCACATTCTACAGTGGGTAGCGTAAGTCCAGGAATTGGAAGTGAGATTTCGTTATCCCCTCAGCCCTCAGCTCCCCAGGTTGCATTGCCAAGGCCACTTCTGCTGGTACCAATTGAAGAGGGCTTCACGTTGGTTGCATAAGGTTTGTTCTTCCTTAAATTATAATGTTTAGATCTGGTCACCACTTTGCCAGGCATGTTTAGAGAATTCAGCAAAAGGCGGTCGAAAACAACACCAGAACAAAGAGTAGTCCTTTACTTTATTTTAAAAAACAGAGAGGCAAAATCCGTAGGCTCACAGGAGAAATGATGCAGTAGAAATCAATGGAAAAGAGCGGTAGGAGGGGATTTAGGGTCCTCCAAGCAGCACACAGGCCTCCGATTACATCAATTTATTAAGGGAAAGGTGAGGATCTAGATAGGCTACCCTATTCCAGGTGTCCACGGCAGGGTGCTGGTTGCACTTACCACCGCACAGCCCGTTTTCGGGAGATTATTTTGGGTAACCGCAACTCCCCTTAGTGCGGTTTAAGATTTCCTGATGAGCCTGATAGATTACAAGCTTGCTTCCACTACCACGGCCACGGCAACGCCAGCACTGGACACTAAATCCACAGCAGGATCCACAGCGTGGTGCAAACTCTCACAGGGCTCATCTTATCCCTCGAGCCGCCGCACAGCAAAACTGTTAGAGGAAAGGATCAGGAAAGCGAACACGTCAAGCCGCACTGCGTGTGCTTCAGAATCTTGCACATCAGCCTCATCCGACCCTTTCCATGGAATTACACTCATGGTTGCTGTTTCCCTTGATGCCAGGTACAAAAATGCCATGACACACAAAGAATATGTGCCCAAACTGGAACCACCAATGCAAGCCAGTCTAGCCATGAACACACTTACCATGTTTGCTTTACCCTTGATACCAAGTCAAAAGTAACAAATGCCATGCCACAGTAAGAAAATATTGCAGACCGACACCACTAATGTAGGCCAGTCTAGCCACATAGTAACGCTTAACATGTTTGCTTTACCCTTGAATACTGCATATCACGGGTAAAGAAAACATATTAAGTGTAACTGCATGGCTAGAGTGGTTAAATTGAATGTGGACCAGGCTATCCACATAATAATAAGACTTGCCATGTTTCCTTTACCTTTGATGCACAGTAGGGTTTCGTGACTGTGCACCAATGGTAAAACGAATAAAAGGCCATGTCCCCAGCAGTCCCCACTCTTAAAGGAAGCGGGCCAGGAGGGTGCAAAATTTAGGGGTGGAGGCTGGTGCACACACACTCATATACACTACTTTCAACTCTGCATTCACACAACTTTCAAACAACTATTTGTAGGCACAAATATAGAAAAATAAATACACCAACATACATAGACACACATTACATTAAAAAAAAACACCTGCTCGCAGCCCCCACATGTGTCCATGCCGCCAAGGAGTACCGGATGGCCCTCCTCCACTCTCTGCAGCGTAAACCCGCTGACCGACAGGAGAGGACTCCTCTCATGTCAGTCAGCATATCTATACTGTTGGCGCAATAGTGAGAGATGGCAGGGCCAGTCTTCCCAAGCCACACTGCCTCTCATTACTCCACGCTGTGTTGTGGAGCTGAAAGAACTACAGAACAAAAAAAATGTATAGCAGTGGCACGTCCCTGCTCATAGGCAGGCAGCACAGTCCCCTGTGCAAATATAGCACACGAGGTGCAGGGAGAAACTGTGTTGCCTGCCACTCATGGGGGGGCGCCCACCTCCCCCGCCCTTAGTGGCGGGCTGACCACTGGGAACGGGTGCCATCTCTATTGAGGATTGCTGTGCAGTATAGGCTTAATTAAAATGCTGGGAATGTGAGTATTTTATTCAAAGAACTTAAGCCCTGGTGCATTCCGGGCAAGGTTGTCTCGTCTCGCTGCCGCAGCTCTTTGCTGCAGTGATACACTTGACTAAGTGCAAAAAGTCTTTTAATCAGGATTGAAGGGTTTATTGTCTACTAAAGTCAGTTTCGCTATGTTATTTGCAAAGATATACACAATACAACCTTTTTGAGGGCCCGATACTGACTTTCAATATTTGTTAGTTGTGTGACTGCGCCCAGTATTAATTCCCTGACTCAGAGACGTTTTTATGGGAGGGCAGAATGGGCATTTGCCCAGGGCCCCCACCCTTGAGGGGGGCCCCACAAAGCTGTCTGATCTGAAGACGTAGGATTCCATTGTTCACCAGTCCTAAATAGCACACGTCAGGATATTTTATGGGGTGCTGCTGAGGCTCTAAGCCGTTACATTTCTGTTTTGAAAAGTACATTCTGCCTTCATCAATTCATCCTTTGTGCTCACTTTGGTATACACAGTTTGCGTGTTCCTTATGGCACAACTCTGTAGCATTCTTTCCTTCCTGTGGGAATGATGTTGATCATGTGCAATAAGCAACAGTGAAATGCATATTGATAAATTGAGTGCCACAATGGTTCAGAAGTTAGCTCAGTGTGTGATGCACCCATTGCAGAGATATTTGTTCATATGCAAAATTAGAATATCACATTCCAGCAAGGCTGTACCTGCACCAGATTGGGGTTGCTACAAAAAATAACATTTTATCTGTATGGTGAAGGTCTAGAAATTGGTTTGTTCAGGTGGGGTGTTGTAAAACCTAGGCAATCGCCTCCAACAATGACACAAACTGTTGGTCCAAGAGGTGAATAAGTATCCAAATTCAAGACTATGGAATGAAAGCGTTCATGCTTGTATCCTGTATTTGCCAGAAGTCGATACAGTGATCCTGATCAAATCATCTAATATATCGTACATTACTGTGCTGTCTTCTGTGAGGTTTGCCTTATTGCATGCTGCTGGTATCGTTTAGCCCATTACTCGATCTTTCTTCATATGTAGGCCATTTGGGTGGAAGGGTTTGCAGACAGAAGAGAGTGGGCCATAGGTTGCAGGCTTCAGGCAAGCATATTTTAAGGTCTGCTTGTTTGACACAAAAAAAGGTTTGCTTTTTGGTAAAAGTCAAAAGGTTTTATGCACGTTTATAAATGAAAATGGCATAATCCATTGTTTTGGAACTATTTAAAGTTTTAAAATACAAAAGACAAACCCAAATTAAATCTGTTAAATCACATCGATTGGTATGCTGGTTCTTATATACTTCCCTTGATGGAGAGAATGAAGCTAGAATCATTCCCATTTTGCATAACACCCTTCTATAATATTTTGGTTAAAAATGGTCATGTTTGGTAATGTGATTTGTGTACTTTCCATGTCCATTTTTATAAAATTAGATTGTTTTAGTTCATGGTAAGAACTGGAAAAGAAAGTGTTCAAATGCAGAAATTGCACAGTTGGCACAAATCCCAGTTTCACCCCTTATCCAATGTGTGATCCTGGGCATCTCATTTAATCTTTTATTGCCTAACCTTTCAATATTGCCACTTCCTAAACCTTTCAAAATGGTCAGCCCTTCAGAGTGATTTCCTTCTCATGGTAGGATTGGTATGATCTTCATAAAATACTTATTCATTATTTCACTGGCTATAGGGTTGCTTCCACTTTAATAGTGAGCATATTTATATCGCATACCACAGGCATTTGTTCCTTTGATATCTAATGGTAACATTGTTTGAAAACCATACCCCACTTCTAATCTCAGTCTGTCTAGATAAAGACACCTTCATGGTAGCCACTAATGTGAATCCACTATCTGTGCTACGGTATGTGTAGCTTTCTTTTCCTTCCATTTGGTCTCCTCTATCCATGAATGGGCACTTTTGCATTCTGGGAGGCAGCTAATGTGAGTTTTCCGTCTATTATGGGTTAGGTGTACCTTTTACATATGGTTCTGCATTAATACAACAGGCTGTATACCTTCCTGGATGCTACTGATAAAATGGTCCTGTATGTGCTAGAACAGTAACCTCTTTGTAGACTGTGAATGTTGGTCTTCAAATGCTACATGTTTATCATTCTGATTAGAGCAAGAATGAAGAGGGTAAGGGGACTTAGAGGGAGTAAACATGCTGCTTATGCTGCGAGACAGCACATCAACCTACAGGTTGCGAGCGCGACGGGTGGGGGGCGGGGGCATGCCCAATATTCTTGATCCCTCAATTCCTTTAGTTTGGTGGAGGGGCCCCAAAGATGTCCATGCCCAGGGCGCCAAAAGTGCTTAAGATGGCCCTGCCCTGACTGCCGCAGTATTAGTTCACTGACTGCGTATCGTTTCAGTTTATTGATTGCCACCAGGCGTAGATCAATAACTGCCTTAGTTTTAGTGCACTCACTGTCCTCCTTATATACTGACTTCCTCTATACTAAGCTCGGTGACTGTACCAGTATCCGCTCACTGACTAGACCAGTATTATTTCACTGACTTCCCCTAGACTTCATTCAGTGACTGTTGCCATGCATCAGTTCATTTACTATCTACAATATGGGCTAACTTACTGCCCCCCGAATGAATTCAACGACTTCCTCCGGTATGGTGTTCCCAAATGCCCCTGTATTATATCACTGACTCTCCCGAGTAAGATAGCACAATGAGTTAAGAACTCGTGCATCTCATCTTGTTTGAAACCCGCCAGGGCTGATTGCTATCATCCTTCAGAGTTCGATGAATCAGGTACCATGAAGTTACAATTCAGTTTCTGAGGTGACCTATATAAATAGAAAATATTATTATTGTATTTATAATTCTTTGACTGCACGGATCATCAGTTCCTTCATTGCCCCATTGCAGATTCACTTGCTTTCTCAAGTATTTAAACAATGATTTGCATCAATTTTACAACATTGTTTGTTCCCATAGTCGGGCCACCGACTACCTTAGTATTCGCTCACTCACTATATTCACTATTCGCTCAAGTATTAGCTAACTGCTTGCTCTTCATGTTAGTTCACTGATTGGAAGCCTATATCCACACCCTGCCGCTAGCCTCATCTCTGTTTGCCCTCAGCATTTCACCCACTGACCATGCCGCATACCAAGGATTAGCTCTCTCCGCCTTTATTCTATTCCACACATTTCATGGAGTCAATCATTTTGTTAAAACCTTTTTTTTTTTACCGTGAGCCCTGACAAATTAAATGAGCAACATACAAAATCCAAACACACTATCTCTGCAAATAGGACATACATAGTACAATGCAAAAACACCAGGCACTACAAAAATAACAAACTGCGATGTCAACACACACACAGCAAAATCCGACTGCCCTACTCCACTGAATATGACAGAGCACAATGAGGAATACTAGAATCACTATTGTTTCCTGTATAAAAGAACAGACCTTCCAAGGAATTGGTTAGAACAGTAAATCAATTGACATTAAATAGTCTAAACAACAGTAGGAATACCCAAGTACATCTTTAAGCAAGATACATAAAGCAACTAGTCAAACAGTAGATGTTAAACAAAAACAAAGTTAACTAAGAAGTGGCCCTGAAGAAGCACAACTGTGGAAACATGGCTCCAGCATTTCATGCAAACAGACATTCAATCTGTCCCCTGACTGATAACAACACAAGTGTAGATATTTTCGACATTAATACCAAACACACTTTGACTACATGTTGAAATGTTGAAGCTGCATTACAAAGTGACTTACCTACATTGTTCACAAAGAATATACCGTGACATTTGAAATGTGTTTAAAATTTACCATATTTTAGAAACTGCAATGCATTGGCCCTCATAATTTGATTTCCATTGACTATCATGTTTGATAAACAATGAGTAAGCATAGAGAAAGCTAACAGCTTCTCCCATGTTCTCTCAGTTATTTGCCAGTAGCAGCTTGGCAAGCTGTTACCCTAAGCATCAAAATCTCAAACCAACTTAATCAAGCCATCATTTCTCATCAGATGTAACACATAACAGATGGGGTGCAACAAACACAGGGAACGCTAATGCCACGTTTTTAATAAAAACACATGTATTGATAAAAGTCCTTTCTTATAATGATCTTCCGTCTTCTAGAGAAAAGGGAATTTAAAGCATTTCCAAATCTTCTATTAATTCACGACAATAGTTATTTGTAACATCTCTTTATACATCCACAGTTTCCATCGCGTAGAACACACATCCTTTGATGGGATGGCGTGGGGAGATGGAGAATACAGACAATACAGTACATCACCAATCCTGCATCTCCTGCTGCATTCTGTTTCCGCCTAGGGGCCACACACCCACACACCCACACTCTCCTTGCCTCGGATCGCTTTTCAAGAATAAAGTCCCTTTAGATCAGGAACCTGCAACCTCTGGCTCCCAAAATGATTTGGAGTACAACTCCCATCAGCCCTATTCAGCATAGTCAACGGTGAGGGATCATGGAAACAGTTGTCCAAAACATTTGGAGAGGCACTGTTTGCAAACACCTGCTTTAAAACATCCAGTAGCAAGCCCAGACTTTTTTTTAGCCTGAATGATCCTGTCATTGACACCATCAGCAAGGGTTGCTGGTGCCTGCAAGTTCTCTGGATTCTGCATGGGCAGTATGCATAACCTTCTGATTTCTTATGAGGATAGCCACTGACCTCCTACATGTACTCCTGCCTGTCCCCCAACACCTGCTGTGTCTCCCTGATTTGGTCAAACATCTCCTGACATCTCTGCCAGAGTCCTTTTGATCTTCCTGAGATTCCAGAACGGTGTTTGCTCCTTAGCAAAGTGCTTGGTCTACCTGTTGGGCTATACTAACACCTCTGTTTGTAGACCTTTTGGCAGAATACTCCAGCCTCAATACCACTTCGATGACTGCCATCTTTCCTGCTATCTTAAAGCAAGGTGCATGTCAAATCAGGATCCTTGATACCACCAGTATGAGGGAGAGTTCATCCGGTCAAGATGACTTTCTTGACTTTCCTCCCTTGGCTCCTTCCTTTCCAATGACTCTTGTGCCACTCTGAATCCGACACATGGCTCTGGTTATATCTACAGCATTTTGCGAGTAAATGCATTGCTCTCTCCTTGATCGCTACAGCTTCCACCATTGGCAGACAGCAAGCCTACCAGCGCAGTGCTGGGAAATTCTTTCCATAACATGCTGTGGGTCAGATGGTAGAGGTGATGGGCGACTTCAGTTTTTTCTCCTTGCACATCACTTTAGTTAGGCACATTTAGGAGAGTACACAGCTCTCCTTCCCTTTTACTATTTCTCCCTACTAAAGAGAAACCTCTAAAGCACCCAGGGGGTGCAGTTAGACCCCGGAAGTGGAGCGTGTTGTGACGTGCAAGCATATGTGCGGGAGGAGTGCCGGGCACACGTTGCCCCAAACCCTGGGTATCACCCATCGTCGTGGTCAGGAAACCTAAAAGGCCCAACAAAGCACGCATTTGCATGGACATGCAACTTCCCAACCAGCCATCAAGAGGGAACAACACCTCACTCTAACACTCAACGACTTCCTCGCCAACATCCAAGGTGCCAAGCACTTTTCCAAGTACACCCTAACATCGGGACACCACCAGATCCCGCTGCACAAGAGTGAAGGTACATAACAACCTTCTCGTCTCATGTTGGCCTGATACAAGCGTCTGAGTTTAGGTGTATCTTTGTCAGCCAAAGTATTCCAAAATACCACTCAGGGTGTGATTTCAGGTGTCCCTGGAGCCATTAACGTCAGCGATGACATCCTTATTTTCACAAAAACAATGGCCGAACACTACCGGTGCTTAAGGGCATTATTGAGATTAAAGGACCTTTGTCTCATACTGAATAAGAACAAGTGTGATTTCAACAAAGGCCGACAGCAGTTCTTTGGGTTTGGATTGCAGAAAGGAGTGTCAGCGGACCCACAGAAAATCAAGGACATCAAAGCAGCTCCTGCCCTGCAAAATCAGTCAGAAGTGAGGATCTTCCTAGGCATTATAAGCTATTGTGGTAGATTTTGTCACAATTACAGAACCCCTAAGGAACTTCACCAAAGCGGCAGAACCATTGGAATGGGGTGACCGCCAGCACCTAGCATTCGAAAACACGAAGAAAGAATTAGCCGAAGACACAAAGAGCTCTTACTTGGACCCCCACACTTCAACTAAACAGATTGTGGACAAGAGCCACCATGGACTGGGTGCCATCCACACCCAATGGACACCCACTGCTGAAGTAACACCGGCTGCATTCGCAAGTAAGGCATTAACCCTGCCTGAGACGTGCTACTCACAGATCCAAAAAAATAAGAAGTTGTATCAGTAGTTTGGGGGTGTAAACACTTCAATTTGTACCTTTATGAGAGACCATTTAAAGTATTAACTGATCACAAACTGCTTATCCCTCCCTTCAAAGGATCATCCCTTTTCTCATCCCTGCGCATTGAAAAATTTACACTAAAACTCCAAGAATTTGACTTTGTTCTTGAGTACCATTTCGGCATAGGAAACCCAAAAGACGTCCTCGCACGGCACCCGCACGAGGCAACGACCAAGGAGGTAAGGAACACAGGCCGCATGGAGTGCCACATAAACCACGGTAGCAGTGAGCATCAATCCCCAAGCATTGCCACTTCAGTAAAAATTAAACGGCCCACAGATTAGCATGAATGCATTACGGCAATCAAAGTAGCACTGACCTCTGCCAAATGGTACAGGTTCCAAAAGGCACAGCAAGGGCTTCTTTCTGAGAGAAGAACAAGTTACTTACTGCTGGTAACATACTTTCGACTGGATGTTCCCCCCACCTATTCCTTATCTTTTGATATTTCCAATATCCAGCTTTGCTGCTTCAGAAAATATTTTTCAGCAGGGGTGCTGTGCGTCGATTCCTTTCAACTCGATGTCCCTCGGAGGCCTCCGCCTCGATGTCCAAGTCACCGAAGGTATATGTAGCACGCGCAGCGCCAGTTGGCTTCTGTTCCGTTTTTACGAATGAATGATTTATTTTATACCAGACGGTTACTCCTCCTGAGAGAGCGCAGACTATAATCGCAAGGGAAATTCTACCGCAGGGTAGGTTGGGAGGGGCGATAAGGAATACGTGGGAGGAACAGCCAGACGAAACAAAGTAACCAGGGGTAAGTAACTTGTTCTTCGAATGGATTGTGTACTATCACGTATTCCTTATCTTTTTATACACTCCCAAATCAGTTTGTAGTTTTACTGGATGAGGGAGCCAGAATTTTATGACTATTTAATAGTTTTCATGGATTTGTGTGCACGGAATGCAACACTGCTTTACCAAATGCAGTTTCCTGACCTGAGGAAGAGTCTAAACTTTAATGTCTGGTGAAGGTATGTACGACCAGGTGGCAGCCGCACAGGTTTGCTTTATTGGTACTTCCCTCTGTAAAGCCGAGGAAGTTGCCATGCCTCTGGTCGAATGAGCCCGTAGGCCTTCTGGAGGATCTTTAACCGCCAGTCTGTAGCATTCTGATATTGCCAATATAATCCATCTGGATAATGTCTGTTTGGTGATAGCCATACCCAATTTGTGGCCCGAATAGTCCATGAATAATTGGTCATCCTGTCTTAACTGCCATTCTAGTGATATAAAAGCTCAGTGCACGTTTCGGGTCAAGCCTGTGAAGCCTCCCCTCTTCCTTCCAAGGGTGAGGAGGAGGGTAAAACGATGGTAAAGTTATCTTTTGTGTGGGATAAAACTCAGAGACAATTTTGGGTAGAAAGGTGGGTTTTACCTTCAGCACCACCTTATCCTTATATAAAACAGTGTAAGGAGGCTTGCAGGATAAAGCCTGAAGCTCACCCACCCTTCGGGCAGATGTAATAGCTACTAAAAAGATGGATTTTAAGGATAGTAGCCTCAAAGGACAGGATTGTGAAGGCTAGAAAGGAGCACACATCATAAACTTCAACACCAAGTTGAGATCCCAAACTGGGACTTTAAAAGGGATTGGCGGGAAAACATTTGTCAGACCCTTTAAAAATTGGATTATTAGAGGTATCTTAAAGTAAGAAACTTCTTCTGACGTGCGCTTAAATATAGAAAGTGCCGCCAGATATCCTTTAATGGTACTAATCTGGAGCCCCAGATTAGCTATGTGTAACAAAAAGGATAACACAATCGGTGTATTACATGTAAATTTGTCAACATTCTTATGTCTACACCAGCTGCAGAACTAAATCCAATGCAGCGGTACAAAGATTTAGTTGCTGGCCTTCTGGCCAAAAGCAAAACCTCCATTACATCATCCAGGAGGTCCCAATCCTTGTATCTCAGCCTCTCAGAAACCATGCGTGAAGTTTGAGCGTCTTGATGGAGAACCCGACCCTCCTCTCGCAAGAGAAGATCCTCTCTTTGTGGAAGACATATCGGAGGGCAGATGGACATGTCCCGAAGGTCCGGGTACCATGTCCTCCTGGCCCAATCCCGAGTAACTAGAATCATGGATTTCCTGAACTTTCTCAACCTCCTGATTACATGAGGAATGACGGGGACTGGAGGAAACACGTACATGAGCGGAAAACCCCAGCCCACTACGTCTCCTAGATCTCCTCTTGGGGGAAATTCCCTTGAGCAGTACAGCTCACACTTCCGGTTGGCACCGGTTGCAAACAGATCCATTTGAGGAGCTCCCTAAAGGTTGAAGACCTCTTGAAGGACTTCCTGAGCTAGTTCTCACTCTTGGGAGACTGTGCTCTGCTGTGTATTCTCTGCACAGTGGTAGTGACCCTACACCTCTTCTTTTGTTGAGGTAATACATGGCCACTGTGTTGTCCGTCATTATTAGGACATTATTTCCCCTACAGATGGCAGAAAGGCCTTCAGCGCTAATCTGATTGCCCTCAGCTCCAAAAGGTTGATATGTAGTTTGGACTCCGATGGAGACCAATGACCGCTGATTGTCAGATCATTGGCGTGGACTCCCCACCCCATGAGTGAGGGATCCGTCGCTACTGTTATCTCTGGCCATGGTTGCCAAAACGGTTCTCCTTTCAAGATACTCTTCCGACAGGCCCACCACCGAAGGTCCTGTGAGACTCTGCTTGGAATTTGTAGGTCTGTCATCCTTCCTGAGAATTGGGACCACTGAGTCCTGAGAGCCCATTGGAGAGATCTCATTCTCAGGTGAGCCTCTGGCACCAGAAAAATGCAGGATGCAATGAGGCTGAGCAACCTCACAAAATCAAAGGCCTGTAGATGCTGGGCATTTTCGAATTTGGTCACCATCTGCAGAATGTCTTGAGCCCTCACGACTGGTGGCAAAGCTTTTCCCAGGGATGCATCCCAGACGGCCCCAATACATTGGTTTCTTTGTGACGGTATCATGTGGGACTTCTTGAAGTTGAGGGAGAAGCCCAGTCTGTGAAGGGAGTGACATGTCCATGTCTGAAGTTGGTCTACTCCTATGGGACTCGTGATCCCCATCCCTCTGACCAACAGAGTAGTCCATCTTGCACATACTGGACACCAAGGAGTGTACAAAAGTAAGGCACGGCTGTAAGAACCAGTATGGTTTCCCTAATCGAGTCAGCTATCGAAACCCTCATATTAAAATGCATACCTTGTCGAGCAACAGGAGCCGCTTCTCCCCAGACCCCCCTCTGATCAATGTCCAGAGGAGTGAAACCCTGGACAAATGTTGGCAAGGGCTTCGGCTCCTTGCCAGATGGAAGACACACTCTGGTAGTGCTGGATGAATGTTTGCATTACCCGAAGTGAAAATTGTTACCTCCAGAGCAGAGAGTACATTAGTCAAAAAACTGGAGAAGATCTTCGCCATTCATGGCCTGTCCGTGTCCCTCAAGTCCGATAACTGGCTGCAATTTCAAGGACACAAGATCACAAATTATAGGAGTGACTTAGGCATCCAGCCCGAAGGATCACGCCCTGTTGGCTGCAGGTTAATAGAGAAGTAGATTTTTTTTTGCCCACCGTAAACAAAACACTCAGACGAGCAGTAGAACTTCAGGACCCTCACAGAGCAAGAGGCGTATCAACAGCCAGCCTCTTGCTAGGGAGAGCACCCAGGATCACCACTGGAACGACTTCCGGTTAGGAGCCTGCCGTTTACGACACATAGAGATGTGTGGCACAGAGACTCAAGCACTCACAGGGCACCTCACAGCCAGAAGGAACTGGGTGTTGGAGACACCATTCGAGTGAAGAACACATGCCAACAAAGCAAATTCAGTCTGCCATTTGAACCTCACCCACTCACAGCGACCGTAAAGGGGGCAGTATGGTGACAGCTGTCCATTACAAGGAGCAGCTGGAGAAAGGCGGCTGCAACGGAGGCATCGATAGTGATCCAATCCACATAAACAATGACCATTCGCCAGAAGAAAGAACACTTGTGGCAGAAGAAATAAGGGTAGAAGAACAAACAGGCACTGGATTGGATGTCTGGAGAAGAGAATGACACCACTAGCCCCAAACGTGAGAAACAGTACCCAGAAAGGAGAGCTACCAGACTCCAGAGAAAATTCAAGGACTTTATAGTGCAGTTAGAATGTTGACCTATGGACATATGAACAATGTTATTGAAGGTGGGGAGGGATGTGGTTACGCAGAAGCATACACGTAGGAGGAGGGTTGTGTACTCAACCGCCTACCTGCACGCACCAATGCCATCACACGTGATGCAATGCAGTGTCACCTCAGAGAATAAAATATGCAGCCTGAGCACACAGCTCAGAGCCAGTGAGGTAACGGGTGCAGCTTGTCATCTCACCTCCGCAGGCTTTTGATCCGCATAGACTATATAGGGCTTCATTACAAGTTGGCCAGTGCGGTAATAAAGTGCCAGTAATAACATTTGCTGCTTGGGCATCCACTTTACCTCCAGCTGAGAGCTGGAGGTAAATTAGGCACCTTACTGGCAACAACCGGTGACGGTAATACCAGCAAATCCCCCCATGGAGTCCAATGGGACTCCATGGAATGGGGATTTGTAAGCGTTGCCAACGCCCTGTAATCTGGCGGTAATACTGCCGAACCGAGTGCCAGCAACGGTAAAACAGTTTTCCAGTATCCTGGCGGATTTACCACCAGGATACCCTCAAACTTGTGATGAGGCCCATATGTTTCCACAGATCTGGCCCTCCTGGTGGGCCAGCCTGCCAGCCCCTCATCCAGGCTGCAAGGCTTCTCATCGCAGGTCACACCCAAGAAACCCCTCGAATACTAGGGGCTCCCTACACCTTGCATAAGATGAAGACACTGCGGAGCAGTGCTGCGAACCTCCGAGGGACGAGGGTACATTGGTGCCTGTTCCCCGTTCCTTTAAAAAACTAAAATCTCTGCTGTATGATCACGGTAGGAATGGAGCTGTAAAATGTGATGTTATGAATAATGTCAGTTGTAGTCCGCCATGTGCAAAGCATGGTGGGGTGCATGAACCCCGAGGTACGATTGTCCATAAGTAATGTCAGTGCTTTCACATGGTCTGACTATCCACGCGCCTTAAAAACATCGTAGAAAGGTATATGGAAAGCATACGTTTTGTCATTGTGTTATAACGCGGCCACTTCAGGGCCTACGACTCCCTTAGTGGAAAGCACACCACAAGGCATTCCTGTGTGGCAAAATGCTTCATTAGTGCTATTTGTAGCACAATGTTTTGAGGAAAATGCATTTGAAAGCACAGGTGAGCTCACACACATACACACATTGTACACATATGTACATATATACACCTGCAGTTTAGTCCATTCACATTCTAAAACGAACGGAAGCAGTGGCATTGGTAAGAAGTGGGCTATGGTTTGGGTCACTTTCAGTCAAGCAACACAATATGTATAGCGCCCTGCGGCTAACTGCAGTGACGTCAATAATATATGAGATGGTTGCAAGTAATAATATGTGGTTATACTTCCCACTAGACACTGGATAATGAAGGGGTCATCATTTAAGAGAGGGCAGCAAACGTGTCTGTAATTACAGTTTAAAGTAATGTATCACGTTTAACATACACTGTCATCAATTATTAGGTCAGATGAGATTGGACACATCTTTTATGTGCAGCGAACAGGCAGGGGTGCTGGTCTGTGCAACATTAGTGGTTAAAGGGCTGAGTCTGTCAGTATCTGAAATAGCTTCACGGGTTCTGGTAAGGACTTGGGTGCTCCTATCTCTGGCCCTGTGTAGAGAACAACTTTGAATTTATATTTTTCTTGTCTTGGCGCTTTGCACAAAATATTTGTTTACATGATGAATGGGTTCAATCATAAATCTGATAAGCATTTGATGTTTACTATGAAATCCCAAAGGGGCATGGGGAAAATGCATGTGACTTGTGTTTCGTGCCATGAACACGGTGCAAAGGCAAAGTTGCCTGGTTATTGTTGTGATAGTGAAATTCTGGAATATTATGGTTATGTTTATTGAGTTTATATAGCGCTTATTATGCCGGCTTAAATAATATGAACCACCCCTAATAAGAATCCCAGTGCAGCACACACTGGTAACTTTGCCTAGATAAGGACCAGGGTGCGCTGCAGGACAGTGTGTGCTGCAGGTAACTTTGCCTTGATCGGGACAGTGTGCTGCAGGTAACTTTGCCTTGATCGGGACAGTGTGTGCTGCAGGTAACTTGGCCTTGATCGGGACAGTGTGTGCTGCAGGTAACTTTGCCTTGATAAGGACCAGGGTGCGCTGCAGGACAGTGTGTGCTGCAGGTAACTTTGCCTTGATAAGGACCAGGGTGCGCTGCAGGACAGTGTGTGCTGCAGGTAACTTTGCCTTGATCGGGACAGTGTGTGCTGCAGGTAACTTTGCCTTTATCGGGACAGTGTGTGCTGCAGGTAACTTTGCCTTGATAAGGACCAGGGTGCGCTGCAGGACAGTGTGTGCTGCAGGTAACTTTGCCTTGATCGGGACAGTGTGTGCTGCAGGTAACTTTGCCTTGATCGGGACAGTGTGTGCTGCAGGTAACTTTGCCTTGATCGGGACAGTGTGTGCTGCAGGTAATTTTGCCTTGATCGGGACAGTGTGTGCTGCAGGTAATTTTGCCTTGATCGGGACAGTGTGTGCTGCAGGTAACTTTGCCTTGATCGGGACAGTGTGTGCTGCAGGTAACTTTGCCTTGATCGGGACAGTGTGTGCTGCAGGTAACTTTGCCTTGATCGGGACAGTGTGTGCTGCAGGTAATTTTGCCTTGATCGGGACAGTGTGTGCTGCAGGTAATTTTGCCTTGCCGAAGTGCCCACAAAGTGAAACACGTGTCAGAAGGACTTTTCCCATCCACGATCGTTATTAACAAACAAAATGCATGACAGAAGAACATAGCAAGATGTAGGTGTAGAAACATCTTTGGAACATTAATGTCGAAGTTGAATCTGTGAGATCTATATTGTGAGCATATTGTGACTACCTTTGAATGGTGAGTGTGTGCAAATGTTCCTGATGTGTTACACTACTTTCCACATGTATTCCTATTGTGTCTTACAACGAGATTCGTAAGTGCTTAGGGCTAGGATGTGAAATAAACAACAAGCAACACCATATATTCAGTTGTCTCCCATCTTAAAGTTAGCTTTTGGTAAAAATGTATTCAAGCATGATTAAGGAATTCAAAAGTCTGATCCTTCTAGCAGACCTGTGTGACTGATACCAGTTATCCATACAACACTTGACCAACATTTGTATTTATTCAGCAGGCGTGGGAATGCTTGATATGCGCCCAGCGTAATCCCAGTAACATTTTATAGGCACGGGAAGTTGTAATATAACCCATTTTCCGAGGTGTTGGCCAGGCTTCACTTTCTGAACGCATTTCCTTCCACAGTGTACATTTCCGACAGGAGGGAGAGTTTAGAAAATAACCAGTACAGGAATTTCACGGCACCCCCACGACATAATAACATATTTTCTGGATGAAGACAGGAAACATTAATTAACCGTTTTTCCCCTGTTGAAATCTGCAAAAAGGGAATGTATCCACTAAAGAGTTTAGTGTTCGGTTCACAAGGGATAGAGTATGTGACCACCATGTTCAGTTTATTCGCTATCTTGGCACAGCATTCCTGCATGAGTGGACAACTATCATGGTCAGTTTATTAACTATCTTGCCCTATAATTACTCTGCAGCGCGTAATCCCTCGAGTACATATGCTTCAGTACCCTTTGGCCACATCCTTTCTAACATGCATAAGTGGGTGGAAGGCCCAAATTCTGGAGTCGTGTCAGGGATTTGTGGAGTCTGTACACAATCTTAAATGTAACCATCTTTTTTAAGCAAGAAGGATATGTTGTTGGTCAAATGCCCAAAACAATCATGTCTTCTCTCTTTATTATTGTTTTAAAATTATTAAAAAGTAATTTATAAAACGCATATACACTTATACACGTGTTTCAAAGAGCTGCAGGCAAGAAAGGAACAAAGAAAATACAATAGAAATAAACATTCTTACAGGGCTCTGTAATGTTGAGAATGGGTAAGTGCAATGCGTTATCGTGGTACAAACATGTGAACTGAGGAATACGAGACTTTTAACAACATAAAAACAGAAACCATCCTAGAGGCCTGGCGGCATTTAGAATAGGGCAAGCGCAGTGACATGAAGTGAGGGAGAGAGTTGGAGAGGGGACAAAGAGGGGTACAGACAAGAGGAGAATAACAGGGATAGTACAGCCGGTCAAGTGGCACAGCGAGTAAAGCGCTCGCTTTGACATCTGTGCAGAGCCTGCTAACCGCAGGTTTGAATCTGGGTAATAATAAGCAGCGCTCAGATACCTGAGGGTTCGTAGCGCTATATAAATGCCAAATTATTATTATTATTATTACAGGGCAGCAGAAGGATAAAAGATCAGTGTCCATCACAAAAGGCACTCTAAAGCACACATAACGGAAAAAGGCTTCACAGATGTAAAATCACCTACATTCCATTTGTAACATGGTGGTAATGTTCTTGGTACTGGACAAAGAGTTATCGATAGAGAGGGAAAGGGCACGTGTATAGTGTCAAGGAAAGGGGTAAGGAGCGTTGAGGCTCATGCCTGCTTACCAGGGCAGGTGGAATTTTATGGGGGTCCAATGTTGCTGAGAGTCCGGAAAAAGTTTATACGGAAGGAGTTCCATCATGCTCTGACAGACCAGACAGTGCCCTTAGTGTGGGCCTTGGTGTAGGGGCCGGTACTCTATGCCTGCCGGCATCTGATAGGGGTAGAAACCAGAGGGCCAGCCAATCAGGAGCAATGCGACTCTGCTCCCATGGTAACCTGAGGAAGAGGGCAGCCTTGATGGTACAGAGGGAAACCCAACGAGGATAGTGATGCATGCACTCTAAAAACCATGAAAGCAGCACAGGAAGGCAGTGAGAAAGATCGAAAGAGGCTGCTGCTGCTTTGTTGAAATTGTACTGGGCCAGCGCCCCCATTATGAAAATGCTGCCACAGAAAGCTGTATATTCACGAATGGCGCTCAGTGCTATCCCGGAACTCCAGGTGATTCGAAGTGGAGGTGGCGGAGCCAAGCAACCACCACACTCCCAGCCGAGAAGAAAGGAAAGAGCCATAAGCTCTTTAGCCCAAGCTCCTGCCAGAGCTATGTTTCATGCCAAGTTATTGGGAAAAAGCAGCCTATAAAATGGTGTAGTATTTAGATTGGGTTGTCCCAGACCAGCATATTTTCCACCCATCTTGTAAAAAATCTGTCCCAACATGAATGTTCGGGTGGGGGCATATTACCTAATAGATGCCACTGTGCAATTGAATGAATACAATGATCGCTTCTTAGAACGTCTAAGGGAACAACTATGTCCTGGAAAAAGACAACCCTCAGTCTTAATTACCTAAGTAAGACATCCTTTCACTAAATTGCTTGCATTTTGTGAGAGGGAAGGAATGGGATCAAATTGCTTCAGAAGATGGGGGAGAATCATGTTTGGTCTTAAAGTGTTATTAGCAGATGTGGAACATCATTTCCATTTAGTTGATTTTATTCTGTAACTCGAGATATCTCCATACTTTTAAAAAATTGAGTCAATTTTAGGAAGAGAAGATATGAGCATCTGTTCATACACTGTCCGTATATAAAGATACTTCGGGGTCAGCAACACCCTAACTATATCCTTTCTGGCAGGGGAGTTGCTAGGTCTGGAAAAGACCCGGGGCTAAGCTGATATCGGAACTGTTGGGACTGGGGGCTAGCTAGTCTTTTGGCTGTAGCTCCTGAGATTCTATCTGGGGCTACAACCAAAAGATCAGGGGCTATAGCCCCCTTGCCCCCCCCCCCCACCTAGCAACGCCCCTGCTTTCTGTTGGGTAATTGCTGTATATAGCATGAGAGTGTCAAAGTGGTGAGAGCAAATAGGACATGGGAGCAGAGCATCCCTGCTTGGCCACAGTGTGTAGTCGAACCCCTGAGGACAGGAAGCCACAGATCATGACCAAAGCTTGTGGAGAGAAGTACAGTAGTTCAACCACATGCTTGAAGCCACTCTGGTTGCCAAAGGCTTACAGGTTGAAACACAGATAACCCACATCACCCTATCGGCAGCTAGGGAAAGCCCAATATTGTTCCTCCAAAGTTTAGCTGCTACTAAATGCAGTTATCGTCTCATATTATTTAATGAATGTAGCCCCGATATGTAGCCTGTTTGATCTCCATGTATAGACGGGAGGAGCAGATGGTCTAAGGATAGGGCTAGGGTTAGACACTTTTCCAAATTCTTAACATATAAGTTGATTATGGATATGGCCATGCAGTGCCCATATAGCTTTCTATCCTTCTTAGGTTAGGCAAAAGGACGCTTGTTGCTGTGTAGATGGAAAGTGGGAGAAGGCTGAAGTTTAAACACAATTGCAAAGAATCTGGAACTTGGGGGATACAAACATGAGAAAGAATCAATGGGATTGGCTACCATCATGGCCGACTGCCTTACCTTTTTGAAATCTTGTCCTTACAATTTCGATCTCGATGTTATCATTATTGGGCATTTAACTTCAAACTTTCTGCTTCATGGATACATATGTACCAAATGAATTCTTGCCCTATTCACATTAGGGTATTCTCGGCTATTTCAGAAAGCTGTTGTGTAATAGAAGAGAAACTGTTTATTAAATCGAGGAGTATCAGAGATACTATTGGACGCTTTTGATACTATTGATCATGTCCTTCTATGGAGGCTACAGAATGCTGGCATTTCTGTCCATGTTCTGGAGTGGTTCTGGCCCTTTCTGACTTCTCGTTCGCAACTGGAGTCTCTTGCTTCGTTCAAGTCCTTACCTAAAATTCTGGCTTGTGGGATTCCCTAGGGCTCTTCCTTCTCCCCTCCCCCATTGGCAGTTCTTATTTGCTCCTTTGGGTTTAGGTTTTACTCTTACGCAGATGATACCCAAATTATGTTTGGGCTGTATCTGGGCCAGGCAGGGACTGCGACCCAGCTTTGATCCTGCCTACCAGCGATTGGGTACTTGGATAGGAGCCAACTATCTTAAACGTAATGGTGAGAAGACTGATGTCCTTATTATTGTACCAACGGTTGCGTCGGAGAGCTGGACCACAGATTTCTGGCCATTAACATTGGGGTCCCTCCCTGCTCCAGTCGAGGCAGTTAAAAACCTTGGTGTGAAAATTCAGCTTCCCTGAAGATGGATACTCAGGTCAACACTTTGTGTGGACTGGGCTTTCTCTAGTTAAAGCAACTTGGGAAAATCCTTCCTTTTATCCCTGAGGATCTCCATGCACAGGTAGTGGCAGTGTATCTTAACGGTAGCCTAGACTACTGTAATGCAATCTTTTTGTCTCATCCAGCTTACTTACTGCATCGTTTGCAGGTTCTGCAAAACACAGCAGGTCGTTTGGTTAAAGGTATCCCTTTTGGACAGCATGTCTTCAATGCTGGGCGGGAACTTCACTGCTTACCCATGCAAGCTCTAATTCATTTAAAAGCCTGTGTATTATTCACCGGGCTCTGAATGCACAGCGTTGTTTAGCCCTGCAGGAAGAAATTAAATTGTACTGTGCAGGGCGAGCACTTCGTTTAGCAGGGGAAGTACTTCTGAAAATACCTGCCTATCGTCTGGAAAGGATAGGCGGTCTGGCTTTCTCCATCTCAGGCCGGAAATTATAGAATACACTAGGGATCCGCCGTTTGCAGGATTTTAGTCTCTTTACACAGAGTTTGAAGACCCATGTATTTGACTAAGCTGTGTGTTCTCTCTTTCCACGCTTCTAGATAGCACCATGATGCTTTTGGTGAAAGAGCGCTCTATAAATGTGTTGATTGGTTCATTGACTAATCTATCTATTAACTAAGACTATTTCCAACTATCTCCTTTTATATTTCAGGCTGGAAGCCGACATGCGGGAAGGCCTATTCCGTACCACAAAAAATGCTTGTCTACTTTTACAAATCCTTTCTCAGATCTGATTATGGTGACCTCTTAACTTTTTAACTGTACTCCCTCCCAGTTCAATGCTGTTAAAGATTTGTGATTCTCATCATTTTTAGATTTTATTTCCAGACCTGCGGGTTTGGGAATGAGTGAAGCTCTCAAAATGTTTCCACTTTCTGAAACCAAAATGAGGTACATTGAACCTTAGCTATGCATCAAGGGCATCCCTCATGTAGCAACAGCCAATCCTCCCCTGGCATTAATCTCCCAGAATTGCCCCATAGGCTGCCCTCATTTTCATTTCATGTAGTCATGACAAAACATAAGTCGATTATATCTCCACCTAGCGTGAGCCAGGGGGGCATGATCTAACAAGCTTGTGGATAATAAATAATAAATGGAGCCTTAAGAGTGGAGATGTTTGGGTACACACCACAAACGGAGCCTAGTGTATGTTCTATGTGGTAGGGAAAGGTGTATAATCTCCTACCTCTCCATGAAGAGCCTTCCAAGTTGCAATTAGGCTCAGTCTGTAAATCAGTTTATGCTTTTTTGCTGCTTGCAAGTGTTTCTTATCATTAGGGGGATTTCTGCCATGCCGTGAATCATTTGGTACCTTCAAATTGACTCCACAAAAGGTCATCTGTTTCATGTGTTGGAAGTACTTCACATAGAAAGTAACAAAAAAACGTGGATTTTCTGGAATCATTCCCTATGCATTCATGATGGAATTTTCAGGACACTGCAGTGTGCGCCTCATAGCAGGATTGATCTGCACTCTGTGTCAGTAATAACCTTCCGTGGGAGTCAAGCGGTTAATCGCTTTCCAACTGAGACCACACTTACTGATGAAAGCCTGTCCAACCCACCCCTTTCAATATGGCAGCCTCTGTTTCGTGGATGAAGATTGTTCTCTTGATGGGGCCTCCTACACCATCCGCATTGGGTGAGCACAGTTGCATTGTCGTCTTTGGGCTTTGTGCTATATGATCCCCATATGATCCTTATAATGGGGTGCTTATGTCCCGCAAATCTTGCCACATGCACAAGTTGTGGTGGTCAAGCTATTCAGAATCTAAGCATATTTTCCAAGCATCATGCCCTCCACGAGATAGACAACAATTGTGAAATGTTAGACCATTCATGAAAGTAGCTAAGACGGTGTCAAATAAAAAGTATTTCATGTCAATTTACACACAAGCAGAAAAAAGCACTCCTGTGTTTGTAGGCCACCAAAATGTGACACCTCGGGTGTGGGATGTGAGACATGAGGCCCATAATGGTGTGACACATTATAAATATGCTTTACGGGAAACATTCCCTCACCGAAATGAACTTTCTCGAAAGGAGATTATATGACCTATGCCATCAGGCTCTAAGGCTAGAACAAATAATGAACAGCAGCAGGATTTCACCCATTGGACCACCTGAGCAGTCTTGCCACTAGCTTGCTAATCACGCAGCACTTCGATAGTGTACTAGATGTCGAGATGTGTATTGTTTTCTAAACATGTTGTCAGTCCCACTGGTGCGATGTGTTCTTTCTGAGATTCTTGGCGGTCTAAAAACAGCCTGAAACATACTTTTTGCTCTGGAAGCCCGGTAATAATCCCAGGTGATAAGGATGTTTGACAGCCCAGAATCCTGATTGAGGTGTTCCAGGTTATGCTGCCGGATCTATGATATTGCCCCTTCTGTGCATCATCTGTGTGTCAAGCACAGTCATGAAATAGGTAGAAAGCTGCTCGAAATTTAAGATGGAAACACAGATGCAGCACACCAAAGTTTTATTACATTCTCGGTCATCTCCCTCGCTCAGCAATATCGGTGTCCTGCAGAGAGTATACGCAGTTGCCAGGATGTTTAACAACTATTCAGCTGTGTACACACATGTTGACTGACTAGGGCTAAATCTGTCACCCCCTGCAGCACTGGCGCCTCATGGGCATGTTCGGTGACTCTTAGGCAGAATTATATGCAGTACCCTTGGGCAACACCACACACAATTAAGGCTACAAGTGACAGTACAAATTCACCTTTGGTACAAGCCTGTACTACACAGTAAACTGGTAGCGATGGCTGAGCAGCCGGATTTATCTCAAGAGTAAGTGAGCAGTATCAATAGTTACACAAAGGACAGCAATTATTATGATTCAAACAAACACTGACTCAAGGTTTCTGAGTAAAAGAATATACATTTATTAACACATCAGTTGTAAAACATTTCACTAAAGTAAAGCAGTTGAAAAATCACACTCCTAATACACCACACCATTCCCAATAGATTCTGGACAAGTTAAGCTTAAACATAAAGTAAGAGAAAAATGGCACTCCAATAATTTCAAAAAGGGAGGGAAAGACAACATTAGACAAGAATTGAGCAACACCAACAGGTAAGTAAGCAGGGCACTCTAGAAAAGGGAACTACAGTGAGGGAATCAAATCAAAAGGGCTTAGGGCCAAAGTCAATAGGACAAAGGTCTTTTGCTCAAGATCACACGGTTCAGGGTATTTCACGGTTAAGTCTTTGCCAAGAGTTCAGAACGAAGCTGGTCGGCAGAAAAGTTAGTTTAAAGAGAAGAGAAGGACAAGCCCTCGGATTGGCGAAAGGTTTCACACACCTTCATCGTGGCTGAATGAAACGAACAACCGGAGTGGCACAGTACCTTTAAATGGAGAAGAAGCTGTAGCTTTGGTGGACGTTCCTGGCACATCCAGCAGGCTCATGGTTCCTGAAGCGACTGTCGGAACTGACACGAAATAGGAAGACTGGAGGGTCCTGCACTGCCCAGGGAAGAAACCAGCAGCAGAGCGAAATGGCAAATTAAAGGTGCGCTCCTTAAAACCCAAGCAGGGTCCGACCTTCCTGGCTGTCCGGTTCACTGTAGCTCTGTAGAGCAAATTCGACCAGAGGAGGGAGACCTGGCTTGCAGTTTGGGTGAACTGGTTGGTCCCACCAGCTCAAGAGAAGAAGCTTCCTGGAGGATCTTCTCTGTCGTTGGAGTCTGAAGATTCGGACCTGCAGCAGGGCTTCACCAGGCGGTTCAGTCGTGGTAGGGGTCCTCTTCTGTCAGCTCCTCTTCGGTTCTCTCGTTCCAGTGGCGACTCTGCCTTTCCAGCCCCAGAGACCTGCTTTTTATGCAGTTTTCCCCCATTCACACAGCCTGGCTGTCAATAACACAGCAGGGTGGCTGTCCCGCCGGGACAGTCACCCAGCCAATCCAACAGGAGTGCGACTTGGGTTACCAAGGGAACCCATGGCAGGGGTCCTAAAACCCCTCCCTCACATCCTGCCTACCCAAACTTTTAGGTGCCTAAGCCCACGAAAGGACTGTGAACAAAGGAACCAAACATGGTTTGGCGCACAGAGAAAAACACGAGAAAGACATTCTCAAAAAGAAATGGTGAATAAACCCAGCCGGAACCTAATTAAAACAAATATGGTCCAGCGGATTTAAGAGCGGGGCTACTAAGATAGCCTAGAACAATACCAAGGTTATTTAAGATAACCGCGGTAGGAAAAATAGGGTAGTTACCACTGCCACCAGCCAAGTCTTGATGAAAAGGGAGCGAAACAATGCTCCAAGAGAAACAGACAAAAAGGGATAAGTATTAACCCTTTCCAGTACTTTATGTAAGATAGTTTGTACTGGGTCTGTGGTTTTTAAAGAGGCTATTAAAGTTAATGGTAACTTTACATGTTCTGGGAGACAGTAGTCCCAGAAAATGGAGTCTGAGTTGGGAAGTCTAAAAGACAACCCTGTGAAACTGCACTGAAGGTGCTGTGTAACACACAGTAAAAAGATGATGCCTGTGGAGTAGGTGAGGCTCCACAGTCTCTGAACACAAAAATGTTAAACACACACAGCAAAATACATGTAAGAGTGGGAAAAAAGGCTCACACTCTTACCAGATGAAAAACATAAATCCTAGAAATCCAGCAAAGCTGCTGAGGGTAAGGGAAATTAGCCATTTTGAAGAATTCTCCCTAACAGTGACCACCTCTCGACATGCCGAATCTGCAGATAGTCTGTAACCTGGTTGGCAAGGAAGGATGACACTTGGGTTCCATAGCTCTCCCCGCGGGAACAACACCTACCAGAAAGTTAATCGTCTTCATTCTGTTTTCCACATCATCAGCTCTGCACTTGAGTCTTTGGAATTGCAGTGCCCGATTCCACCAGCGCAGCGTCATAGTTGTCCTTGATTGCACTACCCCTTTTCAATACATTCATCTTGAGCATGCAAACAGGCATTCTTTGATTTATTCTCTTTTCACATGCACATTTCCAACTCCTCGGTTCTCTGGTTCATGCAGGAGAGCTTGCAGTGTGCCCATCTGACTGCACCTAGTGGCTTTTGACGGGGGGGGGGGGGGGGGTTGCGGGGTGGTTGGCCTTCATTTCCAAATGTTTTGAGATGTGTAATAAACGCTACTGTTTCTGCTGCCTAGATCCAAACATGAAAGTGTACCCAGTCCAAGATCAGTGGAAATTCAGCGTCAGAGGAGAGGGTGCCTGGAGATGTCCCGATGATATTTTCTCTGTGTTTATGCGACTCTACGGAATCTAGTGTCCTAGTTCATGCAAATTAGCTGATAGCGATGGCCCGTAATTGTGAATCTCAGAAACTTCTGAGGCACAGTCAAAATTGGGATATGGAAGTATGAATGCTGAAGGAGGATGGAAAACTAAAGGTCACCCTAGTAAAGCAGCAACGAGCAAGGCCTGATGATGGATGTTTAAACCGAAACACGTCGGAAATTGTTTAAAGTATTTAAACCGTTTATGTATGGAAAATAATTTTGAAGGAATAGAATTCCTTTTCGTTTTTGAACCACACAAATATCCCGGTTTTGTTTTGAATCCCAGGAATTCTAATTTGTCTGAACACATCTAATGTTATGTTAAAGGTTGTTGGGTACAGACACACCTGAACAACAATCAATTTCGGTGGAATTTTCTAAAGTCATGTCTGCTCAGAAGCTATTACTATTTGCTAAAGCTTTCTTTCTCCAATGATTACATATGCAGATTGACAACCACAAGTAAGACATTAAATGATAAAATATAGAAGGAACACCACGTAAGAGGACAGCTGTCCTCAGAGTGAAAAGGGGTTATCAGTTGGCGACAACAGGTTGGTGGAATCAGAGTTGGATTGAGTCTCCAAGGACAGGAGATTATACCCCCCTGCCCAAGAAATATCATTGAAATATTGAAGTTAGCAACTGAGTTTGGATTTAAATAAGGCAAAATGTACTGACATTGTAGTGCCCGCTACCATACCACATTTTCTCCTAAAGGCCACCCTAGTAAAACAGCAACAAAATGGAAGACAAAGACACTATCTGGAAGGATATGTCCTCTTCATATCAGTTGACGTTTTTGAGGCCTATCATGGACTCTGAAAGTCTTCATGGTGAACAAGAGAATGTGATAGATTCACAGACCTTCCTCCAATGCCTGACACTGGTGAAATACCCTTTTTGCTTGTAAGGCCTTGAATGCACAACAGAAGAACTAATCTCGCCCATGTCTCCTTGGGTACATGAGTAAAGCGGCAATCTGGAGTTATAAAAAGCTGCTGAAATGTAATGCTGTATTCATTCTTTGCAATCTTCAAGACCCGTGGATCATAACAAGATTCACGCCAAGTCCTATGAAAGACGTGGATGTGCCCTCAAGAGGAACATAGCACTGGATTCTGACTGATCAGGGAGGATCAGCGTTGTCAGGAATCATGCCGTAGTTGAGAGTTGGAAGTAGAAAGGAAACAGCTAAAAATGCCTCCAGGGCCATACTTCCCCCCTCGTTCCCCTTACAGGCACAGGTTTCAGGGTCAACACTAAGGCGAAACCCTCACCTCTTTCCATTTCTCATTTCGGAGCGGGTACCACCGATGACATTCTTCATGCTTCTTCTTTGTATAAGAACTCTCATTGAAGAGAAATGGATGATCCTTCCCTGTAGCCACAGGCAGGACACAGGGACTACTGGAAGCTAAGTCCTTTTTGGGGAAAAAGCCCAAGCTCCAAAAAAAACAAAAAAAAAACACAGGTAGATGGTAAGGTTATCCGTGCAGTAGATAAACAGGAATCCGACATGTCAGAAATGCAAAGAAGAGCTGGGGACAGGGATGAGAAGCCAGGGCAGCAAGGCAGCGAGATGACAACGAGGGAATGAAGCAGCAGCGAGGATCCAACAGGAATAGACAAGCAGAAGAAAGAAAGAGATACTAACCTCTCACCCAGCGGAAAGAACGGGGTTGCAACACATCATCCCACCACTGCTTCGGGAAGTAAATAGGAAGCACGGGCGCCATTTTAAGAAACACTAGACCTGTACGCCAACGTAACAGTCTAAATGTGATGGCATAACAGCTTGCCTCCCCATCCATCGTCTCCAGAATGAGCGATGCTGTATTACGACAGTAGGAGATTGCATCAATGTGAAACTAGAGTATATACATTCAGGAAATTGGCCTGACTACCTAGCACAAGTGGGCCTATGTCTTAAGGAATTTTCAGCTTCTCTTCGCCAGTGGCCTGCTTCACCATTTTGTACGGTTTGTCTCCTCTCACAAGAGGACATCCATTTATCACAATTTTCTTATTTTTACACACCAAGAGCTATGATGTTTGTTTTGTTTGAATTTATCAACAGGCCTTCCCTCGTAGAGTGATCATCAAACGCCTGACCGAGCAGTCCAAGGTCCCTTTCCATCGTCCGTACCAAAATCACTGAGTCATCAGTAAATAGTAGGAGTGGAACATATTAGCATGAACCATTCGCAGCTCAGCTGTCGCAATGCTCTGAAGGAGGTGTTAAGATAATTAATAAAAATGATTAAAAAGTGTGTGGGCAAGTGCATATTTCTGAATATTCTGTTCATAAATAAACTTTGTGTGCCCTTATAAAATAGGATGAGTACCCACACAGTCATTGCATATGCATACCATGATATATGTGACTCTCTACAAGCAGCAGTCGTGTCATCAATAATGGGCCACAGGTTGTTCACTACAGCCAGTTATGGAAGGTGCAGCGTTGATAAGCCACTGAAACCAAAGTGCTCCCTCAACTGTAGTGAGTAGCTGAGGAAAAGGTCTTGGACCTGTGCTGTCAGGAAACCAGGTTTCCGCCTTTACATGGAGCGCCCGAGCTCCGGCATGCCCAAATTGTCCATGCAAGGGCAGGGCTATGTTGCGTCCACAGCCTGTGGTCCACAGGCCGTGCTGGCAGAGATATTGACTTCAGATGTTGGATCGCTTTATTGACTCCCAACTGGTAGCTGAGTCCGTCTGGTCTTAATCAACTGGTGAACAGGCTAGACTGATAGACTGAATACCGGGGTCAACCTGTTAGTCTGATCGACCCGTTTATGATGGGGGGGGGGGGGGAATTTGTGGGTGAGGTTGGTGCTGGGAGTGGAGTGAGATGTAATGAGAGGGAATGGCAGTTGGATGAGGGGAAAGGAGAAGGGCAAACCCGGTGCTGAGATTGGGGCAGGGAGTGAGGTAGTGCAGTTCTGGGGAGAAAAGGAATTTGGGATGAGGGGAAGGGGAGTAGCAGGGAAGGGTGCAGCGGATATAGGTCGAACGGGTGGAAGGGGTTTGATGGAGACTGGGATAGGGGAGGACAGGAAACTCGTTGGGGGAAGGGAGATGGAAAGATAGCTACCAATGCGATTTGGTGGGGAGCTTGAAATGGTGAGCAGGGGGAGCCCCCTGCAAATGAGAGGAAAAGAAAGAAGGGAAGTAGGAATGGAAGGGGGAAAGAACGGAAGGAAAGAATTAAAAGAAACTGCAGCATAGACATAAAAGCAAGAAATGAAAAGAAGCAGAGGAGGTAAGAAAGAAAGACAAAAGAACAAACAGAGAAGGACATAAAGTAGGGACGAAGGAAGGAAATGAAAGAAATGAAAAAAGGTCGGAAAAGGATAGATACACATGCACAAAAAGAAATGACTATGGCTATGTACTACAATTAAAACTATAGATGGCTTATTTCACTACTATCGTTTTCGCCCCATTTCCCAGCTGCCCTACCTCGCAAAACGACTCAGATGAGTGGCAGTGCAGCAGCTGCAGACTCACGGTTTTAGAAATGCATGCAGCGTGGCACTCATTACAATGACCGCATCGATGGTGGCTATGGGGGCGCCACTAGTCTTCTCAATTGTTCAGCACTCTTGGATACCGTCGATCACAAGATACTCCTGGCCGCCGGGTATCCGAGGCGTTGTCATACAAGGGCCAATGTCATTCTTCTTATGGCACACAGACAGTGAAGGGCGGGGTACGGCAAGGATGAACACTTCCACTACTGCTATTTAACACATCCAACATTTGAAGGCAATAAGCAAACAATCTCGGTTGAAGCTGAGGCTTAACATTGTGCAGAGTTCAGAGCTGCCTAGTTTCCATTCAGAACTGGTTGAGCGAAAGATAACATCCAAATAAAACCAAAGTACTGTTTGTAAATGCGTCATTTTACCCCTGGAACTCCTCCCTCCTTGTGGCCTGATACATTTAGCAGGAGTCTGTCTCCTGTGGAATAAGTTAGAAATGTAGGGATTATGGTCCACTCCGATTTGACAGGTCGCGCTTATCTCCAAATCCTGTTTCTTTCCCCTGAAAAGGTTAAGGAACCCACTTCCACTACTACCATTTCCCTGTCAGGAGATAGTTATGAATGCATGTGGTGCCTGGCTGCTTCTTAACAACGATATTTATCTCAGCCTCCAAGCAAAGTTGTTAGAGTGCCTGCCGAGAACACAGACCATTGAAGCTAGAATGTTGCTGAAACTGAGAAGTTTCAACCACATCTCCTTAGGTTTGGCATTTCATCATTGGCTACCAATAACAAAACAGATTATTTTTAAGTCAATGGCCCTCATTACGAGGTTGGTGATAACTTGCAGGTGCTACAGGCGGGTTGCCAGCAACCCCCGTAACAGATACCGCTGCCTGATATTCTGGTGCCACTGGGATGCCACAAGTGGCGGTGGAACGGTAAATCCCCATTCCCATGGAGTAAGCACCGGCACTGTTGCTAACGTTGCTGGTACCTCAGTGAGAGATGCCGAAATTCTCATTGTATGGCGGTCCGGAAAAAATGCCTCTACGTTGCTACCTACCGGCACCCTTATTTCAGGACCGCCATACTTGTAATGAGGCCCAATGTGTCTTGTTCACAAAACACTTCCTGCTCCCAATCTGTTCTTGACAAAGACACAGATGATTGTCCGCCCGCGGCTCTCATTAAGGCTGCTGCTTTTCTATGCTTGCTGCAAAGAAATGAACATGTCTTCCTCCCTCTTTACTGGCAGAAAGTAACCTTCATAACTTAACGAAAAGGCTCTTGTTCATTCTATGTTAGCTCATATTTAGTTCTCTCAAATTTTGCTGATGTGAGCTTCCCCACTTCCCTTTTCTACAGCACCACCCTACCTATGGGAAAGCACTTTATAAAACTCCCAAATGCAATAAAATGCATCATGAAAAAAAGTGTTGGACAACGCCCCTATGTATTGTTGATGACTTGGATTCATGTCTTACTAGGGGAGCAATTGACTGGAGCAAGAAGGAGCTGTACTCCCGTCAAAAAATGTCCATTCTGGGGTATGATTCTGTAGAGGCCTGAGGCCCAAATCTGGCTTTGTTGAGGAAACACTCTGCCCCTGACTGCTTGAGCACGTGCTCCCGGAGGCTTGCTGTATGCGGTGATAACGATTTACAAGCTGCATAAAAGTCATCATTTGCTCACCAGGACAACACAGGCCAATTGTGAAATAGTCCAAAGGAGTATATTTGGCTCGTACATGGCAGGCGCTTTACTAGTAGAGTGAGTATTGTGACAGGTTAAATGAGCACCGCGCCCAGTGAGCATTACGTGCTCAAAAAGATTGCGTGCCTGAATTACTGTCACAAACATATTTGCCAAATCGGTGGTCATTCTTATGCTCCCAAAATGAACTTTGATTTCATGCACAGTATCTAGCATCTGACATTTGGGGCATCCTACAATATTCTACATGTAGCTTCACATCATTCTGGCAATCCTTCTCCCAAACAACGAAGAGGAGTTGGGGCGCAAGATCACACTGAATTGTGTATGTTTCCATCACAGTTACCCTACATAAACTATTAAAACCTGTATGCGGTTTTACCCACATTTTTAACCCATTACTTTAAAAATGGTCTTCAGGAAGAATACCCCAACCTTCTTAGGGAGTTTGGCCTTCATCCTCATGATAAATATACTTACTCTTGGAATTTCCCACTATTTCAATCCAGCAGCGCTTCGAACATGCCACTGTACTGATCACAGCAGCACTTTAGGTATAGCCACTTTATTGAATCTGGCTGCATTTTGAGTGTAGCCATTGGTGTAAATCTAGCTGCGCTATAAATTCTGCCACTGCTTATAATACAACTGCACTATGAAATGTGACACTGTTGAATCTGGTTGCACTGTGAGTGTAGCCACAGGTTCCATTCCGGATGAGCTTTGAATACTGCCCCCGAATACTGCCACTGACTTATTCCAGCTGCATTTTCTGTAGCCCCTACATTGAATCCAGCTGCACTTTTTAACCTTGCCACCATCTTTCATCTAGCTGCCGCTGAGTGTGCTGATAGTGCTACAGGCCCCTAATCACAAATCTAACCACCACTGCAGAGTCGGCAAACTATCCATCATGCCAAGCAGCTCCAAGGTTAGAGGGGCACTATGGCGCACGAGAAACCTGGCCAACCCCCCCACCTTACCCACTCCCCCATACATCCAGCACTTGGGGGGAATTTCCTCTTCTGTCTCCACCCCGCCTTAAACCTCCATCCGCACCCCCTCACAAACCTCCCCAATCCTTCCCAGCCCTGCCACACCAACCTTTGCGCCTCCCCCATCCCTTCATAGCCTTCACATCCCTAAGCGATGCACAGGCTACCCTCACCAACACACCTGTCTCATCTGACCAACTAACCCTCACACACACACCACAGACACCCAAGAATCCATTAAAACACAGAATGCGCAACACCCAGACTCTCATCTCTGCACACCTCACCCTACCTTCCTGCAGATCCATGCCTGCACCCCTCACTTACACAATGATTACTGCCCCCATCTTACCCAACCCAGTAAACACCCTCTTTAAACCCCCCATGAACACCCCTGCATCCAACCCCACTTAGCCCTCTTGACACCCCTTTGAAAATCAGCACCCCCGCACCCCCATCCCTATTCATCTTCATCCCCTCTCGGTGACCAGTCGCCAGCTCCACACCAGCCCCCTTTCCCACCTCTGACTCCGCACTTCTTTCGAGGGACCGTTCTGCATCCCCCTTTTACACAAACTCCCCCTATCACCAGACCTCCTCCTTAGAAACCGTACATCACGAGCACTCTTCTTACACACTCAAAGATTGCTCACAGCATCCCCCTCACAACAGAGACACCTCACCATCCCTAACAACATCACCCCTTCTTTCACTCCCCTCACTCCACTCCTCCCCACGATGCATGCCAACCGCCCTTAACCCTCAGTAGGGACTCGACCAGTAGATCCTCACCCCTGTACCACCTCACCCCTCTATCGACCCTCCACTGCCCCCCTCACCGGGAGCCAGCAACCTACATTTGTCTAATCAAATGTCATGCATTGTAATTAACACCTGAACTGTCGCCAAAAACAGACACAACATATTTCACTTATTTTCCTCTGAAAGCCCAGACATCCTCTTCATCACATAAATCTGGTTCTCTGATGACTTCTGAGCAATCACTCACAGGGCATTCCCCCCAGACTACACACTAATCGTGCACAACAGAACCAGCAGAGCAGGCAGGATCACCATCCTCCACAAATTACACCTCACTGTCTCAAACTCTGAGGAACGAGCCTACAATGCAGACTACAAATCTCTCCTACTGAAATTCCTCATCAACCCCTTCCTTGCCCACAGCTTTTTACTCATTTACAGACTGCCAGGCTATAGCAGAAACTGTTCTGATGCTCTTAGTGATTCTCTAGTGGCTATCCTGGTCACCAAACCCTCCTTCACTATGCTCGGAGATCTCTGCATATGGTTAGATGCCCCGCATAATCCCATGACTCGACTACTCATAGACAACCTTGAAGACCTCAATATGACTGACTGATTTCAGGTGCCACGCACCCCGCAGGACATACCCTAGACCCAATGTTCCGCTCCACCAATCTGATCTCCACGCTCCCCCCGACCACTAATCTGGACTGACCATGTAGCCATCCTCTTCTCATTATCGACCACCAGCCCCCCGTCCCCGCTCGACTAACACCTGACCGTCCACCTGCGTCCTGCTATGTAACAAGGTCATAGTAACTCTGTTCTTGGATGACTCCCTGCTTGCCTCCCTTCCAAATCACCATCTGCAGGGAGGTCCGCCCTCCACCAGCCACTTTGACCTATGGCTCTCAAATGCCCTAATACCGCTCACCCCCTCTAGATCCTCCTTCCACAGACACTGTGTTCTGCCGGTCGCTCTTGGTAAGCGATGCAGAACACTTGAAAGAAATCAGAATCTTACATTTCATGTATTAATTAGAGTTGGGGTGACATGCAATACTTTTATGTATTTTAGAAACACATTGTGTGATTTAAAAAAAAAAGTAATTGCAGAATTAGATTTGTAACACTGACCTCACTGACCATAATTCTAGATTTAATGTGCAATTACCTGGGCACTACAGGATGCACGTGTTTACCTAGCGATCACAGGGTTTAGACTGCCGTTGTTGAAATTGAAAGTTGGTGGACTTCATTTACCAGCACCCCCCTCAGCGTGCACCATTCTGAGATCACTGGGTGGTGCTGCAGGCCTTAAGTGGCCCGCAAAGCCTGTTTAGGCCTGTTTGGACAGGTTTGGCATGTGGCGTAGAACGCGGGTCTATGGCCCGAAACTAGATAGATGGTGAGTAAAGTCCATCATTTCATGATTTGTGGGTGATTTGGCAGCGCTGCCATGAAGCATCAAAAACAATGTGTATAAAGGCAGCATTATTGAACGTGAGGTCTGCAATATGCCATGCTCACAAAATATTTGACTTTATTGAGACCAATAGTTTGGATACTGTTTTTATTACAAAAACATGGTTTAGAGACACGTCCCAGGCCATGCTCCATGACTTAGTGCCAGAAGGCTATAACATCCAATCTGTCAATCATAACATTAGGAGGGGTGGAGGGATTGCTATAAACAGCAGGGTTTCCCTGAACATTTCTCATTTAGAGATACTGGTTTGAGGTGCGCCAGTACAGATTGGTCACCTTTGTGAAGGCATTATCAATGAGACACAGGCAACACACTGAATGTTTTGGCTATAAACGTTTATTTTAACCTTATTTTAAGCTATCTCGTCCTTGGCACTGGGGAGGTAATCCCAAGGACGAGATACCTCGTCCTAATAAATAAAGTTGGAAAAAAGGCCTAACTTGCCCTATGCTAAGGTGGGAGTTCACTACCTAAAAAAACTAAGGATAGTCTGTGTCAGGAAGTTCAAAGCACAAGTCTGTCTGTTTCCAAAACCTATACCTGCCCTCACGTCTATTTATATAAAAAGTGTAGGGATGTCAGCCTCAAAATGATAAGTGTTCAAATAAAAGTTGAGATCTTCATTCAGATCTTGGTCAAAAGGTTTCCCTTCCCCAAAGTTCAAAATAGTTCACGGTTCAAAAAGAGTTCCCTTCCCCAAGCTTTCAAGTCATTCAACAGTTCCAACAAAACACAATTCATTGGGATCCTTCCCAGCTCTGTCTTGGTTATCCTTCACCAATTTCATAAAGTTCAATGCCTTAATTTCAAATCGCACAAGCTTTCCTTTTAGAATCAATCACAAGCTTCTTTATGGTCCTTTAAGTGGCTTTTCAAAAAGGGGTGTACTCGGTCTAGGCGCAGTTGTCGGACCACACAGTTCAGTCACGCAAGCGACACACCTTACTTGCTCCTTCTTCATATGCATGCTGCCACTGTTTTATCTCTACAGTGGTGTTTGGCTTATTCTCATGGCGCATCTTTGTACTGCTTTATCTTTGCTTGTTTTGCCACCATTCGCTTGTTGCACTTTCCCATACTCTCATGGCTCTTGTCAATGCTTGTTCTCTTATGTTACACAGTTCACAATGAAAAAATGAATCATTGCGGCTCTTGCCAGTGCTTTCAGAGTTCCTTTAACTCGTGTGCCTCCTCAAAAGAGCTTTCATTCATAACGGTATTCAATTGTGCTTGCTTTCATTTGAATCAGTATTCAAAGTTCCAAAGTACCTGCTTTCATGTAATTAGGTATTCAAAATACTTGTTTTCATCAAAGTGCTTACTTTCATTTAAATCCGCATTCATAAACTTCCTTATACGTCTTACATGCTCGCCTGCCGTCAGGGTGTCCCTTTCTCTGGACCGACTCACTGGTCAGTTCTTACAGTGTTCCAGTGAGGTTCCCAGCTGTCACGAGTCCTCTCTCTCGTGTGCAGCTCCTCAGTCCATCTCCACAGCGGCTCTCTGTGGCTTCGCCCCATCAATGATGCATCCCTCACATCTCGGGCTTCACTCTGCAGCTCCTCTTGCTCACGCTGGTTCCATTTCCGCACTCAGCCATCAGCTTACTTTAGCTGCACTTCCCGGTGCATATACTCTGCATCTTCTCTGTTTCCTCAAGCACTCCGTCTGCCACGCCGCCTTCCCCAAGAAGTCTGCTGCCGTCCCGCGGGTTGGATACCTGCTTCCACAGCTGCATCCATGTTCTTTAATCTTCCTTCTTTTAAACCTCCCGCCAGGCTGATTTAGTCAAAGATAGACTAGACCACTCACTGCTAGTTTGGGAGTTCTGTATTACCCTTGGTTGCCTCCTCCTTGCCCCAGTACATAACTGGTGTTTGTATGTGTATGTATCAATAAAGAGAGGTTGTGTGTCTCTAGTTGGTCTCTTCCTCATCCCAGTATATAACTGGTGAGTTTTAGGGATTGATTAAAAATAGGGACAGGATTGATAACAGCCTAGAAAGGCTTGGGGTCATTGGACTCATGGTGAAAGGGAATTGGGGATACCATGTCTCACCTAGGGGTGCCTCATCTGCACACCCCAAATCTCCTTCACCCACATGATCCTCCCTCGCATATCCACCCCTAGCGTCAGGATCCGATAGCGACAGCCTTTCCCAGGCCACCTGGGAGGAGGATACATTGGGAGAAAGAAGTGAGGATGCCCTCAGATTCCTCACACCTCCCAGTCTCTATATCCCCCTCATTCTCTGTAAAACGTTTGTTCAGCTACCAGGCCCCAAGACCAGTTAAGGTATTTTTAGATAATTTTGACCTGTTTCTTTCTTCGGTCAGAAGTAAACATAATTAACTTCTCTGTCGGGGGCTTTAACATCTGGTTTGACAAACAATACGATGCTCCCTCAAGGGATCTCTGGAACATACTGTCCAATCATGACCTAAAACCATTGGAGGTATCACTGCCACATATCCAGGGTCACTGCCTAAACCTACTGTTATTGAGGGGCTCAAGGACCCTCTTGACCAACACACTGCCCATGTCCTGGTCAGATAATTTCACCCGGATGTTTTCACTAAGCTAACATAATAGCGTGAAACTCCATCAGCCCACCTTGGGTGCTTCCACCTATTGCAGCACCAAAGACCTGGACAAACTATCCAGAGCCGAGTTTAAAAAGGCATTCGATGGGATTGACTCATTGGGAGACTTTCTTTACGAATGGAGCAGAAATGATGGGTATTATTTGTAGCAGTGTGGCCCCTATAAATGTAAGTAGGTGTGGCAAAACATCCAAACCTTGGTACACATCATATCTGTGTCTATTACGCAAACAACTGAGAGCCCTAGAGCATAATTGGAGAAAAAAACGAACTCCTGATGGAGCTGTTAAGGTCAAAAGGGCCCTGAAAGACTTTAAAGTGGCAGTTTATGGAGCAAAATCTTATTACTTGCACACAAAAATACTTGGTGCAGGTAAACAATCTAGAGAATTACTCTCAGTCATCTCCAAGTTGTGCACCCTACCCTTGTAGATTTCTTTAGCACAAGCCAATGCTTTAAAAAAAAAAAAAAAAAAAAAAAATAGAGGGTATTCGGGAACAAAACTGTGTCAATCAAGCGCTGATATTGGATGAGAGAAGGGACGATCATGCGGCCCCATGGGAGCTATGAGTGATGCAAATGATGTTCCTCAGTATGAATTTTCACTGGTCTCAGAGGAGATTATTCAGACATTACTGGGAGGCCTGAAATCGACAAACTACTATCTTCTCCCCTTATCAGCGTGGGTGGCAAAGCGGGTAGCCGGAGAGAATACACTGTACTTCACACAGTTGGTGAGCAAGTCTTTAATTGCTGGGTCAATACCTCTAGAGTTAAAAAATCAATGGTGACGCCGCTCTTGATAAAGTCCAATTTGGACCCGGACATCCTGCATAATTACTGGCCAGTGGCAGGATTGCCCTGGCCAGGCAAGCTTTTGGAGAAGGTAGTCACAGTACAACTACAGGAGCATGAAAAGAAAGAGGGGCTTCCGGAATCCTTCCAATCAGGTTTTCTGCCAACATTTTGCACAGAGACTGCCCTGATGGCATTGTGGGATGACCTCCTTAGGGAGGCTGACTGGGGGTGGGGGGGCTATCTCTGCTGGTTCTGCTGGATCTCCCAGCTGCCTTCAATTTGGTGGATCACTGTATCCTCATTGAGCAACTGAAGACGATCAGAAGAGTTTCGGCACAGGCTATTCCCTGGTTTGAGTCTTTTCTAACTGGATGGCAACAACAGGTCAAGATGGGAGGTTGGGCGTCTGACCCCTAGATCTTACCTGTGGGGTGCCGCAGGAATCTTCCCTGTCTCCTGTGCTATTTAACCTATACCTGCGTCCTCTGATGGATATCCTGAGGAAACATAGGGTGAATTACTGCTCGTACGCCGAAGATACGCAGGTGTATGTTAATATTGGCAATGTGGAAGACCCCTTTCTGAGAGTTAAGGTTTTCCTGGAAGAGGTAAGTAGCTGGATGGCTGATAACCGGCTCCAGCTGAATGCCAACTAAACAGAGGTGTCACTGTTCAGACCTAAAGATCTCTTGGAAGCAGGTAGCCACCCTCAGACACCCCATCTTTTGGGAATGGACCACCCATTTGCCACCAAGATCAAAAATGTGGGCTGTATATGGTCAGAGAACCTGAGCAGTGAGACCCAAGTGAGTGCCAAGGTGCAGTCCGTTTTCTATAACATTTGGCTCCTGCGTCAGGCCCTACCCTATGTACCATCAGAATAGCAGGCTGCAGTGGTCGCAGCACTAGTAAACTCTCAACTCGGCTGCTGCAAAAGCCTGATAGCAGGGATTCCAGTGAAACAGTACCAGCGGCTTCAAAGAGCACAGAATGCTGCAGTGAGATTGATGGTGGGGGTGAAGAAATCAGCCCACATCTCGTGATTTCAACGCTCCCTGCACTGGCTGTCTGTGAGCGACAGAATCGACTTCAAAGTCCTCTGCCTCATATTCAAATGCGTAAACAACTTGGCCCTGGTCTACCTGGCAGACAAACTTCCCAGATACAGCCCAGCCCATTCACTCCAGTCTGAGGGCAAATTGCTATTAAGGATCCCACTATCTCCATGTGTGTCCAGGGGTGACCAGAGTTTTGCGGTCTATGAACCAAGAGTCTGCAACAGACTACCATTAAAGATTTGGGCAGTTAAATCGCTGAGTATTTTTTGAAAAGCGGTAAAGACTCATCTATTTAAATAAATACCTTTACTGTTACCGATCACCACCTGACCCCACTTATAACTTTCCTGTGGAATGCTGGAGTTTGCCTCTTTCTGTTCTCTCTTTTATGAGTTGATATGTCATCTGCGTCCATATGCAATTAAGGTTGTCAGGTCTGTGCGTAATAAATAAATAAATAAATAAAATAAAATCAAGGTCCCTCCCCTAGATGGTTCATCCCCTCTCTCAAATCCCTCTAAATACTTAACTACACACTGGAGTGCAAAATGGCGTGCTAACCCATCTCCACAGAATAGAACTGCTTATGCCAGTCGGATCAAAGCCTACAGGGCAGAAATTTGGAAGGCCAAAAAATCCTTCTACTGGAACCAAATGGGTAACACCCGCAACACCAGCAGAGAACTCCACAAGATCATCTGAGAATTCAAGGCCCCTCACTGCACCTCCCCCACTCCCAACCCCCAAGCAGTCTGTGATGCCCATTCGGACCGCTTTCACAACCTTTCCATGGAAAGAAACTGCACCATTAGTGCTAAACTACCAGTGCTCCCCCCGTCCCTGCTGCCTCCCTCGACCTCTCATACCCTCAGCCCGCCATATGCTCTTCTCTTTTTCTCCTATCTCTCAACCAAAACTCCTAAAGCTACTTGCTAGCAGCCACCCATCTGTATCCATGGCAGATCCATACCCTCCTGCCCTCCATAAGTATATCCTTACCTCAACTTGTGCAGGTAGCATTGTGAGATCTATCATTAAATTCTCCCTCAACTCAGGCATATTCGCAGCAGCATTCAATACATGGCACATCAAACCACTGCTAAAATAAAACTCCCTTGAACCCCTGCTCCTGAACAATTATAGACCTATATCTCACAACCGATTCATAGCCAAACTTATTGACCGAGCGTCCAACTCTCAGCTCTGCTTCTTCACGGAATCCAACCTCCTCCTTGAACCCACGCAGTCTGGCTTCAGACCCCTCTGAGGAACTGAATCATCCCTTGTCTCCACCTGGGCCGACCTCAAAAGAACTGCAGCCTTGGAAGGCTGTGCCGCACTTATCCTCCTCGACCTCTCAGTGGCCTTTGACACTATCGACCACAGCATCCTCACGGACAGACTCCACTCGCTAGGCATTAGGAATGCAGCACTAAGATGGATCTCCTCCTTCCACGCTAACCAATCATGAATGACCCTCCTGCCTCCCTTTACCTCAACCCCCCGGCCTTGTCCACAATGGGGTCCCCTAGGGTGCCTCCCTTTCCACCCCACCCTTCAACCTCCACTTGAGCCCCCTCCCTGCTCTCATTCACTCACATGCCATAACCTGCTACAGCTATGCAGATGACATTCAGATCATCTTCACGATTCCCTAAGACACTACCCTCCATCATTTCAACCTCGCATCATGCCTCACAGAAATCGACCACTAGATGATGGCTAACCGCCTCCTCCTCAACCCGGTAAATCCGAAATCATGATTTGCAGGATGATGGGACTTTTCCCCCAACCCACCCGTTAGCCTTCCTCTCTAGGCCCTTCTGCCGCTGTGTACAACTAAATAAAGAACCTGGGATGCAGCATGGATGCTGAGCTGACACTTTCACATCACATCAATTCTGCGTCTAAATCTTCCCATTCACACCTTTGCGTTCTCATCTCCTTACCTTACCTCTCCTAACCTCACAGAGTCACAGCAATCATGGCTATGGTCCTCTCCTGCATAGACTACGCTAACCACTTTACCTGGGGGCCCCCTGCATATCAACCCGGAAAGCTCCAAAGGTCCAAAACACTGCAGCTAGGCTCCTCCACACATGCAATTAATTGACAACTAAATCATTTTCTTTTAATTTCACATTGAATTTATGTTTGTATTATCTGTGTCAGCCTTGATAAAGACATGTGGGGGTCGAAACACATTTTGGCTGCTCAAGCTGTTTAGAGACTAATAATCAATATATTCAAGACAATTCTCGTTTAATCCAATTGTAATTAATATTGAAATTATATGGTAATTAATAGCCAAAAAGGACTTTTTTTTTAGAATATTGCTGATGACCAAATCGATGCAAACACAAGGGCTTGTGTGAATGTGCTACTGTAAATCCTTCTTTATATGCCATTCTACAGATGTTTATAGTAACATAACATATTTCCACTGTGTTCCCGGAATCCCGCACCGTGCCTTTTTGTCTCCACGTGTGCTTTCACAGAGATTTAATGCAATACGCCTTTTCTGTTCTTCATCCCAGATTTGGTATTGAAATTTTGAAAAGGTGAATACTGTGCCACCTGCAGATTTTCACAAAGGTGCATTGAAATGATTTGATGTTCCTGCTGTGGGATCCACAGCAGTGCACATGGAATCATAACAAACTCCTGCATAAGTTTCACAAAAGCATTGAGAAACTCAGTGCTGTAGGGAGAAAACATGCAGAGGAAACAAGCACGCAATGCACAGCTGGAAACAAACATGCCCCAATAGGGGTGCACTCGTATATGCCCATGTCTTCAGAAAACACACATTGGGCCTCATTACACGGAAGGCGGTAATGGTTAACGGCCACCGTTAATGGTAACGGTGACCGTTAACCATTACCGCCTTACTACGAGGTCCCTTAGCGGGTTGGTGCTTTAACGCCTGCTTTTTGCAGGCGTTAAAAACCAACCCGCTAAGGGACCTCGGAGCTAATTACAGCACCGCAAAATTGCGGTGCCGTAATTAGCGCCTTCCCCATTCCCATAGAGCCCTATGGGGCAGAAATGGGAATGGGGAAGGGCAATGGCAGAAGGGGGATTTACCGCCCCTCCAACCTTGGAATGGGGCGGTAAATCCCCTTTCCGCCAAGGCGGTGCCGGTATTTTACTAATAGCGCCATGGCTCACCGCCTTCCGTGTAATGAGGCCCATTGTATTATACAAAGTCTACCACATCAGATTTACCAGTCCTGACCTGCCAGCTGACGGTTTGGCCTACTAGCTGTCTGAGCTGTCCCAGTGTTACTTACAGAATCCAATGTCCAGCGGACAGTTCAACGCCCAAGCCTGGGCTCAATTTCCACGTAATGGGCAACGCAAGGGGCCCCCGACACCTTCCTCGCTGGTTTGGCCTAGTGGACGTGAGTGGACCCCTCAACCAACAACCCGGGTAGTAAAATCATAGTTCATCAAGTTCAACATCTTGGTCATGGTCAAAACACTTCCATTATCCACTGTGTCCCCGTCAACAGCGTCAACAAAATGCAACACCCAAATAAATACGAAGTAACATCACACACTGTGATTTACATACCACAATTGCACATGATCAATAACCCAGTTCATAGCTAAGAAGAACACTGCAAGCATAAGGGTTTGGGAGGCTGGGCTATCTTATTCTGAGGCGGAGGTAGCGGCGGGAAGGAAAGAGGATGACGAAGGGGCTCTTCCCCTTATATATACCCCAGCCCCCCACCGGATGCAGGTGGGGAAGGCTCTCACCTTTCACCGCCACACCCGTCCCCACTGTCCACCCCCACCGCCCCCACCCAGAAGCCACAGTGACATTGGAGGCCCTTGCCACGGCCCACGAGTCACAGCCCACCCCTAAGGGTGCTGCTCTTGTCGGGCCATGGCAGCACCTTCAGATCATCAGTGCGGTCACGGAGCCACCTGCCGTTCTTTATCAAGGGTGTTGCCCCAAAACCGAGCGGGACAAGTGCAGAATAATGCCAATCTGCAAGATTTGCAAAGGATATCATAGAGCTGAAGGCTCTCAAACAAGGTGAAATGGGACTGTGGTTACTGAACATCTTTGAGTTAGATTGGTCTATGGCTGACAAAGCAAAATTATAGTGATACACTGGAGCTCATTTTCGATGAGCTTGTCATTTGGCGGTGGGAAGCCGTTACAAATAGACATACATGTAGGTGGAACCCCGCTGCCAAATGTTGATCATTTGCATGGCAGAGTGCAAATGTGCAGGGCAAAAGGTGTCGTACCTGACCTGCACATTTGCACTTCGCCATGCAAATGAGTGAACGCGACCTGCCATGCGAGCATGGTAGGCCATGTTCACAATGGATCCATTTGAAGTCCGGCGGCTTTATGAGCTCCATAGGCATCCCCAGCATTTGCACCAGCATGAAGATGCATGCTGGCGCAAATGCTGGGGCATTCCTATGGCAGCAAGGAACGGAGATGGCGGAAGCGCAAATTGCATTCCACCCCTGTTCTCCCACCATACAAATGAATGACAATGGGCATGATGTAACTAGTATACATAAAAGCATTACGCAAGGCTGTTGAGCATAATTGTTACGTTGAGCCCCAACGAGCATGAGCCCCACTGGGTTCCAGTCACAAAGAATTCTATTTGTGGGTGAACATTGTGGGAGTTGGCAAGTACACCTGTGGCCACCAGCTATTTGCGTAACCCTGGTGATGCGCAATCACCCATGATACACACACTATGCATCTTCTGCACTTTTCACTTGAAGTGATTTGATTCTCAAACAAATAGTACTAGGAAGTTAAACAGAATGGTTAGAAGAAAAGTTAAAGTGTTGGCATTTTCTTCTGGAAGTGGTTGTGTTTCTGGGGTTTGTACAGCAGAGCGTGTCCGTCTGCATGGTCCCCAGGTGCTCTGGCGAATCTGAAAGAGTGGGAGCGTGGAGCAGGTTAATGGGGGAAGGGAAATGTAAGATAGCTTGACTAGTGTTCATGTGTGCGTCTCTCAAACGTTGAGGGAAATGAACTACTTTCAGGGCAAGTTGTAAAAAAAAATACATTTGATGTACATTGTGCACATTTAATGTTTATACGCTTTACTGTAAAGCTTTTTTCCACAATCGGAGATTGCATTCACTTTTCTTCTGCTGCTGTTTTTCGTCTTTTTAGATACAGCTTCACAGAAGTATATTTGAGAGTTTGTATTAACTCAGTAAACGGTTACCTTACTACAGTTTGGTCTGAGTGCAAGCATTCAATTCATGGTAAAAGCTCTTGGCATGGGGAGGCCATTGGGACCTACCAACATGGCATTAGACGGAGCCAGGAACACAAAAGAGGTGATGGTTGGAAGGTTTGAAATGAATCTTAACCTCTGGTATTGCTCTGGGCAACCCACCAGACCATCGTTCTTTGCCTGCCCAGCCAGTTCACTCTGGAGCATTGGGACCAGCACAAACGGTGCTGTGGCCTTCCCTTTACGAATCATTTCACACTGCACCACCTGGCGAAGAAGTCTGTGCGACTTCGAAAGCTAATGCGTTATGCTTTGTGATGGAAGGACATGACACATGTTATGAATGACATGGGTTCTATAGTTACATTAAATGTACTTTTCATAAGAAAACTGTGACAATTCTTCACATATGATGTTAGTACCTGGGCAATTCAGCCAATAGTTTCCAAATGATGTGACTAGGTATTCATATGATGGCCATACCCGGCAAAAAGTGTACACTCCCATGTGAGGGAAATAGCTGGTAAATGGCGTGTTCGAGCACATGATGTGGATACCTGGCACATGTGAGTATGGATCATAAAATATGGCCATTGGTGAGATATTATATCATCTGATTTGATAGTAATACCTGGTAAATAATGTGTGTAGTTGGACATATGATGGTAGCTGGTGACATATGGTGTGATCATCTGTGCATGTGATCGCGTATCTAATAATGATAGTACTTCTTATATGATGACAGTACCTTTTCATATCATGACTTCACCTGCCAGGTAAGGGAGTACCTCTTTTCAATTTCCTGTCCATCTACCATGTCTGAAAGCACACATAAGCAGCCACGAAGAGCATGTTAGTCTACCTGGAATACCTAAGCATCACACCCACTGTGCCTATTACCGCCAATGCAAAATAGATATTACAGGCTTCCACCACGTTTTGCTTCTTTTTTGCCAAGAGCACACCACATGTTGGCCATTTTGAGTCTTACGTGTGAACTCAGCCCAGCTGCATGCTAAAACCCAGAAGTGAAATGTCATGTCTTTGTTTGCTTAACATATGCGTCCCAAACATGTGTCTTAATTTTCCCCAGGGTATCCTATATAATGAAAGGCCAGATGTACGTTTGCCTGATGCAGTCATGTGCAGTAGAGACTGCCTGCTTCGCCTTTTGTCAACGCTAGAGGGAGCTGTTGCCTTAGGAAATATATAGTCGTCCTACTATGTTCATGAAAACCTAAAACATATTTTTCTATGAACATGAATTACAATCAATTAGAATCATATATACCACATAATATCTGAACACTCTGAAAATGTCTTTCCTCACGCACTTTGGCCCGTCTACGCTGGCTTTGACACTAGTATTGTATACAAGGATATATACATGTCCCAAATGCCACTGAGACTCTTTATATTCCCTGCAAACTGAGCACCTGAGTTTGCAGCAGCCAAAGACGACTGCGCCTGCCTTTCCCATAATGACCCCTTGTCCTAATTCAGTAGATTGTTTTTAGCAGCTGGCACAGAAGGGACTCCATGGAGCATCTTTATCAGACGGGTTCCATATCTGCTGTAATGGTCCACTGCTGTGGTTAACCCACATGCGGCATGAGCCCTTCTGCCATCAGTCCTCTGCCTTCGAGTCCGTTCATAGTGGTGATGCACAGGAAGATTGTTTAAAGGAGTCTTTATCCAATGCCACATTGCCTCCCGCAACCCTCGTACTGACCAACATCCTGCCACTGACCCAACCTACCCCCCTTCCCTGGCCCAATCTTCTAAACCTGCCTGGCTATCTAGGCCTGCCCTCCATCCTGCGCTCGAAGGGGATCTTGAATAAAGGAGCAGGACAGTGTAAGTCCTATTCAATTTCCCTCTTATCAATTGGATTCGTTTAGTGTTATAAGTGTAGGCAGTCTGAGCCTACACATTTTCAACATTTGTTGTGAATGAAGCATACTACCACCTAACTACCCTTTGTTCTTTGTGCACAGTTTCACGTATGTTGGCCTCACATTGTATTTTGAATCCTCAGCCAACCCACATTAGCCACAGATGTAGCCTCACACAGCACACCACAACCCCATACATAGCTTCTGCCTGTAGTCTGCAGCTAGAATTACAGTAGCATTTGGACCGTCTCTTAATCTAACAAAAAAAAAAAACAGGTGAAGCAGTTGAAACATGCACTGCCAATTTGTCATCCAGTGCTATGAAGGCCCACCTTTGGCAGTTTAGCGCTTTACAAGTACAACATTACATATCATACCATGAAAAGAATACCCAGCTAAGGGTGTGAGTAACTGGGCCTGTGATTTCAATACCTGGCAATAGAGGAACCATTTTTTTGTTTTGACTAACTGGCCTTTTAAGTGCTGACTGTAAGTCGAATCTATTGGCATGGGAAGTGAAGTGAATATAGGAGAGAGATGGGATGTGAGGAGGCACCCACAGCCTGTGGGTGTTCCACTTTTAACCCACTCATTGACCACCCATGGTCATGTTAGTACCTAAATCCATCACCCCCCACTACCTACAATGCCTGCCCAAAACAGAGAGCCACGGGATCTCTTTGAGCTAGCTCTGTACTTTTAAGGGATGACAATATTAAACAAAACATTGTCAAGATAAGTCTTCTCCTCAGTGTAGTAGTGCACCAGGAAAACATAGCTAAAGAAAATATTTCTTGTGAAAATACAATGTGCCAACAAAGGTTCGCCAGTGCTCCATATGTCCAGGGGCTGGATGTCCCCAGATAAAATACAAACAATACTTATGAACTCACAATACCAAGCTTTAAGGGTTTCCTGCACTCTATTGCCCACTGATCTTGGGTTCTCTTCTATCGAATTTCACTGTCTTGGGTTTACGGGTTCCATACCCTGTTTCCAATGGTTCTCAGGATCTTCTCTGCTTGACTCTTAGGGCTGTACTTGGAGCCTGTGGGGGGATTCCATGTGTGGGGTTATGAGAGGGAGGCCTTCTAGGATTGATTTGAGCCAGAGGATGACGTCAGGCTGCCCTATCACTGGACTGGGACAGTGTACTCACTAGATTCCCCACTTCCTTCCTCTCTGCCAGGTCTCTGCTCCTCCAGCCACCTATTCCTATCCCTCACTCCTGCCTGGTGTCTAGTCTCAGGTTTCGCTCCACAAAGCTTTATCCTCTGTTAGCTACCTTGCTGGGGTTACCCCCTTTGTCATCAGGTCTACAACCTTCTCTTTACCAGAATTCCCCTCTACAACTCTCTGTTCTACCTCCTCCCCTAGTCCCTTACTGGTTTTTATTTGCAACTCTTCACTTCTTTCTACTTCGTAATGGAGATTGCCCAAGTTTTCCCCATCACTTCTTCTGAGAAATCCTCTTTTCCGCTTCCTGAAGTTTGTCCACTTCTCCGCCTCGTTTAACACTTCCTCTACCCATTCTGCTTCACTTTCTTCTGTTTCCCACTCTTTCTTCACCCTTTTCTCATCACTATATTCTCACACAACCTCTCTACTTTCTCCCCCACCTTCTTCACCCCTCTGGGCAACTACATCACCCCTTTGGCACCTCCACTAGAACAGTGCAGGCTTTCCAATGCTGCGTTGTCGCTCTCTCGTCCTTCACCCTTTGGGCATCTACCCTGGAAGAATTAACATTCTCCAGTTCCATATTATCCCTCTCTTGTAAACCCCATTGGGTGCCTTCTGCTCTCCACTCCTCTGGGACATCCTCATGCTGGCCCCCTGGGTCAGTGTCTCCCCACCCTCCTTGACATTTTCCTCTGCAGCCTTCGGGGTCTTGCTCCCTCAAGCCCAATGGTCTCTTTATCCCTTGCTTCCAAGGCCTGCCTTTACCAAACCTCCTGGGCCCTCCCTGCAGCCAACTGTCTCCTCTTTACACCAGCGTTCTGGTTCTCTGCTCCAGCTTTCTTCCTTCTGCTCTCCCCAAGCTCCAGGGGCTCTGCTCCAGTCTCGTGCCTTCAGCTCCTTCCACAGCGTCTTCTCTTCCTCTCTCCTGCCAGCACTGAATGGACTCTTCCTACAGCCATCGCCTACTAACTGACCTCTTGAGATTTTATAGGGCTTTTGCCCACCTTCCAACTTCTTTCTGGTAGAATGGAGATCGGGTGTGGTGGTTTTGTATGGGGACCATTGTAAGGTAATTGTGGTTCTCTCAGCTTGGACGGATCTGGACTGCTGCATTGAGAACCACAGCCACCATATTGTAGTTCCCAACTCCCTGTTCTTTAAGCTTCTGGCTGACTGTCTTGGGGATATCTCGGTCTAGCTCAGGTCCCCCTCTTGATTTAAATGGATTGCAGAACAACTTCCACACGCACAAGGAGAGCTGAGCATACAAGCGCTACCGGACCCACGGGAATGCCATTACTTGACCTTCTTAAAGGGATGGAGTAGCAAACGTTATTCAATGACAAAGTGCCCTTTTTGTACCCGACCATCCACCAGCTCGGTCAAACAAGGCACTTGGTCACATAAGCAGACTTTTTAAAGGTAATGGCTTAATTGCAACTATAAACGGCTACTAAAAAATGTCTCAACCAAGTGTCCCTTTAGTCAACTGATTTATAAGCAATGTGTATCCTTGCATTGACTTCCTGTTAAAACCAAGCATTGGCAAGGCCAGCAGTTTTGACTCTTCTACAGGCATTCGCTAGCCATTTGCCAGGCACTGCTATAATATGCTCAGGCACTAACACTATTTTCTTCAGCTGTTGACCTCTTATGGCCGGGGGTACCATTATGGTAGTGCTTGGAAAATGATTATGTCGTACCTACAAAAAAAGATAAAATAGTTGCCATCGTCAATGCTTGTAACAAATGCAGTTGTCCTTTTTAATATACTCCTTTACTGTGTTTTCATGGTGGTGCCCCCCTCTCCTCCATAGAACCTGAATGAACTTGCAAGTTCCACCCACACCATATCTATACCTAACCCTACTCCACCCTTGTGGCTTTTCTTTTTTTTAGTTCTCCTTTCTCATTTTCGACTTTGTAAGCCACTCGCATTTTTCGGTTTAATGGGAGCTATGCCCCTTTTTTTAAAATGTGTTCCTTAATTTATTTCCACCTTTGCTTTTTGGATCTATTGCCTGTTCCACCATACTTGCTTCTTTTGACATGTAATGTCATGTTTTGTTATTTTGCTTCTCACTGTAGCATGTTGCTCTGTGCATGCCCTCCAAGAATTTTTGCAAGTAGGGGAACCGAGGGATAGAACATACCCAATAGCAGACTGGAGAGGGACCACCCTCTCATCCCCTGGGAACTGGGCCCCACCAATCAGAGAAGAGTCAAATGGTTGATCCTCCTATGCTCAAGCCGGGAAAAAAGCCTTTGGATGGCAAGCCTTATCAATATAAGGCTTGAACGTCAGTTTCCCAGTCCTCGCTGCAAAGAAATGGAATGCCCTCCCTCTACCCCTAAGTGAGGAACCCTCCTACCTCCTTTTCCGGAAAAAGGTCAAAGTATGGCTCTGTGAGCAAGACCTTATCTCGGCCATATAAATATGTCATGTTCCTGTACATATGTATGTAAACAATGTATACCCTATTACTCAGCTTTATATTTGTAACTCTTTTTTTATTATACTACTGTACTCTGTTGTTTTCTGCTTTCTATTGTCATTTGTAAGCACATTGCCCAGATGCCTCCGGGCTCGGTGCGCGGTACAAATAAATAAACAAAACTAAACTAACCATGGCACCATTCACAGGGCCAACACGTGGTGAAGCAATTGGAAACAACCCCAGAAGGATATGTATCACTCCACAAAACACCCACAACTACAAATAGAGGTACGTGACATTCAGTTCATCAAAAGGATGGTAAGCACCCCTGTTGGACCCACGATCAATCTGCTGCCCAACAGCCCTGGTCGGGAGGGAGGGAGGTGGGTAGAAAACACTCAATTATTCAGATGAAGCCCAGTCTAAGCCCAGTCTAAGAAGAACCGAGCCTCACATCCCACCCCCGTAGAAACAGCCCCTTGCATTGTCGGCAGCCTCCTGCGCCAAGAAGCCTGGGAAATGCGGAATGTTGCCCTGTATCAATGCCGCTTAACAAAACGTAACACAAGTCCTAAATAAATCTGCACGTTTTCCTATATAGTAAATGTGCAAAGACACAAACCGCTGCAGTCCGTAGCACTATCATTACCGTCAGGGGAGTTGCTAGGTCTGGAAAAGACCCGGGGCTAAACAGATGTCAGATCTGTTGGGACTGGGGGCTAGCTAGTCTTTTGGCTGTAGCTCCTGAGATTCTATCCGGGGCTACAACCAAAAGATCAGGGGCTATAGCCCCCTTAGCCCCCCCAGCAACGCCCCTGATTACCGTACACACACAACTGCACAAAGAGAACATTGCTATCCCTCCCGAGAGCTGTGCAGTTAGACACGTTCAAAAGCAGCTTCTTGTGTACAGTGCAGGGATCTGTACAGCTCTACCTTTGTACCTACGCGTACAGGGTCCTCCATGCTGCCGCCTTCCATACAAGGAGGTAAGTGCAGTACAGGGAGGGTGGCGCCAGGGAGGGAGTCGCAGGGCAGGGCACGCTTATAAATGTACACAGATTGACCAACACGAGACTGTTGGTACACAGGTTCCTCACTCCAGTCGGACCAGTCACTCCCCTCTTCTCCGGTTATGCTGCTCCCTGCATTCTTCATTCTTACACAGTCACTCCAGAGAAAGGTGCATAAACCGCTTGCGCCTTGGCAATCCCAGGGGGATTGCGGAAATGTAAACACACGCAATCCAATTGGACTCCAAACTACATTGGACTGCTTGAGCACATCTCAAGTCCATCACCCAGCCAACCGCACACGCGAGTACCTCTAAATGGTATTGCCAGATCTGCCAGCTTAGTAGACACCTTTAAAGACATTGGCACCTCTGCCCCCACACCACTAGTGTGCTGCACTTCCTCTCGCTGGAACTGGAGAAATGGAGTCCATGAACAGCCCATGCCCCTCGCTGCCTTTTCTACTGTGTGCGTCCTACTTCTGCGTTCTCTAGCTCCTTTTCAATGCACCCCCTCATCTTCCCACCACAGACCTAGATCTGCAAATCCAGGCAATACAGAATATCCGCGCTGACAAGCCTCAGGCCCGGGAGACCACTATGGTGCTAATGTTTGCAGTGTAAATGTCTAACACATTGCAAAATCCCAATCTTGTGCCGCCAACCTTCCCAACTGTCTCTTACAATTCTTTTACCTACTGCATGCCCTTTCCCTGCTCTTTCTTGGCTTTCTCTCTCCCTCTGAATTTCAGGCCCAGTTCCCTGCCCACCCAGCTGCATACCAGCACTGCCTCCTGGCAACCCCTGCACTTGGGTACAGTCCCCTTGACTGCACTTATCAGACACCCGCTGTCTTCGCTTAATTCTTGCACTTGCTACGTGCTGGCCGCACTATCTGTTTTTGATCTCTTGTTCAGCACTTTCCACACGTCCCCTCCCCCTTGCACTTTCCCCTTACTTCTCCCCATGCACTTGTGCGTTCTCAATGTCACTGGGCCTAGTAAGATCATTGTGTTGTCCTCCCTTGGACCCCTCCCTTGCCTCGTCGCGCTCCGAAACACTTGTGTTTGGGCGCGATATAAATAAAATATCATATCATATCATAACTTGCCTTCCATTGCCCCCTACCTCCTCACTGCTTTCAGGCTACAGGTAACCTCTCTATTAACCTAGCGCACAGTTGCCCTTTGAATGTGGCAGGCGGCGTGGCCCACACGCACATATCCTGGCACATCAATCATTCACAAAGCACCTCAATTCATTATTCATTCCAGCCCAACACCAAACACTTTGCTAATTGTCCTGAAGTGGAGGCAGAAAAGAGGAGGCCGCATGGAGTCTGTCAGCGGCAGCTTGCACGCACTGATTCCAAAAAAGAGACAGATTTTCCCTCGAACTCTGCTGCTGAGATAATTAGTGTGCGCCTTTCTTTCCTCCTCTTGGAGGGAAGACGCTGCGCCATTGCATGCCTTGTGCCCGAGGCCTCGGCCCAGCTGGACTCCCTTTCCGTTTGGCAATGGCGTTGGCATGCGCCAGGGATGGACTGGCCTGTAGGGAACTCTGGAGATTTCGCAATATACCTCTGCACCCTGGCCCCCTTGTGTGGCAACCTGCGTTATTTCCAACTATTCTCATAGGAAAAGGGTTGGGCTTGCTGGAAATGTGCAATATGGGGCCGCTGCATTTGAACATTGTTTTCAGGGCCTGTTTTGGTTCTCAGTCCACCCACGTATGGGCAAAGCTGACTCAGTTTGTAAAATATCAACCTTTGTGATAAAAAAATCTTTTGAGTCACACGCCCAAAAATAGAGATTTGGCCAGTGTGATTGATAGACTTAGGAAGGTTATGTCCGTTAGTCACAGAGAAGATAATGATGTGTTATTTATATAGCGCCTCTATCCAAAGAGCTTTACAAAGCACATATTTACATACAATATCACCCAACCGAAATTGGTACTCATTTATCGACCTCGGAAGGATGAAAGGCTGAGTTGGCCTTGCCGGGATTCGAACCTGCAGCAGCAAGCGCTCAACCTGCTGAGCTATCTTCCATGCTTAGAAGAGAGGGGTGACTGGAGTAAAAGTGTCTGGAGGAGAGTGATTTCGAAAGAGATATTGGCCTAGTGGGAGAGCTCAACGTGTTTGACAGCATTCTAGTTTTTTCTGTGGCTGCCATTACTCACAGCGGGGATTAGCACACCTTAACCCGCCATGCAGTGAAGAATATTCAATCCCAGACAGCCGAAAACAAGTTCTTCAGGTACGTACTGTGAGCAGAAGAATCACTCGATCCCATCAAGGTTGCAGACATCCTGTGATTCTCCACTCCAGCATCTGTCACTGAAATTTCCTGGGCCAAATCAACTGCAGTGCCAGAATCATACCAGACCAAACCATTATCACCCAACCACTACACAAGATCACCAAAGCATACACCAGATTGCTCTGGGAGAGTCTACATCAAGAAGTCTATAAAGCTGTTAAAAAGGAATTAGTAGAAAACACCTCAATGTCATATTTCAATTACACATTAGACATGGGAATTATCGTTAATGCTAGGCCAGCCGATCTGGATATGGGCCTCGCTCGGGAAACAAGCCAAGGTGATTGCTCCATAAACACATAGGCCAACCCTGGCCTCAATCCAGCATTTCAACATTGCTCACACATTGAAAGAAAAGCATTGGTAAATGTATGGGCCTGCCAACACTTCCATCTATACATTGCTGCCCCTGCTTCAAGGAGTTCACAGACCACACAAGGATCCTCTTTCGAATGGATTGTGTCCTCCCACGTATTCCTCATCTTTGATGCATCTAAGTCTGCTTTTCATAGAGTCCAATGTCGTGCTTCGTTGTGTCATGGCCCTCTGTGGCCTCCGTACTCTCCTCGGATGTGACTTTGACGCTGGTTTATGAAGCACGCGCAGTGACAGTTAGCTCAGTTCAATTTTTTCCACATGCTAGCCTGCTTTGGAGCAACATCGCCTTAGCTAAATGTCAAAACACATATTATTTCAGAAGTCGATTCATCAACTATTCGACGTGTCCTCGACATCGAAGACTGGTTGTAAGTGGTGTGCCGACTGTGGGGCAACAATGTCCATCATGGACATGCACCGTGTATGTCTTTGGTGCCTGGGGATTGGCCAAAGTAATGATTTTGGCTCTTACCAGTTCATGATGGTCAAGGCCTTGCGGGAAAGGAAGGGGAAGCTCAAAGTATGTAAGCCCTCCCCCAAACCCACCTCCATTACCCCTTCTAAAAGAAAATCTTCCTCTGACTCGGGGGGCGTATCCCATGAGAAAAAGCGCTGTAGACACCAGAAGTGTTCGAGATCGAAGACATGCCGCTTGTCGTTATCCTCTCACAAAAAAAGTAGGAAGCAGCATCATAGGTTATCGACTACCACGGAATGGGAAGATTTACGCTTGCAAATGCTCAACATTTTTAAGAGTGTGATTCCTCTGAGTGCCCCACACAAGGAGTCAAAGAAAGCTAGCCACCCCTCTACGTCTCAAAAGAGCAGCAGTGAGTCAGATGCGTCTCCTTCCCGCATGTCTAAGAGCCCGGAAAAGAGGTTCCTCAACAGAAATCGAATGATCCTTCATCGACACACAGGGTGAAGTCACTATCTTCCACCTCGAAGACTAAAGGTTCAGGAGCTTCAACTCCGGTCTCGAGGCTTTCCTCAAAGCTATCAAACCCATCGAGAGAGTCACCGAACTGTTGAGGCATGTAATAAAGTTAAAGCCAGTGAGGTATTCACCGACCGCTTCTTTGAAGTCGTTGAAGCCCTTGGCGCCATCGAAGCCATTGGTGCATTCAGTGCCTCTGAAGCCTGCAAAGACCTCAACTGATTCAACAAATTCATACAAACCTCTGCCTAGACCAGATTTATTTCGATCCAGGGGGTCTATCTTTGAGGAAGAGGAAGAGGAGGACCAAGCTCCATTTGGGTATGCATTTGTGACACCCAATTTTCACCCAATGTTCCAGAAGAGCTTATTTTTCAAGAATCAAAAATGCAGAATGTTGTTGAAACACTTAAGGAGACTAGCAGCTGGGAGACGTCTCCTGAAACCGATTTTGGAAACCCAGAGGTGGCTGGATATTCAGATCCATCTTACAGGTCTGTGATCAATAAGGTCTCAGAATATCTTTGATGGTTTAAACCTGATGCAATAATTGAGAAAGATGACCTGACTGATATACTAGACAGTGGTCCAGTAAAAGAAGCACAACGTTTTGAGAGTGAGGGTGATGGAGAATTGGCTGAAGCCAGATTCTATAACACCAGTTAATAAACTATTGACAAAGAAATATAGAACAGCTTCTATAGATACTCCGTTCCTCAACAGGCATCCAGTGCCAGAAAACCTAGTGGTGCAGGCTTTGACAGCATCTTCTAGAGTATCAGCTTGTCCTTCCACTCATGCTGACAAGGACGATAGGAAGGTGGATGCTATTGAAAGAGAATGTTAAGTGCAGGCAGTATGGCACTGAAATCTGCCAATGCCACCAGTGCTTTGGTGAAATATACACAAACTCTTTAAGGGAGTGGCTGCCCTAGCAGCGGATCATATTCCAGAAGGCAAGGAGAGGGATGGATTCTTAAATCTAATTTAGGATGGAAAGGATGCCATGAGGCAATCATTACAGTCAAATGAAATCAGTGGTAGGAGGCAGACTGTCACAACATCTCTGGAGTTGGGCAGGCATAACTCCGGATGTGGGGGTGCTACAAACAGTAGCCTACATTTACTGTCTCCCATTCCTAAAGAAACTGCTGGATTGCCCCTCCCCATCCAAGAGTCTGATCTTCATTGGATCCAGATCAGCTCCTCCAGCAGGAGATTCTCATCCTGTTGGAGAAAGGTGCAATACAACTGGTGCCTGCAGCAGAGGGAAACCAGGGTTGGCACTCTCCCTATTTTCTAATTTCCAAGAAGAATGGAGGAGTGCGTCCCATCTTGGACTTGAGATGTTTGAAGTTCACGATGGTAACTATTTCGCAGATCCTTCAGGCCTTTCGACTCTAGAATTGGTTGGTGTCATCTGACCTTCAGGATGCTTACTTTCATGTGCCCATCCATAAGAAACACAGAAAGTACCTGAGGTGCGCAGTTGGGGGTTCTCATTATCAGTTTTGGGTTCTGCCATTCGGGCTCCTCTCTGCCCTGAGGGTCTTCGCCAAGCCCATTGCAGTGGTGACAGCAAGTCCAAGGAGAGAAGTGATTCACATCTACCCCTATTGGATGACTGGTTGATCAGGGCTTGTTCTCCGGAACAATCTCAGTCACCTCAGTCTAACTTGCAACTTTCTGCACGAGCTGGGCTTTTCCTTGAACTTCAAGAAGTCCCACTTGACACCCTCACAGAAGCTTCAATTTATTGGAGCAGTCCTGGATTCAGCTTTGGGAAAAGCCATGCCACTCGTGCTAAGGACTCAACATCTCTTGCAGATGGTCAAACAATTTCAGAGTGCCCAACATCTTCCGGCCTACGACTTCCTAAGGTTACTCGGCCTGATGGCATCCTGCATTTTTCTGGTGCCAGAAGCCTACCTGAGAATGAGATCTCTGCAGTGGGCTCTCAGATCCCAGTTGTCTCAATTCTCTGGCAGAATGACAGACCTTCTACAGGTGCTTACACAGGTCACCCATGATCTCCTGTGGTGGGCCTACCGAGAGAATATAATGAGAGGAGTACCCTTTTGACAACCATGGCCGGAGATGACGGCTGTGACAGATGCCTCCCTCACAGGATGGGGAGCGCACATGAGAGATCTTTCATTCAGCAGACACTGGTCTGAGTCGGAGTCCAGACTTTATATCAACCTTTTAGAGCTGAGGGCAATCAGATTCACTCTGGTGGCTTTCCAGCCCTCAATACAGGGGAAAGGTGTCCTGATAATGATGGACAATACAGTGACCATGCACTACCTCAATACGAGAGGGGGCGTAGGGTCATTGCCTCTGTGCAGAGAGGCAATGCAGCTCTGTTTCTGGGCACTGCGAGAAAGAATCACTCTTTTGGCAGTTCATCTAGCCGGAGAAGAAAACACAGAGGATGACACTCTGACCAGGCAGAGCACGATCTCCCAAGAGTGGGAGTTAGCTCAGGACGTCATTCTGAAGATCTTCACCCTTTGGGGAACCCCTTATGTGAATCTTTTCATGATCAGTGCCAATTGGAAGTCCAAACAGTTCTGCTCCAGGTAATGTCCCCAGAGAGGAGCTCTAGAGGACGCGTTTGTGGTGGACTGGGAGTTTCCACTGCTGGTTATCCCTGTCATTTCTCATGTCATCAGGAGGTTGAGTAAGTTTGGACAAACCATGATCCTCATTGCTCCGGATTGGGCCAGAAGAACGTTGTATCCAGACCTCCTGGAAATGGCCATCTGCCCTCCAATTCCCCAAAGAGAGTACCTGCTCTGACTGAGATGTGAGCTATACGGATTGCAACCTTCCGGAAGATGTGATGGAGGTGTTGCTTTCGGCTAGAAGACCAGCAACTAAATTCCTATACCGCTGCTGTTGGAACAGGCTTCGCAGCAGGTGCAGGAAAATGAAAACTGATCCTTTCACATGAAAAGTTCCCCCTATTGTTTCTTTCTTGCTCCGTTTGACCCATTCAGGGTTACACGTGGCTACAGTCAAAGGCTACTTAGCAGCACTTTCAATTTTTAAGAGCTCTCCTGATAGGGATTGCACTTTAAGGTGCCGATTGTCAGACAGTTTCTAAAAGGACTAACAAATGTGTTTCTACCAACTACTTTTATCGTACCAACATGACACTTGAACTTAGTGTTAAAGTACCTCATGGGGGCTCCTTTCGAGCCTTTACACTTGTGTCCTGTGAGGATGCCTACACTTAAGACTGTCTGCTTGTTAGCTATCACATCTGCCTGCAGAGTAAGTGAACTGCAAGCCTTATCTTCTAAACCACTTTCTATGTCCGGACATGGTAGTGTTAAGGGTCCGTTCATCTTTTCTTCCAAAACTTGTGTCGGAATCTACTTAACGCAACAGATAGTCTTACCAACGTTTTACCCACTGTGTCATCCATCGAAAGAAGAAGTGTCTTCATAGGCTAGACCCTAGGAGGGTGCTAAATTACGACATTTTATGAATAGCTAATGTTATCAGGATGACCAACTCTTTGTAGGTAATGCAGGACAAAGACTTGGTAACAAAAACAACCATTTCACGATGAATAGGAATGTGCATTACCAAATGCTACACTAGCAGGAAAAGACTTGCCCAACGGTTCGAGGGTGCAATCCACTAGAGGAATGGCGGCTTCTTCAGCTCTGGAAAGGAGGGTGCCAGTGCAGGAAATCTGAAAGCGGCAACATGGTCACCCCTTCATACATTTAGCTCTTTTTACTGACTAGACTCTACAGCAGGAAAGGAGGCCAAATTTGGCAAAGCTGTTCTTCAGAACATAAACAAATAGAAATTCTTGTCACGCACCTCCCAAGACAAACCGCTATGGGAGATTATCAAAGATGAGGACTACGTGGGAGGACACAATCCATTCGAAGAACAAGTTACTTACCAGTGGTAACGCTCTTTCGACTCTGTTCCTCCCATTCCTCATCGCCCACCCATTCTTCCCCTCTTGCCTGCCAAGAGTTTGTATCTTACACCTTCCTTTTTAGCAACGTCAAGTACGTCTCCATCTATGGCAAGGCATGCAAATCAAGGGGGAAAAAACTAGAACTGAGGTAACAGTCACTGCGAGCGCTTCATATACCAGCGTCAACGTCATGGCCGAGGACAGAACAGAGGCTGTCGAGGGCCATGACATTCGACAACGCTCGACTCTATGAAAAATAAAATTCCAAAGCAAGCTGCAAGCAGACTTGGATGTGTCAAAGATGAGGAATATGTGGGAGGAACATCCAGTCAAAAAACCGTTACAACGGTTAACTTCTTCTCTTTAACAACTGTTCTTCAAAGCCACTGCGAAGATGCTAATGGTGGATGATGCAACCCCAGGACAGGATGTAGCATGAAATAACACTCAGGCTCAGAAAATCTGGTGGACTACTTCTCACCGACCCAAACCCAACGGCATTGGCTAAATGGCAAAATGATGGCATTGTCGTTTTGATGAATGGTAGAAAATGGGGTGTTTTTCAGACGTTCCTTTCCATTTTGGACACATTACCTTTTTTTGTATTCTTCCAACATTGGGTTGCCCTATATCACTTTTACCGTCCACTTCCTCAGTCTCCAAATGGTCCTTACCTGCAGTTTCTGTTTAAACAATTTTATTTAAGGAACATACCTCTGCCTGCGGTTACAATGTGAATACGGACAATATAGTAGCAGCATGAACATATGAACATAGCAACATATATCTGAGGTTGCGGTCATAAACAAACATGCCCAACTATATACAGCTACAGGTAGATCTGGATAGCAAGTCCTTGGCTGCATCCACCTGAACAGTTAAATCAGAGGTACTGTAAAGGAATAAGTCAATGGAGAGTTCAAAGTACAGTAAAGCGAAGTATGTCATCTGTCTAGGTCTCTGGAAGATCTGCAGATATGTTTGTGCATAGTCGATAAAGGGAAGCCATTCATCAACATATTTTGAGTAACAATTCAGGGTCACTGTTATCTTTCTGGCCGCTGAAGTGTCTAATATTTTACACCGCAAAAGCAAAGAAGTGATGGCTGGAAAGTTTAGAATGAATCTTAACCTCTGGCATGGCTCTGGGCAACCCTCCAGACCATCGTTCTTTGCCTGCCAAGCCATTACAGAAGGGGAAAGACCATATGCAAATCAGGATTGGTCCCACCCCAAAAGGGGCAGTCCAGCCCAAACTGCTATGTCACATCCCTTCTGCACCAGACCACAAGCATCCCCAAACATGTTTCGACCTTGTTGGGCCTCATCAGGAGTAGCTTGGGTCTCTAGGCCCAGCAGGCACGGGACCCACGTCTGGGCATACCCGTCCTACTCGAGGTAACAAAGCAAAAACAAAGAGGCGATGCCTGGAAGGTTTGCACAGAGCAATGCCAGTGGTTAAGATTCATTCAAAACCTTCCACCCATCACTTTTGTGGTTATCATATTTTACACCTCCACATTTTCAGAAGTAGTCTCTCCATTCCCCTCCAATTCCATGCAGTCATGATTCTGGCCACCTTTCCTGCACTTTTACTCTTTTTAACCTTTTTCTTTACCCCTCTTCCCCTAACCCTATCTATTTATGGTTATCAAAACGGTTAGACAAAAAGGTGTCGTCACCAGGTGTCCAAATGTACTTTTCCTGTACATCTCAGGCAGAGACCAATGGGAAGGAAAACACCCATAAAGTATCTAATGGCAGTACTGGAATGAAGAAGAAGCCAAGAACAGTGAAGATCAATGCAGGGAACCAAGGCATGCAGTCTATTTGTTCGAATCAACTGATTGGACAGCTATCTTTCAAAGCAAGAGAGGGAATGGAACAATGGCGTCTTCTTCCTCCTGGCACGGGCCAGTAGCTCGGCAAGCTATGTGAAGGAGGTCAGACCAGAGAAGCAGACAGAGTCGGGGAGAGGAGCGCGTCCGCAAGGACCCCACGAAGCAGGAAGCTTTCCGCAGTGGAGTAAGTACTCTCGCCGGGGACAGAGGTTGACAGAGTGCAGGAAACCCACCATCAGGCTGCTATAGAGGCTCGTGGGAAACCTGAGAAGGCTCTGGGTAGCTGGAGAAGCCACAGAAGATCCTGAGAGACCCGAGAACAACCGGAGGGCACCCACCAAGACCTTACAGATACTAGGGTGGTTAAGCCCGGGGTTGGGAAGACCCAGAAAACGCCAGAAACATTAAGTAAAGTAAAGACTAACATATGTGAACATTTACCAATGCACAGCAGCAAGGTGAATAGGGTCTGGGACCCATATTGGGAAAACATATCCCAAACAGTGATAAGAAGGAATACAAACTTTACATTTACAAATGGTGCTCAAAGAGAGGAAACCAAGGCTGTGGGGTGAAGAGAAATCAGATAAAGAGAACTGTGAAATTAAGCAAGTGAAGAGGGTCTGGAACCCACATTGGGTAGGTGCACCCCGAACAGTAATCAAGAGGAATACAAAGCTTACGTACACAAGTCACACTCAGAGACCTTGGCAGGAGAGTAAACAAAGGCTGTGGGTGGAAGTGAAGTCAGAGAGAAGATGGTGAGAACAAGATCATCGAGTACTCTACTTGACAGGAGAGTGGACCAAGAAGGGGGTACTGAGAAAAGAGTTTGGGCACCCTCAACGCAGCTGGGGAGAGAGAACCAGGCTATTCTTCTTCTTTGCAGTACCTGGAATCTGCTTCTGCTCCGAAAGGGTCAGGGACCCTCAGCACAGCTTGGGAAAGAGAACCAGGCTATTCTTCCTCATCGCAGTACCTGGGAGCCGGGTCAGCTCAAAAAAGGGTGAGGAACTCTCAGGAACTCTCAGTACAGCTTGGGAAAGAGTACCAGGCTATTCTTCCTTGTCGCAGTACCGAGACCCGGGTCTGCTCAAGATGGCTTGGGAGAGGTGTCAAGGACAGTCTTCCTTGTCGTAGGGCCTGGAAGTCGGTCATACCAAGTACAAATACAGACCTACCTAGACCAGTGAAAACACAGAAACCACTTTGGATAAAGCTGAAAAGACTCTGGGGTGGAAAGGGAATCAATCCTTGGGTCTTGTGGAACATTTTGTTTGCTTTCTTCACCTTTTGGAACTTTTGTTTTGACCTACGAAGCTGGGCTGCAGGCGGACAGCCAAGAGACATTACCCTTCTCATATTACATTTTGTGAGGGATAGGTCAGCATTTGGCCACAGGACGGTGAACTTTACTTTGGGACATCCTGACACAGACAATTTCATAAGATAGTTTTGTTGAGGCAGGGAATCCACTCTTAGAGGTAGGGTTAGTTAGGTTTTCCTCCAACTTCCCCGTTTTTGTTATTAATAAAAGTATTTGCCAATCAACATATCACTCTCATGTCCGAGTCTTACTCCTACACGCTCACAATCCCATTAGATCAAGCTTTACCCTAAGTGATCAGGCTCACAGAAGCAGCTTGGGAAAAGATGCAAACTAAGGCCTCTCACTGATTTGGCATGGAAACCTGTTTCCCCTGTACAGTAGTCTAGGATCTCAGTAGCTGTGGACACAAGTCCTTGGCCACTCAAGCATGTGAATCACTCCATATTTCCCTGCTACCATTACTGAATATACCCCAACAATGTTATTAGTCAAGTGTCGCCACCTTTCTCTACATTGGAAAGCAGGGTAGATGTGGGACTCCAAGGGTCAGATGCTACCTTGTGCACAATAAAGCTGCACCACTTAAGCAGTATACACCTAGACGGGGACTTTTCCATCTAACTGGCTTTGGTCCTAAGTTAGAGGCCCAAGCAAAGTGATGGTTTTCGTGGGCCCTTGGATGTTAAGAGCAGAGAAAGGCTCCCTCTGAGGTGTATATAACTATTAGCAGGTTTGTGAGCGGGGCTTCTAATACCGTCGTTTTTTTACTGGAATTTGGTTTCGAAATTGTTGCATGCACCAATTCCTTTAAATAAACTACAAACATAGATGGCCACCATGGACAGCGAAACAGAGTCTCTTTTCTCTGTCAATGAAAGCTGTGCGGGATGGCTACAAGGGACAGGAATTGGAGGACAACAGGGGTGTGGTGAGGAGGTGAGTGAGCGATATTATGGGGTGGAATGAACAAAACAAAATGGCAGTTTGAGGGTCAGATGCCAATGGCGTGCATAGAACACAAAGTGTATCCTTTTCTAAAGCCTGCGTACCTGGCTAACGGATTGACTGGCAACTCCCGTGGGTGCTAATAAACAATCTACGTTCAGTCAGATGTGGTGTGCAACATGAACTGTCCGTTCTGGATATATTACACTTTCCTTATTCTCCCTTCATATTGGGCCGGTCTCTGGTACATGGTTCTCATTGATCTGTAGCACTCCCAAAATGAGTTTTCACATTATTTATGGCAAGTCTTGCAAACTGTTCAAGCAAACCTGCTCTTCCTGCTCTACCCGTTTTGGAATATGTGGATGGATTCCCAAAGTACGATCTATGCTCCGTGGAGTAAGGTGATAGCTACTGCTTCACCAACATGAAAAATGTCCCAGGGATGCATCTAGTTCTTTTGAAATGCTGCAGCGCATACATAGTTCTCGCCATCACTCACCGATGCCTAAGCAACACAGCCTGGCCATACCTTTCACAAAGACTCACAAAATCCACTTCCACAAGACCGATGCACTCTGCCAACAGCCGCTGCCTTATCGTTCCTGGATTCAAGCGTGATAGGGCAGGAGGTTCCAGCTTTCCTGCTACCACCCCCTTGCTTTACCGCTCTCCCTGCACTCAGAACCATCCTACTGGTCTTTCAGAGAACACTTAAAAACATGTCTTTTCAGCTAATCGAACAAACCCTCTGTATTCATCTTTTCCCTCGCCACTTACCTTGTTCTAAGCAGCGCCTAGATTTATTTATTTATTTGGATTTATCAAGCGCTCAGCGGCCCGGAGGCATCGTGGCACCATTACAGAATATTCAACTTAGTACATGTTAACCACATTGGTTACAGCAGATATGTAGAACATTGTCGAGCAGGTGTTCCATGGTTACAGAGGAACAATGTTGGAGGCAGTGCAGGGTAATAATATAATTTAGTTAAACAACTTTGTTTTCAGGGATTTTCTGAACGAAGAGAGTGATTCTTCGCTCCTTAGGCAGGGTGGCAGCGAGTTCCATACTTTAGGGGCTAGAACTTCAAAGCTGGTACCGCCAGCTTTTGCTCTGTGGAAAGCTGGGACTGAAAGTTGGTGTGAATATTTGTTGCGTTTTGGTCTGTGGGTTGGTGCTAGGTGTATTCTTTCTACTAGGTAAGCGGGAGCTGTTTGGGCGAGGCATCTGTGTGTGATTGTGAGGGCTTTGAATGTTATACGTTCTTTGACTGGGAGCCAGTGGGCGTCTCTTCTTGTCTGAGTGATGTGCTCTCTCCTAGTAATGCTGAGTGCAGCTCTGAGGGCATTGTTTTGTGCTATCTGCCGTCGGTTAATGTTGTTTGCGGACGTGCCAAGGAGTAGGACGTTGCAATAGTCCAGTTTTGCACCTATTGTGGCTCTGGCAATGTTGAGGTGGTTCTTTCGTGATAGGTAGGGTTTCACAGCATTTATGATTTTTGAGGTGAATGCAGCTGCTGATGAGATTGAGCTGACTTGCCTATCCATAGATAATGTGGAATCTAAGTAGATGCCTAAGGTTTTCACCGAGGCCGAGGTTGTAATGATTGTGTCTTCAATGATGAAGGAGCTGTATGTGTTGTCAAGTCTTTTTAAGGCTTCTTTGGGGCCTACCAGTAGTATTTCCGTTTTTCCCCATTTAGACATAGGCCATTAGCCGCCATCCAAGCCTGGATGCGGGCGTATGTGTCTTGGAGAGTTGTGAGGTCTAGTTCGTAGTTGCCTGTTAGGAGAATGAGAATTTGTGTGTCATCGGCATAGTTGGTGAACGCTATGCCAAATTCTTCTAGGTTGCTGAATAGAGGGAGAGTGAATAGGTTGTAGAGTGTGGGGGAAGTGCATGAGCCTTGTGGGACTCCGCAATCAATGGGTGAGGGTAGGGCAAATGCTTGGTCCGAGAAAACTCTCATGGCTCGCCATCAAGGAAGGAGGTGATCCAAGTGGTGGCTTCTATAGAGAAGTGGGCTGTGTCAGTAAGATGTTTGCAGAGGATCTTGTGGTCAACCAATTCAAAGGCTGCTGAGAGGTCTAAGAGTAGGAGGAGTGAGGTTTTGCCTTTGTCGATTGCTTCAACAGTACAGGTGCCTTAGGGTTAAGCATGCTTTACAGATGCAAAATAAATAAGAGTCCTCTTTTTGCCTAAACCACACTCTGTACTCTGCTTGTAGCATCCTAGTTGGTCCGGTCAGTCATCTAAGTCCAAGTTTTGTCTTTACTGTGTGCCTGTTACTTAGATTATCCTTTTTTGAGTGAAATTCTCTCCTTTATGAGTCTGTCAGCATTTTTGCTGGACATCCATCCATTCCATCAATCCATTCTATCCATCTATTCTATCCGTTCCAACTATCCATTCCATCCGTCCATACCATCCATCCATCCATCCATTCCATCCATTCCATCAGTCCATTCCACCCATTCCACATATCCGTTCCATCAATTCCATCCATCCCTTTCATCTCTTCCATCCATCTATCCGTTCCATCCATTCCATTCCATCCCATCTATCCAGTCCATCCCATCCATCTATCCATCCCATCCATTCCATCTGTCTATTCCATCCATTTCATTCATCCATTCCATTTATTCCATCCATTCCATTACTTTCACCCATTCCATCACTTCCATCCATTCCATCACTTCCACATACATCCATTCCATCCGTTCCATCCAATTCCATCCATTCTATCCATCTATTCCATCCACTCCATCCATCCATTCCATCATTTCCATCGATCCATTCCATCCATTCGATGCATTCCATCCATCCATTCCGCATTCCTTCCATTCCATCCATCCATTCCACATACATCCATTCCATCCCTTTCATCCATCCATTCTACATATATCCATGCCATCCCTTCCATCCATTCCACCCATCCATTCCACATGCATCCATGCCATCCATTCCACATACATACATTCCATCCATCCATTCCCCATACATCCTATCCATCTATTCCATCCGTAAAATCCATTCCATCCATTCCACATGCATCCATTCCATCCATTTCATTCATCCATTCCACATCCATCCAGTCCATCCATTTAATCAATTGCATCCATCTGTTCCATCTATTCCTTCCTTCCATCCATTCCTTCCAACCATTCCATCCATTCCTTCTATTCCTTCTATTCCTTCCATTCAATCAATTCCATCCATTCATTCCATCCATCCATGCCATCCATCCCATCCCATCTATCCATTCCATCTATCCGTTCCATCCATCTATTTCATTAATTTCATTAATTCCATCCATCCATTCCATCCATCAATTCCATCCAGCCATTCCACATACATCCATTCCATGCATATATTCCATCCATTCCATCCATTCATTCATTCATTCATTCATTCATTCATTCATTCATTCCATCCATGCAATCCATTCCATCCTTCCATTCCATCCATTCCCCCATCCATTCCATCCGTCCATTCGGGCAAATCATGTATTGTTTATTCCAGTCTTTCTTGTAAGAGAGTCCGTTCATAAATGGGTGCCATTGCAAGGGCGAAGTAAGGGCACACAGCAATGTCACTGGGATGTGTTACGGGCTGGGGGCCTCATGTGGGTAGGATCTAAAGAGATCAGTGTTCAGGGATATGTTGTATATAGCCCAATCACTGGGCGTATTAATTGAATACAAGGATGGGAGTCACATTGTGTATTTAGTCATTGGGTAGTAGGAAGTTCAGTCGCATCTTAAAGGTTGATGTTGGCGTTATGGAAAGGGCCATGTTTTTAGTAGTTTGCGGAATGTCATATAGTCTTGGATGTGTCGAATGTGTTGTGGAAGCGAGTTCCACAGTTTCTGGTCCAATGCTGAGAAAGAGGATCCTCTGATCCTGACGGAGTTAGTGGTTGGGATCACTAAAAGGAGGCTAGTGCTTGATCTTAGGGTGTGGGGTGGGAGCTAAGGTTATAAATGTTCCTGGAGATATAGTGGGCCGGCCTTGTGCACTGAACGATGAGTGATGCACAGGTTCTTGAAAGTGGCTTTTCATCCGACTGGGAGCCAGTGGAGGGTTCGGAGAGCTGGAGAGGTGTGGCCTCTTGGACCCAGAGCAAGGAGCAGTTTAGCAGCAGCATTTTGGGAGTTGGCATAGTCCAATCTCGAAAATTACAATAGACACAATAGCGGCTAGTCTGTTCGGGAAGGAGAGGTAGGGAAAAATGCATCTGTGAAGTTTCAGATGGTAGTGACAACATTAAGACACATTGTTGATCTGTCGGGAGAGGGTTAGGCCAGAGTCCATAGTGCATCCTAGGTTTTTCACTGTGACAGAGGGGGTGGGGGGTTGGCCCATGGAAGGGGGCCAAGCCAGTGGACGAGGTAGAAGCTCAGTGTTGCCGCACACCATGATTTTGGTTTTAGTGGGGTTTAAGAGGAGGTGGTTTATAGTCATCCAATGGTTGATATCTAGGAGGTAGGCTGCGAGGTAGAGCTGGGGGTTGGAGTCTGAGTTGTGGATTTTCAGGATGATTTGGGTATCGGTGGCATAGTTGTAGAATAAGATATTGTGCAGGCGGATGATTCCAGGAAGGGTGGACATATAGAGGTTGAATAGGAGAGCAGATAGACCTGCGCCTTGTGGTGCTCCAGTATTAACGGAGCGAGCAGCTGAGACAAAAGGGGAGAGGAGGGTTATTTGTTTCCTGTTGTTGAGGAAGGAGGCGATTCATTTGCGTGCGGTGCCACAGATACCAAGGGCACGGATACGGTCAAGGAGGATTGAGTGGTTAATCATGTCGAAGGCTGCCGACAGGTCGAGGAGAATTATTGCAGCGCATCCTTCAGAGTCTGCAGTGATTTTAAGATTGTCCCAGATTGAGGCCAGAGTGGTTTCGGTTCCATGTCGTGGTCTGAAATCTGATTGTGCAGGGTCAAGCAGTTTGTTAGATTCAACAAAGGTGTTTATTTGGGAGTATGCTGATCAGTTGATGAGGTTTGCAAAGAATCTGGTGCTCGAGATGGGTCTGTAGTTTTTGGCGCCAAGGGGGTCAAGAGATGTTTTTTTAAGAAGAGGTTTGACATTCGCAATTTTGAAGGCATCAGGGAAGATTCCAGAGCTGAGGGAGTCATTTAGAATGGTTCTTGCATGTTCTCCTGTGCAGGTGGATGAGAATATTTCTTTATGGACTGAGGCGGGGCAGGGGTCTAGGGGGGGGGCAGATGGTTTTCTAGCAGATAGAAGGTCAAGAAATTTGTCTCTGGAGATTGGTCTGAAGGAGTCAAAAATGGGTAGAGTGGGGGTTGGGGCAGAAGGGGGAGGGAGGGCTGTTGAATTGGTCAGTAGTTGGGGCAGGTGAGAGGAGGAACAGTTTGTTATTAAGGGAAGTCGTCCTGTCCAGACCGGTGGTGTAGAAGTGGAGGGAGACAGAGTCGCAGAGCGATTGTGATGGGGCAGATTGGGAAGAGGTGCAGGTGGCTTTGATGAATTCAGATATGATTCTGTGGAGTTCTTTGCTGCGGTTTCCACAGTTGAGAATCTGATTGTTGTAGTAGGACTTTTTGGCTTTCTGGATTTGAGCTGTGTAGTTGCGATGGTGCAAGGCGAAAGTGGATCTGCTGAGATTACTTTTTTATGCTCGCCATTTGCGTTCTAGAGATTTATTTAGCTTTTTGGCATTCCTCAGTTCTGGAGTAAACCATTTGGGAGATGGTCCATTGCGTGAGGAAGAGGGGCGCAAGGGTGTGAGGGGAATTAGGGATTTATTGAGCCATGAGTCGATGGTTAAGGATCTGTCAGGGGGGGTGGGTGTTGTAGGGGGTTTAAGAAGTAGGGCTTCGCCCAGGTCTGGAATGATGCTTACTTTGTTCCAGCATTTGCAGGGATGGGAGGTGGCCGAGTAGGGGGTACGGGGAGGGGCAGGGGAGAGGATGGAGAAAGGGACGACAAAGTGGTCGGACCAGATGAGTGTTATGGGGTGGTTAGATGGATCAGGTCATGGGAGCAGAAGATGGCATCTAGGGTGTGGCCTTTAGAGTGGGTTGGACCATTCATATGAAAGGAGAAATTGAGCGCATCAAGACTGTCAACCAGTAGATGGGTCATGGGGTTGGTAGGAATGTCCAACCAGATACTGAAATCTCCTAGGAGAGTCAGGGAGCGGTGATTTACTTGAATGGTGGCTACAGAGTCACAGAGGTTGGTTGAGAAATGTCTGTCGTAACCGGAACGCCTGTAAATTAGTAGGAAGCTGTGGGAGAAAGTCGGAGGTAGTGAGAGTTTAACAAGAAGGGATTTGCTTGATGGAATGCATGTCTGAGATTCAACGAGTGAGATAGCAAACTGAGATTTGAAGAGGACTGCCACACTGCCTCCTCTTGAGGGTCTGTTGAGCGAGTAGCAACAGGGGCAAAGTCTTCGGAGAACCAGGTTTCAGTCATAGAGACTAGGTCAGGTTTGTCAGAGGAGAGGAGGTAGAAGATGTTGTGTCTATTTTTCGCTACAGAGCGGGAATTAAAAAGGATGCACTTGACTTTGGAGTGGGGTGTGGTCATGGAGGTTATTGGGGTGTGAGCAGAAGGTCCATGGGGAATAGTGGGAGTGAATGAGGGGGTGGGACGCTCCAGATCAATGAGGCAGGGAGAGGAGGGGTAGTGGGGAGGTAGGGTGCCAGCAGGCTCTGGGTGATAAGGGATTGGAGCAAGTCGGTGGAGGCTGGGTAGAGTAGGCGGGCGGAGGAGGATATGTGCGGGGTGTGGGTAGAGTCGAGGAGGGGCGGGTGAGTAGACAGATGGTCAGTTGGCGAATGGGGAATTAGAGGGGTCTCGAGTGAGTCTCGAGGGATCCAGGGAGTTTGGTGTGCAGGGTGAGAAGTCGCGAGAGAGGGGTTGGAAGCAGGGCTAGGGCAGGGGGAAGTGTAATGGGGAAGGGAAGGGAGAGATTGGGAGGCTGGGTAGAGGTAGAGGTGGTGAGGAGTCAACGGTTGTGGAGGGGGCGAGGCTTGTTTTCTACTTTTCAAGGGTTTCTGTGCAGTAGGGGTGTGAGAGAGGGTGGGGAGTCGGAGGGTGATGGAGATGAAGCTACTGTTCTTGCGAGGGCAAGACATGCTGCTTTTAGAGAGGGGAAGGGATATGGAGCGGGGGCTTTTGGCAGGTGTCAAGGGGGGTTAAGGAGGCGGCCGGGGGATGGAGGGGGATGTGGGCAAGAGGGTGGGCAGTTCTGTGTTGGGTTAGGGGAGAGGGACTTTGAGGTATGGGGGCAAAAGGAAGGGAGGGATGTTTGTTCGAGGGTGAAAGGAAGTGGTGAAAGAAGGTGAGGGTTTAAGCTGTTTGGAGCGCCAGCAGGCTCCTCTGGCTTGGGAGTTTGATGGGGGCGGGGTATAATGCCGAGGGGTATTAAGGAGTTCTCAATAGCAGTCAGAGGGAGGGTGGGGAGCGATGAGTTTGGGTGGGAAGGGGGATGGGCTTCTGAGGAGGGAGGTGGTTGGCCCGCCAGAGTGCAGCTCTGATTTTAGAGTTTGATATTGGGCGGGGTGTCTTGGCGTGGTGTATTATGGAGTTCTCAATAGCAGTCAGAGGGAGGATGGGGAGCAATGAGTTTGAATTGATCGGTTTGTTGTGTTCATTGATGGCCAGAAAAGTGATAGACTCTTTGGAAATACTACTAACATTTGCCTTAGTAGTAGGTGCAGATGTGATTAGTGAAATTTCTCAGTCTGTGGGTGAGTTTCCTTCACACTTTCTGAGTTAAAAATGTTATTAGCTTGAGGTGGATTGGATGGTTCAGCAGCCCAACCTTTTTTATTGCTTATAATTGTAAAAAATAAAACTGGATAGGTGTGTTTGTGCGACACTATTAGAGGTGGTCAAAAGATGGTAGGGCACCTTGATAGAATCAACTGACTTATTGTGTGCCTGATCCTCTGAAACTATGGCTGCCACTGGACTCAACCTTTTCAAGTCACTTTTTTTTGTTTTGTTTAAATTACAAGAGGAATTACATTTGGCCTTTGAAGGAGATTCAACTTCTTTGATTTGTAGGAGCAATTTACACTCCTCATTTAGTTGGTTTAGGTCCAAAATCTCTTCCTCATTAGAGATGTTACAAAGATTTTTAAATTTGAGCTATGAACATTAATCTTCTTTGTGGTTTGATTCTTAGTTTTTTTCCTATAGAATCTTGATTGTCTTTTTTGGTGAGGCTTCTTTTCCGCGCTCTAAGCTCTAAACGCTTATCTCTTCCTGATAGAAACTGATTGGGCACTCCACAAGCCTCAGTATTCAACAAAGATCCAGACGTTTCCTGCGAAATTGGTTCTCCGTTGTCAGTTTGTTCGATTAAGTCAGTCAGCGGGGTTGGACTATTAGGAGCATCACAATTTGACTCAGTGTCCATGCCATTCATCTGAGTGGACATGTGACGGTACCTATGGTTGGTACTAATGACTTCCTGTATACTTTTTAGTTGGATCTCAATTTCAGTAATTCTTTCTATGTTTATTTTGACTGCTCGCGATAAGTCTCTGGTGGAAACATCATGAAGACTGTCACAACTTGGTATGGGGTTCCCCACTACACTAGCATAAGACTTATTTTTAGAGTCATGTATATTATGCTCACCACATGTTTGCGTGGAACTAGAACAGACCCCTACAGTGGTGGTTTGTGTGTAATTTGACGTTGGGGGTACTGGCTTGGAGGCGTTATGCGATGAGGATTTAAGAGAGCGGTAGGTTTCTTGGGAAAGAATAAACCCTTCCAACTTGTTTAACTTCACTAAGATGTCTGAAAGGGACACTTTGATATCCCTGATCTCATAGTGAGTGATTTCATGACCTTTATCACGTAGCTTTAAAATGCGAGTCAGAACTGGAAAGGAATACGTGCCTGGCGCATTTAAATCATGAGACAAATTACTACGTGCGGAAGATGCACTACAACCTGTGTCCATCCTCTTCATTCACACGTTGATGATAATCATCGTAAGTTAGAGCCTTCAGCTTCACGGCATATGGTAAGTGCTCAGGAGAAGGAGTCGGGGAGCTGGCCAGAGGTATATGGGAGGCACCACTACTCAAATTGCCAGAAGACAGGAGCCCAGGAAGTCAGGTAGGCAGGAGGTCCAATAGTAAAGAATTTAAATTTGTTTTATTATACAAACGCACTTCCTCAATATTGCTTGGTAAAATGAACACAGGTGATGATGGACCAAGCAATAGTCTAATGCATTTGCCCAGTTCAGCCATCACGGCAGGAGCAAGCATAGATACATCTGATATAGAATTATTAAAGCATTCAACCGGGTTTGGCAGGATAGACGTGTTAGACAGAATGACTACAAAGTTTGATAAGTTTAGAGGAGGTGACTCATCCATGTCAACTACCTCATGTAAAGCATATGTTGTGAGTTCACGCTGGTGTGGGGAGAAGCATGTTCCTGTGCGCATACTTTCGTGGAAACAGCGTCTTGACCTATCGAGCGGGTAGAGGCACAACAATTTTGCGCATCATGCAATACCTTATCATCAGAGTGCATAGCATGCAAAACATCCTCCAATGGTATGCTCCATTCTACAATATCTCTGAGGTCAGTTGATTGAGACATAGGGTCGGTATTTGCTGAGCTATTTCCTAGGGACTCCTTGAGGCGTCTGCTGCTTTTATGTTCCCTAACCATCCTATATGGATGTGGACAGGAAGTAAGTTGAGACTAAGTGACAGTGGATTGGTCACAAAAGCTCCAGGTTACAGCACGCGGTATACACAGCGGACATCCAGCAATTTAAGCAAAGTGTGATGGGAACAAAGGGACACGGCACAAAGTTAGGATCTAACAGTGCACCCTATAAATGCATGCAAGATGCATGCAAGCCATTTTAGGTTATTAACAAGCGATTTAGACCATTTCTCAGCTGTCTGCAAAATAGAACTGCAATTTCATCATCCAGCCTCCTAGGAAACACCCAGTTGCTTCCCAATTGAACACACCTTGCCAAGTCGACATTGCTTGGAAAACTCCCGAACATTTGAACCAGTCATCCCATATGTATGTATGAACTATAGAACGCACGAAACTGGGAAGCAACGGAGAGCTGTCCAATGGGTGTGTGAGGTGGTATCAGAGGAGAGTGGATGGACAGGAAGAGGGGAGGAAGCCCCAGGGGGCTAGAAGTAGAGTTCAGTAGATGATCAATGATTGGCAAGATATTCTTTGAAGGATAGGTTCTTCAGGTTCTTCCTGAAGTGTTGGATAGAGGGGGAAGCGTTGTCTGCATTGATAACATGTTCCAGAGTCAGGGTGCATAGCAGGAAAATGCCCACTTCCTGGGTTACACGTTTGCAATTCTTTGCTTTCAGCTTGACAATGTCATGGTTTCTGTTTTTGTGCTGACTTCCAGATAGTGTGAGTTTGTCTGTCAGGTATACTGGAATTGTGGTTGTAACTGCTTTGTGGGTTATGCAGGCTGCCCTGAACATGATGCATGTTGGAAAGGGTAGCCAGTGCAGCTCGTTCAGTGTCGTGGTGATGTGGTTGAATTTTCTTAATCCTCTGATGAGACATGCTGCACGGCTTTCGGAGTGGCCAAGTTGGCATCTGTGAGAAGTGCATTCCCACCGTACAGGTGTAAGGTTACCAGGGCTTAGACACTCATTCTGAAACTCATGTGGAGATGAAATACTTGACTTTTTGTAGTAGTCCAAGCTGATACAAAGCCACTTAGGTCTTATTGTGATGTAGGGTCTTGATGAGAGATCATAGTCAATGGTAATGCTGACAGATTTTACCCTACGGGAGAGGTATGGTGTGATTCTGTCAAGTTTCATGTCAGTTAGCCAATTCTGGACTTGGGCAACCTTGGGGGGATTTTCCTAGAAGAATGAATTCAGACTTTGTTGGGTTGAGCTCAGATAGGCACTTGACATCCAGGCTTGGATGAGGGCCAGACAGTGCTTGACATGATGGATGTTGTAGATTAAATGGATTTTTAGATAAAGCGGAATCTCAGAGGCACAATGGTGTATCGTAATGTCAGTGTTGGTGAGGACTTTTTCCAGAGTTGCATGTAGTGGTTAAAGATGACAGGGGACAGGGTGGAGTCTTGTGGAACTCTGCAGGTTACTAGGCGGCACTGGCATCTGTTTGGCCCATCTGGATGAGTTGGTCTCTGTTGGTGAGGTAGGAAGTGAACCACTGCATGACTTTCATTGAAGCCCATAGGCATGGCAAGGGTGTTTAAAAGGGCTTTATAGTCAATGATATAGAAGACGGCAGAGAGGGAGGGTAGAACGAGGAAGCAGGGGTCTCCTTTGTAAAGGATGTGAAGAGGTTCATCGATAACTTGGATGGTGGTGGTCTCCTTGCTTCATCGTGGTTGGGAACAGGATTGATACTGCTGCAGGAGATTGTGCAGAGTCTTAATTTCTGTGTGCTTGATCGTGACGGGCTACTAAATCACTTTGCTGAGGAAGTGTATATGTGTGATGGGGCAACAGTTGGCCAGGTCATCTGGGTCCAGTGTGGGTTTCGTCTGCAGGGAGTGGTTCTGACCCATTTTTTTTGCATTTGGATATGTGCCTTGTGTGAGGGATCCATTGATGAAGTTGAGCAGTGGTGTGTGTGCTTCTTCTGTGATGACCTTTTCAGGTTGTGTTTGGGTTTGCTGAGCCGGGCATGGACATTCTGAGAAAGGTTGTACAAAGAGGCCAAGATGATGTGTTTTCCTCCGAGTACATTCATGGAGAAGTTCTTGAAGGAGTCATGTGATGTTTTGGTAGGTTTGGGTTGGCCCTGGTGGAGGAGATGTGAGTGGTGGAGTCAGAATGATATGGGTGCATAGTCAGTCCATTCCAAAGACAGGTGGCATACCATGGCTGTAGAGGTGGTAAACACCAGGTTGAGTGTGTTGCCTTTGTTGTGGGTTGGTTCTATGATGAGTTGCTTGATGTCCATCGAATCGAGAAGTGAAAGTGCTGTCCATTAGGTTTTCTTTCTGGCTTGGCTCTGGGGCAGATTAAGGACACAGAGGGAGATGTTAGTTGTATTGGTGACAAATGTTGCTTTTATGAGGTCTATGATTTTGTTCAGAGAGATTTTTTTGGTTTGGTGTGGTCAGTAGATCAGGTGGAAGGCAGCTGCCTGAGCGTGGGTGAGCAAGAAGTGGCAGGTGAGGACCACCATGGACGTGTGTGTGGTTCACTTGTCAAGGGTGCGTATCTATTTGGCCTTGTGGATAATAAGAAAAACCTCTGCCAGTCATTCGTTTGCAGTCCTTGTGTTGGATGCTGCAGCCAGTGGGGGTGCGGACATTCAGCGTGTGTAGCGGTGCGGGAGTGTCATGGCTTTGTGAAATAGAGTACTTGTAGGTTGTGAATGGTGATGCAGTCAGCATAACCTGCTGGCGTGAGCATTGATAAGCCGGTGTGAGTGGTGCCGATGAGTGGGATGTAGTTGAGGTTCTGTGAATTGGGGTTGCGTGGGAGTGAGCTGCACATAGGGTGTTTGCATGTGCGGGTGGGTCAGGGAGGGGTGCATTAGGGGTGTATGGAACCTAAATCTGTAACTAGCTAAGCTCTCAAGTAACCAACGCTGTGATACCCTCGGGTTTGGGCGTGGAACAAATACAATAAATAAATCAAATACATTGCGCGTCCTGCACCTGCTGCTAGTGTACCTGGGATGCATGGAGTACGGGTTCTAGACGTTTCCACCGCCAAGGTGCCAGCCTTAATGTCACCCTATGCTCCTGTAACGTGATGATTGATGTGCAAGTCTCTTGTCTGGCGCATCCCTGTGATGTCACTAAATGAGGACCCTTCCGTCTAAGGACCATTCTGAAAAGCACCAGAGATCAGTCCACACAGGCCTTCTGGCTTCACCACTGCTACGCACAATAAGGTCCGCAGGAGAGACCGCGTGATACACGGCTGAAGGAGAAAGGCAGCAAATGAAAGTGTGAATTTGAACCCGCAGTTTGTAACCTCTTGCCACCCCTGCCCCTTTGTGTGCCAGAGGAGTCAGAGGGCCGCGCGGATGCACAGCCAAGGCTTACCAGGACTCTCCGTAGTAAGCAAAGATGGAGCAGTCACCAGTCGCTGCCCCCACCGCTAGCTTTGCTTTAATAGAAACTGCAAGCCTGGAGCGTCAGAGCGGTGCTCAGGCGCACGCATCATGATTAAACTCCCGGCAAAGGGCTTGCAGCCGGCGGCTATTATCCCGACTCGCCTCATTGAGCACCTAGTGTACACGGCCAAGCACTTAATGCAATATCTGCGGCGGCCGCCGTGATTAGCCCTACACAGAGGCCAGGCTCCCAGCCCAGCGTGGGAAACGCGCGCGGGCCGATGACGCAGCTGCTGTCTAAAGCTTGGGAGGCCTGTGCAACTTCGGAAATACCTCAGCTGTCTAGCACAACCTCCTGGCAGCGTGTGGGACCCGGTGCAAAGCGCTGCTTTCTTAAACCTCAGTCAAAGGCACCTGTCGCCTATAGACAGCTATAATCCCTGCAGTCCAGAGATCGAGAGCTACCTGCTGTTTTGGGCCTGCAGAATCTGCCACCCCTGGGTTCCTTCCAATGTGACATCGCATAACGTACGATGGCTCTGCTGCGGTCTAATGCTACACCTGTTAATAAGATGGATCCGTAAATACAGCTGTATCTGCACCTAATACACCTGTGTAATCTGAGGGATAGGACTCGAAGCCTTACGTATGAATACTAGTTATAACTTGAAGTGTAGCTCCTGTCTGCAGCCTGAGCCTGCAAAGCAATAGCTCGGCTGCCTAGAACCAGTGCCCATCAGGTCTTTCTTAGTCCCTCTGTTTTAGGCTCGAGTCTCTATGCATCCTGAATGAGAAATTGCAGTATTAATGAAGTTGGAAACTATATTCGGTAATGGCATTCATTGGATAATGCCAAGCACCTATCTGTCTTCACTGGAGGCTTCCCATGTTTTCTGTGAATAGTTGCCGCCCTCTGGAATCTTTTCCCCTGCTCCTTGACAGTCCGGAGTTCTGACCCTTTGCATCTAGGGTTCTGCGTTTCCCACTGGTCACGGATGGCATTGCTCTTCCCCCAGTGGGAGGATCTTGGTTGAGTAGCTGAGAACCGAATATTGCTTGATTTGACAAAAGGAGGATGCTTTGAAGTGTGATGCGGAGGGATTGATGGCAGGAGCTGGTTTTAGGCTGACAGAGTTGCATATGAAATGTTGTTGGGGTTTCCTGTCTGCTTTGTTAACCTCTGCAGTCAGGTGGGCCTGCTTGAACTATACCCGGAAGCATGAGACCGGCAGAGAAGAGCCGGCAGAGTCCCAGAAGATACATGACTTCTGGGATTGAGAAAAGGGGCAAGAGAAACAGCAAACCCAGGGTCTGGGATCGAGATATACCTAAGGAGAATCTATTTTAAGCAATTGGTCCTATGATAGTACCTGGCGGGAGAGTGAAGCAGGTATATTAGGAACAAACTACACAGAGGAAAACAGGGGTGGGGAACTGCAACTTGAGGAGGACATCTCCACTAGCCATCTTCTTCCTGGCAGTACCTCACAGCTGAGTGAGTCAGGTCTGTGCAGACAAAGCCCTATAGAACTCCGGATCTGCGACCCGCACCAACAAGTATATATATGAGAAAGGCCAGGGGAAGGGAGACATCCAACCAAGCATTGTGAATTGTGAAAGAGAGCCTAGGAAAGGCCAATGACTGGAACGGGGGATATAGCTCTGACACACCTAAAGATGTTATGTACTCTCTCTTCCAAATGGCTCCCAAACAACAGCAGACCTTAAAATCTACTATCATATGGCCAATTGCCTGAGAAATTCTATATGGGGATATCTGCACCCCAGACCCTGGACTTGTGGTTTCTCTTGCCCCTTTTCCTGATTCCGGCAGCCTATCTCCCACTTCCCCCTCTACATCTATCACCCACCTCTCTCTTTCACTCACACTTCGACTTTCCTTTTCACTCTCTCTCTTGCTCCCTCTCTATACCAAGCTCACCTTTACCATAATCTACTTTCACTCTCTCCTATCTCCCATATCCTCTCCCTATTACCACCCACTCGAACATACAGTCTCAGAACTGCAACTTGTACCTTTCACACTTGTTACCACTCTCTCACACATCCAATACCTTACCTGCATTCGTATCCTGCAGCTCCACAGATGTCGTAGCACTCTGCTCCACCTGATCTCTTGGTCCACCACCACAACTATTTAGGTGGCAGTAAAAATAAGCACATGTTCCGCAGAAAGTCTTCCCAAAATCCTGCAGCCAGTATTACCATGGAATACCGTTGATGGTATTTGGTCAAAAACTAAATTGGGTGGACAGCAAAATCGCCAGTATTTGCCAAATAATGTTGATTGTACTGCATCTGAATGCTGAATGACCCCCTAAGTCTGTAATCGTTTTTCATTGTCTAGTCTACAACAATCTTATGTGACCAACAAAAGACACACATGCAAATCAACAACCGATTCAGGTATATAGCTAGAAAGTCACATGACCATGGATGCATCCTTCTACCTACACTTTACAGTGTCACAAATACACTCCAACACATCACCACCATCTGAAAAACCTAACCACAAATACCCTCCACCTTCTTTAAACACACACATAAATATAAGTCGCTCTGGCTCCCTCTCCATCACCAGACCCAGGCATATTCCCCTTGCAGTTCTCTCTGCTTTCATGAAATATACAGCCAACTTGTGAGTGCAATGACAGCCAAGTCGCTTCAGTGTCTATCGCTCTGCATTATCAAAGCACGGACCCTACCACCACATTTACCAGCAAGACCCCAACCAAAGATTCTTGTCGTGGCTGGCAGAGGCTGACTGAAAATGACAGTTGGTCTACTGTTTGGGCAAAAGAAGGCAACGATGGGCAAGCAATGGGCTTGGTGTAAAGGGCAATTACGGGGGGTGAGTGGGAAGGACTCAGAAAGGTGGGCAAGAGAAGGGCGTGAGTGTAAGGTAGTTGAAGGGAATTGAGTTAAGCATTAAAGGATGGAGCAAAAGGGGAACAGAGGTCTGAAAGTTCATTAGGAATGGGGGATGAAGAGGCATTTCAAGTGAAGCACACCGTTGGGTGATGGGCAAGGAACATAGGGCAACTGAGACAGAGGTACACATCTGGAAAGGTAGATCAGCAGCTTGATTGTCTTTTGCTGAGATCTGTGCCTAACCCACATGCCACTGCACCGATTTGTGGCACTCACTACATCCCTTTGCTTATAACAAAGTGATGCATACTTGCTTCATCAACATATATTTCAATTAAGACTTTTCTTAACTTTTATCATATTGCTTCATCATGTGACTTGGTGCTTTGCAATTACACACAATTTTACAGACTACGAATATAAATATATTGCGTTTTCATCATAATTATAATCTTACTCTGTACAATTGTGTGCACTCTGTTGTTTTTTAACTCAGGATACCCATAATTATTAGGCTTACCACATGCAGATACATTGGTGCTTTGAAAGCTAAATGCATTGAACAGTGTACTCGTTTATCCCGTGAATAATAACTTTGCAAAAAAGCATTTTGTTGGTTCTAATTTTGAAGATGTAGTAGGAGAAGATTAAATCTACCTTGCTCTTTAAATTGGAAACTGTGCAACTAAGAAGACAGGGTGCAAATCCCCACCTTACACACGCTATACATTATGTGATCCTAAGCAAAACACTTTTCATCAATGTGCCTTATTTTCCTTAACTATCTGTAGAGAACGTCTTACTCATATATTTTTTATAATCTATTGTGTTACTCTATAAATCATTATAATTTTAACCATTTATATAATGCTTACTGGGGGTGGGGAGGCAAGATGCCAAATGAGGGTCTTCTGTTGTGGGGTGGGGGAGGTAGACAGGGTGTCAGGTATGGGTTTTGTGTTGTGGGCTCGGGAGGCAGGAAGCCAGGATTGGGTCTTTTGCCAAGCCAACTCATATTTGGCTGTGAGAGTGAAGCCAGACCCCCTGGCTCAGCAATGGTTCGGCTCTGCCAATGAACTCTGTAGCTTTGCAGCATCTTTACATTGGTTTTAAACTAAAGATGGTCTGAGATTGGAGGCTGTCGAATTGCAAACTGGGACCTGGGAAGCCTGGGCTCAAATCTCATGTTTCCCATTTCACCATTTTTATTGCCGTGGTGAAATAACTTTTACTATTTTTGGTATGTGGGAGAGTTATCCCGGGTTAGGGTCTCTAGAAACCACAAACATAATATATGTTGCATAAAAGGAAACTAATGTCAAGATTGTCTGCACTTGAGAATGTTTGGGAGGGGAGAGGATGGTATTAAAATGACTTGTTCTGAAAGTCGTGTGCTGTGGGGCAGCACCAGTTGCCATGATACTTCTGCTTGGTTCCTATACAATGAAAAATCAATTGCGTGAATAGCACTGTACTACAGAGCACCATTTACCCAATTAGTCTTAATACCTGACAAGGTGCACCAGCCTCCAACTGTACAATGAATTCTGCTTTTAACACCACATGCCAACTCATATCCGAGGCCCCGTTATTCCCTCATTTGGGGGCGGGCAGCAACGCTTTTACTCCGCTGCTGCAGTAGTTCTAAAAGGCCCTGTTATTCCCTCATTTGGGGGCGGGCAGCAACGCTTTTACTCCGCTGCTGCAGTAGTTCTAAAAGGCCCTGTTATTCCCTCATTTGGGGGCGGGCAGCAACGCTTTTACTCCGCTGCTGCAGTAGTTCTAAAAGGCCCTGTTATTCCCTCATTTGGGGGCAGGCAGCAACGTTTTTACTCCGCTGCTGCAGTAGTTCTAAAAGGCCCTGTTATTCCCTCATTTGGGGGCAGGCAGCAACGCTTTTACTCCGCTGCTGCAGTAGTTCTAAAAGGCCCTGTTATTCCCTCATTTGGGGACGGGCAGCAACGCTTTTACTCCGCTGCTGCAGTAGTTATAAAAGGCCCTGTTATTCCCTCATTTGGGGGCGGGCAGCAACGCTTTTACTCCGCTGCTGCAGTAGTTCTAAAAGGCCCTGTTATTCCCTCATTTGGGGGCGGGCAGCACCGCTTTTACTCCGCTGCTGCAGTAGTTCTAAAAGGCCCTGTTATTCCCTCATTTGGGGGCGGGCAGCAACGCTTTTACTCCGCTGCTGCAGTAGTTCTTAAGGGGACACTGCACTTTCTGTGTGGATGGTTTGGGTGACTGCTGCTCCTACATGTTAAGTTTTGGGGGCACACTGTGTTTCCTTTGCTGGCTGTGTGCAGGCCATTCCTGGTTGCAGTGCGCTCGCTATGCAAAATGCTTTAGAGCACCACTGCTCTAGTTAGAGTGATGGCCTAAGCACCACTAATCCACGCCTGCTGCGTACACGGTTTACGGCACTGTTGCACTTGTTCTTTGATTTGTTAAGATGCAGCTAAACACAACATTCTGGTATTTTATGGGACAGCTGCATTTCCGCTTCAGATGTTTGTGGGTACAACGGCACAAACTGTTCCGAAGTTTTTACTTCACAGCTGCATTTAGTCTTCAGATGTTTTAGGGAACAGCTGCACCAACGCATCAAATGCTGCTTGTGCGTGAGCTAATGGACGGTTTACCACCTTCTTTACCTCTCCAGGAGAGTTTCGGGTATTTGACAGGCAGAGCAAGGGCAGGAAACAAAATGTTCATTCCCAACACCCCTACACCTGTCAAATACAGGAACCACTCGACCCGCATCTGCTTTTGATGCCAATAGAATCTGAGTCTTGTCAGCTTTTTCACCTGCTCAAATCTGGCAGATTCCAACGAAATGCACTTACATGGTGGGAGGCGATTACAATAGTTTGCACTACAATATTAAAATGCAAGCACGCACATAAATACAGGTTTGCCCTGACATGTAGGCATTGTTTGGACTTGGTAGTGCAAAGAAGCACAATTGCGCAGTGGGGACGGCTTGCACGGTCCCATGTGTGCATTGTACACAAACTCAAAAATGAGCCCCCAACATTTTTGATGGTTTGGGAACTTGTCACAGATGGCCCTAATAGTCCACAGAAACTAGAAGTTTCAAGATTTCTTTATAAACAGAAGCCAGTGAATGGTTTGGTGTGGTTTGCTGTGGTGGGGTTGCTCTAAGGGTTGTCCCTCTTTGTCTTGTCATCCGTGGGCTCCCTCCATTTTAGCCTAGGCTTCCTTAATCCCCAGGCTGATCCCTGCAGAAGATCAGTAACCTCGACTTTCTAAAATCTTATCTGACTCTAGGTGTAGGCCTAAGGACAGAAGCCTTGTCTATCGCACTCCTTCTCCGACTCCCTAACCTTTCCGCACAGATTCCAAATGATGGCGCCAGTTTAGTGCCAGTAGCTAGACACCGTGTTTCGTTTGTTCTCTTGCTGGCTCCTTTTCTCTCCTCTTGCTCAAATTACTACTCCATCTGTTCTTCTCTCTCACTCCTGTCCTGTCTCAATCCCTCAGATCGTCTTCACACTCTCTCCTTCTTCTGTCCCTCCAATGTTCACACACTCTCTCCACTCTTCTCTCCGCAGCTTGCACCTCTCCTCTCTTCTACACCCTTCTCCATTTATGCCTCTATGCCCTACTTTTACCACACCCTCTATGTCTATCTATTTCAACTACCCCCACTGCTTCACTGCCCACTCACCATTGCTCCCGCTACTGTCTTGCACTCTCTCCATACTCTCCTACCATACAATCTGTCAGCCACACTCTCTAATTCCACCCTATGGTTTTACTCTCTGATTCTCTATCTTTACTCTCCTATCACACACACCCTTCTCACACTACACTACATGCAGCTGGTACTGGAATTCTTTACCACTAGAATTGAGGACTCTTAGATCACTCTACCAGTTTCGTAGAGCACTGAAAACCTTTCTGTTCAGAGCACTGAAAACCTTTCTGTTCAGATAGGGTCTTATATATTTGCTGGTGGTCCTCTATATGGGCTTAGTTTTGTTCGGTACACATTATGTTTCTATCTGCGCCACTATACGTCTTGGTCCGTTTTGTGTGCATTACAAATACAAAAATACCACTCTCTTTCACAAGCAATATTTCACTTGCACTGTGCTCCAATCCGCCACCACCTCTTTAGTCCTTCCTTCACTGTCAATCCTCTGCCTGCATTCTCGGTCCACCTTCACACCTCCTGACCTCGCCCTACAGCCTCTACACTGCCTTCCATTTACTCCCCTTATATATTGTTGTCTTTGTGATTTTAAATCCCACTCATCCTTTCCATTGTTTCCACACTCCCCAGACTATGTGCCAATCAATGCCTGTATTCTCTACAGGGACTGCGTTACACAGGTAAACTGCTTGAAGAACCCCCTGTTAACCCTGCCAATGTTTCAGTCTCAGTCTCAGTTTGCAGGGTAGCAGCCAGATTCTCAGAATGCTCGTTTTCCATGTGGCTTTCTTCATGTGCTGGTGGGTTTTTCTGCCAGTTCAGTTTGGGGAGTTTTTCTAGATCTCGCCTGCTTCCCTGGAGTCTCCCCTCATTTCCAGTTCCTTTTCTGTTGATCCACCATTTGCCCGATGTCCATCTGGGCATGGCAGGTCGGATGTTAGCTGTTTCATTGCTGTTTGGTAGATAAATTCCAGGCCACTCTTTCAATTCTTGATTCCATTCCCCTGGTTCTGGATTTCTTAGTTGTTCTCAGGTGCATTCTGGGAGATGTGGTTCTGACACAGAGAAGAGAGAACACTCTCTAGAAACAGTACTGGTAGGCATCATGTGACAGAGTGGTACCATTCATGACATTCATGGGGCATGAAGGGGTATTAAGGGCTGAGCTTTCTCACCTAAATCACCCTCCGTGCCCCTGGGACAGGGCTAGCCCCTGTGTCCAGGTACCGCCCCTGTCCCAGGTCGGGAGTGATCCCCGGTCCCCCTTGAATGGGTCAGACCCCTGACCATGTCACACTGGGCACATCTGCACCAACTCTTGAGATGGGTTGTACACATATCAATGACTCTTCAGATGTTTTGAGATACTTCTGCACTGAATATTTATCCCTTCTAGGGGGCAGCTGCAATTACTCTCTGGGTATTGTAGGGTATATATGCACTTACTATTCAGATGTTCTAGGCCACAGCTGCAATCACTTATTCAGGTGCCTTAGGGCACAGCTGCACTTACTCTTCAGATGTTTAGGGCACAACTGCAGTAACTGCTCAGCCAGGTTTGGGCAGAGCTACAGTAATTCTTCGGGTGTTTAGGGCACAGCTGTAGTTACTCCTCAGATATTTTAGGACACAGCGGTGCAAGCTCTTCAGATGCTTTGGTGCACAGCTGCACTTACTCCTCAGATGTTTTAGGTCATAGTTCCACTCTCTCCTGAATGTTTGGAGCACAGATGGACTAACTCTGCAGATGGTTTAGGGCACAGCTGCATTAACACTTGAGATGTTTTAGGGCACAGCTGCAGTAACTGATCAGAAGGATTGGGCAGTTCTTCACTAATTCTTCGGGTATTTAGGGCACAGCTGTACTTACTCCTCATATGTTTTAGGACACAGCAGTGCAAGCTCTTCAGGTGCTTTTGTGCACAGCTGTACTTACCCCTCATATGTTTTAGGACACAGCAGTGCAAGCTCTTCAGATGCTTTGGTGCACAGCTGCACTTACTCCTCAGATGTTTTAGGTCATAGTTCCACTCTCTCCTGAATGTTTGGAGCACAGATGGACTAACTCTGCAGGTGGTTTAGGGCACAGCTGCATTAACACTTGAGATGTTTTAGGGCACAGCTGCAGTAACTGATCAGAAGGATTGGGCAGTTCTTCACTAATTCTTCGGGTATTTAGGGCACAGCTGTACTTACTCCTCATATGTTTTAGGACAAGCTCTTCAGGTGCTTTTGTGCACAGCTGCATTTACTCTTCAGAGGTTTTAGGTCATAGTTCCACTCTCTCCTGAATGTTTAGAGCACAGATGGACTAACTCTGTAGATGGTCTAGGGCACAGCTGTACTTACCCCTCATATGTTTTAGGACACAGCAGTGCAAGCTCTTCAGATGCTTTGATGCACAGCTGCACTTCCTCTTCAGAGGTGTTAGTACATAGCTACACTATCTCCTGAGTCTTTAGGTCACAGATGGACTAACTGCAGTTAGGTTAGGGCACAGCTGCATTAACACTTCAGGTGTTTTGGGGCACATCTGTCAGATGGTAAGGCCACAGGTGCACTAACTGGTCAGATGGTAAGGGCACAGGTGCACTATTTGTTCGTATATTTTAGGACACAGCTGTGCTAACTCATGAGATGTTTAGGGGAGCTGCTGCACTTAATGTTCAGATGTTTTAGGGCATAGCTGCAGCAACGTTAAAGATGCTTAACTCTATACCCATAGGGTAATTAACTCTCTAGATGGTGAGGGCACCACTGCAGCTGCTCGTCTGATGGCTTGGGGGGGGGGAGGGAGGGAGGGTGTAATTGTTCTGATGGTGGTATATGGCACGGCCTCACTTCTGGGCTCTGTTCCATTTCATTCCGTTAATAGGCGCATTTCATAACATTCATAGCTCCCCTTCGTGTAAGATGATGAAGGGTTCTGGCAATAAGTGGCTTTCTTTGGACTCTGCCTTTGCTGCTCCAGAGGGAGGTAGTGTGAGGACAGACTGTCATTGGCTAACAAGCAGTCACTTACTGGCAGGCTGCTGTCAGGTTTTATAGCAACCTGTATAGGGGCTTTAGCAACTAATCAATATTCTGAATTGGAGCCAGCGTCCCCGGCCTCGTTTCCACGCGTTCTTCCTTTCCGGCAGGGTTTACAGCTCTTCACACAATCTTGATATCGGGTCTTGCAATGCTGCAGACACCAGACTCCTTCCTGCACACTGGAGTCTCCGCTGCTCTTCACCAGGATATCTGCTCTGCTCTAGGCTGCAGTCCAGGCGTGATATTCTTAACGTGCATTAAGCTCGTTGGATCCATACTGCACACTAGAACATCTGAAGCTCACAGTGAACTATGCATCCCACTGGGGATTACGCAGCTGACTGGTAACTATGCAGAACATTAACACCACCACATGCACCGGTGTTTGCACACTGTAATTTCTCTGCTGCATACAAGGATGGCTAAAAAAGTAATATATTGCTTCTGCTCACCAGGGTTCTACTGTACAGCAAGATCTCTATTGTAAACTAGGATTTAAGCATTGCACAACTATCTCTACTTCACACCAGGAGCTGTGCAGCAGCACACCACACTTTCTAAGCACATTGGGGTGCAGTGTGCATTAGGAACTCTGCAGAGGAAACGGTTCACTAGGAGCTCTGCTGCAGTTTACGATCCGGAGTGCACATTAACTTTTGTTGCATATCTGACAGCGACCAGACCATTTTAGGGAAGTCTGAAAACCTTCCTGACTTCCCCTATTCAGAGTGCCGAGGTCCAAAAGAAATCAGACGTTTTGAGAGTGTCAAATTCCATTCCAAACAAATGATTTGGTGGGGTGCCCTGACTTCTACTCTTGCGACCAGGGTCCTCTGGGGAAGTCCACACTCGGTGGCAACTATACCACACTAAGGTGATCAGCTCCCACCCAAACTATGCTCTTTTGGCATGGGTCAACACCCCTCCACCAAGATACCTCCCATCGGTGAGTGCGTGTAACACACTTCTACTCTGTTTAGGGGAACAAGCAATGACCCACCACTTTTGAAGGGTCCAGGTTAATCTGCCCAGCTCCAAGTTGATTGTCCTGGGACTGCAGTGGGGAGAGTTTTCTGGGGGTAAGTTCACAGGAGACCATTTAGTTCTGATGGCTTTCTCTATACACAGTCGCATCGAACTTGCCGCTGCTTGGTGCCGGTGTATGGGGCTGATGCTGTGTATCCAAGTTACTTACATTGATGGTGAAATCACAGACCAGATGGTCCATAGTGTTAGCAGGTGTTAAAATCCATGGCGCTAAGGGACCTTGATGTTAATTACGCCACCGTAATTTACGGTGGCGTAATTAACGCCTTCCCCACTCCCATTATGCCCTATGGGGCAAAAATGGGAATGGGGAAGGGTAAATGGGGATTGGGGACTTACCGCCCCGCCAACCTCGGAATGGGGCGGTAAGTCCGCCAAAGACTATGGCGTAAATGTAGTTTACGCCATGGTGGTAAAGGTACGACCCAGGCGGTAATTTACCGCCTGGGTCGTAATGTGAATGTCTGATAGATCCTAATGTAAATTGGTTTGACCTTGTTATTTTGTTTTAACTGTATTATTTATTTATGATACATTTTCTCGTTCTTTTGTTTTTATTGCGTTTGATGTACTCAATTCTAGTACAAATTAAGTAATTTAAGAAGAATCGTTTTATCCTTTTCAGGGAGATTTTGATGTTCCACTGAGTACTGACGTGCACTTGCACTAATAGTGATATATTGTGATGGCAACGCTGCCACAATGATTTCCTCTCTGTACACCCAGGCATCATGCGCTACTCCTTCTAGTCATTCCTCTCTACCATATAGAGTTATTTATTTAGTGGGGATTTCATCATCTGCAGCCACTCGTGTAAGCCGCTTCCTGCAGAGTTCGTCCATTCTTCTTCACCCCAACAATGTCTTGGATGTCTTTATGTGATGTTCTTTCATTGTTTGACCCATCTACCTTTCTGGTAGTAATTACAGATGCTTATCTTCATGCAATCTCTCTCTTGCATTGTCAGGTTTCGCTGAAGCTGGAACTCTATCTGGAGAAACATTTCCCAGAAATCTGCTCTGAGAAGGATTTAGCTGCATAGGCTTTTCTTAGAACTGGGGCATTTCAGTGTTTTGCAGCAGCATCTCAGGACAGGGGGACATGTTATGGAAAACCGCGACTGTCCCCCCAAAAATGATATATGTGGCCAACTGAACTTTAAGGAAACACTGGTGCAACACTGCATTAAGACAGCTTTTGTATTTTAATAAACTAATGATTTATAGAAATCTACCATATTGCCTTTTGTAAAAAAAAATAAACAGGAGTAAGTACATTTTCATTATCAATTGCAACGTGTAATAATACCTACTCTGTGTCTCAAGGATACGAACGGTGCTGCTACAGGTATACTTTAGAGTCTAAGCTGTAGAAATACTTTTAGGACAGAGGTTTTCCCTTGCAGGAACAAACCTACAACCCAGAAATGGTGGGGTGATTAATGCATGCAAGCAGAGTCGGAGTAACTATTTTTAGATTGTTTCTGTGTTCATAGTAGTAATAATGCATATCACGATTTAGCTGAAAGCTATAATGTTAGTATGCTTTAAACAGGTCACTGTGGCAAGCTTCTAGGTCCTGTTCCCAGGTTCCCTGCTCCCTTCTAGTTTCATATTCGCTCTGTTGTCACAGAGTCTAGACTCGCTCCTCGCCGGGGGTCCCAAGTCTTCTCCTCAAGTCCTATGCACCCCACCCACATGACAGTTGAAAAGACCAACCCATGCTTCTCTGCCCTCAATGCTTCTGACTTTGTTGGTCAGTGGGTTCAGCACTTATACCCTTTGTGGCCTGGAGCGTGCACATTTGTCCGAGACCTGCGTAAATGGCCTTAACTGTGGTTATGGAAGAGACCTCCTGGAGGGATACACACACTGACGTGTGGCTCCTCTGATGGGAAGCAGGCTTTTGGAACTGCAGGGAGCACTTTGAGTAGAGTGCATTGATTGCAAAGGCGTTCTGCCTCTTTGGAAATAGGGTGCAGCCACAGTCCAGGAAGAGAGGGCAGGAGCTCATAAGACACGTCTTTCTTTGAAAGGGAGTGAAGCTTCCTGCAGACGGTCAGGAGGGTGAGGGCAGATTCTTGGGTAGGAAAACTTGATGCTTATTTCTACAAAAATCCTTGGGGGAAAATGTAGGGTGTTGGGAAAACGGTTGCTTTCTTTGTTACCTAGAACCTGGTCTCCTGGGGGTGGTAGTTCTTGTGTGCAGATCAACAACCTCAGGAGTTGCAGAGTGAACCGAGCCTGACACACCTACTCCAGGGACGACTGTGAAGGACGATTGGGGACGAGTGGGATACAGATTGATGGTATCCTGACTGATCAGAAAAATAAGGGCCTTTCAACCAAATGAATACGCCGCTGGATGTCTGTGAAGAGCCACAGATGCGAATTTCCAAGACACCATTCGCTTCAAAACTTCCGATCATTGGTTCAACGCCTCAGAGTTGAATAAAGAGTAGAACCATTAATTTGGGTAGAGCCTCTACCGGAGTGATTAGAAGCAGGAGGAGTTCAGCATGAAGCTCTTGAGACAAACGTAATATTTGTATGGAAATTCAGAGAGTCTCTGAAATATGTGCATTTTTGTGTACCTACTTTAGGTTTGAATAAGAAAGAACTTCTTTCAAAAGTTGCAACCCCCCAATGAAATATAAAAGCCACAGCTTACTTTGGTGTGCAGACACATCCATTCTTACAGCGCGAACCTCATTGCATTCATGTTGGCAGTTAAAACCTATGGGGGCTGAGCATGTGAAAGGTTCTGACTTCTCCCATTCCTACACATTTACCAACCAAGTTATTGGAATATGTTCATGTGTGGTGTGAGTGGAATGGTTTGGCAAAGCACGTGCTTCAATCACACAAACTGTGGCATCGGCACTGAAAGGGAAAACATGGCATCACCGGAACCGCAACATAAGGGCCACACATTTGCACCCAGGAATCAACCCAGCAGCTGCAGCTCACACCTGGCCCCGACAGAAGAAGCCCTCGAACAAATGGCTTTGGGGAAGTGGCACGTCTTGAGGCCACTCACCCCGAGGCAGCTCAGTACTGGAACGCATTACCAGTTGAACTAAGAAGGGACCAGTCCTACAATAACTTCAGGCACCATGCCCGCACCTGGCTCCGACGCAATGACCACTGAAACCTGAGACCATGGGCATTGTGCTCTGATGCCACATGTACCCATCCACTCGCACATGCAAATGTACATAATGTATTTACTGTTTATAATATGTTACCCTTTACTCTCTACATGTAAATATAAAGAACGTATATAATGTAATGACTGTATATAACATATGATACCAAGAACCTGTAATATGTAATCTGCAACCCGTAACCAAGCTCTAAGTAATCTTGTTACTCTGCGCGCCCAGCTACCCAAGGTTTTTCTGGCGCCCTATAAATAAACAAACAAACAAAAAAAAACCATCATAGTCTGGATACAAACTGTTTTACTCGATCCACCCAAATGTATCAGGTCCTCCAAATAACTTGGTGAGTTTTTAGTAGAATGCAGACTCTACACGAGTACCTAGACTAGGCAGGGGAGAACTTCCCCAAATGGTGAAAGTTACTGTGAGCTAAAAGGTGGTTGTAGACCCTCCTGAATGGGATCTATTCCAGAGAACTGGTTATTTGGCTGTGTTTATTTTCACATAGGGGCTCCCGCAATATTTGAAATTTGTGGCATATCACTCTAGGCTAGATGGGAAGTCCAGACTTGGGACCTCATCAGGGGTTGGGCAGACTAGTATAAATGCAGCGGTAACGGGATTTCCACTGCATGACTGCTCCACCCAATCCTGCTGAGTTTGGGGAGACTCAGAGGATACATCCCCAGAGCTGGGGGTAAATCCACTGATTTTCCACCCATTTTTGATGCAATTACGGCGGCACTATTAGCGCTGCAGTAATTGCACCATAAATGTCCAATTCACTCCTATGGATTCAAGAAAAATGGGTATTTACTGCGTCGCCGCAACTTGGGATCTGGCGATAATAGCAGCGGACCAAGTTGCTGGAACGCTAAGTGCGTTGGGTTGTATCCCAGAGGATTTACCACCGGGATAGATGGTATCCCAGCGGATTTACCGCTGGGATACCGCCCACTTGCTATGAGGCCCTTAGACCCCTGTTATCTGTGCCAAGAGAGACACAGCTTGACCTTAGTGACAACACACAGCAAGGCAGAAACACAAGTCTAGGGTTGCAGTTGGTACTCTTGCTCAGAGGAGAATTGCCTTTCAACTTGATACAGGACTGTCCTTGTGGAAGGAACCAGACTGATATACAAATGGATGGTTCTCCTCTGTGAGAGGGGCAGTGAGGCAAAACGTGGTTGTAGACCCTCCTGAGTGAGAAATATACCAAAAAACAGTTTGTGATGGGATGCCATCAGCAAGGGTGGAAAAGTATTTGCATTTGTGATTTCTGCAATAAAATGATGCAGGTCAATATGTCCCTGAAAGTGTGCTCTGCTAATCACTCTTGGTTTCATACATGCTCTATTGTGCAATGTACCTGGCCGTGACTATCTACTGACATCCCCCAGAAGCTGCCCTGCAGTGACAAAGGGCGGGTTCAAAGGTCTCATGTACATTCCTGAACTCAGCAGATGGAACCAAACATTCTAACAGGCAGAGGTGGCTTATCAACTACAAGCACCCCTGATTAAAAATGTAATAACTGTGTGCCCCTAGTAACAGTGGAATAATAATTATTAGCCATGTTTGTTCTGGCATGCCGGCTACTAGGATCATACAATTATAAAGCCACAAGCTTTTGAATGTGATATTATTGTTAGCTTGGTGAGGTTACTCATTCATGAGAGGGCTGCATGTGTTGTTTTACCTGGGTGTTCCCACAACAACTATCTGGGTGAAGCTTCCTTTTGATTCACCTGAGAAGGGCCAACACGTCCTCCAGGAGACAAAAACTCTCCTCAGAAGTCCTCTGGAAAAGGGTGCTTCGGAAATAGTCCTGACATGACAAGGCAGTCCCACACTAGGGTGTAGATTACTGGTGTTCTTTTAAAGTAGGCAGACAGAGGAAGATGGTGGAGTTAGAGGAGCCCAGATGAGAAGTTTGGTCCAGACAGGTTCCACCATCTCTGATTTTACTAGGGCTCCCCAAACTTCCTGTCCCCTCCCCACTTCCTGTAGACAAGGCCCACTAGGTATGACATCAGCAAGCATAGGACACTAGTTAGAGCAACCAGGACTGGACTCTGAACAATGGGTTTGCTATGGACTAATCCACTGTAGCATTTTGCCTATATAAGGGGGCTCCCTCCCCTTAGATGAATCATCTTTGAACTTTAAGACAATAAGTATATACCTGAAACTCTGTGACAGAAGGCTCAGAGGAAGAGTAAAGCTCTTCTTCCTACCCACTCCAAGGGCACATTTTGGTGAAACCACTGTGGGGGTAAGGTCTACTGCTACTGAGGCAGTTGTACCCAGGACCCTGTCACTGGAGGTGACCAAACCCCTGTGCTCTCTTCAAACCTTCCTGGTTGGGAAGGGCTGGAGAAAGGACTGACTTTGCCCCTGGAGACCCTGAAGTCAAGAAACAGACCTGGGCCCTAAGTCCTTCCTCAAACCGCTTGTCAGCAACCCCGACGAAGGAATCGCCTTCCTCTCCCAAGTTTCTTTCAGCCACGTGCTGTTGCTGCATGGACCGCACTACATGTTGGATGCAGTAGACCAGCTCACTAACCAGACATTGAATCACCAACTCAGGAAGCTACCAGAAGCCTGGATGAATGCTGTTGAGCCTCCAGAACAAGAACTAAATGTATTTTAAGAGGTCTGGTCTCCTGGCCTCCCTTAAAGGGCCTATTTATTTTTCTTTTTTTTCCTTCTTTTTTTCTTCTTTTTTTTATTGTATATGGTTCAAAACAGAACATAGCATTAGAACCTTTACAATTTCGTAATCGTACAAAGCGATAGAGAAGAAAAAAGGAAAAAGTAAACAATAATTAATAACATCTTTCCACTTAAAACCTTCAATAAAAACAATACCCGTGGTTCGTAAGATCACTGTGGGGGGAGTTTCAACCAAGCCCTTGGCCTGGGACCATACTGCTTTTCAAATCTCCCTTAATACTATGAGATAGTATCCCCATATGTTCCCTTTGATCTCTTCATACAGAGGGTGACCCAGGCAGCCCTGTTTTCCTAGGGATATGACTTAACTTCAAATTCCCCACACAGAATTAACCTTCCAGTAACCACTTCCCTTCGACTCTAGGTAAGGAGGTTCAACTTTTTCAGGATTTCTACCACCATTGCAGTTAGTTGTACTTCTTGTCCTCAGATGATTCTGTCCCAGAAATGCTCGGATAGAATTCCTTCCTCTCTATCAGTAAATCTTCCTAGCTTAGCCAGCCTCAAGGCCCAAGTCCCTTCGCACTCCATTAAAATGTGGCAGAGTGACTGTAGTCTTGGGTTGGAACAGATTTCACATAATTTGATTGCATTCTCCTCCTGTTTTCGTATGTCCAGGATTTCACCAGTGGGGAGAAGATTCAATCTACCTGCATAAAGTTAGTCCTTATTCTTGGGTCAGGATACTTTTCTAAATAGCGGGGGAGGGAACCTATGTTTTCTTCCGCCTTCTGGAAAGTGCTGCTTGGAGTGTAACCTCTCACCATAGTTATGGTTTCGATCCAATCCATGCGTTCTAAGTCACGTTTTACCTATTGCCTATTGACCTTCAAGCCCCCATTCTCTACCTTATCAAAGAAATCTTAATTGAATGTGGACACAAACCCAGAGTGTCCATTTATTAAAAATACTGCATTATTGTGTTTTCCATAATAGGGTTGGGTCACTAGTGCTTTTATTTGTTGTGTGCCTTTATGTTAATTTAATTAAAGATTTTAATTGTATAGAAACTTAGTTGGACATTATTTTATTTTGGTACCATTGTACTATTATTGTTTGTGTTGTGTCTGTGCCAGCTCACGCCCCTCCTGCAGAGTTTAGCCTGCCCTCGGCCCATTTTACCAGAAGAGGCGAGAGAGGTATACCTGTTGGGGTGTGCCTGTTTCACCTTTATGAGTGGGATGACTGCTGGTTTAGTAGTAGTGTGGACCTGAGTAGGTGCTTTAGCCACTGCTCATACTTGCACTCCTGTAGTGCAGTAGTCATTGTGTCATACAGGTTATTTGACCAGGTTCGTTCTCAGTATAGGTCTTCCTCAATTTGGGCAAACCTCCACATGATGTACTTAGTATAGTACACACTCTACAAACTACATTAATTGAAGTGGGTGAAGAAACCACAAAATGGTATACACGGAACAGGGTATAGCCCTAAAATTAGAAGACTGGAGGTGGGAGCTTACACACCCAAAATGGCTGGGAGGGGATTGACCCACTGAAAATGTCGGATTCTCGTGGAGGAGCATAGTCAGAAGAGGCACGGTCCAGGGAGTATCTTTCCTGGGCAGTGATGAGAGTGGGATGTCGGTTAAGTGGCCTGTCCTAGGTAGGAAAGGGTATGGTCAAGGAAGCCAGTTGATACAAAGTGACGGCCTAGCTGGAAAGTGTCCTCTCCCTCTGCTAATCCCTACTACAGAGCAGGTTCACAATCTCTGTACCGTTGGATGTGTGATATGTACAGGATCGCCGGATATACAAATGCCCACTTCACACTTGCTTCTCCACTGCATACTACACTACATCTTTATCTGCCGCACATGTCCTTCACATTCTGGTTTTATCATGCTTGGAATTACCGCTGCTTGTCTTATGCTGGGCTTTGGAATATTGCCTAAAGAAGGTACACATGGAAGGATCAGATTGGTGGGGATCAAAGCTTGTTAGAACATACACCAAGGAATAGGGCTGGACTTTAAAGTCACTACATTTGATTTAAAAGGAGTATATATGATATGGTATGATATGTTATTTATAACGCACTTAATACCCAGAGGTTTCTAAGCTCGGACCCGGGAATCAAACTTGTGTTGCTCCATGTCGTCTTGCATCCATGGTGAGCACGTTCCCGCTGAGTTATCCTCCCGAGACCAATATACAGACATGATGTTATTTATTGGCATTTCTATAGTGTGCATTACCTGCCTACCTGGTAGTAGAGTAGATATGTGTCTGCCAAGTTCTTGAGTGGAGTGAGTCCTATTTTAGGCCGAGCCTGGTTTTGTCTGATGGCTGCAATTTGTCCTAGATGGGGTTGCTGCATACAGTGTTACTGCGGTTATTTCGTTCAAGTGTTCTTGATGGGATAGTTGGAGCCGAAAGTGAGTATGTGCAAGTAACCCTAGGTGAGGTGCTGGGGTGCTCGGATGCTGTGTGATGTGCTTGGTGTTCCACATTGTGTTATGGGCTGTATTGAAGGACGCCGTACCGATTTGCTGCATACTTTCTCACTGTGGCTACTGCATGGGCATCTAAATGTGTATTGCAGTAGATGGAGTTTGCGCAAGCTGCCGTTGCGTATCTGAGTTGATGTGGGTGTGTGCTGCCGCTGAGAGTGTCCCATGTCAGAAATGTCTGGAGTCATGCGTGATGGTTTGTAATGCAACATGGATCATGTTAAGGCGCAGTGTGAATTGTGACAAGTGCATACAGCGGGACTGATAATTTTACCCACACTTACACCATGCAATTGGGCAGGTAATCGTAGGTTTCGAGGTAAATCACCGTCTCCACCGACCATGCTTGTGAGAATGTAATCATTATGTGCAAATAATGTATCTGTTCATTTGTTCACACAGAGCTTTGAGAGGCTGCCAAACTGAGAAACAAAGAATAGAAAAGCATTGGTAGTCGGGCTTACTAGCTAATAAATTGAAGGATAATTAATCATGAAGATTTCATCAAAGGCTTGCACAACCTTTTCACACATTTCAGGGTCATGTTTAGACATCAATGGTGTCCTCTCAGAGTGCTTTTCAATCTAAAAAGGAACACGTCAAGGCTTCCCACTATTCCCACTATCTTCTCTGCTTTTCAATCTGCCCATGGACTGACCAGGGCTTTGCCTAAGCACGACAAGCAATTACCAGGGGCAAAAGCAGGGAGGGGGAAATGGTAGAAAAATAAACAAAGAGGAGTTTGCAAATGACATGTTACTGATGGTTTCAGAACCAAGGGAAAGTATGACCGTTGCCTACTGCATCCATTGAAGAACTTTCCAACGTCTTACAAAAAGTACAGCCATGTTGATATGGTCAAACATGTGCATTGTGCTGCTCTAGTGGGTGCCAAAGCCTTTCAGTATCAGAATGGTCATTAGAAATCTAAATTGCCTATTAGTGAGAATCAGAGATGACTGAGACAGATGGACAACCCTGTGTTTAGGCCTCAGGGGGAGAGCCAAATACTCTGAAGGTGGTTGTCCTCCCAAAACCCCTATTGTAGTTCTTTTCAAGGATTTTGTGAAATTGAAACATACAAAATTCATAAAGCTCAAAAAGATCTTTAAGGATTTTATTGGGACGAGATGGAAATCTTGAGTGTCTCCAAAAAAAGCTCTATCCCCCAACTGTGAAAGGCAGTTTCATTTGACCAGGTTTAACATTATACTTCCAAAAATGCATCTTCTTTCAAGCATTCAGACACTGCAGGAAAACTGACGTAGCAATACCGAGATTAGCCTACCAGACAAGAAGACCTCTTCCCAAATACAGCTGAAATGCTATCTGAATTCACACAGAAACCCCTTAGAAAGACCCATTCTGCCATTTGCTACTGTGGGGAGACAGCTAATTTAGGATGCGGAAGCTCAGCTTTGGTATCATCTATCTATGCATTATCAAGAACAATTCCCAGTAAATTTGATGTGAATGGGCTCAAAAGGGATTAAAGTTAATCAAATCCTAAAATAAAGGAGGAATCCCTCTTTCAGGAAACTAAAGAAACAGCTTTCATATAGAAGTGCTGGATAGGGAGATACTTGAGGGGGAAGCAGTTTGGAGAACACACAGATCACTTTCTTGTCCTGATATCAAAATAAGGAAAACGATACCAGGCACATTGTTTCGTAGTCAACTGGGTGGAGTGAAGGTTTCTGGCATCTACAAATGTATTAGGAAAATTGATTTAGTCTGCTTTGGAAAAATAAAAACAGAAACAACTGGTCTGCAGAGGTACAGTGCAGAATCCTAAATTACCCCTGGAGGAAAATGCTCTTGGACTTTCCAAAGATTAACAGCGTCCTCCAAATCCGACTCTCGTAATGAACAGTTTGCTTCAGACCATATTAGACTCCAGTAGAAATGCACCAAATGAAAGTCCCGGACTCCGATAAAGATGGCGGGGATACAGCAGTGACTAGGAACGAGCAGTCACAAATTAGGAAGGGGCCACCAGATGAAGCAATACTGATAGCCCGTTACTGAGCAATTCAAACTTGTCTTAAATAATAACTTCATACCTGAACTCCTGAACGTGATCTTCCACGCATTCAAAGATGCCCAAAGGTTAGCAAAAAACAAATTAATTTGTATACATAAAGTCTTCTTTGTGGAAAAAAGTTATCTTCCAGCATTGAAAATCAAATGAGAAGATGGGGCAGTCTGTGATGTCAAAGCTGGCATCACTAGAGAGAGATAAAGGATGTCCTTTAAACTGAGACATAGGAAAGACACATTTGAGGAGAAATACTGTGAACTAGATGAATAATAAGTAGTTGTGAGTTCTCGTCAGGAAGGCCCACTGCAGAGATGCGCACTCCACAGGGGGACCCTGTGGGGAAGACCAAACCACGGTGTGGTTGGAGATACATTCTCATATCAGATTATGTTTCTTTGCTTTTTATGATTTGTTTTCCATCTCTCGTTAATCTTTAATTTCCTGTTAACTCTTTTTTCTCTCTTACCCCTTTGTCTCCCCCGTTTCATTCTTTCTCACGATAAACTAATCCAAAATGGATTGCAGTACTTTGTTTACTTGGTTAAACCGATGCACAGGGCACTCCTTATGAAACTTATAACTAACACACCGCCACTAGCCGTTATCAAACTGCCGGCGGGGTGACAATCAAGCAAGTGATTGCAAGTGTCTACAATTTACCCCACGTTCTGCTGTTTTTTTTATCTATGCAAAATTAAGAAAAACATATTTTTTTCCGTTGTTTATAAACTGGGGAATTAGAGAGGTAGAGTTAGCCACATGTTTAATGTTTGCACTACAGGATAACTATCCTGCTTATTTTATTTATAACTTTACTGGGCATGCACTTCTTATTAGAAGGAAGTTGTCAGCTATTTTGAATGCTTGAGACTGCAGGCTACTCTGAGGCTAGAAGGAAATGTAACTACTTTACATAGATACTTATTGTATTTGTATGTTTATGTACTTTTATTGAACTCTGAAATAAAATGATCTTCTTACCAATACAATTAGCTTAAACATGTTGGGTCTTTCGGCCCGTACATCCAAAGTGATGGCTATTTTTGTAACTTTTCACTTTAACTGAATACCCTATTCTCTCTCCTATTGTTGTGCCCCATCATCCTGTGAAATTCAATGTATCATACAAAAAAAAAAATCATGGGAGATTCAAGTAACATAGAAAAATGGTAGCACACATTGTGGTAAAGTAGCTGGTGTATGTCAACGTCTTGATGGGGACTCCGAACCAGAGAGCTTCTATAATGCTGGAAATGAGGAAGTGGGAAAACATGGTTCGGCCAGTGCCACTATCGGTCTAATGCCACTAGTATAGATTGGGCTAATTTGAGCTAAACCAATCTTTAGATTTGGTTCTAATCTGCCATAGGAGAGAGCCCTGAAGAAGCTGATTTTTAAGTGCTTTCCTTAAAGCGAAACGCACCTTTATGCAACACATATGCTTTAACACAGGTCCCTAAAGGAGTAGGAGTGTGGATACAGTGTTTAGGCACACACTGGAGCCTATGTGGTAATGGTGCCAGAGCCACAGATGAACATCACATTTGCATAATGAAGGCGGGTGAACACCGATAACACTAATGGCATCGCCCCTTGGACAGATGGGGGGAATGGTGCAAAGAAAATATGTGATTCAAGTGCAAAACAGAAACTGAAAAATGGGTTAAGCAGTGAAAATGCTCATGGAAGCAACAACACAGAGGGAGAATGAGCAGAAGAAAGATGCTTGTGCTAAAGCCGGAAAGCAATCACAGGAAAGGGATCCACACCGCTCTCAACAGTCACACAATGATACTCAGCCAATCAGGCCTTTGCCTCTCGGAAAGGGTGGCTTCTAGTATTATAATGGCCTATAGGACAATGCACAAAAGCTCTCTAACATGTTCCCTCTCTATCCCACTAACTAACCATCCCAAGCCCTGCTTCCTTTTCAGATCCGTCAGATCGCCCGGGGACCATGGAAATGGCAGCGGTGCTCAGTATAAATCACAATTGCATAACACAACACAAAGGGCAGTGAAGCGGGCTAGTGTGGGCCAGTTTGACCAGTTAGTACACTGCGCAGTTTGTAGTTTTTACCACTATTACTGACCCAACTTGCTCTATATTGCCAAAAATGTGCGCGGAGGCGCTGATTGAAATTGTTCAAATTCCGGTTTTAAAACCTATGAAACAATGATAATTTGTCTCTGATGATTGTAGTCTTGGAGTAATAAAGACAGGCTCTGGCTTGCATTTAAAGGGTGAAATACACAAGCCGCAGAGAGATAGCCTCATATTGACCAATGACCGCGGCCTACCTATAAACTTATTGCCCTGTTCCCAGGCTGGACACCTTTAAAATACACATTGGAGAAAGCTCAGGGGAGCCTCTTTTCTGCAGTAGGCATGGAGCGAGGGCAAACTCGTGGTGAAATACCCTTCGAAGGGAATGGGTAAATGAGCATGTCCCTAAATCTGCTGCTCCCCCAATTCTCATGTGGCATGTGAGCACACTTCATTAATATGTGTGATGCTAAGCAAATCATTTGAATATGTAAACTTTTAAAGGTGACAAAGCATGTTGGTCTGGAGCAGCAGTGGACAGGGTCGCGAGGTCGCTGAGCAGATGACCCTGAAGTTCCTTCTCAAAAATTGGCATATATGCTAAAGTGGTCTTTTGTCACAAAACCCCATGGCCGTTAGTGCAGTTCTTGGTCAACTCTCTAATGAGAAAACAGGCTAAGGGCGCTTCTTTGGCACATGGCAAGCACATTCCATGCAGCTTTTGGGAAAGAAGATCACCCACCTCATGTGGGGTAGGAGGGATGGATGGACATGATATCCGCAACACCTTTTGCCATATTACATACCAACCGACCCTCCTCCTCCCGCACCAGTGGCTTTCTCTGCATCCCAGCGCTGGCAGGGCATGGTTGGTTTGTGGCACTATTGAGTTGTGCAAATCAGAAAAGATAGGGCTCCCTGTAGTGTTGAAGTTTAGAAATGTTTCCTGGAGCAATGGTTAACGTGTGCTCCATGTTGCTAATGTAAATTGTTTGTGTGGTTGTCTGTGGTGTTTGGCAGAGTGGTGTTTAAGGTTCGATTGGCCTATGCATCTGTGATGGGTTTGTGATGTTCAGGGAAATTTATTGTTGATGCATGTCTTGGGATGGTATACATTTCATTGTGTTAACCTGGGTTGTTTAGCTGCTGGAGCTGTGTCGAGATGTGTTGTCAGTTAGGATTGGCGGTAAAGGAGTTAGAAGTTATTTCTGCCCTACTTGGCTCCGCATACCACCCAAAAACAAGTGCAGCCACACATATTGACTTTTGAGCTTCCAACTAGGTAGCATTTGTTTTGTGTGTTATGCTAAAATATGTTGATGGTAGACTAAGTAATGCTGTGCCATGATGCGCTATGCCGGGGCACACATGTACCGCCCACAAATGCCAGTTAATTTCCCTGGGCATCCCTCCTAAAGGCCCACTGTCACCTCAAAAACACTCAGGCTTAAATTGGATTATGTTTTAAAAAGGTAGCAGGCGCCCCTGTCTAGAAAGAACATGGCATGATAACCTGTTCTGTGTTTTTTTCCCTACTTTGAGAGTTCCCGGCCATCGCTTTTTGCTGACTGTACCTTTCACAGATGGACAATATCCATTTGCATATCAATCCAGCACCAAAATGCTATGGCAATTCCCTTCTGAACAAGAGTACCAACAGCAACCCCATACACGTGTTTCAGCCTTGTTGGGCCTCATCAGTGAGGTGGAGCTTTGCCTCTCTGAGCACAGAGAGCAGGGAGTCCATATCTGGGTTCCCCCAGGTAACTCAGGGTTACCAACCCCAAGATCCTTCCTTGAAAACAGTTTTCAAAAAAGGTAGCAGGCGCTCCTCTCCAGAAAGAACATGGCATGATAACCTGTTCTGTGGTTTTTTCCGACTTTGAGAGTGACAAGCCATCACTTTTTACTCATTGTACCTTTCACAGATGGGAAACAGCCATTTGCATATCAGTGTTTGTCCTGCCCACATGGGCAGTCCAGCACCGAAATGCAATGGCAATTCCCTTCTGAACAAGAGGACCTACACCAAACCCATACATATTTTTCAGCCTTGTTGGGCCTCATCAGTGAGGTGAAGCTGTGCCTCTCTGAGCACAGTGAGCAGGGAGTCCACATCTGGGTTGCCCCATGTAACTCAGGGTGACCAACCCCAAGTTCCTTGCAAACTTTTTTTTTTAAAGTAGCAGGCGCCCCTCTCTAGAAAGAACATGGCATGATAACCTGTTCTGTGGTGTATTTCCCACTTGAAGAGTCAGCAGCCATCGCTTTTTGCTCACTGTTCCTTTCACAGATGGGGAATATCCATTTGACAAAGCCAACCGCACACTATATCACTACCACAGCATTACCTCGCTGGCAAATGTGCATTTTGTCTTTAAATCCGATCATGGATTTGGGCAGTGCCACTGGACAAAAGTGATGTAAATCGCACCATTTGACATTAATTCCTGGAAGGGGGCGCTAAGCAATTAAGTTTGCCGCACCAACATAATCTTGGAGGGTTGGCCTTTCCCCGCCAGCCACAGACCCTGCCGTTTTGGTCTACATGTGCCCTTGACTACATTGCATACATTACAGATACAGAAAAGAGCAAATTCTCTTTTTTTTCTCCAAAAACCTTCTTATTTTATTGAGATAAAACATTTCACCGAGTTTCTATAGTCGGTACAGCCATCACAGGACCAATACAGTAAATAAGTTCAATACCAGCCCTTGTCAAAGCGTACCTCTACGGCAAGAAGAAAATGGCCTTTGTCCTCTAAAACGAGGGAGACAGAGAGAAAATACAAAAGAGAAACCAAACAGTCCGAGTGATCAATGGTGAGATATGTTCAGATGACTTATCTGTGCATCATGAAAGGCTCTTGTTAAAGGGTATATGTCGTGAGGGGCGTAGACGTCATGGGAGCGACCTGTACCCGGCTCAACCACATGAGTACAGGAACAGACCCCAAAGCTCGCGGAAAGTGTCCAGATATCCTCTACTCTTATAGGTGACCTTCTCGAAGTTGCATTGGGTCAATAGATCATCAATCCAATATTCGATGCACAGACAGTGTGGTGACTTCCGGGCACGTAGGATGCAGCAGGCATCCCCTAAACAGCCAATCTTTATTAGACTTTATTTATTAGAAAAGAATAAATTCGAAAATAAATATAAACATATAATTCTGGTGCCAAGAGAAAATATATGATTGTTTAGCTCTTGGCTTTGCCATGCCAATTCTTGATCTTTTTCCGGCCAGGAAAGCCTTATGATGCTCATCTATATTGCAGTGATTTCTTTATTGACTCACTGTAGAAAGACTGGATTATAAAATTGTTATTGCTTTTGAGTGCTCAGCTTTGCAGAACATAGCGAAATACCCTATCTCGTCGATTCCAGGTGGATTTTTATTACATTAATTATTCTAAAAACTTAGCGAAAAATTGGCAGCCGATTTGTAATTACGAGGACAAAAAGGCAACGCTTTTGTTGAAATGATTCCACAGAGTGCAATGGACAGTTTTTGGCTGCGGCATCCCAGGAACAATTTAATCAATGGGACTCTAACTTGGCAAGGTTTGGCTTGTTAAGGGTTTGAAGACAATGCCAGGAATCTGTGTGACCGAATACTCGCCTCTGGCTCTGGCCTGGGGTACGCGCATGTTAAAGAATCAGGGCAGAAATGGCCTGTACTCAGGAGCAATGGTTGCTTACGCAGGATTCTAACTGCACACAACCCCAGGTTGCTCTTTGATTGATATGTGAGCTGTTCCCTATCACAGCGCTTCTTTGGTGGCGTGGAGCATATGGTGGTCCACGTTAATTCAATGTGTTTTTTAGCAGACCATCCACTTGTAGACTAGATTAAGCAAGAGGTCATTCTATAATGCACAAAGGCAAAACATATACAGTAGCGGTAAGCAGAGTTAATAGAGTTGTCAGCTGCCTGGATGTGACTGATGAGCCATGGTTGCAGGGTCTTGACAGCCCCTGAGACATGCTGGTCATGGGGACATTTCTCAGGAACACTGAGCATTGCAAGCCATTTCCATGCTTAGGACCTTGGTTCACAGTCCTTGGGGTCTGGCAATCATTTCATGTCCAGTTCAATCACTCTGGCGAATTCCGAGGAGTGTGTCACATCTCCCCAAGGGGGAGCTACCCCCTGTGGGACTAGCAAGAAGAGACTGCTATACTTAACATCCACTTAATGGACAGTGAAGCTCCAGGGAGGGACTTAAGTCACCATCCCTCCACTCCCTGGACTAACACCTTTATGGGTTAAGCAGAAACTAAGATGTGTGCGAACCATTTAACATTGACTGGCTCTGCTTTTGACTCAACCTTCATTTCATCCTCTACAGGGAAAACAGCAGAACAACTGAAAAACCATCCCCCTGAAGTCACGTCAAGCGTGGAACCAATCAGGAAAGAGTATCCACGCAGCCTGTGGATTTTAATTCTGCTGCAGCGCATGTTGAGTGGAGAAACGCTCTGAGAGACAAAATGCCAGATGTGGCGTAGCACCTAGATGCACACGAGCAAACAACGTGTCCCATCAGGCGAGAAACTGGAGCCGCGGAGTGTGGCAGCCTGATAAGAATGGAGTACCTCAGCAGGCTGAGGCAGAGCCAGGAGGAGGAACTGCCACAAGCTCCCGCACCAATCAAGCAAAACGCAGGAGGTGAAGCCCACTGCCGTAGAGTCCAGTTGAGGAGTTGCATGAGTGACTCTGCAGCTAGACGAAAGGCAGTCAGCCAACATAGCCCTCCCGCTCATAAGATACAGGCATGCAGTGGCTTCCATAGAACAGGAGATGGGCAACAAGGCCAGAGGAAGGAGCCACACAGCAGGGAAAAAGAGGGAAACGAATCCAGAGCGGAGGAAGAGGAAGCACACTCCAGAGAAGGGGAGTCAGAAAAGAGAAAATGTCCCTGAGTCAAGAATGATGGAGAACACCCCAGAGTGTTAGGTAAGAAAGAGAACTGCCCCAAGGTCGGGAAAGACTGAGAACTCCCCAGAGTGGGGAGTGCGAAGGAGAAGCCCTGGTGTGGGGAAGAAACAAAGAAGCCCCAGAGTGGGGAGACAAAGGAGTGAAGCCCCAGAGTACGGAGAGAAATAAAAGGAAACTAAAGAACCCCCGGTGTGGGGAAAGAACAGAGAAGCCCCAGAGTGGGGCTGAAACCGAGAATAGCCCTGGTGTGGTGAAGAAGCCCCAGAGTGGGGAAAGAAACAGAAGAAGCCCTGGAGTGGGGAAAATGACAGAGAGAAGCCCAGTATGAGTCAAAGAACTGAGGCGCCCAGAGTGGAAAATGATCAAGAGCAAGCCCATACTGCGGCAATGGGGGGACCAGAAAGTCTCCCCAAAGGGAGAAGAACCGTCAGACACAAGTTTCAAGGAGAACCAGAGACACCGGACTGGAATCCTGGGACAGCACTCCAGCCATACACAACTATATGTTCTGGACTGTGAACACAGGCAGGGTCCTATGGTAATGAGACACAAGTGTGGGGGTCAGAAGCCAGCAGCCATCCCGTTCCCTTCGGGAAGGCCCCAAATTATGTCTTAGTTGTTTCAATATTTTCTTTGGAGCACTAGGGAGATAAAGTAGTTTAGAATGGGATTTCTGGACAGAAGGCCTTCATTATGTTTGACTATCTTTCCACACTGATGAACACCCCTTGTTACCTTTATTTTTATAGAGAAGGGATTATTATCGCAGAGTTAGGGAAAATGTGTTCTTTTTGAATCAGAAGAGGAAATAAATCTTTTGGAAATCACACCTGCTTGTCCGTCTCCTGATTCTGACCTACCACACTATCTATTTAGCATCCCAAGCACCTGCCAAAGAGTCCTCAAAATGGTTCCATGGCTGCCAGATCACCCCTTTCCTGTGTTACTGAAGTGAGCGCAAAGGGGTGCATCAGCTTGGCCGGCACGTAGGAATAAGGACCACCCTTTCCTGCAAGTATTGGTCATGTGCCCCGGCCTGGGGTACGTGACCATATAATACTTTGAATGTGCTGCATGCTGTAAGTAACCCATGGGATCCCAATTCATAGTTTGGTTGTATTTTAAGAACAGGAAGTCATTATTAAAACACAATACTTTTACCATTATCACCAAACTCCTAGTGAGCCCCCTTGTAGCATATGCCTGGGCGGAGACCGGCTTCCTCAATCAATCCACAGCAAATGTAACAAAAGACAAGGCAATCCAGCACTGGACAAGAATGGATGCCTCAGAGTGTCCACTTGAGGATGTGGGAAATGGTGAAGAAGTATTTCGAATTCAGCAGAGCTGGGAAATCCAAAGGCTTGAACGAGATCGGCATCATCCCAGGAACCCCAGATTCTACATGTCAGGAACTGCCAGAGTGTGCAGTGGTGTGATGGAGGGCAGGATGGGGCTGAACGGAAGTAAGGCCAGGGCACACAATTACAAGATTCTTTCCTAAGTATTTCGCAGCAATCATTGTACATGTTTACACTTGAAAAAAACATTTTCCTTCATGCCTTTTTTTCAGATATACAACACTTTTAACAGCTCTGTGGTTCTTTCCCCAAAAGCATTGAAGCTGTTGGTTATAGCCAAGGGGAGCCTGGGGAGCTTGGAACCAATAGCTACGAGGAGCTACTTTTGGCTTCCAAAGCTTGTGGTGCCATACAAACGTAGCTATGTGATATTAACTGTGTAGGTTTGGGAAATGTGAATAAAAAAGAACAAACCCACCTAAGGGGCATTTAAAGCATATTGGATGATATATAATAGAGAAAGGGTAGTTTGCATCTTGCGCACAAGTCATATATGCTGGGCCTTATGTACCACCTCCTGGTTCCTCGGAAGTAGCTCCTGCATAACGGGTAATGCCCAATGCTTGTTGGGTGTCCTGACCCACGTTTAAGCTATCATGCCACAACATTTGGTGCTGTGGGCTTAGAAAATTCAAGATGGCGGAAAACCCACATGTGCGCCGAAATCCAGGAAAGCTGCGCAGTTTGTGCGCACACCAAAATGGTTGCCTCACTTGCCACCCACCAGTGCGAGAATGAAAGGCCGGGTTGCCATGAGGGAAATGGGTTGCCAAAGGAAAAACAGTAGCGCCGGTTAGCTTCAAAGCGCTTTAAAACCACCATTGGACTACCCGCACAGTAGTCTGAAACCATTGGGAATGGCAATGTTGATTGCCAAATGCAACCTAGAATTGTGGGGAATTCATTTCTTAAATCCCAAAAATGGGTGCAGTACCAGTACTCACCACTATCCAAAAGCCGGCGTTTTAAAACCACCCTGTGTTTCTCTGAAGGCAGGCTCAAAATGCCTATTTTCAAACATTGCAACATGTGCAAAATATTCACTGAACACCAGCAGACATTTGGCAGAATGGAGTTTTGTGTGCTTACAAAATCGGGGAAATGAAGAGCCCAAAACAATGCTTATAACAAAACTGCTATGGAGTCAGCAGTTTAAGTTGCACTGGATTTAAAGACACTAAAATCGAAAATGTTTAGATTAAATGAGTGACCTATGTTTGGTGTCACATGCCTTTGTAACTGTTGAAATGTCATAGTTTTGCACTTAGAATCAGCATTCTAGCTGCATGTGTAAAATTGCAAGTTAATTTAAAAAGCAACAAAAAACATGACAGTTAGCTGAAAGACTGGCTTAAGGAACTTGATTTTGCTTGACAGCTACCCCCATCAGGAGTGAAACTTGAGTCACAACTGTGTTCCCAGGCCTATCTGCCTTTTGCTGGCCACACTAAGGATATGCCATCTATCTGATAATTGAATTACCTGTGCTCTACAGGAGCTCTGAACAAAGCCTGTCTTGACTCAGGCAAAGGTTTTATTACAGCGGTCGTAAAATGTAGCTTCCTCTTGGCAGAAGCTGGGAGGGGCACTGCCTGTGAGAGCAAGCTGGCTTGGCAGAACTGGATAAACCAGTATTTCCACCATGTGACCTGGGAAACCACACCCCTTTGTAGCCAGAATATTGTTTAGAAAAAGATGAATAACTCATGGTGCGGACATGTGAAAATTTTATAAATGATACCATAATTCTTGTGATTTTTCTGCCCACAGTTTAAGAGGTTTTTAGAACCGGTGGTATGTTCAGGGGGGTGTTAGCGGAAAAGTGGATATTACTCTAAATGTATGCATGTTAAAAATATGAAACTTCATCAGTTAATGTCCATACTCCCTGCGCACATGTATGTAAAGTTGGGTCAATGTCAGAAATTGAAAAATCAGTTAAAAAGTCAAGTATGTGCCATTTCTGAATGCAAGCTCTTAGAAACAGCAGATTTGGACAGAGACATGGCTAAATTCAGCCACACCATGTATATGTAATTTCAAGCAACTGTGTAACTGTGAAATATGTCTTTTGTTATCAAATATAGAATATGTGCAATCTGACAGGGGAGTGGCCTATCTGCAAGCCATAAAATGACATCACTCTGACTCACAGTTCCTTCCCAAATCAAGTGAGGAATGGAAATTTGACCAATGACAAGGGAGAGGGGCAAGTTTAGTTATGACCAACACACACACCCACTTGCAGAACATATAAATGGACCACTGAAACTTAGGTAGAGACCTTCAAATCCATTTGCAGCTGGAAGCTCTGCCGGGAAAATCCATACCTTACCTCCATCAATCTCCAGAGAAAGCTGTGCAGAAAGATCCAGACTTTAAATCCCTCAATCTTCAGAATCCAGAGAGAGAGCAGACCCAGATCACTGTGAAGTGCAGAGACCAGAGTCCCGTCTAAAACCTGACCAGATCCATGGCGAGGCCCATTTAACTCAAGAATATAGTGTGAGTACCTAGAAAACTGTGCAGAACCAATCTCTTAGTTAAAATAATATAATCCAAGCTATTTTAATCTAAGTAGAACTGCCTCCTAACTGTCACCTGTCATTTGTAAAGCTGTCACTTGTCATTTTCTAGTTGCAAGCTGCACTTGTCATTTTGAGCTTTTAAAATTTCAAATCTGAAAAACGACCTTCACAAAATCGCTCATATCTCCGCGACCGTTTGTGCTAGAGACTTGCAGTAACTTTCCCCTGAAAGCTGAGAATCGTGGCTTTCCTTCGAACCTAGAACCCCCTATAGTTTTGCCGTAATCGTGAAAAACGCACTCGCGAATTTTACCGCGATTTGCAAATTTCTCCACGTGTAAAAAAAGCTGCTGCTGCTTGCCTTCCATTTGCCAGAAATTCGTTTAACCTTCTAATCATCCCTGAATCATTGCTAGTGTGAGCCTGAGCTAATATTAACTAGATACCACTCACCCTAAACCTTCTGAAAGGGAATTAAAAGCATTTCCAGCATATTTCTCATCTATTGCTAGCACATATAAAAGCATTTGGGCCTGTGTTTTCAAAACTCCTATCTGTTTTCTTTAAGCGTGCTTGGGGGGGATTGAACTGAATTACATTGATTGCATTTCTGAGAACTGTGTGCTTCCTTCCATTTCCTTGCATTGCATAAAGAGGGGGGGAGTGAATAGCCAGAGAAAAGTGATTACATTGTTTGGTTGAAGTCATATTGAGTATTTTCTGTACTGCATTCATTGAATATTGCATCCACCTGAGCTTACATAAAGCATTCTGTACCACCTTCTTCTTTTGTTCCTATTCACCTGTGTGCTACCTTATCCATTTCATGTCAACTCCTTATTGATTATAGAGAAGCGTGTTAGTGCCAGATTCTCCGTTGTTAATATTTATCATATCAGATTAAGTGTGATATTCAATTATTAATTTATTATAAAGTGTGATATATCTATCTATTGTTTAAATTATCAAATAAACCTTTTAACTTGCAAAACAGAACTACTTCTTGGCTCAGTGGGGTCAGGGGGATTCCAAGAGAGGGGTGTTATATAGGGGTAGTCATCCAGAACGCATGAACTGGACATAAAGATATATCAATAAGGGTTTTCATTCAGTATTATAAACTAGGCGTTGACTTAGCTGTAGTGTTGAATTGAATCCTCTTACAATACCCATGAGCTGCTTTTTGCTACTGATCCAGAAATACTTATGTTGATCCCTGCAAGGCCAAGGCATCCAGAGAATATATAACCAGTGAAGGAGAGCATGGCAGTTGTATGGGCCTGTAAACACTACTATCACTTCACCCCCGGAAAACCATTTAGGATCCTAAAAAACAATCATGATCTTCGGCAAAGCTTAATTGTAAATTGACTCCCAGAGTAGAATGATTGGGAATCCAGTTACAAGAGTATGGCTATACAATGAACCACATCTGGGGCGAGGAACATAACCTGCCACACTATATGTTCAGTCACCCTCCCCACCCCACAGGAAAACGCATCTTCTTGGCTAGCAATACTTTCTGTTCTCCATTGAACAGTCAGCACTGCAGGTGGTTAAGTACAGAAAAGAGTGAAAGGCACGGTGCAGCACACCACACTGCAAGACAGATGATGACAACCCAGCTGGGTTGAATGTCAAAGAATGGAACCTTTTATATATTAAACAAACTCGCCCACAAAGGATTTTGGAGGATTAAAGCGACAAAAAGGCACTGAAACTATGGGCGTTGTTCCTGTCACTAGATCTGTAGGCGAGCAATTGCCACCTTTTCCAGAGCCTGGGGCACCAGCACAGAAAAGGATGACCCACCAGGTCTCTCCAACCAGCACAAGACAAATAGGCAAATAACTGCTAGAACTAATAAAGGAGTACTCCTAAAATGACTGCTTGTCCAACGAGTGGCTGCAATAGCAGCAACTGTAGACACCAGAACGAGATGGAATGCTCTTGGCATGGGGCATCCAATCATTGCTCGTACAATGGAGAGTTTTGAAAAATACAGGAGCACAAAGAGGAGTGGGATACGCATTGCAGAAGCGCGACTCAACAAGCAATATGTTAAGGTCAATGGTAACTCACCACACAGCATGCCAAACTGGTGTGTGTCTAAACTAAATCTTGGCCAACAAGCCACACAATACCACCCTGTCAGAAAAGACTGCAAAATGAACAAAGAGAAGTCTTTGGCCGGGAATGAGAGGAAAGAACCCACAAATGAATACACATAAAGGAGAGGAGCCAACCTATTACAACTAACCGTGAAAGCATTAAGTCCTAGTGGATCAACAAAGAGGTCACAAGAATGGCTCAACTTATATCATGCAACACTGAAAAGTGTAGCATAGTAGGTACTTCCAGCTACTTGATATCTCGAAATGTACTTCATCTCAGGAAGAACTCTCCTTCTCCTGGGAGAACACCACAAGATAGAGAGGCAATGGGATTGAAATAGAGGTGCCATAAATTCCCACCAGAGGAGAGCTTATATGACTTAATAGGACCGCTAAGCCCAAGCCAACCTGCACCAAGACTTGAACCAGATGATTTCAATCTCAGACGTTCTGGACTGAAGACACCAGAGGAGGGAGTGTCCAGAATGAAGGCGGTGGAGGAATGTAGTGCTGTGATGGACACTTCAAATGAAACAATCTCCTGTTAAGGGGAGTGGATCTGAGCGTTGATCTACTATTGGATAACACTTTAGAGAAGAGGGGATGGACCGGGTGGTGGAGGGAGAGCATTCCAGGGTTATGGTTGAATATCAGACCTCCCAATAGTATTAGGTATAAAGGAACACAAAGGAAGCAAAGTTCCAAACACGGTGGCTCTAAGTGTTCTGAGAATTACTCTGTAAAGGTGTGTCTAAGAATTCACTGGTAAACAAAAAGAATATGTTTCAAAGGTTTATTAAATGAAAACAAATGATTTGTCAGGATTGGTTTAGTTTCCCTTACGTTTTCCTTCCAGTTGTGGGTTTATCGTCTGTGTCTCTGCTTACAGACTTTCACTTGGTTTAAGTCTCTAACATGGTCACGTTTTGGGATTTTACTCCATCTACCAGCGTGCAGAGCTTCTTTTAAGTTAATTAAGTTCACTTTTCTAATTCTGTTATAATTAACGATTGTACTTCGTTTCCTAGAATGCAGCAAGTCATTTGTTTTTCTGCTCTTGCTTTGCTCACGCCTTTGGATTTTCGTCTCCCAGAGTTGAACATTCCATTTAATCTCCTTCTCTTCCTTTGATTTCGCTTTCTGATGTTACTCTGTGCCCAGAAGACAAAGCTTGAATTGGTTTCCTTCTGAAACTTGGGCTGATGTTTTATGATTGTACTCCTCTTCCCTAAAATGCAAAATTCAAATTGGTTTCCTTCTCTCGTTTCACTTCTGTTTTGGGAATGTACTCGATCTCCTTCTATATAGCATCATTTCACTTAGTTAATTTCCTTACAAACACCAACCAGGACATAGAACAAGAAGAAGGAAGATGCATGAAGAGATCTTACTATCGAAGATAGCGGAGACAAAGGAATCCACCAGCTTAGTTCTCAATTCATCAGAAAGACATTTAACAACCATGGAGGAAAAAGTTGTGAATAAAGTGGTATCCTTTGCGCCTACCAGTTCTAACAATTATGTGGACTTGCAAATTGATCTTTTCAGGTTCACACATAAACTTAAGCTGACCAAATTCTTTGACACCAAACCTATTATTTATCAGAGACCTACACCAAAACTCACTCCACATAGTATCACACTGGACAACTTGACTCATACTCACTTATTATTATCCCTTGACGATACTGAGGCTATCATAAAAGAGGATGTGATTGGGTATTGGGATATAGATTAGGTGTCCATGAATGTACCAGAGTTAAAGAAAAAATACAAATTTACACCAAACCTCCAATATTAAAATGGTATTGACACTTTTCAAAAGGTGGTCACCATGGACCTCCACAGATTTCAAGATTACTGTAAGAGAAGGAAAAACGCTGAGACAGAATTTGAAATTACATGAAATTCAGGCTCTACAGAACCTACAGCAGGACTTGAATATAATCATAAAAGAGGCTGCCAAAGGTGGGAACATTGTTGTAATGAATAGAGAATACTACATTCAAATGGCCATGAACCATCTAAATATACCTGGTCGTTATAATAAACTAAATTCCAACCCAACAAGGAATATACTAATTGAGTATGACACTATCATGTTTAAAAAAAAGACTTTTCAATGATGATGTCTACCAGTATCTTGGAGTCAAACATCCTAAAAAATTCCTACTTTGTATTTCCAAAAAAACAGAAAAATGATCAGGGTAGCTGAACGTGGTATCCACACCTCGCCCAATTTATTCAGAATAATTACCAAAGTTTCCGATTTGGAAAAACCCCAATGATTTTTGGGAAAACAGAATTTTTCTTTTGTTACTCAATGACTTAAAGCATCAAAAGTTAATTTTTGTAAAACGAAGTATAAACAGCACACTTATCAATTTTGGAACAACATCTCCAAGTGACACATTATTGTTTAACCAAGCCTTTGTGCCTGGATCACAATACAAAACATATATACACCCTTGTTACAATTAGGGGTCATATTGAAACAAATCAACATGCAAACAAAGTGTATCAACATTATGAAACATTTACAGTGTGTGCGTTAACACAGGGAGGGGAGTCGACACAACTGTGTTTCGGCCATTCATTAGCTGATCTGTGTTGCTGAGGATTGTTTGACCTTCATCAGGACGGGAGGATAAAATATGGTGAGAAGGGTCCAGTTGCTCTCTGTCAGGGAATGAACAGAGACATATATTTAGAAGTGTGTACTCGTTCAGGGATTATTACTTAAATTACTTTCACAGGCTATAAATGCTTGTCTTATTTTACAAGAACATTGTCAATCGATTGGTACAAATAAACTCCATTGAAAATGTATTTTCTGTCACCATAACTGTACACGGTTTAAACACACCTCAAGACCCAGATGAAAATTGTTGAGAATGGAAAAAACCTTACTATCATGATGTAGACAATAGTTCCTATCTGCCAGTCACAGATGTCATTGCAGTATCTAGACATATCCGTCTAACTCACATTGAAGGCAGACATATCGGTTAACATGGCTACTAATGCCATTTCTGATTGAATAGACCTCAATCTTCTTGGAAAATGGGGCCTCCTCTAATGGTGGTCCCCATGAAATGTTTCCACTCGACTGTTACGTTTAGACTTTCTCTCACCGTATCTAGCCGGTGTACCCATCTCTGTTTGAGCTTAGTGAGAGCTTTGTTGATATCGCCCACTTGTCTCTTTGGGTCATTCTTTGTAACAAGAACCATTTGATGTCCATATTGGTGTGTCTCTTCTGTATGTACTGATCCACAATGGGCTTGTCGGGCACCTCCTTTTTTATGCATGACCTGTGTTCACAGATTCTTTGCTTCAGCGCTCCAATTGTCTTCCCGACGTGCATCGGGTAAGGCCTGAATACCCAATGTTCTGTATATATTTCACTGAGTAACTATTTTTAGCCCAGGGCCAGAACCCTAATCCTCAAAGTATATTTCTTTTCCACTTATAGATCACTTGCTCTACAAGAAACATTGACAAGTAACAGCAAGCACCTAAACATAATCAAAAGTAATGATGTCCTGCAAATACGCTGTGGAATAATAAAAACATAGTAAGATCATTTGATCTCCTTCAATCCACAGTGAGATCTGTTCTTGTTAAATAAGACAAGCAGTTATAGCCTATGAAATTAATTTAAGTAATAATCTCTGAACGAGTACACACTTCTAAATATACGTTTATGTTCATTCCCCGACAGAGAGTAACTGGACCCTTCTCACCATATTTTATCCTCCCGTCCTGACGAAGGCCAAACAATCCTCAGCAACACAGATCAGCTAATGTATGGCCGAAACACTGTTGTGTTGACTCCTCTCCCAGTGTTAACACACACACTGTAAATGTTTTATAATTTTGATACACTTTGTTTACATGTTCATTAGTTTCAATATGATCCCTAATTGTAACAAGGGTGTATATATGTTTTGAATTGTGATCCAGGCAGGCCCAAAGTCTTGGTTAAACAATAATGCATCACTTGGAGCTATTGTTTCTAAGTTGATAAGTGTCCTGTTTATACTTCGTTTTACAAAAAATAACTTTTGATGCATTAAATCATTGAGTAACAAAAGAACAATTCTGTTTTCCCCAAAATAATTGGGGTTTTTCCAAATCTGAAACTTTGGTAATTATTCTGAAAAATGTTTGTGAGGTGTGTATACCATGTTCAGCTACCCTGATCATTTTTCTGATTTTTTGTTTATTAACCCACCTGGGTAGATCAGGATCAATCCAGGAGCCCTAATATTCATTAACGTTGCATTTCCTTCACAAAGTGCACAAACGTTTTCAAGAAGTACCAGAAGGGAGAGAAATCCTTAGTGGTATAGGTGGGATCACAGAACCCCTATCCAAGTATATCAATTACATCATCCAAAAAGAAGTTACGAACATGCCCTCATATCTAAGAGTTACCATGTACACCTTACAAATATTTGACAGTATAACTTGGGAACCTGATTTTCTCTTAGTTACTCTGGATGTCAGGGCACTCTATATATCCATTGATCACCAAATAGATTTGGACAGTATTGACTTTATCTTTTTGAGACAGTCAGCCTCATTCTACAGCCACTTAGAGATGACCAAACAACTCCTTGAATTCTCTCTAACAAATTATGTCTTTCTTTTCAACGGAGACTAATATCGTCAGACAAAAGGCGCGACAATGGGTGCTAACTATGCACCTGTGCTAGCCAATATTTTCATGCACCAGTACAAAGTTACACACCCTCTATATAACAGAGAATTTGAGACCAGTATTAGACACTGCCACTGTTTCCTAGACAACATTATATTGGTCTGGCAAGGAACACAGGAGACCTTCCAAGAATGTGTGACTTACCTTAACATTTTGCATTGAACTTACTTGCAACTTCAGTGCCAAGATTGAATTTCTGGACATAACATTTCAGGTTTCAGGCCATGGGTTAATCACACATACATACAAAAAACCTACTGAGGTTAACTCAGTATTACATGCCTCTAGCTGCCACAGACGTACAGCCATCAAAAACATACCGAAAGGCGAATTCATACTAGCACGCAGAAATTGCAACAGTTAAGAAGCTTTTACCAACGATTGCAAATTGCTCGCCCAGCGATTTTTGAATCGGGGCTACACCCGACCAACCTTGGAACAAGCAGAGACAGCGGCACGCCAATTAACAAGATGCAAATTACTAGCCCCTATATAATTGTGACAGTTTTAAAATCCAAAGGATCCTTGAGAAGCATTAGCCTCTTCTTCTCATAGATAAGGCTATTGAAGTCCATTTAAACACATACCCAACATTGCCATTCCGTAGAGGTCCCACCCTGCGGTCCATACTGAGTCCTTCTTTCATGCCATCGAACATTAGCCCAAATGTAGATTGGCTAACCAAGATATGAATTGTTGGTTTTTCCAAGTGTGGGACGTGTTCAGTGTGTGCTTATGCTATGAATGCACAGAATGTTCAGTTCAAAAATTGTAACAAGTTTGTAATATGTGAACACATTAATTGCCACACAAAGTATGTAATCAATGCAATTCTATGTCTTTGTGAAAAAATCTACGTTGGAAGTACGATGTTACTGAGTATGTTAGGATCCATTGGCAACCCATTAGCAACAAGAATATCAGCAGAGAAATAAGAAATATATTCGATTCGTTGGACTACATACAGTCTCATGCGGCATCAGAGGCGGCAAATGCAAAATGAAGTTGAGGCAACAAGAAGCCACATTGATCTGTTGTTTCAGATGGGTTGTAAATGGGTTGAACTCAGACCATGAATTTAATGTTTTTCTTTTACATGGGACTTTAACAATTAAGAAAGGGTAGGAATGCCAGGGCATGAAGTCACCTTCCTGGATTATTCTATTATCCCCCCTCTTATTTTGTTCACCCCACCAATTAGTTTATAGTTCCCTGGGCCCCATGGGCCCCCACCAGTGCAGAAAACTACATTAACCTTTTATCCTTTCTAAATGTATTTTGCACCTCCATGAATCTATTACATAAATCACACATGGTGTTTAGTATTCCTCCCATTTATATCTCACAATATGCATGTCACACAGTGACCTAGATGCTATTGCTTATGCATCACTCGCCACAGGAAATTACGTATCTTAAATTAAAAACAATTAGTTGTATCCCACATGCGTGCTTAATTGGTCTTTCATTTTACATCACAAAACTCCATAATAAGTCAGAAGCGCACATCCTCCAGTGCGCTTAAAACACAGTGAACTACACACTAATGCGCATGCGTGCCAACACGCCACTCACTACTAAACTTACACTTCTTTAACGTAAAAGATCGAGTTCAGCTGCGCACGCGCGCACATCAATAAGTTATCTCTCCCATCAGAAAGCTCATGAATGCCATAGACTAGTGTCTCCAAGGATAATCGTGTGCGCATGCATAGTCCCCATATATGGTGCTGTGAACCGTTAGCTGGCAGTCAACACAGGACGCCATGTGGAGCTGAAAGGCTGCCTACATATTTGAGCTGAAAGGAGGGAGGAGGATGGAGTTAGTCCCCCGACACCCTTCTCTCTATGGTAAGATCACAGAGGAGGCTGTCTAAACACCTCTAAATACCTTATAATGTTACATGATAATTAACCCTGGCATGCATATCCTTGCACTGCCATATTGGCAGAAATGAACCGGGTGCTAGATTAATTTCTGGATATAGTGCATTAGAATATAATATCCTGTCATGCATAGTTTTTGCTGATGATGATTAAATTAACGATACATAATGATATGTAAAAGTAACCAAGACATATGCATTTGAAATTAGTCACAAGCGAGTCTTGCTATTTCCTTGACGATAACTGGTCACAAGCCCCTTTGGGCTCTGCTCGTATACGCCTTGTCGAAACCCAGTTTGGTCAACTACATCTAATCAACGTAAATAACGCTTTGCTAACTCTGAACCGCCTACATAGGGTAAGAACCCTCTCTCATGCTACCTCATATTTTCACTGGTGGCATGCTTAAATGTTTTCACCTCATATGTGAGACATGGTGACCACTCTCTAAAATTCTATCTCTTGGGGTACGTACTTTGGCCCACCAACGAGATCTGTATATGCCGCCTCCTGCACCAACACAGCATTGATCAGACCTACAGGGCTACACCTGGTTTATTGAGGTTTGCAACCCACTCCAACACTTAAGTTGCTATTTTATCCAGACACCAAGTTGCTCTAACAGTAATGTTAGATTTTCCACATACAGATCAATCTACTCGCAGTGAGCGATAGACCCAGATTGTGCTGGGAAACTTGGAAATTGATTGGTAAGACTTTGTATTCCCTGGCTCCTGTGCTCCTTTGCTACAATAGCAGCAGTTGTGTTGAAACAATGAGATAGTAACAGTTTGTCGCTTTCTCTCTTCCTCTAGCCCAACCCTTCTTCTTTCATTTACCATGCAGTGTATTTATGATTCTATCATCTTCCCATTATACATGCGCTTTGCCAATTTCATTTTTGCCCTTTTAATGTGATTGAATTATTTCATTCTTATGTGTATGAATGGTTGTCCTCTGCTTTGGTTGAGCCTTGAGAAAGACCCGTGAGGGTTGAACCATGTGTCGGCTGATTCACACAATTTTCTATTAAATCTCTTTTGTTGAATTTACGTAGGTTTCTGTTAGCATTATTTTGAACTACCAGCTTGAGACATATGGGTGCAATCTTCACTAGTCAATATACTAGGTGTGGGCTACGCCTCTCCTTCCTGTGTTCTTGCTGCTGATTTACTCCATCCAATTAGAAGTGCCAAATCTACATATTGTACAACCAACTTTTAAGTGCTGCGCAAGTCGATTCAGTTTCAAGTGCCCCTCTATCGTTTTTACCTTTTCCCTTCTTAGTCTTGTAATGTTTGGGAGTGTACTTTGTCTCCCAGAATGCAGTGAGTGAATTGTATGCTTTCTCTTTTGTGTTATGATTTTGGATTGTGCGTATTTTCCAGAAATCAGCATTTCATTTGCATACGTATCTGGAGTTTTCTTATGCTGTGATTACCGTTTGGGAATGCACTCCTCTCCCAGGATTCAATGTTTCACCTGGTTTTCTTCACTTGTTTTGGTAACACACACTACAGGAATATGAGACCATCATGTTACCCCATTGAAACAGCCTGCTCTTGGTTCACGTGTTATGAGAGTATTGCTCCAACTCCCAGAGGTCCGTTGTTTTGCTAAGTTCAAACCATCTCGTTCTCTTGGTTCTTTGCTACCTTCATTTGCTGTTGTTGCCAGAAATCCTTACTCCAGGTATCTCTTTGTGGCACTTCATTGTCTTCTACCTTGCCAAGGTGTCTCGTGTTCTGGAGACTTCTATCTGGTTCTGTCACCTCATTCATGTGTCTCTGCTTTCAGAGTCCCCTTTTGACATCTGTGGTCTCACTCCTGAATCTCCGGTTCGCAGACCCTCTTTCCAACTCCATTCCATCAACGCTGCGCATGAATGGGGCACATCCCGTACTGCTGGGCCTCCTCGTTGACTCAGAGTTGGCCAAGCATCAGGCATCTTGCTCAAGCCTCTTGCTCCCGGGACTTCCCCTCGGTTTCATCACCTGCTGACCTCTGTTAAGGGTGCTGGTTTCTTCATCATTGCTCTCGCCGCCAGCTTCCTAGCTTGAATGTCTTGCCACTCAGTGCTCCATCCTCGCTGTAGCTGACCTTCATTCAAATGCCTCGTCTCTAGCTTCTGCTGGACTCTATTTCCTTAATCTTGCACAGTCTTTCTTCTTATCTGTAGTGCCGTGGATCTGTGGATCTGGTCACCTTATCACGAGGAGGGTTGGTGTAACTAAACAATGTTAGTCTGTTTTCCTGTTTGTTAGCTCACTATTCTGGATTGGCTTGTAGCCACTTCACTCCACTCACTTGCCTTTGGATGAGCAAGGAATAAGGACTACATCATTAGGTATGTTGGCAACAACCCAATGGGACGGCCTTGACGCCTTGACACCTCTCCCAAAAAGAGACACTTGGCTTGATGTGCCAGTGCCGGGGTGAAGATGTTTTTACTCGGCGAGAGAGAGAGAGAGAGAGAGAAAGAGAGAGAGAGAGAGAGAGAGAGAGAGAGAGAGAGAGAGAAAGAGAGAGCGCACTTGATTCTGTCTCCAGGGCCATTGTGTGCTACGGCTATTCATGTTTAAAGGCCCGCTTCTGCATTGCTCTTTAATCCAAGTCCCTTAAAGCTCTACAAAAAAGTCTCCGACACTATCGACAATCAGTGGCGAAAAGATGACTCATACACCCTTCACCACCTCTGTGCTTCACGCAAACTGCACTTTACTGAGGCCAAGTCGTCTTATTTTCAGTCCCAAAACACAAATGCAATGAACTTCCCTGTAAGTTATTTAAAGTAATTAAACATTATGCAGCACCTCTTTCTATTGATCAGGCCAGACTCTCCAATTCCTACTTCAAAGGCAAACCAAAGCTATTCAAGAGTCCATTCGTTCAAATCCCCAAACTCAAATGGTTCTATAGTTGTGATCATTGCCGGCTCTGCTCCTACTTGGAATTCTTTTTCTCTTCTCTCTGAAGTGAATTGCCTGGGCCTTTTGACATCTGTGAAAGCGTCTTCCTCTTCAGCTGGTCCTCTGCCTTGATTAAGTCTATTCCCAATTTTCTTTCTTTCCCATTACTCTCCCTGATGAAAGTGTCCTTTTTCCAAGACATATTTCCTAATACCCGAAAATGCAGCCCTGTATAAAAACATTGGCCTTGATCTACTGGAAAGCTATTGCTTGGATCGCTTGGGCCCCTTGAATCGTCTACTGCAATTGAAACTAGGAAGGGTCTCATAACTTTATTTTTCTGCATGCTTTTCCTTAATTCTTACCTTATATTTTGTTTTTACTCTTCTGCAATTGTTTTAATCACTTGTTGCAAATTTAATAACGTTATGGTAGGCTTTAACTGATATAAGATTGACATTGGCATTGTATCTGCTGTATAGGGCCACACTGCCTTCAGGCAAGGGTTGCTGTGCTTTATAAATATTACACCCAAGATCAAATGAGGGAAATTCAGCACCATTCACAAGGTCTCTTGCCGAGACCAAAAGAGCTTTCTGAAGCGAATTACATTGCTATATCTCAGAGGTCTTCAAACTGTGGGGCATCCCAGTGGGGGCGCCAGAGCCCAGCATGAAATGTAAAAAAAAAAAAAAAATCAAGGATATGAACGGTGCTGCTACAGGTATACTTTAGAGCGGAGGTCTTCAAACTGTGGGGCGCGTGCGCATCCCAGGGGGGGCGCCAGAGCCCAGCATGAAATGTTTTTTTTAGATTGGAGGAAATGGGAAGAGGCAGCTCACATGGTCAGACTGGGCCATAAAACGGTTTTAGGCACCAATGAAAAAATGGCCAGCAGTTGCAAATGTATATTCAGTGTTTAGTCACAGACTGTTTGAATAGTACCCAAGGGGTTGTTTTTTGTTCAAATGTAAACAAATGGTGATATTTAAAGAATATTTATTCAGCAACAATGGTCAAAACTACTAGCTGCATAGTGTAGTAACTCCTCAAACTGGCCCACATTGGCCAAAAAAGTGGCTCATTTTACTGGCCTACACTAGCATTTTGCATTTTTGGTACGGTCATCGCCCTATTGCCCTATAGGCCAGTCCAAAGTTCATAATGATTTCTACATACTGTCCATCTGGCACTTTTGGGGGGGCCCGGCCTGCCCAAACTTTGCTCGGGGGGGCCCAGGCCAAAAAAGTTTGAAGACCACTGCTATATCTTATAATGATGTCTCTTTGTCACAGCGGGAACTTGCTATTCACACAGTACTTGTAAAGCCTGGATATAATGTTGCCTGCCCTTGCTGCTTTCAAATGTCCAACTTAAGTGTATGTGGGTCTCTCTCCTCCACCCAATCAACTCTTCCCTCCTTCTCTCTCATTTTCCCGTTCTTTTCTCTTTAAGCTCTGAGATGATTATAAAGATGAGTGACCTTGACGAAATGTGATCAGAACTCAAAAGAAGCTGCATATTTGCACCAACCATTGTGGTGCTAGGTGAGTGTTGCATCTGGCCTAAGGGTCTGAAAAATGCCTAAATGCTAATAACCCTCCACTTAGCACTAAGAACTGCATACTCCAAACTTTACACAGGCCACACATGCAGGAAATTCATTCTACAGCAGCTGAAGTGCATTGGTTTTAATCACCATCAACTGTGCTGATTTGGTTCCACCTGCCCTTGAGTTTGGCCATGGTGGAGCTATGTTGAATTGATTCAAGCTGCTTTTGAACATAGCCAGTGCTTAATCTGGTTTCCGGGTGTCCTGCACCAAACTTATTTAGTAGGCGGGGCTGAGCACCGGCACTTGTGACTTCCAGCATTCAGGAGCATGTAAGGCTGGGCTTCCTGACCTTCGATGAAGTTGATCCTTGCAGGTGGATGGGTTTGGAGTGTCAGTGCAAGCCGCAGGTTGTTATATTCAAAAGAAAGATTATGTGGGCGGCTACCTTTGGGTGGAGCTTGCTGAGGCCTGCTGTTTGCTTTTCACGTGCCCTGAGCCCTCGCTACAACATGCCACTTCTGCATCCTGACCCCACATTTTCCCCAAGGCCTGGTGGTATGTATTTATTCTGCAGCATGTGGTCACGGCTGACAGACTGACCTAAACAGCTCCCCTGAAATCCTGCCATTTCTGGATCCAGTGAATCCCGGTCAGGAGTCACCGTCTTCCGTTCATCGCATTGCGCTGCTGTGCCTCGCTGTGCAGTGCTGACACTGACAGTCTGTGACCTGCTCTCACTATCTCAATTAAGTAAGCAGTGCACTGCAGTGATTGTGTATATTTCTATAAACAAACGCATAAGAAAAATGTTAATCTAATATAAACCTGGCTCGCTCTTCCCTGGAGACACCGTTTGTATCCTCATTTGTGCAGATGTTCCTTTTCCCATCCCGGGATGCTGCATATTTCCAGTTAGCGCAGATTGGTAGATGACTGAAATGAGACTGTTGAAGTAATTGGAGATGCCATTTTGCATGCCATGCCTGTGGGTCTCTGAGGCTCAACGTTCAGAAAATAAGGACATTTTCAACTGTGCGCCTGTTCTTCCAGATCCCCCACCTACATTTGCATGTAAGTTGCGATCCTGTGCCATTGCTTGGGCAGTGCAGAGATAAAACAGGGGCTTTTTTTTTTTTTTTGCAGGACATGCTGACAGTGTAGAGAAACATATTGGACGTGCACACCTAATTGTGCTGGTTTCATTGTATCTGACTCATGCTCTTGCAGGGAATGGCTTGTTTGGGGGTACTTGTGGCTTATGTGGTGTGGTGTTTATGATATTGTCTACAGGGTCTTGTGTGGTGATATGGGTCATTAATGCCTTATTATTGGTGAACTGCAGACCAGGCATCTCATGATGTTGTGTCAAACTTTGTTAACAGGCCTGTTGTCCTAATTGAAATCCATATTTCGAATGGATTGTGTCCCTTCACTTATTCCTCATCTTTGATGAATCCACTTCTAGCTTGCTGGCCTCGGAAAAAAATTCACTAGAGGGTGCAGCGCATCGACATGGCTGTCCCTTCAAGGCCTCCGTATCGGAGCCGACGTCACCACAGATATAAATAGTCTTGTGCAGCGTTTGTTGCTCAGTTCTGTTTTTCCGCACTTCGTAAGCCTCGGAGACGCAAAACTCAGTTCCTCAGTGAATCTTTCAAAAACTTCGATTTTCTTGAAGAAAACGTAATATCTGCAATGGCATCTTTGTCCGCTTCATCAATGCAAAGGATCTGGTTTTAAAAAATGCCGGGATTGTGGAAAAAAGATGTTGTTGACCGATCCTCATAGAGTCTGCCTGTGGTGCCTGGGCCCAGAGCACTCGTGCTCAGAGTGTGATGAATGTATGTCCATGATGGCGAAAGCCTTGAGGGAGCGTAGGGGGAAGCTGGAAAAAGGTAAGCCTGTTAAACCTTCTACCCCTTGTCCTCGGCCGAGTCGAGACATTCATCTCCTCGTCATCGGTGTAAACATTCACGCTCGAGATCTCGAAGTGGTTCTCACCACTCATCCAGATCGAGACATACCAAGAAGAGGCACTATAGATCACCTTCCTCTTCATCTTCCAATTCACCAGAAAGGGTCACCTACCCCATGAAGCACAGCTCTCCAGCTAAGTGGGAAGAATCTCTCAAAAAAAATGCTAAGGGTCTTCGAGAACGTGGCCTTGTCCCCCTCAGAGATGCCTAGAGGTGATACCCTGGGTGAAAGACCCAAAAAAGAGAAACGCTGTGAGTCGTCGACCTTGGCAAATAAAAATCCTCGAGAGCGTCACAAACCCTTGAGTAGAGACACAAGCCCTTCGCATAAGAATGCATCATCGGCCCCGTCGTCGACGGCACTTTCGACACACAAAACTATGGCATCAACACCATCGTTGGCCCTGACGAAAGGGAAGTCATCGAAACCTCATGCCCCGACCGTGCCATCCGCCCCTGAGGCCTCGAGGGATCCTTCGAAGGCATCCAAAAGGACTTCGACTCCATGAACGACATCGAGCAGAATTCCAATTCTCTTGACGACATCGAGGTCATACTCGAGTATGTCGATGCTGTTTGTGAGTTTGTCAAGACCTATGACGTCTACATCGATGACTACAACCCTGTCTCGTGCAGTGTCGACCAATTTGGCTCCCTCGTCGCTTGAGATGGGTTTTACTCCTTAGCTACGCTCTGACTAGTTCAGAACTTTGTCCTCTATTTATGAGGAAGGGGAAGACTCTAATAATGAAAGACCTTTTGGCTTACAAGCTACAAGAATTCCTATTCCAGAGGAGCTAATATCAGAGGAAGTGAGATTGAACGATCTTCAGGAGTCTTTACAGAATGCCAGTGGCATAGATACCTCCCCAGATGCAGATTTCGGCAAACCAGAAACTGGGGCACATGCAGAGACGTCTTATAGATCTCTCATGGCTAGAAATATGGAGTTGATGGGGTGGTCAGCACCTGCACCCTCTTTTCACCAAGATGACTTAACAGACATCTTACATAAGGGACCTCAAGATGACCCTATAGTTCCTTTCATGCAGCATTACAGAGAAAGATAACTGCAAATTGGGAAACGCTGGAGGTTACCCCTGCAGTAAACAAAAAGCTGCAAAATACAGAACGTCGTCCTCAGATCCTCTGTACCTAACTAAGCATCTGACCCCAGAGAGATTGGTAGTACAGGCTGGAACTTCGTCAGGCAGGCAATCGGCGTACCCCACAATACCACAAGATTGGGATGACAATAAATTTGAGGCCATGGCCAAAAAGGTCTTCTCAGCATGCAGCATGGCACTTAAGTCAGTTAACGCCACTTGAACGCTAACGCGATTCAGCCACACCCTTTGGGAGTGTGCTTCATCAGCGGCTGACCGTCTCCCAGAAGGGGAGGAATGAGATGCATTCTTGAATATCATCAATGACGGAAAGGATGCAATGTGTGAGTCCCTCCAAACAGGTCTCAACTCTGCTGACAGCATCAGCAGAGCCATGGCGGCCAGTACCACAATTTATTTTAGATACGGTATGGGCTCAAAGCAGACCACCACGGCCAAATAGTGAGCACTGTTAGTCGGCCAATATCACAGCCAGCACAGGTGCAATAAACACGTATGCAAGTGTAGACACCACTTGTCAACGCTATGTCTCGCCAGATATTTACTATCTTTTTGTTAAACAGCCTTTTGAGCTGCAGACCAGATCCTAGATGCACAGGATCAAATGATACACAGTACACAGAAGGCACTTGGAGTGAAGTATCCGAGCAAGATTCTTCACCTACCTGTGACACTGAAAAGAAAAGGCTCAGGTAGGATGCGTCCCAGCACATTCTCCAGGCACCATAGTCCCTGCAGAGACACACCCATGTTCTAATTTGTACCTCCTTACCTTTAGATGTCCTAACTATGTGATACATCGGTGACACCACCACTACATTCGTCCTGAAGACGGCACTAGAACCTAAGCCACCTACTCTGTGCCAGAAACACCATTTAGTGTCGACTAGACAGAAGCGTAGTCAACCTGACCACATTCTAAAGTCACCCAATGTACTAACCCACACTGCGAAGGATTGTATGCAAAGAATCAATGCATGAGATTGTTTTTTGAGATGTCCTAAACAATGCATAACCCGTCTTTTACGGGCAATGAAAAGGTTTCGGAAGATTTGTTATGCTATTTTTAAACTCACATGAATAAAATATATTGTGTTATATGTATCCTGGGTGTTCTCTGATGTACAGACCACTTGCAGGGCTCTATTAAAAAAGTGTGCTGGATCCATACCCAGCCAGTGTTAGACAGGTGGGGTAGCCTAAATCCCTGTTTTTTCATGTGTTTTTTCAATCGGCCAGTACCACAATCCACAGATTTGCGTAGTTGCGGAAGTCTGGTTTTGTTCCTGATGTACAAGCCAGACTTCTAAATATGCCCTTTAATGGCACCTCTCTATTTTGCAAGAAGGCTGATGACAGTTTGGAGAAATTGCAAACCTCCAAAGCGACAGCCAAATCCCTTGGGGCTGCAATTCGTCAAACTCCAAACTGTCCCACAGGTACGTCCTGGAGGGGAAAGCCCTTTTGTTTTTACTCCGCATTCGGAAAAGGCAGAGGGCAGCCAGCTCAAAGGGGCCAGAGACGATTTACCTGTGGTGGATGGGTCAAAGGTACCAAGTCCGCATCAGCAGGTGCTGCCTTACCCTCAGCATCTGCGTCAGCCCAGCCGCTCCCAAATCCCCCTGAGGTCTCTCCACACAAAACACCAGTAAGAGGAAGGTTAACTCAACATCTGACAGAATGGCAGGCTATTACGTCAGATGCTTGGGCATTGGAGACAATTGCCCAAGGTTACTGCCTGCCTTTCCTACACACTCCTCAGAGTCATCCACCGGGGAGCAACTCTTTGAAGTTTCCAGACCCTCTTCTTATGCAGGAGATTTTAGACCTGTTAGAGCAAGGTGCCGTAGAACCGGTACCTGTAGCGGAGGGAACAAGGGTTGGTACTCCCCATACTTCCTAAAACCAAAAAAGGACAGAGGATTAAGACCCATTTTGGACTTACGAGAATTGAACAAATTCCTCAGGAAGGACAAGTTCAAGATGGTAACCCTTTCTCAAATCCGTCAGGACCTCCAGTTTCCGGATTGGTTGGTATCTCTGGACCTTCAGGATGCTTACATTCATGTGCCTATCCATCCCAAACACAGAAAGTACCTGAGGTTCGCCATTGGCAGCTCTCACTATCAATTTCAGGTTCTGCCATTTGGGCTGGCCTCCGCCTGAGGGTCTTCACCAAGTTAATGGTGGTTGTGGCAGCAAGTCTAAGGAGGGGAGGGATTCATGTCTACCCCTACCTGGACGACTGGTTGATCAGAGCAGTGTCGCTGGAACAACCTCAGATCCATCAAGATTATGTACACCACTTCCTTCACAAGCTGGGCTTATTCCTCAACTTAAAGAAGTCACATATGATACCATCACAGAGACTCCAGTTCATTGGAGCAATCCTGAACACATCCCTGGAAAACTCCTCGCCACCAGAGGTGAGGGCTCTACAGATGGTGACCAGATTTCAAAATGCCCAGCGTCTACCAGCCTTTGATTTTTTGAGGTTGCTCGGCCTCATGGCATCCTGCAATGTTCTAGTGCCGGACGCTCACCTGAGAATGAGATCTCTCCAGTGGGCGCTAAGGACCCAGTGGTCACAATTTTCAGGAAGGATGTCAGCTCTCCTACAAATCCCGAACATAGTAGCATGAGATCTCCAGTGGTGTGCCTGTCGGGAGAACATCTTGAAAGGAGAACCGTTTTGGCATCCATGGCCAGAGATAACAGTAGTCATGGACGCCTTACTCATGGTGTGGGAAGCCCATGCCAACAACCTAACCACCAGCGGTCGTTGGTCTCCATCGGAGTTCAGACTACACATCAACCTATTAGAGCTGAGAGCAATCAGGCTATCACTGAAAGCTTTTCTGCCATCAGTATAGGGAAGACATTTTCTGATAATGACGGACAAGACAGTGGCCATACACTACCTCAACAAAAGAGGAGGCGAAGGGTTACTGCCACTGTGCAGAGAGGCAATGCAGCTCTGGTTATGGGCAATTCAAGAAGGAATCTCTCTATCGGCAGTTCACCTAGTTGGAGAGAAGAGCACGGCGGCGGACGCTCTGAACAGGCAGACCAGTCTCCCACGAGTGGGAACCAGCTCAGGAAGTCCTTCAAGAGATCTTCACCCTTTGGGGAATCCTCAGGTAGATCTGTTCACGAGTGTCAACAAGAAATGCGAACGATACTGCTCAAGGGAATTTACCCCGAGAGGAGCTCTAGGAGATGCGTTTGTGGTGGACTGGGAGTTTCCACTTCTGTACGCATTTCCTCCAGTCCCGTCATTCCTCCTGTAATAAGGAGGTTCAGAAGAATCCGGAAACCCATTATTCTAATTGCCCCGGATTGGGCCAGGAGAATGTGGTAACTGGATCTTCTAGACATGTCCATCTGTCCTCTGATTCGTCTTCCACAAAGAGAGGATCTTTTCTCGCAAGAGGAAGGTCAGGTTCTCCATCTGGATATCTGGACTCTCAACGTTCATGCTTGGTTTCTGAATGTTTGAGATACAAAGATTGGCACCTCCCGGATGACATAATGGAGGTGTTGCTTTCGGCCAGAAGGCCAGCAACTAAATCTTTATACTACTGCCGTTGGAACAAATTCTGCAGCCGATGTAGAGATAAGGATATTGACCCTTTTTCATGTAGCACACCGATGGTGTTATTTTTCCTGCTACACTTGGCAAATTCAGGACTTCAAGTTGGCACAATCAAGGGTTACCTCGCAGCGCTATCAATCTTTAAAAGCACAGCTGAGGGTCTTGTGGGTCAAAACCTCAGAGTGGCTTTGCGGCAGCAGCAGTAGCGGCTGATGGGACAGTTGCCGCTGCTAGGGCAGTTCTAGCACCTTTTCATGTCCCCTTCCTTTTCCAAATGAGGAAAGAAAACGAAAAGGACGACCCTGCAGGAAGATGAGCCTGTGTAGGGGCATTGCTGAGGTTGTCGTATTGCGGCACAAAGTGACTTTGCTGCCGCTTTAGAGGTCTGCAGCTTCTCCAAACATTCATGCGCCTTGCAGCCAAACAACCTCAAGCCGTCAAATGGCATATTGACAAGTCTGGCCTGCACATGCGGTGCAAAACCTGACTTTCTCAGCCATGCAAATCTGCGTAGCACCGTACTAGATACCATGGACCTACTGATGCTGTTACCAGTGTCCAAACCTGATTGGAGGCATTCCCCCATAGCCTCTTTACCATCTTTAACTATGGCTAGGAATCCTTCCCGTTCCTCACCATCAGGGATATGTTCAGCTGCCGCTGCCATACAGTCCCACAGGGAGGAAGACGGCCTGTATTTAGATGTGAATTTTTTATGCACTGCAGGAGCTGACTCAGGGTTTTCCCATGTAGCATTCACCTTCCTTTGCAAAGCTATGTGAAAAGGAAGTACTGGGTCTTGTTGAGGTCCCCCCGAAAGGCTGTCTGTCATGTCATATCCTCTTGGTAAGTACGGAAATTTCTGTTCCATCCCATAAATTCTGTTACTCTAATCACTAATCGCCTGGATCCTGCATCTGCATGATCAGCAGGGTCAAGTTTTTCAAACTCATACTCTGGAGATGTGTCCAGCCCACTTGCTGAATCTAGGCACTCATATAGGTCTGCCATTTTTGAATGAGGGTCAATTAACTCCTCAGGGACATCTCTTGTCCCAAACTTTACACCAGCTGGTGCAAATATCCTCTTCCTCTGAGGATTTTTCCTCATAAATAGAGGACATGGATTTGAAAAAAATCCTGTCTATTTTCCTGATGGAAAATCTTCTCCGGTGGCATAGACCTTACCTTAGACCCAGAAGTCAATTTAGTAATAGGAATAAATGAAGACATCGACAATGGCATCGATGGCGTCGACGTTAACATTAAAGGCTTCAATACGATATCGTTGAAGTAGTTATCGACGCTGTCGAAGGAACCTTTGACACTGTCGAAGGAGTACTCGACTTAAGAGTCTTCGAGTGGCCTGCCGACCCTTTGGACTCAGACGTCTTCGATAAAGGGTTTGAGGAAGCCTTCAATGACGATTTTAATGGCGGGTGAGTATCGGGCACCATTTTATCAATTTTTGCCTCTGGTTTTTACATTGGTAAGCGTTTCTTGGAAGTCGTCTGGGAGGATCCCCTCAACAACGCCCTCGACGACTTTTTGTCTGATCTTTTTATTTTAGATCTTACTCTGTCACTTTTAGCATGAGCAGAGACATGGCATTCAATAGACTTCTTTGAGGGGGTCTGGGCCACATTCTCAAAGATTTTTAACATTGAGGCTCTGAAGGCCTCCCACTTTTTCAGGGAATCATGTTTGGAGGGGCAGGTGATAACCTTCTCTAAAGACGTCGAAGAAGAGGAAGAGGGAGACCGGTGTCGCCTTTTCTTCGACTTCTCTGAACAAGACTTCCTAGATCTACTCCCCACCTTGATTCCTTCGATTTATGACGTCTTTCACTAGACTCAGCCGAGCCTTTCCTTCTTCTTGAAGAAGACTTCGAGGACTCCTCCCCCACCGCTAGTTTACCTCTACGTTCCTTCATTGCTTTATTGGTCATCACCTGACAGGAACGCACTCGACTATCCGATGGCCGGGACTGAGGCACCAGAGGCAATTTCGAATGGGGATTTGTTATCGACATCTTCTTATCGCATTTCTGACATTTCTTGAAGCCAGTTTTAGGCATAGAAGGGTTTGATGATGAAGACATTATGAAAACTGAAGTGCCGTTTTCTTGGTGCAAAGCGAAATCTATCGGAAAAACAGAACTGAGGCCAAATGGTGCGGATCGAGCAATTTATACTGCGGATGACGTTGGCGCTCGACGGATACTGCCGAGGGTCATCGATGCCGCGGACTTGAGCAGAGCACCCTCTGGTGGCGAATATTTTTTTTCATAAGCAGCAAAGCTGAAGGTAAGGGCGGTATAAATCAACATAACACTACATAACCATTAAATTAAATATGAAAGGCGCTATGTATTTCATAATCACATTGCCTACGAAGAGAACTTCATTGCCTAAATTAGAAGGAATACAACAGTATAATTTGGTACTTTTTGTGCTAAGGGGAGACATATGTACGAAACATACACAAGGGTTGAAGATGGGGAAATAAGGTGTAGCGGGTAAAGGGTCAGAAAGCAGGGGCCTAGTAGTACTGCAGTCGTGGGGCCATGCGCCCAGCTTGTCCTCTTCATAACTTTGGACCATTCAATCCTAAGGCATCAGGGGATACCGCCAAGAATCTGAGCCAGGCCTTCAATTTATAGGGCATGCACCTGGTGGAGAACATCACATTTACAGCGCTGCACAATAGACACATTACCATTAATCATTCAGCCAGTAAGGGCCTAATGCCACTCTAGCTCCCTCCTAGTCCCCCATTTCCCTCCATCGTTGTCATGACGAAAACTCTCTCGCTCCGCTGTCCCTGACCGCTTCACTCCTATCCAACCTTAATAACACTGGCCCACAGACCTGATGCACTCTACTTCCCACATCAGTCCAAAGCAGCCGGACTCTGACACATAACCAAACATGTGTCTTAGGTTCGCAGTGTCTCTCCCCTCCCCTCCCCCACTCAACATGTCAGTCCATGTCCACGCAGAATGCTGACTACAAGCTGCTGCTTGAAGAGCATCGTCTGATCAGTACCCTGCAGTGACAGTCAGCCGCCCTGTGACCCAGCTCTTCCAGCCTGCACATGGAACCTGACTAACCGGCGCCCGAGTGTGGACACACAGATCATTTACAGATCATTTCTCCTCTTATATTTATTGACAGATTTTATTGAAACAGTATTGGAATCTTTTGTCATAGTTGGACTATGTTTAATGAAGGATATGTGTATGCTTATCAAAGTGTGATGCCTGTCCTTTTTAGCATAACTAGTCAATATACCCTGTGCTGCGTTGTGATTGACACTTGCATCTCTCAGCCCCTCTGGAGCAAACAAACATTGAGCCCAGCCGGCATTACTTGCAGCTGAACCAAATGGACTTCAAGCTGCCCTTTGGTCTGTCTGTTTAGGAGCTTTTTTCTGCACTCAACATATCGGGGTTACCACTACCCTCCAAGAGCTAACAGATACCCCCTCACTTTTGAGCCCCCAAGACAGTCACAAAAGAGCCTTTCCCTCTCAGGCCACTGGCTATCAAGGTAAAACCAGAGACCATATACATGCTAGAAGAACAGGATAGTGCGAGCCGGGTGCATTACCTCAGCGATAGCATTTATCCAGGCTAGACCCTCTAACAATGCCCAATTGTGACCCTCAAGTGTCTACAAACTTCACAATAGTCTGCAATCCGTACATGTAACCCACAGGATTCCAACAACCTATCCATTCATCCATATGCCGATGAAACCCAATTACACCCCATATTATCATCCTGTGTTAACATCCAACCATAAGATCCTGTTTGAACATAATTCAACACTGGATGTCTGATGTCCATCGCAAACCGAACTGTATTATACCCGAGCTCATTGAAATCAATGGCCACGCCTCACAGACCTTAATATGGCGTAAGGACTTGACATTGGAGGAATTATATCCATCCCTTGCGACAGCGCAAAATCACAGGGCTTCCATATTGCTTCTTACTTCTCCTTCAATTGACACAGCAACAAAAACAATCCCAAATGCAAGGTTTCTACTGAGCCACCTCAAAAGGATCAAGCAAAATCTGCCACTCAATAGTGATCCACCAGGGTGTGCACATTGGCCTCTAACCACACTGATGGTGGGAACGCCGTGCTCATTGACTTGCCAGATTGAACTCTTTCTCCAATGACCACCGTCTTCCGGTCAACCATACAATTGATCACCGGGCATGAGTGAATTCGACCACATCACTCCATGACAAAAGGATCTTCATTGGCTTCCCACACATGCCTTCATCAAATTCAAATCCCTTTCAATCTTGTATGAAGTATTAGCGGTACAACAAAATGAACATCTCCAAGAAAATCGGCACACCCGTATCGATGTATGCTCCGAGAAGTGTCATGATTCACGGTTTTCGCCCCTTTTGGACTTCATGGTCCATTATGCACCACAACATCGTACCTGCAATCCTACCAAAATGGCCAACACCAGAGAAACACTGCTGTCTAGTGTTTACGAAAGACTTGTTGCTTCCTAGAAAAGAGGCACACCCCCGCGGCTCTGCGCGTCTCAACGCTACCTTTCTGAGTACCCGGCAAGTGTGTTCCTAACTTCCCATCTTCTTCCGTGCCACTCCTCCGATAGTTATCGGCTTCTATATTCCTTCCTGGTGTGTTATTGTGTTGCTCCTTGTGCTCCCGCCTGAGAGACGCCAAAGACTTGATATAGAATTCAATATGGAGGCTTCTGTCCAGTACCTCATGAGAGGAATGCATGAATCGACAACAGAGTTCCAGATTCTCAAAGCCGAAAATGCAGCACTAAAACAACTGGTACTGTCCAGTGACTCGCAATTCCAGGAAAGTGCCCTGGGAGGGGGCATAGTGGACAAATACAACGGTTTCTCTAGGGCACTGCGTTCCTTCCTCGATTCCTGTCTGGTGCATTTCACATTTAAACCCTACTATTTTTCCATACCCAGGGCCAAAGTGGGGTTTATAATCTCACACCTCTCTGGAAATGCTTTAGCCTAGGCAACTCCCTTGGTGAATGCGGGTGACCCGCTCCTAGACAACTATGACGGATTTGTAGAGGCCTTCAAAACCATGTTTGATTGCCCTGAACAAGTGTACAGTGCTCAGGAAAAGCTGCTGGAGCTCCAACAAGGAAATCAAGACATGCTGTCTTATGTAACCCGCTTCAAGCAATTGGCTAAGGAGGCAGACTGGTCTCAGGAGGCATGCTTTACCTTGTTTCGTCGAGGATTAAACAATGAACTCAAGGATGAATTGGCTAGAGTAGCCCACACAGGTTCCTTGCAGGCTTTGATTGATTTGTCCTTAAAAATCGACTTCCGAATTCAAGAGAGAAAGGCAGAGAAAAGAAAGACACGGACAGTCCCACCAAAGGTTCCCGCGGATTATCCTAGCCCTAAGGAAGCAACCACTCCACACTCTACTGCTCCTGAACCTATGCAACTAGGCTCCTTGCAGGGTCCAATCTCTCCACAAGAAAGGATCCGTAGGATCAACACTGGACTCTATATGTATTGTGCTTCTGATAAGCATCTTATAAGAAGTTGTCCGATAGCTCCACCTAGGCGTTCGGGAAACGCCAGCTCCTGATCTTGAACAGGGCCCAGCTTCAGGAGAAAGGTACTTGCTCCGCTTCTTCTCCTTACTTGAACTGTCTTCATCAGAATCCTTGGTGGTACTACAAGCATTCTTGTCCTCCGGCAATAAGGAGACTTACCCATCCTGGCCCTAGTGGATTGTGGTGCTATGGGAATATTCTTGGACCATGAATGGGCCTTAAAGCACAATATCACTCAAGAATCAAAAGAAACAATCCAGGCAGTTGAAGGGATAGATGGGAAACCACTGTCTTCTGGACCCATAACCCAGCAAACCACAGAGCTATTATTCTCAATAAACAACCATCAGGAGATGCTTCACTTTAATATCCTAAAGGCAGCTCATTACCCAATGGTTCTAGGCATGCCCTTGCTTCAAAAACACAACCCATACATCAACTGGGCAGCCGGATCCTTATTTCTAGGTTCCGAATTTTGTCTGTCTCATTGTTTAACCCAGAATGTGATGCAGACCATGTCCGTGAAAGCCCAGATTCCTGAACAACCTTCTGTATGTGTTTCTAACATTACCCAAGTGCCTGAGATTTACCAACAATACTCAGATGTTTTCTCGACAGCCATTGTTCAGTCACTGCCTCCCCATCGACCAGAAGATTGTCCTATCGATACTGAAGTCTCTGCAATTATACCATTTGGAAGGATGTTTATTCTTTCTGACCGGGAGAAACTAGCATTACGTGAATACCTGGACACCAATCTCGCCAATGGGACCATTCGTCCTTCTAAGTCTCCTTCTGGAGAATCTTTGTTCTTTGTGCCCAAAAATGACACCAAGGAACTCGGACCATGGCTGGACTATCGGAGCCTTAACCAATGCACTCCCACGGATCGCTATCCTTTACCACTCATTTCGGACATATTGGAAGCAGTACGTGGCACTGTAATCTTTACCTAACTTGATTTACGGGGCGCTTACCATCTCATCCGCATAAAGGAAGGTGATGAATGGTAGACCGCCTTCAGGACGCCCTTTGGACACTCTAAATACTTGGTTATGCCATTTGGCCTTGCCAACGCTCCCGTGGTTTTCAGCGCTTCATGGACAGAGTATTTTCAGATATGCTGTCCTCTTTGTCATTATTTACCTGGATGACATATTGATATATTCCAATGATCCCAAAGTACATCAAGAACACGTGACCTTGGTTTTACAACGTCTACGAGAAAATAAACTACTGGCTAAACCAGAGAAATGTATCTTTCATGCCCCTACAGTCCATTACCTGGGTTTTGTTTTGAGTTCCAAGAGAATATGGATCCTGCAAAGGTTGACTCTATCCTTTCATGGCGAACCCCTACAACAGTAAAACAGATTCAATCATTCCTGGGACTAGCAAACTTTTATAGGAAATTCATTCCTACCTTCTCTGCCATTGTACAACCTATAGTTGCATTGTTAAAGAAAGACATCCCTTTCAACTGGTCTGTCGCTCAAGAGACTGCTTTTCAGGAACTAAAGCAAAGGTTTACTCAAGATCCCATCCTGGCTCAACCTGACATCAATAAACCCTTCCAGGTGGAAACTGATGCCTCAGATTACGCTTTTGGGGCAGTGTTAAAACAAGAATCCGAGGACAAAGAAGAACATCCCATTGCTTACCTATCTCAAACTCTGAATCCCAGTGAGACCCACTCAGATGGTTACCTTTTTAAAGACAAGAGATTGGTGATAACCACTCAGACTCTGAGAACCAAGATTATAAACCTCTGTCATGGTACCTTCCATTCCGGGCATCAGGGCATTACAACCACTCTCCATCTCATCCAGAGACATTTTTGGTGGCCTAGGATGATCGATGGGGTAATGGCATATATCCAAGCCTGCGCTGTCTGCAGTCAGAACAAGTGCTACAATAGAAAACCTGCAGGTCTTCCCCATCAACCCACACTGCCAGACCGTTCTTGGGAAATAATTGCCACGGCTATTATCGTGGAATTACCTCCTACCAAGGGTATCACTACCATTATGGTTACCATCGACCTGTTGTCCCATATGGCCCACTTTACTCGCTTGTACAAGTTACCTTCAGCACAAGAGTTGGCAGGGATATTTTTGACCCACATCTTTAGACTGCATGGTCTCCCTTCCAAGATCATTTCTGACCGCGGACCTCAGTACATATCCCGATTCTGGAAGTACCTGTGTCAAATGTTAGGTATTCAACGTGCCTTATCTTCAGACTACCATCCTCAATCCAATGGGGTAACCAAATGAGTAACTCAGACCCTAGAATAATATCTACGATGTTTTGCAGCCAAGATCCAGGATGATTGTTCAGTGTTAATCCCAGTTGCTGAGTTTGCATACAACAACTCTGACCACTCTGCTATCAAGACAAGCCCTTTCTTTTGCAATCAAGGGTTCCATCCATCTGTCCTGCCAACACTCCTACCTCATTCCACCCCAGTTCCTTTGGTTGATTCCTGGATTGAACATCTGGTCACTGTACATAAGGATGTTAAGAATCATTTGGAAAATGCCAGAACGGATGTTAAAAGACACGCTGATACCAGGAGGAGACCCGGTCCCATGTATGCCATTGGGGACAAGGTCTGGCTTTCCTCTAGACTCTTGCCTCGACACCTGTGACCCAATAAATTGGCCCCTTGATTTTACGGACCTTTTTCCATCAAGGAAATCAGTAACCGAGTGGCACATCGACTTCAGTTACCAGAAACCTGGAAGAAGATACATCCCATTTTTCACACCTCCTTGCTTAAACCCTATTCTCAATCAACCAGATCAGCTCATCGACCTGCCCCTGTACTCATCAATGATCAGATCGAATTTGAGGTCTCCAGGATATGTGATTTCAGATATAGAAGAGGTTGACTACAGTACTTGGTGGAATGGAAAGGTTATCCCCCCAGCGAACGAACGTGGGAACTGGTGTTCAACATGAATGCCCCCCGTTTGATACGGAGATTCCATCTAACTCATCCAGGTAAACCCGGTGGATCGAGGTTTAAGAGGGGGCATGCTGTCATGATTCGCCATTTTCGCCCCTTTTGAACTTCATGGTCCATCATGCACCGCAACATCGTACCTTCAATCCTACCAATATGGCCGACACCAGAGAAACGCTGCTGTCTAGTGTTTACCCAAGACGTGTTGCTTAGTAGAAAAGAGGCATGCCCTCACGGCTCTGTACGTCTCAATGCTACCTTTCCGAGTACCCAGCAAGTGTGTTCCTAACTTCCCTTCTTCTTCTGTGCCACTCCTCCGATAGTTATCGGCTTCAATATTCCTTCCTGGTGTGTTATTGTGTTGCTCCTTGCGCTCCTGCCTGAGGGTTCGCTCGTTCATCTCCCTTCCCGGGCCTTCGGTCCAGTCCTTCCGTGCTCGCACACTGCCTTCTGTACTCTGCGAGCATCGTGACTCCTCCCTGGTTCCTAGATCCATCCCGGACATTGACCTTTACTCACCTTACCTTCTTGGAATATTGAACGTCTACATTCTCTCCGAGGCTGGTGTCCGGTCTACACACTGGTGGCAGAGGATACCCGTCCATACCTGTATAAGTCCCGAACATCCAGGAACAAGGAAAGACCTCCAAGAAAGAAGACATCAAAGGACAAACGGGTGAGACAAGGGGCAGAGTGTGACAAGAAGTTCCATCTCAGCATGTCTTGAATTTCAATGATTCCACAAAGAGAAAACCTTGTTGACCGGCAAGGTAATGGAGTTGACTTATCCTCAATGGATATTGAGAAGGAACTTCATGTAGTCTTCTTTGCTATTTCCATGATGGCTATCTTTTTTGGTCGTTTTTTATTAAGTAAAAAGACCCAGCCCTATCAGTACCCGGATCTCATGAAGGGATACTAGTAACTTCCGGAAAGGCTTCCAGTTGTGGAATTATTGCTTGTACAATATTGGCCATTTATTTAGTGCACACCACAGACTGAACTGTGCCTCATGGCTCAATTCAAGGCAACACAACTTCGAGCATTGGTCCTCGCCTTACCGAAAGTGCATTACATGTTAAATTGCACTGTTTATTGGCACATGCATGCCAAACGTATGTTCACTTACAAATAAATGGATGTGTTGTTCCTGCCCTTGACACACAAGTTGTCTTATTGCCACCCTAACAGTGAGATGGCACTGCTTCTGGGGAACAGTAAAAAGCGATCACAAATACTGATGGGGAGAGAGAGGCTTGTGTTACTTGGAACGTGGGACCAGGGATGCTGCTGAGGCGGTGGCATCTCACGAGCACGCGAGGAAATAAAACTTCCGTAAGTGCCGACACCTAGCACGCAACTCCAACCGTACTGTGGCAGTGAGAGTGTAAAATAAACAACATAGCCGAGGCTGCACTTGGCGCCAACTCTGGTAGACAGAGGCTGATTAGACGATGGACTGCTGTTCTTAACCTCTAACGCGCTACTCTGGGAATGCTAAATGCATTCATTAATCATTCCATAGAAGAGGCCACGGATGTGGACTTTCGCATTCTTAGCGCGCGCGAGGTGGGTCTCTAAATGAAATGGCAGTTCACTGGGGCAGCCTGAGAGAAGTTGCACTGGGCCAATCCCCAGCCTGAGCTTTCAGAGGGAAAGCTGTTGCTCTAGCTTCTGAGAGATTTGTTAAGAGGTGATGACTGCAGTGCAGTTATTATCAATAGCAAAGGGAACGAAGGCGCTGCCAAACTGAAAACATTGCTAAATCAACCGTTTTGGCTTTTTGATTTGTAGTCATGAATATATACCCCTATGCGCATATCAACATTATAACTTTTCCAGAGCACACTTTTCACAAATCATTTCAATCGAGTTAGACATTTTACTGCTGGTCTTTTTTTAAATGCTTTAACAAAGGTAGCGGGCGCCCCTCTCTCGCAAGAACAGACATGATAACCTGTTCAGTGGTTATTAACCACTTGAGAGTTCGCAGCCACTGCTTTTACCCACTGTGCCTTTCACAGATGGGAAATATCCATTTGCATATCAGTCTTTGTCCTGCCCAGGGGCAGTCCAGCACCGAAATACAATGGCAATTCCAATCTGAACGAGAGTACCACCAGCAACCCCATACACGTGTTTCACCCTTGTTGGGGATCATCAGTGAGGTGAAGCTGATGCCTCTCTAAGCACAGTGAGAGGGAGACCACGTCTGGTTGCCCCCAGGAGACCTTGGGTTACCAATCCCAGGTTCCTTAAAAAATAGTTTAACAAAGGTAGCGGGCGCCCCTCTCTCGCAAGAACAGACATGATAACCTGTTCAGTGGTTATTAACCACTTGAGAGTTCGCAGCCACTGCTTTTACCCACTGTGCGAACTCTCAAGTGGTTAATAACCACTGAACAGGTTATCATGTCTGTTCTTGCGAGAGAGGGGCGCCCGCTACCTTTGTAAAACTATTTTTTAAGGAACCTGGGATTGGTAACCCTAGGTCTCCTGGGGGCAACCAGACGTGGTCTCCCTCTCACTGTGCTTAGAGAGGCATCAGCTTCACCTCACTGATGATCCCCAACAAGGGTGAAACACGTGTATGGGGTTGCTGGTGGTACTCTCGTTCAGATTGGAGTTGCCATTGTATTTCGGTGCTGGACTGCCCCTGGGCAGGACAAAGACTGATATGCAAATGGATATTTCCCATCTGTGAAAGGCACAGTGAGTAAAAGCAGTGGCTGCGAACTCTCAAGTGGTTAATAACCACTGAACAGGTTATCATGTCTGTTCTTGCGAGAGAGGGGCGCCCGCTACCTTTGTAAAACTATTTTTTAAGGAACCTGGGATTGGTAACCTTAGGTCTCCTGGGGGCAACCAGACGTGGTCTCCCTCTCACTGTGCTTAGAGAGGCATCAGCTTCACCTCACTGATGATCCCCAACAAGGGTGAAACACGTGTATGGGGTTGCTGGTGGTACTCTCGTTCAGATTGGAGTTGCCATTGTATTTCGGTGCTGGACTGCCCCTGGGCAGGACAAAGACTGATATGCAAATGGATATTTCCCATCTGTGAAAGGCACAGTGAGTAAAAGCAGTGGCTGCGAACTCTCAAGTGGTTAATAACCACTGAACAGGTTATCATGTCTGTTCTTGCGAGAGAGGGGTGCCCGCTACCTTTGTAAAACTATTTTTTAAGGAACCTGGGATTGGTAACCCTAGGTCTCCTGGGGGCAACCAGACGTGGTCTCCCTCTCACTGTGCTTAGAGAGGCATCAGCTTCACCTCACTGATGATCCCCAACAAGGGTGAAACACGTGTATGGGGTTGCTGGTGGTACTCTCGTTCAGATTGGAGTTGCCATTGTATTTCGGTGCTGGACTGCCCCTGGGCAGGACAAAGACTGATATGCAAATGGATATTTCCCATCTGTGAAAGGCACAGTGAGTAAAAGCAGTGGCTGCGAACTCTCAAGTGGTTAATAACCACTGAACAGGTTATCATGTCTGTTCTTGCGAGAGAGGGGCGCCCGCTACCTTTGTAAAAAAACTTTTTTTAAATGCGTTTTATTGTATATTGGTTAAAAACATGTTACAACCTTAACAATACAAGAGATACATAAAAAGAACAATACAATATTCAAAAATTCATAACATTTTACAATCAATAGAAACAATGTAAAACCGCGAGTCAAGTAAATTTCATACAAACTAATTTCCCAGAAATGTTGAGCAATAAAAGTCAACCATCTGATTCCATCCTTTGCAGGTTCGAGCCTTTTAGAAACCCCGCAATAGCAAGAGCGATGGATGTAGGATAACGTTCCAAACACCACACCCATAATCTTTCACTCTCAATAAAACGAATAGAAGATACTAAATCTTTAAAATAACGAATACGAAGAGACATCAACATAGGACAATACATTATCAAGTGCTTCAGGGCCTCCTCTAGTTCATGTTGATCATTACAAAATCTTCAATAAAATAACTGAGGATTAATCACATTTCATCTACACAAAATCTCCCTAGTAAGATGTAAATTCCATGCAGACCCTTGGTTTATCAAACGAGCCCTAGTACTCGGAAAGATTTTTAAATAGGCCTCAGGTACCCCCAACCGCTTATGTTCATGCCTCAAAGATGAAAGGGAAGCAGAACCATGAAAGCTATGAAATGTACAAAATCAACCACGCTGGTAACGGGCACATTTCACCTTTCCTCGATTCTCTTTCAGGTCAACTAAACACAGATTCAGACCAGACAATATCTTATCACGAAACTAACAAAAGGAATTGATTCCTTTTTCACTTTTACAACTAATGATGGTATCCAAATCATTATGCATAGTGTTTCCTGAATGATTCAGCATTCTATAATAAAGCTGAAGATACTTCCACTTTGCTCTAGAGAGAATGGAGCTCAGGCCCAGTTCATAACGAATAGCTATAGTGGCAACTGCATTTGGTATATTCAATGCCATGCGCCAGATACTTTGAGATTTGTAAAGGACCCAAGGCTGCAAGGTCTCTATTCCGTATATTAGCTTTGGAATGACCTTTGCCTCATAGTACTTTAATAGAGGAATCAACGAAAATGCACAATACTTATAAAGAAACATGAGTCACCTGGGAAGGAAAGAGTCTTTTGCTTCAAATAACCGGCAATATAATCTTCCTAGGCCGACAAACAACTGGGAAACCAAGGTAAATTAGATTATCTACTGACTCCAGTCGGTGCTCATTCACCGTCCTTCTAAAGGTACATTTCCTCTTAGGGTTCATAAATTGCAAATCTTTAGATCTCCCTGGATTCATTGTTAATAGATTTTGGTCAGAATATGTTAAAGCAAGTTAACAGGCGTTGCAGGCCGACTGGAGTTCAATCTATTAATACAAAGTAATCTGTATAACACAACAAAATTAATCGGAGCACACACACCCAGTTTAGGTGACACAAAGTAAGCCTCTTCAATAAAATCACCAAAATATCTGATACAAAAAGGTTAAAGAGGCAGGGAGCCAAAATACACCCTTTCCACAGCCCCACCTGAGTGATTATTTTCCTGGACAGGGTATCTTTCTGATCCAAGCGTACTTGAACATTAGAATGTGCGTGCAGGCCGATAATCTCAATAAGCCCTGTCGGATACCCCACAAGGAAAGCTTTCTCCAAAGGTGATTGCGATTCACAGTATCGAATGCTGATGTTAAGCCGATCGAAGAACATAAATGGATTCATATTTTTTTTGTTGTCCCATGCTTGCTCCTGCAAGCACCTCAGAAGAAAGCCATTTAAATGAGTACTGTGTTGCTTCCTAAAGCCAGTTTGCCGGGTCCTTTTCATACCTGCCCACACGCAAGACCCAGTCTTCCAGATAATGCAAGAGGATAGAAGCAAAGACCTTGCTATGGGCATCCAAGATGGTAATAGAACGATCGTTTTTGGGTCTGTTTTCACTCTTTTTTTGAAGATTGGGACAATGCATGCTTGGCAAGAGACAGGGAATACCCCCTTATTTGCAATCTCTTTAAACAAAATGGAAAGAATGGTAGCCCATAGGGCAGGATCACCCTTAAACAGTCTATTCGAAAGCAAGTTCGGCCCCGGAGCCTTAAAATTACTCCCTTTAGAAATTATCTCCTGAACTGCTTCTTGCTCAAATTCTATAAGCCCAGGATTATCTCGGGCATTGTCAACAGACATGGCGTTTCAGTTTCACTAGAATAGGGAACTGCTGGTCTTTTCCTCTGTACCTTTTCTCAAAAAAAAGAAAAAAAGTTAAGCGTGTCAACTCAGTTCAGTTTGCTGGGGTGCTGTATTGCTTAAAAGTGAAGTGGCTGAAGGCACACTTGGTTAAGGAGATTGTATAACACCATGAGCGGATTAAAAGCTGTGCTTAACCCATTACCTTACAGAAAGATACTTTTGAATGGCTGTTCAAAATCACATTAAGATGAGAACAATTCAGGTAACAAGCAGCTTAATAAGCTACAACTAACCCATAACCTTGCAGACTGCCGTTTCTACTGGAAGAACTGGCTGGTTTACAATGTTAGTACCTAAATCAGGTAAGTTCCCAATGTATGAGGGGATCATTACTCAGAGGGAACTAAAGTCATAAAGGATATAAGCCAAAAGTTGAGACTGATTACCCCTCTTTACGCTGCTATGCCACTAGAACATTGTTTATAGATTTAACACATGTGAACAAATTAAATCATATCCCACATGTAGGGGTGGTAAATACACACTCAAAATATGTAAAAAAGCGTAATTTATTAAGTTTGAATTATATAATGAAAACGTTTTTTGAGAGAGATATCACAAGGACACGATTTGACATCATCATTCTATCATATAAACACTAATAAAAAGACTCAAGAGAATGAGCCATCACAACATTTTAGAAAAACACAGGGAATCATTTTGACAGTACTACATAAAAATCACACAAATTACTGGACAGAAACACATTTCACAACTGTAGAGAGAAACAAAAGACCCCTTGGTTTATTTTCTGTGGGTGTCTTGGATGGTCGACATGATGCGGCCTACTTAGATTATCTGGACACTATCCCTAGTGTCGTCTAGCTTAATAATTAAAGGTCATCTTCAGGATAAGGATTGCTTCACAAAAACTCGTTGCTTCTTTCTACCCCTGGAGAATATTCATGAGAAATTAATCTAAAACGACATACAAGGAAAAGTCAGAGATAGTCGAGAATTACACTGACTAAAGTTCCTGATACTTCAGTGCCATCTCTGGGCTGTGCCCAGCTCTGCTCTCTTTCTACATATTATACAATTCTATATATACAAAGACAACTAACTAAATTAAAACAACACATGTTCTGATTTAGTTGGCATGATACTAGTAGCGTAAGACATTGGAATCTCTATTAACTACAGTTTCAAAATGATTTACGTGCTTATACATATGTTCACACAGAGAGATAGCATTCAGAAAAGCATGGAGGGCTGATCTATGCATTACCCAAAAAGAAAAACCAAACAGATGGCGTAATCACTGTTGTTAATGCTAATCTCAATAAATTAATACTGCTGACTGTTACTACAGTTGCACATTCCTAGGTCCACATTTATCACTGTGTGGGGTGTTGGACTTACATTAAACCGAAGTAGTCGGGGTGGATCAGTCAGAACTGAGTCACTTCTGGCAAGTTTAGGCAGAAAGTCCTTATAAAACCATATCATGGGTCATGTTTGACTTTTTCTTGCTCTAATATTGTTAGGGGCCTGAAAAGGCCATTAGTGCCCTTAGTTGTAATTATTGATGGCTATTTGCAAAGTTGTCATCTACTTACTTTTCTATTTCTAGTCCAAGTCAGTCAAGGATTGCTGTTACAAGATTTGGGAAAGGTTCCACATTTTTTCTATATGCCGCAGCTGGTGCTGTATAAGGAGGGGGTAGTGTCACTTATTTTTAGGTGAACAAACCTATAGTTTTTGAAAAGGTCTGAAACGGTCAGTGTGTCATCAGTTGTGAAAACAGAGGATTATTTGTGGCTGTTACCTAAAAGCATGCAATATTATCATCAACTTACTTTTCTATTTACGATCCCAGCAAGTAACAGCAATGGTGTCAGTGATAGGTGAACAGGTGAACAGGGAAGGTGAAAAGGGGGACGTGGCTGCGCACGGAGAACGCCGGCCACGGCAAGTGAAGAAAGGGGAGGAGGAGTAAGTGAAAGTGGGACGGCTGTATAAGAACGTCACAAGGGGCACGCAGCCGCAGGGGGCTATGTGCATCTCGGCCGCAGGGGGCCGTAAGGGTGTTCGATAAAGGAAGGAAAGAAAGAAAAGAATATACAAATGCAAATGCTATATTTTACTAATTTTCCTTACGGGGCCAGGTAAAGATCTAAGGCTGTATAGTGTACACTGTTAGTAAGATAACCGCTACCAAATAAGGGAAGGATAACAAGTGAAGCGCTACTATGTCATACGAGGCAGGATCGGGAGGGTGGGGGAACACCCTCACTACCCCGTTACAGCACATATGTAAAACACTGTCACCCCATAGGGAGAAACTGATCAAGTATAGCATAGAATGGACACAGGGGACGGACAACAAAATGACAACACCATGGCCGCCTAATGGCAGTTTCGATCCATATACCCAACATTCACTATTAACCCATCTGCATAACACCTACAAGGGGAAGAAGTTGATGCACCACGTGGAGGTGTTTAACTTATGGAGGATGTTCCAAGGATCCCGACCAGGACCAAACGGAATGTTCATTATGGGGGAAACAACGGAAGAGGAGAAGATTAAGGAGGAAGGAGAGAATGGGGAAAAAGAGAGTGAAGGCACACCGAACACGGGGAACGGAGATGAGGGAGGAGAGAAGAGTAACAACATAAACGAAAAAGAAATAAAAAAGGAACAGAGCGACGATATACCCCTAGCGAAGGTAGTGAAAAAGGAGGAAGGGGGGTTATATCTTTTAACAGAACTACGAGACATGGTTCAATTAAGGGCGGCTGAACGATACTCGAACCCGGCATACAGCCCGCCACCATATACAGCCACAGGTAGCCACACAGGAAGGGAGCAGAGTAGCACGACGGGATCAGCTCGCACGAAAATGCCCGCAGGGGAAGGGGGGATTGGCGAAGAGCAGATCGCAGGAATAGGACAGGATGAGTGGTAGCTGCACAAGTATTATTAAAATTACGAGGTTCATTAACAGAAGAAGAGGAGGAGGTAGTAAGGAAAATGGACGAGGACAACACCAGGAAGAGTGAAAGGAAAGGGGAAGAGGGGAAAAGAAAGGGGGAAGAGCTGTTAAGACAGAAGGAAGAGATTTTGGAAGAACGATTAGCAGAATTAAGGGATGAACAGAATACAATGATCAAGCAGCTCGAGAGAGAGGAAAGAGAGAGAGCACGGGAAAGGAAAGAAAGCAAGAATGAGTTGGACAAAATGAGGGAACGAACTGAGGAGAAAAAGAGAGAAGCAGAAAGGGTGAAGGCAGTAGCAGAAAGGGTATCCAGAGCAGCACTGCGTGACAAGAAAAGGGAGGAAGAAGAGAAAGAAAAGGAAATGGAAATATGGAGGAGGAGATTACTATCAGAAACGACAAGGAAATACGAAGAAGGGAGGATGATAGAGGGTATATTAGAGCGGGAAAGAGCGAGATGGGAAAGGAAGAAAGAAGAAGAAAGGATAATGGAAAAGATGAGTATTGAAGTAATGAAGGAATTGAAAAAGAAAAGAGAGGAAATTGGTAGAGAAATAGCGGAGAAAAATGAAGGGGAAAGAGAAGATAGGAGAGGGGGGAGTGAAGTAAGGAGGTATGTATACACAGACACAGAAGTAGCAACAACATCAGCACAAAGGGGAGCAATTGGCAAAGAAGACAAGGGAGGAACGGATCTAATAGACTTAAAAACAGTAACGATTAGGGGGAAAAAGACGGATTGGGGGTTGCCATTAATGGAGGACTTTTGCAGTGAGGAAGGAGAAGGGATGGAGAAGGAAGGGAGAGACAGTGAAAGGGAAAGCTTGGATAAATTATACATCACCCGGACAAATGGAGAATCACCATGGATCTGCAGGAGAAAGGAAGAACTGGAGGGAAGTGAGGAGGAAGAGCAAGGAATAGCGGAAAGACAGACACGTGCAGCCACACCCTCACCATCCCATCCCACATGCTCCACCACCTCACGCTCATTACGTGCAACATACCCATCTAAACTCGCACCCTTCCCACACGAACTGACACCCTATGCAGGCAGGCTTAGAGACCTCCCTGGACGCAGGCAGGGAGAACGAATACACATGCCCACATTAAATAAAGGAAATGATAAAAGAAAGGGAAGAGATGAAGGAGAAACAGTTACGAGCAGGGGAAATATGGACCCCATTGACGATGTAGAAGCCAGGGAAGAAGAGGACGGGTGTACGGATTCGATTGTGTGGGACCCAAAGGGCCAACCAGGACACAACCTCATGCCTCTTCTGGAGAAGGGAGGAGTTAGACCACAATACGTCCCCTGGAAGCATGCAGACAAGGAAAATATAAAGTGCAGGCTCCCATCATTAAGTGGAGGTGCGGGAAAATGGATATATGAAATGGAAAAACACACCGCAGGACAGAATTGGCAGTGGGGGATGTAAAGGGCCTTCTAATATCAATATTAGGGGATGCAGCAGATGACATCTGGAAGAGAGCAGGCTTCCCCGGGGTCACAATAACAAACACATCACACGATGGGGCACCATTCGCAAACTGCAGACATGCATTATGGCAGGCGCTGAGGGTACAGTACCCAGACACATCAGACATAGGAGCAATTACCTCACGCAAGATGCGTGAGAACGAAGATCCTGTTGATTATATCCAGGAAATTCAAGAGAAGTGGCGTATGGAAACTAGAGAACAATGGGACAAGACACCAGCAATATTCTATCATATACTAGTACAAGGGCTCCCAGAAGCAGTTCAGAAACAACTGAAGAAAGTAGTGGGGATGGAAGCAAAGGCATGGCCAGAAATACAACTGACGATAGTGCATCATTGTAGGACATGGCAAGAAAAAATGAAACAAAAGGAAGGGGATAGAAAAACGGAAGAGGCTAAGTTAGTACAGAAAAAACTTACTAAATACACGATGGAAGGTGCACTAATAACTACACCTGTAACAATAACTCAAAGCCCCACACAAGTAGTGGCTGCACAAGATCCCTCCCAAATACAATCATCAGAGACTGTAACACAACAGCTGCCGCCACTCCAACCATACACGACTAACATGGGAGGAGGACACTCAACGCCAGGAGCTGGGTATTATAATTACAACAGGGGAAGGGGAGGAATGATGAGGGGGAGAGGATACGGATATAACACACAACAGCAGGGGGGAGGATTTAGCAATTTCTACCCCACCAGGCAACCAATATACCAGGACAACCCAGGAAGCTTTCCATGGCAGAACAGGGAACCACCGGTGTGTTGGATTTGTGGATTAGAAGGGCACATGTCGCGCACGTGTAGAGTGAGACCAGGCACACCATCATGGGGTGAACAGGGACAACAAGGGCCCACACAGGAACAGCAGGGCATCCAGCAACAGCAGACATTGCAACAGGGAAATGGGCAGCGACAACTAGTAACACAACAACAGCCACAGACATATTCACTGCCACAACAACAGGTAGCGATAACACAACAACCCCAAGTACAGCAAGTACAGCAACCTGCCCAAATCCAAGACCATAACATAACCTCTACCAATACACAACTACAGCAAACACAACTGGGGAGGGTGACGGTCCTGGGACACAACCCTTACACGGGAAGTGGTCAATCATTATACCCTCAATAGGACAGCCCACAGACGGCCTTGGTGTGTCCCATCCTGTCGGTAACACCTAATAGTGCGGAGGAACCACGCATAGAGGTAACGATAGGTGACAAAAAATTATCATTCCTTGTTGACACCGGGGCAACCCGGTCTTGCATAAGGGAAGGTAAATTTAAGATGTCAGGTGAAGCCATGAACACCCAAGGATTCTCTGGGGCTAGGGGGGGTTGGTTCCCTTTACTGATAACATTCCCTTATCAATAGGGGATTATGACATGTCAGTCCCGCTTTTATATTCTAGGGCCTCACCAGTAAATATACTGGGGAGAGACATAATGAGCAGGTTGAATATGACGATCTCCTTTACGGAGGACGGCATAATTTGCTCCACTCCAGGAATTAACATGCTCACTGCACGACAAATTATGCAAGCATACTGTGGACAGACAGTGATTAGGGCTGAGCCAGTAGTTGGTGAACTGTTCCAGTACGGAACAGACATGGCATTTGCATAGATGCCAGGAATAGAAGGAAAGATCTGGAGGAGGCCAGCAGCCTATTTGTTTAGACCAGAAACTCCAGCCAATGAACCAGAAGGAAAGGTGATTTCAGTGAACGTAGAGAGCATTATAGCAACTGCTGATTACATCGCAGTACATGCCCAAGACAGAGAAGGAAGAGCATGGAGGGCAGTGATAGCACTAGCAGAGGGATGTAGACTCACCCAGGTGTCAGATGAGGAGCTCTTCTCAGAAGAAAAGGAAGAAGGTGAAATGGTGTTATGATGAGTGTAGAAATATGGCTAAGAGTGACGTACAAACAAGTGGCACAGAAAATTGCAATGGCACTTGAAGCACCCACATCCACCCCAGTTCCCTTCTTTGAGGAGGATATGGCAAAGGTACCAACATCATTATGGACTACTAGTCCCTATGACGTGGGGTGCATAAAAAGTATAGGGGGAGTAAGAATAAAATTGAAAAAAGGTGCAATACTCCCCAGAGTGAAGCAGTACCCACTATCAAAAGAGGCAGATGAGGGCATATATGAAACAATAACGGCCCTTATAAATAATGGCATATTGGTACCATCAGAATCACCATGTAACACAGCTGTATACCCAGTGTGCAAAGCTAAAGGGGGGTCTTGGCGCTTCATACAGGACCTCAGGCCCTTGAACAACATAGTGGAAGCAGAATACCCCATAGCAGCAAACCCGGCCACAATATTGTGCGGCATTCCAGCAGAGGCATCACGATTTACAGTGATAGACCTCAAAAATGCCTTTTTCTCAATACCCTGGCACCCAGACTCACAAGATCTGACAAGCTTCACGTACAGAAACACAAAATGGAAACACACCAGATTGCCACAAGGGTACTGCGAGTCACCCTCAATTTTCAACAGAGTAATACAGATGGACTTGGGTAACATTGAAGTGGAAAGCACAGTATTGCAGTATGTTGATGACATAATAATTTGCAGCACAAACAAAAGAAGATGCAGAGAGGACTCATTGAAGATGCTGACAATATTGGCTGACAAGGGTTACAAGGTAGACAAGGAAAAGTTACAGTACTGTCAGGAACAGGTACTTTACATTGGTCAGCTCATATCCCAATACGGAAGAAAGATTGCACCACAAAGAGCACAGGCCATTTCAAAAACGCCGCTGCCCCAAACAGTGAAGGAACTGCAGCAGTTCCTGGGACTGTGCAACTACTGTAGAGCCTGGGTATTTGATTACAGCTCATACATAGGACCCCTACTTGAGGCGTTAAAAGAAGCTAACAAAGGGGAGTAAAAGTTGGGGTGGATAATGGAAATGAAAGAGGCTTTTGATGAACTGAAGGATGCAATATCAACTGCTCCGGTACTGGCCACCCCAGATTATGAACGACAATTCTTTATATTTTCACATTGCGACTCAGCAGTAATGAAAGCAGTGTTGGCTCAAAAAGCAAGCATGGGCTACAAATCAGTAGCGTTTTACAGTGGCCACTTGGATCCTGTGATGTTAGGTCATTTCCCTTGCGAACAAGGTCTCGCCGCAGCTGCCTTTGCGGTAGAGAAAGCATCATCAATAACAATGGGGTGCCCAACCACACTATTTGTGGAACATGCACTATTTGCAATATTGAACAAGCCTAAGTCCACACTAACCACGCAGAGGGCGTCAGGTTATGAGATCATCTTATCTAGACCAGAACTATCAATTGTTAGATGCAGCACAGTTAACCCTGCAAGGTTTATAGCAGAAGTAATTGAGGAAGGGGACTATGCACACGATTGTACGCAGACTACCGAAATGTACTCATATGCTAGAAAAGTTGAAGAGAACGCACTAGATGGAGGTGAGCTCTTGTTCATTGATGGGTCATCAACAATAGACCAAAGCGATGGGATAAGGAGAACTGGGGCAGCAGTGGTAAAAATGACAGAGGAACCGGTGTGTGTGGCGATGAAATGCGTACAATTACCACAGCATTACTCTGCTCAAGCAGCTGAATTAGTTGCACTGATCTTGGCGTTGAAGGAAAGCTTTGACAAACGAGTAACTATATATTCTGACAGCGCATATGTCACGTCTACTGTCCACTCAGGATTGTCCAAATGGAGGAGAAGAGGGTTTAGGAGAGCTGACGGCACCCCAGTACAACATGCTCTCTTGTTAGCCGAACTAATTGAAGTAATAAATGACCCCCAAGAATTATCTTTGGTCAAATGTACCGCACACACTAATGGAGAAGATCATATCTCAAAAGGGAATGCAGCAGCAGACGCACATGCGAAGTATGCTGCATATTTTGGTGAGATATGGAACCCCCCAGAGTTAGAGAGAGGGAGGGGGATAGCTAAGGAGATGTTGATAAGAGAAGGGTACACCCATCTCCCAGCCACACAGATAATGGAGCTACAAGCAGCTGCACCAATGGCAGAAAAAGAAATATGGGTAAAAAGAGGATGTACAATGTCACCAACTGACGCACTATGGCGCCAGGGTAACACTGGAAAGATGGTAATGCCATTGGCACTATTGAACACCGCCCTGAGCCAACTCCACCACCCAGCCCACACAGGCAAGGAAGTTATTGCAGCACGAATTAGGGAAAATTGGTTCTGTCCCGAGTTAAATTCCCATGTGACAAATTTTATCAGAAATTGTCTCACATGTCAACAGTTCATGGCCGGTCGCACGCTGAAGGTGATAAAAGGTACTATACCCTGGCCAGAGGGACCCTTGCTACACATCCATATTGACTATGTTGATATGATCAAAATATGTCAAGGAAATAGGTATATGATTGTAGTAGTATGCCCATTCTCCAGGTGGATTGAGGCAGGACCCTGCTCACACCCAGATGCATTCAGAGCAGCTACATTTCTAGTGGGGGAGGTTTTCCCCAGGTGGGGAGTGTGCGAGGTACTGCGGTCAGATAATGGCCCGCATTTCGCTAATGAAATGTTCCAGCACATCACATCCTTACTGAACATCAAGCATAAATTTGCATGTGCATATCACCCGCAGGCCAACGGTATATGCGAACGCCTGAATGGCCTAGTGAAGGAGGCAATTGCAAAGATACAGCAAAAAACAAAGAGGAGTTGGTTGTATTGCCTTCCGCTAGCCCTATTTGAGCTAAGGAATAGACCAGGCTCCGATCACCACCTCACCCCTCACGAGGTGGTGACCGGAGGTCAAATGTGCCTTCCTCTAACGCCAACATCAAGAGCATTCACAGATTATGAAAACACTGCAACCGTTCTTGGTGATGAAATGTACCAATATGTGTCTTCTTTGATTACTAGTGTAGTGTTTGTGTCTCAACAGCTCGAGCGCACGCGGAGCGGGTCTAAGATTGATCAACCAGAAGACGTGGATAAAGAATTGGAAAAAGGAAAACTGTGCAAAATTGCTAAAGGTGACCACGTACTACTCCGCAATTTCAACAGAAAGTGGAACAGCCCACGCTTCACTGGCCCCCACCTGGTAGAGGAAGTATCCACAAGAGCAGTAAAGCTACAGGACAAACGTGCCTGGAATCACCTACAAGACGTAAAGATTTGCAAACTCCAGACCCGCCCTAGCATCACCGACGGGGCCATTGGAAGAACAGCAACAGCCTCACCCACGGAGGAAGAGACTTCTACCACAGCTGACGACCTAAGTGTCTCCCTACCCTACCACCCCCTAGATTCCCCAGAGACAACTACTGAAATAGAGAAGGGTAATTCCCATACCGCCCACCCCATGGCCACACGATCAAAGAGTAAAGAGACTTCCGCCAGTTGAGCTCTAAATCCTCTGCCTATCGACGTCCTACCCACTGCAGTAATCACCCGACTGAAGGACATTATCTTGCACATATACACATGTAAACACTTGAATGTTATTTTTTCTTTCTCGCACATGGAGGTACCGCATATTATTGTACTGTTAAGAAAACAGATAACTAACAAAGTTCACTGCCCAGGAGTAGATGCTACCCTCAGACGATAACTACCCTGAAGAGCTTTCACACCAATTTGTCTATCACATAAAAAGGCCAAAGTACCTGAAAAGAAGGAGGGTACGTGTCTACTACACAGCATTTCTCTTGGCCATAGAACAATCAATGCCCCATCTTCACCAATACTTGCCTGTCCTAAGAGATAGATCACTTAGATTGGCGTGGGAACAGCTCTTCGCCTGGGCACTGAACGACTACTTGATAGGGAGAGCTTGAAAACAACAACTAACACTAATAACAAGCATATTGAGAATTTTCAGGCGGGCAACTTTAACGTCGCAAGAATTAGCTGCCGGACTGCAGCAAGGTAAGAGCAAAATGCCGGTGAGATTAGCCTCTGTTGATGATAGGGATTTTGATGATCACCGGGTTCTTGGCTGCCTCTGTATGGCAGATCAGCTATGCTATCAATATTTTGGCTGTACGCAAACCTAATATACCCCCACCCACGGCTGCAACAGGTGTTACGTCAGGTGGTACTAGCAAAATTCCACACAAGGGAAATAGAGTTAAACGCAGCACATACTCAGATAATAAAGGTATTGACAACTACATACAAGATTCAGCACACGTCTCGAACAACATGTGGTACCAACACATGACCCAAATAGGCAAGCAGACAACAGAAGACAGCTGCTACGTCTGCTCATTGATCCCATACGCCATGAGCGCTTCTCGAACTTTCGTTGCCACGGAAATAGATGAAAAGACAGCACGATGTATAGTATACTTGGCACTGTTCCAAACGAAAGGGAGATTTCAAGGGAACACGGTGCACCTGGTATGGAAAACGCGAGACACATATCCATACGAAAACAACTTCCTCAAGATTTATTTGAGTTACCACAAGACCAGTTTGCATGCTGAAGCATTCAGATACATGACAAGTGGCCCTGAAAAAGGAGAAACAAAGAAAGTAACACTACAATACCTACCATGTGATTGGTACGCCACTGAAGTTCCTGGTAAACAAGGATGTTGGGAAAGGCCACTGATAATAATAACAGGGAAGGTGTACCTGGGCAACAAATGGGAGATAGGAGTGGTTGGCAGCAACATGGTAACGAGAGAGGATACTACAACTATTGCTGAACACAACAACAGATGTTGGACGACTTGGGTCAAGTACGTACCCATGCTATCGTGGATAGAGAAGGATGAAGACCCAATAACAATACTGCCGCTGTCTGCACCTAAGGTATGCTACCAACATAAAGGAGAAGTGGACGTGGGATACAACACCAACTGTGCAAGTGTGACGGAGTTACCTGAGGGGGGAGCAGGAACAGCAGTGTTAATGGACCATTACTGGGCCTGCGGAGACAAGGCATACCACACACTGCCCCCTCTGTGGAATGGTATATGCACAATGGTACACGTTAATGTACCATCACTAGTGGTGCCCCAGAAACATGTGAACGTGGCGAACTTCCCTAAAATGGATGAAGGAAACAAGAGGAAGAAGAGATCTGTACAACCTCAGAAGGGGCCAGAGAACCAAAACAACGGCAACAACACTATACTGAATAGAAAGAAAAGACAAGGAGAACCTCTGACAGGAAATTACCTATGGGGAAGATCGGAAACAGCACTCACTTCAATCCCACCAGAACACAGACTATTCAGCAGAGCAGCAATGTTCTTCTCCTCAATAATACATCCGGGACTACAGGCTTACGCAAACGCAAAATGGCTCCAGATAACTAGATGGGAACTAATGATGACAATCAATTCTACAGTAAATGGATTCAACGCAATAAAAGAGGAACTGCGAGCAGTGAGGATGGTAGCACTACAGAACAGATATGTACTGGACCTCCTCACAGCAATGGAAGGAGGAGTTTGCGCAAAGATAGGACAATCATGCTGCACATTCATACCCGCTAACGATGCTGACAATGGTACACTGACAGAAGCACTATCACAATTGGCCCGGATGCACTCCAAAATGATGGATGAAAGTAAAGGTGTGAAAAAGGATGACAGCTGGTTTTCGCTATTATGGTCATGGATGCCATCTTGGCTGTCGGACGGACTGAAGATTATAGTTGGATGCATTATTTTGGCTGGAGCTGCACTGATCATAATAAGATTTTGGAAGGCCCGGAAGGCACGCAACACAGACGAAATGATCGAAATGGTTGGTATGCACCCCCTGATGCCGGCAGATGATGGCCAACACACAGGCACAATAATAAAAGAAAGAGAGAAATTGCGCAACCAGATCATCACCAACCACCTGGACCCACCATCTGTGAAACTCGAAAACCCAAGGAACCCAAGGAGCTACATAGGGAAATGGGTATACTGCACACCTGGAGGAACCTGTGTATATATGTATTGGTCATTTGAAGACCATGTCAACCACTATGGACATTTGGGAGGAGTAACTAAAATATGGAGAGTGAGAGGAGATAAGGAAAAGGATATGTTTGTGGTCGACAAGTCGACCAGAGGGGGGACTGAAGTGGGAGAATGGAACAAAAGGCTCCCACCAATCCCCTCGCACCCCTGGCCTAGAGGATCACGGCCCAGGCACCCGCCACGAGAGGAGTTTGCCCATCTACCAGACGACCAAATACCCTGGTACAGGAACATACGGATGTGCCCACCAGCCTGCCCACCAACCTGCCCTGCCCATGCCGACACCTGCGGCATGGATGAACTCGACTGAACCATCCAACACTAAATCAACACATCGTTAGAGATGCCATGACGACCTAGCCAACGGTCAGCACACCCGTGCAAACATGCACACTGGACACTCCCACACCAATCCACACGAAGAACATATTCAGTGCTATGACCTAGGTGACGGACACACCCACTGACGCGCATCTTTATTATTTTTCACATAGGCTTTTCAAAATGCAGAAACGCAAGACGCACAATGAACTCATCTAAAATGCTTGCTCACGCTTCTCCTAAACTCATGCATTACAATGAGGAATATGACGAAGACATGATACTGGGGATAAAGCAATATGATACCATAACCTAAAGCGCTGTGTATCAAACGTTTCCACCTATGCACCAGGCCCAAGTAGGCCGCAAGCAAGAGCTTCCATGAACATTGAATGAGCAAGAGTACAGTTGCTGACCCTGCAGAATGAGCCTGGCGAGAGCAGACAGTCAAGGGCACAATGTTGCAAACTCGCATGCCGCAAGCCAACGCCAAGGTCACACCTGCAAATTAAGCCAAGCACACAGTGGAAAATGCAATATTAATTGTGCAGAATTCTGCCTCAACCACGGTCTCACCTCACGTGACCGAGTCGAACCTGACAGGGTGCCAGGCCCAGGAGGAGGGAGGCGCCTGGATCCCACGTTTCAAGACACAAGGCAGATACAATTAAGCGACTCAATGGACATCTGCGGCAGTGGGAGTAGTCTGCCTTCCAGCATATGAATAAATCCTCACATTGTCTGCACATACCCATAGTGATACATTGTTGCAAATGACAGGTGCACCGCGAGCTGGGAACAGCGATGGTCCCAGACTGGGGGGCTCGCGAATGGACCAATCAGAACATGGGGCTCTTATCACTGACGCCATTAACATTAGCCAATCCTCAGGGGTCTTCATGTAACAATTTTCATGTATCAAATTGAAGGGACAACCCAAGTATACCACCTGACTAACCTTCAACCAGTAATAACGCTCTCTATATGCATGCTATACTAACCCTACCACTCGAGGAACCAATCCAGAGTGGCGATAGGTTTTTTGCTAACTTTCCCAGGTGACGCAAGTAGCGCGTAATACTAAGGTAAAAAGGGCCTGCCAGCCCCACGATTAGAGAGAGAGTGTCAGGACGGACGCGTACAATCCTTGACCCATCCCTGCCGTTTTGTTTAATAAACAGCAGAATCACCTTGCTTCTTGTGTGTGTCTCATACTCATTTTTTGGGAGGAGTTGGGGCCTCCCTGCCCGGAGGTCCGCGGACGGCCCAGCCGACCCCGGGAGAATTTCCCCACGACAGCAGGCAGGGGGGCAACATTTACATTTTCCGGCGGGGGTGGTTGGAGGGAGCGGACCTTACCATGCAACCTTTGATCCAAGTGATGTCACTCCCTGTAATGACACTTTCCATGATCTGACAGGAAGTGACATCACATTATATGCCTATAGGAACCACATTGGCTAGACCTTGTTTAATTTTAATGCATCTGCATTCCAAATTGATGGATAGGTTTTAAATGAAACTGGAATGTTGACACTTGTAGTTTTTTCTTTTACATTTCAAATATTCCAAGAAATAAATGGCACTGTTTGGCTTTCTCGTCGATGGACTGTGGGCGCTTTGGAGCTCTGAACAGGGTTTCCACTAACAATGAAACAGAAATTGTCTGTCCCCGATTTATAGCCACACTTGCTGCCAATTATCTGGAAAACAACCAATCTATGTTGATGTTCCTAAACATCGCGAAGATGCTGGAATACATGTTATCTGTGCAAATGCAAGAGCATCATGTTATCTGTGTCTTGTGTTACACTGTGCAGTGTGGCTTCGGGCCTGGCTGAGGAATGGAGCTGGCCACCCTGACCTTTGAGGCTAATACACGGAGAACCAATTCACCATGGCAACCTCTGCCTACAAGTGCCTGAGATCTCTCTGCAGCCTCTACTCCAAGGAACTTTGGGGACCTGGTGTACATGCTGGTGAAATAAGCTAGGGCAGCGGACAGGATGGATCTCAGAATGCTGTGCTTGGGAAGCCATGCAGAAGTTGCAAGCCAAGCAGGAGCACGTTGTGCCGGAGTGGGGTCTCCCCTTTCGCCTATCTTTCTCACTCTCTCTGTGATCCCCCCATTAGCCATCATCGAGGCCACAGGTGCAGGTGACAGCCATCTCCTCATCACACTGCAAGGACCTCCTTAACAGTGGGGGTCGTTTTGTCAATTTCCTTGGGTGAAATGGGGAGTGCATGGTTGAAAGCGGACTCCCAGTAAATTGAGGTGAGATGGAGGTTGTGTTAGTTTAACCCCCAAAAGGATCCATGTAAACAGATCAGTTGCTTACCTATAAGAAAACCGAACAATCTTGAAAAAGGGGGGTTGTGGATCCAAAGATATTGCCCTTCAATCCCTCATCACCACAAATTAATGTGTTATTGTACTCATTGCCTCATTCCCGGTGGGTGGGCGAAGGCGAAGTGCGGAAGGGAGTGCGCATAGGGGCTGTTGCTAATTCCAAGTTAGAAGAGTGGAACTGCCATTGGCCTTCCTCCCCACAGGAGCACTGTGCAGGTTACCAGTGGTGCAAAACCCTACAATAAGGTTTGCAAGGCTTCTCATAGGTCACACCCAGTGTCCAGAGTAGACATTGATCTTCACGGGTCGCAGCGGGAAGCAGAGTGAAAATGAAACTAGGGTGCAGAGGGCACCCAGGACTGTGCAGGTGGGCCCAGATAGAACAAATAGATACAGGAATGCAGCACATTGCAAGCAGAAGACTGCAGGAAGTATACAGCGCCCGCCGGGTTAGAACGGAAAGGAGCGCCAGGTACCGCATTTTCCTAAATACTGGCTTGCTTCTGATGGTAAACCCTCCTCTTTGTTTCAGGTCCTTTCGTTCTGGGACCGTCTCAGAACAGAGGAGAAAATAAACCAATGTAAGCTTTTCCCAGCTATCACTGTACAGCTTGCCTAAAGAGTCCTCCTGTCTGCGATCTCCCCTCTTTTGGTACATCTTTGCAGATGGGGCTACATTTCGCTGCCCGAACAATGTCAGTAGGTGATTTTCAGTGATATGCACTATACACGTGTTTTCACTTGTGTGCTCATTGGCCTGTCACCCACCCTGAGGGACTATGAAGGGAAACACCTATCTGTCTTTTGTACCAAATAAAAGAAAGGTTGGAAGGCATGAAGCACCTGTTCCCCTCCCAATGCCACTAGCGAACTCCAACAATCCTACACCAGACCACCCTAAAATCTTCATCTTGACAACCCCCTGCTATTGCAATCTTTCTAACAGCTTTTTAATTACTTCAGTGCTCGGTCCATCCCTCCAGCCCCGTTAGGCTTCTGGCTATAATTTTAGCACAAAAGCTTAAGTCCGGTTTCTTTCTACAGTGGACGCCTCATACAGTAAGCACTTCTTTGCTGGATGGATATATTCTCGTGATTATAGCACTTAAATGCATTGGAAATCAAAATTAGGGTCTATAATCCTACATGTGGAAACCTGGCGAGAAAGACAGAAAATTATTCTCATGCTTAATGACGCGCACTATATAAAACCCTACAAACACATGGCTGATTCGCACAGGTGACATATACCTTACATCACACAGCCCAAGGTGGTTCCAGGTACCCAACAATGCCAGGACAGTGAGTTTTACACCTAAAAACAGCGTGGCCCTGCAAGGAGGAGCCACATTTTAGCAAGGAAATCAGGTGGGGGAAACAGCAGCCTGTCTCACTGTGTGATTGCAGTCTATTGCGTGATTGCAAACAATAAGGTATGAGGGATGAGGGTATGAGGGACAGTATGAGGGAAACAGCAGCCTGTCTCACTGCGTGATTGCAAACAATAAGGTATGAGGGATGAGGGATGAGGGCATGAGGGACGGTATGAGGGAAACAGCAGCCTGTCTCACTGCGTGATTGCAAACAATAAGGTTTGAGGGATGAGGGTATGAGGGACGGTGTGAGGGAAACAGCAGCCTGTCTCACTGCGTGATTGCAGTCTATTGCGTGATTGCAAACAATAAGGTATGAGGGATGAAGGTATGAGGGATGTATGAGGGAAACAGCAGCCTGTCTCACTGCGTGATTGCAGTCTATTGCGTGATTGCAAACAATAAGGTATGAGGGATGAGGATCTGAGGGACGGTATGAGGGAAACAGCAGCCTGTCTCACTGCGTGATTGCAGTCTACTGCGTGATTGCAAACAATAAGGTATGAGGGGTGAAGGTATGAGGGACGTATGAGGGAAACAGCAGCCTGTCTCACTGCGTGATTGCAGTCTATTGCGTGATTGCAAACAATAAGGTATGAGGGATGAGGATCTGAGGGACGGTATGAGGGAAACAGCAGCCTGTCTCACTGCGTGATTGCAGTCTATTGCGTGATTGCAGTCTATTGCGTGATTGCAACCAATAAGGTATGAGGGATGAGAGTATAACGGACGGTATGAGGGAAACAGCAGCCTTTCCCACTGCGTGATTGCAGTCTATTGCGTGATTGCAAACAGTAAGATATGAGGGATGAGGGTATGAGGGACGGTATGGAGAAACAGCAGCCTGTCTCACTGCGTGATTGAAGTCTATTGCGTGATTGCAAAAAATAAGGGATGAGGGATGAGGGTATGAGGGACGGTATGAGGGAAACAGCAGCCTGTCTCACTGCGTGATTGCAAACAATAAGGTATGAGGGATGAGGGATGAGGGCATGAGGGACGGTATGAGGGAAACAGCAGCCTGTCTCACTGCGTGATTGCAAACAATAAGGTATGAGGGATGAGGTATGAGGGATGGTGTGAGGGAAACAGCAGCCTGTCTCACTGCGTGATTGCAGTCTATTGCGTGATTGCAAACAATAAGGTATGAGGGTTTGAGGGACGGTATGAGGGAAACAGCAGCCTGCCTCACTGCGTGATTGAAGTCTATTGCGTGATTGCAAAAAATAAGGGATGAGGGTATGAGGGACGGTATGAGGGAAACAGCAGCCTGTCTCACTGCGTGATTGCAGTCTATTGCGTGATTGCAAACAATAAGGTATGAGGGATGAGGGTATGAGGGACGGTATGAGGGAAACAGCAGCCTGCCTCACTGCGTGATTGAAGTCTATTGCGTGATTGCAAAAAATAAGGGATGAGGGATGAGGGTATGAGGGACGGTATGAGGGAAACAGCAGCCTGTCTCACTGCGTGATTGCAGTCTATTGCGTGATTGCAAACAATACGGTATGAGGGATGAGGGTATGAGGGACGGTATGAGGGAAACAGCAGCCTGTCTCACTGCGTGATTGCAGTTTATTGCGTGATTGCAAAGAATAAGGTATGAGGGACGGTATGAGGGAAACAGCAGTCTGTCTCACTGCGTGATTGCAGTCTATTGCGTGATTGCAAAGAATAAGGTATGAGGGACGGTATGAGGGAAACAGCAGTCTGTCTCACTGCGTGATTGCAGTCTATTGCGTGATTGCAAAGAATAAGGTATGAGGGACGGTATGAGGGAAACAGCAGCCTGTCTCACTGCGCGATTGCAGTGTATAAACAATAAGGCATGTGTCAGGTTTTTGGAGAGATCCTCCCTGAGGAAGCTAGAGCCGTAGCCAGGAATGTCTAACTAGTGGGACTTGAACCTAATGTCGATGGGGCCACTGCAGTGGCATTAACATCTGCAAATGCCCAGAGAGCGCTGTTGAGTGGGCATTTACAGATATTGGGTGCGCCTTGCCCGCTCAGGCCTTACTCTGTCTAGGCCTCCGGGTCACTGGAACCTGAGGACTAGTTCATGGACCTATGAGCTGATGGGCGCTCTGAGAATGCTTCACCCTGCGAGCAGCAGGCTGCGCTGGGTCAAGTGGCATTTCATCCCTGCTTCTCTTCCTTTGCAATGCTCCAGTTTTCTGAACATTCAGAGGGAATGTGCATGACTCAGTGCCCGCCCACAGCTTTCGCTGAGCCCGTCCTCCTCCATCTGCTCTCACTCTTAATGCAGCCATTTTTGTGACATTCTCAGCACTTGCCAATAAGTGGATCGCAGTTCTGTGCAGTCTCCACTCATGACCAGCGGCACACCTGGAGAGTGCTCAAGCGGCTTGAGGGGCTATTGTAGCAATAAGGCGCAGCACTATTAATATCCAGGCTCATATTGGGAGTCCTACATAATAAGGCGGCGGGACCAGTTATGTTTACACATTTGTGTGAACAGGTACCCTCTGCCTAATTGTCCTCATTTGCACTGCAGAGTGCAAAAAGGGAGGGTAAAAGGGCGGCGTACACACGTGTTATGACATCCTTTTGCACTGTGCACATTGTGTAAAAGGAGCCATGCATGGCCGGAAGCGTTTACAATGGATTCCTATGGAGTCCGCCTGCTGAATCGCCTGCATTTCCACCAGAGTGAAAATGCATGATGGAGTATTTGTATGGCAGAGAGGAAGCGAGCGATGGAATCCTAAGTTACGATCTGCCCGTCCTTTCCATCCCACAAATGAATGAAAATAGTGCATGATATGAATAAAAGGCATAAAAGCATTGCGCAAGGTTTTTATGCCTTTCATTTACATTACGCCCATCTCAACATGAGCGCCACATTGCTTTCAGTCACCGATGGGCAGCATTGAAGCGCTAGAAGTAAAAAATGCCATTGTAATGCATTGCAAGTTCAAAGACGGGTGCATGGCTGAGTAGACATGTCTTCAAGCCCTTCTCTGATAAGGTACCTTTGCATTCTGCGTGATGTGTCTTTAAGGTGTCTGGGGGCAAAGAGAATGCAAGATTACACTGCTCTTCCCTGCTGGGTGGATGAGTATAATGGCAACAACTCAGATATGATATGATAGTTTATTCATATAGCGCCTATACACAATGTGTTTCAAAGCGCTTTGGGGCAAAATAGGGTAGTTTCACCGTTCCACTTTCACAGAATCAGCGCCCGTCATACACATGAGTACACGAAAGGACAGTGTGAGGAGCTTGGAACACACATTGAGGGACAGGAGGAGGTGCTTGGAGGTAGGGGACAGACAGTGTGATGATCTTAGGACACAAGACATTGTGAGGAGCGTGAGGTAACTGGAGAGACAGGATGAGGACTTTAGGTCACATAACCCGACGTTGTGAGGTGCTTGGGACACAAAGCATGGCAGTGGGCAGTATCTGGGGGGCACACGGGTGGCAGTATAGGTGCTTAGCCCTTATGGAAAAATAGTGTGAGGAGTTTGGGGCACATGGAAAGCGAGTGTGTGAAGCTGGAGGGGCATTGACAGAGCATGAAGTACTTTAGTAAACATGGAGATAAAGTACGGTATCTCGGGCCACCTGGACGGACTGAGGCTCATGTTCCTCATGAAATGAATTCGTGAAACTTTTACACATTCATTTTACATTACTCCCGATTTTAATGTATCCCGTGTGCATTCGTATAGTGGAGAGGTTGAACGAACTGTAATGCACGATTCCGCCTACCCCTTCTTCTCTGCCATACAAATGCAACGGTATTTGTCAGCATGACAATTTCATGCTGGCGTGAAAGGTTGTGAACGCCGCCTGCCATGTGTAAATGGCAGGCAGAGTATACTCAATTTGCAGGTCGGTGAGCAAAAGGGAGGGGTAAAGCGATGTTGACTCCACTTAACACCTCCCTTTTGCACTCTGATGTGGAATGATGAACATGACGTGGAGGGTACCCGATTGCAGTGGCAGGCAGAGTTTAAAATGGATTCCTAAGGAGTCTGCCTTAAAAAGCACAACAGTTAGGCGGCATGAAAATCAATGCCAGCACAAATCTTGTCATTTTTGTGTGAGGGAGAGGAAGTGGGAGGCGGAATTGTAAGGAATGATCTGCCCCACCTCTTGGGAGGATAGCACAGGAGCAACGCACACGCCTGGGAAGCAAGACGACGCAGAGCAACACAGGTTCGATCCCAGGCACCATGCTTAGAAACCTCTTGGTATTAAGCACGTTACAAATAACCAATTACAATAAAGGAATCATAATGGGCTGTGACGGGAATCTAGTGCGTAAAAGCCTCACTCAAGATATTTAAGAATTAGATTCCCATTATGGGCTCAAGGAATATGAGCTCCAGTGTGTGGCAACTTGGGCGCACATGTACAGGCTGTAGCTCGAGGTGCATGCATAGGGGCCAGTTTCAGTTTGTGGCCGATGGATACAAATTGGGAAGCAGCTTGGTAGTCCTGAAGATAAAGTGTGTGTGAGGTCGCTCACACGGTCCAGCTACCTCAAGTCACCACCTTGCGCGAGCGTGAAAGCCCACTTTACTGGAGGTGATTTAGCTTATAATGTTTTGAACAGCACTTAAAAGTGCTTTGTTATAGGGACTATTGTCGAAAATAAACAAAATAAAAGTAATAGGGAGCTTTTCATTTCAGTGGCTGCTGAGGTAACAAATGCTGGCAGAATCAGGAGATAGAAAAAAGCAGGACCAGAATGGGGAACTCCTGCCCTTCTGAGTAAACCTGGGCTAACATATTGCCCTTATTACTGCGTGGTTCACATCTGGGTAGGTCGTTATTACACCAGCACACTGTTTTTCGCAGAGCTTTTTCTGAAAAGATTCTGGCCGAAAAAAAATCATCAAAAAATATGGGTGCTGGGTAAGGGGATACAAGGGGCAGGGAGTGTGGGGAATAGGGACTAGATAACAGGGAAGGAGTGTTTGAGGCGGGAAACCCCAATATATTTTTTCAAATCCTATGAGGTTTTTTCAGCAAAAAAATCTGTGAAAAAAACCAGGCAATATAAGAGTATATAACCCACTTTCACTGCGTCCATAACGAGAGCCTCGGCACTATCTCTCCAAGTGCAACAGGACGAAAGATTGCCTCTATGAAAGATTGCAAGCGACAGCACCCAGTCATTGGAGGACGTGCAGCCAATGGTTAGAGCATTACGAGATGAATGTTACTGGCGTCGGAAGCGGCCTCTGCTAACGAGTTCCACAGCGTGTCACGTGATCCTTTTTTGCGAGGTGCGGCTTGACGCGTGTGTGTGTGTGACGACGGCTCCAGGTCCCTTCCTCGGATCCTCGGACCCTGCGACCCGGACGCAAACTGTGAGAACGGGGCCCGGAGAGAGGAGAGAGGAGTACCTGCGGCTGGGCAGCGGGCGAGTGAGGCCGACGGCGAACTTCTGGTCCCTGCGCGGGCTGCCCGAGGTGTGCCGCATCCAGGTGCGGAGCAACGGCAGCATTGGAGGCGGCTGGAGAGCGAGGCCTCCAGTTGACTCCCAGTAGGCGGCGGATTGTGGGAGCCCTGCTGAATCCGCCGGTGTGAAGGTACTGGGGGTACTGGGGGTGAGCAGGCAGGCAGATAGCCAGCCTCGGGCTATCAGCCTCGGGCTTACAAGGCGACTAGGGTGGCTGGTGACCGCAGAGGAGTGAGATCCCCAACGTGTTCTGAGGAACTGTGGGTGATCCCGGCTGCCTTGCAAAGCTTGTAAGCAGGCAGAGATCTTATATGTGCCACGGCTCTGAATACTGGAGCACATTGAAGCGCCTTAGGACCGACTCACCAGTTGGTGACGTCGTCGGTTGGTGGAGTAGTGCCTCGGTGGAGTAGTGCCTCGGCGGAGCCTTGTTGCCTCTCCTCTTGCTATCTGTATTAGGAGGTGGAGGCGATTAGGAGACAAATAACCGGTTAAGTCCTTTAAAGAAGGAACACTACACCACCCACGAATTCAAACAGAGGACTACATACATACAGACGGTCTCACCCATATAGGCAAAAGTACCTATAGTTGCAATATCCCCACCAGGAGACTGTTGGCCTTGTGCCTTTGATCCAGGTGCGGACTGAAAACGATTTATCATAACGCAAAGAGACTAATAACTTCCTGCCCTTATGCAAGCAGGAATAGAACGGGCACAAACCGCATATAACCTAAGGAAACCTAAGGTGAAAATTGTAAACCAGACCCTTGCCAACAAGGGGTCTGTAATGGAAAAAACTAGGTTAAAAAAGAAAGTAATGAAGATACCTCCCATAAAACAAGGAGTGATTACAGAATTCTTTCCATTGAATGTAGTTAGCGAAATTAACTCTACTGCTATTGATGAAGATATACCAGCCCATTGCGGTAATAAGGCCTTCGCATCGATAGACTTTGAGGACATAGACAACAACTCACTATTAGATCTATGTCTAAACATTCAAAAAAGTATGACACCACATCCGGCTAGCATAAGCATTAATAGTGGCACACAAATGGAGAGAACCATAACCTCACCTTTAGGACCAATTGTGGTGGGTCCCGGCTCAGACAGACTGTCATTTTCACCTAACTTGGCAATGGTTTCCACAGAGGATGTCCCAGATGTGGAAGTTGAGTCCCAGGACAAGCCCTTTCCAGGGGCCTCTGAAATAGCGGAAATCCAGGCGTCAGTAGCATCATTGCAGTTTGCGCTCAAGATTCTCCTCAAAATGTCCGGGCGAATACTGGCAAATACGGAGTCGATTGCTAAGGAAAATAAAGGAAGACAGACGGCAGTCGAAGAGGCTGAAGCCAATTTATCAGATGCAATTTACATCGCCAATGAAATTGAAGAGCAAGACTGCCTGGAAGCTGAGCAGGATGTGCCAAGCCCTAATCCTCTTTTTTCACGAAAACAACAGAGACTAGCTAAAAGGGCTGGAAAAGGCAAAAGAGGTGGTTCTAGGGCACGAACGGTGCAAGATCAGAGAGAGACGGGACTACCTACCAAAAAAAGTAGAAAAAGAGTGGCAAGAGCCAAGAAACGGAAGGCGATCAAAGAGGGTTATCTCACCAGCTGGCTGCTGCCTGCGCAAGGGGCAGACAAGGAGTCTGAAGTAGAGACAATGAGTATAGAGTTGGACGAGGAATACAATGGAGAGCCTGAACCAGAGAAATCTACGGAAACGCCTATGGACCCAGAAAATCTGGAAACATCTGTAGTGGCTGTCGATGAAACCAAAAGGGGGACAAGGGGAAATAGGATTTGTCTGATAAAGAACTTATATCATAGCAAAAATAGTAAATGGCTATCGCGTTCAGACTTCCTGACAAGATTAGACTCTGTCCCACAACTGCGGGTCCTTAAATCTGACGATTTTGTATTTGTCGAACCCTTACAAGGCCCCAACTCCAAAGTATCGGCATTACATTGCAAGTTCCTCGCTACTGCAGATCTATTAAGGAACTATAAAGAGGAGCTAAAAGCAGTAGACGTCGAAATCGACGCTGATCTTAATGAAATTGAGCCAGACGGGCCTACAGTAGAAGAAGATACGGTTTCAGCAACAGCAGATTACCCAAGTTTACTTAAGGGTAAGAAGATGGTGGCATCAGAAGCTCAACAAATTTTAAAATGGTTAGCGGAGGCGCTTCCTGAGATCATTTCTAACCAATGAGAACTAACGATTCTATCTTGGAATTCCCGTGGCTTTACTCATCTACTATCCCCAGAGGGTTCAATAAAGTTACTGGACAAATGTAACTGTTTTTGTCTACAAGAGACATGGGCTATAGATCCCTTATTGTTGGATGGCTATGTATTATATCATGTGGCAGCAAAGAGGGGTGAAAAAGGTCGACCCTATGGTGGCCTGACCATTGGGGTGGCTAACACAATGGGTTCGAGACAGGATGACTGCAATGCTGAATGCAATATGATGGCAGTCGAAGTAACTCCGGATCCCAAGAACCCCAGGGGTTCCTTTTTGCTGGTCACTCTATATAATCCGCCTGGGGCAAAGTTGAGCGAACAACTACAGGACTCACTACAAGAGCTATTGGCTGAGTGGTTGTATACATCTAGAGACTCGGGAGTACTTGTCGTTGGGGACTTTAATTGCCATATGTCAGGCTATGTGAGTAAAATGTCGAATCCCAGACTAGAAAAAAGCGGGGTTATGATACACAATAAAAAGGATCCTGAGGGGGGGGCCTGGGATTACTTATTCGAGTCCTGGGATATGGAGATGCTTAATGGCAGAACAGCTAGCGATTACCCTGGCCACCACACATGGTCAAATGGGACTTCATACAGTACACTGGACTATATTTTTGTGTGCCCTAGGCTCCAACAATTGGTGACAGACATGATAGTGATCACTAATGAATGGAGTGATCACGCCGCATTGAAATGTAAGATTAGTATTTCCGGAGAGTTGCCTTTGCCTAGTAACATAGGCATGGTAAAAACTAATAAATCCGGTACTAGGATTTCTTGGTCGGATAAAAATATCTCTTTGGCAACCGAGGCTCTGGGAATGGCAGATGACATAAAGTTGCCTAATTTTAAAGAGCTGTCAATTGAAGACATAGAAGACTGGGTTTTGGCTTTTTCAGAAAGGCATGCATCATCATCAGTCGGGCCAACGATAAGTACGGAAAGTAAAAAAAGAATGCCCTATGACAAAGTTGTTAGAGACATGAAAAGAGCGCTAAGAGCTGAGCTCCGTAAGGTAAGAAAAGACATGGCCCAGGGGGAAAGATATTATGTAACAGTCAGAGGGATTAAAAACAGATACAGAGCGGCCATTAAAGCTAAAAAAAGAGCAGACAGATTATTGGCCTGGCAAAAAACAGTGAGGACCATATGTAAAGGGAATACTCGTGACATCTGGTCCCTGTTAAATGAGGCATATGACCCACAAAAGGCGATACTGACCAATCCCATTGAAACCAGAGTCTGGGAAAGGTACTTGGAAAACCGGCAGGCGGAGGACAATAACCTATCAGCATTGGATAGTCCTCCAACAGTTGCTCCATTTAATATATCATATGAATCTATTCTTAATAAAATAAAAGTGATAAAATCATCACGAGCACCAGGACCTAACGGACTATCCAATATTGTTATCAAATCGCATCCCACTTTTTGGGCCAGTCTATTGAGTATATTATTTGAGAAAATTATCAAAACTGGTAAAATACCTAGTTCCTGGCAAAAGGCAATACTGATCCCCGTGTTTAAAAAAGGAAATAGACTCGATCCCAGTAATTACAGATTGCTTTCAATGCTAGATGCCACGGGGAAAATATTTGCCTCATTACTATTAAAAGAACTACAAACATGGGCTGAGGATGCTGGTGTACTGTCCAAATTCCAGAGTGGGTTCAGACAGGGATATTCGACCTCCCAAAACATCATGATCATGGATATCTTACGAACTAGAGCCTTAAAACCGGGGGCCCCTCCCCTATATGCCTTATACATAGACTTTGCGGCAGCCTTTGATTCTATCCCCAGAAGACGTCTATGGTGGAAATTAAATTTAATGGGTTGCCCCAAAGGTCTCATATATTATCTGAGACTTCTACATCAAAACAACACAGTAAAATTGAAACTCGACCAAGAAGGGCACACAACTTCTAATATTATACAAAATAAGGGTGTTAAGCAAGGCTGTGTTACAGCGCCCCTAATATACAATCTATATGTGTTTGACATCCCCGAAGTAATAGCCGCCGTAAACAACTGCCCGCCAAAAATTGGCAAAGCCTCTTGCCCTGTCCTGGCCTACGCCGACGATCTGGTGATTTTCGACTACACCATCAGTGGAATACGCAGATCTGCGGCGGCCCTTTGGAAATATGCAGAGGCTAATGGTCTGAGTATCAATTTGGGGAAAACAAAGGTTATGAGATACACAAAAAAGAGAGTATCACGTGTATCACTTAAGGTAGGGCTGGAGGATATTACCTACGTTCCCCAATATCGGTACTTGGGCATAGATTTTGAAACTACTGGCGACTATGTGGCCTGTAAACAGGGGCGGGTAATTAGAGCGGCTCAATTGACGGCCCTGTTTCACAGGTTCACCATTAAGCAGTGTGGATTTACGCTATGGGGTATTCGGCAGCTGTACATACAAGCCTTCTCCCCGGCCATAATCTATGGCTTAGAATCTCTATCGGAGATGGATCTAGGCTGGCTACAGGTAATCGAAGGAAAATTCTGGCGTAGTATTCTTGGCCTTGCCCCTTGTATACCGATGGCTATAATAAGACTAGAATTGGGCTTGATTTCTCTAAAGGCACTTGTACTGAAGAAGCGAGCATCAATCTATTTAAAAATGACTCGAGATACCAGTAATGGTTTATTAACAGCTGTCCATCAAGAAATAGCCAGGGAGAAATCGAGTACCACAACAATTGACCAAATGACTAAACTGTATTCTGACATTGGGTGGCAAAACAAGGAGGGGGGCTACTCAGAGAGAGCTCAAAGGGCTCTGTGTAAACGTATTGACCTCTGGGACTGGATTGAAAACTTTGAGCATCTAGGGAAGCTGAGAAGCTATAAATTCGTTCAACATAGACTCTACGAATTTAAGAAACCACAGAGATATCTTGATATATGTCCATCAGTTAGACTTAGACGGTTTATCCTGTTGCTCAGACTGGATCAATTGCCTACGCTAACTGTCACGGGAAGAAAGGCCAAGATAGCAACTGCTTTGCGAACATGCCGTTTATGTAAAGTTCTAGATTTGTTGGAAACGGCAAAGCATCTTCTAACGGAATGCACTGAGATGGCCAGCACATTCAAACCCCTGTTGGACAAATATGTTTTCAACAATGAGTATATTAAGGATGATCTTTTTTGGAACCATTGTATCAATTCTAATAGTATGCGTTTGTTGACAGCATTGTATACTATCTGGCTGAGGATTGAAGTCAGGCTGGACATAACACTCTAAATAATTGTAGGGAACGAACAATTGTAATTCAATATATGTATTATAGATAACTGTATGGTCAATATTGGACTCATGAAGATGATATTTTATCTTTGTTTATTTTATTGCATATTTTAATGTTATGCTAATTTTATGAAATTTATTTCTTATCCTTTGTGTAAAGTTTATAATTTAAACTACATCACAATAAATAAATAATGAAATTAATTCGTGAAACTTTTACACATTCATTTTACATTACTCCCGATTTTAATGTATCCCGTGTGCATTCGTATAGTGGAGAGGTTGAACGGACTGTAATGCACGATTCCGCCTACCCCTTCTTCTCTGCCATACAAATGCAACGGTATTTGTCAGCATGACAATTTCATGCTGGCGTGAAAGGTTGTGAACGCCGCCTGCCATGTGTAAATGGCAGGCAGAGTATACTCAATTTGCAGGTCGGTGTGCAAAAGGGAGGGGTAAAGCGATGTTGACTCCACTTAACACCTCCCTTTTGCACTCTGATGTGGAATGATGAACATGACGTGGAGGGTACCCGATTGCAGTGGCAGGCAGAGTTTAAAATGGATTCCTAAGGAGTCTGCCTTAAAAAGCACAACAGTTAGGCGGCATGAAAATCAATGCCAGCACAAATCTTGTCATTTTTGTGTGAGGGAGAGGAAGTGGGAGGCGGAATTGTAAGGAATGATCTGCCCCACCTCTTGGGAGGATAGCACAGGAGCAACGCACACGCCTGGGAAGCAAGACGACGCAGAGCAACACAGGTTCGATCCCAGGCACCATGCTTAGAAACCTCTTGGTATTAAGCACGTTACAAATAACCAATTACAATAAAGGAATCATAATGGGCTGTGACGGGAATCTAGTGCGTAAAAGCCTCACTCAAGATATTTAAGAATTAGATTCCCATTATGGGCTCAAGGAATATGAGCTCCAGTGTGTGGCAACTTGGGCGCACATGTACAGGCTGTAGCTCGAGGTGCATGCATAGGGGCCAGTTTCAGTTTGTGGCCGATGGATACAAATTGGGAAGCAGCTTGGTAGTCCTGAAGATAAAGTGTGTGTGAGGTCGCTCACACGGTCCAGCTACCTCAAGTCACCACCTTGCGCGAGCGTGAAAGCCCACTTTACTGGAGGTGATTTAGCTTATAATGTTTTGAACAGCACTTAAAAGTGCTTTGTTATAGGGACTATTGTCGAAAATAAACAAAATAAAAGTAATAGGGAGCTTTTCATTTCAGTGGCTGCTGAGGTAACAAATGCTGGCAGAATCAGGAGATAGAAAAAAGCAGGACCAGAATGGGGAACTCCTGCCCTTCTGAGTAAACCTGGGCTAACATATTGCCCTTATTACTGCGTGGTTCACATCTGGGTAGGTCGTTATTACACCAGCACACTGTTTTTCGCAGAGCTTTTTCTGAAAAGATTCTGGCCGAAAAAAAATCATCAAAAAATATGGGTGCTGGGTAAGGGGATACAAGGGGCAGGGAGTGTGGGGAATAGGGACTAGATAACAGGGAAGGAGTGTTTGAGGCGGGAAACCCCAATATATTTTTTCAAATCCTATGAGGTTTTTTCAGCAAAAAAATCTGTGAAAAAAACCAGGCAATATAAGAGTATATAACCCACATCTGATTGGTTCACCAAGCGTTTTGGACATTCAGAACCAAAAGCCGATGTCCAGGATGACCCTATGGGGGAGAGCAGGCTGACCGCTCTCTCAGGGCCTTAAATAATGAATGAAGGAAAACACACCGTTTTTCAAGTAATAATACATGTCCTACTGGCCTGCGGTGGCATAGGAAGCCCCACGCAGGACAGTGGAGCACTGTAGCATTCTTCCACCGAGGCCAGAAATGATTTTTTAAAACAAGTTCACGCTTATGCACTCCTGCAGCTGGTACCTTCCTGACAAATAAAAGAAGTAACACTCGTGATAAATATATTAGTTCTATATTTGGGCCCCTGAATTGGATGGCCGTCATCCGCAGGATAAGGGGAAGAGGTTTTCTTTGTTTGTTTTTTTTTTTTTTAAAACACCTTTTTCAAACCATGCTAAAAATGAAAAAAATGCTATTTATAAAGCAGGTCAGAAGGAAGGGGTTGCCACATTCCACATGGAGTTACTGCTGGGGTTCAGGACGCACAAGTGGCCTGCACGTTTTCACACATTGACCAAAATGCTACAGGGATACTAATGTACCTGTTTGTTATGTGTGGATGGTCACCCAGGATCACATCAGAGATCCAGTGCTGATAGGAATACTGGAAACTCATTGATTTTTTTTTTATTGGAGAGGGGGGGTCCCTAAAATCTCCCCTCCCCTATTAATTTAACATTATTCCCTACTCCCACTTATATATTCTTACCCACTATCCAATATATTTTTCGATCTGTTTGAAAAAAAAATCGTTCAAAATCCCATTAAAAAAAACGGTTGATGTAACAACGTTGTAACGTATCATGTTATGGTTGCCATACTATACTTTGATATGATACGTTTTTTGATAATGTCTTCGTTCAACCTAGCTTGCCTGCCCATGAAACCTGGCAGTAGGTGGGCATTGTTGACTAAGACAGGGGATAGGGTCTATTTAGTCGACATTCTATTCTATTGGTGGAGGAAAAGAGAGTACAACTCAAAACCCAGGCGTGCAGTTCAAAAACGAAAGGTCTTCAGACCAGAGACCCAGTGGATCTGGTTCAAACACACAAGTTCTCCTTTTGTGGGAGCAGGCTTGCACATTCAGCCCAGGATCGCGAGAACAGCCAGGCAGAGGAAAGCAAAGCCATGCAAGGTCACAGCTGGCTTCCTGGAGGAAAGCTGCTCTGCCCTTCCATGCAATGCATATTCTGCGGGGAAGAAGCATGGCATGGGAGTTGGGGGATATCTGGGTAGCAGTGGGTGCTCAGTAGGCATCATCCCGGGGACAGCAATCAGAACAGAACCTCCAAAGCTGGTAAAGGGCAGAGGACTACCATTAGTAATCTCAACAGACAGATTTCTATGGTTTCTGAGCTGCACACATAGAACTGCCACCATGTCCGGTCTCCAAAGGCACAAACCTTCCAGCTTAAGAGTCGGAAACTAGGTGATCCGGGAAGGAAACCTCACACCATTTTCAGAGGGTACACCAGGTTGCGCAGCTTGAGAATCATATCTCACACTTGTTATCGTCATCAATAGCATTATTGAGTACCACCCACGCCATGCTGCCCACGTCTTGGCAGCAGCTGCACACCCATCAAGTGTGTTTCATGGATGCGTCAAACACACTTGTCTAGAGAAAACTGGGCAGTGCTTTAATTGTCAGTAGAGCAAGTCACAACCAAACTAGAGCGAGAATGAGGAGCCCATCTCTCAAAATAACCACCCAGAAATCCAGCAAAGCACATGCTCTTTACACATCTTTTTTTTCATTTTTTTTTTCATTTTAGGTTTAGAATAAAATCAGCCTTTCAAGTATTGAATAAACAGAGTAGCACTGTGACCCCCAGGTGAACGAATAAACAATATTGTGATATCCCCTACCACCCACCGCCTATGACTAAAGTAACATGTACTTTGCTGAATAGAATTACCCTGCACTACATTTCAGGACAGACCCACAGCCTACAAAGCATATCACTGTCATCCCCACCCTTATAAACAGAAAGCTGATCATACTGCACAGTCCTCATACAGTGCTCAGGGAAAACACCATGTTCTAATACATTCTGTCGGTGGGCAAATATATATATATATAAAGATGTTTACTGAGTCTTCGCCGTCATCCACTCTGCTATACTGATCTTGCCCTCTCATTTCCTATAATTTGTGATCAATACTTTGGCCACAGTCAGGGCTCTTATTACTTGTTTGTTTGTCTGTTTTCTATCCTCGTTTTATCTACTAGCCTCATGCGGCAAGGTCAGGCAATTATTCAATTGAAGTTTGTGCCCAGCTGTTAATTCGATCCTAAACAAGACCTCTCTGCGCATGTCAGCAAGGGCTGTGCAGTCCTCATTGCAAGTTGGGCAGTAGCCCTTAAATGCTGCGGTAACAGAACTACCGCTGCATTTAAGGACTGGCCTCATCATGAGTTGGGTGGTAGCCCTTAAATGCGACGGTAACGGAACTACTGCCGCTTTTAAGGGCTGGCCCTATCACGAGTTGGGCGCTAAATGGGGTGTTTTACCCCTAGCTTTTTTCTGGAGGTAAAAATCCCATTTAGGGCCTTGTTTTCGGCATAATTACCGCCGGCTATATTAGCGTACAATATTTGTGCCGAAAATTCCCCATTGGATCCAAAGGACCCACATTGGATTTTAAGGACCCATTGGGGATGTACCGTTAATGCCCAACCCGTGATCCAGCGGTAATAGTGCCGGACCGGTTGGCGCTTACACTATTACAGTTGGGCAGTATTACAGCCGGGATACCGCCCAACTCATGATGAGGCCCTGTGAAAGCACGCGCAGACCCAGCTTCTGCTTCCGGTGGCCCCCATCTACAACTGGACGCACCTTCCTAGAGCTCTTCCTGAAGTCACTAAACTAGCGGAAAAAAGTACCTGCCACTCAACTAGCCCAGTCTATGGAATCCCATAAACATGTGACGATGGATAGTTGTGCTTCGGGTCAGGCTGCGGCAAAGAAACAGCATCACTTAACATTAAGGACTGTCAATCACTTACGCCTGGGCACCACTAGTCCTACTAGCCTCGTTTGATACTATTGACCATCCAAACCAATCTATTGCTACTAAAGAAATAGCAGGAACTGTACCATTGAGATAACCGAGAGATGATCCTCGCCCTTCCTACTCAACTCATATCCTCAGTTAATTATACGTAAATTCCACCCACCGATCGATCACAATGTGCAGTCAACCAGTCCGCGGCCCTCGAAGAGGCTACTCAGCGTCTACATGAAGTCACTCCATAACCAATCGTACGTAGCCATAGGGTTCCACACACATGCCAATGAAACTTATCTGGTCTCCCCCAAAACTCAAAGAATGCCCCATCCGAAGCCGACCCGCTCACCAACACGCCTGTGATCATCAAATGCTAGCTAGACATAAAATTGGCTAAGCTACAAAAGCTGAAGCCTGTGCTGATGAGATTGGGGCCTACCCGGAGATTGGAGACCTCGTTCCCCTTCCAATGCCACTAGCGAACGCCAACGATCCTACACCATATCGCCCTAAAATCTTCCTCTTGACACCCACTACTCTTGAAATCCTTTTAACAGCCTTTTTATTACTTCAGTGTTGGGTCCGGCCATCCAGACTTGTTAGGCTTCTGGCTACAATGTTAGCACAACAGCTTGACACTGGTTTCTTTCGGCAGTGGACGCCTCATACAGTAAGCGCTTCTTTGCTGGGTGGATATGTTCTCGTGATTATATCCTACTTAAATGCATTGAAAATCAAAATTCGGGGATACAATCAGACATGTGGAAGCCCAGAGAGTACACAGAAAATGATTCTCACATTTGCTTTATGCTTATTGACTTGCACTAAATAAAACCCTACCAACACATGGCTGATTCGCAAGGTCACTCCTCGGAGGGAGGTGAGATGTACTTTACATCGCACAGCCCAATGTGGTTCCAGGTACCCAAGAAGGCTAGGACACAGGCGTGACAGGCTCAAAGAACAGCATTTCGAGACACAGGCCTGCGTAAGTCGCCTTTATGTGTACATTGCGGCACCATTGCCCTGTAACATATGTGCAAAACAGAGCAGTTCAAGCCTGAATGGAGCAGAGAAAGGTCAACAACCCAGGCGTCTCAAGGCATCTTCTCTATCACATTTCATTTCTGATGAAACTGCAAAATAATTCATTACATTTTAATTTTTTATTTTATTCATTGAGTATTTATACGGTGTGTATTCAGCAAATGGTGTTTCCAGGTGCCACAAGACAAATAAGGTGGTGGGGGGTGGGACAGGGGAGATGATAACAATAACAGCCCTACTAGGCCTTGTGACATTCGGATCGTTCAAGTGCAGCAACGAGGTGTGCAAAAAAGGGGTTGGGGGACTGCATACAATCAATGTAGAGGGGTGAAAGGGGGTTCCCAGGGGTTAGGCAAGTGCTGAGGGGAGCCAGTTAAGTGCCAAGAGGGGCGGGGGTGAGGACCACCGACTAAGTGCAAATCTGTTTCCCGAAAAATTGGTTTCCAGACTATAACGTACAAAACAAGGTTGGCATTATAAGACCAATATGGCGGTGTTGTGTGCAGTATTAATGACTGTTAACATAACACAAAATGACACAGCTAAATTGTTGTGAGCAGCCCCGTGTTCACGCGCTCTATTCTGACATTCAGAAAACATCACAAGGCTTATTTGCAGAGCAAATTCTCCCCCGAGGGAAAAGCTGTTTCTTTTTATTCAAGACAATGAAACTCCTTTTATCAACAAGCGAAGGATGATGGACTGTGTAGACCTGCTGGTATCAGAACGTGTGGCCCAACACATATCCCTGCAAGGGATGCATTAACCCACTGAGCCGCAGGTCCACTGACATGCCAGCAACACATTCCCAGTCATCTCCAAAAAGGATCAAACTGTATACTCATCAGACAACCTCAGGCCCACTTCCCAAAACAAAGAAAGGGCTACGATGCTCATTAGTAGGACCCATAGTTTGTAGCACCGGTTCTCTTCAAAGATTCTGAGAAAAAAACACGTCAAGTTGTTGAAAGACTAGAAATGCATATTTTTGATGCATAGTTGCTACAGATGCAGCCACACTCAATAACCAAAACGACCACATCCTTATGGTCAAATGCAAAACCAAACTAAACATAGTGGTAGCCAGGATATCAAGTTACAAACAAATAGCAACATTGAAATTGAGTACATCCTCAAATTTAGCACCCAATCATCATTTTAGACTGGTGGAGAATACATTCCGGTTCTAGAACACATTGAACATTTTAAGCCCCCAGCCACTGGTGTCTGCCTCAATTTGTCTCCTCTCCTCTCCTACCCTTGCCCACTCTAGCAACCACTCCTGCACCTACCTATTCAAGCAGACCGGCATACTCTTGGCACTTGTTACAACCAGGCACTAAGCACTTCATAAGTGACACAGTAGAGAGCCTATGACCTGTGGCAGCCGAGGATCACATGGTGGCCATCTTGCAATGGGAGTCCTCCACTGCTGCAGCAGTCTAGCGTCATTTGCACAGTGGCCATTTTACAATGTTATGTTATGTTATGTTACATGATTTATATTGCGCACCTGGTACCCGAAGGCTGATGGGCGCAGACTGACAAACACAAAACAGACCACAAATACAGCAGAATAGTTATCTAAACCTAAGGGCTAGGAGTGCTGTTTCCGGTCCATGATTGGCACGGAATCCTGATTGATGTTTATGCAGAATTTGATTCTGTTCCAGGAATGAGGAGATCTGGTTATAAGCCACCCGATCTAGAATTTTAAGAAGAAAGGCAGTGTTGGTAATAGGCCTATAATTCAACGGGGTAAGCGGGCAGAGGTTGGGCTTTTTTAGTAGAGGTGTAATCCAAGCATTTTTCAGATTAGCAGGCACTACCTTCGACTCAAATGAGGCATTGACAAATTTTGTAAGAGCTGGTATTAAAGTGGAATTTTAAATGGAATGCCTCTTTGGACCTTCGGTTTCTTGCTTTCGTTCTGGGTGCGTAAAGGAGTAAAACTGGGGTAGAAAATAAGGTGTTTTAAACTTTATAGACCTCGGGAGGTAGGGGTCAAAGTTTCAAGATATTAGCTAGCCATAAAAAGGCACCCGCCCCCTCAATTCTCCATGTATTTGTATTTTATTGAATTTATATCGGCCTTTAATCCAAAGTCCTTTACATAAGAACAAGCAAAATACAACAAGCATAAAATGGCAATTGAATCATAACTCGAAAACAGTATAAAGAACAATTTACAACATTGCAGAGGTGAGGAGGGAGTAGGGAGGGGCAGAGGTGAGTGAGGGAATGGTAGGTGTTAGTGGGGGTAAGAGTGGGAGTAGGAGGGAATGTAAGAGTGAGTGAGGAAGAGGAGAGGAAAGAGTAGGACTATATGAGAGCAGGGGGTGGGGAGGAAGGAGGTAGAGAGGGAAGGGAAGAGCAGTGGTAGGAGGTGAGGATTGAAGGGGAGGGAGAAGAATGAGAGGAAACAAAGGGTGCTACGTGCGCGAGTCGGAGGGCCGAACAAAACCCTGTGGCGCAATGAAGGTGAGGGCCGGCGCGCGGCGGCTGAGGTGGGATCCCGTCACGCCGGGCGCACCACCGGCCCGTCTCGCCCGCACTGTCGGGGAGTTGGAGCATGACCGTGTGTGATAGGACCCGAAAGATGGTGAACTATGCCTGGGCAGGGCAAAGCCAGAGGAAACTCTGGTGGAGGTCCGTAGCTGTCCTGACGTTCAAATCGGTCGTCCAACCTGGGTACCATTTCCTACTCTCCAAGAGTACGTTATCACTATCCAATGGGTAGTGGCAAGTGCAAACTTTGAGGTCTGCCTGGAGGGGCAATGATCACTTTGAATAATGGCCTTTCGACAACATATGGCTCTCAGGTTTGCCTGTGTTAATAACTTGGGAGGAGGTTATGATCCTGCGATCTTGACCCATACCTTGACCTATACGGCTTAATTAAATGATCCTTATAACGCAAGTCCATTCACCACTGTGATTTCAGCAAGAGAACCACAAATATGATGGTGATTAATGGGGCTCTGCCAGCAGAGACAGAATGCAGAGTCAGGGGCAGTAACCCACATAAACTAAGCAGGGCAGACCATTAAGCAGACCATTAACCTTCAACCAGTAATCATTTAGGGTAGATGGGCTGGTCATGGTGGAGTAAACAGCAAGCAGACATTGCCAGAGGGATAAGACAAACTTGGAACTGCAGGGGGCGCCATGGTTGTTGTCCTATATACAACGGCAAGATAATGGTTACATGCTGAACAGTTAACATGCTCCGAAGTCACTGCAACAGCAATGCACAAATGGTATAACGGTCTTTCATCGACGGGTGCAATTTTAATTTTTTTTTTTTACAAGTACATTTTACCGAAAAAACTCATCGAAATATAGAGGAGATGGGGCTTGGTAGTAGGTAATAAAACAATAGGGGTTGGGGGCGTTGGGGGGGAGGCAAAAATAAAAATAAATACATTTTGATTCGTTTTTTCCATAAACATACTCATAAAAAAACATTGAAATGGCACCCGTCGATGAAATGCCATAGAACTGCACAAATAACCCCTGGGTTTTGTGTCACAGGCAGCACAGAGATTTTTTACATCCAATCCATGTACTGTCACTTCCACACATAACTCCCCCACCCCCTGCTCACAAAACATGATGTGGAGCTCAGCGCCCATCCCCCCCCTCCTTCTGCGGCAGCCCACACTACTTGTTTTATCCCAGCTTGGTGAGGAACGAGAAAAGTAGGTGAGAAATGTGTGGTTATTTACACCTTCTCTGTGAAAATGAGGCAAGCGAGAGAGAAAAAGAAGAGGATTAATGAGTCCTGCCGAGGAAATGAAAGGTAGGATACGAGAGACAAGAGAGGGGTGAGATGGGGAGATGGGAGGGACAGGGTATGTGACAATGAGAGGGTGAAGGCAGAGGGGAGAGAGAATGCAATGCTGAAACACAGAGCACAAAAGACAGGGAGGGCAGCGTGCTAATGGCAAAAAGAGCGCAATGAATAAAAGAGACAGAAAGGTAGGCTAGAGAGAAAGAAAGGGGCTGTGGATTGAGAGAGTGAGAGAGAGATAGAGAGAAGACACGGAACAATAGTGATAAGAAGGAAGCAGTGCATGAAGATGTTGGCAAGGTGTTAAGTTGGTTTTGCAAAATATGACCCACTCCATCATCTCTCTCTCCTGACCCACAGCTAGTAGAGTATTTCTATGTAGGGGGCAGGACCCATATGTTTATTTTATGTACTGTGACCATGTGGGCATAGATGAATGACCAGCCCAAGCATAACTTCAAAGTTACACTGGTGTTTATTATGGACTTGTTACAACTTGGGCTAAAATTATAAAAAATAAATAACTAAAGTTCTCAGAATGGTGTCTTCAGTGGAACAGCTTCTTGTCTGAGTTCCTTTTCTCTATATTTACCTGGTCCTCAAGTCTTTGGCGGTCACTAGGCCCATTGCCGGTCTGGAAAAAGGTGCCGGTAACAACTTGTACCAGCACCTTTTCCGGACTGGCATATTCCGTGTCTGCCAGTTGGGACAGTGAACTACTGGCAGGCCTGACCTGCCGAGAGCTCAGGCCCCTACTGACATATAATTCACTGAAGCACCGGCACTGATAACAATGGTGCAGGTCCTTCAGTGGTTGCCACGCAGTGGAGTCCTATGGGACTCTCTGGGAAAGGGAACTTAACGTTACTCTGCCACCGTTATATCCTGGTAATAGCAGGATATCGGGCAGCGGAAACCTTAACCCGGGGTTGCCGGTAAGCTTGTAAGGACCTCCTTTCTGTATTGTTTCATTTCCAGGCCAGGGTTTGGACCCTCCCTTCAACACCTGTGCACCCCCAAGGATTTGCCCAAAGACAAAATCACTCAAAGTGAGTTGAACTGTAGCCCTAAAATGCGGCGATAATGCTATTACCGCTGCATTTAAGGGCTGGCCCGATCACGAGTTGGGCGCTAAATCGGCTGTATTACCTCTAACTTTCTGCTGGTGGTGAACATTCCACTTAGCAGCCTTTTTCAGCAATATTAGCGCCGGTGTTAATATCGCTTCCCATCCCCCATTGGATCCAGTGGACCCAATGGGGGATGGGGATTTCCCACCTTACTTCTACTCGTGATCCGGTGCTAATAGCGCCAGACCGAGTAGCGCAAGCGTTATTTGCGCTGGCGGTGTCCTGGCGGTAATACCGTCAGACTATAGAGTGGGACACAGGGAATCATACATGTAAATACTGAGACCATCAGCACTCACAGGTCTAACGTTTAGGGGATATAGAGTGGGTCACAGAACTCCATAGGTTGTAGTACATCAAGGAACAGAGTCCAGCAGGCGAGTGGTGGGACAGCACTGCATTTGGTGGTGAGAGGTGTGTACAGCTAAAATGGGCTGTAGCCTTGATCTCTCTTTTCTGACAGCAGGCTCTGAAGTGCTGGTCTGAAGCCAGCCAGCAAAGGGCAAGCACAGCCATGCAGACGAGACTAGCTCTCGCGCAATCAGATTATGTGGTCAATCAAAGCTGAAAGCAATCATAATTATTAGAAATACACGACAAGACAATGCTCTAGACAGCGGTGGGGCGGGAACACGGTTACAATGGCGGCTCATGAGAGAGACAGAACGCTCCCTCTTGAGGACAACGCGTTCCTGGGAGGAAGGCACAAGTTCACACCAATGAAACCTGCAAGATATTCTATAAAATACTGTACGAATGAAGACAAGGAACGCTACAAGGAATGTTGGACGCTGTAGGAGGAATGCAAAGTTAAACTGCCTGGCGTAAATAGCAAAACGATACTACTGTGCCTTGTTTTAGCTTTGCATTTCATTTGGAAGACCGTTTGTAGCTTTGGGCCCCACTCCCGACCATTCTGCAAATAAAACGGTGGCATTGTGGACGTGCAAGTGGGAGCAGAGGGTGCTATTTCATCGTCTGTGCCAGGCAGACGGGGAGTCCGCATTTGCTGGTGTGTGTGTGCGCTTTGTGTGCAGTGTGTGTAAGAGGTTTCAATAGGTATGTTTGTTCAGCAGGTCTGGATCAGTTATTGCATGCAAGTCAGGGTAGGAGTTTGGTGAATTTGTATAAAGCCTTTGGTAGGGCTGTCTGGAGATGTAGTGAGTGTGTGGTTTGTGTCATGCACGTTGCTTGAGGACAAGAAGGCGGTTGAACTGTGCCAGTGTGCAGTTGTTTGCGTGCAAATAAAGGTGGACGGTTGCTAATGAGATATTATTCACAGATTAAAGTCATCTACTTTGCATTACGTGGAATGAGTCATTGGCATTGCATGCGTGTTTTGGTCAGTGTTTCCAACACACCACAACGTAATTACTCGCAGCATAGCGTGACATAGCACCTTACATAACAATGACACATTGCAACTTTAAAGCATTCCAGGGATCAGATGTGGCATAGTGCGTTATCAGACACTGACAAGAAGCAGCGATGGACCCAGGGTGATTGCGCCTGGAAGTCACTCCAAACTAATCGGTACCGTGGGGGATGGGCTGCCATCTTAATTCTAAGAAGAATGCGTACCGGGGTATTTCTAAGGGCATTCCTTGAGCGGATCAACATCTGTACCAAATACATCAATGGTCTTCAACTTGCACCAGTCAGAAGGTTTAGTGGACAGAAATGCCTGGAATAGACAGGCAGATTACAGGGTTGAAGGCCGGCAGCTAGTCCTCTACTCATTGTAAGGGTGCAGAAAAAGGAGACTGACAAGGAGGTGTCATGTTTGTTGTTGGAGACTTTTGTTTTCTTTAACAAAATAGCCTATCTATCCCTATTTTATGAGGGGTTTCCCTGCCTCAACCTAAAACTAAAGGAACTGTCAGAATGTCCATCAAAATCAACTTCGACCGTCCTATGTCAATGCCTACTTCTATACCTGATACTAGAGCTAAAGAACACTAACTATAACACAAAGTTCCTACACCCAGACAATGACTCCCTTCCCCTGGTGTTTGTAGTCAGGTCGACAAATAGTCTTTAGAAAAAAGAAAGACAGGGGGAATGGCTCCCTTGCCCTGGCGCATGTCTCACACAAGTCTGGAATCTTGTAGCTTTTCCTTCCAGGGGAATGCCTCCCTTCTCCCGATTTGTTCTTCAGTACAGTTCTCCACGAGGCCGGGGGAACGACCCCCTTTCCCCTGGCGTCTCAAGAATGATACATAAAAGGGTTACGTTTTCTTCCCAGGATAATGACTCTCCTGATAAGTCCTTCCCAATGTCCTTTACCCTTAAACGAGGAGGAATGACTCCCTTGCCCTGGTTTCTGATACACAAGCTGCCAGTTATTTAATTTCCCAGCACTAGAGAATATGGCTGGCCACTCTCTCCCAGATTTGGCACAGTCACAACTACTTCTCTGTGGGTCAGTGGGCTCCTTTTGACCACTGCACCCAGGATGATTTCTTCTGATGCTTTCTTTGTTTCCGTCGGGGTCCCAGACCCTTCTCTGGTGGTCAGTGGGCTATCTCCACCACTACTAGGAGGAAGGTTTCCTCTGATTCTTGTTTCATTTCTGTAGGGGCCCCAGACCCTTCTCTGGTGGTCACAGTGCTTATCCCTGCTGATATTGAATCTGCACATCATTTGTTATTTCTAGCTGTGTATGCAAGAAGGCTGTAGGGCCATTGATGGATTCTCTGGGAGAAACAAAGCTCCAGCGGTTGAACTTGACACACAGAAATCACTCCTCATCATGCACATCCAATTTTCAGTTACAGCCAGCTTTCATGGAGTGCCATTTCATCAGAAATGTCAAATGTTCAGAAAAGTCAACATATAATGCCACAATAAGAACCCCATTGGATCTAAGCATGGCCTCTGGGATGAGTTAATCAATGTACCTACCACCGTAACGAAATCCAACATGAATAGCAGTTAGATCAGTCTGCAATAAACTGGGTGAGCACCAAAGAACTAAGTAAGGAAAAATCCATGCAGCCAAGACATGGGAATAGAGACTTTTAATCCTTTCAAATCATCTAGTGGATCCCAGGGAAACGGAAAATGCTAACTGTGAAACTGAGGTGCAACGTTACTTTGTCCTTTCTTCTGATATTCATGCAAAACCTGCCCAACCCAGACACAGCCTTTCTTTCCCCTTACCTCTATCCCCGCTTGTCACCCTTTGCATCTCCTAACTGCACCCTTAATAGTCTGATGTTCTTAGTTGTGTCCGTATTATTGTATCCATCACTATATAGTCTTGTTGTTCAGCTACGTTTGTGCTGCATAAAACCCAATTCAGACTGTGACAGAATCCTTTGACATGACCATGTATAGGTACGGGGGAACGCTGGGGTCACCCTGGCAAAGAAAGACCCACAGTGTCTCCCAATGTTAAGTATCTCTCATGAGGAGTGAGGCAAACCAGCCCTTAGTGTTACTATAGGAGGCAAATGGAAGCAGGGGAAAGAAACTCTGAGAAAATCAGCCCTACGAAAGGTTTACTACGAGCACAGCCTATCCAGGAAATGCACAGAGAATGCCAGGGCCCAACCATGGTTCTACTGAAACAGCAGGGCGTTGGGACCAGCATACCTTGGATGTGGAAAGCCCGGAGTGGAGTATGGAGGAAAGCCTGGCAAAAAGAAAGCATGACAGAAGGGAACAAATCAGAGTCTCGGTGTAAGACAACATAACGCCCAGCAGCAGTCCTGGTGAAATCCTTGCTGTCTCGCAGAGACCGGCACAGAACGAGAGATAATTTCTTAGAAACCCACACACGGAGGTTGTGATTATGTGATCCGCCGTATGACGTTAGTGTCGATCACGTGACACGCATCATGCCACGCTAAGCTACTACAGCCCGGAGAACAGGCAAATACATATCTGTACTTGTTGCTGTAGCATTTCAGGTTTATGACTTGACTTCTTGGACTACCTGTTGGATTATGTTTCGGATATCATTTGTTGTGTGGAGCGAGTCACGTTGGTTAGGGATTTTGGATTGCGCGTGGATTATTGTTGTATTCTCCTTGACTTTGGCATGCTGGATCTGTATTGACTCTTGGGATTTGTGGGACTGCTACTTTGGATTTGTTACATTTGAGAAGCTCTTCCTTTGGAACTCACACTGTGACTGCTTCCCCGAGGATGGGACTGGGGCACCATATTCAAGAACAGAACTCCTAGGGACCTGAGGTTTGCTAAACTTCCTTGCCTGACTTCCACTCCCCTCAGAAGCGTCCCTGTGCCGTCCGGGAAATGGTTCCCTCATTATCTTCTCAGAGCTTTTTGCGTCTGACTTGGGTGCACAACAGGACCGCCTTTCCCCCTGCCCTCTGCCTGATGAATATTAAGATATTACTGGACACTGCATGAGGGTGGGGAATTCAACCTGAACCTACCTGTACTTGTTTGTTATTTTGTTAAATATAGGAAAGAGCCGGGTCGGCATTCCTCCTACATTTTGCCCTTTCAGCTGGCTAGGGGGGATAGTCTTCCTTCCCCTCTTGTGGGTCGATTGGGAGGAAGACCCGCCAGAGGGGAAGGAAGAATATTGCCCACTTGGGGTGTTTGGGTCGGAATGAGTGATTGTCACAGACGCTGATTACGATTGAAGGATCTCACTTTGTTGACTGTGGGAACATGGAATGGAATAACTTAGTCCTAATGACAATAAAGCCTGATCCAAAGATGGAGGAACGGCCATTTGAGACTTCGAGCCAAGGAGACATGTCATGGCTGTGTGATCAATAGATAACACAAGACTCACAAAGTGGCTCTTTCCGTCTGTCTCTCGCTGTCTCTCCTTCTCTTTCTTTCTCTCTATGTCTCTCACTTTATCTCACTCTCTCTCGTTGTTGTGGTCAGGATGCTGAATTGGTAGGTGGTCCCTTCCACCTATAATGGGATCAAGGGGTCTATTTGAGACCTTGAGCGAAGGGGACATTTCACAGCTGTGGGATCATCAGATAACGCAAGACTCGTAAAGTGTTCTGTCTCTCTTTCCCTCCCTCTTTCTTTCTCTCTGTGTCTGACGTTTTCTCACTCTCTCTGCTCTCTCTCATTGTTGTGTTCAGGATGCTGATTTGGTAGGCGGTCCCATCCACCTCTAATGTACTCGAATGGTCCTGGGTCATCTCACATGATGCAATACCTAAAAGTTGCTTTGCCAGAGTTTTTGTGGTGCTGAAAAGCATTTGGTGTGAGCCCCGAGTTGTTGGAGTCTGACTTTGCCAGAGTCAGTGCCACCATAGACTGGTCATGTGTCCCCTTCACACAACACTTCCAGACCCATCCGTCATCTTCTTGTCTTCCCTACTCTCTAGGTTTCCTACTTTCGTGCCCCCTTGAAATTTCTCAACTCCACACAAGGATTCGCCCCAGTTCACCCCCGCTCTAAGCCTTTTCTCCTTTCACACCTTTTCTTTTGTCTCTTGCTTTTCTGAAGGATCACATGGGTTTTCCCCCTTTAGTTTCTCTTACGTGTTCTTCCATCCGGCTTGCCTCTGCTGTGTCTGCCTGCTTCTTCCGAGGCTTTCCAAGGTTTCCTCACTCTTTTGCCACTTTGTCTACTTTCACTGTCCTGTCTAAGTCTTCCTCGCCCCCTATCCTCATGCCGCTCCACTCTTTTTCCAGCTCTTCCACCATTCCACCGCTTTTGCACACTGGACCCCTTCTCCACATAATTTGTATCTGTTGTTAAATATTTCACTCTGTCACCTTTACAGGTATTTCATCTCTCTTTTCTTTCCTTTCAATTTCTCCTCTTGTCACTTCTGTATCCCCGCCTCCACCACCCTCCTGCTCTCGCTCTTTTCCTCACACCACTCACCCTTTGTCTTGCCCTGCACTGCTATCACCTTCCAACACCCACACTCCGCCCAGTCTGGAGGCTGTTTACATATGAGCATGGACGTGCCTTTGAGGACCATGAATGATGAATCGTGCTCAACTGTGGTGCCTCGCTCCAAGCACAGTGATTGGTTCATCAAATTTCGATCGTTCTTTGTCGCTGTTCCCAATTGGTTCCCGCTAACAAGCACAGTTTTGCGGTCCAAATTCACAAGATGGGGTCAGCCATTTTGAATTCCAGATACTTTCTGCCCAGGGTGTCACTGGCTTTCACCTGTGTGGTGCTGGCCGCAGCTCCTTGACATGGTTGTGAGGGTTCTCCTGAAAACCTGCATATCCGCAGGGGTAAATGAGCGATGGTCCTCCAGAAGTCAAATACCCATTGTATGGCGCCCGATGGGAAGCAGCATTGACCCCCATCCCTCTGTTCTCTTGTGAGTCACAGTGTCCCTACTAGCTTTCTTTGAATTTAATTCAAACTCCAAGTAAACTCTGCTCATGGGCCTCCTGGCCAAATTTGAACAGATGAACAGTTCTAGGCCCCTGTTCTTTAAAAGGGCATGATAAGTTCACCTGGCTTTGATGAGGAATTGGGGGTTAGGTTCTGATCATAGTGGTTCATCCACAGGCATGGTGGGCTTCAATACAGCATGGATGGAACGGAACACTGATACACATTAATGTTTAAAGGTTCTGGGGAACCTGCGGTCCAGGAGGGGGGAATCCTTCTAGATGATATATGCCATACTCACCGACAAGGGTTGACATGGAGGATGCCCTAGCTTTCCCTTTGTCACAAGGTGGCACATCTCCCTCCGGGTCAAGTGTTGGCCTTGTGCCGTCTGTCCCCAAAATCCCTGTCCCTGGTTTTGGATCTTATCCATCCTAGAGTCCCCCTCTCTTACAGGTCACCGGTCTCTTTTAACATATGCTTCTTCAAGCTACAGAGAGAAATCATTCTTTCTAAAGCTGGTCATAGGTTGCTGAGCCTGAGGAGCCCTCCCTCTACCCCCTCCGCGCCCTATATGAGGTAGGTAGGGGTTTTGCTGCAGCCCCATCAACCAGCAAAATACACAAGACTTGATCAAAGACAACACAGCAAATGGGGAAACCCTTCTTTGGGTTTTCATCCTTGAAGCCCATGGAAGTGATCAGGACATCAAAAACCCTCATTGATGTACACCAGCATGGCTCTAGGCTGCTTGAATCTGAAAGGCCAAAATGTGATGCTGGCGGTCCCAGAACCTTCTCTGGAAGACATTAAGATGGAGGTGTGCCTTGCACAGGTATTGGCTGGTGATCCTGGGAACAGGCACATGTGAGGAAAGTGTGAATCAGAATGTGCAGCCATACTTTGGGAAAAGGAATTTGAATCTTGTCTACCCCGGAGGACAGGCCAGCTAGGCCACATGCCGTGGCTGGATGGAAACGAGAAACGCCCTCCACCAGAGACGTCCTCTGCCATACAAGGCTCAGGGCTAGCGTTGAAGGCAACACATCACTGATCCTAGCCTCTCTCACCATTACGAATACAGCAGAGATAAGAAAACATAGGAGACAGATGTATAGGCTGCATTCTTTATTATTTTCCCCACTCCAACCGTACACCTGTATGTTGCTCTGCCCCAACTCCTTGACCAGCTTTTTCTCCTCACATTGCCAAGGAGAGCACTTCCATTTATTTGTTTATAAACCACCAAAAACCAACAGGCATCAGGGCGCACATAGAGACTCAAGCGGTGTGACATCAAATACAGGACAACAAGGAAGGGAAAAACAAGCTAGTAAGCAAGAACCCTATTCAAATAGGAAGTTTTTCAGACGCTTCCAAAATGGAATCAAGTTTCTTTCCTGCCGAAGAGTCAAAGGCAAGAAGTTCCAAACCCTAGGAGCCAGGGTAGAAAAATATCTGCCGTTGTCATTGGCCCATCTTATTCTTGGGAATGAGAGCAACCAAGCACCCATGGACCTTAGAAATCTTTTAGATTTGTGTTTGGCCAACCTATCCTTGAGGTAGTCAGGGGCATGACCATGGACACATTTGTGGGTCAGAGTGAGTATTTTAAAATTCACTTCTGCCCTTGCTGGAAGCCAGTGCAGCTCTTTTCTTATTTCTGATACATGAGATACTCATACTTTTGATGAGACGACCCATACAAAACACTTTTAAATAAAAAGTCATGAGGTCTAAAAGCAGAGAACCTTGAGTCACACATTTATACCGCAGCAAAGACCAAATGAAAAAGAAAACTAGAAATATTGGTCCCGTGGGCAAAGACTAATGGGCAACATTCATGATGGGCAGAGCATGTTAACAACGCTCATACCCACTCAAACAAAACATGTCTGGACACGAATTAACAATAGAAATTCCTCGACTGTCTGGAAGACTTATTTCAAACAAGATATCACTACCATTATACTCTCAGAGACTTATTTAGATTGTAACACTGTATGGAAATTTGAAGAAGTTGAAGAAGCGATACTGACTTTAATCAGTAAATCTTCAAAATCTCGTGCAGCGGGTCCTGATGGATTAACTAACGATATATATATTTAGATCTGAACCAAACATCTGGGCAGCGATACTCACTAAACCTTTTAGGAAGATCATTGAGAGCCAAAAATTACCCACTTCTTGGAAGCAAGCAATAGTCATTCCTACTTATAAAAAGGGCATAAGATCAGATCCAGTAAATTACCGCCCGATCGCTCTAACAGATTGTGACAGCAAGATCTTTGCTGGTCTTGTATTACAAGATCTAGAACAATGGGTAACTAGTCACTGTATACTATCCAAATTCCAAGTAGGCTTTCAAAAAGAGCTTTCCACTATTCTCAATGGGCTGACGCTCAACATCTTAAAAGCACAAAGTCAAAAAAAGAAGTTGATACCAACTTAGATCACCCTAATCGACCTATTAAAGCGTTTGATTTAGTCAACAGGACAAAACTATGGCCTAAATTAAAATTATGGAACATACCTGATGGCTTTTTGCAAATCATTATTGCCCTTCATGACCATACATCAATCCAGGTCAGACTAAATCTAACAGGTGACTTATCCTCCATCATACCCACAGTAAAAGGAGTAAGGCAAGGTTGTTTACTGGCCGCTCACCTTTTTTAATTTACGCCTTCTTGATTTAGCCACATTTTTGCTAAATCACATTTTTGTTTCTCCTTCTATAGGTAAATGTAAACATCACTTTTTAGTGATAAAGCCATCATTGACAACACTCCGGTAGGGCTACAACATCTAATTTAAAGTGATGGAGGTATACGCTAAAATAAATGACTTAGTTGTTAATCCTGTCAAATCGAGTATAATAATGTTCGGCAAATCAACTAAAAGGACACCTAAATCACATTGGAGAATGGGCCACCAGGTAATCCCTCTAGAGAAAATAGTAAAATGTCTGGGATTTAATCTTAGATCTAATCAGTCAGCGCAGCACTTAACAGTGGAACTTGAGAGTAAAATACACCAATAGATGTGTCAAATGAAAAAACTCTTAAATTCTTACACAGAAGAACCTCTATCTCTGGAACATACAATATGATGCTGAAAAGATCCTAGAGAATTGTGAATGCACTAGTAAGACCTTAAAAGAAAATCCTGACAAGGTGAAGCGTGCTCTTATGCGCACCGACTGGATAAAAACTAGAGCCTCATTTAGTAACCTGAAGAACACTAAAAATGTCACCTTATGGGAAAAATCTAGCAAGTATGTCCTTCCTTATATTAGAAGATTCCCTAATCCCGCCTGGCGCGCAGAGATATTGCATTTTAATTTAAACTTGATCAAAACAAATGAAACACATAGAATTTATCAAAAACTAGAATGCTTTGCTGGTGAATGCACCCTGTGCAGTGAAGGGCTTCTTCAGGACATGAAACGCCTGTTGATATCATGTACATCTACTCTGGCACTCAGAGATAAATATTTCTCCCATTTTGTTCATAATATAGACTGGATTTCTACCCAGGACTTTTGGCATAGGGTCTCAGCTGGAAAGGAGATTCCGTTGTCCAATGCATTGTTAAAACTTTCAAATGAATTGAATTTCATAAACATTTCTTTGTAATTGAAAAATGTTGCAATGAATGTAAGCATGAGATCTTCCTCTCTCATGGATTACTTCTCTTTCTCTCTTTCTTTCCCCTATTTTACGTACCACTTCTTGTTTCTATATATGTTTGTATACTAAAGATTTGTCAGTACAATTTTTAGATTGAAAATGTGTAAAAAGTCATGTTATGTGACTAACTGCTCAATAACAAAATTAAAACAAAATGTAAAAAAGATATATGAGATTTCCGGGGCAGATTTTTTGTAATGCGAATGGCATTATCATGAATGATTTGTAGTTTATGAATGCAGCTCTTATTTATGCCCCCCCAACTGAGCGTTGTGGAAATCAATTCTGGGGAGAATTGTGACATGTACAAGAGCAATACAATTGTGCTCCGACAGGAAAGGTTTTATCTGTCTAAGGAACTTAAGGTGATAGTACAGGTTTTTTGAGATATAATTCACATGTGATTCCACAGCCAGTGATGCTTCCAGGAAAACGCCCAGTGTTTTCACTTTATCGAGAACAATTCTCGATAGTGAAGCTTAAGAAGCTGGGAGAAGGTTTCATCCTGGATTGAGAGGACCAGACTATCAGCAGCTGCGTTTTGTCATTTTTGAGGTACATCCAGTGGGAAAACATCCAATGCTTGATTATTTGGTAGATAAATCTCAGACTATCAGCCTCTGTCTTGTATGCCCCAGCCAATACAAACAACAGTTGTGTGCCGTCAACGAAATGAGTGGACTGCACACCCATGTTAGCAAGAATGTCAGAGTGGTTTAATATAGATGTTAAACAACGCCAGCGACAAACATGCACCCTGAGGGTTCCCATGGGATATCAGGGCTTAATCGGATGTACTGTCACTCCAATGCACGGCAGACCTCCTGTTGCACAGAAATGATTGGACCCAGTGGATAGCATTTTCTGAATAGTTTCCCACTGTAGCTAGAGTGGTTCAAAGGCTGCCATGGCCGAGGAGGTCAAAAGCCACTGAGTGATAGAGTAAGATTTCCCCTTGTCCAAATTGTTCAACGTGTTAGACTTAAAGTCCAACAAGGTGCCCTCAGTGCTGTAGTGCGGGCAAAGGCCAGATTGCTTACATTTCTAAGATGGTAGCAGCTTCCAGATATGCTTGAAATTGCATACTGGCTGTCTTTTCAATCACTTTAAGTAAACAATGGGAATTAGTGATTGGTCTGAGGTTATCAGTTTCTCTTGGGTAAAGCCCTGTTTTCTTCACTAATGGCGTTACTATGACCTCATTAATGACATTAGGTATGCTGTTGTACGTGAAGGATGAGTTAACAAATCGTGTGAGGAAGGGAGCACAAATGCTGATGTTCTCTAGAATCAGTTTTGCCCGAATAACGTCTCCAAAGCAAGAAGTGGGATGTAATTTGCTCAAGACATCTTGCATATCAGTGACTGTGATAGTATGGGTTCCTGCACCTCCTCATGAGTTAGGAGGGCCTGGGGTGACCAGTCCCTGGCTCTCCACCTTGCTCTCCACCAGGAATTGGCGCGAGAGATTTCATTGACACCTCCCCTCTCTCTGCTTCCTGGCAGAATGTTGTGACGGGTGAGATTTCCAGATCAGCAGTCCCCCAATACAAAAACGAAGTGTCTATGTATGCGTTTGTGCATGTATGTGAGCGCATTAATGAATGTGCGTTGTAAGGAACTCATGGTGGCAACAGTAAAGACAGACAAAAGTGATCACAGTACAACTTTATAATGGGTGAGATAAACGCCTAATCTAAACCTAAATCTAAGATGGGAGTAAGCTACGACCATCAAATAATAATAAGGTAGTCTTAGTGGTGTCTTGTCCAATAAAAGGACTTATACTAAAAAAATCTTTCGTCAATCATTGCCACTATGTTACAAACAGAGTGTGGGATAATGTTCACCAGAAAAGAAAGAAGTGTTCACAAAATGATAAGTCAGGATGGTATGGCTGAGTCTCCCTTCCCCACTTTTTCAACACAGACAAGGTGGGGCTTATGAGCACAGCACACTCCTTGGCCTCTCCAGCACGAGGCTCACAATTCCAGTTCAACGATGTCAGAACCTTCAAGGGCCAAGTCTCTTCTCTGCAAATTATCTTGCTTTAGTAGGCCTGATGTATAAAAACAACAAACAAACCAAAAGTTCCTGTGGTAATCTGGTACCTTTGGGCTATTGCTCTTTGCCCACAGGACCTCCATCTGCCGCGCTCGGATCCTCTTTGCAAAAATGTGCTTCCCTCAATTGGGTTCACCATGGCCTCTCAAATATCGCTTGCAACCTCTAGGAGCTTTACTGTCCGTTTAAACAAACAATACTGTGGACAATGCCCAACTGGGTTCACTCTCGTCGACACACTGTTTCCAGGGTATTATTCTTCAACCCTCCTCAAAAACAGCAAACAAACAAATGTTTCTTGGGCGATTCATTTTCGTTCCTGGCATCTCCCTCTGCCGGGCTTGGATCCTTCTTGCAGTATTCATGAATTTATGAAACAGTTCATGATTTCCTATTTCAGTTTTGCTTTAACAGAGAGCGTGAATTCCCTTTTCGTAACTTCCTTTCGGCATCCCTCTGTCGGGTTCACACTTGCCAAATATACAGTACACTTTCCGTTTTTACGATGTGGGATTCACTTCCCTTGGCTTTCTCTTGGCAATGGGTCAGAGACTTGCGAGTGTACAAGGGATTTGACGTGACTCTTGTAGAACCACTCCGACACCACATACCGCCCTTTCCTAGGGCCTTCTGGTACTTGCAGTTTCAACACATAAGGGGCCAGTGAGAGTCCTTTGAATGAGCAGCCCTGCAGTGCCTGACCCCTCTGCAGCTCTCTGGGCTTCCCCCAAACGTTCAAACACACACAAGTTCTTTGTTCTCAAGTTCTTGCATTCATCTAATTTTGCTGCTTGCAACCTTGGGCTCAATATTATTTGGCTCGCTATCGGCTCTCTCTGACTGACTGATTGTATGTGGTCCGCTGACTTGGCTTGTTTCTGGCGTCAAGGTAGCCAGTGTGTCTCCCCGCCTGTGTTATCAATGTGGGAGGCTCCTGTGCACCGTTGACATCGGTCACTCCACGTCAGCTGCACTTCCCGGTCTTGTAATTCACTTTTCGGAAGCTTTGCGGGTCTGAGTTGAAAAGGGCAAGGGCAGTTCATCCTTCATCGTCCTTCCAGGTCTCCTCACCTTTCTCCTCCATTTGAACTGCTGGTTTGGTGTAGCAGTATCCTCATGCGCTCAATGTGCTCTTGTGTTCACCTTTTATACCTGTGGAGAAGCTAAAGGGCCGTCAGGTGTGCGTGGTTATTGTCAATTGCCTGACTCTGTGTGACCTGTGTGTTGGGACATGTTAGGTAAAAGGTTCTGGTGTTAGTCCGGTTTCTGTTACAGTGTAAGAAAGTGTTCGTGTCAGAAAAGGGGGGGTACAACTTCAAAATATCTTACATGGTAGGATGGGGAAAGGTGGTGGAAGGAAGGGGATACTGCGTCTCATGCATTGGCGTCCCACTTCCAATCCGCGGGGAATGCCCCTCCAGGTGATCCGCCCGCACTGGTCCACCCCCAGGAACTGGATACAATAGTGATGGCTGTGTCCTGGACACCTGGATGACAGATCCCCAGGGACTAGTAAGTGTGACGCCTTCAGGTTTCTCACAGCGTGTGTATCTCAAAGTACAGTATTTGTATGTGTGAGGGTGCATGTGGGCAGGTGAGGTGGGCCTGGAGAAAGTGAATGAATACTTCTGAATGTGTGTGTGTGTGTGTGAATTAATCCAGATGATTGCTGAATCTGCGAGTGAATGAATACTGGTGAATATGAGTGGGCATGAATGCTGCTGATTGTGTGAGTGTATGAATGGGGGATGTATGTTTGAGCAATTGCCAACTGGCAAGGGTGCAAAGCCCTAGCTTTTTCTAATTTTTTATTAAGAAATAGAATGATGAGTGTAATTCTATCTCCAGAAGGGGTAATCTGCAAAACAAATTCCCCTTTTCCGTCGACTCCATGCCAAAAGCACTGGTGCCTGGCCACAGCAGTAGCATCACCCGCGGTGCATGCTCTACTCATGGCACAGAGCAGGTTCACAGGCCACAAGATTCCCACTTAACTGATGCAGAGACAGCCAAGTCCCTGCGGCGCAGAGGCAGCATTTAAGATATGCCCCAATTGTACCCAAAGCTATAATGATCATAAGTAACCCATGCTGGTGTCAGGGTAAACTCTATGTTTGGCATAGTGCATGGTAGTATGATAGCGTATCGGTGATAGTACAGGTTTTTTGAGATGTAATTCACATGCATGGTAGTATGATAGCGTATGATCCCGACTGCCACAGTCCAATTGATAGCGCACATAAGCTCCTGTGAGTCAGCTCTGCTGTGGAAGGTAATGTGTATTTGGTCAGCTGGGTGTAGCCTGCCAAATGGCAGATCAAGAGTTTTTGAGTTAGTGCAATCTCTATCTATGCCTTCCAACTCTGGCCCTTCGATTGAGCCTTCACAAGCTCTGTCCGAATCGCTTTCCTCCTTTTTCCATTCCAAGAGTATCGCCATATTTGAATACATCAAAGTCAAACTGGATGCTTCAGTAAAAAACGAATCTTTCCCTGATCCTCCTAGTCCCACTGCTTCTTGAGTCTCTTTCCCTGTGGTCTCTGAACAGAATATTTTGAAATCCATTCATGGTCTCAAGTCGGCATCTCCTGCTGATGCCATCCCTTTAGACGTACTCAAAGCCATCTCCCCTAATATTATTACTGAAATCACAACAGCCATTAATGCATCCTTTCAAGAGGGGCGATACCTGGCTTTCTGAAACATGCTCGGGTGCTTCCGCCCCTTAAGAAGCCCTCTCTGGACCCTGCTGTCCTGGCAAATTGTCGTCCCATCTCCCTTCTCCCATCTATGATTAACATGTTGGAGGCATTGGTCTCTCCCCTCCTTTCATCTTATATGGAATCCTCTGGCTACTTTGATATTTTTCAATCTGGATTCCGTCCTGGGAGAGGCACCGAATCAGTTCTTAACTCGGTATTCGATGACCTCACCCGGCTAGTTGATCAGGGCAGGGTGGGAGCCTTGCATTTACTTGACCTCTTGGTCGCGTTCGACACGGTTGATCATTCTATACTTATATCCCGTTTGTCGGACGCGGGTCTGGGGGGCCAGGTGCTGAATTGGCTTGCAGATTTTCTGACCGATTGGTCTCAATCGGTCTTTCTGCCTCCTTACTGTTCGAAATCAGTCGCACTGTTTTGTGGAGTTCCACAAGGGTCGGATCTTCCACCCATTTTTTTTAATATTTACATCCGCCCACTGCTTCTTCTCATTCTATCTCATGGTTTTCGATTTTATTCCTACGCAGATGACACGCAGATTTTGGTATGTCTGGATCTCTCTCGGTCTGACACTGCAGCCCGTCTTAGACATTGTCTTCAAGATTTAGGTGCGTGGATGGCTATCAACTCTCTCAAGCTTAATGGTAGTAAAACGGAAGTCTTGGTGGTAAGACAAACACCCCCCTTAACTTCTGGACTCCGGACTTCTGGCCCACGTCTCTTAGCCCCTTCCCTCTCCCTTCTATTACGGTGAGAAATCTGGGAGTTAACTTCTCATCTTCTCTGATGATGACTGAGCAAGTGGATGCTATCTGCAAAGCCGGCCATTTCAAACTGCAGACTTTGAGAAAGGTTCTCCCTTTCATCCCGGGCCATTTTCATGCCCCAGTGGTTGGAGCACTGGTTCTCAGTACAGTGGATTATTGTAACTCGCTGTTCTTCGGCCAACCACATTATCTGCTCAATCGGATCCAAATGCTTCAAAATGCTGCTGCTTACGCAATATTGCACCCGCCAGCACGCTCACATATGGCCCCCCCTCCTGCGACAGCTACACTGGCTCCCTATTGAACAACGGATCCTATTTAAATCTATGTGCCTTGTTCACCAGGCCCTCTATAAGGTTGGAGCTGAATATTTACAGAAGTTTATCCACTGTGTGCCTAACCGCCCTCTGCGCTCCCAGACTGCGCTACTCCTTCTGGTTCCTCGCGTTAAACACACTCGAACTGGAGGCCGCGCCTTCTCAGTGGCCGCAGCCAAAGCATGGAACCAACTTCCTTGGGCTCTCCGTGCTACTGCTAATCATCTGGCCTTCAGACGTGCTCTGAAGACTCTTCTTTTCTAGTAGTCTAGAATCTTTTTCTCACCTGCTACCCCCTAGCGCCTTTGGCGTACGCTGCGCTTTATAAATCTACAAATCATAACATAACATAACAAGAACCTGGAGGACCGGGTCTCCTCTTTGATCTCTTTGTGAGGGCAGGTAACAACCTCTGACTGAGACAGCCGCAAAGCAGGCAGCTGTCCGGGGCCCAAGCATCAAAGCAGCACACCCATTCAAAAGCAGTAGCCCCACACCAGGGTGCTGCATCTCTAAAGGCCTTTGTTCTCGTGAGAAGGGAAGGTGGGACTATGATAGGCAGGAGGGCTTGGATCAATGAAGGAGGCTTCCACCATCTTGATTCTCACTGTTCCTGTCTCTCTTTCCTGACCCCTCCCACTTTCTCTGGAGCAACGCACTTTGGGTGCGACATCAGAAGGGCAAAGGCCACTCTGGTCAACAGCAGGGATTGGACCATAAAGGCAGGCTAGCTTTAGTCCAAACACCTGAGGAATTGTGCCTTTAAGAGAAGAAAACGTCCAACCTTTTGTTAGATTCACTCAGTTTATCTCAGATCCTTTAAGGCCGCAGATTCATTCTGAATATCTCTCTGGACTTCCTTTGGGAGAGTTATACTCTCCAAAGCCCTCAGCATGAGGTGAAGGAATCATCCAAGACAGAAGGAAGATCTGTCCCCTACCAGTCCCAGGGCAGACCCTGAACGGAACCATCCTATCCTCGAGTCCTCCTGAGAGGATCTCACAGCAACCGGAGGACCAGACTTGCCGAAGCTCCTTGTTCTGCTACAAGCAACTGGTCCCTCTGTGTTCTCCGCGCCTGGAATAAGAGGGAAGTCGCCGGCGTTAGTTGCTGCGCTCATCCACAACCTCGATCATTGCTTGCAATTCTGACCACCTCGACACTGCATCATGTCCTGCTGAGCTTGTCACCCACTGGGCCTGAAGTGACTGCTCAAGGAACTTAACTGAATCACTGGAGAGTCAGACGCTGACTCTATCCGGGGGTTACAACCACAGCTCAACCCAGGTAGCCCTTGAACTGCTGCTTAATCAATCGCACATCAATGCACCCAAGATGCACCCAAGATGACCACTTTGCCGACTGTCGCCTACCACCTTGGATGGCTGGTGCGTCACTCATCGCCCCGTCCCAGCTGCTAAAGCCTGACTCGACCTGGTCAACTGCGTAGCGTTCCTGGGACCATCACGACCTGTAGCCTTGAGAGCTGCCCTTCTACCACACAGAGGACCTCTCATCGGCCCCTGGGGCCTCCATGATCCTACGTGCCTGAACTGACCTGATCAGCTTGCATCTACATTCAACACAGGGTCTGACTGTGTCAGACCACCAAGAACTGAATCCAGGTACTGTTGACTCTGAACTGCCCCCTCATTCCATTTGGACCCTAGAGACTGGTTAGGTCATGATCGCTCCTGTTTTCTACCAATAAATCCTTTTTGTGGTTTGTACTTTACCTACCACCCCTGGAACAATGCTCAGAGTGCTACCTTTCTCCAGTCTGTCGAATCTTCTCTGTGCTTCCTTTTGGGGTGGGTTTTTGTACAGTGTTTTCATTCGTTCTACCTGCAGGTGGTGTGTTTGTTTGATTAAAGTATATATATATTTACAGAAACTTGATTTGACATTCTATTTATTTTGGATTGTGATACTGCGTTGTTTGGGTCACTACTGGTTCACCTTCACACCCCTCTTAAGAGCATAGCCTTCCCTCTGCCCACATTACCATAGAAGGCAAAGGAGATGTATCTCTTAACGGTCCCTGTTTCACCATTATCATTGCGTTGTGTTTTAGTTTGCAGAAGTGTGATGGCTTAGTGGGCCATTGTACCCCTACGCACCCTTATATTCCTGTGAAGCAGAATCCATTTCGTAATAGTATGCAAGTGAATCATTATTTGTTTACATCACAGTGAACTTTCATATGCATGCATTAGAAGGGGTGCAATGGTGCCTGGCTGCTTATGTGATCAATGGGTATGAATGTGTGGGTGTACATGTGAGTCTGGGGTGGAGGGAGAGTTGGGACATGGCAAAAGGCTAGATACAACCCCCTTACGTCAAAGGGGCTGCCACTGTCTGGCGTTACCCCTGTGCTGTTGCACATTCGGTGTACTAAGTATCCCCCTGATTCTGGTCTTTCTTCTAATCCTGTCTCAACTGTTAATTGATTATTTCAAATCCTTCCTTATTTGTGGGCTCGGGGTGTGTTAGGGTGCCAAGGGGGGATGTGGGCACAGCATGTGAGGTTAGGGGCATGCATATGCATGGGGCCATAGGGGGAGGGAGGGAAACTGATTACGTTTCGCCTAATATCTGCCCTGCTTATGTCATTACGTCTTTTTGTGATTATGGCTTCCATCTGGGAAAGATGACTGAAGGCCAAAAACATCTGTCAATGCCCCTTTCTCTAGTCCTATTAACCATTGTTGTACAATGCTATACTTCTTCTCTAAGGTAGGCCCACCCTAAATAAATACAATATACGAATAATGTTAAGTTGATGAACGATCGTGCTTTGAAGTGTTTCCCTGCCCGTGTTTCGGCTTATGTTTGCAAGATACGTGTTTCTGAATACTTTTGGTTCCAGATAAAAGTCTGTGCTTTGGCATAATGGGCATTGTATCCTAAATAAAGGCCGCGGTTTTGCCATTGTGCTCTCATGAAAGGCATCGCTTGAAACACTATTTGTCAAGCCTTTTTGCTAACTGCACATTATGGTTGCCTTCCAGTGTGCTGCAAGAGGCCTTCACGCAAGTCAACATCTCATATTTCTAGGAATGACAGAGCGTTGTCTTGACTTCGTTGTGTGCTATTTAACGAGTCACGAATTGTCGTTTGCGCTGTTTTTTTTTGGTTCCACGTTGCAATCGCTGTCCAGCTGGTTTTCTGTTGACTGCGTGCTTTATAGATCTAAGGACCTACACTAAACTTTTGCACTAGGTTATCACCAAATGTGATGTGGGCATGGAATTACACAAAAGAACCTGGGTCAACAGAGGGCATTTGGCTGAAGAGTCTAAACAGAAAGCACAGGAGGAATTATCAGGAGCTATGCCAGCAGTGCTGAATGTGGCAATGATTAGGACAGAGATGAACACTAAGATCAGATTCAAGGAGACACACCACCAGCTCCATCACGCCAATCACCCTCCGGAGCAACCAGCATCCTGCTAGAAGTTTGTATTGGTTGATACTAGCGATTTTTATCATATTCATTTTATTTGTTCTAAAATTTTAGTTTTTTGTTGTATTGTTTTGTGAGCGCCCTGATGCCTTCAGGCGTTTTGGCACTATATAAAAATTCTATAGAATGGAATAGAATTTGCCAATGGCTGGTAGTAGGACATATTATTTGCTTCACACCGGTTGCTTTTGTATTAAAGAATCGGAGGGAATGGCATATGGTGCAGAGTGATTATGCAATTGGCCACCCTAGCCAGTGGTAGAAGTGTGCCAAAAAAAGTTGTGGAACTATGAACCCTGGCTGGGATAGAGAAGACAGGAAGGGAGCAAGTGCAACACATTTTTTCATTGACAGCCAATTGAGTTGAAACAAATTTCAGTTTATCTGTAACAACTATTGGGTGGTAACCTGTAGAAGTGTCCTTTAACTTCACAAAGAACAGATCTGGAATGGTGGAAATGGTTGCAAAAAGTAGTGGAACTGTTAACAGTAAAACATAAAAGTAGTGGAATGCCGCTCCCGACAGTTCCCACTCACTTCGACCACTGTTCCTAGTTTAAACCCCAGAATGCTAAATAAAGAGGGGGTCATATGGGATGTATCTGTGCGGAGTAACAGGATGTGAATATTGTGGGAAACTAGGGGTTCCACAAGTTCCAGGCATCTTTTGCTCCATAATGGACAATATAAATCTACATATTCTAAAAAACAAGAACAGGTGATGATCATACAGCGACAACATGCTGAAGGAAACTAAATGCACCTGACCGTGGGTGCGTGGATGAGTACATACGGTACGGAGTAGATGACTGTCACAGCTCACTGGGTGTCCTTTGCTTCAGCCCACAATTCAGTGACCAATCACCCAACAACGAGCACTATTAGCACATCATGCTGTACATTCATTTTCAACAAAGTAACTATGGGCACAGTGTGTGTTCATTTGAAAGCTGTAATGCACAAGTGTTTTTTTTTCTTTCAATAACGGCCAGTCGCGGGAGGATAGCTCAGGGGCAATGTGCTCGCCTTGGAAGCAAGACGACATGGAGGAACACAGATCCGATCCCCGGGTCCGTGCTTAGAAAACTCTTGGTATTAAGCGAGTTATAAATAACCTATCATATCATCTGGCAGGTTTTGGGACCAAACAACTTGAAAGGGTTGCAAAAGTTGTTCTCTAGTTCATTTGTGGATCCACACAATAGCTAAACAGTGTGCAATGACTAGTACCCTTTGTCCACATTCCTCGTGTCAGGGTCACAGTGTCAGTTGTTCAATGCAGATCAGCCTCTACAGTGATTGTCAATCGATTTAGAACTTTTTTAGGCACGTCAAGCTTGTGACGAAATGTGTACTGCTCTGAAGGACAGGGCTGAGCAGTGGTTAAACCACCTACTCAACACCCTGCACATCTACTAAACCAGCAGCTATCACAATCATAAAGGTGAAACAGGCACAGCCTTAAAGGTATACCTTTTTGACCTTGTGTGGTAGCACAGGCCAATGGCAAAGTATATTTTCAAGGCGGTGAGGGGTTAGCTGATAAACGTAACAACACAAACAGAATGGTACAAAGACTCAAGAATAAAACAATGTCCAATGAAGGTTCTATTAAAGAAGAGACTTTTAATTAAACAATACAAATTCAAATAACAAACTAAAAACACAATCAAAATCCCAGCTGTGTAAAAAAACACAGAAATTGTACTTGCAAGTTGTTGTTGAATAGCACTGTGGGTGAATGATCAGAGGTGTTCAAGCACTCCATGGGAACAATGTCAATGTTCAAGAAGGTGTCTTGTTGGAAAAAGACAGATGGAATGCTTAAAATTCACTATGGCCCCAAAAGTGTGCCAGCGTGACAGGGCCTCTTCATAGTTCCTCGTTTGTTTGTCTTGGGTGCTAGACAGCTCCTAGCTGAGCTTCTATGCATTTGGTTGAGTGTTGATTCAGCATTGAGTCGCCGTGGAGATGGGGCTCTGTGTGTGTTGAATTGAGACGGTCTGAGTTGATAGGTCCCAAAAGGTTCAATTCAGCAGTGAGGTCGAAATGAGGCCCCCTCTAGACCAAGTCGGCGAGTGCCACAAGTGGCTGGAGTGATTCCAGTGGGTAGCATAAGCCGTCAAATTACGATCAAGACAAGGTTCTGTTGAGTCGATGCGCTGCTTGGGATTTGATGAGTTGGATGCTCCCAGCATTCGAGTCGAGGCAGCTATGATCTTTGCTAGTGTGAGACAGTGTAGCGACAGCTCAGAGTCTGCTCAAAGTAAGCAGATCAAAGTTTGCGGAGTGCCACTAGCAGCACTCTGGGCCCTGTGTCAACTCAAAAGACATTGAAAAGATGGCGTGAGGCAGTGAAACAGGATTCCAGCACTTTTGCACTTGGTTGCTTTGAGTCCCAGTCCAGGGGCTCCAGGATTCAGTGAGTCCTTCTGTTGTACTCCCACTCCAGGAAGCTTGGCTGGAACCTACTGGGGAGCCTTTACTCCCAGTGAGTGGGTCCTGGTTCCAGTGCAGCCACAGTGGAGCCTTGGTCCAACAGCAGTTCGCCCCCAATGTTCTCAGAGGATAGTGCTTTCTTCTGCCTTGAATTCCTTCTGTCTTCACCTACCTTGCAGAGTACTATGGAAAAAAACTGCACTCCCAGCAGAGGTCCAAAAGTGTATTCTTGTTCTTCTTGGAGTCCAGAAATGAATCAAACAAGGAGGGAGTGTCACTCTCCTTTTACTGGCACATTACCACATGGGAAGGGTCCCAAGCAAGCTTGCTGTAGGGTCCAATTCCCCTTGTCATGACAAGTGCTGTTTGCCTTATATTACAAAAGGAGTGCCTTGCTTGCAGGAAAAGAAGAGGACAGGAAAAGGAAGAGAACCCTGCCAGAAAAGCAGATGATGGGACCCTTCTCTAGGCCAACCTTAGCTCTCTGGCTACTCTAATCCCTCCCTCTTCCCATGCCTTCTGGCTACAAAGGCACTCCAGTGATCAGCATCCTGGTGTGAGGCTGGCCTTCTTATGTCAGTTCTGCCTCTGAAGCAACGTTCAGAGGAGACCTCCAGGGGGAAGTTCCTGGCTATTCCATCTAGCATCTGTGGAGATAGTCTGGGCCTCATCATGAGTGGCGCGGCATCTTGGTGGTAATTACACTGAGACACCGCCCAACGCAATTAGCGTAATCGCAACTCGGTCCGGCGTAATTTGCACCAGATCCTGAGTTGTGGTGGTGCTGTTAGGACTCTATGGAGGTTTTCAGCGCTATTATCACTGGCGGTAATAGCACTGGCGATAATAGTGCTGAAAAATGGGGCGGGAAATCTCCACCTTTAAATCTCCAGCTTTCCAGCCAAACCCAGGATTGGGAGGAGCGGTAATGCAGCGGTAATAGCGTTACTGCCACATTTTTACCCCAACGCCCAACCCCTGATGAGGCCCTCAGTCTAGACACCAAGCTACATCAGTCCTGTCATGGCTAAGCCCTACTCACATAGCTGACACTGGTGAGATATCAAAATGATGTCACTGTATAACTGCATGTCCTTAGCAGTCACCATAACATAACCCAACATAACCCATAACCCTGTCTTGGCTTATAGTTAAAGGTGCACCTGCAACCACACCGCCTAAAGAATTTAGTGCAGAGGTGCAGATGCTTAAAATGCTATCTCTGCGTTCAGTGGCTAGCTTTTTCATTCACACATAGCACACAGAGCAGCCTTCTCTCCTGATCACTGATGAAAGACCATCTACAAGCTTACATCTGTTAAGGAAAACTGATCCAGATTAATATCACACATATATTTTTACTAACAGCAACACCGGCCAACGCATTGCTTGCCTGGTAAATCGAAAAGGTATAGATCTAAGCAAGGCTGTATTTACCCAGGTTCCTTGCTTCAAGAGTGGTGTGCACCCAGGCAAGTCATGTGATATGGAATAAAAACATATTGGGCCTCATTACACGGATGGCGGTAAGGGTTTACCGGTACCGGTATTTTGCCGGTACCGGTAAACCCTTACCGCCTTACTACGAGGTCCCTTTGCGGGTTGGGGAATGTAACGCCTGCTAACCCGCAAAGGGACCAGGGAGCTAGTTACGGTATCGCAATTTGCAGTGCCGTAATTAGCACCTTCCCCATTCCCATTATGCCCTATGGGGTAAAAATGGGAATGGGGAAGGGCAATGGGGGAAGGGCGAATTACCGCCCCACCAACCTTGGAATAGGGCGGTAATTCCCCTTTCCACCAAGGCGGTGCCGGTATTTTACCAGCATGGACCAAGGTGCTAATAGCACCTTTGTCCACCGCCATCCGTGTAATGAGGCCCATTGAATAGCATGGCAATGGGGCAGATTCAGCCCCTCTGCACCCCTCTCCAAAACGTTTTTTAGGCGATTAAAAATGCCCCTTGCATGAGAATCTGTATTCTTAACGAATGTGGAGGAGTTCATCTGTACTTTTCTTTGGTATCTGATGCCCATGAGAGGGCCCCAGCCTTATGCTAGCCTGGGATACGGAATTTCCCCTGGCTGTGGGTACCTCCTGGCGCTGTTCAGGTACTTCTTACTGCCTTTAACCCCCTAGCTACGTGTTTTTATGGTAGTTTAAATGTCATTCATGGTGGCAACGACCCCTTCTTGAAATCAGGGGCTCTGTGATCAGGTGCTACACAGAGGACATCTTTCCACCGCAAGAAGTCCACACAGGCAGTGTTAGTACCAGAGAGTGCACAGTGCACCAACACACATGCAGGGATCTGTGCAGCCACCAATTTTAGGTTTCAGCTATTGCTTTAGCTTTAGTTGTATTTTTCTCATACTTGTTAACCTTTCTTTCATTAATTTGAGTTTCACATGTCTCCTTTTTCTTTTTTCCTTTCATTTACTCTCCTCTCCATTCATGTTTTTCACATACATACTCACCTGTCAGGATACGGCAGAGAGTGCTACTTTAAGTTTCAGTGAAGAGCAAATATTGAATATTATTACAGGGCCTTCATTTTTTGACCAAAGGGACGATACAGGTTCTACCCTTTCACATAATGATACAGTTGAATTATTAAAATTGAAGAAAAAAAGGATTTTTTTTAAGAGAGTATCTTAGAGCCAACATCATACCGGCTGGCCTAGTTATACGCAACGAACCAGGACTGTTCCTGGAAGATGAGGAATACAAAACAGGTTTCAGTAAAATTGCCACAAAATGCAGCAGAGACCTCATGGCACTAACAATCTCTACCGCTCAGAGACTAGCTGTTGTGCTAGAGAAAGAGATCGAGACAGATGAATTGAAATTGAAATCGAACCCATTAATTACTACTGCAGATGATAAGATAAGAGAAATAGAAACACTTTTTGAGGAATACAAAACATCTACGTTATCCAGGCCCCGGGTAAATTTGCAAAATTCCAAATTCTATCTAGAGATAGAATCAAATTTTGAACTCAAAGTGTTATACAGAACAACAAAATTGTGTTTTTCTATGATTCGTTCTGTTAAATTGTATGATTTAGTGCTATCATCATACTCATATAAAATTATTGTTTATAAATGAATGGACCGTTTTTTTAAAAAGTAATTGGGCATTAACTCTCATTTGTAGTGACTTTTGATTCTTGGGGATGAATCATGCTTGTTATTTGTTATTTTTTTTCATTCTATGTAAAATGTTAATAATTGAATTTGCGGAATTGTGACAACCATTGAAATAAATTGTGATTGTTTCTTTATGAATTGGATATTTGTTTAATATAGAGTGTATGAATATTACTACAGTTGACAAACTGCCAGAATGATAAACCTAGGCATAGGATTGAATTTTGTATTTAGAAAATGTATTGTTGAGCTGCCAGCTGACAATAGGACAATACCAGGGGTAGGGATTAGTGGCTTCCAGCTGGTAGCTAGTCTTGAAGTGAGACAGTGTGCAGTAAATCATTGTTCTGCAACAACTCAAGTTTACTTTCCTGTTGGGACGCTTCTTGTTGGTTGTATACGAATTGTTCGTTTTACAACTGCTCGAATGACAATTGACCTTTTCACAATTGACCGAATTGTGAAGGTCAATTTTACCATATATGTGGGGTGAAACCCCCCACAACCCCCCACCCAACGCCAAACCCCCCAAAACCCATATATATATATATATATATATATATATATATATATATATATATATATATATATATATATATATATATATATTCGGTCAATTGTGAAAAGGCCAATTGTGACCCTTTAAATTCGGTCAATTGTTCATTCGAACAATTGTAAACGAACAATTTGGGTAATACCTTCTTGTTTGTTCATTATTAATACCAGGAACAGTTGGGACAACCTTAACAGTCTGGCAAGTTCCCTGGGTAACAGATAATTAAAATAAGCTGTTAGCCCTCACGCTCTAAGCCACAGGACCCTGGTGTGCTAAAACAGGTAATCCATGCAGATGAAAAGCAAACAAATTCTGGAGGGTACAGAGGCCTTTAGAATCTTGACACCTGCTCTGCGAATATCCTTCAGCGGCTAATCCTGCCAGCTGAGAAATAGAAGCTAAAATGAAGTGTACTCACTGTGCAACTCTGGCCAAATGATACCATGGCCAACTCAAGTGCATATCCAAGACTGGCCAAGGCCATTGGTCAAAAGATAGCAAAATAGCCAAAGAAATGTGGGATGTGATGGTCCTATTCATCGTGGAGCTCAATCAAAGTTGATATGGCTGTGACTTATGTGTGTCCTGTGAAGAATCGAGGAAATGTGTCCCTTCTATCTAAGGGAAAGCCCCCCCTCCCATGAGGCTACTAGGGAAGTGAGCACGTTCCGCAAAAGCCTCGATAGGTGTCGAGGAAAGAGGGACCCCACCCGGAGAGACTCCCCCTATGGGGACAAGGCCTCCCGTTCCTGTGAGGATCTCCCTGAAGGATACACCGAAGTGGCCTACTTGGGAATATCAGACCTACGAAAGGATATGCAATATCAAGACTTGCATGAAGAGAGAACTAATATGTGTTATTGTCAACAATAAAAAGAGCATATTGTTTTATGAACGAGGAGGCTGGAACAGGGCGAGACACCACAACAAGCAGAGGAACAGATACATGAACGTCAGCCAGAGAAGCCCCAGGGCAATGTAACACCTCAGAGGGAAGGAGGCTCTGCAACCCATTTGGAAACTGCACTGGAGCTGAAAGCAGAGCGCTGGACATGCAGCATCCTTGGACAAGGAGAGAATGATAAACTGATGGTGGTGGTGTGACCACCAGAACTCTGTGCTAGACCGGTGGTCCACAAAACAAAGCTGAAACCACTAAGTGGTCAAACCCACATGCCATCTGGAGACCCGCAGGAGTGCCGGACCATCCCGGAGGAAGGCATGGAACATGGAAGACCAGAGTAACAGGAGGAGCTGACGAAGCTAAGAGCACAATGAACCATGTGTGAACGGAGGCCCCGGAGACATTGTCCCAGAGAATCCAAGTTAACAGGAAGGATGGGAGATCCAGGAGACCACCAGGGAATCATTATGGGACTGCTCATACTCGTTCCAGTGAAACTGATGAGAAAACAGCATGGAAAGTATGAAAGATGAGAATAATGAGAGACAAACACCTGGGGAGAAAGGCAGAGTGCTATATATATATATATAAAGACAGACTATAAACTAGCATGAGAATTCTATGCAGAGATCGAATACTATGAATTAAGAAGAAGAGAAGAAAAGCCCAAAAGGGAGAATTGGAGAGTTTAAATATCACTCCCTGGGAAAAGGGGAAAGGACCCCTTTATTGCGAAAGGAAAGAGAGGAACCAAAGTTACGCAAAACACATTAATACTGATCAAAGTATTCATCCAAGGTCAAAGAAACCAAATTTTGAGAAGGAAGAAAAGTGTCCTAAAATTTTTAAAAGAGTTAAATAACTGATTAAAGAAGTCACAAAAGACTTTTTAAAAATCACCTATTAAGAAGAACCCGAAAGAAGACAAATTTGCAAGAAGCAAAGCTCAGGAGAAGGGAGTCATTCTCCTGTCTTTAGTTCTTAGAATAGTGGTACGGTCAGTTAGAGATTGTTTTGGACTGAGGACATTCACAGGTGACTGACGAGCTCCTCAGTTAATTTGGTGGGTAGCGAAGACTCCACAGCAATAGGGAAAGTTGGGCCTTATTCTTATTCTTTAATAAACCTGTCTCTTAAATGTTCTCAGTGTGTCCGCATTCCTTCTTCTGACCCGCCACAGTCCCCAATAGTGGTTTAAATGCACAATATTAGATAATCCCAAGTACAAAGGAAATGTCTTTGCCTGCCACACAAGACGGGACCCCTGCCATCAAAGGTGACTTTGAAAGAGGCAGGACAATTCTTGAAAAAGTGTAAGCTGCACAAATTAAAGACCAAACACACAGGCCAACGTGACCTTGCGTAGGAAGGTTATGGCAACTGTCAAAGACAAGTTCACAGGGCAGCAGTCTGTGTAGTACCTGCCATGTTCTCAATATAACATCTTCTAAAAAGGCTGTTAACAAGAGTTTAAAAAATCAGGAAAATATAGTGCACGAGAAATTGAAAAACAGGAAAGGGTGGTAGACAAAAAAGAAATCATAAAAGAAGAAAACAAAAGATTACGAGATAGAGGCACCGAAAAAGACAAGAAAGGAGAAGAGAAAGATTTAGTATAATGAAGAACATGAACGAATGAATGGTATGTGGAGTGAGTGAGTGAGTGGGTGGGCATGAGTCACTGAGGAATACTGAAGCAGCACAAGTACATCACCCCAAGTGATCAGCTTCTAAGTGATGCGCTAGACAATTACTGTGAAATGAACATGCTCGGGAGCTTTTACTGTGGCAAAAAGAACACAATCGCCGTGGGTTTTCACATCTCCAAAGCCAGACAGCTACAATCAAGGGAATCGTTTAGCCATAGTAGAATAAGACTGCAGATGGATGGAATTAAATCCCTCCTATTTTTGTAAAAAGCTTGCCTTGAGTAAGTCTTTTATGCCTTTCATTAACGTCACCTCCCATGTTCTTTCATTTGTATGCCAGAGAGGAGGGGAGGAACGCAACTTGTGTTTCTGCCGCCTTTCTTCCTTTCTGCCCTTGAAATGCTCGAGCATTTGTGCCAGCGTGGATTTGCATGCCAGCACAAATGCTGGGGATGCGTACGGGGTCTGCGGCTTTATACCCCATAGAGATGCATTGTAAACCCTGCCTGCCATGCACTTTCCTGGGAGGGTTTGGATGATGAAACTCCAGGTCTGTTTAGGACTTGGGGCACAGGTGATGGGTTCTATCCCACTTGAAACACTGTCTTGTTGTATAAGTGCCTTATGAATATCCAATAAAATAAATACATATCTGAGCCAAGTTCTGTGTGCGGATCTCTCCTGCCTCGTGACCCACCCTTCTGTATTTAATAGATAGGTTGCCTTCTCCTATAACTAATTACTCGAATCAGCAACACCTTCGGGAACGTGTCATTTCCCTCTGCCTCCAATATATCTATGGCATGGGCGCAATATGTTACGGCAGAGAAATAACAAGCACATCTGAACACGAGTCGGCTTCTCCAAGCAAACATTCAGTGTGGGTATACACGCATTTCGCCGACCTATTTTTGGTCGTGGTACTTTTCATCGCCGGATTTTACATCGCCAGAAACCCCGTTTTTAATTTTTTTATTTTGGGGGATGTTTTGTTGGGGTTGGGGTATTATTATAATAGTAAGGTGGGGATCTGGGAGGGGGAACGCCCACCCAGAATAAAAAAAAAAAACAAAAACAGGGTTTCTGGTGATGTAAAATCCGGCGATGAAAAGTACCACGACCAAAAATAGGTCGGCGAAATCACGTAGAACCTCAGTGTGAAAGGCTGAGAGACAGTGTGAACAGTTGGCTCAGACCCTCGCCGTGGATTCAGAAATCCATGGCCAGTCCGAAATCCCTCTTCTAGAGAAACATAGGAAAACATTTCTACGGTCCTTTTAAAGTTCTGGTTTCATTTGATAATCAAAGAGGCAACAGCACTAGTAGGCACCAAATAATTCCATGTATACATATTTGTGTTTTTTTTTTTTAAATGAGAAGTTATTTTGTATTCACTGGTAATTGATAGGGCACAATGTCTTCCACTGGGGGGCATAGCAGCATGAAAATATGAGTGCAAATAGAAACAGGTAACTCCACACAGAAATAAGCATGCAGCACATGTACAGAAAAACAAATAAATGCCCAGCTCTCCATGGAATGTGTAGCACATGCACAGTATAAACCCCCCAAAAATAATGCCAGTATTGTGTATGAGCACACTCTTCATGGCTTTGCCCCAAATATTACCAGCATCTGTCCATGTAATGGCACAACTGTGATGGCTTGGCCCCAAAATGCAAGCATCTGCCCTTGTAAGAATGCACCTGTGATGGTATTGCCCAGAAAATGACCAGAATTTGCCTCTGAAAGGACACATCTGTTTTGGCTTTGCTCCAAAATGCCAACATTTGCCCCTCTAATGATACACGTGTGGCTTTGCCTAACATGCTAGCAATTGCCTCTTGAAGAACATACCTGTGATGGCTTTGGCCCAACATTCCAGCATTTGCCCATGTAAGAATATGCAATGTCTTACATTAAGCATCGATGTAGGTGAAATATTTCTGTTGAAAACAGAAGAATTGTTACTTTGTCTGTACTCAAGTAATAGTGTGTAAACCATAACTTGCACAAGTGCTTCAGAGATACAGGTATTTCCTGGGTCTATGGGCTTCATTAAGTCAAATTGCAGCACATTCTGAGTGTGTGACATCACCATCTCAAAATGCACAGAGTTCTTAAACAATGTCCATATAGTGCCTACTAGGGTTTTTGCACTATTACATCAAGCATAGACATAGTAAAAAGACATGCTGTTCAGAACAGTGATCGGAAGCCATTTTTGTCTTCGTCTATCACCCGCGGGAAGTGTTCACATGGTACCGTGCACAGTGGTGATATCAGACAACTGCAGCAAGTGGAGCTAACGGCAAGCCATGAAGTGGCAAGAGGGGCGAGGTTTAACACCGGATGTCTAAGCCTCTGGTGTGCCACAGACACCAATGGCGCAAACTGTAGGCACATCCACATCCCCCCAACATTGCAGCCTCTCACATATGCCATCCGAATCCCCTGAGTTGCCACCTACTATTACCGCCTGAAGCCGACTGCTCCACTTCCAGAGAATCCATGGACACTGATGCATCAGAAAGTCCCCATGTGAGCGAGGCAGGGAAACTGCCCGCCAACTCCTCGCTGGCCATAACCACAGGGAACGAAGCCGAAGCCCTCTTGGTGCGGCCATCCCGAACACCCTAATTACCGGCCAGATGTTGTGCGCATGGCGGGCAAATGGGGTGACTTGCCCATGGTCTGTGACCTTGTAGCGAGTGTGGATTCCCCCCTCAGATTCCACACTAAACAGTTAGGGGCGATGGCCCAAGGAGGATGTGTTTCGCCCTCCTGTGCAAGGGCCCTCCCTCCCTGAATAAAAGGACCCACTTCGCTCCTCGCCTCCTGCAGTTCCTTTACACCAATCTCCACAGTGGGTTTCCCAAATCAAGATTCCAAACCAAAGCCCTCACAAGAGCTCTGCCCCATGGGTTATGCACGTGCACTAAATCTAGTACTCATGGGCAGTGGCGGCTGGTGACTTTGAAAGGTGGTGGGGCGTAAATTTAGCAGGGCGAATTTAGAAGCGAGCGAGTGAGTGAGTCCGACCCACATCAAGGGGTGAGCGGGGGATGGGGGTTCCCGTGCAAAATGTTTGGAAAAAGGGCTTCCAAAATGTCCAATTTACTAACCAAACCAACACAAAGATTACCTAAAAAGTATTAGGATTTAGGTACTAATGATGGGAGGCTTTACCATATTAATGTCTGGAATGCTTTCCTAGCACTAATGAATGTTAAGGGGCAAGACAGAAAGTCATTTTTTCACTGAATCCCACAAAATGTTCAGGTCACCTTTGCAGATAATGTCAACTATGTATTTCTTAAAGCCATGCAAGTAAGTATTTGCAATGCCAACATTTTTGGCTTGTGTGTCGGCTTGGCATAGGTATTTGCCAGGCACTGCAATAATTAGACTAATTGGCCATTAATTGTAGCAGCTTCAAAATGGTGTGAATACCTGAGCATATAGTAACAGTGCCTGGCAAATGCCTAATACCTATACAGAAGGCCAAACTGTTGGATTTGCCAGTGCTTGCTTTTGACCGGATTTCAATGAAGGATATGCAACAAGCTCTGAATGCACACTTGGTTAAGAAATGTTCATTACACTAGAAATCCTTTTACAGCTCCAACTAAAGCATTAACACTCCGAAGACTGCTTTGAAATAACACTGGCAGGAACTTCAAGCACAAAGTTCAATGTTACTCAACGACATCCCAGGTGGATGTGTTTTAGGTGGGGAGGGGCAGGAAGTGGGTGGGAATCGTCATAGTGATTAGCATGGCCACGGAAGTCAATGGGTGGGTAAATAATCAAAGAACACATGCAAGCTTTGTGTGCCTGCTCATATCCCTTTTCCCCACTACTGTACTGAAAATTAATCGTTTTTGCTTATAGGTTGCACTTTAGCTCCACCCAATAGCTAGAACTAAAAAGGGCACCCCCTTGCTTTCTCGAGTGATTGTTTGAAAATCTGACCCCACATGTTTACACCATTACTTCCATACATATATTGGGGCTGTGGCATTTTAAATATCACTTCTTTGTATAATTCTGTCTGCTCGATAGCAGCAATCACATGGTATATTTACAGCATGTATATAAAGAAGTACATGGAGTAAATATTGTTTTTTTACCACTCACAGTACTTTCTACGTACCCAATGCAGTAAATATCCCATGCAATCCCTCTGGGTGAATGAACGGGCAGCAGGGACCAGACAAATGACAATATGGGTACACATCCAGAGAAGGCAAATAGCCGAGAAGTGAGGTTGCGCATCTTATAGTAGAGAGAGTGCATACATGCCAGTGCAACCTCCAAAGACTCATCAAGGACAAATGTGCAAGTGAGGCTTGTGTGCGCACTGGTCCTGGTGGCAGTGTATGTCATGTCTGACATCTGTGATGCAAGAAAAGAAATCGGAGAAAGGGACCCTGAGCGTTTCCATGCCACGTGAAATGTATCCTGGGATTGTTTTAAATTGGCGTAAATGGATGAATGCAGAAAGTGTTGTGATCTGGCTCCAACCCAAATGCGGTCCGGTTAGTTGAGGGGTTACCCAGTACACTTAGGTGATTATCGCCTGCAGTAATATCACGGGGTGATAAGGCAGCGCCTGCTGTTGTGCTAATGCTCGAGACCCACATTCTGCTTTTGGAGCATTTGGCTCAGACATTCAGCACGATCCTTTCGACTCGAGAACGACACTTTAATTATACATGTGTGTGTCCACAATGTAATGTTAGTTTTAATTCAACGCACTAGCAATATCATAACTGCATGTTCTTTTTGTTGAGGATTTCCAATTTTTAGGGAGACACACTTTTGTAGTCAATAAAACTAACATCCTTACATTTCTCCATAAAAAGGCCATCTTTAAACTTGTAATAGCCTTGCTTTTTTTTAAGTACATTTGCGGACGGGCTGCGCGCGCTTTCATAAATGGGTGAAAGTTAAGCAATGCGCTCCTTAGAGCGTAATTTGGAGGATTGATTCATTTCATCTTAAAAGAACAAAAGCTAAACAGAGATTGGGTAAAGGTATTCTAGAATGCCCTTTATTCGAAAACACCAGGAAAGGCAGTGGGCCTGGCAGGCGTGCTGTAATATTGTGCTTGCTAAAGTACATAACGGGGAATGCTGATGTACGTCGGTCAACGGAATTAAAAATGCAAAAATAATAAACGGCATCTATTTAAAACGTGGGGTTGTGTCGCCTGCACCGTGAAATATTCCAGTCATATATATGCACACAATGTGCAAATACAATTCATATCAAAGAGTTCTCTGTCGGTGCATCAACCTGCTCTGTGCGCACTGTGATGAACAGAGGCCTATCTAGCAACAACTATGGACAGCGTTAGATCTTGAAAGCACTTATGTGATTGAAGCACTGCATAGCCTGAAAGTGATATCGTGTATCTTGATGGAAGCGGGAGGGGGGCATTCACAGCCAGCATAGTTCGGTCGATCTGTGTGATTTGCGTGGATTCAGTGTTGGAATGAAAACCAGTTCCGCGGCACCTACCCCAGGCATTTAGTACATCAAATCTGTCTTAACATCAAGACAAACTGCAAAGCATTGCTGCTGTTTCAGTATTATATGTTTGATTTGATGGAATCTCATGAACAAGCTCCGATCGCCCAGTCACCCCTGCTCAGTGCACTCATTTGCCTACTGCCTCCGGCATCTCACCCTCAAGCGTTGAGGCAGCCCAGGTTACTTGTTCGACAGTTTGCCCCTCTCGGTTTCCGTCGTGACCTCTTGTCACAGGGGAAAGGAGAGCGTTGAAATTGAAAACTGGGCTCCGGGCAGGGCATGGCTGAGGCCGTACCGCGGCTGGGCTAGTAATGGTTCAGCCACGTGGTACAGGCTAGAGGGGCAGCACTTACGTTCAGATTCAGAATCCTCAGATGGGTGAGGGTCCACAAGTGAAAGCAAGGCTGCACTGCGCACGTGGCTCTACTCTGCTGCTGCATGCTATCTTGTTCTGGGGGCTATAGAAGCTTGGCCGACCACTCCCTGGCTGAGGGCTCTGCAAGTTTGAAACATACTCAGCCCATCACCCCACCCACAGTCATCACAACACGATTATCATTGGCTTGCAAACAGCCAATGAAAATCCCGAATATTCTGTTGCTATGGTGTAATGCAGATGAGGATCCTACACTGCGCTGCTTGCGCACACATTAATGCTGGCGGGGCCACAGCTCTAGCGCCCCGCCAGCCTCGTTTATGATAATGGATTACGTTAAGTGCGTGGAGCCTTTGAGCTCCATGCACTATATTATAGGAAATAAATGCGTAAAATGGGACGCGCCCCTCTGTATGTGTCAGGCCCAGCTCTGACACGGCAAGATGATTTCATTATTTATATATGTACTTAACATTGCAGCCACATCGCGTGTAACAAAAAGGAATAAACATAGCCAACACTGTTTTCTCTGTGCTCCCTGGGGGCTGGGAGGGCGGTGCCCCTACGCCCTAAATAAGCAGCCGCCACTGCTCATGGGTTCACATCCTTCCCTCACCATAGCTTCCAAGGCCACCGTGTAATTACGATCACCATCAGCCAGCCACGGCTCCGTACCAGTGCTGCACAGGCTGGGACTTCCAGCGTGCTTTTCTGAATTGCAAATAGGCACCTACAAGTCCCAGCGTGCAATTGGGAGGACAGTCCTATCGGGAGGATAGCTCAGGGGCAACATGCTCGCCTTGGAAGTAAGACGACACAGAGCAACACAGGTTCGATCCCAGTGTCCGCTTAGAAACTTCTGGGCATTAAGCGCATCATAAATAACCTATCATGGCATATAAAGAGCGGTTGTTTTAAAGCACCAGGACTTGCTGAAGGCGATCTTGAGGAGAAGAGGCCATTTAAGAACTATGTGATGTGTCACAACTTCACCACTAGATTTTTATGTAAGAAAGGACACACCGTGCTTGTAACAAATACAAAAAAAACGCACAGTGTAGTAATACTTCTTTTTTGGACAGATTAAACAAGAATGAAGACTGGAGGTACCCAGTTCCATGACCCTACTTCTTTTTAATTCGATACTTTCATGTAATAAAATAAACACAGACTCTGGACACTCCACATATACCTAAGCATGTCCCATCCATGTGCATGTGTCATATCCGAGTCTGTGAGCGCTCCGAGTGCATGTCCCATCCATGTGCATGTGTCATATCCGAGTCTGTGAGCGCTCCGAGTGCATGTCCCATCCATGTGCATGTGTCATATCCGAGTCTGTGAGCGCTCCGAGTGCATGTCCCATCCATGTGCATGTGTCATATCCGAGTCTGTGAGCGCTCCGAGTGCATGTCCCATCCATGTGCATGTGTCATATCCGAGTCTGTGAGCGCTCCGAGTGCATGTCCCATCCATGTTCATGTGTCATATCCGAGTCTGTGAGCGCTCCGAGTGCAAAAAGAAGTCGTCCCGATGGCCTGTTGGGGTACTATTACGTGTTTTTCTTTCTTTTCTACTGATTATCTTTTATTGCTTCGGGCGCCTACGCTCATCTGAAGGGATAAGGTTGACTATGAGCTCCCCTGGGTGTTCTCTGGCGCTGCTTTGCACCCTCTAGCATCTTAATAGGCCCAGATAAAAAAAAAGTCTTGGGGTCGTTGTCCCCAGGCGTCTGCTGCTTGGCCTTAGTTCCTTTGAACTCTCCCTTTTTCTCTAGAGGTGGGTTGCCTTGGGACCCTACTGGTGTAGCCCTCAGTACCTCTGGGTTGGTCCTGCAAGTGCCTGGCGCCTCTGCACCCACTTCTAGGAGTCTCCTCCCCCCTGGATCTCTCCGGTTGGTCTATCTGCTGGTGTTCTGGAATCAAGGGCTGCTTTGGCGTCTCACTGGAGAAGGAACGCTGTGTGTGAGGTAATTGTTCTGACATAAGGTAGACCATGTTACGGGCCGCGCCTATGTCACCAAGATCAATACATTGGGAAGCCTGGCACATGCTGGTTCAGTCCTGAACAGTAACCAGTGAGCCGTGCCAGTTATTCTGCATCACTTGCGCTAGTGGTATGCCCGATGCCCACCCAACAACATGCCTCCATACGGATCTCGTGCGCACCACTTTGGCGCGGCAACCACACTGCAGTGTTCAGGCCCGCTGCATGCTTTGAGGGCATAGTCCATCAAGTTCCAGCTCAATGGTGGGTGGAGAAGTCTGCAGCAACTCCTCTGTGCGCCAGTGAGGAGGGGAGGACAGACTCAGGCCACATACAATAAGTCTGACATTCTGGTCCCTGCTAGAGTGAACAAGGCTGGGAGGTCCGTCCACCACATTTTCAAAACACTGCAGCCCAGGTGCGGGTCCTACTCAGCAGCAAAATACGTCCTACAAGCATACTTCGTCCGTTGGTCAACAGGGGTCATGAGAGGTTTCACCTCACCAAACCTGTCAGAATCTCTGGACGCATTCCACTTCAGGCTTAGCCAGCTAGCCATGTCCAGTAAAGTGCAGGATGAAAATGATAAAATAAGTGTTCAGATTATTGAGAATTGTGCCTTGAGCCAACTAAGGTGTCAGATTCTCAAGGAGTCAGATATTTCCTAGCAGAGAATCCTGCAGTTTTGCAGAACTCATCAACTCGCCTCAACTAGAGCAACCTGCATGGAGGACGCCTTAAATTCACTTGAAGATGGAGAAGCACATGCTGTCACTTCTAGGCCTCACTCACGGCCTCCAACCAGAAGCAGCAGTCGCTTGCAGCCCCCGGAAGCTTAACAGCCTGCAATGTATGTGATGGTTGGCTCCCACACCAACAAACGTGCTCTGCAATAGGCTAAACGTGTGGGAGATGTGGCAAGCAGAACAATTTTGAGAAGATATGTTGTGCCCAATGGCCTGCCCTTAACATCAACTTATCTCCTCGCCATCACGACCTCATGGGGCTCTTATGAATGAAAACGGGAAGATGACATCCAAAATGTGTTCTTCATTTCGCCAGTACACCTGCAGGCAAAGGGACGTTGCAGACTGCCTCGATGCTCAGTGCATAGACAACTACTGGTCCTCATAGACACTGGGGCTTCAATGAAGATTATTCCGAAGATACAGATTTTTTCATAAGGGGGGGTCATTGCTCGCTCGCTGGATGGAGCTTTCTACATGCACGTCACGCATGACTACTTATCTGCGCCAACAGCATGCTTTGTGACACCCCCAGCAAAGGACATTGGTCTTGCTTATTCTGCATCCTCTGTATGCCAGCAAGACATAGAAAGGCTGCTAGAAACATACCAATTTTTTGATGGCAGTGAATGCTTGAAAGATCAAGAAGTATGCCTCCACAATGACCCTTCCGTTCAACCGATGGCCTTGCGTCGCATGAGCATCCAATTTCATCGTTGGAAGAAAGTAGAGGTGTAAGATCTCGAGCATCGACATGCACAATATCATTGAAGGGGTTGAGAGTCCAACAATATGGGTCTCCCTGATCGTTGTTGCGTGCAAACCCAAACAGCTGGCCGGACGGGTTGTGGATTGGCCTGGACATTCAGCTTTTGAACATGGCCATTCGATGGGAGAGACACCCCACCCTCACCCTAGACAATATCATGGCCGACCTGCAGGGGGCAATGGTTTTTTTCAACCATTGTCCTGAACAGTGGACACCATCAAGTATCACTCACATGGATTTGAGGGTCATAACCATGTTTTCCTCTTATGTCGCATGGTGTTGATCTAAAAGGCTCAGTTTTGGGGTGTCTTTGCCAGCTGAGCTGTTCCAGATGACCATCTGAGGTGTGCTGCCAAGTCTCCCAGGAGCTGTTAAACTGAGAAATGTGTGACAAATCAACGTCCGGGGCACCAATGGTCAGAGACTCTTTGGCATTTCCCACATAGGAAGCAGATCCTAGCAGGGCACGCTGTGTGCTGGCTGGGTATCGGTTCTAGAGCTGCTGGAGGGTCTTCTGGATTCAGCATACCCCTCTGTTCCTTGGGACTGGTTAAGGGAAGGGATTTTGCTTCCCTCTTTGGAAATCCTGGCTTTCCTTCATTGGCGGAAGCTGTAATGCAGACTGTACCTTAAGCCAGGGTCCAAATGAGTTTTTCTTGTTACTCCGTGCAAAGTCTTCAGATGATCTGTCCAAAAGAGGGGCTCAGCCCTATTTTAAAGCCTAATGGACCACAGTGATTGGTGTAGGCTAGGCCTACCTTAAGGAACCAATCCTTGGTCTCCACCAACAATCTCCTGTATGCGTGAGGTCATAACCAGAGTGCTTTGCAACAGAAAAGGTAAAGGGTTGAGAACATGTAATACTAAGTCCCACCCATCTTTCTGTCTGTTGTGGATCAAAGGGTCTCTGGTTAATTAAGCTCACTGTGGTACCTGATTAAAGCGGCAGGTCTCCCTTGAACTTGCGTCGAGAACAGACTTTCTGTCTCCTGCAAACAACTTTCTCGTACCTTCTAAATGGTGTCCCCCTGCATGGGTTTCCTACTGAAAACAACTAGATCCAGACATGACGGCTCACTGTCTTTGATTCTTTAGGGCAGGAGCTGGTTTCAGGTTGACACAGTGCATTTGAAAGGGGTGTTGGGGTTTCATGTCTCCTTTGGTTAGCTTCTGTAGCCAGGCCCCATGTGGGACTGTTTGAAATAAACTTTGATTAGTATGCAAAGCTGCCACCGGCAGCAGAGCTTAGAAAGGGCGGATCCATGGAGCCTTTCTTAGTTAATTAAGCTGGTCATGGCAGGAGGAAAGATATTCCCTCCCCCTTCTGAGAAGCCTTGATGTACTCTTGGCAGTCATTTCCCAACTAAATATGACAGGGAGGGCGCCTGTAGGCTGTGTCCACCCAGAGTACACATGTCTGTGTGTATGTTGAGCAGTGAGCATAGGAAAATGTGTACAGGTTAGCACCACACATTTTCTGGAGGTTGATCTACCATCACTCAATTTAACTTAAAATTTCAAAAAAAGCCCAGGCGAGCGTACACCTATCGTGTGGATGGTCCAATTCCTATCACAATGACATGCTCATATTCGCTGCATCAGAAGTGGAGCAACTTGGACGGGTGACATCAGTATTTCATTGAGACAAAGAACATGGTTTGATGCTCAATTGACGGAATTGTTGGTTCTCATAAACTAAGGTGGATTGTTTTGGGGTTTATTTTTCAGGAGAAGGGTCTGTCACCCAAAATGTGTAAAGTGAAAAATATCAAGGGGGCCTCCCCCTCTACACCCCATTGGAAGTGTGCAACTTTCTTGAGATTGTGAACTTCTGCGGTTGATTTATCCCGAATATCACTCCTATCACTGCACCCGCATGAACACTAATGATAAAGGACTGTGACTGGACTTGTTGCCCATGTGAACAAAGAGTTCATCAACAACAAATCTAGAGCTGGGTGAGCCAGGGAACTCTGGGGTAGGACAGAGCCAGGGCAGAGCTTGGGGGGTTTGGCCTGGCTCTAGGGTCCCAACGTGGGCCAAACCCAAGCTGTGTGGTGGCCGGATCGGGATGGGGAGGACTTATTTATGGTAAGGACAAGTGGATGGTGCTGCTTGGGGGGGGCATCACTGTTTTGTGGATAGCAGGCGTATGGGGCAGAGAACAAGGGGATGGTGATAGCTTGAAGTGGCAGTGCTGCTGGTTTGGGGATGGCAGGGGGGCAGTAAAAATTGGTGTTTGGCGCTTGGGCGAGAGGGGCAGTGCTGCTGTTTTTGGGATAGGAGGAGGCAGGGAAAAGAGGATGATGGCGCTGGGGGGGAGGGAAAGCGTGGGCATTGTTTGGAAGGTTGGGGAGTATGGGAGATGATGAGGGGATCAAGTGCTGTTGGAACAAGGCAGGCACTCACCTTTTAAAGTCGCAGCGTAGTAACAGGAAGTGCTCCTGCCCTGCTCCAGCCAATCAAGTGGCTGGGATGGGACAGGAAGTTGTGCGGTCCATACAGGAAGCCAGGCTCCTGGCTCCTGTAAGCAAATGTATTTTTGTTTTAAATGTCCGTGTTATGGGTTGCAGTTTGGGCTCGTGGTTGGCCTCTACTTTGGGCAAGCACTGACCGGAGAAGAGGGTCAGGCCAGAGCCCCAATTTAGGCTTAGGCTGACGCCTCGTGCAGCTCTTACCAAATCTGCTCTCATTTCCGACACAACAATGTTGTTTTTCTATCCCTCAAAGCCCACAGAGCTGGTGGTCGATGTCAGTTCAGTTGGGCGTGGCACAGTGCTCACTGTAAAGACTGGAGGGGGGTGTCTGTACTCCTGCTCTCTATATGGCAGAGGAGAGGCACAGAAGACCCCAGCCAAGATTCTCTATAGGGTAGCGCTGGTCGAGCAATCAAGGCCTAGCTTCTCAGGAGATGATGCAGGCTGGTTCTTAAGTACAGTGTAGTCCCCAAGCCCCCACAAAGGAATGTTGACACACTGTATTAGTTAAAACACAGTCTTAATATAATTAATATTCAAGGCTATGTACACTATCACAATAACTCACTTTGTGCTCATAAAATCCACAATGGCAAATATATACAGTTCTAAAGTGGTACCACAATTATTATCAGATCTCATTAAAGTGCATCAACTATACTCTGGTCAAATGTCACACAGATCAAGGAATACAAGTAACCAACAATAGATATAGGAGGAAAGCAGTTGGTTAGAACAATGGGCAGAATATTGACCCCTACCAACTAGGCACAATTCTTTGTGGAGATCCCCCACCTGGGTATCCTGTAAATTAAAGATATATCACAAGCCCAGTCCATATATTGTTCTATAAGTCTTATTTCCTTCTATAAGGTTTCTACCCCCCCTCCCCCCAACGTACCTGGTAGAGCAGAGTTCTTCAATGAGGCGTCGATGGATCCTTCTTGAGTGACTCCCTTTAAAGCAGGAGCCACGGATCGTCGAGAGGCGTCGAAGGAGGCGAACTTGGCATCAACGGCATCGATGAAAAGTTCGATGGTGCAGAGACCACGGCGTCGATCCAGACAGTGCTCATCGGTGACGTCCTGTGAGGATGAGGTGTGCAGGGCACCTCGATGTTTGATAGTTGAGGACCGCAAAGCGTTTCTGAAGAACTGTGTCCTGACAAGGGCGTCGAGTCGTCAAAGTCTTTGTGGTCTTCGGGTGGCAGGAAACCCACTGGCGGATGCTCCTCAGCGCGTCGACGGCCTGGCCTTCTCTGGCGGGATAAGGCGGGCGGCGCTGCGGACGAGGGCGTCCTTGAATGAAAAGTCTTAGGCAAAGGAGCATGCGGCTCCGTGCGTCTGTGGCACGGCGTCAAGCGGTCCCCTCTTCTGGGCAACCCGGCTTCGATGGGCCTCCAGTGGTTACGGCGATACTCCGAACCCTGGTCGACGGCAATGGACTTCGACGGCGTCGATGTCTGGGTGCTTTACTTCGTTCTCCTCGGCGGTCCCTGTCTCCGGTCGGCAGCCTTTCGAGGGTCTGACTTCCAGGGAGCTTCGGCGAAGGTTAGCGGTGCTCAATGGTCCCTCGGAGCACGGGAAGAGGGCGCCTAACCAGGTCCTCTCTTGGATCAGTCCTTGATGAACTCGACAGCTTTCGGATCGGGTCGAAACAAATGCAGCAGCAGTTCCTCTTCTTCCAGCTGGGCGTCAAGGATAAGCAGTCCCAGTTACTCTTCAAGTGTCAACTCAGCTTCTGAACACAAATACTAGCAGTGAGAGGCCCCCAGATATATTAGTGATCTCCCATTCATTCTGCTGGGTCACACTCAGGCAACCAATCGGTCAGAAGGGCATTCATGCAGGCAGGCATCCAATCAGGTGCATAGTGCATTCAGGCCATTCACTTCTCTCCAGACACTCACAACAGTTTATGTGTATTGGGACAAGTACGCAGCCATTTAGCACTCCACACTGCATTCATACCAGTTTCGGACAGGGCTGTCTCAGTCATTGTGTCAAACGTCAGATACTAGACATCCGCACCACAGAATGCGTATTCGTCACACACTCCATTCACCCAGGTCCCACCCAAAGGGTATACCCACAACATACAGTCACTAGGAAGGCTCCGGCCAGTCTGGCCTGGACTTCACAACAACACCATATATCGAACTTCCACCCAACAGCCAGTCAGGGGGAAGGGACAGAGACGGGACTTCCCATGACTTTGGGAAAACAAGGTAACAGGCAATAGAAAGCAAGAGGCCAGAGGGGCCATCGTGTTTACTATCAGGAATTAACTGATTCCAATGGCAGGGCCTGGGTATCCCAAAATGGAGGATACTCAGAGCACCTGTCAAATTCAGCATGGAGCTGCCACCAGCCCATACCCTGCTCTGTGGGTCACACAGAGGTGCCCAGAAACATACACTAGGGGCACAGGGTTGAACCCCCACCCATGAGTGCCAAAAGGGTCTGTACACGAAACCAAAAGAGAGAGCTGCACCGCCAGGAGTCCCACATGAACTCCTGCATGGAAAACACGACAGAACACACGATAAGAGGCAGTAAAGGACAAGGATTCGGAGGCCCTGTCCCTCCGATGCATTTCCAGCATCACACTCACTCAGGTTGATATGAGCAGGGAACGAAGGCTAATGGCATATTACCAGCAAGGCTCTAACCCGCATAGAAAAAAGATACTCTCAAATAGAGTGCAAGCCCTCCATGGTCTTGTGAGCTGAAGACATTTTTTTCTTATACATCTTTGGTCACCTTATGACCATAGTCACAGATCCCAAATCCTTAAACTCCATAAGGTAGGGGTCGGCACTGCGTCCCCCGATTTGGCATCAGAGATGGTTCATACAGATCCAGGGCTACGGAGTGTCACTCCTTTTCCGACCTGGTGTAGGCAACTCTGCCAACTATTTCTACTATCATCCCACAGAGGCTGATAGCCAACATGCATGTGGATGATGAAGTGGAAAGTCTTGCCAACATGGTTACAAGGGCGGTCATCCCCAAGTCCTTTTTCTGACGGGCATTGCTGATGCCACAAAGAAACATGAAGGGTTCCAAAATTGAAATGCCCGGCTGCAATCAGGACAGTGGTGCACATTCTTGCCTGAGAACTAACACTTAATGCCGGAGTCATAGGCAGTCTTGCAGGGCCTCTGGAAAATGGGAGCTGAATTATCGATGGGGACAGACAGGGTGTGTTTACGAGATTCACAGCTGATTGTCCCAACTGACCAGCAAGACCAAGTCATACAGCTGACCCTTGCCGGTCATCATGGCTCAAGCAAAACCGAGGCCTGCCTGCGAGAAAAGGTGGACTTTCCAGAGTTGGAAGCCTAGGTCGAGGTGACGTTAGGCCACTGCTTATGATGCCAAGCTGCCAGCATTTTGGCGTGGCTCCCTCTCATCCCTTCAACTCCACGAACATGAGTGCCCTGGTAGGCACTAATTATCGACTTTGGAACTGCAGACCTGACACTTCCTTGTAGTATTGATGAGTATTTAAGAAATCCAGAGGTGCGATTCCCATCTTCCACCGGCTACTGAGACCCTCATCCCGATTCTCAACGAGATGCTCATGGCTCATGTCATCCCGGAGTCTATCAGTTTCAACAATGGTCCTGTCTTTCAAGAAAAAGAGTTCAAGCACTTCCCAAAATTCTATGGGATCAAACACGGGTGCATCACTTCCTACGGGCTAAGAGCCAACGGGGATGTGGAGTGTTTCATGACAACACTCAACAAAGCATTTCGAATTTCCTTTGGCAAGGGTCAACCCCTCAAACATGCATTGACGTCCTTTATGATGACAAACTGCACAACTTCACACTCCGTCAATGGCGTCGCTTCGGCTGCGGCTTTCCTGGGTTGAAAGATCAAGTGGATACACAATCACAGATCTTGAGAATTCAGAAGGCAAGACCCGAACTTACACATGATACAGATGACTCTGCCAACCAGAAAGAAAGCTCAAGGCAGCCCGTTAGAGACACTCCTCTGGATATATAGCACACTGGGTTAATCCACACCTGTCACCACCAACACAATCTGTGTCTACCCTATGAGACTACCCCATGGACGGGAGTAAAGGATCACTGGTGATGGTGGAAAGGAGGGGCTACTCCATAACTCGCAACTGTATCTGGTTCCACAAATTCGACGTCATGAAGACCCAACCAGATCCGATGGTTGACAGTGACTAACAATTACATTGATCTAGAAAACGCCTCAGTGCCGCCTATGCAACCAAATGAAGAAGCTTCCAGTAGAACACTGGACGATGACCGCCATACTCCAAGAATGAACCCGGTCCACCTCCAGGTGAACACAAGAATGCCTGGCCAATTCAAGGACTATTTATATTGTGGAGTAATTCTTAAAGCTACTTACACACATATGTTCTAGTTGTTAGAGTTTGTTAAATGTTTGTCGAAGTATTGATCGGGATGTCATGACGATGTCCCGGGCTATGGGGCACGTCCTACGTCAGCAAGATGAATCAAAGGGGGCGCCCTGCACATTCAGGGTCAGTTCCGAAACAGCAACCAGTGAGATTGGTCAGTTATTGCGCATCGTCTGCGCGACTAGTAGGTGCTTGGGGCTATGCCCGAGGCCCACTCTAAAGTAAGGTCTTATGGTTAGGAGATCTTGGAGTGGACGTTTGTGGTGCTCTGTTCGCCTGACTGCACTTCAGATGCCCTCCTTCAACTCGGGCTTCTCCGCTGCCTTGGCTGAGTGCCAGGTCTGAAGCCGTGATGTCACAAGTTGAGATCCGGGCAGTACTCCATGACTTTACCAGGGCTGACGCTTCCCTGTTCCACTGTCAGTTCTTGCTTGACAAGCCTATCTTGCATCTGCTGCCACCGTTATCTTGCTCCTCTTCCGGTGAGACCAAGGGTTGCCCGTCTCTTCCTTCCCACAGACTCTCTAAGATCTAACACAAATACTACTTCTTTCTTATTAGGATTTAATAGGAGCATGTTTGTAATATAACTATTTATATCATTCCTAGTCTTGACCCCCAAATCCTGCTAGACTGTCATACGTTCTTTAAGCTACTTAGTAGAAATATTAATGTGTGATTGCTTATACCAGCTGGTCTCGAAGCATCCATTGGTCCATCAGTCTGTCGCAGGATACCGATGTTATGGTTAAAACTGGCGGGAAAACTATTCTGAACATTACTGTACTTCCAGAGCCTAGTCAGGAACATTGGACATAGTGGTCTGTGGCCAACAAGGCACGCGGAACTTTCAGACCAGGCACTAGTTTCAGCTAAAACGCAGTGCCAAGGAGGAAGTCCCTCAGCTGCTTCTCATTTGTTATGCTGCACCAACTTGCAGGTAAACATGAACAATTCATTGAAATGTGCTAGTTTATGATTAATAGAACACACGCTTTTAAATGACCTAATATTGCTTGCTTCTTTCGGCTGGGGCATGGTGGCCCTCGTGCATTGTAGCTTCAGAGTGCTGTCTCCAATCTCATTTTGTAGTTCAGTGAAAACATGCTATGGCACTTGGCCTGACAAGAGGAATGGCTGAACTTCAGGCCCTTCTCATATGAAAGTAGAAGACTCGTTTTCTTGGCATGCACTTAATTTAGGGGCCCCTCGGTAGGCTGCACACAGTTCAATGCCTCTTGTTTCCCTTTCTTGTCTACAGGGCCACACCTGTCAAGCCATTTATTTGGGAGCCACCTTTAGCGCTCGGGAGAGCAAGGAAACCTAAATTCATATGGTTGGACTAGGGAGCAAAAGAGGCCCCGGATTCTTTTTTCGTAGTGGCCCCATATCACCACATGCAAGCAAAACTAGCATCTTAGTTGTGTGTTCGCAATGTAGCAATAGTAGTGTGCTCTTAGAAAAGAGCCCATGGTCGAATCTCCAGAGTCCACTATTGGTTGGGGTGCACCAACATCTTTGACACCTCAAAAAAGAGGGACTTTTACGGAAACACAGACATCATTTCCAATAGCCCCTCCCTGCTTGTATCAGGGCAAGACACCTTTCACTGGCCCCTATAGGAACACTAAGTGATGGACTCCTGGAGCCTTCGAAGCCCCAGTCTTAGGAAGCAGTGCCCGTCGCCTGTGCAGAGCACCTGGAGCCCACTGTCAGTGTAGGGTCTTGTCAATGGGTGCAAACCAGGCACCTTCCAGCAGGTTCCACACGTCTGTACTGTTCCTAGGGCCCTGCTCACTCACGGATGGTACCTTCCTCGGCCCCCTCAGGAAATCCATGCCGAGTGGGCTAAGCACTCGGACTCACCAATCCCTTTTGGTGACATGTGATACCGTCTTTTGCCTCAATACGGTTGACTGAATAAGGTTGAGCAAACCTATTAAGAAAAGGCTTGAATAGTAACAAAAAATGAATTAGGTGGGGGGAGCATTTTAGTATTCATGGGGGCTGGGAGGGAATGGTGTTGCCATAAACGGCAATGACAAAATAGAACAACCTTGAAAAAACGACCTCATTCACAAAGACGTTGTTCAAAAATACATTTTCACATAGACCTTCAGAATTAAAGATCAGCTTTCCTGCAAAATCAGCCTGTTATCTCACCACAAGAAAGTGTCCCTGCAGAGCCACCTTGCCAGCGAATCTCTCAAAGATGCCCTACGGCCTCGTAGGCTCCCCCGACAATCAGCTTTTGAGCTCATTAATCGTCAGACGATTCTCTGGCAAACTTAGGGAAAGCAACTGTAATGGACAGTGGCTCCCATCGTCCATCCAGATTGACTGTGCCGGGGGGGGGGGGGGGGGGTGGGGGGTTGGCGGCAGTTGCAGTAGTCCAAAACATCTGGAGAGCCAAAGATTGCAGAGTCCTGAGACACTGTGGCTCTATGTCATGCTGACCAATGCTGTCTCTCTCGAGCAGACTCTGGAATACTCCCCTTCCCTCTGTCCTGCCTACAGACTGCTGTGCTCTTGTGCAGGCCTTCCTGTTTATGACGACAGCCAGGATGATGTGTGTACTGATTTCCAGCCTCCCTCACCGCTTTCTGCCTGGCTTGTGGTGTTTCTGCACCCTTCTTGCATGACCTACACACTTGATCACTCAAACACCCAACAACATAGCAAAGAGTGCCAGCATCTCATCTCCTCGGGCCATTTTCCCTCACCCGTCCTCGCCTTCCTGACCTCGCGCACCACTGTTGTAGTTTCCCGCTGGTTGCTCTACTGTGCGTTTCTCTTCCACTGCGTTTGTGGTTCCCTTTCCTTAGTCAGGGTCTCCGTATCCCCAGTAAAAACCCCTAGTCCCTTCACTCCATCACGTCCCCCGTTCCAAGATGGAGCACTGCCCGCTTGTAACAAGCCATGTGCCATACTATGACCAGTGATGCGGAGTGTTTCAAGAAAGATTAACTCGGTATCCCAATCTTGCATGTTATCCAAAATCTTTCTGGGAGCTTGCGTGAGATAGGCAAATGGTTGCTGCATGCACATAGCAGAGGGCGCCCAGAGGGGGCATTCTTGGGGGCGACACATAGTGTAGCAGACTTGCCTGCTTAGTTTTACCGAAGCTGCTGTACCACAAATAAATACATGCCTGGCTAACAGAGAGCAGCGAATGGTGATTTATGGAGTTGTAAGGAAAGAAAAAATGCCACTGAACAGCAACATTTCGGCATCTTTACTCATGTGATTATCATTATTACAACTGGTGACGAGAACGGCATCTTCCCGCCAACCTAGTATATGGCCAGAACATTCCGGGACATGGTGCAACACCGGAAGAAATACTTGCTATGCTGCAAGGAGACAGAATAAATCTGAAAAGGGAGACAGGGTTGACTATTTGTGATAAGCCATGAGCAGAGCAGGAATAAGACCAAAACTAGACCTTCCAAAAGCAATCAATGAATCTCCTGAACCAAAAAACAAGGACGAATTAAGATCCTTCCTGGGGATTGTGGAATCCTATAGAACGGTTGTTCCCTCGTTTTAAGGACGCACAAAAGCCTTGCAGCAGCTGCTGAGGAAGGGCGCTGAATACAGATGGTGCGACGAGCAAAACATAGAATTTGAGGGCATGAAGTCGAGCATCACGAACGCCCCGTCGACAGCATTTACATCCAGAGCGGAGCACTTACTTAACGGTGGAGGCCAGTGGTTAGAGACTAGGTGCAATACAAACACAGAGATGATGTTGGCAATGATGAACAGTGGCTTTTGCGGCCAAGTCCCCGTCATTGGATGAGAACAAATTACTCTGTTTTAGAAAAAGAGCTACTTGCATGCATGATAGCAGCCGAATATTTCTGCACGTACATCTGGGGAACAACATTCACCACCCTCACAGATCACAACCCTCTAATGCACCCTGGTGGAAACCAAAACATCACCCCCCCCCCAGATTGGGCTGCAACAATCTCCATTCAATTTACGGTACATCCCCGGGAAGTGCAGAAGGATAGAACATCATGTTCTTAAATATGATATGATATTATCCTATGATATTTTATTTATAGCGCACCTATGCGCAAGTTTTCCAAGGCACGATTAGGCAGGGGAGCAGAACAAGGGGTGACAAGACAACAATCTTACTAGTCCCAGTGACATTGAGAATGGAAGAAAGCAAATTGGCATCAGTGGAGCAAATGCCCAGAAGCGAAAATGCTAATATATCTGAATCAGACCTCAGAAGATGAAAGGCTAATCCGCGCTGAAAAATAGCTAAAGGAGCAATGGTCTGATAACAGAGCATTACCAGCTGCTCTACAGCCTTTCGGAAAGATCACCCCTGAACTGACTCACGCTGAAGATAGACTTTTCAGAGGTGAGCGAGCTGTTCCACCTCAGACCTTACACAAGAAATTTACAAGGAAAGCCCAACTAGGCCATCTGGGGATTTGTGAATGTGCTGACAGTGATTAAAAAAAACTAGGAGTTCACCCAACCCGTCTCCTATAAATGCAGAAATACTAGACAACCTGTGGCAGAAGATAGGGCCAGACTTTGGTGGGCCCTTTGAGATGCTCGATGGAGAAGGTTATTATGTCCTAATCGTGGTCCACTGGACATAACTACAATTCGTCCCAAACGTTACTGCGATGAGCGCGCTGAAGCAGATCTTCTCCAGGGAGGCTATTCCAAAACAACTTGCAACAGACAACGTATTGGAAATTCTCAACCCAGGAAATGCAAAACCTTTTCATCGCCAATAATATTGAACAATACAGACCTCCTCTCGACCACCCCCGGACCAATGGGTTGGTCATGAGGAACAACAGAATTATCAAAGGAAGCATAGAGCTAGCATTGGCATCTGGCGTGGACCATTCCTGGCTGCCAGAAGCACAAGACGACGCTTAAATAGACATGAAGGCAAAGCTTTGTCACATCAAGCTCAGAGTAGAAACAAAAAACAGTTATGGCAGCAGGGACACCGTTGATGGAAGACGGGCACCACCTGAAGATAAACCATAAGAACGTGTATACTGGTTCCAAATACAGTGAATCGTAGAGAGTAACCAAAAGAGGATAAAACCACATCCAAGCAGAGAAAGCAAACACGTGGAATGTAAACCATGTGGTGAGAAGCATCCCAGAGCAGATGCCTCTGAAACAGACAGATCCAGGAGGCAAGACACTACATTCAGGAGTGTCCAAAGGGAACACTGGCAAAGTCTGCAGCTCTGGACTTGGCCTTGACATGTGGAATGAGATCCATTCCACTCATTTTGATGCAGCAAAGGAGAGAAAGGAGGAAGCATCCGGTCACATGGAGCGGGCACCAGAAGCTTGCAACCTTGGCAGAGACTCTCTGTAACAGTGATGCAGGTGGAACCAAGCACAACTCTATGAGTAATAGTTAATAGCATCAAGAGGCTGCCCAACAGGTAGAGGCACTATAAGATGGACTGTGACTTTTCTAGGATGTGAGTGATGTGATGTCCTGATCTTACGCAATATCCCAAATTGCGGTGGGAGCTCACAAGAGACCGGAAAATGTTTGGTGCAGTCGCAGGGCAGAGGGTGCAGATCACGGGCATTGTGGATGAAGACAGATAATGTAGCAGACGTGCCTGCTCGCTCTTACTCAAGCTTCTGCTCCACAGATAAATACATGCATTGAATGACTAATGGCGATTTAGAGGGTTGAAAGGAAACAAATGACACTGAACAGCTACATTTTCACCTGATCATCCTTATTACAACAGACTCAACTTATTCATCAAAAATCTCTCATTAAGTCGACAAACTAACCTAACACTGCCTTGCACTTATGAATTAACAGTCAGGCATTGCGTTATTTGGTAACTCATGGCATGTGGTTCATTTGGGAGTGATTAAGCGTTGCAACTTCCGCCCTCTTGCTCACCCTCGTGACTCTTCTTTCTCCCTCTAAGCTGCTTCCGTTTAATTTCAAAGTTGTTGACTTCTAGTTTAAAAGGAATCTTTGTGTCCACTTCCTGTCATTTTATCAGGTTCTAGGGCTAGGCAGTGTATGTTTCCCCTTGTGATGTGTGCAGGGTCAGAGGTAATGTAATGTCATTAGGCTGATCAGAGGGTGTGTGATCTCACTTCTGCTACTCCCATGATTTTGGCTACTTACACCAAATAGTAGGGCTCTAACTCCTCTGCTGACACCATTCTAGCCCATGGTGCCATATGCAAGCACGAGGGTTCCCATCTTGTGCAGAGGTCTGCACAAGGTGGGTGGGAATACACTCTCGCCCCTTTCAGAAACAAATAATTTCCTCTCTTTAGATGCAATTATTTAAATAATAAGAGAAGAGACCAACCTTTGCCCACTCTGGAAACACAAGCGTCCTCACAATCTGAAAATGGCTCCTGGTAATGCATTTACTCTTCCTTAAAGACTACCATCTATAACCATTGTCAAAAGAAGACCATTAATGAAATCTTCCTTCTGATGATGAATGCCTTTTTTCATCAGCAGTGTTGGTTGTGCCAGCAAGTGAAAAGAGCAATCTGATTGTGACGAATCAACCTCCGGGACACAAGTGGCCCAGGGATGAATATCGGTTTCTAAACCATCAATCAGCCCCATACCTCTAGTACACAAGAAGGGATCAGAACAGATTGGAAACACACATCAATTATAAACCTCCTTGTCCAATTTTGGTAGCGTGGACGGAATGGCAGGCTTATCTCCGAAAGGTTGTGGATCGTTGGTTAGTTGCAACACAGCGAAAATACAATTATTACCCAATGATAAAAGGGACTGTGTAGTCAAGGTTGTATAAAAGTATCTATTTTATTATCACAACAGATAGTTCTAGCATACTACAAAATACAATGCACCGTGTAAAGGAATGCAGAGGACAAACAGTTCCAAGAAGGAAAAGGAATGCATTCTGGATACTGACAGGAGTGTAGTCCGTAAAGTAATTAATCACAATTGTTCAAGGATACTTGGTTTCAACATGAAGGGAGCAATGTGTCATAAAATGGTATTAGCTGCCTTCGGAGAAGGACCAGGGGGCCAGGACCACAATGTACCTTTGTACTGTCTATGTTCTTGGTGCTCGCCAGGGTCGAGTCAGTTTCAGGGCGCTTAGCAGCTTCTGCGACAGAGTTCAAGATGGGAGACAGTTGCGAGTATCAGGCAGCAGGCAGTTCAATGAGCCAGGCTGGACGGACATCTGCAGGCTGGCCTACATGGCGGCTTGGGGTCAGGAATCCTTGTTTCAGTACTGGTAGGTGGGTCTGAAGTAGTGTTTGAGGCGTCTCGGATGGCATTAGCGACTACGTCGTAACAACAGTTAGCGGTTCAGTCGGTTGCAGCTCGAGGAGCTCAAGTGGCTTGAAAATGTCCATTAAGGCGAACGTCGGTAGATGCTTGTCAATGCAAGCTTCTTCACTGGGCTTGTGCCACCCTTTAAGGAAGAAGGCCAAAAGCTGAGGAGAGTGTTGCAGGCAGCTGCCTTGTCCTTAGTTTGGTTCAGAGACTCTCTGGCACTTCCCACCTAAGAAGCTTGCTGCAGATCTTAGCAGGGCAAGCTGTGTGCTGGCTGGGTACTGGCTCTGGAGCAGCTGGAGGGTCCCCTGGATTCGGTATCTCCTGCTGTTCCCTGGGAGATGTTTAAGGGAGGGTTCTTGCTTCCCTCTTGGAGGTCATGGCGTTCCTTCACTGGTGAAATGTGTAAGGCAGACTGTACCGTCAGCCAGGGTCCAATGCTGAGTTCTTCTTGCTATTCCTTGTGAAGTCTTCTGGTGATCTGCCCAAAAGAGGGGTTCACCCCTCATTTAAAGCCAAATGGGCCACAGTGATTGGTGAAGGATAAGCCTACCTTAATGAACCAATCCTGGGTCCACACTAGCAATCTCCTGTATGCATAAGGTAATAACCAGAGTGCTTTGCAACGGAAAAGGTTAAGTGGTTGTCATGGGCGCTACTCCCGAGGGGCCAGGACTGGCCCAGCGCCCTCGGAAGCAGACCCGTCTTCCACTACTCCGGACCCAGCAGACCCCTACAGGGGCCCTTTGGACCGTGTCCTGGCGCCTTTGGCGCCAGGCTCATGAAGGGTTTCAGTCCCAGTGCCATAGGCGCCGGGCTCATATTGATAAACAGTGTAATAATGCTTGGGTGGACTTACCTGAGGCAGACCATGCTGCATATTTACCCAGAACAATCCAGTCTGGTTGAAGTCCCCAGCCATCAGGGCTGGGAGGAACTATTCCCTCCATTCAGGAACTCTTTTCTTACCTGGGTGGAACCGGTGGAAGAACACACACTGGAAGCACTTCTCTGCTATTTAAACCACGCCCGATGGAAAACACGTGCTTCGCGTTATTCTGCAGCAGCAGCAGGACGCTCACCGAGTGGGCTCCTGCATTCCAGGTCCAGAGTCATCTTCAGCTTCCGCGCAGCAACCTGTGGATGAAGAAAGACACAGAACAATACTTACCAGATCCCGGAATCCAGTCACCGGCAAAACCTGCAAAGAATAAACATAAGGTTAGAAAAGTGCAACTCGCTCGCAGCCGCGCCCGCTTACCTGATCCATCCGTGATTGCAACGGAGCTAACCGCGGTCTTCTCTTCGGCAGCTTCTCTGCACCTGAAAGGCAAAGGACATAATTAAAAAGGGGTTCGGGTGAAGGCAGTCGCATTCATCTTAACTTACCAGTTTTAGCACGCGCAGAAGCGGCCGCATCAACCGCAGCATCCCGGCACCTGAAAACTAGAAAAAGGACATTATTAGAGGTGCCATTAAAAGCGGCCAATGAACATTATACTTACGTGCATCGGCACATGCAGCGGCAACGGAAAACTACGCCCACAGCATCCCGAGGCCTGAAACAAAGGAAAAGGGACATTATTGAGGTGCCCATCTTTTAAAGCCTAAAGACTACAGTATACTTACAGGCATCCGCTGGTGCAGTAACGGCGGCATCGCTCTTCGGCATCCCAGCACCAGTGCCACAACTAAGGCCGCAAAAGACTTGAGCCTCAACACTGAACTCATCCAGTGACGTAACTGGAATCCACGCACCCCTGCACCAGACGCAGGATGGAGAGCTCAGCATTTATACGCCTAAGGTGAGAGCTCGCCGAGACAAGTAGAAAGCTAGGCTGTGGGAGAAACTGGCGATTGGTGGGAGAAGGAATCCCATCAAACGGTGATTAACCCTTTTTCTTCCACCTGCAGAAAACTTACCCTGCAAGTCAGACATTCGATAAGAGGAAGCCCAGTCCTGAGAGTTGTCCGAGCTCTACGCTTCTCAATTGAAGAAACGATAGCAGCCCAGCCGGGATCAGCGCCTCTGCGGGAATCAGGTGAGCGTTACAGTGGTGAAAACATGTAATACTAAGTCCCACCTTTCTTCCTGTCTCTTGTGGATCAAAGGGTCTCTAGTTAATGGATCTCTCTGTGGTTGCTGATTAAAGCGGCAGGTTTCCCTTGAAACTGCGGCAAGAACAGACTTTCTGTCTCCTGAAAACCACATTCCCGTACCTTCTGAATGGTGTCCCCATGCCGGGGTTGCCTACTGTAAACCCATGGTCCCACACAAGACCGCTCAATGTCATTGATACTTTAGGGCAGGAGCTGGCTTCAGGTCGACACTGCATATGAAAGGGGTGTCGGTGTTTCCTGTCTCTTTTGTTTAGCCTCTGAAGCCAGGCCTCATGTGGGCCTGTTTGAATTAAACTTTGATTCGCATGCAAAGTTGCCACCAGCAGCAGAGCTTAAACAAAGGGACAGAGCAGATCCATGGAGCCTTTATTAGTTCATTAGGATGGCCATGGCAGGGGGAAGGTTTTGCCCTCCCCCTTCTGAGATGCCTTGATGTACTTGTGGCTGTCATATCCCAAATAAATATGACAGGGGGAATGGCGCCTGTAGGATGTGTCCACCCATAGTACACAGGTCTGTGTGTATGTTGTGCAGTGAGCATAGGAATATGTGTGAAGCTTAGCCCCACACATTTTCTGGAGGTTCATCTACCATCATTCAATTTCTTTTAAAATTTCAAAAAACCCGGCGAGCTCACAACCACTGTGCAGATGGTCCAATTCCTCACACTGATCACCCATCAGTAAATGTACCACAAAACACTGCACCATTGTACATAGCCTACAGAGTGTACCTCATCAGATAATGCGGACACAAGACCTGCCCATCAATTCATGTGCTATTCAATACCTGCCCTCAGTTAATGTACCACAAAATGACTATCAGTGGTTGTCGCATGCAAAGCCTACTCAATTGCTTCTCTGCAGAAGGCCTGCCTCTGAAGTGCCATGCAGCAATATCAATGCCCAATTTCTATCAGTTATGTTATGTTATGTTAATACAATTTCTAAAGCATGTGGTCACCCTAGGGTATCTTGGCACTAGAGGGCGAGGCACAGCCGTAGCCAGAGCTTACACTGCTAAAACAAGTGGATCTTTACGGCCTTCCTAAAAGCCAGATGGTTGGGTAGTTTTTTTGTAGCTAACGGCAGCTCATTTCATAACAGAGCTGCTGGTATTGAAAAGGCACGACCTCCAATCCACACACGCCAAAAGGAAGGCACACACAGCCGATCAGCAGAGGCAGAGCGTAAACAACGCACCTGGCGGTAGTGGGTGAACTTTGCTCTGAGAAATTCCGCACCTTAGTCATGCAACGCCCAATGGACGATACATAACGCCTTGAACCTGATGCGTTGGGCAACCGGGAGCCAATGAAGGGACCGTGGCACAGGTGAGATGTATTAATGTTATGTTATGGTATGTTGAGGTATACCGCGCACCACTTGCCAAAGGAAGCCGTTCCATCAGTGACTGTTTTACAGAATACCTGCCCATCGGTAACTGTGCCACAGGATGCCTGACCATCCGTTACTATGACAAAGATGGCCCTCCCATAGGTTAGTGTTTCACGGAATGCCTGATTAGCAGGCACTATGCTAGAGAATGCTTGCCTGTCGGCTTCTGTGCCATGAAATGCCTGACTTAATGTTACTGGGCCACAGCTTGCCTGCTCATTCATTACTGAGCCACAAAAAGCCTGCCCATTAGTCACTATGCCACAGTATGTCTGCCCATCAGTTGCTATGTCAAAGAAAACCTGACTGCCTCCATATCAGTCACTATGCTGCAGCATGCCGCCCAGTTACTTTTCATAAAATGCTTGCCTGTCAGTCACTATGCCACGAGATCCATGCTACACCTCACTGATGACAACCAATGAAGCAGAAACATGGCTGGCCTACCCCTTTTGTGGTGGAAGCAAGCCTGATTTGCATATGTGCTTTCTCTTTTCTGCAGGTGCTTAGCAGGCTGAGGAATGATGGCCTGGAGGGTTTCCCAGAGCAATGCCAGAGGTTATGATTAATTCTAAACATTTCAGGAAGCTCTTTTTTTGTTTCGATATGCCCCAGGAGGCCTGCCCATCAGTCACTTTGTCTCAGAATGTATGCCCATCAATTAATGTGCCAGGGGACGTCTGCCTATAGGCAACACTGTTAACGAAAGCCTTCCAATCAGTTACTTTCTCACCTAGTGCCTTCCCATCAGCCACTAAGCCACAGGATGCCGGCCCATGGGTTGCTGGGGCAGCACAATGCCCGCCCATCCGTCATCATGCCACAAAGGGATTGGGAAGAAGGGCAAACATTCAAGAGTTTGTAGGTACAAAAAGCCCATTCCCTCAGCAGCTGCTGCTCTTTCCTTCAGCAGTCGCTGAGACCCCCCACAAGCGATAACTGGCACTTCCTCTCAGACTCCAGAGAATCCCCCGCCACAATGGCTCTGCGCTCGAAGTGCACCTTATGCAGCTGCGCTGCGCATCTTCACCCCGCGAATAACCAACAACAGATAGGTTTAATCATCGTACAGGATATATAATTATACACACAAAGAATGGGCAGCTCATTTACTTACAGAGCAGATAGTCGAGGCCCTCCTCCTCCCATGCCGTGCAATTATCACACCTTCTCCACCCCTTTAATCACTGTTTGCACGGCCACCTCTGCAAACCAGCTCTCTTCTGAACTCTCCCTGCACCTTTAATGAATTTCCCCTGCCATCCACCCCCACCACTGCCCACACCATGTGCAGTCTCTTCCATCCAGCATCTGCCCGCTGATCCCCACTGTTCTCCCATTCTTCATCCTCAAGACTGCACCCCCCTTTCCCACTGTATTCACGCTGTAGGAAGGCAGTGCAATGGTAAAACATTTACCGGGATTTCTCAGCCTAAAAAGCACATCGCCCACAGCAACATCCAGTTCCTTCATTCCTTTTCCCCCCATAATAGTCCTCTCTTTCTTTCCTGTTCTCCCACTCTTTCTGTTCACGGATATCGAAATTAAGCCCCCCTGTGGGATCTAGTCAAGAAGGACACGTCTTACTTCCCGGGACCCAAACTCTCCTGATAGCAAATAAGCTTTGCCTTGTAAATAAGTGGAACAGGGCCCACCTGAGGTGTGTGGGTAGCAGGGCAGCTGGAATGGATAGGGGGAGCAGCGTGGGGGTGGGTGGTACTCCAGAGGGGGTTGAGTGAAAGCTCAGCGATTGGCATGAAGAGTGGGGCCTCCAGCTCCTTCCCAAGTGTTGCCCAATGTCCCCACACACGCCACACCACCCTAACCAACTCGCCAATGTTAGTTGCACACATTAGTTCACTAACTAGTTAATTCTCTCTACTTTACAACTTGGCTTGCATATTATACAACTCTGCTAGCCGGTGTGGCCGTTTCCTCCTACTATTTGGACTTGTCCCCCATACTTTTGTTATTTAACTTTTTGGTTCTCTTCCCTGTGAACAAGAGATCCCAAGAATGGAGTCATTCTATTGGTCATTACCTCTCTCATACCACAACCTCGCACCATTCTGAACTTCCCAATCCGCCACCGCGTTTCTTGGGCATTCTTCCACCACCTCATCTCAGACCATCATATCCACTGCCAGTTTTCCCCAAACCTTTTCCGGCAACTCAACAGTTGGCATGGGCCCGGTGCAGCACCGGATAATTAACAATCCCGACACCCACTCCATAGGCTTTCACCTCCGCCTGAAGGTCACATTCAACCCCAAAGCATTTCTACTGCTTCTCTGCAAGGGAAACTCCACCCTCGGTGACCCCCATGAGACAGATTAACCTCTCCTGGTCTGAAGACTTATTGGGGGATGCACTTTTCCCCATTCATCAAACCCAATTAATCCCCGGAAAATGAGACCGCTCACTTTTACATGGCCCATCAATGTCCTCTCCTCCTTCTGCCAACCCTTGCAAAGGTATTAACCCACTTTATCATTATTTGTAGGGTATTTATTGAGCGTGGACCTGGCTTCGAGAAGCAATGGAGCGCTTTAGAGAGGTATACACAGTACAGATGCACAACGGAGCGCTTTAGAGAGGTATACACAGTACAGATGCACAACGGAGCGCTTTAGAGAGGTATACACAGTACAGATGCACAACGGAGCGCTTTAGAGAGGTATTCAACAGAACAGGTATACAGCGGGGTGGGATAGAGAGGGGCACAGAGGAGGGGTACAGCTGTACCGGGTGGCAGGGAGGAGAGTGGCAGGTGGCGTCTAGCGAGTCAGGTGTCGCAGGGGTGAAGTGATGGCCCACTTATTGTAGCTCTTCATAAGCTTTCAATTACTCCAACACCAACAGACAACTGGTTCTTCATTTCTGGGGCTCTGGTCTGAATTTTGGCTTTCACTAAAGTTGGGGTAGGATAACTAAGCTCCTTAAATCAATGAGGCCCTAAATAAGGTATACAGTGGAAATGTACTCTGCATGGTGGACCCCCATTTAGTCATTTTTACCAGTTTCATATATTCCAAAGATGGATGCATCTTTTTATCATGTTCCTTTTCATCTTCTTCCCTCATTAGTATATCACCTGAAAATAGCAGACACCTTTTGCATCAACTATTACAGAAAGCATACGTCACTGGAGCGTTCCAATTACACTTGTTCACAATGTCCTTCTTTCATTGATCACCAATACTTCCCTTGTCAATGTGTCTCACGAGGTTTGTCCATTCCCTCGATTCCTCTAGATAAGGGCTTTACAACATTAAGCTTGCCAAGATGTATTGGACCACAACTCCCATCAGCCCTAGCCATCATAGTTAATGGTGAGGGATCATGGAATTCGTAGTGCCAAAATTCTGGAGACCCGCTTAGCAGATCCTGGCACGAGATCCGACACTTTCTTGGTCCTCACAAATTACCCTTCCACATGGCTTCCTCCCTGTTGCCAAGCTTTAACGGACAACTCCACTGCACTCAGTGGCATACATCTGCAAGAATACCAGTGGCAAACCCTACTCCAGGTGGAAGCCCAAGGTTACAATGGCAAATTGTTAGGCAGCTTCTTACAGCGATATGCAGCCACCACAGTATGCAATCAACATTCATTATGCTCACACAAACCCTAGCTCACACGGCCATGGACAAATATGACATCTTGCTGTTACAACCAAGCACACAGCAATCTATCAAGCTTCCAGGGCCATGTAGGGGGGAATCATCGAATGCAACAGAACACATTTTGACATGGACAGTGGCATCACAGGGGCACAGCTTTGGGGGCTGGGCCTGGCACAATCACCAGTCGCTGGGGTGCACTGGCGTGGATTTCCCGTGCACAATGGCCATGTGCTCCAAAGCTGCGGGCCTCCACAGACGCCACACAAAGAGCTTAGCGTCTTATGCCCAACAAGATCCTCACCACCAGATATCATCAGCGGCCAGCACGCAAGTGACCACACTAAACATGGCACTCACAGGTCCGTGCAGTGCTTACGAAGCAGCTGCATCACAATACTGGTCCCGGCATCACTACACTTGCCCTTTCTCTTGTGCATATTCTCGCAGCAATACTCCCATAACTAGTGGCCCGAACATTAGATTGATCATTATTGTCACTTCTTTGTCTCATTCCCTGGCTGGAGATGGTGGGATATTGCCTACAGTAAACGAGTGCGGATACCTGGTCTGTCTGATGGTTCCTCCAAGCGACAGGGGCCACTGATTGGCTGATGTTCTTAAGAAGAGGGTGATAGTTAAGTGTCGACAATGGAAGAGTGATGCAGTGCTTGAGGTTTTAGGCAGGGAAGGAATCGCCGCTCCGGAGGGAAATATAAATCTGGGGATTTTGATCCGCAATTGTGACTTCAAGCCTATGCTGCATCGCAGTCAGTACATGATGCCACAGAAGGCCCTGATAATACACGCAGTCCCGCTGAAAGTTCAAGGGTTTTTATTAAACAAAAGTAAAGCAACGTAGGGTATGGCGACTGTTCTTTAGCCAGTGTGGGATACTGACAGGCGAGTAGAGTTGTTCCTGTTCAGTAGAGGGCACTGTGCTGGAAAAGGGGTTTGGGAAGTGGAGCTAGGAGCTCTCTCTCTCTCTCTCTCTCTCTCTCTCTCTCTCTCCCTCCCTCTCTCTCTCTCTCTCTCTCTCTCTCTCTCTCTCTCTCCCTCTCTCTCCCTCTCTCTCTCATCTACCGTGGAATCTCTCTCTCTCTAACCCAGGCATCTGTAATCCTAAATTAGTGATAACGGCGCTTGCCCTGAAAGTGGGATAACTGATCTCCCTCAGGGAATTACTAAGCTGACCTTACACTACTGATGTTAGTTCTACAGGGTGGTGTATGTGTGTGCTGTTGGAGACTCAAGCACCCTTCTATCTCCTTACTACTCTCCTCCTCCCCCATTCTCATCCCGCCAACTCTACACACCTTCTCTCCTCACAATGTTTGTCTCTCCTCCAACCATCTACCTCCATCCTCCGATCTTACTACCTTCTCCCCAATCTTACTGTTCCCTTATCTTCAAGCTAGTACTCGTCCCACCCTACTACTCTCCCACTCCGCATTAACCGACACCGACACCTTCGTATCGATTGCAAATGTTCTTTTCAACTTGTAACTCTTTCGTGATTGTACTCCACTGTCTCCTTGTAACTGCATCTCCTCACTGCGTCCTTTGTATAAAAATGTAAATAATGTACAGCACTGTAACTAAGTTGAGAATATACTTGTAATGCTTGCGCCCTCATACCTTCTGGTCCGGTGCGCCATATAAATAAATAAACAAACAAACAAACAAACATTACTACAGCTCTCCCCTCTCCACACTACTATTACTCTATCCTCACTGCAGACCACTTCTTACCTCAAACTCAGGGGTATGGCCCCCTGTTTAGCCTTCCACTACACGAGCTCACACTATTCTCCCCCTTCTCTCCTACAACCCTCCCTCGTCTCACACCCCACTGCTACATCCCCTTCTACTAGCCTCACTCTCTCCTTACCCTCACTCCCTCTCACACCAACTGCTACCCCAGACCCCTTTTCTTATTTCCTACACGATCTCTCTGTATATTACTCTCACACACACCTTCTATACACCGCTCCCCACTTCCTACACTACACTATAATACACACAAACGGTACCACTCTCTCTCATGTAGACTTCACCTTTACTTTCGAGCCCTGGGGCCACCTCAATTCCCACCTCCAATATGAGGGGCATGGCTGGTTCTGGATTTTGTCTTAGCCTACTGCCCTAGGTTGAGAAGGGTTCTTGCACCCCCCACACACCTCTGACAGGGTCATGACCCTGACACAATGAGCAGACATGGTGTGAGACACCAGAAATCCATTGTAATACATTATTACCAGTGACTAGTTGTCTCAACTAGATGTAAATAAGTTACTTATGAATAATATTTTTACAAGTTCTGCGCACCCCCATCAATTGGTCTCCTAATATTCAAATGCCAAAAGTCAGAGACCATTCAATACATTGTCAGTATAAAATATTATTGAAATACTGCGACGAATCAACTTCCGGGACACCAGTGCTCCAGGGTGAATATTGGTTTCTAAACCATCAATCAGCTGCACACCTCTAGTACACCAGATGGGATCCCAACAGATTGAAAGCACAAGCACATTATAAACTTCCTTGTCCAATTTTGGTTACGTGGACCAAACGGCAGGTTTATCTCTGCAAGGTCGTTGATCACAATAGAATGAAAATATAATTATTACCCAATGATAAAAGAGACTGTCCAGTCAAGGTTGTATACACATATCTACTTTGTTATTATCACAACAGTTATAGCACACTACAAAATTCAACCCACCCTGAAAATAAATTCAGAGGACAGACCGTTCCAAAGAAGGAGAAGGGATGCACTCTGTATACATACAGGATGGTAGTTGGTAAAGTAATTCATCTCAATAGTTCAAGTATACTTGCTTTCAACACAAAGGGAGCAATGGGTCATAAAATGTCACTAGAGGCCTTCCCAGAAGGAGCATGGGGACAGAACCACATTGTACCTTGTGCTGTAGGTGTTCTTGGTACTCAACAGGGTCGAGCCGGTTTCAGGGCGCTTTGCAGCTTTTGCGACAGAGTTCAAGAGGGGAGACAGCTGGAGGTATCAGGTGGCAGGCAGTTCTGCGAGCGAGGCTGGACAGACAGTTGCAGTCTGACCTACACAGCTGCTCGGGTCAGGAATCATTGTCCCAGTGCTGGTTGGCAGGTCTGAAGTACTGGTCGAGGGGTCTCAGACGGCTTTAGCGACTGTGGCGTAACAACAGTCAGCGGTGCAGTCGATTGCAGATCGAGGGGCTCGACTTGCTCGGAAATGTCCTTCAAGGCGGACGCTGGTTGATGCTTGTGGATGCACTCACTCCTCCTAGCTTCTTCACTGGGCTTGTGTTGTCCTTTAAGGTGGACGGCACAAAGATGAGGCAAGTGTTGCAGGCAGCTGCCTTGTCCATAGTTTGGTTCAGAGGCTCAACTATGAAGCTTGCTGCAGATCATAGCAGGTCATGCTCTGTGCTGGCTGGGTACCGGTTCTGGAGCTGCTGGAGGGTCTTCTGGATTCAGTATCTTCCTCTGTTTCTTGTGAGATGTTTAGGGGAGGGATCTTGCTTCCCTCTTGGCTGTCCTGGCCGCCCTTGACTGGTGGAAGATGTAAGGCAGAGTGTACCTTAAACCAGGGTCCAATGTTGAGTTCTTCTTGCTACTCCTTGTGAAGTCTTCAGAGGATCTGCCTAAAAGAGGGGCTCAGCCCTCTTTCAAAACCAAATGGGCCACAGTGATTGATGTAGGCTAAGCCTACCTTAATGAACCAATCATGGGTCCCCACCAACAATCTCCTGTATGCATGAGGTCATACAGAATGCTTTGTAACAAAAAAGGTAAAGGGTTGAAAACATGTCATCCTAAATCCCACCCATGTTCCTGTCTGTTGTGGATCAAAGGGTCTCTCTGTTGAATTGAGCGCTCTGTGGTTCCTGATTAAAGCGGCAGGTCTCCCTTGAAGCTGCAGAGTGACCAGACTTTCTGGCTTCTGCAAACCACATTTTCGTGCCTTCTGAATGGGCTCCCCCTTTGGGGATGACTACTGTAAACTGTAAACTGCTGTCCCAGACATGACAGTTCACTGTCCTTGATACTAAGAGGCAGGAGATGGATTACGGTTGATACAGATGCATATCTAAGATTGTTCGAGTTTCCTGTCTCCTTTGTTCACCTCTGCAGCTAGACCCCATGTGGGCCTGTTTGAGGTGTATTCTATTAGGATACTAATTATGTTAATTGCTGCCACCTTTCTCCAGGGCTCAACAAAAGGACAGGGTGGATCCATGGAGCCTTTGATAGTTAATTAGGCTGGGTATGGCAGGGGGAAGGTTTTGCCCCCCCCCCTTCTGAGATGACATAGTTTACTCTTGGCTGTCATATCCCTTTACTTTACTTTATTGCATTTATATTGCGCAAACCATAAACCCGAAGGTGTGAGGGTGCATACAATGCATACAACATAAAAACATAAAAGTTACCTATACAGCATGGAAGTGAAAAGACACCATTTACAATATATCATCAAATATAGACAAGCAGGAGGCTAAGAAAAATGGAACAACTTGGGACTAGGGCGGGGCGAATCAGGTTATCAGATTGCAAAAAGAGGATCCCCTGGGTAGATATTTGCATCTTCTTGGAAAGGCAGGTAAAGAACTTCCCCCACAGCCTACTAGGATACAGTCAGTGTTAGGCTGTGTGCACCAGTCACTTAGGTCCAATCTGCAAAGAATTTTCAAATCCGCCAGTCTCACTACGCCAGGCCCTGTTCTCTGTCGAAGCCAGGCGAGGACCTTATAGCGCAGTGCTTGTCTTGACTCTTTAAATTCAACTTTCGGAATATTCGTAATAACCAACTTCCTGTGGTCCATAATAAAGTCATGGGAACTATTAACCTGTACATTTGCCATCTGTTGTTTCCTTAGGTGTAGCCTTCGTACTGCTACCATTTTAAAATTCACAATCACTTCTGTGGGTGGTTTTGCTGCTTTATGAACGGGATGGAGATCCGATAATGAGCTGGGTTTTTCCTGTAATGAGCCTTTGGTTCCTAAACTGGAGATTTTAGCACTCTTGTTAGAGGCTAGTGTTTGCACATTAGATACCATAGGCCCCCTCAGTAAGAGATGTAGTTTGTGAGGCTTGGTGCAATACGTCCTGATTGTGGGGACGTTGTTGGCAGAGATATTGAGTCCATTGCTTTGGTGGTATCAGGATTTTAATAGCAATCCGGGAGTGAAAGACCAGTGAGGCAAGGCTTCAGTAATGGCCTGCTCCCGCCACCTTTCTCCGTTAGGGCCATACATTTAGCTGCAGTCCTCCTAATGAGGACAGGGATTCGTAGGCACAACAGCCGATGCAGAAACGGGCAAGAGTGAAACAAGATGAATTATTCCTCGCGCGTGACAAAAGGCTTTCACCAACGGTGCACGCAGTAAACGTTTACCGTAGTATTATTCCGCCGATATAGACGGCTCCTTGCCTCATAGGCGGTGAACCCCTCAGCAAAGCTGTGAGGCAGCTGATAATTCCAGATCGCGGGTGAATTGCGGGTGAGTCCGCGAAAGGGGTCCTGGACGGTTTCCACACAAAGCCCCTGCTGGAGCCCGCAGCCAACCAGCGCGCCAGCAACGCGAGAGAGCGAGTTAGCTACAAGGAAAGGACCTACACTGACGTCAAGCTGCACAGCAACAGAAGGTTGCTGCCGCCTCCAACGCCCTGTAATGTATCCCAACTAAATACTGCAGGGGGGACGGTGCTTGTAGGCTGTGTCCACCCAGAGTAGACAGGTCTATGTGTATATTGTGCTGTGAGCATAGGAAAATGTGTGCAGCTTAGCCCCACACATTTTCCAGAGGTTGATGTACCAGTATTGAATTTAATTTAACAATTTAAAAAAGCCAGGTAAACGCACACCCACAGTGCGGATGGTCGAATTACTCACAAATGCCAAAGTGACTACTTATTTGAGACACTTTTGTTGTGGATAAATACCAATAGTGGTACAGTTCTGACATGAAAGCCGGAACCATGCAATATATAGTGTGAGAAGTCACTCTTGCTCTGATGTCACAGAGCCCCCTGCTCTGCTGGTTTACATGACTCTAACTTTCCCCTGACAGGCCGCGGAGGGCCCAAGATGACTCACACCGCGTCTGCGGCTTGCTGTAACAAGAGCCCGCCATTACTGTGAGTAGGAGGGTGAGGGTTCTGTACAAATATGCCACGCTCTTAGCAACTGTTTCATCAGAGGCACTGAAGCATGAGAGCTCAGGCGCGCTTTTAATAACACTCTGAATTGCAGCGTGCCCTCGTTGCCGTGTGTTTTGGGTTTGTGTTTCCGGTACGTTAGACAATAACCGACTTGTCAATACGAGCGGTTTAGAATGCATTTAAAATTTGTTTAAAAGCATGTACCAGCTTGCTGGCAATCATCTGAGTGCTGAGTTACAGGGAACATTGATAAAATGACGGGACGATATTTCACGGGACAGCAAAAATGCAATGACCGCATTGATAGCATTATATTGGGAAATTATTACACTGCCTAAAAGTGTGAGGAATCCAGGTAGAAGCGCTATATAAAAAGCTGATATTATCATCATCATCATCATCATCATTATTATTAAGGAGACGGAAGACACTATATATTTGCTCATTAGTATGCTCACTGCCTCATTGTGCCCTCTCCCACCCGCAAAGGCTTCTAGGAGCATAGTCCCGCATGGACAAAAACATTAGATAGCGCTTTGAGATAGCAAAGCTAAAGTTGCCGCTGCAAGCAAAAACTAAACAGAAAAAGACACTCCATATTGTGGGCCTCCTTAGGCCTCCTTGGGAGTAGGGAGCTAACTGTAAAATCTGTGATTTTTTAAATAACCGCCGTTTTTTAAAATTTTAAAATACCACCTACTTCTGAGGTGGGATTGCATGGCATGTTACCAGCATGTACTACATGTACAGCATGAAGTAAATATGGATTATTTATTACATGTAATAGGTGCTATGTGCACATGCAGGAAATGGTGTTTGCAAGAAACCACCCCACTTTCGTCGGAGGGTTATAGATGAGGAAAAGAAACAGACCCAAATGGTCTTCCCATTTGTCTTCCCGTTGGTAACGAGCCCCAGTCTTACGGCTACATTATTGCCGGGGACTTCTCCATCACAACTGCTAACATTTCGCCAAAGTGTATTCCTCTTCTAATTTCCTAAATTTGAATGCATGTAACAATTGTGCGTTTCTCATGTAAGCAAGCGCACAGGTGCCCCAGGGATTGGCGTGCTTTACAAGCAACATAAATAAATAAAAGTCACTGACGTCAGTACCCTAGTTTCTACCCGCCTGGACTATGGCAACCGTCTGCAGTTCTATCCGCAACCTGTCGGATCCATGGACTCCTAAGGGTGCAGCTGCCAGACTCCTGCTTTGCTTTGATCGGACTGATCACACCTCACAAGGCCTATCGCCCCTCGAGTGGCTTCGTGTCGCAGAAAGCATCCTGCTCACTCCACAAAGCACTGCGTCATATCCTTGGCTCGCGCTGGTCTTCGAACTTCGCGTGACCTGCGCGAGCCACGAAACGGGTGGGTGACGGTTGGTTGATTGAGGCCCCAGCTCTGTTCGCCTCTTGTCGTCTCTCCGTCTGCTCCTCTTAATGTAATACAAAACAATTTACTTCCTACTGCATAGCTTCCCCACACACACTGGTCTCACCCAAGAAAACGTCAATCCATCCTTAACATCCCTTACAGAATTCTGAACTCCACTGATGCTACTATAACCCCCTCCAAGTCTCCAAAATCAAGACAGCCACCAAGTGTGTCTCATCTCGGCATCAAGCTCTGGAACTTTCGCGATCCCACTCGGCCTCCAACCGAACTTCCTTAGGTTCAGAAAGCACCTTCAAACCTAACGTTTCTCAATGCTAATCTCTGGCTTCGAATCACAACTCTAATGTTGCAACCTGGAACTGCGCTCTAAGGCCATTAATAGCGTGCAGCATATAACAACAATGGAAAAATACATAAATATTACATAAATAATTCTTAATTCCAGATGCGGGCAATTATGCTACTGGCAGGCCTTCGTGGGAGCAAAAAGGAAAATTCCAGATGCACAGACCTCACACCACAGTCATCGCTTTACTGTCTTTAGTGCAGAAAGAGGCGTGGCAGGAGCGCGTCACCGGCTTCGGAGGAGCCTCTGAGTGGGGGGGTAGGAGGGTAGCTGAGGAGAAACTGCAGCCTAGAGGTGGGAAGTGAACCCAGGTAACGAGATGTGGGGAGGTGAGGGGTGATTGCGTGGTGAGAGAGATGGTGCTGGGTAGCACGCTGGTGGAACACGGAATCCTGCGAGCCGCCAGGATCCGTGGCTAGACTGGCTCATTGCCTGGAAGGCTTGTATTCTGATTGGCTCCAAGGAGGCCAACGTTCCGTCCAGGGTGCTCATAGATGGTAGAGGTGCAACCCGTTCAGTAGTTCAAAGAGAAAACACAAGAGAAGCTATCCCTGTCCATACCAAGTTATAGAAATATCCCATTTAATAATCTAAATATCATAAGATTCCACGGAGGGACGTGGGGGGGGGCAATAAAAGGAAACCCATGTATAAAATAATCTCATATGTTCCAATGAAGTTCATGCGAGCACAGGAGCATGTGTTATCATGGCAGCAATGTTAAACAAAGGGAAATGACAAAAGGTGAAACAAGGTGGCCAAGTCGCTACTATGGAGCAAACGTCTTACCAGCGGGTAAGTCCAAAGTCTCTGCCTGTCAAGGGCTGTACAAAGCCGGGCAGCCCTGGGGATGCCGCCTCGTCTTCTGTCAGTCACCACCAGGCTGGATCTTTTCTGTGGTTTTGGAGAATCCTTGTGGCCATCCCTGGCATTTGTATGTGGACCCGTTGCCCAGCAAAGGCTCCCAGCTCTGTTAGTGCACCTGCCAGCTGGCCCTGGATGTTCTAGCTCATGGAACTTCATAGCAACTTGATAAGGGCCAAAGCTTCCTCTGCAAGTGCAGGAAGGTCTGCAGTAAGCTTCTATCCCACTGGTTCCAGGGATAGGGTTGGTGTTGGGGTTGGATGATCCTAGCCTTGGTATTCGTGGAGTGGCAAAGCAGGGATAATGGCAGTTTTTATAGGGCATCTACATATGGGCAACAGGTATTAGCTTTGACAATGCTTGTGTGCGCTGTTAGAACGTGGGTGATTACATCCATGCCAGGGAAACTAATAGCAGATTATTCACTTGGAACCTCACTTCCTCTCCTACATGACCAAATGTAACAAAAATCTCTCTACCCAGCACTCTCATCATGTCGCCTGCTTACCATTACTATGGCCTTCATCCCCCATTCCAGGGGCTGCAAAGGGGGATAGCGACCCAGCAGCCCAAGTTATCGGCCCGAGCGGGAAAAAAAAGAAGGGGGACGGAGGGTGGTGGGAAGATGGCTGTGGGGGGAGCCGGCCATCAGTCGGCTTGGAACACAGGCTTGTACCGGCGGTTCAAGTCTGAGTTCCTAGCCATCTGATTGGCTGGCTCACCCCGCCCCGGTGCTAATAGGGACCGAGAATGTCCTTGCTTCGCAACCACAAATGGCATTTTCCCCTTTCAAAAAACACTTTCCCCATAGATTTTCCTAGCCAACATCGTGATTGTGGCAGATTTAAAACATCACATAGCAATATTTCACCGTAATATGTGCCGGCAGAGACCAAAACACACATCCAAGAAGACAACTCAATACCATAATGCAATCACTGAGACAATCTGTACAATATCAGATGCACTGAGTAGCCGAGATGTGGACGTACATAAATGCACATATCCAATATATGAACACCAAGCACCAGCTTTTAATATAAACCAGAAGTGCATTATCACGGCATGCTTTTCATTTGATCACTAGTCTGAGAACTGCGAGCTACGAGAGTCCTCTAGGTTGTCCTAGCTCAAACCGCGTCCTACTAAATAGCGCGTTAGTTAAGGCAGGGGTCTGCAAATTGTGGCTTTCAGAGAAGCGTAACTACGACTGCGATGCTCTTTCACCACTGGCTGTGCCTGATAGGAGTTGTAGTCCAAAACATCTGGAGAGCCAGAGGTTGCATACCGCTGAGTCAAGGTAAGAAATGTTTCTCTGCATGTTGAGTACCAGTTTAGTGACTGTTAAGGTCTGTGTGAGTTATTATATATGCTGTGACACTTTCTATTCCTGTTCTCATAGGTCCCAGCCTGATCTTTGACCTCCTACATGGTCTGTTATTCGCTCATGATTTGCGCCTCTGTCTGCTGCCTCTCGATTTGGGGAAGTTGAATGGTATGATGCTAAAGGGTCCCTCGGCGCTCTTTCTATAACCTTTACTTCTTATGCCTCACTGGGAGGTGGTTAAAAACCACCTCTAACCATATTCATGATCTTTTGAATAGCTGACAAATATGCTACTCTTCATCGCCCCCTTCATTCCGGTGGCAGAATTGCACCCATTTTTGGAAATCATTTTAACTTTTAAACTTTTAGAATCTTTTTTTTTCTGACGTGGTTGCAGGGGAGTTGCTAGGCCTGGAAAAGACCCGGGGCTAAGCTGATGTCAGAAATGTTGGGACTGGGGGCTAGCTACTCTTTTGGCTGTAGCTCCTGAGATTCGATCCGGGGCTACAACCAAAAGATCAGGGGCTATAGCCCCGTTAGCCCCCCCCTAGCAACGCCCCTGCGTGGTTGATATGCATGTCATTCTTTTTTCAACATTCTCCAAGCCTGTTTCACATGTTCAATAATGTGTATACGCCTGCCTCCCGTATCTTACTCCAGCAAGGAGACCACTGGTGGTCTCATTGCTGCCAAGTCTTCCACATATTCTTGTAACACTTTACTTGGAGATCTTCATCCGTCAGGCTTTTTGCTGCTCAAACTACTTGACTTTGTCCTCCTCTGAAGCATCTAGAACGTCAGGAATTCAGTCTTCTACCCAGAATTATGGTGACGTCCTGGATTTGGTTATCTGTCCCAAATCCCCGGTCTGATGCCCCCCTCCCCCTTTCTTGATAGATTGGTCAGATCATTTAACCATTCTTTGTGTCTGTCATCTTCCAAACAGGCACAATTTTGCTTATCCTTCTTGTTGACATCTGAGTGCTGCATCTTTTAAGAATGTTTCCCCTCCTCCTAACCAATATTTTAGCTCGGATATTTTTAGTTGCATGTTTTGCATGTTATTCCTCTGCTACTGATGTTATTTTTCAAACTACTAAAATGATGATCATTGCTACACTCCTCTCTGTTGCTTCCATGTGAAATCTCACCTTTCTGCTAGCTGGTTTTCTCCTAAATTGAGAGTTGAAAAGCATCTCATCAGAAGCAGCGAAAAGGGCTAGTTCAAATATTACAATTCACACCTGTCTTCTCTCCGCTGTTATGGTTGTTCCCAAAGAGTCCTAGTTTCTAGAATTATAATGTGCATCCATTTTTGGAGCAGAGAAAATTGTATTAGATACCGAATTTATGCTGATGTAACATAGACCAATTGAGATTAACAACAATGTCAATTTTTATGTATGATTAGACCAATGGGCCTCATTCCGAGGCTGGAGGTAAGGGTTAACGGTCACCGTTAATGGCAACGGTGACCGTTAACACTTACCACCATATTCCAAGTTCCCTTTTGCGGGTTGGCATTTAACGCCTGCTTTTAGCAGGGGTTAAAAATCCAACCCGCAAAGGGACCTTGGAGTAAATTACGGCACCGTAATTTACGGTGCCGTAATTTACTCCTTCCCCATTCCCATTGAGCCCTATGGGGCCAGGAATGGGGATGGGGAACCGGTATGGTGAATGGGGAATTACCGGTCCCTCCAACCTTGGAATGGACCGGTAATTACTCCGTTCACCATGCCGGATTTCCATGGAGTAAATAGCTCCATGGTTGCTTACCATGGTGCTATTTACTCCATAGATAGCGCCAGCCTCGGAATGAGGCCCAATGTCTTTTATTTTTATTTTTATATATAATTATGCATTTTATTCAGATTGCTCATTTGACACCCGTATTTGCACCTTCCTTCTTTAAGCACATTACACCATTTATATGTTTTTTAGTTCATACCTTTCCCTTCTTCCGAGCCCATTACATTACTGACGCTGTCCGTCTATTGAATGCCACACCATCCCTGGTTAACAACATTGGTATTTATTTATCAGCATTCGAGTGCACTAACCGAACGATTCGGACGGTTTTAATACTTTGAGGCATGACATGAAAACACTTTTGGTACATAATGTCCCCTTTTTACATACTTTTCATATCAGTTGTTTTTCGAGCGTCTTCTCGCTCGTCTTTTTACATCTCATTACTTTGTTTACATTTTCATGTAAAATGTGAATGACACGTCACTCGGCTGACGCACATCACGCAACCTTCATGTTTTTGAATACGTCAGTCACCATGACGACTTCCATTTACACATGCGCATTTTGGCAACTTGACGCGCATGTCCTCCTCTTTTTTTTCAAACAAACCTCATCTCCATCAATATAAAAGGAGACGCATCATGGGTAGGACGCATCTCCAGACCGGCAGATGCGACCAACCGTGGAGCGCCTTCTATAGAAACTCTATGTAAGTACTCTTTACCCACAAGTGCTTTTCAGACCTTTTGAAGGCCACTTTAGATACTTACCTTTACTTTCTTCCTTTAGTTAAGTCGTTTTTTCGACTTTGAGCGTTTCCTGTAGTCCTCCCGCTATTTGGAGACAGCAACCAGATGCATTATGCATTCACTACGTTTTGTTGACCCTTCTTAGACATGTAAGTCTTTACATTCTTCTACTTGACTTCTATACCACTACATAGACAGTCTTTTTCACCTATTATTACATAAAACGCTCTTTAAAAACAGCATATCCTTACAGTTCTAGGTGCGGCCACGGCTGTAAAGTCTTTTTCTTGAATTTCAGGATCTGGTCTAAATAGACAACTTGAGTTGAATATGAGCTGCATATTTATATACTTTTTTCACTTTTGTGTAAAATAGGAACACCACTAGGTAGTTTCCAGGGATTTGCTCTTGAATCAATATGTGGTTACCAACACTACTTTCTAAATTGTTACTATTTGTTGAAAATTGTCACTTCATGTTTAACGGATGGGTATTATGCCATTGGCTTAATTGAGTTGTTATGATGGGCCTTAAAATATGACCTATGTCCTCTTTTCACTTTGTAGAAAAATTGAAAAAATTGTGCCATTTGCCCATGAAGAAGAGTTGGTAAACTCGAAACGCGTTGGGCACCACCATGTACTATGTACAATAAAGAAAAGAATACTTGCACGGAAATCTTTGTTTCTTCAAAATTCTTTATACCTGATTAAGAAAAATGGTTTATGTACCATGAAAAGGGTTTTTCAAAATTATTGTTTGCCAAATTTTGCCTATAACAGTTTACTAAACAACTAAAACTCTTTTTAGTTTTTGATCTGGTTTTCCAGATATTCAATAGTGTGCAGGGGACGGGAGTTCCCAAGGAATCTTTGGGAACAACCATACCTTTCTATTTTATGTATCCAACCTAGATGCCAAGGTTGAGTCTTTCTCCCCCGCACCTCAAATTTATCTTTAATCTCCTTACTTCCTTTGACAAATTTGATGAGATTTATATCATAAATAGGTGTGCCTTGAGGTTCTATAATTCTTTCTTATTCTCTCCGTTGTTCTCATAATGCCTATATCCATGCTGCAAAATCTCAAATGTAAGCTCCCCAAATTGCCTCTGCTTCTGATCAACCTCAGGAACGATTCAAATTATTAATTAATATACTAACCTATTTTCGCTTGAGGTATTTCTTTCTTTGGCAATCTCATATAATTGCTATTTTGCGGAAAAAATTGAAAACACTCAATTAGCTTTTTGGTTCCAAACTCCTCATTTCGCCCATTTCTTCCTTCTGTTTCACCCCGGACAGTTCCTGTTTGGGTTTCCATCTCTATCATTTCCCATTCTGAATGTTGTCATATTCTTTCACTAATGAAAGATACTTCACGTTCTGAAGATCATATTCCCTCCTTTTTCATTAAATGAATCCCTGATATGATCAGTTTCTTGATAAACTCTTCATTCAGTCAAGGGACTTTCAGTAGTGTTCTAAAAAATGGTAAAATGCTTCCTCGATTAAAAAAATCTGGCGTAGACCCACCTGACAAAGCAACTGTCATTCCATCAGCACTTAACCATTTCTTGGGAAAGTGTTAGAAACATGTGCGGCAGATCAACTTGCCTGTCACCTCGCACGCCATGGATTGTTACGGGTCTAGCGATCTGTATTCAGGCACTTGTGTACCACTGAGGCGCTCACCCTTCGGGTGGGAGATGACCCTTTGCACATGATGGTCACTGGTGTGGTCTGCTCACTGGGCTTCTGGATCTCTGAGCGCTCTGAGACACAGTTGATCATGACGTTCTGTTTGGGCAGGTGGGTAAGCCAGGATGGGCTCCCTTCCATGTGGTGAGGGGACTCTCAAGGGTCTGTCCTGTCACCCATGTTTAACATCTACATGGTGTCCCAAGAAATCCTGGTTGCAAGTCCGGCCTTAGAGTTCACATGTTTGCTGATTACCCCCACCCCCCACCCTCCTCCCAAACCTATCTGAAGGTGTCACCCCCAGCTGCGAGCCTCCGCCCTGCGGGACTGTTTGGTTGCTGTCGAGGACTTGATGCACTCGTATTCGTTAAAACTCAATCCTCTAAAAACGGAGCTTCATTTGGTTTCTTCTCCTTCTTCCTCGACTGCACTGTTAAAAGAGCGGCTCTCTCAAATGGTTTAGCACCAATTTACATGAACCCTTTATGAATATGTATTTATGTTTATACGTCTTATAAATGGGTCTTCACATGAATTCTAATTAGTACTATGTGCATTTTTGTTTATCTTCATGTATGTTACTATTTTCTTACTGGCATATGAATCGAGGAAGTATTTAATTATCTTATGATTTTATCTATTGATGATTGAATGTTTTGTTGGGTCGTTAGTATTTTGGAATTTAACACTCTTGATTGTTCGTTTCTTGTGTAATGGCTGTGCCTGATAGGAGTTGTAGTCCAAAACAGCTGGAGAGCCAGCGGTTGCATACCGCTGAGATAAGGTGGCAAATGCTTCTCTGGATGTTGAGTACCAGTTTAGTGGCGGTTAAGGTCTGTGTGAGTTATTATATATGCTGCAACACGTTCTATTCCTGTTCTCGTAGGTCCTCCCCTTCCTTCTGCTCGACAGCCTGATCCTTGACCTCCTCCGTGGTCTGTTATTCGCTCATGATTTGCGCCTCTGTCTGCTGCCTCTCAATTTGGGTAAGTTGAATGGTATGATGCTAAACGGTCACTCGGCGCTCTTTCTAACACCCCTTCATCCCATGGCACCTCCAAGTCCAAGCGGCCCACACAGAGAAGAGGTCTGTGCCTCGCTTTCCTGCAGGAGCACTGGCAGGCCCTTCTTTCTTTCGCTGCCCACGCCCTTCTGTGGGCCGGGCAGTGGAAGAAAGCCCTTTGCCCCTACCTGTATGTTGATGTGTGCGCAGCAAGGGCATGGGCGCATAGCAGGGCACATTATGCAGTGTTTCATGGGTTGCTCTATTCAGATATGTCACAAGGCTTTGCATGCCTCTCAGTGACAATACAATGTCAACGAGGAGTCCAACCTAAAATAAGGGTGCATGAACGCAAAGAAATGAGGGTGGGTATAGGGAGCAGAGTACTGTGGGTGGTATAGGAATGAACTCCTGGTATTAGTCAGAGCCAATGATGGAAGGAAGGAAGGGAAGTGGGAAAGAAGAAAGGCAGGCAGAAAGAATGGAAGGCAGGGGGAAGGGAAGGGACGATTGGAAGGGTGTGAAGGAAGGAAGGCAAGTAGGGGGTCAGGAGTGAGGAAGAATGGAAGGGCAGAAGAGGGAGCAAATGAGAGGGAGGGTCACGGTGTGAGGGAGCAAGGGACTGAGGAAAGGGTGGAGGGATGGAGCAGGGGTGCAGCCAACCTTCACATGTTGGGGGGCAGTTTTAACATTTTTGTCACAAATGGGGCCATGAGCAATCCTTAATGCCCCTCCACGTGCCTGGATGCCCACTGCTAGTTGTGCCTTTGTGTACTCTGGTCTCGGCCCCTCAGCATACATAGGCTGTTTCATTGCTCTAAACTGACCTGGGAAAAACTGGGGGTGGGGGGGAGGCTGAGGGAGTCAAAGCATAGGGGTCTGTGCTGTTACACTACTTGTACTAGGATCAAACAATGCACGTCCTACGAGGTGGTTGCAGAGCCCAGCCTAGCAAGCAAACCTGCATCAGTATCTCACCAGGAACCGGAGGAGGGGCCTGCAGAGTACACATAGAACGGAGGTGCAGTAACCCATTGGGTGGACTTATCAGGTTTCAAACCTGGGACTTGCCAGACACTTACCCAATAACTCATTCTCTCACTCTTACTCTGAGTGCAAGAGGCTGCGTTTTGTGGGCCTTCCATTGGCACATAACAGCCATCTACCATCCCAATTTTGAGGATATTCAGTTTCTCAGCGAGATCTTAATAATTAATGTGTGAGCCCTTAAAAGGCGGAGCAAGGCAGTTAAGCAGTTAATGATTGTTTTAAAATATTATGTTCTCGTAGGTGTGAGATTTTATAGGGTCTTTCTGTAAAGCACCTTCCTCGTCCGCCCATGGGGCTTAGTGTCACGGCAGGGATGTGTCTTCTGCTGTAACTTCCTCCGTTTGCGAGGGCTTCAATCCCTGCACTCCCACGCCTAGCCGGTGGCCGGCCCTGAGGAAGGAAGGAAGGAAGGAAGGAAGGAAGGAAGGAAGGAAGGAAGGAAGGAAGGAAGGAAGGAAGGAAGGAAGGAAGGAAGGAAGGAAGGAAGGAAGGAAGGAAGGAAGGAAGGAAGGAAGGAAGGAAGGAAGGAAGGAAGGAAGGAAGGAAGGAAGGAAGGAAGGAAGGAAGGAAGGAAGGAAGGAAGGAAGGAAGGAAGGAAGGAAGGAAGGAAGGAAGGAAGGAAGGAAGGAAGGAAGGAAGGAAGGAAGGAAGGAATAAAGGTAGGGAGAAAGGACAGAATGGAGGCAGGAAAGAATGGAGGGAAGGAAGAAAGAAAGGTAAGAAGGAACGAGGCGAGGAAGGATTTAGCTGAGAGAGGGAAGAATGGAGGGTGTGAAGAAGGGAGGATGAAAGGTAGGAAGGGAGAGAGGAAGGATGAGAGGGATGCAGGGAGGAAGGAAGAAAGGGGGAATAGAATGAGCAGGGAAGCAAGTAAGGGAGGAAGAATGGGAGGGAGGAAGGGGTCAAGGAAGGATGCAAGAAATGGAGGGGCGGAGGATGTAAATAAAGGAAGGGCAGAAGAAAAGAATGGAGTACGTAAGGAAAGGGTGAGGAAGAAAGGATGGAAAGGATGGAGGAAAGAAGTGGAGGAAGAGAGGAATTATGGAATGTAGGGACAAAGGATAATATGATAGAAGTTAGGAAGGGAGGGAGGACATCAAAGAAGAAAGGAAGGGAGGAAAGAAAGTACGAAAGACGGGAGGGAAGGGAGCAAGGAAGAAATGAAAGTAGGGGGAAGGAAGAAAGGAATCAAGGGGATACATAAATAAAGAAGTCTGGGTGAGTTAAAGAAAGAACTAATAAAGGCAACTGCAGGGGTGGTGTCGGGAACGGCCCATTCTGTATTCTGTGCTGGTTCTTGCCGACTGAAATCTCCGCAGAGCCCAGCCAAGCACGCTCGCGCCGCTGGGTCTGTGCCACGTACCTGCCTGGATTTCATTAGAGCACAGAAACGTGGGTATTTATACTCGGCGCAGCGTTAATTGCATTACAGCACAAGGTCCAGCCCCTTACAGCAGGCTCCCGCCGACAGGTTAAGGAATAGCATGCAGGGCCCGTACGCAGGGGTGGCCCTGGGAAAGGGGGAGGGGGACACTGGCGCCAGGGGACAGAAGAGCACCAGAGAGCCACACGCAATGAAGAGGGACAGCGATCCATTGTACGAGGCCGACTAATCGCAGAACTCTCGCAGCCAGTGGGGAAAAGATTTAAAGGGGGTCCCACAAGGGCCGGCTGGGGGCGCAGTTTGGAGGGGCGGGCGGGTTGGCATTTGAACTCCGCTCAAAGGAAAGGTTCAAATAATAGTTTTAAAATGGGCCAATTACTTTCATGCTGCTTCTTCCCAAGGGAAAGCAGACAACTATTAATACATTGGCCAACTGCAGAGATGAACATCGCTAACTTAAAAAGTCCATCCCTACGAAAATTGGAGCCTTGTGCTCAGTATGAAGTTGTGTGCATAAAAGCGCTCAGTGATGCATAAAGCTTACAAAAGACAACATTCAATGCAAAGGAAACCTTAGCAGGAGATTCTTGAGTGTGGAAATTCAGAGTCAGAGGAGGATCTGCTGTGGAGAACAAAGCTGTCCCAACTTCCGGACGGCTTTAGGAAGCAAGAGCAAGCCAAGGCAAGGACCACAAGGGATCCTTTGTGGTTAAAAACAGGTTGGATGAGCTAGGAACCACTGGTAAGGGCTATGATTACTAACCGCCTTTAGCTCACTCCGGGTCCAATCTTGACAGGCTTGGAGATGGTCGCCTGGAGTATGAAATCCCCTCCTTGTTTAAGCTTCAAAGTGCACAGGCTGCGGGTGCAGATGCAGATCCAGTTTACAACAGGAACTGGATCTCTCATCACGATTGCAGGACATAGAAAGCACTGATGCAGCTGGTCTCAGGACACTTCAAGAAAGGCAGGAGACGCCAGCAGTGACCGCAACAGTGACGCAGGGGCACCCAAGTCTTACGGTCTGTTGCACACTCCTCTCTCGCGGCCCAAAGCAGCAGGGTCCAAGAAATTTGGCAAGGAGATGCTTTCCAGTGCGACCTAGGATTTCCCCAAAGCTTGAGGCAAAACTCGATGTAGCAACACTCCAACACAGGTGCCAAGGTACAAGCTGGTCAGTCCACTGGAGGGCCGAGGGACACTTCCAAGAAGGCTTGTTTGCAGGGCAACAAGGAGGCTTTGAGAGTGATTGATCTCACCACTCCAACAGGTTGAATGCCTTTGCAGGTCTTCGGAGATCGAGCGCAAAGAAGGGCTCTACCAGGACAACAGCAGGCTCAGGGTACCAAACCTTCTCTGCGTGTTCCGGACAATCCTTGCATCTGCTTTACTTCTCTGGATACTTGGCTCCATGTATAGGTCAATTCGGACCTAAGGGTGATCTGCAGGTCTGCACTCGGGCCCCCTCCTCATATCCCAAGGTCCAGTGAGTGCTCGCAACCAGCTGGCCAATGAGGAGGTGTGTTCTGCTCCAGCATGCCAGCAGAGGTCCAATCAGGGACCACTGCGCCTCTCATGCCCTCGTGCACACCAGATATCCTGGCACCAGTAGTGTGGATTGGGACCAGACAGTCCCGGCCTACTTCCTGGGTACCTACACATGTGACATGCATTAGCCAGTGAAAAAAGCGCCGGCTTTCGCAGGGGAATGCATGCCTGAATAAGGACTCCCCGGGTCACAAAGACCAGGAGGAAGGCCAAAATGGCCAACGTTTCTCAGTACTGACTGTCTGAAGGACAAGTCAGTTTCGTCATAACGATGAGCGAAAGCCCAGTGAAGTGCAGCTGAAGGCTGTGCTCCACTGGCAGAAAGTCAGGACAGGAATCTGAATCAAAGGCAAAAAGTTTAGGGGTCCACAAATATAGAGGTAAAATAGCAATAAGTAAAATGTTACCTAACACTTGTCCCTCCCAGGACAAGGAGGACAGGGGGACTTAATCCCCACTGAATGAATCTTATGTTCAGGTTGGTTAAACATTCTGGACAACCCATCAGCATTGCCATGTTGGACACCTGGTCTATGCTCAATAGTGAAGTCAAATCCTTGTACGCTAATGGACCACCAGAGCAACTTAGGATTCTCGCCCTTCATGTTCATCAGCCACTTTAAGGGCCTATGGTCAGTTTGCACAGTGAAGCGGGTCCCACAGAGGTAGGGCCTCAGCTTCCTTAGGGCCCATACAATGGAAAACATTATTTTTTTACAGTAGACCACCTGAGTTCTATGTCCTTAAAATGGCGACTGATGAAACCAACAGGGTGCTAGCTACCTTTCTCATCTAGCTGTGATAGCACCTATCCCAGTGTCCAAGGCATCTGTCTGCACAATACAACATTTCTGATAGTCAGGGGCCCTGAGAACATGGGCCTGGCCCAAGGAGTCCTTTAAGCCTTAAAAGGCCTTCTCACACTTCTCAGACCAAGAGACCTTCTTGGGTTTCTTTGGCGTTGTGAGGGCAGTCAGGGGGCAGCTATGGTACATAGTCTGCCGTGCAATTCCTTTAATACCCAGCGAGGCCCAGGAACACTCTCACTTGGGTATTGGTTGTGGGGGTAGACCAGTCTTTTACTGTTTGTACTTTACTGGGGAGAGGCTGAATTCTACTATCTCCACCAACCTCATGCCCACGGTAGACCACTGAACCCTGACCAATTTGACATTTGCTTGCCTTTTGGTCAGGTTGGCCTTCTGAAGAGCCTGCAACCCAATCCCTAGGTGTTTCACATGTTCCTCCCATGTGGGGCTGAAGACTGCTATATCATCCAGATATGCAATGTAGAATTCATCCAACCCATTCAGAACACGGTTAACCAACTTCTGGAATGTGGCAGGTGCATTCATCATACCAAACGGCATTACCCTGTACTGGTAAAGCTCTTCTGGAGTTGAAAATGCTGTCTTCTCCTTGGAATTCTCTGTCAGGGATATTTGCCAATACCCTGCAGTAAGATGAAAGGTGCTAAGGTACTTGGGAGCACATAGCTTGTCTACCAATTCATCTGTTCTTGGTAGTGGGTGAGTATCTGCCTTGGTGACAGCATTCAGAGCCCTGTAATCCACACAGAGCATTAACTCAGAGGTTTCTGCCGTTGTCTCCAGAACTATAGGGCTGGACCATGGACTACTGGAGGGTGCAATCTCCAAAAGATCCAACATCTTGTTGACCTCAGACTTGATGTGGGACCTAACTTTGTCTGACACCTTGCCCTCTCTATACTCCTCTTCTGCCCCAACTCGGGCTTCTTCCTTACCTCCGCAGGGCGTAGCTCTGATTTGTACCCCTCCCCGAAAAGCCTTTAAGGCTGGCAACCTGCTTCATCTTGCCACTCCCAATTCTCACTCTGCTGTCAAACACTCCTTTGACATCTGCCACCTCCTGGAAGATCTTGACCTTGATGTCCTCGCTCTTACATGGTTCACAGCCAACTCGGTCACAAGCTTGGTCACTCGCCTCCCTGATGGCTACAAGATCCTCTCTGCACCCAGATCCACCCGGCCCAGAGGGGGTGTATCCCTGATCTTTCTTGAGTGGATTCCTCCCTCTTCCTTTCTATCCTCCCCTCTGGCCCGATTCACACTGCAGGGCACATACTTGATGTCTTGATCTCCTCTGACCTCCCCCTCTCCAACCCTCTGACCACTCCTCTCTCCGGGAGCGATCACTCCCTCCTCTCATCGCATCTCTCTCTCTCTCTTCCCCCCAGGCCAAGCATACCCCAACACTGCCAGCTACCTTCTGGGACATCCGTCCCATGAAGCGTGTGTCCGTTGAAGCTTTCACCGCCACCTTCTCTCTCCCCCCAACACCTTTGGCTGATTCACATCCTGACACAGCCCTGTCTATGCTCTACTCCTCTATCTCAGATGCTCTTGCCCCTGTCATGGGGATCCATTTGAAGCCCAAAGCCAAATGGAATTCCTGGTATGACTCTGACCCTGCTATACTTAAACGTAAGTGTAGGGGGCTGAGAGGAAATGGAGGCCCTCTTGTTCCAATTAACAAGGGGGGTCCTGGGAGTCCCTCTGCCAGACATTAGTCCTGGTTACAAGAGACTTACCCAGAGTCTTTAGCTCACTATCTTTCACAGAGAAGAAATATCCCAAACATATCAGTCTTTGTCCTGCCCTGGGGCAGTCCAGCACCGAAATGTTAGGCAATTCTCCTCTGGACAAGAGTACCAACAGAAACCCCAGACACGTGTTTCGGTCTGGTTGGAACTCATCAGTAGGGTGGATCTGTGCCTCTCTAAGAATAGTGAGCAAGGGGTCAACGTCTGGATTCCCCTAGTAACTTAGGGTGAGACCCAAAGTTACTTAAATATGCAAATTAACAAGGGGGGTCCTGGGAGTCCCTCTGCCAGACATTAGTCCTAGTTACAAGAGACTTACCCAGAGTCTTTAGCTCACTATCTTTCACAGAGAAGAAATATCCCAAACATATCAGTCTTTGTCCTGCCCTGGGGCAGTCCAGCACCGAAATGCTAGGCAATTCTCCTCTGCCTAGCATTTCTAGTCAATTGGCCCTCTTGTTCATCCTCCGGGAAACTGGCCTGTCACCTGCTCCAAAGGCAATGCCGACTCTCTGTCCACTCTAAGAAGAGAGCCCACATCCAAGCCTGTGTCTCTGCAGCATCTAACAACTCGGCCAAACTCTTTAAAATCTGCAAGGAGCTGGCCAACCCTGCTGCAGTCTCCACCTCTCCTATCGATTCCCTGGCCCTTTGCATGGCCCTTGCCTCCCACTTCATCTCTAAAACCCAGGATATCCTGTCCACCCTATCATTCCCTCCCCCTCTGCTCCCCCTCCTTCTGTGAATTCTCGTGCACCCACAGCCACACCGTCCTTCTCATCCTTTCATCTTTTCTCCCCTGATGAGGTCTCTAGACAAGTCTGATCTATGAAAGCCTCATCAAAACAGGTTTTTCCTTGCTCTTCCAAAACCAAGGGCCATATCGACACCCTTGCTCCTGCCCTGGCTGATTTCTGAAACCTCTCCTTTGCCTCAGGAGCCTTCCCTTCATCCCTGAAGCACTCTCTTTTGCACCCTCTTCTCAATAAACCCACAGCCGGCTCTTCTTGCCCGGCTAACTATCATCCAATCTCCATCACTCCCTTTCTGGGCAAACTCCTAGAAAAGCTGGCCATCTTGCAGCTTAACCCTCACTTTGATTACGTTGGCTGTCCCCACGACCATCAATCTGGCTTTAGAGCTGCCGGAAGCACGGAAACTGCTCTCCAGAACATCTGTGAAGCTCTGCTCTCCAACCTTGACTCTAACATCCCCTCTGTCCTCATCCTGCTTGATCTCTCTTCTACATTCGACACGGTCAACCATACCATCCTGCTCAACTGTCTCTGTGACAACCTGGGTATCACCGATCAGGCTCTGGCCTGGCTGATCTCTTTCCTCTCTGATCGACCCTCCCAGGTCCAACTTTGGTCCTTCCTTTCATCTATCTCCCTTTCTACCTGTGTCTAACCTCTCACCCTGGCTTTTCAACCAATACCTGGCAACTCTTGATCACTGCATTGCTATTTTCTGCTCCCACTTTCTGGGCTATGCTGACAACACTCAACTCAATTTCAGGCTTCCCTCAGCCACCTCCTCTCCTCTCATCTCTGATTGCCTATCTGCCATTCAGGATTGGTGTGCCACCAGCGATCGCTGCCTGAACACCAGCAAGACAGATATCCTCCTCATCAGCACACCTTCGCCCTCCTGTCCTCTCACTCTCTGGCCGGCCTCCCTTTGCCCTCCTCCTACCCCTACATGCGAGGCTTAGAACCTCGGGGTCATCTTTGACTCCACGCCTTCCTTCTCTGCCCACATCTCTGATGTCTCTAAAATGTCAAACCTCCTACTGCACCTCCTCAGAGGTATTCTGCCTTTCCTCTCCTTCCCCAAGAATCTCACTGTCTCTCGAACCCTGGTTCTCTCTAGGATCGACTATTGTAACAGCCTCTTTCTAAATCTACCTGCTTCTATTCTCCACCCTTTGCAACTTATCCAGAACAGGACTGCGAGACTTGTCCTTGGCCTCAAGCCCTGGGATCGTATCTCTCCAGACCTTTGTTGACACAACACACACCTTATTAGATAGACTTTAAATGTGGTTAACAGGAAAACGTTGTGATTTTAGAAATTGAGATAAACTGTTAATGTTGTTCTAGGTGCTGGGGAGAAAACTACAACCTTGGCATATAGGTTGTGAACAAATGGAAAAACGAAAAAGTTCCCTATTAGGGAACTCACGTCCCCTGCACACTGTCTATGAAAAAATTAAAAAAGTTCTCTATTCAGCAACTCGTGTCCCCTGCATACTGTCTATGCCTAAAAGAAAGCCAAACCTGTGTAAGAACATTGTACGTGTACAAAAAAAGTATTTGAAACTATTGAATGGTCATTTGAATTACCTGTTGGATCGCTTGCACAGTTTGTCAAGAAGAAGACATAAAATAGCATTCAATTTTTGTTTAAATTGTGAAGTAGTTGAGTGGATACCTATATGTTGGTTCCTTACTCTACCTCTTACAAAAGGTTGGATTTCTTTTAGCCATAGACAGTATGCAGGGGACACGAGTTCCTGAATAGAGAACGTTTTTAATTTTTTCATCGTATCTCTCCAGCCCTGAAATCTCTCCACTGGCTCCCAGTGGCTGCATGGATTAAATTCAAAATCCTTTGCATAGTCCACAAGGCTTTCTGGGACCTGGGTCCAATATACCTTCAGCTGTCCCTTTGTAAATACCGTCCCACTCGAGCTCTTTGCTCCTCTACCTCTAAGTCCCTCAGGGTCAGTCGTTTTTCAAAGTAACAAGCTGGGGGTAGATCTTTGTCTTCGGCTGGTGCCTCCCTCTGGGACAGCCTCCCTGCCACTCTAAAACTTGGGGAAACCCATCTCCATTTCCGGAAGCACCTCAAGACCTTCCTCTTTGCTTCTGCCTTTGCCCCTCCTCTCCCCTGCTGATCTGCTCTCTCATGGCACTGTGCACCTCACCTACCTTCTGACTCCCGGGCCCAGGTACCCGCTCACCTTGCCACCCACCCGCACTGCCTCCTGGCAATCCCTTGCACTGGGGCCTGTATCTGTAACCATACAGTCCCCCTTTTTTCTGCACTTGCCAGACTCATCCTGTCTGTTGCCTTCAACCTAGCACTTGACACCTGCTGGCTGCACTACCACTGTTTGTTGTTTGTTAATATTTATTTATTTATTATTTATCTGTATGTCTTTTCTCTGTACTTTCCACTTCTCCCCCCTTCCATGCACTTTTCCCCTTTCTCCTTTTCCCTCTCCCATGCACTTGCGCATTTTCAATGACACTGGGCCTAAGATCGCTGTTTTGTTCTCCCGTGTTCCCCTCCCTTGCCTTGTCGCACTATGAAACACTTGTGTACGAGTGCGATACAAATAAAATATTAATATCAACATAACTCCTACCAAAGGTAGGAACACTATCTCCACTGTTCAAGTCATTTTTGCACCAAGGTGTCAAACCTGGAGTGAGTGAAAACAAGGGGGAGAATTGCTTCAGCAAAGTTCTCACCTCATCTTGCTTCTGAGGAGACAGCTGAGGGGCCAATTTGATACCTTCAATAGAGCCATCTGAAGGACTGCCTTGGAACAGGTCATGGAAGTGTTCAGATTCCTCTTACTCTCCTTCTGATGCCAATAAGAGCACAGTCATTTCAACCCTAGGGATGAATGCCTTCAATCTATTTATACTGAACACCTTTGGGGCTTGACCAGGCCTTCCGAGGTGCACTAAATAGTTCACCTCAGCAAGTTGCTCCACAACTCTGTAAGGGACTAACCATTTATCCTGTGGTGCCCTAGCCCTTATTGAATTCCTAATTAGGACTTCCTGGCATGGGGGAAGTACACAAGTGAAGCTTTCTGGTCATACTAATGTTTGACCAATGCCTGACCAGCCTTCAACTTGTCACTGGCCTGAGCCATCAGTAAGGCCATTCTTTCTCATTCCTAACCTTGACTACAGCAAGGTGTCCAAAGAGAAATTCAAAAGGGCTATATCCAACCCCTGACTGAGCACTGAGCGACCTCTCAGTAGGCAAAGAGCAAGCATGGTAAGAGGAGATCTAACTTTCTCCTCTGGGGCTCCCCAAGAGCTCCAATTATGATTTTGAGATTTCTGTTAAACCTCTCAACTAAGCCATTTGTTTGTGTATGCACTTGACACCTGCTGGCTGCACTACCACTGTTTGTTGTTTGTTAATATTTATTTATTTATTATTTATCTGTATGTCTTTTCTCTGTACTTTCCACTTCTCCCCCCTTCCATGCACTTTTCCCCTTTCTCCTTTTCCCTCTCCCATGCACTTGCGCATTTTCAATGACACTGGGCCTAAGATCGCTGTTTTGTTCTCCCGTGTTCCCCTCCCTTGCCTTGTCGCGCTATGAAACACTTGTGTACGAGTGCGATACAAATAAAATATTAATATCAACATAACTCCTACCAAAGGTAGGAACACTATCGCCAGTGTTCAAGTCATTTTTGCACCAAGGTGTCAAACCTGGAGTGAGTGAAAACAAGGGGGAGAATTGCTTCAGCAAATTTCTCACCTCATCTTGCTTCTGAGGAGACAGCTGAGGGGCCAATTTGACACCTTCAATAGAGCCATCTGAAGGACTGCCTTGGAACAGGTCATGGAAGTGTTCAGATTCCTCTTACTCTCCTTCTGATGCCAATAACAGCACAGTCATTTCAGCCCTAGGGATGAATGCCTTCAATCTATTTATACTGAACACCTTTGGGGCTTGACCAGGCCTTCCGAGGTGCACTAAATAGTTCACCTCAGCAAGTTGCTCCACAACTCTGTAAGGGACTAACCATTTATCCTGTGGTGCCCTAGGCCTTATTGAATTCCTAATTAGGACTTCCTGGCATGGGGGAAGTACACAAGTGAAGCTTTCTGGTCATACTAATGTTTGACCAATGCCTGACCAGCCTTCAACTTGTCACTGGCCTGAGCCATCAGTAAGGCCATTCTTTCTCATTCCTAACCTTGACTACAGCAAGGTGTCCAAAGAGAAATTCAAAAGGGCTATATCCAACCCCTGACTGTATGACCTCTCAGTAGGCAAAGAGCAGGCATGGTAAGAGGAGATCCAACTTTCTCTTCTGGGGCTCCCCAAGAGCTCCAATCATGATTTTGAGATTTCTGTTAAACCTCTCAACTAAGCCATTTGTTTGTGGATGATAAACTGATGCAAACTTAGAGGAGACCCCTTACACCTTCCACATGGCCTGCATGTACTTGGACATGAAGTTGCTTCCTCTGACAGACACAACTTCTTTAGGTAAGCCAACCCTAGTGAATATGCCAAGCAATGCTTTTGCAAATTACCTGGCAGTTACTGTCTTCAGTGGGATGGCTTTAGGATATCTGGTGGCATGGTCAACTAACATCAGAATAAATCTGTTGTCAGAGGATGTTGGAGGGTCAAGGGGACAAACAATATCAATCCCTACCCTCTCAAATGGTACACACACTGCAGGGAGTGGTACCAATGGATCCTGAATTACTCTTAGTAGAGATTTGTCAGGCGGGGCAACTCCTGAAGTGACCTTCTACCTGGACCCCCATCTTGGGCCAGTAGAAGTGCATGGATATCCTCTCTTTAGTCTTCTTGATACCAAGATGACCTGCAAGGCTGACCTCATGTGCTAACTGCAGAAGGAAAGGTCCCACTTGAAGGGGAACCACCAACCTCCTATGGTTTCCTTCAGTGGTATCTGTGGGTTGTGCAGCCCACCTTCCCAATACATACTTTGTTTCCCAGGAGACTCACCCTTAAACTGGCAACAGGCTGTCTCCTTAGGCCTTCCAAAGATGGGCACTCCAGTTGACCCTTACTGAACTCTTCCCTATCAGGACCATCTTCTGCAAATAAACTTTACAATTCAGGATGGTTATGTTGGTTAAGTATTTTAGGCAGCCCCTCTTCCTCATCAGGTTCAAGGGCTTGGCCAACTGCCTCCACCTCAGTAATAGGTGAGTTGGGGGAAATGTGCTCTTTCCCTCTCTTTTGTTTTTTGATTCCTTTGGCCTTGGGTTTCCCCTTTGGTTTTGGCTCAGCCTTGGACTTGGCCAAGGCAGCCTTGGTTTGAGACCTTGTGCAGGGTCGTTCTGCTGTATCTCCCACAAGACCAAAGTCTATGAGATATTTTCCCAGTTGAACTCTCCCAGGGACTTGCCTTTGAACACTTACAAATATCGTTACTACTCCACCATTCACAGCTAGAGTTACAGGCATAACTGGAAACTTGAGAGGGTGGGTCCACCACCTAACCTAGTGGGCTTCAGAGGAGCTCTGGCCAGCTTCCTTGGGTTTACCAAAGTGGAATACACTCCAGTTCGGCTGACCCCAGTGTCCCTGATGAGAGAGGTGTCTACACCATCTACCAAGACACTACTCTTAAAGTAATTCCTAGTATTATCAGGAATGGAGGCATATGCCTCAGCCACTCTAGGTTCCCAGGATCCCAGGGAAATTAAGACTACTTCTGATCCTATGCCACAGGGTAAGGAATCCGAAGAGAAGGATGCCCGTGTGAGTATCTCTTCCTCATCATGATGGAAGGCCAGATTCACAAAGTGGACCCGCAAGGTGTTGACCCTACATCTGGGGTCCCCCTTCACATGGCCACTTGCTCCACAAGCCACACAAGTTCCACTGGGTTTTGGGACATAGGGAGTTTTAGAGTAACCAGAGTTGTGCTTGGGTTTATTAGACCCACTACCCTGTGCATGGTCATCTAACTTAACTTTTTAAAACGTGTTGTGGCCCTTAGGGATGAAGGTTTTTCAGTTGACCCACACTCTTTCTGCTTCCTCCCCTCTTCCTGCTTCCCAGAAGCAGGCGTGTTCTTATGGGACACCCTGTGGGATACCCGTAACTCTGCTGTAGTGGCTAACTTCTTAGGATCTATCACCTCAGTATCAGTCAGATGCTGCTTAAGCTCAGGGGAACAAGATGCAAAAATATGTTCCAGTATGACCAAATAGAGCATGCCTTCAAAAGGGGTAACCTTATAACCTTCCACCCAACCAGTCAAGTTCTTCAAAGATTCAGGTACATAAGTGATCCAAGAACTACCTTCTCTTTTCTTGTACTCCTTGAATATTTTCAGGTATTTGGCAGGAGTCTTCCCAAACTTCAAGATCAGGGTTTGCTTAAATTTTACAAAGTCTTTTCTCTCAGTCTTTGACATTTCTACAATGGGACTGCTGCCAGAGTGGGGCAGTCTACTGAGCAACCATGAAATCATATCAGCATCTACTATTTTGTGTACCTTACATGCATACTCAAATGCGGTCAGCCAGTCCATGATGTCATTGTTCTCACCATACACATTGAGCAGATCATTAGGAAATCTATGATGTGAGGAGGGACCAGAACCATTAGCAGACCCCCTTGAGGAGCTGTTGGCAGCTTGAATCTTGGCAAGCTCCAGCTGATGTTCCCTATATTTTAGTTTTTCCACTTTTTCCATCTCCAGCTTAGCCATGTTAAACTCAGGTTACTTTTCTCTCAGCCTAAGCGTTTGTCTCTTGAGATCTAACACAGCTTCGGCTTCAGAGGAAATAGAGGACACATGGGATTGGGCATCACCATCCTCATCCCCTCTCTCTATGATGGCAGCAACACACAAAGCATGACTGTTACTGGGAGCAGCCCCAGCACCTTCTGCACTATCAAAAGTCTCACAAGTCTACTTTCCTGCCAATCAATAATCTTTTGGATTAGCTCAGTTTTTTGTGCCAGAGCTAGTGATACCTCTTTCTGCACAAAGCCTTCTTAGTGTTTCAGACTTCGAAACACTTTAAAGTAATAGCAGTGATTGATTCTATTGTATACATTAAGTGATTTACAACTACTGGCTAACAGAAGTCACTGTGTTACTGTGTAAATGTAATCCAGTGCCACACCATTGTGCAACAGCCAAGTACCTCAGTTCTTATTCCACAGCTGCCACCAATTTGTTAGAATGGATTTATAAACTCTGCTCTGGTGAACATACGTTTAGGAGGCCACGCTTGTTAGTGAAACAGGGAACACTTCTGTAAAGTTAGCCAAGACAATTCAAGGTAGCTTGTAGAGCAGCCAAGGCTAAGTCTCAAGAGTAGTGGGGGTGATCTGAGTTCTTGGATGAGCACAGGTTGTTCTGGGTGTCTGAGATCCAATACCTTGTAGTTAGGCACTGGACAGTGGTTCCTTTTTATCAAATGAGTATCAATTTCCACACGATATGTGTTTGCAACACTTGTTGGTTTATTTCTCCTTCAGTGATTCAAACATGGACTGTCACTCCTGTGACAAACATATTTTTTGTTTTATCTTGACATGTGGTACATAGTATGTTTTATACTTTTATTCCATGAGTGCCGACACGTGTTTCAACCTATGAGGTTTTTCTCAAGGCTACAAATTTGTGACATTAGTGAAAAAGTGCAAAGTGAGTGGTGATAGAGAAACATTTAATTGATATTAAGTTATAGTCCATTGTTGATAGTTAGCAATTAGCGGCGAGACCACAGTTGACATGTTAATAAACATTTGTTCATAGTCCCAGGAATTTGTCCGATGTGACCTATTCACATTTTTGGCAGTACATTTGTGTGTATTGCGGCCCATTGATTACATTACAATTGTATTTTGTAGGTGTCAGTCAGTTTTATCCACATTTATGCGCTAGTTATTGTTCCATGGAGTTAGGCGTAGAATGCAAGGGGAAAAGAATTTGAAAGGGAGATAAGAAGAAAGAAGGTTCTTTAGTTGTTGTGTCTGAGATCCAATTTGTTTTATAGGTAAGCTAGAACTTGGGTTGTAAAGACTTACCATTTGTAGAATTAGTGTGTTTCCGGATGGTTGGAAAAGTATCTCCTTGTTCAGCAATAGTAGAAAGTTGGTCCTCCCCTTTCCTGGAGATGAAATTGTGCACTCCTCGGCTGTCATATTCCAACTTAATATGTCAGGGGTGGACAATGCCTGTAGGCATTGTCCACCCGTGGTCCAGCCCCGTTTCCTGGCCTGTGCGGAGTGGGCGACAGCCCGGGGAGCAGAGCTAAATAGCTCAGGAGGGGGGCGCAGTATGGGGCCCCACTCAAAAAGATGAGTCTGATTCTGCCGGACAAAAGATTAAGCAGCCTGCTGTGCCGTGGGTGTTCCTCTGCGTTGTTCGGCGGGCGGCTCTCTGCTGACTTGTGGATGACTGCGATGCATTTGAAATATGCAAACAAAGGAATGCATATTCCAAACACAGTGTGTGAGATCTTCTGGAGTCACACACCCTGTGCCCCTCATTCTTTGTATTGACAGCCTTTCAAGTGGGCAATGTATAAGTGATGGCTCATTTAACAAGCCATTGTTTATACACAGTATGAGTTTAACATTTCAGTGTTAAGGACTCAACATGGAGCCTTTTTGTTTACCAGGCCAGCACAAGTATCAGTTAGCTGACCAAACCTATGCATTCGTCAAAGAGAATTAAATTGCCACACAGAAAAAGTTTTAAACTATTTTCTCTGTTTTCATGTCTCTATTTGACACACCAAAACGTTTTCCTTTGTATATTACTTTTTAGTTACATATGGCGCATCCCTGGGAAGGTTAACTGACCTTTTCTTGTTTAAGTATTCTAGTGGCTGCTTTGGCACATGGACTAAACGCATGCACTTAGCATCAAAGTTCTTTTAATTTTCTAAACAAGCCAGCCACTGCCTAGCGTGCACACCAGATGGCAACTCAATGTCACTTGGCACCTTGATTAGGAAAGTAGAGTTCATTGTGTGTCACCATGCAGACAGTAGTCTTTCGCAAATCAATGCAGTGATATGTGTGCAGCAATGTGTTGTGCGCTCCACAAGCCACCACCTTGTTGTTTAATGGCACCTATGTGGTGCTCCTGTATGTTACAACACATATGCTTGTTTTTGTCTGATGTGTCCAATGTCCATACAATAGCATACTGGAACGTTTTGTGTATGTGGCTCTGACATGCATGCCATACTATGCCCACATCCAAGTGCTTAAAGCAATCAAAGAAGTTGCCTCAAATTGTACATCCACTAGGCCAAACGCCCTTTCTACACTGCCACAACATGATTTTCAATAGCTGCAGGCCAGCACTAATTAGAGATGCTCATGCCAGCTCTGTTAAAGTATGGGCCTGCTAGTATTTGCAGAAATCACACCTGAGGCTTTCATAATAGTGAGGATGTAGTGGCTGAGGAACTGCTAACCCTTTACCATGCATTAGAAGCCGGTTTTGTTTAAAACGCTTCATCAACTTATTAATGGTAACGCTAACGTTTGTAAGAGGTACACTCCTTTCTGTGTAGCCTTTGTGTGCATTGTTCATTGGTTCTCTCTTATACAGTATCCTGTCCTGTCTATAGATATCATTCCCAAAAGATGTTTCTGTATTGGGGTTTGGGCATGCTCACAATGAGTCCCAGCCCTTCCTCTTCTAAATGTCTTCAGAAGCAAAAGAGCCCTTGTACATATTTGAGTGTCTGATGTTGCAGCCATTTTATACTTGCATCCAAAAACGTAAGCTGTCTACATGAATATGTATGGTTTATGGTTACAAAGATTTTAATGTTGGGATGAGTGTTGTGAACACTATTGCGAGCACCAAGCCATGCATCTGTTATGAATTTAGAGATTCACACATATAATTCTTTCATCACAGACTTGTTTATCCAATATAGAGATCTCTGATCACTGTTCTAGTCCTGAAATGCTCTGTGATTTAATGCAAAGCATACAGGAACCATCATTGGTGTTATTTGTCCTCTTTCCCACTCTCATAGAGGTATTTTGAATGAGTACAATAAGAGTGCACCAGACTGCCCCTTTTAGAATGATAACCTTCCATCAGAAAATAATTCATATGGTTAGTCTAGTATTGCCCCTTGCGAAATATAAGTGAGGTGGTACGAACAGAACACCTGCATCACAGGGCCAGTGGTCCGTGGACCCTCAGACCCCTGTAGGCTGGTCACACCGCAGTGTGGCAGTATTGACAGTTTGGAACTGCATTCAGGCAAGGCCTTCCCTAAGAGCAGGTGACAGAAAAACGATTTACTTGAACAGCAACAGCTGTGTTTTCACATTAGAATTCTTTTGTATAGTACTTGCATTACAGTAACAAGGTTCATTTATATAGCAATTATTTATTCATATTGGGGAGGGCTTTTGTTGTACAACACCTAGGTGTCATTTGAGAATGACGTGTGCCAGTCGGGGGGGAGATGATGGGGGTGCATTCTGGTGTTTCGCCCTGGGCACCAAGTTGGCGAGAAACTACCTTGCACGGGTCTGTGCTTTGTCGTGGTGTGAGCATAGGAAAATGTGTGTGGATCAGCCTCACTTATTTTCCTGAGGTTGGTCTACCATCATTCCATTTAATAAAACATTTTTTAAAAGTGCAGGCGAGCGCACACCCACTGTGCAGGTGGTCGAATTTCTCACAAGTGATAAGAACAGCGATGGAGACATGTTGATGCGGAAACACACACGATGCTGCAGATTAGGTACCCACATCTATGCCACTCTTCAACTTTATACATTTTTTTTATTGCTTTTATTTCAACAAACCTTTCACATATAAAAATATATATGACAAAAAGGAATTAACATTTAAACATATACAATAGTTCCCAAAGAAGAAAGAAAAGGAAACAAGAAAAGTATATTGTAATAGCTTTCAGTAAAACCAACAGTTTCATCCTTACATTCAATAAAAAACATATGCACAATACAAGGTTAAATAATCCTTCTAATTCATCCTACATAGAATTCATCATCTACTGTTCGGTAATTTAACATGAAGATGTACAGATCATAACCTAATAAGATAATAATGGGTACAGATAATAACCGGAGGGGAAATATAATATGTAGTAAACTGAATAAGAGCCTTTTCAATTCCATCAATCATCCCACAGAACAGTTGATATCTTACCAGTCACCAAAGCTCAAATAACGCAAGAAGCTAAGGAACCTAGTAGTCAGAGCCTCGGATGAGCCATAGGTTATCAATCCTAATTCGGAACCTATCTGGCGCATATTTCCTCAAAAAGAGGTTGCAAATATCGCATGGAGAGGGGCACATCATTATCTGGTGTATCGGGGTCTCCTTATTGGCAACATGCATACAGAATCACCAGGATGATAGCGGGCACGCTAGCTTCTTATGGATATTGAGTACTTTCCTCGAAGCCTCATCAGCAAGGATCTATGCTTTGCGTTGGGGTTTTACTCCAGTCAAGCTCCCAAAGTGAGTGGGGGAGTCAATTAGGTGATTTTGTTAACACTTTAAATCCTGTAGCAGCCTGAACTACCTAGCAACCCACCTCATGAGATATTCACAACTATCCTCAAACATTAGCCTCTGTAAGCTGCAGAATAAAGTGGCCTGAAATGGGGATATTAATTAATTTCGCTAATAAAGAAAGTGCATTCCAGGCCATTCTAGAATGCACAGAAGAACTCAACTCAAAATGCTACACGGCTAAAGGGGCACCATTAGACAGACAAAGTACTGTGTGCCACAATCTTGCCTCTATTGGATCAATCATATCCCATTCCAATAATGCAAACGTTTCTAGACCATAAATATTTTTGGGCACTCCTTTCATTTCATAATACTTCACAGGGAGCAATGAATACCTTCCATGTTTGGAAATTGTCTTTTCCATTTTAGGGCTATAAATATCTGCTTTTAATCTTAAAGCTGCCATTACAAACCCTTTGTTCATTCTACTATGAGTCACTTTACCTAGTACAGGTAATGCTCGGTGTATACAAGCGCCGTTTTATCTAAAAAAAACAAGTATGTCCTTTGCTAGCCTTGGTAGTATAGCCAAATTTACGCCACCTTCAACAGGTTCAACAGTCACAAAAACGTTTCTACATGCCACCTTTAATAACATGGTGCCTGCTTCATTCACATAAACAAAAAGGATTTGCTTGACATTTTCTTAACCTTTTACGGTTCTATGTGATATTTTTTCGCTTTTTGTAGGTCGCCTTACAAAAAGACTGATTTATTCCGTTCGATTTTAGCCGGCCCGCAAAAACCAAAAACATCACATTGCTTTGCACCTCACCCTCTCAGGCGGGACGTTCCTCAGCCCCCGCAGCATTCCTCCCACCCAAGAATTCCCTGAACCCAAAAACACTCAAACACGCAACATACGCACAAACACACACACACACACACACACACACACACACACACACAAACACTTACCTGTTCTCCTGTGATGGCTCTTCAGGGCACTGGCATGCCTGTCAGCCCCTGCGCGCACTTGTGTGAGGCAGGGGCATGCCATTTTGATTTAGAAAGACTGCTTTGTGCGGTCACAGATCAGTCTTTCTATATCAGTTTTTTTTCTTTTCGACAAATAGAAAAAGACATTTTGACTTGTTATCCCTTATACATGTATAACCAGCTGCATGTCTGTATCAAACAATGACTGAAAGCCAGTGACCTTATCAAACTGTTCCTTTTGTCATGTGTTCTTAACTTTGGAAACTACACTTGCAAAACCTAGAGGACATTTTTAGACTCACTATTTTGCACTCTGTTAATTGTAGCTTTCCATCAAAGTTGGAAAACATACAATTAAGTCTGACTCTGATTAAAATACTTATATACAGCTTTATATATCTGTCAAGTTGGTTCATTATGTGATTTGTATACTTTTTAAGTCATCTCTCTTAAACAGAGTATTCTTGGAAGATAAAATTTAACACACGACATCTATGACAGATGCCCAGTAAAAAGATAATGACAGCGCGCCCTCCCTATCGTATCAGAGCTTGGCTTTGATAGGTTGGGGCCATTACATCTTCCCTTCTGCGCAGCCAAATAATGTAAGCCTAAAACATGTCTTCTAGGTTTTGCAAATGTAGATTCCAAAATTAAGGACACTTAACAAAAGGAACAATTTCATAAGGTCACCTGGTTTTAGTCATTCGTCCCCAACCCTGCCCAGCACAAACACACATTCACTTGTTCATTCCATTCACAGACAGAATTCACGTACTCATTCACACGTGTACCCATACATCATACACTCACTGATTCACACACATATACCACGTACAATAATAAAATCGTACCTGCATGCAGCCCCGATCCTCTTGAAGCTCTGCTGTAACCTACAGAAAGCCCTCAGGCACCTGTTGCTCAGCACACACAAGCAGAGATGTTCCTGTTTCCTGCTCATGTGTGCAGGAACACAACGCGCTATTCACACAGTGCCCTGAACCGACTTGTGCACTACGCAAGCCTGTATCCCCAATGGCCCATGCAAGGCTGGAGAATCAAAACACCCCTGGCCTTACATGGCCCATTGGACATGCGTGGCTGGGATTCGAACTGGGTTTCCATTTGACAATTTAAAACAGCCCAGGATGCTCGCACAGCTGCAACAGGCAGACAAGGGAACGGCCATTGGCTAGCGTGGCTCCTACGTTTTAGAAGAGAGTTCTGGCAGAACAGCACCACCTCACCCATTATGGACAAGCCATCCCCGGCTGTGACCAGTCAACTTCTGGGAACGCAGTGGTCCAGGGATGAATATCAGTTTCCAAACCATCAATCAGCCACACACATCTAGTACACCAGAAGGGATCCGAATAGATTGTAAACACAAGTCAATTATAAACCTCCTTGTCCAATTTTGGTTACATGGACGGAACAGCAGGCTTATCCCCACAAGGTCGTGAATGGATGGTTAGTTGTAATACAGCAAAAATACAATTATTACCCAATGATAAAAATGACTGTCCATCAAGGTTGCATACAAATATCTACTTTATTATTATCACAACAACAGACAGTTCTAGCTACAAAATACAACCCACCCTGTAACGGAATGCAGAGGACAGACAGTTTCAAAGAAGGAAAAGGGATGCACTCTGGATACTGACAGGAGGGTAGTGGGCAAAGGAATAAATCGAAATAGTTCAAGGATGCTTGGTTTAAACACAAAGGGAGCAATTGTAGTAAAATGTAACTAGGGGCCTTCAGAGAAGAACTAGGGCAACAGAACCACAATGTACCATGTGCGTGTAGAGTTCTTGGTGCGCGACAGTGCAGAGTCGGTTTCAAGGTGCTTTGCAGCTTCTGCGACAGAGCTGAAGATGAGAGACAGCTGCCAGCTACAGGAGGCAGGCAGTTGTGTGAGCGAGGCTGAACGGACAGCTGCAGGCTGGCCTACACAGCAGCTCAGGATCAGGAATGGTTGTCTCAGTGCTGGTCAGTGGTTCTGAAGCACTGGTTGAGGCCTCTCAGTCAGCATTAACAACTATGGCGTAACAACAGTCAGAGGTGCCACCGGTTGCAGCTTGAAGGGCTCGACTGGTTCAGAAATGTCCTTTAAGGCAAACATTGGTAGATGCTTGTCGATGGACTCCTAGCTTCTTCACTGGGCTCCTGTTGTTCTTTAAGTGGGATGGCCCAAAGCTGAGGAGAGTGCTGCAGGCAGCTGCCTTGTCCTTGGTTTGGTTCAGGCTCTCTCGTACTTCTCACCTAGGAAGCTTGCTGCGGAGCATAGCAGGACCCATTGTGTGCTGCTGGGTACTGGTTCTGGAGCTGCTGGAGGGTCTTCTGGATTCAGTATTTCCCTCTGTTCCCTAGGAGATGTTTGGGGGAGGGATCTTGCTGCCCTCTTGGAAATCCTGGCCTTCCTTCATGGTGGAAGATATAAGGCAGACTTTACCTTCAGCCAGGGTGCAATTCTGAGTTCTTCTTGCTTCTCATAGCAAAGTCTTCAGATGATCTGCCCAAAAGAGGGTATCAGCCCTTTTTTAAAGCCAAATGGGCCACATTCTCATACCTTCTAAATGTGGTCCCCCTGAGGGGATGACTACTGTAAACAGCTGTCCCAGACATGACAGTTCACTGCCCTTGATACTGAGAGGGTGGAGCTGGCTTCAGGTTAGCACCCATGCATAGCAAAGGTTGTTGGGATTTCCTGTCTCCTTTGTTAACCTCTGCAGCCAGGCCCCATTGAACTGGATAGTCCAACCCCTTTCATGAGTAGCAATTACCCTGTAGATGGGTGGCGATGCAGACTTTACTCATACATCAATAATAGAGCCGACTCAGGAAGTTGACAAAAGGAAGTCAGTTTTATTATCAATTGTCTAAAACAGGGAGCATAACGAACATCAACACAATTGCTTGATCCTCTTACTCAATGCATTTAAGAAAAAACTGAACACTTATAAGCAATATTCGTCACCAATGATGTTAACCTACATGTGTACTAACGTCATCCTACATGGCAAACTACAAAAACGTATAAGTGTGAGTGATTGGCTCTGAGTGAACATCTAAGTATATGATCCATAATAGTCTAAAAAAGTGTAACTATGTGATTGGTTACTTAACATCAGGTGGGGCAACTAAGCCCTTCTCTAAAAATGACCACTATGAACGTCACTAAATACACAACGTCCCATTGGTTTACACACTATAGGGTCCCTACATACGCAGGTCTTCTACAATTGGATGGCACTCTATCAGTGGTCTACTGTCAATTAGGCTTTTGAAGCTCGTCCTTGAGAGTGTATTTAGCTCTGGGAAATTCAGAGAGTGAGAACCACAGTCTGCCTTTGTGCATAGGTGTGATCATCTCGTTCATCTAACTTCATGCTTCCATGTGACTGGTGACCATGGAATCAAGCCTTTTCGTGCATTTAATATTATTTTTCAATAAACCTCTGACGTCTTCCTTGTTATATTTGTGCCTTCTGTAGACAATGTCAGTTCACTCCAGTTTGATAAGATCTTGGTTTCTTGGCTCGTCCAGCCTCGCCTTCTGAAATACACTTGTAATTCAATCTTGCTTTTTAACTGCGACACACTGAAATGAGGCCTTCTTTGCTACTGTCCAACCTGCTATAATACATTTAGTGGAAACATCCATAGTTCTCTCATTCCTATATGTATACATTGGCACTTGCTGCAATCTATTCACTATAAGCGTAAAGCTAGCTTCACAATTACTTTGCTGCTTGCGTTTCTTTTGCATCTGTACACGTGTAAAATAACTTGATATCTTCATCTGTTTCTGTGGCATAAGCTTCTTTACCTTGAGCCCAAGATGTCACGTATCCCTATTACTTTCTTGATGCCTTATAGAATATCTGCATTCTCTGGTCACTGCATCTCTTTTATGTACGTCATCTTCAGCTTCATGTAACATATACTGGCAATGGTTAGTTACACTATCATTCATCCTTGCCACTTATTGGCTCTGCTTCTTCAGAGATTTCATTCAAATGGCCATCATATTTCTTTGTATACAGATATGGTTTTCTCAATGGATGCCTTGTCTCCCAGATTCTCTTAGGTACTGGCCCTTTCACTGGTACTGGACTGAGTCCATACTCTGCTCTTTGTCGATTCAACTGTTCTGTATACGTCACATACTCTGGTTTCCAGCATACAGGTACAAAGGGCGGGTCGGTTGAGGTGGGGGTACTTGGCTCCTGCTTGGATGGCTGGAGTGGGAGAGGTAGTTCAGGGGTGCAAGGCGTGTGAAGGGCTGCAACGTTCTTACTCCCAGGCGGGAGTTCCTGAGAGAGCAGTCGGGCTTGCAGATGCGCTCTGGCCCAGCAGAAGGCGTGAGCGGAGGCGTTCGTTTCTGCAGACGAGTGAAGGTGGAATGGTAGCGGTAGAGCAGTGGCTTGCAGGACCCTTACCTTGTTGTACAGGGTGTGTGCCATCATCCGGCAGCCTCGAGCAGCTGAGAGCTGCGGAGAGCTGCGGAGAGCGGCAGAGGCCTTTCTTGATTGCCTTTGCCGTGATGCGGCTTTGCCTGGCGGTCGGCCTCCTCTCACTTTAAAGCGGGAGAGGAGGGGCTGGCAGGCGCGGTGGAGAGCACAGCTGATATCAGCTCAGCGGCTGATTTGCTCGACGTTGCTTTGGCGACCTGGGGCTTCGGCTCCAACAATGTTGCGTGTTCCATAATGGCGGCGGGGGGCCCTGGTGGACCGGGTGCAGCTTCCTGATGTGCACCAACAGAGGTTGACGGCGTGGGTGGATGCTCTTGCAGCATAGGCCTTTACTGATGGCCTTTTCCGTGATGCGGCTTTGCCTGGCGGTCGGCCTCCTCTCCCTTTAAAGCGGGAGAGCAGGGGCTGGCAGGCGCGGTGGAGAGCACAGCTGATATCAGCTCAGCGGCTGATTCACTCGACGTTGCTGTGGCGACCTGGGGCTTCGGCTCCAACAATGCCGAGTGTTCCATAATGGCGGCGGGGGGCCCTGGTGAACCTGGTGCAGCTTCCTGATGTGCACCAACGGAGGCTGACAGCGTGGGTGGGTGCTCTCGCAACAGAGCTGCGGAGAGCGGCAGAGGCCTTTCCTGATGGCCTTTGCCATGATGAAAGGCATTGGAATCAAGGTCTTCCTAGCCCCTATTCCATGGCAGATGAGCCCTGAAAAGTCTGTGTGTTGCCAGCTTCAGCACTCCATCTCTGTACATCAGAGAGGGGCATTGGAATAGAGGGATGCCTATCCTGTATACCATGGCAGGTGCCCTCTGAAAGGCCTGTGTCTTACGAGCTCTAGCTCTCCCTCTATGCATGAGAGAAGGGTTTTGGATTCGAGGGCTGCCTAGTCTCCGATGCATACAAGTAGAGCTAGCAACACGCAGTCCTTTCAGAGCTCATCTGCCATGGCATACAGGCATGCAATGGCAGAAACGCGCTGAAAGGACTGTGTGTTGCCAGTGTAGTTCTCCCCATATGCACCAGAGAGTGGCATCGGAATCGGGAGATGCCTACCCTCTATGCCAGCGGTCTGTAACCTTTGGCTCTCCAGATGTTTTAGACTACAACTCCCATCAGCCCTAAACAGCATTGTCAATGATGAGGGATCATGGGTGTTGGAGTCCAAAACGTCTGGAGAGCCAAAGGTTGCATACTACTGCTCTATGCCATGGCAGTTGAGCTATAGTGTGTTGCCAGCTCTAGCTCTCGCTCTATGCATCAGGGAGTGGCATTGGACTTGAGGGCTCCCTACTTTCGATGCCATGACAGGGCCACCCTCAATGCCTGTGTGTTACAGGCAATCCCTCTATATCAGTGGTATCCAAACGTGTTTATGCTGAGCCCACAAGAGTAAAAATATTGTTGTCGAGCGCCCCTTGAGTATAAATAGTGTTGCCAGGCCCCCCAGATGCCATATCTGCTTACATTTTCTATTGCAAGCGGTCACCGTACTTCCTGTTGGAAGAGCCACTGCTCTCTGTGCCTCACAGAGTGGCACTGGAGTCGGGGGCTCCCTCGCCTCTGCGCCATGGCAGATGTGCTGCGAGAGGCCTGTGCATGTCTGCTCCTCCCCTCTATGCCAGCAGAGCTTGGCCCTGATAGCCCGGGGTGTCGCGTCCTCCCTTCTGCGCCATAACACATCGGCTGAGGGAGCCGTGGGTGGCAGATCTTTCATGCCAGCACATTCCGTGGCCCTGGGATCTGTGCTTCCTCGCGCACGAATGCCTCCCATCGCCTCGCGCCGAGAGTCTGGTGATGTTTCACTAATCTTTCCCGCTTCCCGGGGACAGGGGAATTCAACACACCATTTTTTTTCTCGAAGTGCCCTGACTGAGCCGGATGGCTCAGAGGCCCCGTGGCGTGAAACATTTTAAAAGCTATTATTTTAAGGATGAATTATTCGTAAAGTGGCGTGGGGGTGTAGGAGCGACACTGCAGAATAGCACAGCGACGACATTAAACACACATTACTCACTGGAGAGAGCACACCCATGCGTTTTTCTAGCTCGCGTCGTTTTCTTTGATTTATTTTTAGTGAAAAAACAAGCTTGACTGTTTATACCTTTTCTTCAACAACATATTAAAAGTGTGAGGCATTTGGACCCTGTGTTGTGATGCAAGAGAAATTGCCCAAGGCTACGTTTTCTGTCAATTTGAGAATGCGAAGAGTGCCAACAGCTTCGCACACAGCCCACAATTCTACTGTTTATTTTCTGCCACAGAAAAAGCCATCTGTGATGAATTTAATCAGCTGCAAGATGGAGGTTCCTGTTGCACGTCATTGTTAACAGCAGTGAGGGCAGGCTGAGGTTGGCCTGTAGGGCTATAGGCCGACGGCGGATCCAAAAATGAAAAATACTGGCATGGGACAGTTTTTTTGGTCAAAGTGGGCCACCTTTTTGGACAATGTGGGCCAGTTTGAGTTACTTCACTATGCGGCTATTAGTTTTGCCCAGTGGTGCTGAATAAATATTCCTTAAAATGCGCAATTTGCATCACATTTTATCAAAAAACAACCCCCTTCGGTACTATTCAAACAGTGTCACAAAAGGAAAGAACAGGCATTTACAACTGTGGCCCACTTTTTCATTGGTGCCCGAGACAATGTTATGGGCCAGTCCGACCCTGGGTCATGTAGGAAAATATACAGCCAGGTTCATAATTTCACTTTCCCTTTTCCGACAAAACAGTATGTTTCTGCCTTGTGCTAGTGTAGCGAGGTGATGACGTAGATTCTGCACTTGTTCGCAGCTGTACTGAAGAGTGAATGGAGGTGGGAAAGGGACACGGGTGGGGACCATGTGGGTACGGTACCTGCAGGCTGAGGGGCCAGCGGCGGGCCTGGGACCTGCAAAACGCAAGGGCGAGGGTGGATGAATCGAAAAATCCCGCCTAGATCGCACGAAGAGCAGAATCCTTGACAAAAAGGTTGCAAGAGTCAAAGGATGTATTGGCTTGTTTGCGCGTCATCCCCGCCTCAGCCCATGCAGGAGGCGCAGAAGCCAGGGACCTGGATGACTGGTTGCCCATTCGTCCTTTGTTGACAATGAACTCGTTTACAAAAGCTGCCTTTCACCACTTAACAATATCCTCCCACTGCTATCAGTGCCTGACGAGGAAGCCTTCATCCTTGCGTTTGCAAATGGACAGCTGCATTGTTGTAATACCCTTCCCACTCTTTTATAAACTTCAGAGAGCACAGACTGACCCTGCCCACACGATTTTTGGGCTAAGTCTAGTGGATCGCACCAGTCCAGCCTTGAAGTCTGGCACAGGCTTCCAAACAGAGAACTATCAACTTTGAGACTCTCTGCTTTGTCGGTAAGGTACTCTATCGAAGCGTACCACCAATGCCTTTACGCTCTTATCTGCTGGCTGGATGCTTACAGCCTGCCTCCGTGAAACTGATAGCCATTCACCCAGTTAGATCTACAGAGTTCTATTAGAGAACTCTCCATTATCAAGACACCACCTTATGGAACTCTTGTGAGGAATTCAACCATCCGCACAGGGAGAGTGCGCTTGCCTGGGCTTTTTAAAATGTTTTGATAAATGAAAATAAATGATGGGAGATCAACCTCCGAGGAGAAATGAGTGCGCCTATTACTCACCCATTTAATCTGCTTCCAACCAACACATAGTCACCTGTACTCTGGGAAGCCACAGCCGACAGGTGCCGTCTTCCCCTGTCATAGTCACATGGAAGCATTCCAAGAATGGGGGAAGGCACACCTTCCTCCAGCCATGAGCAGCCTCATTAAAATATCAAAGGCTCCATGGATCTGCATTCCTTGGTTCTCTGGCTGGTGGCAGTGCATACTAATGAGAGATAATTGAGGCAAGCCTGCCCTGTGGGCTTGGTTGCCGGAGAGACAACAGGAAGGCAGGGCTAACAACCCTTTGGTATTCAATGTGTCAACTTGAAGCTAGTTCCCACCCCTCTGTATGAAAGGCAGTGAAGTGCATGTCTGGGTCCACTATTTACCATAGGCAAACCCCTGCAGAGCTGACCCCCTTTTTGAGAGGAGAAGTATGTGGTTTGGGGGACACAGGATGTCATCTCCCAGAACATACTTCAAGGAAAAACCTGCTCTTTAATCAAGAGTCACAGAGGGCTCAGTTAACCAGAGAGACACTTTAATCTACGACAGGAAGATGGGTGAGACTTAGGTATATGTGCTCACCCCCTTGTCTGTCCTGTTGCAGAGCACTCTGGTCCTGACCTCATGTATAACAGAAGATTGTTGGTGGGGACCCTGGATTTGTTCATTAGCGTAGGCTTAGCCTGTACCAAACACTCGGGCCCATTTGGCTTTAAAAGAGGGCTGAACCCGAAGATTTCACAAGGAGTAAGAAGAAGGACTAATTTGGACCCGAGCTGAAGGTACAGTGTACCTTACATCTTCCACCAGTGAAGAAAGGCCAGGCGTTCTGATAGGGAATCAAGATCCCTCCCCTAAACATCTCCCAGGGAAAGGAGGGAGATACCAGACTTAGAGGACCCATCCAGCAGCTCCAGAACCGGTACCCAGCCAGCACACAGCATGCCCTGCTAGGTTCTAACAGCAAGCTTCCAAGGTGGGAAGTGCCAGAGAGTCTCTGGAGAAAGGACAAGGCCGTTGCCTGCTAACAACCTCCAGTGCTTTGGCCCGTCTGCCTTGTAAGGACACAAGCCCTGCGAAGAAGCTTGGAGGAGTGTGTAATAAGGGCGTCATACACTGCAGGTGAGTGAAGATCCTTTAATAGTAACCAGCCTGAGCCCAGCAGTGCTCAGCCTACTCATCAGCTCTCCACTTCAACTCATAACGGCTGCTCATAGAATGTAGAACCTTAAACAGATGTAAACATGTCATCAGAGCAAGAGTGGAATTCTACGTCGTAGAATTACACTCAAGAGCAAAGCACATATTACAACACTTCTCCCCCCTTTACCCAACAACAGACACAACCACCCACACCAACCACATACACGCACACACGCACATATACACACATACAAACACGGACACAGACACACACTCACACACATCTCCTCCCTGCACTCACACCCCAAACCCAGGGAGAAGAATAAAAGGAGAACGATGCTAATGAACTATAGCACCCAAAACATAATCCTTGTACTTGGAGGGAACCTTCCTCTCCCTGACAGAATGAGCATAGCCCTGGACAGAGTCTGGCACCCCAGAGGCAGACGCAGACACCCCCTCATTACATTCACCCACGACCTATCGGTGGTATCACGATCATGAACAGAAACAGGAATGGAATGTTCCTCATCCTCCTGTACATCCAAAGCTACCCCACTGCCCATGGGCTGCAATTTAACTTTCCCCTCACTAGCTTCCCCAACAGAGGAGCGTTTTAACGGGCATCCAAACACCACCCCAGCCTCACTTACGTCGCAACCAGGCTCACCCGACACACCGCCGGCAGAAATCACTTTGTCCTTATCTACCACCACCACACGCCTAAGACTCCATGTAGACCCATCATTGAGTTTTACTTAACCACAACCACACTTGACAACCATTCGTGGATGCGTATACCTGCTGAGTCCCTTGGTCACAAACCTGGGATTCTTGATCTGAACCCAATCACCAATCTTCACTGGAAGGGGCTTCCTACGGGCCAGTTGCTCATGAAAAAAACGCTGTTGCTTACCCCGAACTCGATCCAAAACCCCTTGCATATCCACCTGCGACTGGACACCACCACCCAGGGCTGGGACCCTCAACTTGGAGCCGGGTTTCCTTCCCCGCATAAGCTCAAAAGGAGAATGACCAGTGAAAATAGAAGGAGTCAGCATGTAAGCCTTGGACAGCCTGCAGACATCCGTCCAGCCTCGCTTGCCGAACTGCCTGGCGCCTTGCACCCGCAGCTGTCTCCCGCCACTAACTCTGTCTCACGGGCTGCAAAGCACCCTGGAACCGCCTCAACGCTGTCAAGCACCACAAACCTCTTCAGCACCAGGCACATTGTGGTTCTGCCGCCCTGGTCTTTCTCTGAAGGCCCCTGGAGACAATTACAACCCTTTGCCCCTTTGGTGTTGAAACCAAATAACCTTGAACAGTAAGAATGATTCCTTTACAAACTACCCTCTTAACAGTATCCAGAGTACATCCCTTTCCTTTGTGAAACTTCCTGTCCTCTGTGTTCCTTTACAGTGTGGGTTGTAATTGTAGTGTGCTAGAACGGTATGTTCTAGTAATAATGAAGTAGATATTTGTATACAACATTGACTGGAGAGTCCTTTTTATCATTGGGTAATAATTGTGTTTTCGCTGTGTTGCGACTAACCAACGATCTACAACCTCGCAGAGATAAGCCTGCAATTCCGTCCACTTTACCAGAAATTGGACAATGAGGTCTTATAATTTACCTGTATTCCAATCTGTTGGGGTCCCTTCTGGTGTACTAGAGGTGTGGGGTTGATTAATGGTTTAGAAACCAATATTCATACCTGGACTACTGGTGCCCCGGAAGTTGATTCATCACAACTCCAATTCCCAACCACCTTAGGATTAAAGATTTCCAACAATACTGAAGACAGAGGTCTCCTCTTAGGTCCCAAGTCTCACAGTTAATTGTTAATGGTGGTTGTTACCTACAATTCGCTCACAGAGGTTATTCCACTGACACCAAGAAATTGGGGACAATGCTTTTCATATCAGGCCAATGCAAGTGTTGTGTAACCATAATGTCCAGTGCTCTGCTTTCAGGATATCTCCCATGCCTACCGTTATCGACGGGCATTATCAGGCAGATGAACGGTGGTGTCATCACTATGCACAACCCCAAAAAATAATTTTAAGAAACAAGGATCATAGAATGAGTTTAAAGGTGTGGTGAGCTGCCAGATGTACCTACTATTCCCTTTACTTTTTTGGTTTCTTTGATTCCCAGTGACAAGGTTATGGGTCGGTGGCAAATGAAGGGGCGGTGTGATGGGTGGCACTGATAAACACTACACAGCTACCTGACGGTTATCTGTCACTCCCACTTGCCTGTCTAATGAGACCTCCCACTGAAGTCGCTCTTCTCTTTCCATGAAGAAGGCCCCTCTGTGCCCCCTCACCCTTTCATGGTTGATGATTCACCCGCCCCTCTCTCCACCACACAGAAGCATTCACTCGTGTTCTCACTCAATTCCCCTTCCCTGTGATGCCACCTTCCGACCCCCCAACTTCTGCATAGGGTCTCCATCATTCTTCTCCATATGGAGAGACTTCCAAGACCATTCTCATTACGGATGGAGCCTGCCTTCTTACTGCTGAAGTAAAGTTAAAAACATCCAGTGAGAACTTTCATGCAGTGTTTTAGCTTTGCAATATTATGTCTTGGAAGATTGTGTCTTTCAATATTTTGCTGGAGTTCTTTTTTCCCAAAAAATGTGCCTTTCAAAATATTTGCAATGAAATCCCCCAAAACAAATTGAAAATAGAAGTTCGGCATTAAGAGCTCTCTATTCACAATACAAGGTCCGGAGGCGACCAGAGGTTGGCCATTCTCTTATGGCTAGGGAGTTGCCTGTGGCTCAGTGGCCATTATCAGTGGTGGCCACACCGGCATGCGTTTGCATGAAATGCCTGTTCTGCCCTCGAAATAATATAAGATCGAATTTGCTCTCAATACCACTTATTAAAAATAACACTGACAAACACAATGGACCCATGTCTCAGTCTCACTCGGCTCACTGCTTAGGAGCTCACTTTGTAGACTTATGATAGATAGCTGTGGTCAAATACTACTCCTTATCAGTGGAAATCCAGCTCTCCGATCCCCGGGGACAGGTGGCTCCCCGAACCCACCATCATGATTTCCAGCATCCTCAGATGTTTTCTCTGTCAGTTATGCTCCATCCCTGTGGCTAGTGGCATAGCTACTAGCAACAGGGATGGAGCATCCCAAGGAGTCAAATCCCAGGATGGAGAATCCCAGGGATTCATACATTGCCTGAAAAAGAAAGCAAGGTCCATGTGTAAAAGATATCCTGAGGATACTTAGACCATGCATTGGAATGATAACAGAGAGCAACATCATCTACACAGGGAACAGCATAGCAAACAGAACCTACTTCTGCTGCATCTCAAGTAGGAAGTGACCATAGGTGATGCGCAATAACATGGCACCAGTAGACCTGGTCATGCTTGTATCAGTTTTGTGCTGAGGATCTCCTGATCCTGCTTCTCTACGGTAGTGTCTGAAAATTAAGAACATCTCTCGGTTCAGAGACTGCATGGAGGCCATCATTGACTAAAATCCAACACTGCCATCGATCCCCTCACCACAGATGTTGGCAGTGGTCGGATCCTTCGTTCACAACTTTATGGGGCTGAATTGAATGCTCCCTTCCTTTTAAATGATCTGCCCCGGCGACTGCAACTGGTCAAAAACCGGCTTATCTTGGCCCATTCATTTCTCACGAGTTCCCTGCTTTCTACATTCACTTCCTGTCAAGTAGCATTCCCTTTTAAGGGAAAGCACAAACAATGGTGGCAGCCTGTTTCCCAAAGACAAAGAGCTGCACGGTTCTCCATGATGGGGTACTGCGCTATTCAAAGCTCAATCTGTTGTGGAATTCTCTTTTTTGCAACCTCTGCACAATCTCTAATCAAGTGGCCTTTCTCAGAGCAATACATATTGGGATTTTTCTTCCTCGCCTGCCTCCATCCACCGTCAACCAGGTAAAAATCCCCGTAGGATAGAGTGCTTTACAACTCTATGTACCAAACCTGAGAGATGCTATCTGAAAGTTTACTCTAGAAATATTTTGCATGAACAAGCGCATTTCTTAACATAGCTGCTCTAAATAATAGATTCCAAAATTAAAATAATAAATGACATCATTACAGCAGAGCACAGAGTCCTCTCTTGATGCCACAGACTGCTGAGCATTCCCTTTGGCAACCGGGTTTGCTTTCTATATTTATTGGTGTCTTGGCTGGAGCCAAAAGAAAGAAGCTTCTAATATTGTGATAAAGGGTTAATATGACTTCTGGAGGAAAAATGATGGATGCACCTTAACAAGGTGAGGTAATGGAACAGGCACATAGTGGTGGGATTCATAGTGGAGGGGTGTTGTGAAGTAAGAGCTCTGCAAGACATCCTGGAGGATGGTGGAGATTGGGGACAGCAACGGTGCACCTAGGCTAAACGTTCGGGGGAGGAGGATTATCCCACCAAATGTTGGGAGATGCTCTACCTTCACAGACTGTGAGGGAAGGGCAAACCTACTTGTGTGGGGGTATACTTTCATCTCCAAAACTGGAACAGCAGCTCACCCCAACTTCCTAAATATTAGGAACATCAGGTACCTCCTTCCTTTCAACACCGCCAAACATCTATTAACCACTCTTGTCTTCTTTCAACTGAACTACTGTGCCAGCATCCTCTTTGGTCTCACCAACTATGCTTTCTATCCTCTCGACAATTTCATTATCCTTGGTACCATTACTCTCTTTGAACTCCCACACTTCACACCTACTTCCTTGTACCATCTCCAGGCTGGATGGCTGACGATGCAAAATAGGGCGAGATTTAAATGTCTTCTTGTCATGCCTGCCGGACATACCCCTGGACCAGGAACAACTTCTCCATACAAGATGAGTTACGCCCATAGAACCAGTAGACCTTTTTACTCAAAATGGAGGTTGTTCGATACATTGCCCGGAAAACGACGTCTGCATTTTTCACGTCGTTAATTTTCACGTGACTTAGGTCCGTCACGTGTATCACGGCAGTGCGTACATAAGCAGCGTGGAAACTCCATTTGCTGCTTCTGATTAAGTCAATTTTGGCGTTTGTAGCTGAACTCCGGACCTGCGTTCTCGCATTCCTTTCAGCAAACTTCTTTGGCCTAATTTGAGCTTGTTTTCCTCCACACGCTAATTCCTGGGTTGCGTGTATCCTGTTTGCGTGCCAAATCTCCACGCGGACGCTGTCTGCAAGCGCGGCTGTCCTGAGCTGCGTGAATCCTGTTCGCGTGTCAAATCTCCACGCGGACGCTGTCTGCAAGCGCGGCTGTCCTGAGCTGCGTGAATCCAGTTTGCATGCCAAATCTCCACGTGGGCACTGTCTGCAAGTGCGGCTGCCCTGAGCTGCGTGAATCCTGTTCGCGTGCCAAATCTCCACGCGGACGCTGTCTGCAAGCGCAGCTGTCCTGAGCTGCATGAATCCAGTTCGCGTGCCAAATCTCCACGCGGGCGCTGTCTGCAAGCGCGGCTGTCCTGAGCTGCGTGAATCCTGTTCGCGTGCCAAATCTCCATGCGGACGCTGTCTGCAAGCGCGGCTGTCCTGAGCTGCGTGAATCCAGTTCGCGTGCCAAATCTCCACGCGGACGCTGTCTGCAAGCGCGGCTGTCCTGAGCTTCGTGAATCCAGTTCGCGTGACAAATCTCCACGCGGACGCTGTCTGCTAGCGCGGCTGTCCAAGGCTGCGTGATTCCTGCTCGCGTGTCTTATTCTTCACACGGAAACGCTGTCTACAGGCGCGGCTGGCTTGGCTGCGTGTATGCTGTCGCGTGCAATCCTGCACGTGTTTTTCTGAACTACTTCGAACTTTTGGTACCTGTGACAGTCAACAGGTGAGATTCTTATTTCGTTCTTTGTGGGAAAGGAAGTATTTTATGAACTATTGGAAGGTGAATGTGCACAGTACATTGGACGCTACCCTGTGGTGCACCAACCCGGTATCTAGCGAGAGCCTCGTGCCGTTCGGGATAAGTCTCCCTTACTAATCTTCCCTTCCTTTGTCATTTGTTCAACTCTTGGGACTCTTCAAGATATTGTCCTGGAATTCTTCAGTTTAGCCTTAAGGTCAGTGTCTGAATTAATCCCAATTCTGTGTTTCTTAGTATTTAATTTGGGACAGTGTCTTATGATACTTATCTATTTTATGCATACTTCCTGTACAATTCCCACGCCCTTTCCAGTGATCCATCTCTCTGCCTGTTTTATTCAGTCAGAGAGTTGTATCATTTGGAAGGTCTAATTTGACCTGCCTTCAATCAAGTCGTGTGAAGATAGGATCCGGAAAAGCCCTACCAAATTGTATCCTTTTTTGGTTACTGTATCCTTTTCAGTTGATACTTTGGTGATTTATGACAGAATCAGAAGCCATGGAGGGTACGGATCCTATAACTGTTTTGACTCAGTTAATTTCTGACTTGAGAAATGAAATGATTACGGCACAGGATATGCTATGGCATCGAATGGATGTTATGCAAGGTGCCATGCAAGTCACTCCTCAGGGAGTACAGATTCCAGCAGCCATTGCATCTGGATCTGGGACTACAACACCATCATTATCACAAGAAACTCTTAAAGTGGTTATGCCCACACAGTTTCCCTTGGCTCCTCCGGAAAGGTTCACAGGTGATCCTAAAACCTATAGAACCTTGGTTAATCAGTGCCGACTTCATTTCCTTTGCCGGCCTAATTCATTTCCTGATCTTATTACTAAAGCAGCATTCGTGCTTTCTCATTTGGGGGGTACATCTGCTACTTGGGCAAATCCTTTATTGGAGTCAAATAGCCCCTTGTTGTACGATTGCGATGATCTTCTGGCGGCTATGAGCAAAGTCTTTGATATGCGCTATGCTACTCAAGCCACAGATCTGGAGTTGTTGAATTTACAACAAGGTACTCAACCTCTGTTGGCTTACATTGCGCGATTTAACCAATTCACGGCCGAAACCCAATGGGCGGAAGACAAGAAGACAGCTGTTTTCTACAAGGGTCTTTCAGAAGAACTCAAGGACGCTTTGTCCACGGTTCCAGTGGTTCCTACAGGTTTTTCAGAATTTCTTGATTTAATTTTACAAATTGACGCCCGAAGAAATGCCCGCAAAGGAGAGAAAAATCCTTTTCTTCCAGCACCAGTTCGTTCTGATACACCGGCACATTCTTCGAATGATCCTGAACCAATGCAAATTGGCGCAGTGAGAGGCCGGTTGTCTAAAGCCGAAAGAGAGAACCGAAAGAGAAATAACTTATGTATGTATTGCGGTTCCTCCGAGCATTTATTTGCGGCATGTCCTAAAAGACCAAATAAGCCTTCGGGAAATGCCAAAACTCGACAGTAGCAGGAGTCCCTGTGTCGAGTGTTACATCGGACTCCATTACATTTCCAGCTCATGCACCGATAGCTGTTGAGATGATGTTACGTTTCAATGATCAAGACTTGGCTTCCAAGGCTATGGTTGACTCGGGAGCCACTAATAATTACATTGATATCACATATGCCAAGAAATGTTCTATACCCCTTATAGACAAGAACAAACCTGAAACTGTTAATACAGTGGATTGATCAATCTTGATTTCCGGTATGGTAACTCAGGAGACTGTACCTATTCAGATAACTTTATCAAATGGTCATTCGGAGGAAATTGTCTTCGATGTCATTGCAGCTCCTCAATACCAAATAATACTAGGACTTAATTGGTTGACTCTTCATAATCCCGCCATAGACTGGGTTACGGGATTGATCCAATATCCTTCAGTTTTTTGTAACAAACATTGCTTTACCAGCCAGGTGGTATCAAATAAATCACATATGTTGGCCTCTATTGAGGGAATCTCTGCTATCAATGTGGTACATCAAAAAGGTACGCATATACCAAGTGAATATGCAGATTTTGCCGATGTGTTTGACAAAGGTCAGGCAGAACAGCTTCCTCCACATAGGCAATATGATTGTCCAATTGAATTGATTCCTGGAGCTAAAATTCCTACTGGTCGAGTTTATTCTTTGACTCTCAAAGAAGATGCTGTCTTGAAAGAATATATCGATAAAGCTCTGGATATGGGATTCATACGGCCATCTCAATCGCCGGCTGCTTCTCCTTTATTCTTTGTTCCAAAGAAGGAAGGAGACCTAAGGCCTTGCATTGATTACAGGGCTATTAATGACATCACCATAAAGAATCAGTATCCTTTACCATTGATTAATGTCCTGTTAGACCAATTAGGAACTTCCAAGTACTTCTCTAAATTAGATTTACGCGGCGCTTACAATCTGGTTCGCATTCGTGAAGGAGACGAATGGAAGACCGCTTTTAAGACGCGGTACGGCCTTTACGAATATTTAGTGATGCCTTTTGGTCTTTGTAACGCTCCAGCCACATTTCAGTTCTTCATGAACGATATCTTCAAAGATATGATCGATCAATTCGTGGTGATTTACTTGGATGACATTTTGATATATTCATCATCCTTTCCAGAACATGTTAAACACGTCTCAGCTGTCTTACAAAGACTTAGAGAGAATAAACTTTTTGTTAAAGTCGAGAAATGTGTTTTTCATACACAAGAAGTGGAGTTTCTGGGTTATGACATTACCAATCATGGTGTTCGAATGAGTCATTCTAAAGTGAAAGCTATATTGAATTGGCCTATCCCACACAATGTCAAGTCACTACAGTCATTTCTAAGATTTGCGAATTTCTATCGCAGATTTATTCGTTCTTTCTCCAAAACAGTGGCCCCATTGACAGCTTTAACTAGCTCTAAAATTCCATTCTGTTGGAACCAAAATGCCCAAGCTTCCTTTGAGAAGTTAAAAGAAGCATTTACAACTGAACCTGTACTTCAGCATCCTGATCCGGATGGTCAGTTTATCGTTGAAGCAGACGCATCCAGTGTAGCTACAGGAGCAGTAGTCTCGCAGGTTTGTGCAGAAACTAAGGAGGAGCATCCAGTTGCTCTTATGAACAGAACTATACTGTCACTGAGCGTGAATTACTTGCAATCAAAGATGCTTTCCGAGAGTGGAGACATCATCTTCTTGGGGCCAAACATCAGGTGATGGTGTATTCCGATCATAGAAACCTTCAGTCATTTAAAACTATGAAATGTCTCACAGCTAGACAGGCCAGATGGCATGTTTTCTTTGCTCAATACGATTTTCAAATTACTTATCGCCCTGCCAGACAACATGTCAAATCTGATGCTTTGTCTCGCATCGGTGAAGAGGTGAAAGAAGAATCATCAGTACAAAATAAGCTGTTGGCAGATCACGTGATATGTAGTTGTTCTGCACAACCTTCTCTAAAAAACGAATTACAGGAGTGGGTGAAACTAAATCCACAATTGATCCAAGAATTGAACATTGATTTATACAATGGTTTGCCTTTTAAAAAAGGAGTACTCTATCTACCAACTGATACCATTCAGAAAAAAGCCCTCAGTTGGGGTCATGATTCTTTGATTGCCGCCCATCCTGGACAGAAGAAGACTCTAGAGCTATTGAAAAGATGGTGTTGGTGGCCTTCTATAACACAAGATGTTATAAATTATGTTTCAACATGTTCGGTATGCAGTCCATGCAAGACTACTCCTGGCAAACCAGTGGGTTTACTCCAGTCTCTACCAGTTCCCAAAAAACCATGGGACATGATATCAATGGATTTTGTGGTTGAACTTCCAAGAAATAAAGGCTACGATACCATATGGGTGGTGGTGGACTACTTTACAAAATTGGCGCTTTTCATTCCCTGTATTGGTGTACCAACAGCTGCTGGTCTGGCTGATCTATTCATCCGGCATATATTCCGGTTTTTTGGTCTACCTTCAGTGATCATCACTGACAGGGGATCACAATTTGCGTCAAGCTTTTGGAAGGCACTAAATTCAGCCTTATTAATTGATGACAGGTTGTCTAGTGCTTATCACCCTCAAACGGATGGACAGACTGAGAGAGTCAATAGCACTATGGAACAATATCTGCGATGTTTGTGCTTGCAGTTTCAGTCAGATTGGCTCAATGTTTTGCCGGCAGCAGAGTTCGCCTATCACAATTCCTATCATAATGCTATAGGTACTTCACCTTTCTATGCTTTGTATGGGCAACACCCACGTTCCATTCCTTTTGACTCCAGTTTGTCTTTGGATACGCCTGCAGCAGGACGTACTTTTAGGGATCTTAAAAGTCTACAGAAAAACGTTGAGCAGCAATTGGAACAAGCTAAAAAACGAGACAAGTACTATGCCGACGCTCATAGAATTCCTGCACCTGTCTACAAAGCAGGAATGAAGGTATGGCTGTCCACAAAAAACTTGAGAATACCCGGCAAAAGGAAATTGTTGCCTAAATACATTGGGCCATATGAAGTTCTCCAAGTTATAAATCCGGCTGCTGTCCGTCTGGCTTTGCCACAACGGTGGCGAGTGCATCCCGTTTTCCACGTATCGCTCATCAAACTGTGTTCGGATGCTACTAGATAACCTGTACGGCCTGTTGCTATTTCATCGAAAGGGTCTGACGAATATGAAGTGCATGACATTCTGGACATGAGGTTGCGGTCTGGAAAACCATTTTATCTGGTAGATTGGAAAGGTTATGGTCCCGAGGATAGATCCTGGGAACCTCTGTCGAACATTCATGCTCCTGCTTTATTAAGGCGATTCCACTCGAAAAAGGGAGAAGCTGCTCCTTTGGGGGGTGACACTGTCATGCCTGCCGGACATACCCCTGGACCAGGAACAACTTCTCCATACAAGATGAGTTATGCCCATAGAACCAGTAGACCTTTTTACTCAAAATGGAGGTTGTTCGATACATTGCCCGGAAAACGACGTCTGCATTTTTCACGTCGTTAATTTTCACATGACTTAGGTCCGTCACGTGTATCACGGCAGTGCGTACATAAGCAGCGTGGAAACTCCATTCGCTGCTTCTGATTAAGTCAATTTTGGCGTTTGTAGCTGAACTCCAGACCTGCGTTCTCGCATTCCTTTCAGCAAACTTCTTTGGCCTAATTTGAGCTTGTTTTCCTCCACACGCTAATTCCTGGGTTGCGTGTATCCTGTTTGCGTGTCAAATCTCCACGCGGACGCTGTCTGCAAGCACGGCTGTCCTGAGCTGCGTGAATCCAGTTTGCGTGCCAAATCTCCACGCGGGCGCTGTCTGCAAGCGCGGCTGTCCTGAGCTGCATGAATCCTGTTCGCGTGCCAAATCTCCACGCGGACGCTGTCTGCAAGCGCGGCTGTCCTGAGCTGCATGAATCCAGTTCACGTGCCAAATCTCCACGCGGGCGCTGCCTGTAAGCGCGGCTGTCCTGAGCTGTGTGAATCCTGTTCGCGTGCCAAATCTCCACGCGGACGCTGTCTGCAAGCGCGGCTGTCCTGAGCGGCGTGAATCCAGTTCGCATGCCAAATCTCCACGCGGACGCTGTCTGCAAGCGCGGCTTTTCTGAGCTGCGTGAATCCAGTTCGCGTGCCAAATCTCCACGCGGACGCTGTCTGCTAGTGCGGCTGTCCAGGGCTGCGTGAATCCTGTTTGCGTGTCTAATTCTTCACGCAGAAACGCTGTCTACAGGCGCGGCTGGCTTGGCTGCGTGTATGCTGTTGCGTGCAATCCTGCACGTGTTTTTCTGAACTACTTCGAACTTTTGGTACCTGTGACAGTCAACAGGTGAGATTCTTATTTTGTTCTTTGTGGGAAAGGAAATATTTCATGAACTATTGGAAGGTGAATGTGCACAGTACATTGGACGCTACCCTGTGGTGCACCAACCCGGTATCTAGCGAGAGCCTTGTGCCGTTCGGGATAAGTCTCCCTTACTAATCTTCCCTTCCTTTGCCGTTTGTCCAACTCTTGGGACTCTTCAAGATATTGTCCTGGAATTCTTCAGTTTAGCCTTAAGGTCAGTGTCTGAATTAATCCCAATTCTGTGTTTCTTAGTATTTAATTTGGCACAGTGTCTTATGATATTTATCTATTTTAGGCATACTTCCTGTACAATTCCCACGCCCTTTCCAGTGATCCATCTCTCTGCCTGTTTTATTCAGTCAGAGAGTTGTATCATTTGGAAGGTCTAATTTGACCTGCCTTCAATCAAGTCGTGTGAAGATAGGATCCGGAAAAGCCCTACCAAATTGTATCCTTTTTGGTTACTGTATCCTTTTCAGTTGATACTTTGGTGATTTATGACACTTTTTCTGGTTCTTCAAATCTATCCACGGTAAGGCACCACTGTAACTATCCTCCTCTATCCAACTCTACAAGCCTTCTTGTAATCTCTGCTTTGCCTCCCCGACTTCCGCTGTGGCTCCTCACCCTCCCTGTGCTTCTTCTCTCTTCTACTCTTTCTCTCTTCTTGCTCTACTTTGGAATTCTCTGCCCCAGATATCTGAGAAACAGTCCACACGGATTTCTTCAAAATCAAATTAAAGCCTACCCCCTCGCCTCTGAGTTACCCTCTTAACCTACCTCTCATCTGCCTGCTAACCAACATTTTTCTCTTGCCTCTAACGTGCTCTGCCTCTCAATTCCTCTGCCTCCACTCTAGTACTTCACCCATCATGACCACATCCAAGGCACAGTTGGCCGTACCACCTAACTGCACTTAACAATGTCCAATGTTCGTTGTCCTTAAGCTAATCATGTCCACCTACTTATTTATTGTCCTTCTGACTGTTCCATTTATTCCCCTCCACAACCTGGTCAGAATGCCCTCAAACTTACCCTATGGTAAGAAGCTCACTGCTTCCCGGCAAATCTGATTTCTTATCTATTATACATTCTTTTGTCATCAAAAGAGCATTGTTGCTCCTTTATATAAATACATAAATACATAAATACATAAATACATAAAGTCTTGCATATAATGTCTTTACACATTCTAATGAGAATTTTCTAGTGCAGCTTCAATATTACAAGCAGTTAACTCTCACCTTCATGTCTGAAACCACACACTTAAGGACTGTTTATTGTCAGTGTCCTGTTCTGTCCCGCTACAGTTCTTAGATCAGATAGGTCAAGTCAACATAACCCAACATATCGGGTGTATGGGAAGTAAAGCTTGATCTGCCTAATGGCCTTTGTGCCACTGGGGGGACAAGATTGGGGGTTTATTAAGCAAAATCTGATACTGATGAAAACGAGAAGTTATAGAAGTGTGTTTATAGCATGGAAGAGTGAGGGGAGGGTAAGAGAAGTTCAGAGCAGAAGTCTTCCCGGTAAAGCGAAGGGATTTTTTAAGAAAGAAAAGGAAACCATAGTGACAGCAGAGAAAGCAGGAGTGGCAAATGGAGACATAGGGTGGTTGATGTTAGTGGTGGAGGACACAAGAAGAACATACAAGAGTGGAGTATACAGTAAAACAAAAAATATCAAAATTTGAAATGATTAAAAATAAATAATTACTGGAAAAAAGCCAAATAATACATTAGCAAACTAATTAAGAAGTAATATTTATGAAAGCAATTATACAAAAAAAGATTGCATATAATCATATGGATGACAAAGTATTTTTGGTTATTATTATTATGATGGTATTTATTGAGCACATACCTATCTTTGAGAGGCAACAGGGCACTTTACAGAGGTATGCTACAGTACAGATGCATAACCGAGAGCTTTCCAGAGGTAACAGCAGTACAGCTGCATAACGGAGCGCTTTACAGAGGTATACAATAGTACAGATACATAACAGATCGCTTTTCAGAGGTATCAACAGAACAGATACACAGCGAGGGTTTGGATACAGAGTGGTGCAGAGGAGGGTTAAAGCTGTAGAGGGTGGTGGGGAGGAGAGGGGCGAACAGCGTCTAGTGAATCAGGTGGTGCGGGGGCGACGTGATGGCCTAGCTGTTGAGGAGCATGGCATCACCTTGTGATGAAAACAATGTTATTGACAGAAGAGAAAAAGGAAGGGCTGAACAGAAGCACAATTGTTGGTTGGCATGACAACTGGCAATACTATTGGCATGCATTGGCTTCCTCACCAATTATACTTTTTTGTGTCTTGACACTCACCATGATGTCTTAAGTGGTGTTAGACGTGTTTTCTGGGTGGGTTGACGCCTTCCCATGTAGGAGGGCAGATGCAGACACTGTTGCCAAAAAGTTGCTTACCAAATTCATACCTCAGTTTGGGTTGCCCCTTATTATAGATAGCAATCGAGGTACTCACTTCATGTGTCAAATCATTAAAGAGATATGGAAAGCACGAGGGATCTCTCAGAAGATTCACTGTGCGTACCACCACTAGTCTAGCGGTTTTGTAGAATTCCCAAATTATGTCTTAAAATTAGGGTTGTCCTAAGTGTGTCAGGAAACAGATTTAAAATGACCCCAGGCACTGCCCTTAGAACTGTTTGACATGCACAACAACCACCAGTGCAAGCACAGCTTTTCCACCCATGAGATCTTTACAGGACATCTCATGAGAGTAGGAACTGCACCCCCAGTAGCTCCACACCTCCTCAATCTGCATCTAGAGGATGAGACGGTACTAAAGTATTGTTGAACGTTGATCACAACTGTTTGTTTTCTTAATGCCCAGGTCAAAGCTGCCCTGTCGGAACCCACCAATGATCCCTGCCCTCCTCTGAAGCCTGGCAACTGGGTCTTTATGGAGGTACACCAGCAAAAGTCAGCACTCTAGCCCAGCTGGCGCAGACCACACCAGATACTGCTGACAACCCACACAGCCATCAAGTGCACTGGGGTGCTGGTGTGGGTCCATGTACCCACACCCGCAAGGTCCCCGCACCAGATGAGAACTCTGCCTCCACTCCGCCCAATCTTCTGTGGCCACATCCTGGCTGCGCTTTGATCACCAACGCCTCTGCCAGTGGTCCCACCTGAAGTCTGCCAGTGCCAGCCCTACCCTGTGCTACAATCCTACCTCGAGCAGCACTGAAGACCGAAACTGGCACCCAGCATGCACCAGTATACACAGATGCTGGACCCAAACCCTCGACTTCACAATCCATTTGCCCTGGTTTACTCCCTGAGCAATCTACTGCTCAAACTCCTGCCGCAGGCACTCAAAGCACCAGAAGGGACCACCCCAATCCAGGTCCCAGGGCAAATACGTACACCTAACCTGGCAGCATTTTGCATCTTTAACATTAATGATTGTTGGATATGTGCACACCTACCCCATGACCTTCTCGCCAAGTTCCCTCTGGCCCATATTCCCTTCAATTGGGGCGATATCTTCCTGGATCTCAAACTGGATAGCCGTTCTCCAGGCTCAGGCCTCTGTCATGATTCAGATTCCCACATGGGGTTTACTCTGGCTGTGAATTTCCCCACCCAGACCAGTTACTCAAGAGGCCAAATGCACTGCATCTCTCATTTTCGGCTACTGGCCTCATGTGTTATGTAAACAAAGGTACCCTATTCATGGGAATAAGCAAGTGTATATGTCACCTTTCAAACAATTCCAGTGCAGTCATCAATAATGTCACCTGTGCATTTGATCCAAATTTCTCAATCACCCAATCCGAGTACGCTACTCATTCCGGGACCTACTTCATCTGTGGAGATAAAGCTTACCCCTGGTTGCCCATGAAGTTGGGTGGGAGTTGTTACATGGGATAGGTTCTGCTAGCAGTTTGCCATATCTGCACTTTTCCCACACAGCTCCGCTGGAAAAGGAGTTCCGCATGGGAGTAGTTCCTCACAGGAATGGGTAATCTTATACCAGCCTTGGGAATCAAGGTCAACCGTGACCGATTGACTAGATTTTTACGACTAATTGAGGATATTGCGAACGCCACTTCACCCTCACTGACACTTTCGGCCCGTGAACAAATAGCCATTGGAACTATGATTCTCCTGAACCATATGGTGCTGGACACCCTCTTAGCCTCCCAAGGAGGGGTTTGCACAATCGTATTGCACAATCGTAAAGAGTGAATTCTGCACTTATGTACTAAGTTATTATGCCAGTTATTTGGACCTTGTCCTTAACATCCATAGTACAATACATCACCTGCACGTCAGCCCTGAGTCCACATGGACCTTCGATTCTTGGGTATTTGATATGCCGGGACCTCTAGGTGCATCCATTGGAAAAATCCTCCTCATATTCCTGGTACTCATACAGAGCCTATACTGCCTAGGGGCATGTTTCACATTCCTTTATTACCATTCCTGTACGTAGTGCTCACAGGCTCCCGTGACCTCTCAGATGTACTACTGAAGAAGTAAAATGGTATGATATGCCAGGTTGTGATGTTTGTTCTCCCAAAGATGTAATGGATGAGACTGAAGTGAAGGTCTCAGATGAGGGAATTGTGGTGAAAAAGAGTAGATTTTGAAATAAATGTAATCAACTAATGCTCTGCCATTACCAACTGCCATATTGAACAAGTATCTATTGCCATTACGCATGTTCTAACCAAAGCAGCGTTAGCATCTAGCCTCTAGATCTGCCTGCATGCATAGTCCTCAGTGTCTAGTCAAAGGATCGAATCTAAAGGGTCGACAGGTCAAAGGATCGACACCAAAGGGTCGACAGGTCAAAAGATCGATTTTTTTAAAAATTATATATATTTTTGTAGGTTTTCATTTAGGGTAAAAAGGTGGTTTTTAGCAGAAAAAGGGGGTCCCCCCCCAAAAAAAAACATGTGAAAAAAAATAATAATATTTCGATCCTTTCACCTGTCGACCCTTTGGTGTCGATCCTTTGACCTGTCGACCCTTTCACTGTCGATCCTTTGAATGGCAACCATAGTCCTCACCTCTGACGTAGTTCCCTTTTGGCATTTAGACGAGTGTTTTAGACTGCTGCTTTCCTAGGCAAGGCAGCTTTAGCAGATGGACGTTTTCATATAGTACGCATGCTGGCCACCTAAGAGGCATGTGAGAACCGCATGCGTTTGCTCAGTATGTTTTAAGATGTAGCACTGCTCGTTTTCCACCATGAGTAGGTCTTTCTGAGTCTTAGAAATGCAGCTCCTGCCTAGACTTGTATGCTGAGATACTGTTCTCCCACCTGTAACATTGTTTCTCTCTAATATCATGCTATGTTTGAAACCTCCTTCTCCATTGAAAGACATGGGTGCATCTCGGTATAAAGCCTGGTGACTGGACTGAGGGTGGGTTGCTGCATTGAGTTTTGTTTACGGTTGGTTTGCTGTTGTTCCGTGCATGCTGTGCTACTGATTGCCATTAAAGGTCGTTCACCAACCCACTGTAAGAGCCTGTGGTTCACTTCCATGACAGGGGTCATTGTAGCACAGACACCATCAAAGCTAATCCAAGGTGAGGTTCTGGCAATCAAAGTCTTCAGTAAGATGCGGGGCCAGTGCTGGAATTTGGGTGGATTTACCCGGATTTGGAACACCATCAAAATTGGCTCTCCGTATTCTGAATCTGGCAAAATTAAAAGGCCATGCCAGATATCAGTATGCCCTCTTTTGGTACAGCCTTTTCGGTACTTTGTCAATTTCAATGCATGACACAGGCTGTCCCCATATGGTATCCAGTCCCTCTGTATGTGAGCCATGGCCACACTTCTCCCATTATTGCCATCTAGGGCAGAGTGCCATTTAGCACTTTTCCAGTTAAGATGGGGTAGGAGGTTTCATTGTGCCCCCGGCACTTAATTGCACTCCTCCCCATCCCCACTGTTATATCCGCCCTAAGTCCCGCAGCGCGGTGACGTAGGGCAGCTAAATAAAAGCCCCACCCCCTGGAGTGGGAGGCAGTTCCGGGCGAATGCAGATCAGCGTGTGCGTGTGTTTATTCAGCGCTCCTGCCCACGCCGCGCTCAAGGCCGCGCGGCCTCCTGGACCGGAGCCAGCCCCTCGTGCTGGGCCTCCGGGAGAACAGAATATAACAATGGCGACGAGGAAGTGAGCGAGCATCCACGCGCTCCACCACCATTTCACACGCGGATGCCACACGAACGCTCCGTGTACATTTTTGGACACCCGGTGGGGGCCCCCACGATCACGTGACCCCCACCCCCAAAAAAAAAAAAATAATAATTTTTTTTTTCTTCATTCCCCTCCCACACCTCATCCTCAGGGGGTGAATTTTTTTTTCTTGTTTTCTCCCGGTCATCACCTGCACAACGTCTCCTGCATGGCACACAGGTCACGAAGCGCCAATCAATCGGAGCACAAGTGCCGGTAGGAACTGTCACCATGTGGGACACTGCCTCACCACAGGGTGCGCACGAACCCAGAGGGCGGAGAATCGTTGACCAAGCGCACGCAACACCATGGCGACTGGGTCATCTACCCCTGGACCCTCAACACCGTCCAGGATGGTGGCAAACCTGTCAATGGCGTCACCACCGCCTCGCACGCAGGGGAGTTCGTCGACGTTGATCCAACCATTCGACCCATTCACAGACCCATCATCCAGTGGGCCCAGATGGCAGCTATGGCTACAAAAGTTTGAGATGGCCATGGAATGTAAGGACATCACGTCATCCAGAAAGATGAAAGCGCATCTACTCCTCACCGTGAGCGACGAGGTGCTGCGCATCTTCAACTCCCTGGATGTCGATGACGGCCAAGACGCACACCGGAGTGCAAAGGACGCGCTAACAGCACATTTTCTCCCGCAACTCAATCCAGACTATGAAACTTTTATCTTTTGCACGACCATCCAGGCCACCGATGAGACTCTCGACGCCTACCACACGAGGCTGAGGAAGCTGGCCATGTCGTGTGAGTTTACGAACACTGAAAGGGAGATTAGGAGGCAAATCATAAATGGAATTCACTCGGAGAAGCTGAGGCGTCTCGTGCTCAGTGAAAAGGGCATCCCTCTACAACGCATCCTGGAATTGGGTCGACAGAGGGAGCTTACCCACTCCAGGGCCGCCAACATGGAAGCGACCCTACAAAAACTCCAGCCGTCACTCTCCACAGCGATGGTCGCTCAAATCTCGGACAGACAATCAACGAGAAGCGAAAGTGGCAGCGGCTACACCCAGAACAGGTGGCAGCCTCGAGCACCAGGACCAACAGAATGTGGATGGTGTGGGGGTCAAAGGCACGGAAGGCGAAACTGCCCGGCGCAAGGCACCACGTGCGGAGCATGTGGCAGGAAGGATCACTACGTGAAAGTGTGCAGATCAGCGAACACGCCACTACAGCCTCCGCAGGAAAAAGGGTCATCGAAAAAAAGAAACAAGCCAGCGCGAGGAGGGTTGCAGTAGTCAACTCCTCGACGGAAGAGGAAGGGGATGACCTCTCAGCCCTACGACAAACAGCAGGCACGGAGAACGAAGGAAAGGGCCGAAAGGTATACCTATTATCGACACTGAACCAAGGGCCAGCACCGTCGAAAAGAACCGCCAGGCGACGAAAATGCATGGTCAACATACAAGGCCAGGACATACAGATGACCATTGACACGGGGGCCTCGGTAAACATCATGCTAACCACCGTTTTCCAAACCCTCGTACCACCACCCGAGTTAAAATCCACAGACACTCGGTTATTTGCCTACGGCAGTCGGAGACCCTTACCAGTCATCGGGAGGTTCCGCACCACTCTTGAGCATGGCAGACAGAAGTTGTGGTCGAAGATCTATGTTGTCAAGGCGGGAATTGAAAGCCTGCTGAGTGGAGATGCGGCTGAAGACCTGGGCGTGGTCAAATTCATATGCCACATTGACGACACGTACGAGGTCGAGAACTTCGTCAGGCAACACCCCAAGCTACAGAAGGGGATAGGCTGTCTCAAGGGAAAGACCATCAAACTACACATTGATCATTCAGTGCAACCACGTGCGGTAAGAAACCGAAGGACACCGTTTCACATGAGGGAACAGGTTGAGAAAGAGTTAAGGTCACTCGAAGCCGCTGGCATTATTGAAGAAGTCACAGGACCAACACCGTGGGTCTCCCCGATGGTGGTCACCAGGAAGCCCAAACAGCCCGGAAAAGTCCGGATCTGCATTGACATGCGCCTGCCCAATGCAGCCATAAAAAGAGAACGACACATAACACCCACAATTGATGAAATCATCACCGACCTCACTGGATTGTGTGTGTTCTCGAAGGTAGACCTAAAGGCGGGGTACCACCAGCTTAAGCTCCACAGAGAGTCGCGCTATATCACCACTTTCTCAACCCACCTAGTACTGAGGAGGTACAAGCGCCTGAGTTTCGGCATATCATCGGCCGCGGAGGTTTCTCAACAGACCAGACCAACAGGCCGCGGTCATCAGAGGCATACCAGGGGTATTGAACGTGAGCGATGACATCCTAATACATGCACCGGACACCAAGGAACACATCACGAGACTCAACACACTACTGGGCAGGTTGGAAAACGCCGGACTCACAATTCATCAAGAGAAGTGCGAGTTCCTAAAACCAGAAATAACTTTTTTTGGATACAGGTTCGACCGCACCAGGATATCACCAGACCCCCAGAAAGTGGCGGACATCCAAGCTGCCAGTCCCCCAACGTCTCCCACCGAGGTGCGCAGTTTTCTGGGAATGGCCACCTACTGTGGCAGATTCATTCGGAACCGAGCAACCCTATCCGAACCGCTGCGGGAGCTAACAAAGGCCAGTACCAAGTGGGACTGGGGGCCCGAATGCCAGAAAGCATTTGAGAGCATAAAAGACTCCCTATCAACTGATACCAAGATGGCTTACTATGACACGGACCTCCCGACAGAACTATTTGTGGATGCCAGCCCAGTGGGACTTGGAGCAATCCTGATGCAGGTCACAAAAGAGGGCACAAAAAGGTCGATTGCATATGCATCCAGGGCGCTCACAGCAACGGAACAAAGGTATTCCCATATAGAAAAGGAGGCAATCGCCGTTCTATGGGGGTGTCGACACTTCCACATGTACCTATATGGGCGCAAGTTCACGGCGATCACCGACCACAAGCCCCTACTACCAATCTTCATTGGGTCATCGGCACACCCACCAGCCAGAATCACCAAGTGGCTGCTACACCTCCAGCAGTATGACTTCGAACTTGTCTACCAACCGGGCAGTGGCAACCCCGCGGACTTCCTGTCGAGACACCCACGACCAGCCACCCAGCAGGAAGTGCTAGTCGCCGAAGAAACGGAGGAACACATTTGTCAAGTAGTCCACACCATGAGGCCCAAAGTGATAAACATTGAGGACATTGCAACAGAAACCCAAAATGACCCCTGTTGCGATCTGGTAAAAGATGCCATCATGTCAGGCAACTGGAAAGAATTCATGTCTCACACACGCAACAGAACCGAGGGGGCCAAGGAGTTCCTAGCAGGCATGTTCACGGTTCGACAAGACCTCTCAATCACTGAGGGAGGGCTCCTGCTAAGGGGTGACCGCATCATCATACCCCCAAGGCTGCAAGACAGGATAGTTGCCCTAGCGCATGAAGGACACCAAGGGCTCGCAAGAACAAAGGCCCGGGTCAGACACAGGGTATGGTTCCCTCACATCGACGATCGTGTCGAGGACCTAGTGAACACATGTCTACCCTGCCAAATAACGAGTGGGCCACCAGACCCAGAACCAATCCTATCGGCTGAGCGTGGCCGGGCACGATGGGAAGCGATCGGCATTGACTTTTGCAAAATCAGAGAGGGTCTACATCTACTGGTGGCAATCGATGACCACTCACGCTATCCAGAGGTCGAGATACTGGAGTCCACCGCCGCAGAAGTGGTCATCCCGGTGATAGAAAAGATGTTTGCCACCCATGGTTTGCCCACGACCATTAAGAGTGACAATGGACCCCCGTTCACAGGGGAGGAATTCAGGTCATACCTACAGGAACTGGGCATTAAATACCACCACATCATGCCAAGGTGGCCACAAGCTAATGGGGATGTCGAGCGATTCATGAGGACCATCAACAAGGTACTCAGAGTATCAAAGGCAAACGCCAGCCCGTGGAGGATCGACCTATTCCGGTTCCTAAGGAACTATCGGGTCACCCCCCACATCACCACGGGCATACCACCTGCTGACCTTATGTTTGGAACTATCATCAACTCATCGATTCCCCAACATCCAAGCAGGACCCCTGACGACGTCGACAATGCACGCGTGGAAACGAGGAGAACACGTGCCAACGCTCACATGAGCGCCAAGAGACGAGCAAGGCCCTCAAACCACAGAGTGGGTGACCAAGTAATCATGTTGCGAAACCCCACGAAATTCAAGCTAGACACCAGGTACGAGGAACTGCCATGGACTATCAGCAACCGGCGCGGGACCATGATAACTGTCACCCGGGGAGGTCGGAAAGTAACAAGGAACGCCTCCTGGTTCAAGCCCGTGCCCCAGCATCTCTGGACGGATTGCGAGGGGCCTCACGACGACAACGAGCAACAAAGCAGCGACGTGCCGGCGCAAGACCCCGAGGAAGAATCCGCAGGGGATCGCAGCTGGCAATCACCGAGACCGCCCAGCAGTGAGGACACATGCAGCGAAGGTGAGCAGACTTACGAACCGAGCGGGGACAGCCCCCAAGAGAAGCGGTACAGTCTGAGAAAGACCACGAGACCGCCTGCGAGGCTGAATGACTATGTTTGCTAAGCCAAGAACAGTGGCAGGAGTTTATAGTTGAGCATGTGGTTTATGTTGTTTGTTAGGTTGGTTTGAAATAAAGGAGGAATGTTATATCCGCCCTACTTCCCGCAGCGCGGTGACGTAGGGCAGCTAAATAAAAGCCCCGCCCCCTGGAGTGGGAGGCAGTTCCGGGCGAATGCAGATCAGCGTGTGCGTGTGTTTATTCAGCGCTCCTGCCCACGCCGCGCTCAAGGCCGCGCGGCCTCCTGGACCGGAGCCAGCCCCTCGTGCTGGGCCTCCGGGAGAACAGAATATAACACCCACTCTTGCAGGAGTGCCCCTCCTCCTCCTCGTGCAGCCCCTGTGATATGCACTCCGGGTTTGGGGTTGTATTTAATACTGATATTCCACTATGCCCTCTTCTTCGAGCTGATCTTTTCCGATCAACTTAACATCAACACGCACTCACATACTTGCATTAACTACTCTTTCATAGAGTTCGAGCGTTTCCACGACACTGTGAGCCGGCTCCCAACTGCGCATGTGCTTAGGTGAGCATCCACTCTCTCCTACACATGCACAGTCCCCGGCCAGACACAGCTCAACTCGTGCCTGTCTTCACTGGGAGGCAGTCACTTGCCGCCTCTCCAGCCGCGCCCGTGAGCACCTACAAAGGAGTGCCATCAAGCCACGTTACTTAGGTAAGCGGAAATCAAGCCGCATTATTTTAGCGGCCGCTCTGCCGTCTCCTAGACCTCCCACCACTTCTATCCTTAAACCCACGCACTTATTTTGCTTGCTTTACAGCATCACGCTGCAGTTTTTGTTACCGATGGATTTCCAATCCAGCTGTCTATGCCATCCGCCTACATTGGCCAGCTGTTGTCCGGCTCGCCACCTTATAGGGGCATCAAGGTATATAGCCACCATCTTGCCTTACCTTGTACTATCAGTCTTGCATATGTGGCACTTATTTTCCGTCTGTTTCTCTTGCCCTTTTTCTTCACCTTTCCAGTGCCCCACCTCCAACATTTGAATAGGAAGTCCCAAGACAGCACATTTACAGTGGCTATCACACCACTTTAAAACTCCACTTTCTAAGCCAGAAGGCGCCCACATTTGGTGCCACCATTGTTAAGGTCAGTGAAGGACCGGAATTGTCTTTTCTAGACATAATTTTGAATCTTTTTTAACCCTGTGTATATACTCTCTTGACACTCAGGTTGTTGTAGGCACTTTTTAGGATATCATAGTATACCCTCTTTTTTGTTTTAACTCCCCTCCCCCCCTCTTGTAGGGGAATTTCCGCCTCGGCTCCAGAAGAGGGCTGTTTAACGCTGTATGCCAAAACGTCTGACAACTCTGGCACCATTTGCTGCCCCTATGTTGCACTGCATTATGAACTTAGGACCATGATTAATCCTCCTGACGTCGACCCACTACAAGGTCACCCTTGACCTGGCTCTGGTAAACCTCCACAAGGTCTTGTGTCCTAGACAAACTATATTTATTGTGTTCTTTCTAGGTTGCCAAAATGTCACAAAGCTTTAGTGTCTGCCTAAAACACTAACATACAGTATCTGTTGCTCCATGTCAGTTTAGATATGTGCGCACCTCTTTGATACATGTTAAATTGCTTTGTACGCATTTACATGGCTTTGCACCAATTTACCTACCTGTCTATCTGCATGAAGTAATGCTTATTGTGGACTTTTTCTCTTGTCTATGCAGTCCACGCTGTTGTTCTAACATTGTACTCCTCTGCACTAATTTGACTGTTCTGCAGTTAGCAATGTTACCTGTGAACTTTTCTCTTTGCGTATGTTGTTCACAGCTTTATGTTGTATAAAGTAATTTGGATACCTGTACAGAGGGAATGAGTTTAGCCAACCTCTTGTCTAATGGATTAAGGTTGATTCCTGACCACAGGCAAGCTTTTTCTTTCCAGAAATATATAAAAATAATAAAAACAATTTCAGCTAAATGAAAAGCTGATTTATACCTCCAATACTGAGTGTTCGTTTGTACCTTACACATTAACACATTACATGGCAAAAAGTAGTACCTTGAATGTATGTTTCTTATTGATTGAATTTGCATTGAAATACATTGCAATTAGTAAATGATTACAGGCAGGTCGCCCCCCTAGTTTGTGTCTGTTTTACTGCAGCGCCTTCGGCGCAAGTCCCCTTTCCGAGCATGTGAGGAATTCGACCATCCACACGGTGGGGGTGCCTTCGCCTGACCTTTATTAACTATCTTATAAAATGGAAGGGTGGCAGACCAACCTCAAGTAAAGGTGTGCGGCTAATCCACACACATTTTCCTATGCTCAAAGCACGACAAACGCATAGACCCTTGTACTCTGGGTGGCACAGCCTACAGGCACAGTCCACTCGCTCATATTTAGTTGGGATATGACAGCCAGAGGTACACAGTGCATCTTCAGAAGGGGGGGCTCCTGCCATGGCCAGCCTGATTAACTAACAAAGGCTCTATGAATCCACCCTGCTCTTTTGTTGGGCCCTGCAGCTGGTGGTAGCGATTTGCCTACCATTAGAGCGTAATTCAAACAGGTTATTAAAGGAGACAGAAAATCCCAATAACCTTTCATATGCAACTGTGTCAACCTGAAGCCCGCTCCCGCCCTCAGTATCGATGACAGTGAACTGTCATGCCTGGGACTGCATGTTTACAGTTGTCCACCCCACAGGGGGACCTCATTCATAAGGTACAAAAATGTGGTTTGCAGGAGCCAGAGAGTCTGGTCTCACGGCAGCTTCAAGGGAAACCTGCAGCTTTAATCAGGAACCACAGAGAGGTTCATTAACCAGAGAGGCTTTTTTATTCACTACAGACAGAAAGATAGGTGGGACTTAGTATCACATGTTTTCACCCCTTTACCTTTCCTGTTGCAAAGCACTCTGGTTATGACCTCCCTCTTACAGGAGATTGTTGGTGGGCACCCCAGGATTGGCTCATTAAGGTAGGCTTAGCCTACACCAATCACTGTGGCCCCTATGGCTTTAAAAGTGGGAAGCAAGATCCCTCCCCTAAACATCTCCTAGGGAACAGAGGAAGATACCGAATCCAGAAGACCCTGCAGCCGCTCCAAAACCAGTACCCAGCCAGCACACAGCATGCCCTGCTAGGCTCTGGAGCAAGCTTCCTAGGTGGGAACTGCTAGAAGGTCTATGAACCCGAAACCAAGGACAAGGCAGCTGCCTGCAACACACTCCTCAGCTTTGGGCTGCCCGCCTTAAAGGACGACACAAGCACATTGAAGAAGCTGGGCACAGTCGAGTTCCTCAAGCTGCAACTGACTGCAACGCTGACCATTGTTTTGCTGCAGTCACTTAAAGTCACCCGAGACATCTCGACCAATGCTTCAGAACCGCCAGCCAGCATTGAGACAATTATTCCTGAACCTGAGCCGCTGTGTAGGCCACACTGCGGTGGTCCATCCAGCTTCGCTCGCCGAACTGTCTTGCCCCCTGATAACCGCAGCTGACTTGTGTCTTGATCTCTGTCACAGAAGCCTGAAAAGTGCACTGAAGCTGACTCGACCATGCCGAACACCAAAAACACCTGCAGCACAAGGTACATTGTGGTTCTGTCCCCCTGGTCCTTCCTGGAAGGCTCCTAGAGACATTTTAAGACTCATTGCACCCTTAGTGCTGAGGCCAAGTAACCTTGAACTATTGTGTTTATTAACCAGACCAACTACCCCCTTGTCATTATCCAGAGTGCATCCCTTTTCCTTCTCTGAAATTGTCTGTCCTCTGCATTCCTTTATAGGGTAAGTTGTATTTCGTAGTGATACTAGAACTGTCTGTTAAGATAATAATAAAGTAGATGCTTTTATACAACCTTGACTGGACAGTCCCTTTTATCATTGGGTAATAACTGTATTTGCGCTGTGTTGCCACTAACCAACGAGCCACAACCTTTCAGAGATAAGCTTGCTGTTCTGTCCATGTTACCAAAAATTGGAAAATGAGGTTTATAATTTGCTTGTGTTTCCAATCTGTTCGGATCCCTTCTGGTATACTAGACGTGTGGGGCTGATTGATGGTTTAGAAACCGATATTCATCCCTGGACCACTAAAGCCTCGGAAGTTGATTCATCACAGCGTGCCCTGCTGATAGGCCAATTGACCACAGGCCAATAATGTTATTGACTTGACCCCGGGTACCAGGGGAAACAAACATACATGACATGGCTGCTAATGGTAACAGAGCCCCCTTTGTGAACTTAACGCACACTAACAGTCAACTATTTCTGATTGTCAGCTTGCTGGGCAAAAAGGGCACCACAAGCATCTAGAGGACAGGCCCAATGTTGTAATATGTCAATAAAGAAGCAGGTGCATCCAGATCGGGTGGGAAAGTGTTGGCTGCTCGCATATGGTGAAACATACATGGTTCTGGCAGACTTGCTTGTGCGGAATTCGACCCTCTGCACAGGGAGAGTGAGCTCGCCTGGGCTTTTTGATTATTTATTTAAAAGAATGAATGGTGGGAGATCAACGTCTGGAAAATATATGGGGCCACTCCCGCACATATTTTCCACGCTCCTCGTACAGCAGAAAAATCGTCATGTACTCTGGGAGGACAAAGCTTACCAGTGCTGCCTTCCCCTGTCATGAGTAGCTGACACCTTACAGTTGTGGGTACATCAAAAGCCTCTGGCCGTGGGCAGCCTAAATAGAATTTCAAGACCCCATGGATTAGTATCTCCATTGTTATACCTTGCTGGTGGTGGTGAATAATGAAGAATGTCAATTAGCAGGTCTCAGGGAAGGCCTGGGTGCAGGAAGTGACAATAGAGACCATAGACCAACACCTCTTTGTACTTCAATGTAACAACTTGGTACTAACACTCCTCCTTGGTATGAAAGAGCAGTGAATGTCCTGTCTAGGAACCACTTCTTTCAGAGCAGGGAAGTATGTGAATTGTAGGAGACGAAAGTCTGCCTGCGACCCCCTACTTCAAAGGAGGCCCATGTTGTGACCAGGCGCTGCATAGACAGGGCTCAGTTAATTTGGGAGACACTTTGAGGTACAGCATACAGGAAGATGGGTGGGACTTAAAAGTGTATGTTGTCATCCTTCCCTGATTGTTGCCAAGCGCCCTGATTCTGACCTGAAGCATCACTGAAGATTGTTGATGGGGACACAGGATTGGTTCATTAAGGTGGGCTTAGCCTGCACCAATCACTGGGGCCCGTTTGGCTTTAAAAGAGGGCTCAGCCCCTCACTGATCAGATTATCTGAAGACTTCGCACGGAGTAAGAAGAAGGACTCATTTGGACCCGAGCTGAAGGTACAATTTACCGTACATCTTCCACCAGTGAAAGAAGGCCAGGAGTTCCAAGAGGGAAGCAAGATCCCTCCCCTAAACATCTCCCAGAGAACAGAGGGAGATACCAGACTCAGGAGGACCTGTCCAGCAGCTCCAGAACCGGTACCCAGTCAGCACACAGCGTATCGTGCTAGGTTCTAACAGCAAGCTTCCTAGGTGGGAAGTGTCTGAGAGTCTCTGGACTAAGGGCAAGGTTGTTGCCTGCTAACACCCTCCTGAGCTTTCGGCCGTCCCCCTTGAAAAGACATTAGCCCGTTGAAGAAGCCAGGAGGATTGCCACACAAGCATCATCCAGCGTCCATCTTTTTTTTTTTTTAAATTTCAATTTTATTGGTTTTGCAAAAGGTTGACAATCAAATATATGCAAGTTACATCTCGTGATTCAAAAAGGCGAGTCTTTACATTGAGTTACATTCTCTTTTATCGTATGTAGAGTCTTTTTAGAAATCAGATAGATAACAGGTAAGAACAACAAAACCCATCCCTTGTTTCTCATTATATCCCACCCCCCACCCCCCCTCACATAAACTCAGACCTGGGAACGAAGAGAGCATTAGAGAATACTTGTGAACCGACATTGTACTCGTGACTTCGGGAAAAGAAGACGCACAATGATTCAAAATCCCAGTACCACAGACTCGTCATGCGATAAACCAAATTGACACGAAACTCAACAGTGTTTTGCACACAATTCCTTCACACAGCATATGTGGATCGAAACTCAGACCAGGCGTTTTCAACAATATCACGATTTCCGTGTAAGGCTGCAGTCATACATTCCATTCTATAAATGCTCAATGCGACCGCCAGCCATTCAGTTTTGCTGGGGAGTGCGGGCCTCTTCCATGTCATGGTAAGACATGCCCGTGCAGCCATCAGGAGACCCTGCACCATCTTGCCTGCCTTCACAATCTTGTCATCTGATTCAGTTAGGGCAAACAAAATGAGCAGTGGCTGCTTCTCTCTGTCTTCCTCATCCAGGTCCCTGATCCAGCTGAGGACCTCTGACCAATAGGTTTGAACCGATGCACATCCCCACCACATATGCCAGTAATCAGCTCGCTTCCCACATGCCCTCCAACAATATGGGCTTATTCTCTGATACATTTTGGCAAGCCGGGTTGGGTCGTATTGCCATCTATATAATAACTTAATGGTGTGTAATTTATACTGGCATGATAAGGAAGATTTCGCCGTTCGTCTGCATATTTGCAACCAAAGCTTTGATGAAATTTGCCTACCCATGTCTGATTCCCATCTGCTGAGTGCCAGGGAGGGTTTGATATCAATTTCAATCAGTGCAAGGAACATAGCACTTATCAGACCCCTGGAGCCCGTGCATGCGTCGAGGATTTTCTCAAACGGGGTAAGATCTCTCTGTAACTGCTCTTTCCATATTGGTCTAGTCATTACCCCTTTGAGTCTCAGATACAGAAAGACCGGGAGTGTACCTATGCCAAGGGCCTCTTGTAATTCCTGAATGGTTATGAACGAGCCGTTCCGGCGCAATTGGCCTGCCCTCTCCAGCCCCGCCTGGTACCAGGTTTCAAAGCTTCCCGGTTCAGGAATTGCGTTGCGAATCCCGGGTGACCAAAGATGTCCCAGGGGAGAGGGCCATGTCGTGACACCCACCATTTTTTTGCCCGGCTTCCATATTGACCAGATTGTGCCTATGATCGGGTGAGATTTAACGCTATTGCGTAATTGAGGCCCAGGCACCCATAGCCATTCACATAAGATAAAGGGGCGGAGAAGGTAGTTATCGAGCGCTATCCATTGTGGCTCAGACCGATGTTTGAAGTGTGGGACAATTACCCTGAGTTGAGTCGCTGTATAATATGTTTCAATGTCTGGGAGACCCATCCCTGCGTTGTCCTTTCGAAGTTGGAGGAGGGATCTCGGGATTCTCGGCTTTTGACTTTGCCATAGGAAGGTTAGTAACAGCCTCCTCGTATCCGTGAAATATTCTGGGGGCATTTTGATGGGGAGCATTTGGAATAAGTATAATATCTTGGGGAGAAGGACCATTTTTATAGCCTTTAGATGGCCTAGCCACGAGATGGTAAGCTTGGACCACCTCTGGACATCTTTTTGAAGAGCTAATGACAATGGAGGGAAGTTGGCCCCGTATAGGGATCTCAGATCACGGGTGACGTTGATGCCCAGGTATCGGAGTGTGGTGAAGCTGACTGTTACTCCCAAGGGGGCGAAGCGTTCGGCCTCAGCGTCTCTACTTATGTCAATCGGGAGAAGGACAGATTTCCCTGTGTTAATTTTCAGACCCGCCAGCTCGCCATATTCTTCAATTATGCGGAGCGCAGCCGGGACCGATTCTAGGGGGTCGATCACATGTAATAAGATATCATCAGCGTATAGACCCAGTTTGTATTCTAGATCGCCCACTGTGATACCCTTTACCCTATTATCACTTCTCAACTTTTGCGCCAGTGGCTCAAGTGACATTACAAATAGGATCGCTGACAGTGGACAGCCCTGCCTTGTCCCCCTTTCCAGAGGAAACCAACAAGAATAGCCTCCGTTCACCGTCACCGATGTTGTGAGGGAACTGTACAGTGCTTTAATGGCACGGCAAAGTTTTGGTCCCAGCCCATATGACACCAGTACCCTTTCTAGAAAGTCTCATGAGACCCGGTCAAAAGCCTTCTCGGCATCTAAGGACAGAAGGGACGGGTCCCCCTCCATTTCCTGTGCTTCATGGATTAAGTGCAGCGTTTTCCGCATAGTGTCCGCGCCCTGTCTTACAAGGACAAATCCGAACTGGTTGGAGTGTATCAGCCTAGGGAGGTGTGTTTCAAGCCGAGCCGCAATCACTCTAGCGTATATCTTAGCATCGATGTTGAGGAGGGAGATGGGACGATAGGAGCTACAGAACCTGGGATCTCGACCCTCTTTCCGAATAACGGCAAGAAGGGCTTGTGAGAAGGACGGAGGTGCTTGGCCTGTGTCAAAGATGTGATTAAACATGGATGCAAGAAAGGGGGCAATGAGTGGGGAGAACGTCTTGTAGAACCCGGGCGTGAATCCATCGTCGCCCGGAGCCTTTCCCGCCGTCAATCTCTTGATAGCGTCTGTAACTTCCTCTTCCGAGACTGGCGTTTCTAGGGACACCGCCTCCGTGGGTGTGAGTGTGGGAAGCCGTGTTTCCTTCAAGTATGTGTCTAGACTTCCTATATGTGGGGGGGGGTCGCACATGTATAAGTCTTCGTAAAAATAGGCAAATGCTTCCTGTATGTCTTCAGGGGATGTGACTATCGTGTCCGTGAGGTTACCATCCGTTCTTTCAATTAAGTCAACCCATCTCTCCGCCTTCTGTGCACGAAGACGGGCTGCCAACAGGGCGTCAGCCTTGTCGCCCTTCTCATAATATTTTTGTTTAAGGTACTGTAAGGTCTGGGCTGTTTTGCCCGCAATAAGTATTTTCAACTCTTCCCTGAGACGCCTGACCTCAGCGATATACTCAGATGGAGAGGACAGTGCCATTTCTTGAGCCTTCCCGAGCCTCTCCCTGATACCTTTCTCTACCAGAGCACGTTCTCTTTTTTTAGTACTCCCCTCAGGGTCGCCTTAGCGGCCTCCCACACGTTTGTCTTCCCAACTTCCCCAGTGTCATTGGTAATAAAGAATTGCTTGATCTCGGTTTCGAGGGTTTCCCTGAAGACCGAATCAGCCCATAGGGAGTCGTTACATCTCCACTTGGTGTTACGGGGGGGCCAGATCATTCCAAGATATATCCACCATCACCATATCGTGATCCGTCCATGCGGAGGGGTGTATAGTGGCGTGGCCGCCTGCAACGTGTGCAAGAGGTGCTCTGAGAGGTAGACGTAATCGATGCGCGTGAGTGTGTCATGGGCGAGACAGTGGAAGGTGAAGCCTCTTTCCATCGGGTGCAAATGGCGCCAGCAATCAATGACGCCAAAGAGATCAAGAGTTATTTTAATGTCTGCCTCATTTCTGGTACCGGGCGGGTCTGCTGCATCGGTTCTAGTTTGTCTGTCTAATGAGCTGTCCATCCATGTGTTGAAGTCCCCACCAAGAACCGTGTGTCCCCTAGCCATCCCAAAGACTTTCTCAGTGATTTTATGAAGGAATCTGTTTTGCCTCTGATTAGGTGCATAAAGCGTGGCAAGGGTGACTATTGTGCCTCGTATGTTACCGGTGACTATGAGGGCTCTCCCTTCCCTATCTGTCCATGTCTCCAGAATTGAGATCCGGAGGCTTTTGCGTATCAGAATCCCCACTCCAGCTTTCTTTAAAACACCAGAGCTCCAAAAGGTGGGCCCAACCTCCCGCAACGGGATCCCTCTCTCCTCGCCCTTTTGATATCGCGTTTCCTGAAGAAAAAGAATATCTATTTTCGATTTCCTGAATTCTCTAGCCACCATGGATCTCTTTGTGGGGGAGTTCAAACCTTTGACATTAAGTGTGCAAATACGTATCATGTCTGTACAGAGCGTGGGAGTCATCTTAAGTTGTGGACAAGTGTGTGCGCGTCCAGTACGTCTGCCTCAAGTCCCTTGTCATGTTTCTTGTTAGAGTATGTGGTTTGTTTTCTTTGCATTGGGTCCCGATTCTTCTCATAAGGGGTCAAAAACTGACCCATCCAGTCCCTACAAAGCCCCTTTATATTCCCATATTTTGTTTTCCGGCTCCTCCGTCTGAACTGTGACAAATTATGTGTTCCCCTGCCATCCCTCCCTCCCCTCCCCCCCTGTCCATCTCTGTTCAGCGCCCGACCCGTAACATCACCCAGTCGATCCCGGACCACCAATGGGGACCGCAGAAACAAGCGGTCCTATCGTAATATAATCATATATAACAGTGAGCCCCCAACCAACAGCTCTTACACCAACATCAACATTTCAAAAATCAAAATCTTAATATCGGCCCCCACAGAGGCGTCATCACAGCGTGGATATTACCTCATATCCTTCTCTGGGCGCCTCGTGCCTGCGTGACCAAGTGCACCGTGCAAACAAGAGGATTAACATATTATAAACTAGGGATGTGTCGCGGGAGTCAGGAGCAACAATGGTGTGTCGTGCAGGCATCATCCGGGCCGACATATCCGCCCGGCTGCGTGCCACTCCGGGCTATGCCCAGGTGGCCTGATCAAGCATTAACACTTAATATAAGGGTCCATTGCCTCAAGCATTTCAGCATGCCAGTCCGGTGTCCAGGCTAGTGTACCATGTCCTGTGAGTTATTCATTCTTCAAAACTTCCTGAATCCCTGGATCCGTCTACGGCGGGGACCCTTAGTATGCCATTCACCTTCCTCCTTTTTCGACTCTCCATGGGAGGGGCCCTCTGCCTGGTCGCCCAAAAGATCAACTGTACAATCTGCAATTTCCTTTTCCGAGGCCAACTTTATTGTCAAGCCCTGCCATTCAAAGTTCAGTGAGAACGGGTAGCCCCACCGGTATCTGGTTCCTGTATCCTTCAGCATCTTCGTAATCGGTGAGCATTTCCTCCTCATCGCAAGCGTGAGTGATGATAAGTCCTGATAAAGAGAGACGGTCGCATCACCCATGGAGAGTAACGGGGCATGTCTGGCTTTTTCCAAGATCCGTGCTCTGTCCAGCGTCCATCTTTTTAAGGACAATTTCGAGACAGTCGAGTCCTCAAACTGCATCTGGCTGCACCACTGACTATTGTCAAGCTGCAGTCACCAGAGCTGTCCGAGACGCATCGACCAGCATTCCATATCTGCCAACCAGCACAGAGACAACAATTCTTGGCCCCGACCTGCCACGCTGGACAGCCTATAGACGTCTGTCCAGCCTCGCTTGCCGAACAGCCTGCTGCCTCGTAAGGGCAGCTGTCTGCCACCACTAACTCTGTCTCACGGGCTGCGAAGAGCTGTGGAACCGCCTCGACGCTGTCGAGCACCAAGAACTTCTTCAGTCCCAGGTACATTGTGGTTCTGCCCTCCTTGTCCTTCTCTGAAGGCCCCTAGAGACAGTTACGACCCTTTGCCCCTTTGGTGCTGGACCCAAATAATCTTGTACTGTAGGACTGATTACTTTACCAACTACCCTCCTGTCAGTATCCAGAGTGCATCCCTTTCCATTGTGAAACTGTCTGTCCTCTTAGTTCCTTTACAGTGTGGGTTGTAACTGTAGTGTGCTAGAACTGTCTTTTGTAGTAATAATAAAGTAGATATGTTTCTACCACCTTGACTGGACAGTCCCTTTTATCATTGGGTAATAATTTTATATTCGCTGTGTTGCAACTAAACAACGATCCACGACCTTGCAGAGATAAGCCTGCCATTCCGACCACGTTACCAAAATTGGACAATGAGGTCTTATAATTTACTTGTATTCCAAACTGTTCGGATCCCTTCTGGTGGACTAGAGGTGTGGGGTTGATTGATGGTTTAGAAACCGATATTCATCCCTGGACCACTGGTGCTCCGGAAGTTGATTCATCACATTGGTGGCAACCGGTCAGATCAGTTGGAGCCTTGCGCACAGCTTAGTCACCCAACGATAAAAGTACTGTTGCAGGCAACGTTTAGTCATTGCTAGGTAATAGTAATAGTCATGGAGCTTGACATGGAGATTATAAAAGGCATGACCAAGGACCTTCTGCGCGTCTTATGTCAAGAGAGGGGACTTCCCCACAGCTCTAAGGTTAATAAACCTGAGTTGCTGACCAGCCTCCAAGCTTGGGTAGAAGCGAGGGTGGTTGCGGACAAGACCGCAGGGGATGGGCTATGCCCCATGTACCCGAATGGACAAGACCTTCCAGAGGGGGTAAATGACGAGGACAACTGCGTGAGCAGTGTCTCTCGCTAATCATTCCGCCGAGAGGCAAGTGTGGTTTCTCCACACTCAAGAATGTCAGTGAGGACAGGGGCTAGTGCAGCATCCCACAGCTCCCAGGCCTCAGCACATTCTCTAAGTGGCCCAGTAATTGTTCCGGCTGTTAACGAGGTAGTGGCTAGAAAGCTCCTGCTTGAGGAGAGGAGACTAGTGCTAGAGGAACACAAACAGTGGGATAACGTCACCATAGTCCTGCGCAAGCTGACACTTGAAGAGCAGAAAGAGGCCAACAGGTCTGCCTCTAGGGAGACCTAGCAGCAGTAGTGGCTCAAACCAGAGTGCCCCGGACACGCCCCAACGGCACATCCCCAAAGATTTAGTACAGGCTTATGAGATGCAGAAGGATATTTCTGACTGGTTTGAAGCGCTCGAGCTGGGGTTCCAGCTGCAGGAGGTGGATGAGGTACTGTGGGGTGCAGCCCTGATGAGTCGCATACTGACACCAGGGCCTGATGCAATTCTTCAGTTAACTCCTGAGGAAAGGCCCATTTATGAGAGCATGAAGGCAGCCGTCCTCAGGAAGTTCTGTAAAACCCCAGAACAGTATCTAAAGAGTTTGAGATAGCTCAGAAAGAAAAAGTGGGCAGACATTTGAAGCGTTCACAAACCTTTTGTTGAAATATCTGAGCGGGTGGGTGACTGGTAACAAAGTTGCCAAAATTTAAGGGATGAACAATTTGAGTGCGTGTGAGCATGTGTTGAAAAGGTATGAGGTTGACCTACACCAGCTTCTAGTGGACAAGATGATCACCGATCCTAGGGAGCTTGCAAAGGCTGCCGACAGCTTTGTGAGTAGTCAAGTCCACAAAAAGGCTCAGGTGAGCACACCCAAACCGTAAGAGAAATCAGCAGACAAAAAAAGTAAACAAGGATGGGAAGGACTAAGGTCCAACCCAATCCTATTCAATGTCATATCCCCAAAAGAGTGAAGGGAAACCCCCAAACTCTAGTTCAGCCATTCACACTGAAAAGAAGAGCGCTGGCACCACTAACACTGGGACACCTGCGTTCTCCACACCCAAAGGTTGTTTCGTGTGTAAGGAGCTGGGCCATAGGAAAGGGGATCCTGCTTGCAAGGGCTTACCCAAGCAAGCCATAGTGAATGTTGGACTCATGGAGGAGGCCATCATTAGTGTGGGCCTCTCAGAGGAGGATTTCACACTAGGCTAGGGAGTGGCCGAATGTGGATTGGTTACACTGAGTGGGAATGGTACCGGATCTCCGGAAGAGACCTCAGTTCCCTAGAATATTAAACTCTATAGCACATGTACATCTATGGACACAAAACTCCTGCGGTCCAAGACACCGCGGCTAGCGTCACCTCTGTCACCCTGCAGTGGGTACAGCCAGGCTCGAATACTGATGGGCCTGAGTTGTGCGTAAGTGGATTTGATGGTAAGAGTAAGTGCCCCTTGGCGATAGTAGATTCCAGCTGGCGAGGTGCAACGACCCAGCGCCATGTAGCGGTGAAAGACTCCATCACTGTCCCATGTCTGTTGGATAATGATCTTCCTGATCCCGAAAAAGTCGTAGCGGCTACACAATTGGGGCCAAAGAGAGCGCCAGATTGAACACTCTGAAAGCCTTAGGATCCTGGAGTGTTTCCAGAGTGCTTCTTGGAAGGACCAGCTTGGCTGGTAGCCCCTAGTCCAGTTCAACAGAATACTGAATCATCTACTCCTGCGGGAGAGGGGCTAGTAGCCACAGAAGACCCTACTTTGGTAGAAGGAGACCCCATGACTTCAGAGTTGCCTAGTGCAGTGCAGGAACCTGAAGTGGAGGACCAGGTGGGCGCAGATCTGAAGGGTCTGCCCTAGCTGGATGAGTTCGCATCAGCTGGGGGCCCAGATCAGGCTGACTTCTACACAGCCCAGATAGAGTGTCCCACTTTGGTGGGTCTGCAGAAGAATGCGGACGAGCAGGCTAAGGGAGACGCCCCTGGACTTTTCAAAGTGTACTGGCAGGATGAACTCATGTACAGTGAGCCAAATGATTTTGAGAGTGTGGACACCAGAAGGTTGGTGGTTCCCCAATGCCACAGAAAGTTCCTTTTGCAATTGGCGCATCAAATTCCTTTAGCGTGTCACTTGGCAGTAACTAAGACATCATACTGGTTGTCTGCACACTTTTACTGGCCGCAGTTCAGTGTAAAAGTTAAGGAATTTGCCCAGTCCTGCCCGACTTGTCAAGCTTCTGGCAAGTCAGGTGGTGCCACAAAGGCCTCCTTAATTCCACTACCCACGGTTGGGCAGCCTTTCGAGAGAATAGGCATGGATATTGTCTGTCCTTTGGATCCTCAAACCAGGTCAGGGAACCGATATAACTTTGTGGTGCTGGACCACATCACTAGATACCCAGAGGCTGTCCCTCTGAGGAGAACCAAAGCCTGTGTGGTTGCGAAGGCTCTGATAGGGATATTCTCCCATGTTGGATCCCCAAGGAAGTCTTTTCTGACAGGGGATGAAACTTCATATCAGCATATATGAAGGCTATGTGGGAAAAGTGTGGAGTCACGGTTCTATACCGCCTTTCATCCACAAACCAATGGCCTTGTTGAGCAGTTCAACAAGACGCCGAAAGGCACGATAGGTGGCTTGGAAGAGTGCCTGAGGAGAACATGGGATATTCTCCTGCCATGCTTCTGTTCGCCTACGGGGAGGTGCCACAGAACAGAGCAGGGTTTAGCCCCTTTGAGCTTCTGTTTGGACCCCCTGTACGAGGTCCCCTCAGTCTAGTGAAGGAGGGATGGGAAAGCAAACACTCATCCCCGTCACGAGATGTGGTGGACTATGTGCTCGGCCATCGGTCTAGAATAGCAAAGTACATGGAACTGTCAACCAAGACTTTAAAGGCTAGTCAGAAGCTGATGAAGCACTGGCACGACCAAAAGGCCACAGTGACAGTCTATTCTCCAGGCCAGTGGCTGTGGATTATGGACCCTGTCAAACCCAGTGCCCTTCAGGACAAGTGGACTGGGCCGTATTGAGTGCTGGAAATGGTCAGTGAGGTGAATTATATCATTGATTTGAAAGGACCTAAACAGATGTACAGGGTCTTTCATGTCAACCGGCTAAAACCCCATTACGGCTGGGATGACTTGGTCATGGTGTTATTGACTGATGGAGAGACTGAGGAGGAGACCGATCCCCTCGCAGACCTCCTGCACGCTGAAGCCACAGATGGGTCAGTTGAAGGTGCCAACCTTGCAACAGACCTGTCAGAACAGCAACTGACAGACTGTTGCTGTTTACTGGGACAGTGTGCCCGTCTGTTTTCACTGACTCCCAGTTACACAGATTGGTACACCCACGATGTGGACACTGGAGACAGGTAGCTGGTGAACAGTAGAATTCACTGTATGTGCGATAAGGTCAGGGACACCATCAAGGAAGACGTTTCCAAGATGTTATCCCTAGGCGTGATTGAGCCATTCCATAGCCCCGGGACTAGCCCAGTGGTACTGGTCCCTAAAAAGACCAGCAGTTGGAAGACTGCAGTTTGCTTTTGTGTGGACTACAGGGGGCTCAAATCTGTCACAAAGACAGATCCTCACCCCATTCCTCGGGCAGATGAGCTCATTGACAAGCTTTGTCGCTGCCAAGTAGATGAGTGCTTTTGACCTCACAGCAAGGTATTGGCAGGTCAGCTTGACAGATGGAGCGAAAGAGAGGTTGGCCTTCTCAACGCCGGAAGGACACTATCAGTTCACGGTGATGCCCTTCGGATTGAAGAATGCCCCTGCCACTTTTCAGAGGATGGTTAACCAGGTTTGTCTGGACTGTGAAACCTCAGCATTGCCTATCTAGACGACACTGCTGTGGTCAGCCACACCTGGGAGGATAGTGTATCCCACCTGAAACAAGTGCTTCGGGTGCTGCAGAATGCAGGCCTGACTATCAAGGCCACAAAGTGCCAGATAGCGCAGGGTACCGTAACTTACCTGGGCCACCTGGTCAGTGGAGGTAAAAAACAACTTCTTGAACTGAAGGTACTGGATCATCCCCACCACACAGTCGCAGGTGAGAGCCTTTCTAGGTCTCACCAGGTAATACTGGTCGTTCATCAGAGGGTATGGGACCATTGCCATGCCTCTGAATGACGTAACATCCAAAAAGATGCCAAAGAAGGTAACTTGGACCTCCGCCTGTCAAACCTCCTTTCAGGATTAAAAGGATGGATTGTGCAGGGTCCGAGTTCGGAACGTTCCAGACTATGGTCAGGAATTCTTTATCCAGACAGATGCCTGTGATTTTGGGATTGGATCAGTGTTAGCGAGGCAGAACTCTGAAGGGGTAGAGCAACCTGTCGCCTACATGAGCAGGCAGTTGACACAAAGGGAAAAGAACTGGGCTGTTGTAGAAAAAGAGGTGTATGCGGTCGTGTGGGCCGTAAAGAAGCTGAAATCCTACATTTTTGGGTCTCACTTTGCGATCCAGACAGACCACAGGTCTCTGCGATGGTTAATGGCTGTGCAAAGAGAGAACCCTAAGCTTTTGCAATGGGCCATATCCCTACAGGGATTAGATATGGACACCCAGCACAAGCCAGTCTCCCAGCATGGAAATGCAGATGGCCTCAGCTGGGACTTTCGCCTTGATGATGAAAATAGTCATGTACTCTGGGATCACAGTTTACCAGCGCCGCCCTCCCCTGTCATGTCTAGCTGACACCTGACAGCTGTGGCTACATCAAAAGCCTCTGGCCGTGGGCAGCCTGATTAGCATTTCAAAGCACCATGGATTAGCATCTCCATTGTTACACCTTGCTGGTGGCGGCAAATACTGAAGAATGTCAATTAGCAGGCCTCAGGGAAGGCCTGGGTGCAGGAAGTGACAATGGGAACCAGAGACCAACACCTCTTTGTAATGCTGGGGTTGTTCTGGGTTACTGGGATCCAAAAACTTGAAATTAGGCGCTGGACAGTGGTTCCTTAGTATCCAATGAGTATCAATTTCCACACACGTTAGGTGTTTGCAACATTTATTTCCATGGATGGAATAAAAGTATATCACATACTCTGTACCACATATGAAGTTTTAGCAAAGAATATGTTGGTCACAAGAGTGACAACCAATGTGTGAATTACTGAAGGAAAAATAAATCAACAAATGTTGCAAACACCTAATGTGTGTGGAAATTGATACTCATTGGATACTAAGGAACCACTGTCCAGCGCCTAATTTCAAGTTTTTGGATCCCAGTAACCCAGAACAACCCTTGGAAACATTGGGACCTTAGGAGCTTGGTCCCTCTGAGATCCACCGGACAGGCAGCAGGCAACGTAAAGAAGATAGCAACGCACACACTAGCGCAAGATCCGCAGTCCTAACAAGCTCTCAAACCTCTTTGTAATGCAATGTGTAAACTTGGTAATAACACCCCTCCTTGGTATGAAAGGGCAGTGAATGTTCTGTCTAGGAATCACTTCTTTCAGAGCAGGGAAGTATGTGAATTGTAGGAGACGAAAGTCTCCCTGCAAAACCCTACTTCAAAGGAGGCCCATGTTGTGACCAAGCGCTTCATAGGGCTCAGTTAATTAGGGAGACACTTTGATATACAGCAGACAGGAAGATGGGTGGAATTTAGAAGTATATGTTGTCATCCTTCGCCTGTCTGTTGCCAAGTGCCCTAATTCTGACCTGAAGCATCACTGAAGATTGTTGGTGGGGACCCAGGTTTGGTTCATTAAGGTGGAGTTAGCCTGAACCGATCAATGGTGCCGGTTTTCCTTTAAAAGAGGACTGAGCCCCTCACTTATCAGATCATCTGAAGACTTCACAAGGAGTAAGAATAGGGACTCATTTGGACCTGGCTGAAGGTACAGTCTACCTTTCATCTTCCACCAATGAAGGAAGGCCAGGAGCTCCAAGATGGAAGCAAGATCCCTCCCCTAAACATCTGCCAGGGAACAAAGGGAGATACCGGACTCACAGGACCCGTCCAGCAGCTCCAGAACCAGTACCCAACCAGCACACAGCATACCATGGTAGGTTCTGACAGCAAGCTTCCTAGGAAGTGCCGGAGAGTCTCTGGACAAAGGACAAGGCCGTTGCCTGCTAACACACTCCTGGGCTTTGGGCCGTCCCACTTGAAAGGACACGAGCCCTGCGAAGAAACTAGGAGTGCCACACAATCATCATCCAGCGTCCATCTTTTTAAAGTCAATTTCTAGACAGACGAGTCCTCGAACCACATCCGGTTGCACGCGGACTGTTGTCACGCTGCATTCACCAGAGCTGTCCGAGATGCCTCGACCAGCATTCCAGATCTGCCAACCAGCACAGAGACAACGATTCTTGGCCCTGAGCTGCCGCGCCTGACAATCTGCAGACGTCCGTCCAGCCTCGCTTGCCAAACTGCCTGCCGCCTTGTACCCGCAGCTGTCTCCCGCCACTAACTCTGTCTCATGGGCTGCAAAGCACCCGGGGACCGCCTCAACTTCTTCAGCACCAAGTACATTGTGGTTCTGCCCCCATGGTCCTTCTCTAAAGGCTGCTATAGACAGTTATGACCCTTTTGCCCCTTTGGTGCTGGAACCTAATAATCTTGAACTATAGGACTGATTACTTTACCAACTACCTTCCTCTCAGTATCCAGAGTGTATCCCTTTCCTTTGTGCAACTGTCTGCCCTCTGTGTTCCTTTACAGTGTGGGTTGTAATTGTAGTGTGCTAGAACTGTCTGTTGTAGTAATGATAAAGTAGATATGTTTATACAACCTTGACTGGACAGTCCCTTTTATCATTGGGTAATAATTGTATTTATGCTGTGTTGCAACTAACCAACGATCCACAACTTGCCGCAGATAAGCCTGCCGTTCCGTCAACGTTACCAAAATTAGACAAGGAGGTCTTATAATGTACTTGTATTCCAATCTGTTCGGATCCCTTCTGGTGTACTAGAGGTGTGGGGTTGACTGATGGTTTAGAAACCGATATTCATCCCTGGACCACTGGGGATCACACTACTAGAGAATGCAGGCTGTCGGGGACTTCAAAGTCCAATGCACCCCATCAGAGCGAGATGTACATACCTGTGTGAGTGCGCTAAGCATCACAAAGGACGTTCTCACCCAAAACATCATCATTGCAGTATGCCACATTCCACTTGTGAGTGGCCAGTCTAATCGGGCCTTTTTTTACTATGATCCTGGATTTATAATGGAGAAAAACAGGATTACATGCCCCAGAAATCAAAGTAAAGAAAGCGGCGTGGACCACCATTTCTCGAATGGAATGAGAGAGTTTAGCCAGCGATGGTTCCACCATCCAGCTTCCATAGGGCCGGGAGTGCACATTGCCGGAGTGCACACAGTGACTATAGTAATGTTATAGTCCAGACAGTCAATCAGGGTGGAGAGCCAATAAGGTCAGTCGCTGGGAAAGCCAGCAGTTTGCCACGAAAGTCGAGGAGCGGTAACATGAACAGATACTAATAATTCAAATACTCAAAGAGACCAGCATTAAAGAAGGGGAATACAAACGAGTGTCATAACCATATTACAGACTGACACTGAGGCCAGAGTGACAGTGTGAGCCGCCAGCTGTCGGCAGCTTCACACCACAGTGACAAGGGAAGCTCACAAGTCGGCAGAGGGTCAGGCCAGCCGCAGCCTTCAATTTCATCCGCCACTGGCGGGCAGCAGGATGGCACACAGAGCACCGACTACAATGACCTGCAAATTGCTGTCAACACTCAACACCGCGGGCAGCATGAACTGAAACGTCAGTCTGCGTGCGCCAGGGGTGGAGGGTCAAAGGCCAAAAGTTGCGTTCTCGCAGTGCTGTGCTGCGCACATCGCCTTCAGCCCTAGACGAGGGTTACAGGCACATCTGCTGCGAGCGTCGGTTTCCACTTCTCTTGCTTCTGAATGACCCCTTTTCTGCCGCCTATTTAAAGCTCTGAAAGAAAACACTGTACAATAAAATGGCTTGATATTTTGCATGAGGGACGGTGGTGCACTGATGTGCCCAACAAGAGTGTACTCGGAACCAAAAGTGGCCATGAAAATGTTTTTCAAAGTGGCTCTTATTACAACATGTGACAAAACCAAACTCCTGTAATTAGGATGTGGGGGTTCTCGTACAATAACATTTGTATTTTTTTTGTGCTTCAAATAGTGCATTTTAAAGCACATTTGTTCTCATGTAGGGCTTACAAAATAGATTTAACAGAACAAACAACTTGCATATAACATTTGTTAAGAGTGAGGACAACTATCTGCTTTACAACAAATTCTTCACAAAGAAGGAGCAGGGTGCAGAGGCCTACCAGGAAATCTCGAGAGTTCCCCGGTCCAGCACTGTTGCCTAAAACCAGAGTGATGTGAAGTTCCTGGTAGGTCCCATCAGATATTCTTCAGTACATATTAAGTGGGACTGCCCCCCAGGGCCCCGCTTGCATGCACACCATTGATGAGGGCACTAATCACTGCTGACGGCCATGAGACAACTACGACCAGCAGTTTCAAGTTCAACGTCAAGTTCAAAATAGTGTTTGTGTGGACCAATACAGGGTCGCTTCCAGTCCATGCCCTCACATACCAGAGTTTTTGGATCAAGTCCAGATCTGAATCGGGACAAAGACGGATTGAGACACCGGAAGTAAACTGAGTGTTTTTCATCCCCTACAATATAAAGCAGGAGTGCTGCTTTTTAAGCGCTTAATAAAGTCTGGAGCTAAAGCGAGTGCTTTGAAAGGAGAAAGTGAACAGCGATGATGCTTGCCCCCCACACCATGCCACGTGCACTGCTTTTGTTCCCTTGGCCCCTGGTCCGCCCTGTGTGCCGTGCAAGTGTTAAGCTAATGTTTGCTGAAGAAACAGCCAGCCTGTGAGGTCTTCGGATAAGGCAGCAGTACGATTAGACCAGGGTTGTCCAACTCCAAGCCTTATGGGTCAGAATCCTGGCAGGTTTTCAGGAAATCCCTCATTAATATTCATGAGAACAAATGTGCATATATTTAGAATCATTGTATGTAAATGTATTTCATGTATATTAAGGAGGGGTATTCTGAAAATCCAACATGTTCCAGGCCCTCAAGACCTGGAGTTGGACAACCCTGGATTAGACTGTCAACCAAGAAGAGTTCATGCCTCGCAGGTTAAAAGGGACCCTTTGTGGCTTGTGCAAATCCCCTATCAATTGCCTGTCAGATGTGCGACGTGTGAGTCAGTTGGCAGCTACGACTGTTGGGATAGTTAACAAAGCTGCTCTCCAACCTGTCACCTACAAAAGTTGGAAAACAGACACACTTTGCATTTAAAGCTTTAAAGCAATTCAGAGTGTGTGCATATTAAGCTGCGCGTGCTGTGTGCTCAAGATGCAAGTTGTGGGTCAGGAGGGCCGTGACTAGGGACTGTGGCGATCCTATCTCTAAGACCATCGTTAATTTACCAGCATTGCCAGACCTAAAGTACCAAAGAATCACAATGCCCCTTCAAAACAAGCCCAAAACAAGCCCCACCACATAGAATGACAGACGGGTTACAGAAGGAGAACATTAACACACAAGGCAAGTATATAGCATGCATGCATGGAACTTTAAAGGCAAAACAGGCACAAGAGAATGTCCCCAGATTGTTATATTATATATATATATATATATATATATATATATATATATATATATATATATATATATATATATATATATATAGGAAAGTCCATTTGAGCCAAGTCTAACATTCCACAACGCCACCTAGTAGCCATCGCTGGAAGTTCACCTCCAGTTCTGAGCCTCAACAGCAAGCCATTGTGGGTATGATTAGCTAAAATGTAAACCCTTTTCTCCAGGAAATTGACTTTGTCTAAGAGGGCAGTGCTGTTTTATACATCGCTTAATCAACTCAAGATAAACATTTGCAAGGCAGACAGGACAACTACATACTTGGTTTCACCCTTATCAGGGATCATCAGTGCAGTAAAGTCCTGACAGCCTTGTGGTTGGAGCATTTGGCCATGTTTTCACAACACCAAGAAAGTCATGGTGGGTTTAAAAAGGTTTGGGAAAAAAAAAACGTTTGCCTGAAATGTGAAAATAGGAAAGTCCTTTTGAGCCAAGTCACACATTCCACAACGCCATCTAGTAGCCATCACTGGAAGTATATATATATATATATATATATATATATATATATATATATATATATATATATATTTGTGTATATATATATGTGTATATATATATATATATATTTATTTATTAAATATATATATATATATATATAACAAAAAACTAACACTGCACAAGGCAGGGAGACCGCACTCCAGGGTTGAGGAAAGTCAAAAAAGTGAGCACAAATACAGGGTCAATGAGGGAAAAACATTGAATGTTTAAAAACACAGCAAATACAGGATACAGGGGCCAACATTCTTGGTAACGCATTTCGCGCCCACAGAGCGCTTGATCACACACAATATATATATATGTACCGATATTCCCTGATTCGTTCAGGTACCTACCAGTAGTCCCCAAATACATCAGTAAAAGGGGCGAAAAAAACAGTATGTAGTCAAAAAATGGGTAAGCTGGTGTATGTGGTTAATACACCTGTAGTAGAGATTCGTATAACTTGCAAGCCACTGATCACGTTCATTCTTTTAGTTCAATAGAAACGTGGGGCATTGACGTTTATACCAGTAATACCTATTATTTACAGCTCTTTAGAATCATAGAAGATGCAATTGTATTTGGTTATTTATTTTGTGCTCAATACCCAGAGGTATCCGGACCCAGGGATGTATCTGTAAAGATCACATTCACCCCCTGTAAATGTTCTGTACCCTCTTCTCTTATGCTTGCCTCTCACTCATTCCCTCTCTGCCTTCTGCTGCTAGCTCTCTGAACTGTCTCCCGGTTGTTTAGCGTGCTATATCAAACGCCAACATCGAACCAAACAGACAGATAACAGATGTTTATTGTTACTCATCTCAATGGTATTCATTTTATGGACTTCAGAAGGATAAAGGGCTAAGTGGACCTGTCTGAATTCAAACCACTGACCATGAGACCAACCACAAATCCCTGCAATGGATGCATTAGTCTTTCGAGCCATGGATCCATCTAAAAAACCGCAAAATAGTGGCCGCAAGTACTATACACATGTATTTAGGTATGTATATATATTTCAGCTAACGCGCCACACATGCCACATCGGCACCAAGTAGCCATCCCTGGAGGTTCACCTCCAGTTTAGAAACTCTGAGCAGTGCATTGCGTGTATTTAAATTAGCTCAAAGGCATGCATTGTGCTCTATAAAACTATCTTTGTCTTATAGGATAGTGCTATTTTACACACAGTTTAATCAAAGCAAGATAGGTAGTACTCAAGGATGTAGACAACAACATAACTGTTTCACCTTAATTAGGGATCATCAGCACTCAGATATGCAAAATAGTACGTACTGTGCAGCATTTACACTTACAGCCCCCCGCCCCCTTTCCTCAATACTCCTTTACCTTCTAGAGAAACGGTGTGCAGCAAGCAGAGCAAATTACAATCTATTGCTGGGCTGGTTATAGATTCACCAGGTTAACCGACTCGTTCTTTCCATTTGATGCTATCCAAGTTGCAACACGCACAAACTGAACTGAAATGTGTCTATGCCCTGGTGAGCAGAAAATCAGAGGCGCCATTCACGTGCACACCGGTCATGCATTTACTGTTCATTCTTGTAATATGCTATATGCCACGGACGGATGCAACAAACCAAAGCAAGATGGCTGCAGGAAGGAGAGAAAGAGGACTGAAATGGGGATGAAGTTATGTGGTTCTGCAAGAGGGTTTGGTTCAGGAATACGCACAGAGATATCTTTATGGGAGGGCAAAAGGGGCACTTGCCCCGGGTCGCAATCTTGGAGGGGGCCCCACAATGCTGCATGATCTTTTGAAGTCAGTTTCCATTGTTGATCAAACATAAATGGCACAAGTGATATTTTATGGCATGCTGCTGAGGTTAAACCTATTGCCTGTCTTTGGTTGACTAGAACTTTCTGCTCTGATTAATTCATCCTCTAATGCTTTCTGTTTTCACTGTAGTATACATAGTTTGTGAATTCACTATAGCACACCTCCTGTAGCATTCTCACCTTTCTGTGGGGACCATCTTAATCATGTGCAACAGCCAAAGGTGGAAATGCACATTGATACATTTGAGCTGCAATGGTTCATATGATAGTTTAGTGTGTTAAGCACTCATTGCAGAGATGTCTGTGTTCATATGCAACATGGCAAAACCAATTCCAGCTAGGCCTACTCAGACTTTCCTATGTCTGAAGACGATAAACCTGGATGTATATGTACTTTGTTTTGTACCACAGCAGGTGCTATTAACAGCAATGTAACTGCACCAAATAGAAGTGGCTATAAAAACAAAAAGCAGCAGTATGGTGACGGTCTAGAAATCAGAAAACGGTTTCTTCAGATGGGTGATTGTAAAACAGCCACCCCCAATGATGAGCATAAGTGCTAGTCTGGAGAGGTGATTAGGTAACCATATTCAAGACTGTGAAACCAAGGCATTCATTCTTGTGTCCTGGATTTGTTAGCAGATTGATCCTGGAGACATCATCTTATATCACTGACAGTACTGTGCTGTCTTCTGTGAAACAAGGTTTGCCTTCTAACATGCTGGTGGCATTGTTTCACCCATTACCTGATCTTTCCTTTTAAATAGGCCATTTGAGTGGGAGGGGTTCTACACAGAAAAAAGTGACCAGGCATTGCAGGCCCCTGGCAAGCACATTTTAAGGTCTGCTCATTTGACAGAAAAACAGTTTGCTTTTTTGTACAATTCAAAGGTTTATCTGCACGTTTATAAATAACAATTTCACAAGCCTGTGTTTTTAGCGAATGTAAAGTTTTAAAATACAAAAGAGAAACCCAGATAAAAAACTTTTAAGATCACATCAGTTAGACTGCTAGTACTTTAATACTTCCCTTGATGATGGAGACAATGAAGCTAGAATCATTGCCATTTTGCGTAATACACTTCTATAAAACTTTGTTTTTAAAAACTGTCATGTTGGGTTATGCGATTTGTGTACTTTCCATGTCACTTCTATAACATTGCATTGTCTTAGTTCATGGTAAGAATTGGAAAAGAAAATGGCAGAATTTGCAGAATGGGCCTGAATCCCAGCATCGTTGCCTAACCAATGTGTGATCCTCATCTCATTTAATCTCATATTGCCTATTCTGTTAAAATTACCAGTCCCATAACCTTTTAAAAATGTCACCATTCAGAGTGATTTTGTTCTCAGGGTATGGTCTTCAAAAAAAGCCTTGCAATGGCTATAGTGTTACTTCCCCTATAAAAATAGTGAGCATTTATATATTGCACACCACAACCACTTGTTTCTTTGCACCCCACTGGTAACACTACTTGAAAAATATGCCATTTTAATCTCAGTCTCAGACACCTTCCTAGAAGCTTCTAATCTTCATTCACTATCTATGCTATGATATGTGTAGTTTCCTTCTGGCTTCCAATTGGTCCCCTGTATCCATGGTAATTTTGCATTATGTGAGGTGGCTAATTTGAGTTGTCTATTCTGGATTATGTGCACCTTTTTCATATGATCTGTGTCTTGCACTCATACTATGGCCGTTATACCTTCCTTGTGGCTGCTAGTGATGAAAAGTGTTCTGTACTTATGCTACAACACAAGTACCCTCATTGTGGACTGCTAATGTTGTCCTTGAAATGCTACTTCTTCATCATTCTGATTACAGCAAGAATAAAGAGGGTAATGGGACCGAAAGGGAGAACCTATGTTTATTTTGCGAGGCAGCATATCAGGCTATGTGTGATGATCACAATGGGGCAGGGGGCGGGACCAGATATTCAGACCCCTTAATTCGTTTTTGTTTGGTGTAGGGGGCCCCACAGGTGTCCCTGCCCCGGGCTGCAAAAATGCTTAAGATGGCCCTGCACATGTTACCTAGTAATCTGCCATGTTGCCCCTGCATGCCTGGATGGAGCTGTCGTGAGACAGCCACAGCAAGGCACAGGTGTGTCTCATGCTCCTTGGCATGGGGATTTTGAAAGTGGGCTCTCTGATTGATTAGCAGATCTCCCTTTCAGAAACAAAATCACCTACAGCTTTCCCACTCTCACCGTCACAACCCTATCACCACCCACAATCTTAAAGGAGAGTAATACTAGGCTGGACCTACGTCTTCTCTGCCTACTTACAAATACACAAGTTCCTTTGGTGTCACCCTAGCAGTCATCGAAATATGTGTGGGTTCATTTACTCTTTATTTTTTCTAATCCGGAAGCCTTTTCCCAACCAAAGCTCCCCTTTCACAAGTAGTAACACTGTGGAATGTAATAACATACACTTCTTTTACTATTGAAGGTACTGCTTTTACTGTTTTCTACACAATAACACAATTGAGTCTACTACTTCCTGCAGTTAGGATTCCGATCTTACTGTATGTAGGTCCCACCTCATTCTATTTGGACATGTTAGTCCCTTGTATGTAAATTCTTTCGCCACTTGGAGACTTTTACCCGATACTACCATCTGGGATGGACTTTTGTTCCCATTTCCAACCCACATCACAGAAGATTAACTAACATTTACTTTCTGTTTCCTCTTTGCCATAAGGGTGGTACATGATATTATCAATTGCTGTACTGCTCTTGCGCTGCGGTTTATTAGAGCTGCGCCATCCGCATATATGTATCAGAACTTGTGTACTTCCCAGCATGCGTGTGCCGGGCGTTACACCTAAAGAAATCATGTTCTGCTTCATTAATAAACATATGGAAAAGGAGTAGCCCAAGAACACGGCACACCATTGCCTTATGTTACGGAACCCCTCTGTCAAGACTCCTCTTGGGCCATATGCATGTGGGCAGTAAGATCACCGTGCTACTGAGTTATTATACTTAACAGGTCCTCGACCGGGCCCAGTGCTTCGAGTAACTGATCTATCCACACTATCAAAAGCATTGGCAACTACAATAAAGGCCACACCCAGTTCACCACCTTCCACTCTGCAGTATTTTTCAGCTATGAATGCAAGGTTCAAACATTGTAGCTCCATGCCCAATTTTCTCTGAATCCATATTGACTTTCTGAAAGACAGCTATTCGTTCTAATCCAATGATCTAAAAGTCCAAGTGAATACTTCTGCGTGATCTTGATGGTACTATCAATAAGAGAAATTGCCCTGTAACATTTTGGATCTTCCTTAGTACCTTATTTATAGATGGAAACAATAGTGGCCTTTGACTACTTCTGGGGAATTGTTTGGGGGGACATCAAAACTGCTCTTCCGGAATAAAAGGGGCAACCATATACTTTGCTTTGATCAAAATAGGTCAGCGGGTATCCAATCCCCGGTGAAATAAACATGTTGGGTAGCTGACATGGCCTACAACAGCAGTACGAGCACCTACTTCAGTCTGCCTGGGATCAATGGAGGAGGGGTAGTCTTGAATCTGACACTTGTGATGCAAGTGTTGTGCCTCTTGGCGCTGGATCATGTGCCTGGACAACCCTGCTGCTTTGGCCTTTGGGGGACCTGCGTAGCCAGATCCTTTGTGGAGACCTACTGCAGGAGCCTAAAGAATCAGATTTCTACTCCCAGCACATAGCCAAACTCAGCTGGGGCTCACCAGTCCCCTTGTTGCGCTCTGTACAGCCGTGCAACCTTGATAAGCCTCATTAAGGTACAGGATCGCAATGTCACATACGGTAAATAGGGCAATACTCGAACCAAAAAGGCAAAATGCTAGTATGGGTCAGGTTTTTGGGTCATAGTGGGACCCTTTTTTGGCCAATGTGGGCCAGTTCGATGAGTTACTTCACTATGGGGCTAGTAATTTTGACCATTGTTGATGAATAAATATTCTTTAAATTGCAAAATTTGCATTACATTTTTTCCAAAAAATCCCCCTTCGATACTATTCAAACAGTCTATCACAAAAGGAATCTATTGACGTTTGCAACTGTGGGCCACTTTTTCATTGGTACCCGAGCCAATTGGATGTCCTAGTCCGGCCCCGTTAAGGTACACCAACCCAACTAGCACTCAGAAATACAGATCTAATGGCAGATAAGAGCTGGGCCCTTTCAGCCTGCCTGCTGCAGGGACCGCTGCAGGGCCCACTGCACTTGACATCAAACCCTGCACATTCCACAGTTTTAATGTTGCCTGCTTAATGCTATTGGTCGGGACCTCCTGGTGCCAGCAAACATCGATTTGAATTTGTTATTGTTTTATAGATAATTAGCAGTGCTTTGTCCTGAGGAAGACGGCTGTCAGTCCTTTTGTTTGACTAGATTCAACCTATCGTCGAAACTACCTACAGTAGGATATTCGGGTGGCATGTTAAATAGCCTCTTTTTCCCCCGAAATCTGTAGTTGACATATAGCACTTTTGATTGTCATTTAAATAATGTGTTCACACTTTTCTTGCACTTTATTAGATTCCCTGGAGGACTATATCTAAAACCTGATGTAAACCTTTCGATCACGTGGTGATAGCTCTTTTCCTCCTATACAATACAGTGGAATATACTAAGACAACTTGTTTGCACACAAACATTTTAGAGGGAATACTATTGTATTTTTCTTGTGTATAATGATGTGTATTGTTAGTGTAATGTATACATTGAAAACACGTTTTTATAGAATACCTCATGTTCGAATGAATTAGGGAATGAACATCTGAGTACCTTTTTTAAAACAAATCATGTTTAATATTGTGTTTAACATACTAAACACATTTGAATGTATTTTGCTTTCTATGTTCCCTTGACCTGGTCCAGTATTCCCCCTATTCACCAGTAGAAGTCTGTTATCTACATATTATTAGTTTTGTTGTTCTGTGTGACATAATTCCCCCTGTGTTTTGGTCTATTTGCTTCCCCTATGTCCACGACAAAGGGGACACCCATCTCTTTTGTATATACCACCACATCGGCAACCAGCAGAACTGATACAGTGCCAGGACAGTCATTTACTACAGGCAGTACGTTTCTTCAAATAAAGTCCATTGGGTTTAATTGCGACCCCTTGTGCCCGGGGAAGAGCCCTCGGCACCCTGCCTCCAATGGCCCAAGTTCCATAGCTCGACTAGTGGGGAAAGAAACACAAGATGGCGTCCACATTTCTTTTACATGACAAAACCTGGAAAGTATTTTAACAAAGGGACCCAAAGGAAAGAAAACACAACCTTTTGCGTGTGGGCATGCGTGTTTCTTCAAAAGACGGAGAACAACTCTCCACCCATGATCCAAATATACCCAACTTTTTAAAGAAAGAAACGTTCTCCATCCATTATTCAACTATGCCCAACTTAGTAAAGAAAGAAACGCTTATTTCCTGTTTGTTCATAAGGGCTCTCAAAGTACCTCAATGAAAAGAAAACATTTTGATGATCACATTTAAAGACCGTGGGGACCACAACAGTGTCAGAATTATAAAGCAATGAGCTCACCCCAAAGTACTGCATATGTATGCGGCCAGAGACACGCCAGAAGCATTCCACCACAGTACCAATCGCACACTGCAGGAGGCACTTCCTGAATGCTTCTGAAGAGGTCATGTCTTGAATCATCAACAGAGTTCAGAGGAAGGACTTCTTGCATTATTGTCATTGTGATATTGTCAGTACTTTCCCAGGAACGCTTTGCTGCTTGTTCAATGCACCCTTCCGGACCCACCTGGCTACCCCACAGGTAACCATCTAGCCGTGTCTTGAAAGCAGCTTTGACTCTGTCTCTTAAACAGAGATGAACCAAAATCCATCGACTTCCAACTTATTCTCCGTTTTATGTTTGAGCCTTTCCAAAGCTGATCTGCACTCATCAAAGAGGAGTGTGCTTCGTGGTGTGTGGGCCATGTTTGTTGGCATATATAGTGCTCATGCAAATGGATTCTACACATCACTGCACAAGAGTGAGATGCCAGATAACCAGGACCAGAGATGCAATGCTCGTTACATGCAACCAGTCATACGGATGTCCCCTGTCTCAAGTGTGCGCTGCTTACTTGCATCCCTTCACAATTAAGGTCACATATCCAGTGTCTGAGTCAATAACTCCTCCTTTGAGCTAGAGAACCAGGTGGATCTACTGTGATCATATATCCCCAGTCTATTTAGTTTACTGGATCACACCATGGCAAATCATTAAGATCACATATTACAACACCTGATTCCATGTAGTCTACACAACTAAGATGACACAAACGACATTAGCACCAGCATCTAGTCATGCCACACAGGGGCTGGTGCCAGCCAGGGAAAGGAAGGGGAGGAACTCACCCGCTCATCACCACAATGAAGTCCATAATATTCCAGCCATTCCGGAGATAGGATCCTTTGTGGAACACGAATCCCAGGGCCACCACCTTGATGCTGGCCTCAAAGCAGAAGATTCCAATGAAGTAGGGCTCGGTCTTCTCCTGCAGAGAGGGCAAGTGGGAAGAGCAATACGGGTCAGGGTTCTACAGAGGATCATAGATAGCAACAGCAAACAGTGTTAAGGAGCAGCCACCACCGTGGCTTCCATGTGAGAGGTAGAAAGAAGAGATGCAAGGGGAGAGAGATAGAAAGAAGAGATGCAAGGGGAGAGAGGTAGAAAGAAGAGATGCAAGGGGGAGAGAGGTAGATGCCGACACGGAAGTAGGAGTGGAGACCAGAGTGGACGAGAAAGGAAAAGATGCAGCAAGGGAGGGAGGGAGAAAAGAAAAAAGAGAGGAAAAAGGAGTGGACAGAATGTTACACGGGGCAATGAAAGAAGGAAGCAGGGAATGACGAACCAAAGAAATACGAAGTAAAGCAGGGAAGAATGAGATGGATGGATGGAGAGGGAACGGAGGGAGGGAAGGACGATGAAAGCCAGGATGGATGACACAGCGCGGGGATGGGAGGATCCACAGAAGAGGAGAAGAAAGGGAAATTGAGGGATGGTGGAAAGGAAGTAGCGGACATAATGAGGCCGGAAGGGATAAGGATTGTTGGTCAACGAGGAGTTCAAAGGAGTGGCTGAGAGAGGGCGGGTTAGTGTGGCAGGCGCAAGGTGCAAAAACCAGCAGGGAAGGTGGAAAGGAGTGCTGAGAAGCGGAGTGCAAGGTGCGACGAGGGCGGGTGCAAGGGATAGACATGTGGCGAAGGCAAGTTGCAAGGACAGGGGGGCTGTGTGGATGTGGGAACAAGGCACATGGGTGCAGTGAAGAGGTACAGCGGTGCACTGAAGGAGCGTGAACACGAGCCTGGGGTACAGGGCTGCACGGGACGCCAGCATCAGGTAGTACAGAGTGTCGGGATGATGACTGTAAGCAGCAGGGGCGCAGGGCACGAGCCTGGGGTACAGGGCTGCACGGGACGCCAGCATCAGGTAGTACAGAGTGTCGGGATGATGACTGTAAGCAGCAGGGGCGCAGGACACGAGCCTGGGGTACAGGGCTGCACGGGACGCCAGCATCAGGTAGTACAGAGTGTCGGGATGATGACTGTAAGCAGCAGGGGCGCAGGGCACGAGCCTGGGGTACAGGGCTGCACGGGACGCCAGCATCAGGTAGTACAGAGTGTCGGGATGATGACTGTAAGCAGCAGGGGCGCAGGGCACGAGCCTGGGGTACAGGGCTGCACGGGACGCCAGCATCAGGTAGTACAGAGTGTCGGGATGATGACTGTAAGCAGCAGGGGCGCAGGACACGAGCCTGGGGTACAGGGCTGCATGGGACGCCAGCATCAGGTAGTACAGAGTGTCGGGATGATGACTGTAAGCAGCAGGGGCGCAGGACACGAGCCTGGGGTACAGGGCTGCACGGGACGCCAGCATCAGGTAGTACAGAGTGTCGGGATGATGACTGTAAGCAGCAGGGGCGCAGGGCACGAGCCTGGGGTACAGGGCTGCACGGGACGCCAGCATCAGGTAGTACGGAGTGTCGGGATGATGACTGTAAGCAGCAGGGGCGCAGGACACGAGCCTGGGGTACAGGGCTGCATGGGACGCCAGCATCAGGTAGTACAGAGTGTCGGGATGATGACTGTAAGCAGCAGGGGCGCAGGACACGAGCCTGGGGTACAGGGCTGCACGGGACGCCAGCATCAGGTAGTACGGAGTGTCGGGATGATGACTGTAAGCAGCAGGGGCGCAGGACACGAGCCTGGGGTACAGGGCTGCACGGGACGCCAGCATCAGGTAGTACAGAGTGTCGGGATGATGACTGTAAGCAGCAGGGGCGCAGGACACGAGCCTGGGGTACAGGGCTGCATGGGACGCCAGCATCAGGTAGTACAGAGTGTCGGGGTGATGACTGTAAGCAGCAGGGGCGCAGGACACGAGCCTGGGGTACAGGGCTGCACGGGACGCCAGCATCAGGTAGTACAGAGTGTCGGGATGATGACTGTAAGCAGCAGGGGCGCAGGGCACGAGCCTGGGGTACAGGGCTGCACGGGACGCCAGCATCAGGTAGTACAGAGTGTCGGGATGATGACTGTAAGCAACAGGGGCGCAAGACACGAGAGTGGGGTACAGGGCTGCATGGGACGCCAGCATCAGGTAGTACAGAGTGTCGGGATGATGACTGTAAGCAGCAGGGGCGCAGGGCACGAGCCTGGGGTACAGGGCTGCACGGGACGCCAGCATCAGGTAGTACAGAGTGTCGGGATGATGACTGTAAGCAGCAGGGGCGCAGGACACGAGCCTGGGGTACAGGGCTGCACGGGACGCCAGCATCAGGTAGTACAGAGTGTCGGGATGATGACTGTAAGCAACAGGGGCGCAGGACACGAGAGTGGGGTACAGGGCTGCATGGGACGCCAGCATCAGGTAGTACAGAGTGTCGGGATGATGACTGTAAGCAGCAGGGGCGCAGGACACGAGCCTGGGGTACAGGGCTGCACGGGACGCCAGCATCAGGTAGTACAGAGTGTCGGGATGATGACTGTAAGCAGCAGGGGCGCAGGGCACGAGCCTGGGGTACAGGGCTGCACGGGACGCCAGCATCAGGTAGTACAGAGTGTCGGGATGATGACTGTAAGCAGCAGGGGCGCAGGACACGAGCCTGGGGTACAGGGCTGCACGGGACGCCAGCATCAGGTAGTACAGAGTGTCGGGATGATGACTGTAAGCAGCAGGGGCGCAGGGCACGAGCCTGGGGTACAGGGCTGCACGGGACGCCAGCATCAGGTAGTACAGAGTGTCGGGATGATGACTGTAAGCAGCAGGGGCGCAGGACACGAGCCTGGGGTACAGGGCTGCACGGGACGCCAGCATCAGGTAGTACAGAGTGTCGGGATGATGACTGTAAGCAGCAGGGGCGCAGGACACGAGCCTGGGGTACAGGGCTGCACGGGACGCCAGCATCAGGTAGTACAGAGTGTCGGGATGATGACTGTAAGCAACAGGGGCGCAGGACACGAGAGTGGGGTACAGGGCTGCATGGGACGCCAGCATCAGGTAGTACAGAGTGTCGGGGTGATGACTGTAAGCAGCAGGGGCGCAGGGCACGAGCCTGGGGTACAGGGCTGCACGGGACGCCAGCATCAGGTAGTACAGAGTGTCGGGATGATGACTGTAAGCAGCAGGGGCGCAGGGCACGAGCCTGGGGTACAGGGCTGCACGGGACGCCAGCATCAGGTAGTACAGAGTGTCGGGATGATGACTGTAAGCAGCAGGGGCGCAGGACACGAGAGTGGAGCATATATCAGTGCCGATGATGTGATGTAGAGGAGCGATGGGCCGAAGGCAGGCACCACTTACCAGTCTCCGGGACATGGGGGTCTTGTCGTCCTCCGGCAGGTGCTGCTCCAGGGCAAGGACGATGCAGTTGGCAATGATCGTTGCAAGAATCATATACTCAAACGGAGTGGAGGAAGGAAATGTTAAGGAAGAACCATGGTAAGATGTTGCTCCCCCTGTAAGCTTGTTACCCCCAATGTTTACCCAAGCAGCAGTTGACCCGTACATCCCCAGCAGACGCAAGCTGTCCCACTGCTGCAGGTGGCAGTCCCTCCCACTGCCCTTAGAACCAGCACCCTGCACTGCATGCAGACCCATTGCCTTGTTCTGCTTCTAAACGCAGCAACACCTTGCTCTCGGGGACAGCATCTCACTTAAGACTCCAATCTCTGAAGCACTGGATGGGACATGCTCTACTGGGCTTGATTTCGAACATCAGTAGCTCGAGCACCCTCCACTTTTTGAGGGGGCAAACACACAGGAGCTCATTTTATGCAATATCCTAATTTGATGGCAGGGACCTGGTATGTGTGCACTCAGGCACAGCTGGGGCCACGCCGCCAAATGTTTGTCATTTGCATGGCAGAGTGCAACTATACAGTGCAAAAGGCGGTGTACACGCGCCTTTCACTTGGTCAGGTTGCTCACTCGCTCTTCCACCTCTAGGCATGCTGGGTGTTGAAGTCCTATGTGACAAGAGAGAGACTGTGCAGTATACATTCAGGCAAAAGTAGAAGGGCAGGGAGTGGGACCATCCCAAATCCCACACCCTGTGGCCGGGGCAGGACTGGCTCTGGTACAAACCCTGTTAGGCCTCCCACCCCAGGCCGAGAGGTTTCCCCATCCCATTGTGACAGTTTTAAAGCAGGGGGCTACATTTGCTGGACAAGTCCTCTACTTTGGGCCAAACTATTCATGGGAATGAGCGGGTGATGGGGAAATCTGTGCGCAATGGAGTTAAAAAAACATGAGTTGTAAGGTGTACTTTTTATTCATTCCTTTTAAACTGCAACGTGCGATGCATTGTCTATTAATTTCATTAGCGTTTTGATTTATTTCTATTAGGCGACTGAAGTCATGTTTTTAAATACAAGAACTGCTTCTTACATGGTGTAAAGACACAGCACCACAGAAGCTTCACACACCTGATATGACACAGTGAGCGCCTAATTAACTTTAGGGCAGGCAACGCTTCATCCTTAAACTCGTGACTTGGAGGGACATGAATAATAACTTGAATGGCTGCATTCGGCCCGTGGGATGTATGCTGTGCAGCACTGCTTTAAAGAATAAGTATTTCAGACGTAGTAACATTTATTTTCTACAAATTAAAGGTATTTCGCTGGGGCGGGGGGGTAAATTTGTCCCATAATCTTGCAAAAATATATAGGGAACAATTGAAACAGAAATACGTGCTGCATTACAGGATGTAATTTCACAGATTTGGTTTCACACATTCATGGATGCTATATTCTCATCTGAAAGGGTATTGAAAAATGATTAAAATGATTGTTGATTCGGATTAATGAGAGAAACCCACTGTGACAAATCAACTTCCGGGGCACCAGTGATCCAGGGATGAATATCGGTTTCTAAAACTTCAATCAGCCCCACAACTCTAGTACACGAGAAGAGATCCCAACAGATTGGAAACACAAGCAAATTATAAACCTCCTTGCCCAATTTTGGTAATGTGGACGGAACAGCAGGCTTATCTCTGCAAGGTCGTGGATCGATGGTTAGTTGCAACACAGCAAAAATACAATTATTACCCAATGATAAAAGGGACTGTGCAGTCAAGATTGTATAAACATATCTACTTCATTACACTCACAACAGACAGTTCTAGCACACTACACAATGCAACCCACCATGTAAAGGAATGCAGAGAACAGACAGTTTCAAAGAAGGAAAAGGGATGCACTCTGGATACTTGCAGGAGGATAGTCGGTAAAGTAATTAATCGCAATAGTTGAAGGATACTTGGTTTCAACATATAGGGAGCGATGGGTCATAAAATGTCACTGGGGGCCTTCGGAGAAGGACCAGGGAGACAGAATCGAAATGTACCTTGTGCCTGTTGAGGTTCTTGGTGCTCGACAGTGCAGAGTCGGTTTCAGTGTGTTTTGCAGCTTCTACGACAGAGTTCAAGATGGAACACAGCTGCGGGTAGCAGGTGGCAGGCAGCTCAACGAGTGCGGGTACCAGAAGGCTGGCCTACACAGCGGCTCGGGTTCAGGAATCATTGTCTCAGTGCTGGTTGGTGGGTCTGAAGTACTGGTCGAGGCGTCTCAGACACTGTTGACTGCGGTGTAACAACAGTTAGCGGTGCAGTCAGTTGCAGCTCGAGGGGCTTGACTGGCTCGAAAATGTCCTTTAAGGCAGACATTGGTAGATGCTTGTCAAGTCACTCCTTCTATCTTCTTCAGTGGGCTTATGTCTTCGTTTAAGGTGGATGGCCCAAAGCTGAGGAGAGTATTGCAGGCAACTGCCTTGTCCTTGATTTGGTTCTGAGACTCTCTGGCACTTCCCACCTAGGAAGCTTGCTGACGAGCCTAGCAGGGCATGCTGTGTGGTAGCTGGGTACCGGTTCTGGAGCTGCTGGATGGTCCTCTGGATTCAGTATCTCCCTCTGTTCCCTGGGAGATATTTCAGGTAGGGATCTTGCTTCCCTCTTGGAAATCCTAGCCTTCCTTCACTGGCGGTAGATATAAGGCAGACTGTACCTTCAGCCAGGGTCCAATGCTGAGTTGTTTTAGTTAATCCTTGCAAAGTCTTCATATGGTCTGCCCAAAAGAGGATCTCAGCCCTCTTTTAAAGCCAAATGGGCGACAGTGATTGCTGTAGGCTAAGCCTCCCTTAATGAACCAATCCTGGGTCCCCACCAACAATCTCCTTTGTGCATTAGGTCATAACCAGAGTGCTTTGCAACAGAAAAGGTAAAGGGGTAAAAACATGGAATACTAAGTCCCACCCTTCTTCCTGTCTGTTGTGGATCAAAGGATCTCTCTAGTTAATGGTGGTCTCTGTGGTGCCTGATTAAATCGGCAGGTCTCCCTTGAAGCTGCGGCGAGAACAGACTTTCTGTCTCCTGCAAACCACATTCTCGTACCTTCTGAATGGGATCCCCCTGCTGGCGTTGCCTACTGTAAAAACATAGTATCAGCGATGATAACTCACTGTCATTAATACTTTAGGGCGGGAGCTGGCTTCAGGTTGACACAGTGCATATGAAAGGGATTCTGGGGTTTCCTGTCTCCTTTGTTTAGCCTCTGTAGCCAGGCACCATATGGGCCTGTTTGAATTAAACTTTGATTAGTATGCGAAGCTGCCACCAGCAGCAGAGCTTAAACAAAGCGAAAGGGCAGCTCCATGGAGCCTTTGTTAATTAGGCTGGCCATGGCAGGGGGAAGGTTTTGCCCTCCCTCTTCTGAGGTGCCTTGATGCGCTCTTTGCTGTGATATCCCAACTAAATATGACAGGGGGGAAGGCGCCTGTAAGCTGTGTCCACCCAGAGTACACGTGTCCATGTGGATGTCGTGCAGTGACCATAGGAAAATGTGTGTGGATTTGCCCCACACATTTTACAGAGGTTAATCTACCATCTGTCCATTTTTTTTAAGTTCAAAAAAGCTCCAGCGAGACAACACCCACTGTGCGAATGATCGAATTTCTCACTCACAGATATACTATTAAAGGCAGAAAAAATTATTTTGTTTATTTTATGATGACACGTTTAATACCTGAGGTTGGGGATATGAACCTCTGTTGCTCTGCATTGTCTTGCTTCCAAGACCAGCGCATTGCCCCAGTGCTATCACCCGTTCACAGATCGAATGTTTAAATGGTTCCATGGTCATATCACCTCTCTTTAAATCCATCACACATTTCCGCAGTAGCATATTTTACATCAGTCCCGTGTCTACATATTCTACGAACATCAGATCTCAATCAGTTTCTCAGTTACAATATTCTTCCAATCTGGAAAGTGCTTAGCTAGTCGGGTATTTTGCAAACTAACAGACAAATAATCACTAATGAAAGCCCTTCTTGCCACCCCCATCACTGATTCAAGAGCTGCCATTTTCTCAATAACTAAGAAGTCGTAGAATATGTGCACACAAGACCGATGTAATGTATGCCAGTACAGAACTGTAATGGATTTAAAGAGAGGAGACCATGAAACCATTTGACAGGCAAAACAAAAAATAAGTTCCGTTTGATATATAACAGCAATGAAAGAACACCATCTAGAATACTTTGTGCCTTGACATATGATACAGCATGCAAACTATTCCAAACAAATCAGAAAAATTCAATGGAAATATTTAAAAAAGGAAATATTTACAAAAGGATAAGGTACTCAAAAAATCAAGAAGGAACTAGCATAATTTGCACAAACACATGACAGAAATTTGAGTGACTTAATTAAATTAGGCATTTCAAAGATTGGAGGTAGCCAGACTTTCCTTACAACTGAGAATAAAGGAACGTTTCCATGGCTGAACTGCTCCATTTACAATCATTTTCTTGAAGGGAACACATTACCACAGGACAGGTAAACCATTTCGCTGAGTCGGTACATGCAACACGTCCGAGTTCATACTTGGTTTACTTAATCCAGTTTCCTTATGAACAAAATGATGTCATAGAAACCACATGGACACTACGCAAAAGAATAGCAGAACATACGTTGGATATTAGAACAAAGTCACTGAACTCACCAGTCGCAAATAACGTCACGCAGATCATTTAATTGCACGAGTTGCGGAGCTTTGAGACTAATTCAGAAAAACCCTTGATGGAGAGAGATAGACAGTAACTGTTAAAGAAAAATAGAGCAACCTCCTGGGCCTGAATTGTATAGGACTATGACAGAGGCTTAAATGAGATGACAGATTTCCAAGTAGTTCTCTGAAAGTGGCACTTGAGTTTGGAGTTCTAGAACAATCTCCAGAGAAACGTTAGATCCCGTTCAGTCTGTTGTTTGTATCGAGTGGAAATGGCGGGCGAGAACGCACTTGATCAAATTAGGAAAACGACTCCATTTTGCTGATGTGAGAGACTCAGTCCATGTCATGTGCCATCAGCAAACACCAAAGGACACAATACATCTCTATGAACTGAAAGTAATCATTAATTAGTTTGCTTGATCATTGTTGATACATTAGAAGATTTTACCTCACGAGTTCTAATTAAAGTGATATATATATATTAGAGATGTATTTGAAATCAATTATAGCACACTTTATAAAGAGAGAATAATATTCTGAAGCATGTCATGGTTTGAATAAAGTTAATGGAAAATGCAGTGTGCCAGGAGGGCCGCCAGCATGTTGTGTGTCAGATATGAGAGAGAGAATTTGTGGAAAAACAACTGGTTGCACAGAGGCTGAGCTCATCTCTAGAAGCAGGACGACCGGCTGTGAGCTTTTGTGGGTGGCCACGTTTGGGTGATCTTTTCTGGGGTACATAGCTGCGTACACAGGTACCAGCTTTTTTATTTTCAAAACATGGAAGAAATCCCCTCCTGAATATCAGAACGTGACCAAGTGAGGCAATGGATCCTTATTCCCCCTGGAAGGACTTGGGGGGATGTTTTCCTCAACAATTATTTTTAAAATAAGGGGTCGAAATGGGGCATTTTACAGAACCTTTTTTTTTTTTTTAGAAGAAATTGCTCAAAACACCGTAGGATTTACAGGAAGTGCATATTAATGTATTAGATATTTCATTTCTTCAGTTGCTGAACGTGGCAATGACCTTGCTGTGAAGAGTACATATGTATTTCTTCATTTGGTATTTTGTACAACTCCACGATGCACAGGTAACTGCTTACGAGCTCTAGAAATGGAGGATGTGAGAGGGGAGCAATGAGAGGGGTTAGAGGAACCTCGCATCCAATGCATTACCAGAGCTGCGGTGCCATGGAGGCAAATACGTGTGAGATGAAGGGGGAAGGAGTTCTCCTGATGTTTCGTTGGTCAAGGCACTATGAACAAAGGCCCATTCTATAGCTCAACTGGCTCGAGGGTCAGCATGCTGGCTTTCTCTAAGACGGTCTTCCTCACGCTCAGGTGCTTGGTTGTGGAGACAGGAAGAGGGGTTGGGATGTGCTGTTCCAAGCAAGTGCTAGGAAAGGAATGATCCAAGCGGTGGGTAAGAGAGATGTGGGGCCGTTAATCGACAGATTCAAGACACACGTGTCTCATTCCAAAGGTGCTGTGTCATTGTTCAGAAGATTCGGTGTGAGAGATAATTGAGGTAGGCTTATCAGCCGTACGTCTCACAGAAAAACAGTGGTTTTACGCATGACCTAAACATCATGCTGTGGTTTTCATGAAGTCTCACATTTGATGGTACATTGCTTCAAGCTGTGGGGCTAGATAGCCCCCATTTGCTACCTCGGATTTGTGTTTTAATTGGACATTTTTTGGCTTATTTCAAACCATATTGCTGCTTGAGGGAACGATTTGGTAAAAGCATGAACAGACCAGTACACTAGGCCAATCTAGACCCAAGAATCGCTGAAAACACCTCCACCTTGTGCTGGAAGTTGCAGAACAGAGGGATTCTGTTTAGCCTGTAGAGACTGTAATGGGCACTCTTGACCATTGCGTTAATGTGGGGGCCCAAAGTGAGACAACAACCACTCCCAGTTTCTGATTTCTTTTTATGGAAAAGGGAGGACACCCATTTTGAGAAGCCATCTTACCAAATTCATGATTTTGCTAGAACTATCATTTATGTCATGTCATGGTGGTAGAGTCCCCCCCACCCCCTTTTCAGATGACTTACGAACCGGGAGTCGTTACAATGCAACTGTGAAAGGATCTTCAAGGATTCCAGAAGAGAAGCAAAAGGCCTTGTGTATGTACAACAGTCTAAGATGCACGTTTCTCAGAGGTTAAGTAGGAAGAATGCCACAAGGTGTCCAAGATCTAATGACTTCAGAGGTTTAACGCTTGTATTGAGATGGGTTGCCTTTGTGCCCTGGTAATTCTGAATCCTGACTGCTGCTCGTGGAGGAGAGCCTGTCTCCCACAATACTGTATTCCTCTAATTGTACTGCAATAATTTTCTCCAGAGGTTCAGCCTCAACGGGCCCTGGACATGGTCAGTGCTAGGTTTTTTCAAGGACAGGATGACCATGGCATTCTTGAATGAACAAGGGATCCCCCACCCCCAGGGACTAAGTGTTTGACTATTTGAGGCGCAAACTGGTCCATAAGAGTAAGGTCTGGGTGTTGATTCAGGAGGAGAGGTGGGCAGAAGGATTCAAGAGTAGAAGGGGAGAGGTGGTGTTGGAGGGAGAGAGAGGAGGACTGTGAGTGTAACAAATGTAAGAGATTCTAGAAGAAAAGTGGTGTCAATAGTGATTAGCAAAGTGCAGAGAGGGAGGAAGCACTGACTTGAGCGGTGCAAGCAAAGCTTGGAGGATAGAATGAAATTTTCAGAGGTAATTGCACATGGAGATTAGATTTATGAAGCAGGAAGGCTTGGCAGATACTAATGCAGGGAGTGCAGCAAGGGAATTTAGTAGGTTAGTAGTAGGGTGGGGTCTGGATTGTGCCACAGTCATAGATCATGTTTATTTTGAGGATCTGAATCTTAGAGGTGATCCAGCCCTGCAGATGGAGGCAGAAAGGTGTGAATGTGCGGGCAGGATTGCATTGATCAAAGGGAGTCATGAGTGCATAGTGAAAGTAAGAAAAGGCACGGTCAATGGAAAAAACATCTATATGGGTGAGGGAGAGAAGATAGATGTTCTAACATCATCAAGGTAAGGGGCAAGAGAGTCCTGCTTGAATTTCCACTTCATCATGGAAGAGTGCAGAGGAGGAGTGTAAGGTGGAGGGACATATTTATGAATATATGCATCTTCCTTAAGTGTTCTGGTGGGTGCTGTTTGAAACCTGAAGGCGTCTCACCCGCTAGTCCCCAGGGATCAGTCATCCAGGTGACCAGGACTTGGACATTGCTTTTGGATCAAGTTCCTGGGGGTGGACCAGTGCGGGAGGATCACCTGGATGAGCGGTCTTTGGGGAGTAAAAGTGGGACAACGGATGGTGAGACGCGTATCCCCTTCCCTGTAACACCTTTACCCCATCCTACCAGGTAGGATACTTTGTAACTAAACCCCCCATACACCTCTTCCCAACATGAACACTTTCACACGGGCAGCTCACTGTGAGAGAAAACGGACAAGCACCCGAGCCGTATACCTGACGTGTCCCAATACAATGGTCAGGCAGGATCAGACAATTACTGATCATTACACACACCTGACTTCCATCACACTTCCCCACACAGATAAACGGCAGAGCACGAAAGCACACTCTGAGCAAGGCAAAGCACACAAGCAAGCAGCAGATCCAAGATGGCAGTTTAATATAAGGCGGAAGATGGCACGATCAAAGAGGATTGCAAGGAGGAACGTGCCCTTGACCTTTTCACTGAAAGAGTGTATCTTTAATGAGCCTTTCGAGAATAGGAAATGTAAGACCTGGAATCAAAGCTGAAGAATCCTGCATTGTGTGTCGGAGGTAACCGGGGCTCTTCAGCGTTGATAGTCAAGGCAAGGAGACATTTGCTGCCGTGGAACTGTCCTTGGCTCCTACAACAAAGCAGCACCTCTGAAGCGGGCACAGCCGGTGAGTTGGAGAGAATGATACCAGAGTGGTCTGTGTGGAAACCAAGGTTGCAAGCAGCAACTTTATGTAAAGAAAATTGAAGAGAAGAGTGTAGGAAGCATATGTGGCAAGCGACGTGAATATAATTAACACAGCAGATGAGTGACTGAACTTTGAAGCTAAGATACAATACAGTAGAGAGTGGTCCAGGGTCACATGGGTGCTCATTCGAAAGTCTCTGTTAGGTATCCAACAAAAAGGTGACAAATGTTAAATCGAAAGGAATTGTGAAATCAAATTGGTCTGCAACGGATCAAGCCAAACCCTGTACACATTGGAAAGTCTTCGATACTTGAAGTAAATTGAAATTGGTCTGAGCCCGGCTGAGGGAAACTAATTGTGTTAAAAAGGTATCTGAGCCCGCTTGAGGGTGATCCGCAGTGAACCGTGAGTCACCCGAAAAAGCGTATCCTTCTAACATGGTGTTAAAAGGGATCTGAGCCCGGATGAGGTGTATCCAAGGTGACAAACATTGTACTAAAGAGATTTGAGCCCGGCTGAGGGCGATCCGGTGTGAATAGTGAATCACCCAAAGTAAATACTTGTGAAAATCTAAAGCAGAAAATAACTTATTGTTTATTGGGTTGCATCAGGCCCTCTGAGTGAAGAGACTTTGGGAAGTAAGGAGACTTGGGTATAGAAGGCCCCGATGCTAATGATTGTACTGTATCCTTGTGCTAAAGATGCCAGAGACTGCTATATTCGAGTGAACCACCTTGTCCCGTGCTGAAAACGTGGGGAAGGGAGGACAATGGCCTGAACATCCTGACATATCATTTTGATCACATCTTTCTTTTTTATAACGTCATTCCCCACACTATTTTTATCTAGAGGTAAGGATTGGCAATAGTTTTTTTTAGTATAGGCCCTTTTTATTTTGACAAGACACCAGTAGGACTGCGTAATTATTATTTGATGGTCGTAGCTTGCTCCCATCTGTATATTTAGGATTAGATAGGCGTTTATCGAACCCATTTTGAAGTTCAGTAAACACCCTGGAACTGTGGTCAATTGTGTCTGTCTTACTAGTGATACCATGCCTTTCTTACAGTGCTTTGTGAAAGAATCCTTCACACAGCACCCACCAGAACACATCACACCCTCAGAGACACTCATGTATACATACATGCACACAAGCAGTCACGCCACATACTGAATGATTGAGAGACACTGTATCAGGGGCACAGGGCACACTGCTTGTATATTGTATGCATGCATATATGAATATGTGTATCTCTCTGAATAAGTGTTCGGGTGGGTGCTGTGTGAAGGATTCATTCACACGGCACCCAGCATAATGCAGATATATACATTCACATACACAACTAGTCACACATCAATAAGCTTCTCTCAATCATACACATGACACCCAGCAGAACACTTCACTCACACAGGTACACTCTGTCACCCACATGCAAGCACGGTTTAAAAATGCAATCTGTCTCTCCCTCACACACACATGCAATCACACAAACATACACAACTTTTTTTATTTAAAAAAAGTACCTGGTCAGGCTACAGTGGTGATTTCTTTAGGACTGGCCTTCCTCCCTCTTCCTCCAACATTATCACATTGGAGGGGCAGGGTCAGTGGTCAGGCGACACCCTTCATCCCTCCTCCACACTGGCATAACACAAAATGTGGGGGCCCCCCACCGCCACTGACCCCGCTCCACTAGACTTGGGCAGCAAGCGCCCCCCACACAGCATGGCCTGTGGGGGTCCCTGTTAGACCAGTGCTCCACCTTCCTATTTAAAGGAGGGGGGGAAGAAGTTGGGGGTCAGCATTCTGCCCCCGCCCCTGGCTTGAGACAGACAGCCAGCCAGAAGGAGGGGTGAAGAGCTTTTCAGGATGCTTCATGCACAAGATTTGCGCATGATGTCACCTGTGGTCTCCCCCAGTTCTTTTACATGAATGAAAGCATGGGCATTTTATCTTCCGGTCTGCTATTGTTTGTAAATGCAAATGCCACATCTGAATTATTATGCAGCAAATTAAAATCACTCGCTCCATAATGCAAATGCTTTTTTAGCACCATTGCTGCTCTGGGTTTCATTGGGGGGCCTGGAGAGTTCCGAAAATTAAAGGGGGAGCTGCAGCCCTACTGCCCGCTATGGGCATGCCCCGACTGGTGATCTAAGAGTCAAAGTGGTCAGTGATATAGGAAGTCTTATTCAAGAGGGCTTGTGTATTCCAGAAGCTGAGCGAAAGAGTGAACGGCGGCGTGGTAGAGTAAGCAGGTGTTTTGTAGTTAGCAAAGAGGATAGATGAGGTTGCGGGCCATGTGGGAGTGGGAGAATTGGGTTTCAGGGGGGCCGTTGTGTGGAGAGGAGAAGGGTGATGTAGAAGTTAAACTGAGTTGTGGCTCAAGTTACAAGAGAAAGGGAGAAGGGTGAGTTCAAGGAGGAAGGAATCAAAGTCAAGGTACCCGATAAAAAAAGAAGTAAGCAATTTAAGAAAGTGGAGGATGTGTGAAGCCCAAGAGGGAGAGGGTAGGTATGTCAGCATCACGGGAAGGGCGGTGGAAAGGATGGCTGGGAAGGAGTGGCAAGGTGACCAAAAGAAAGGCCAAAACAGGGATGCCCATGAAATCTTCAAGTTAATAATTCTGCCCTGAATTAAGAGTCACTGGGTGGAAAGATGTTTTTTTACTTTTTTTTAGAACGCGCCTAATACTATACCGGAGTTCAGTTTCTAACCGCGAATCGGCGATTCAAACCTATGTTGCTCTGCGAAGACCAGCACGTTGCCCCTGTGCTATCCTCCGTTCACATATCCCTATATGTGGGTGCCAGGGTCATTCGAAGGGCAAGGTTAGTCAAGTCCTGTCTTGCATCAAATCACATAAGAGTAACAACAGATCTTTATATTTGAAGAATATGTCTGTGATAAAAGGGTTGCATGCTTGAATCACTGGCTACATTCTACACACTGAGATTAGTACCCAGTTAACTTTTTCACAACACTCCCCCTAACATTAAAATGTTTGTAACAATGAACCATATATACTCAATTGGACATCCACAGGATTTTGAATGGAGGTTAAAATGGCTGCAACATCTGTCACTCTATTGTCGTCGAAGGGATAATTTGCTTCTTTTTCTAGAGTTTTTTTTTTAGAAAAGGAGGGCCTGGTTCTTAGCATGAGCAAGTTCAGCTCCTAATGCCCAGACACCCATAGTGTTATTTACGGTTATATATGAGATGTGCCATAGCCATAGCAAAATACCACTTATTGCATTTCTTTGTGATAACATCATGGCTCACAGGTGTTATTGCCGGGGATGAGCAAGGAGACGATTTAGTTTACAGTGTGCACTATACAATTGTTTATAAACATATATTAAGCGCCACTGTATAGTACTCAACCATGCATGCATGAGACGTTCGCTGTTGTACATGTTGGACTGAATTACTGTTGGATGATCCCAATGTGTTAGTTAAAGAAGATAAAGGACTCTAAGGTAAAGTGATTCCGCTCAGGATCACATAATGTGTCATGTGAGTAGCCAAGATTTGTGACCCGATATCCTTACACAGTGGTTGATAATTTAGACAGCAGAATAGATTATGGACCCTATTAAAGAAAGTGCATTGATGCAAGTGCAAATAGCACTAGGGAAAAATTGCTCTGGTTCAAAAAGGATATAATGTCAATACATGTGTACACCAACGCAACGGACTAGGGCTAGACAAACATTGCCCTGGTGCAAAAATCTGCAGCAATAATGTTTTGCCCTAGTGCTGATTGCACTTGCCCCGGTGCAAATGTCCCTGGTATTATCTCCACTTTTAAAACCAACATACAAATCATTTTGCGTTATAAGTGACTTATCATATCATATCACTACCAGGGCTTTAAGTGGGCAGAGGATAGCTAGAGCTCTGCCTCAGTCTTCCACTAATAGGGACTTGACTGCAAATTCTCGTGTGCACCATTTGAAGGTTGTTCAGGTTGGGTACATTTAGGGTACTGAGCAGCTGTCCTCTGCTGATGGACAGCTTGTACCAGAATGCTGAAGCTGTCCAAAGGAGTTTAATGGCTTGTGGTCTGCAGACATGGCACTGTTAGGCTGAGTGTTGTGGCTAATGTAATGAGCACCGAGGCCAGTGTGCATTATTTGCTCAGAAGGGTTCATGCTCGACTTACTATCACCTCATATTTGTCGAATCGGTGGTCATTCTTAGGTTCTCAAAATGCACTTTGACTTCATGGAACGTTGAGAGCCTCCCACATTCAAGGCCTGTCCTAGGCGTGAGCAGTCTGGTCACTCGGGGCCTTGTGCTAATACAGAGTGTTTGGTAGAGAGGGTGCACAGCTTCCGGGCATGAGGTCCTTTCATCTGTCTGGAAAGCTTGCACTGTCACCTCCCAACACCCTGCAAGGCTGGCAGATCCATCCTCTGCCCCCCACACTGCCAGCTGCCCAGAAGACAGGGCACAGCAGGAGCAGCATACCCTTAACTCTCTCTTGGTCAAGGAGAGCATTTAAGGGGAATGCTATTCACAAGAGATGGCTAGTGATCGATGTGAGCGGGAACGGTCAGGAGCGGCGTTCCACTACTTTTATTTTTTTCTGTTTACCATTCCTCTACTTTTTACGCCCAAATTCATCATTCTATTCAGAGGATTTGTCCATTCATGTCCTTGTACAAGTCTAAATTTGTAATAGGAGCCTTAGTTACTAGCCACTTAGACTACTGCAATGCCCTGCCGCAACACCTTGTCACGTTTTGCACTATGCGTCCGCCTACCCTCTCCCCTGCAGAGAGCACAGTTCCACTACTCTTTTCTGCACACTTTTGGCTCATTCGATTGACTATTGTTTTCTACAAGACTTTTTTCGATGATAAGAACTGTCCTCAGTGCATTTTGTTGCTGAACGCTCTCACAAAGCACCAGCTATCTAACCAAATGTATGTCTTCTTTGGAGACAATAACAATATGTCACACAAACAGAGTTTTAAACCTCTTTATTTTCATGTGAGTTTGATACAAATAAAATAATTTTTTGGAAAAATGTCACATTTCTTCATTTCATATGTGAAGCATGTCTTTGTCATGCAGTGAAAAATCACCAAGTTACCTTTTCACAACATATATGTTCCCCTGTGAGTCTAAGTCTTGAAAGTACATTTACAAAAAAACACAGACCATTTTTTAGCCTAGTGCTGAACCTTATTCTGGTAATTGTCTTTCGTTTAAGAAAGGGAAAATAACGCTACAATTGTACCGTTTTTTCTTAACATGTTTCTGTACGGAATTTATATATTTCTCAGAGTCATTTATTATGTTCTATGTGCTTCTCAAGACCCCTCCACAAGACAGAGGGGCTCATTATGAGCTCACCGATATCCCGCCGGTAATTCCGGTGGGATGCCGGGGAACTACCGTACCATCTCCGCCGCCCGATATACCGGTATCACTGGGATATTACGGGGGCCGAGGGGGTGGGTATGCCAGTGACTCCATGGGGTTTCCCGAATCATCGGCATCGTTAGTAATGGTTCCAGTGATTCGGGCATTTATCTGCCGGTAGGGGCCTGATCTACCCGCAGGTCAGGCCTGCCGGTAGGTCAGAGCCCCTACCGGCCAACTAGGATTTGGCCGGTCCGGAAAGGTGCTGGTATAAATTGTTGCTGACACGTTATTTTCGGACGGCCCAACTTGTAATGAGGCCGAAAATGTTGCTGAAAGCCAAAATGAAGGTGAGAAGGGGGAAGGAGTATAGTGCAAATGACCGGCCATGATTTGCCAAGGATGTTGGAAGAGAAGTTGCTGGCCTGGGAGGCTGTTTTCCCTGCTCACGGCCTTCTGCTGATTTTGTTGACATTTGAAGTCGTGTGAAATTGCTTACTCTCCCTGCCTCAAGACCTGGCCAGTAAATTGGTTCTACTTAGATCAGACTGCAAAGCAATCCTGCCGTAGACACACTTTGTGCTGTCTGCATCAGGCCCACTCCATCCATCCCCTGATGTCCTTGGAAACTGTGGCCACAGCAAGAGACATCCGTCAGGTGTGTAGCTCGCCTTATGCTATTGCTTGGAGATGCATTTGACGTCCAAAACAATCCTCATTCGTAGCTTCCGGATAATGCTCGATTGAACAAGATGGCCAACTATATACACCATCAAAATAAAAGCAATCGTGCCACAGGTTTTTCTGCATTGCATTCCAATGTCAGATGCTATATTGGAACCAGATTTGTAAAAATACCTGGGGTACACAATATTTCTTCCAACTAAAGCTGGGAAGTACGTGTTCAAGTGCCTGAGTTGCAGACTGGTCTCCAGTCCTGTCTTTGCCACTTTGCTCCTGGACACATCATTTTTGTCTTACTGTGCCTTATCTGCCGAAATTAGAAGTCCCTAGAAATGATGTAGCCCACGCTGTCATCTACTCTAAATAAAGGTCATAATATTGCTCTATACATGATAATACTAGTGACCATTCATGTACGGAACATCGCAAAGTTTCTATTTCTTGACTTACTTCTGGCACCTTCTTTTAATGTAACTTCCCATGATCCCCTGAAATATCAGTCTAATTCTGTGACATCATTTTCTATGATGTCACATATAACCCAATACATGAAAATGATGGGGCGGTGGGGGCGCAAATCCTAGCCCGTCGTGCCCATGGTGGTGTGGTTTGTCTCCTGCCCCTTTCTTATAGTCGATTTACTTACAGAATGCGTTGAATTGTTCTCATACTGGGTGAGACAGCAGAGCTATTAGATTTCCCAGCGACATGCATGAGAAGGCCATTGAGTCCTGTTTTTGCAAGGGATTCTGGGACTTGTAGGTTTCATACATTTTAAGCAGGAAGGAAAAAACGACAAGTCCCAGAATCCAAAGCAAAATAACCTGGACTGGGTGGCCTTCTCGTGCATGTCCACTGGAAGTTTAAGAGCTGTGGAGACAGTGCTTTCTTTACAAACCTTACCAGAGAGAGATTTAATTACAAAGTACACAATGGGTCTAAATAAAACCACCAGGCACAGGCAGTGTGACCCAAAATACATATCGGAGGGTCTCCTGATATATTGTTTGCGGCTGGCGGTCTTTGCCTAAGCCACTTGCTGCCTGCCCCCACCCTATAAACCACACCTATCATCACACTGTAGGCCATGCCCAGCACTTAGGCAAAGCCCGCTTGTTGGAGCCCCTGTCTCACTCCACGTAAAGCCCTGATCACTCCATTACCAAAAGCGCAATTCCTAAATGGCTTAAAAAGCAAAATATGTTTATTCTTCAACTACATTGATACTCACTGCAGTGTTTCTTAGGATGAACAGTTAGAAAAGAGAGAACTGTAAAAACCTCTATGGGGAGGGGGGGGGCTGCCTCTACTGCGAAAGAGTTGTCCTCTTTGCGGCCCCTTCTCAGCGGCCATGGGGGAGAGTTGTTTGGGAGCTGAATGGTGGCCGCAGGTTTGTAAGGGGTGGGTTGGTTGGAAAGCAGAGCTTAATCCTGCGCATGAATGACTCCAACCCTTTGTGTGAGTGGATCCCCTTTGTCACTAGGCCACCGTCCAACAAAACCATAGCGACGCCTTCTACCTAATCGAGGCAATGGCCGCAGCAGGCACATCCCCACCAAGGGTCACTCAATCTTTCACGCCAGTCGCTCAGAGCAGCGCATTAGCTCTCTATGGCAAAGGGCAGGACTTTAAGTGGCCGCACGTCCAGCTGGGCGGGCACCGCCAAATACTCTGAGCCCCGGAGGTAGAAGGCCCAGGCACATAGGCCTAGAGGGGTCAATGAAGGGAGGAAGTGCCCTCCCCCACAACAACAAGCAGAGGATGGACTGCCAAACGGCCCCTCTCCGCTTGGCACCAATGTGTGCTTGGAGACGGCCTGGCAGAGCAAAGAGGAACACTAAACTCTTGGACGCCGTGGCCAAGGGGGAGGGGCTGGTGTGCAGGTGACACATGCCTGTGAAGCGGACCACGTGTCCCCACAACCAAGGAGACCAAAGGGGCACCCACAGGCTGTCCAGGGGCCAGGCCTCTCCAAAAGTTATAGCAGACAGGTGCCCATTTGCCCTCGGGCCGAATTTGGCTCACAAGAAGAGAACGAGAAGGGATCCTGCCCGATATTCCCTCCTCAGCACGGCAGTGGCAGAAGGGGCAAATAAGGTGCACGAAAGAAACCCACCCTGACCACCCAAAAAAGGAAAAAGTAATGGGTACCTAACACAGGACAAATCCGCATGTTAAAAGGTACCGTGCAGTGGAAGGGCACAGCTGAACGCTGGGCATGGGAATTGTTTAAGGGTTTGGACAAGGAGAAGGGAAAATATCAAAAACAGCAGAATGCTGGGCACGGAATGTCGTAGGCTTCTGAAGGGCGGAAGGGATCAGCCTCGAGTTGGCTCTACGATGGAGTATGCCTGCGCTCAACTGATCCAAGGTCCCCCAAAACAACGATTTTATGACGAGTATCTTTGTTATGAGTAACTGTGGTGTAATTTTCCCGCCTTTCCTGGTTTTCCGGATCTATTATTACCAATCCACAATATGTAAGGGGAGCAAGGGGTCTGGCTCTAACTACACCTACCTGCTCACTGTTTACTTCCCCGCCCTACGCCGCTTCCAGGCTTAAGACCAAACCTAGCCTTCAGAACGATACAGTGGTGGGTCTCTTAAATTCGACAGACTGCCCCTCCATCGGCACACAGTGCTCAGGAGAAGCCTGGATTAGTATTCGGAGTACATCAGTACAACACACAGAAAGCAGCCCAGGAAAAGCCAAGTGCGCCTTTTGTGAGTGACCCCTGCAATGCAATGCTGAGTTTGCAAAGGGCTGTGGGCGCACCACTTGCTAAGAGCAAGCAATGTATCCGCAGGCCTCCTGCCAATTCACGCTGACTTTCTCGTGTGGGACCAAATACTGGTCAAAGTATTTGGGCTGTCAAATTGCAGCAGCTGTCCATGCTGCGCTAGCGCCATCTCGACGGGTTAGGGTGACCACGCAGAAGCTTGCTGATTCTGCGCACTAGCAAGACATGTTGTTTTCTTCCACTGATGCTGCCCTGCGATTCAAATCACACTAGAAAAGGATCGAGCTTGAAAGCCCAATATGGAAATGTTTCCAAAATAACCTTCGGTCTTTTCTCCCCTGAACATTTCCGACTTGGCCCCCACCCACCCCCACACCCCTACTAACCTTGCTGCCGACTCGCTGCGTCCCTTCGACACCTGTTCCCTGTCACTTCCGTGCTCGGGAACCGGCGCTGCAGGGTCCTTTCTTTTTTTTTAGGGACTGGCTGCGGGGGACACCCCTGCAACCCCCACTCACATTATAGTGAGCAAGGGTGTGGGGGACGGGTGTGGAGGATTTGGTCGAACTTTTCGACCGTTCAGTATTTTGGCCAAATCTCCCATTCCGTCATTTAATCTTGGTCCTTTTGGCCGATTCCCAAGAAAATGCATGCCTTCCTCCCACTGGAGGATTTGCAGCATCAAGCTTAGCACAATGGGGCTACCAAGCAATAGACACACCTTAAACATTCCATGCCCTGTTCCAACATTTCAATATATCATCAGAAATGCACTCCCTCTGATGTGTTCCCATCACCCTCTCCTAGCCTTCCTTTGTAATGCAGTGCAGCCATGTGACCTTCTGCACAGGGCACCCTGTGAGCTTTTGTAGTCCATGGAGTGAAACCACTAGGCATTGGGTGCTGGAGGGATTCATTGCACAGCAACCTTTTGATCTTGGACAGAGAGTATACCACGCGCTCCTGTTTTAGCTGTGTAAATGTACTTTTGCACTGAAGCATGTTTTGTAAATTGACGACATTGAGTTGTTTTGCTGATTCGTCATACTTTCTGGAAATGGGGGATATATTTAAGAATACATCAAACCAAGACATTTGATTATCATTGGTATCATACAAAAATGTCGCCCTCATTTGTGTGCCCCCACAGTCACTGCGACTTTGGAGGCGCACAAAATGAGGGTGACATTTACTGTGCCCCAGCAGAGCGGGGGTTGCGGGGGTGTCCCCTGCTCTTCCTGGGCGCAGTAATGGGGGTTGGGGGTTGCGGGGGTGTCCCCCGCTTACCATTTCGGAAAGCACCCTGCTGCATCAGCTCCAACCCACGTTAGAGGGCGGCACACGCAGAAGTTTGCCGCCTTAAACGTAAGTGGGGTGGGGGGTTGGGAGGGGTAATGCAGGCCAGGAGAAGCAGGCACAGTGATCCATATATAACTGCCGTCAGCATTTTCGGTGTCGCAGTTGCGTGCGGCGCAGCGATCACCTAGATCCATTATCATCCACACCTATTAGCCTATGCTCTTTCTTTCACAGACCACATCTCTCAAAGGTGTCTTAGTTGTGCTTCCTGAGCCACCTCCCCACCCCCAGAAGGTGTTTCACTTCTTGCAGTCCCCCTCTTCCAACATTTTTCATCCCACTTAAAGCAGAGAGTTTAAGACTCTACTTGAAGCAATAGAAAGTACCTCTCAAAGTTGTTGAACAATAACAAACATGCGTTGTCCCATCTGCGGCAGTTAAGTGTGGTGAGAAATAGCGTCAGTTTGTGTATAATTGTATATGTCAAAGTTGTGTGGGAGCAACAGAAGCAAAACCATACTTGGAAGTTTGTAATACATCAGTGCACTCTGCATTTTTAATACACCGTTTTAATTAAGGCCTGGGCTGTGAAAAACACAGCTGTAATTAATTACAGGCAGAGAATTAGCTACATTAAAACAGAATCGTCTGAGCCATACACAAAGTACAGAGACACCTTCATTTTGATCCATATGTTTCTGAGCTCAGCACTGGAAATGAAAAAAATAATTGGGGGAACTGTCACCTCTTGGGAGGGGCGGGGCTGTGGGAAGGAGGGGGCGAAGCCAAGGGGGCGTGGCCCCCAGGCAGTTTGCACAACACAGTATCCTTTCATAGAACCCAATACTAGCGATTTGCATAAAAGCAAAGAGCATTATGGGAACATCATAATCTCCACAATTTTAAATGTTAAACATGTCGTATAGTGATTCACCGATAAGCCCTTTAAAGTGAATACTGTACTCTTCTGTTTTGATTGGTCACAATACTCACCCTAATAAAGAGATGTCTGTAAATTGTAGGGCATATATACTAGCTTAGACAGGTGAAACACACATGTGAGGATTTGGCCATTTCTGAAAAATTGGTTACTTGTGCATGCAATGTAACGAGCAGACTGCTTTCAGAAGTGTAGACGGTCCTTGCTTCCTTAATAAAGGCCCTCCCATCAAGACTGTGGAAATAAGGGGAAGACGACAAGGAGGTAATGAATGCATGGAGAAGGGGACTTCTCTGTGGATTGGGTCATTGAACGGATAGATTTGTATGTAGAGGCTCCCCTTTGGGCTATGGTGGGGCCAATAATGAATGGGGTGTTTTCTACAAAACCTCTATGAAAAAGTGACTTCATTAAGGGCCCGGCCCAATAATAAATGGGTAAGATTCTGTTGTCTATTGAGAAAGTATGGACTGGGTGAATGGTTAGATTTCTGCAGACTGATAATAATGCATGGATACATTTATGTGGAGTCTGTATTCAGAAAGTGGGCGGTCAATAATGTAGATTTTTGCAAAGTTTGTATGGAGAAAGTGGCTTCGCTATGGACTAGGGTCAATAATTCATGGGTAGATTTCTGCTGTCTTTTGATAAAGTGGCTTCGCTATGGGCAGGGTCAGTAATGAATGGGTTGATTTCTACAAGCCTCTATGAAGAAAGTGCCTTCTGTAAGGGCTGGGGTCAATAATGAATGGGCACAATTCTGCTGTCTATTGAGAAAGTGTCTTTGTCATGGGCTGGGTAAAATAATGAATGGGTAGATTTCTACTGTCTGTATGGGGAAAGTCGCTTCACTATGGACCGAGTCAAACGGAATGGGTAGATTTCTGCTGTCTGTATGGGGAAAGCTGCTTCACTTTGGACCAAGTCAATACGGAATGGGTAGATTTCTGCTGTCTGTATGGGGAAAGCTGCTTCACTTTGGACCGAGTCAATACGGAATGGGTAGATTTCTGCTGTCTGTATGGGGAAAGCTGCTTCACTTTGGACCGAGTCAATACGGAATGGGTAGATTTCTGCTGTCTGTATGGGGAAAGCTGCTTCACTTTGGACCGAGTCAATACGGAATGGGTAGATTTCTGCTGTCTGTATGGGGAAAGCTGCTTCACTATGGACCGAGTCAATACGGAATGGGTAGATTTCTGCTGTCTGTATGGAGAAAGCTGCTTCGCTGTGGACTGGGTGAAGGGGTAGATTTCTGCTGTCTGTATGGAGAAAGCTGCTTCGCTGTGGACTGGGTGAAGGGGTAGATTTCTGCTGTCTGTATGGAGAAAGCTGCTTCACTATGGACCGAGTCAATACGGAATGGGTAGATTTCTGCTGTCTGTATGGAGAAAGCTGCTTCGCTGTGGACTGGGTGAAGGGGTAGATTTCTGCAGTCTGCATGGGGAAAGCCGCTTCGCTGTGGGCAGAGTCAATAATGAATGGGTAGATTTCCGCAGGCTGTATGGAGAAAGCGGCTTTGCTATGAACAGAAATTTTAGAGGAACCAAAAAATAGTGAGAATAGCTCCGCCACCAGCAAGAAAGGCATTGATTAGAGTAATTGCCAACCAGGAACCGATCCAGAAATGCGTTCCAGCTAATGCCCAATCTCACTAATTAACAGTGATTGTAAAATTAGGGTGAGGATGATAGCTGGCAGACTGGAAGATTGACTCCAATGCTCAGCGTGAAATTAGCAGGCTGCATGTGTCAAGGGGAGGACAGGAGAGAAGAACTATAGCTGGTTTTTACTGTGGAATGAGTGCAGAGACAGACTGGACCCGGCCACAGGATGGCCAGGTGTCAGAAAGGCACTGCATTTATCAGGGAACACATATGTGCTTGGGATGCAATCCTGAGAGAGATATAAGTAGCAGGTAAGATGTAGGGTAGTGCCATTTCCGAGTAGCCGGAAAGATAGCACTATAATTCTAGGTAGTCACATCCTCTGTCTATGCTCTCACGCTACGACTACTCCCCTGGCACATGTATTTTTTTGGGATTGGGTACTGCTTTCTACCAGACAACGTGGGGTGAAATCTTGTGTTATGTTGCAGGCCCCCAGAAGATTTTGCGGGACCTAAATGTTTTCTTTCTTAAAGTCCATGGTGCCCCAGAAAACAAAAACATTAAAGTCCTACAAGTTGTTTACAAGACTTCCTGGCTCACCTTTTGGTAGCAAGGCTGAACGTCCAGTTGGAATTTGCAAAAGGGGCATAGGCTGGCTAATATTAACAAAGAGCACGTAGATGTAGTCTCAACAAGTATAGCCTTGGATGCAATCTCAATAAATAAATAGGCTACTAGCAGGTCATTATAAAAAAATCGAAAATGTTTTGACTAAAATGCCACACTATTTTTATGTAACAAAACTATGCATAATTAAAGGATTCCAGATAGAAAAAACTGTTGTTTTCAGTTTAGTTGTTTTATTAGCTTAGTGCCTTCACCAAAGCATAAGCTAAAAACGATTTAAATGAATGAATGCGCTGTCAAAAACAATACAAATCTAAGAAGAAGGAGGCCACCAGGGGGTGCGCTGATGATAACAGTCTAAACGCTCACTCCTGCTGCAACGGGCCAAAAAGTGGAAGGAGCCCCCACTTTTGAATGTGGAGTGCTCCCAGATCAGCTGAAAGCAGACACCCCGAGGCTCATCTGGCCAAAGTTGCGTGAGTTTTGCCCACCTGGGAGCAGAGATCCCCGGCAGAGTTCGGTGGTGAGGCCACGATAGCGGGCTGCAGGAGGGGCTTGGGGCCTGAGGAGCATAACGGAAGTACACTGAGCGGCTGAGCCTGGGGACACAGAGTGTGGCGCTGACCCTTTTACAGGGATGCGCACGTGGCGGCGTGACGTTGCACGCTTCCGCATGCAGCATAAATAAAGGGGGCGTTCCCGGACGCGAGCAGAGCGACCGGGAAGCCCGAACAGCAGGGACGTGTGTGTGTGGTCCTTGCCAGGTTGGGGGCTTACGGGCATCGCATGGGGGGTCTGGACAAACCCCCAACAGTGGCGACGGGTGGATGATGATGCCTGGGCCTGGCGGTGACGAAGTTGAATAATTTTTTCCCTGAAACAGAATCAACGGACGTTTTGTTTTGTGCCGTGGCCATGCATCGCACATGCGGCTGGCGGCCATTTTGTCAATGAGGCCGTGGAACTTCACTGAGCTCCGGTTTGGGTGGTGAGTGGCATCCAGGCCTAATCTTTGGACACACTGCTAGCAGGCAGTTATACCTGCCTGTCCATGCCCGATTTTTGATTTTTCTTCAAGATTTGGGTCTCCTACGTCGAGTGTAAGCAAGGAGAGGGGCTATAAGGGTTGGGCCTACATAGCCCAGCTCTCTTTCTTTGGCTCAATTTTTGGGACTCCTACACCCACTGGGTGCTACTGTAGCTGGGGTCAAGGTGCTTCTTCATCCCCTTCATCAACAGGCTGCTGAGGTTTCTTTCTTCATCCTCTTCATCATCAGTGAGGATTGCTGCAGTGGTGGACCCTCCATTTTAGTTTCTTCTTCTGGTTCTTCGTCAGGTCCAGTTGCTGTGTGGGAGCATGAGGCGGCCTGGAGTCAGAGGCATCGCACCATCATCATACTCCCCCAGGTTGGACTTTTCATTTTCCTGGGTGGGGCATCAGAACTGTGCTGTGGTGGTGGGCGATTGAGTTGTGGCCCCCAAGGTCCAAGGTGGGGGTGCCTGTGCGCTCAGGCCCATGAGTGATTCTGAATATCAAGTCGGTGGGCTCCCAGCAGCCCAACAGCTCCCTGAAGACGGCGGATGGCGGACAAGCAGCGGCTCAACAACATGTCCCTCTAGCTCCAGCAAGGGGTCAGGTCCCTGTGCCTCCGGTGCAGCCACAGATAGTAGCTCCACAGCAACTCCCTCAAGTTCAAGCAGGTGGGCAAGCTCTTTTGCCTCAGGCGCCACCGGCGGTGCAGCAGATTGCTCAGCAAGGGCCTCCCATCATGGCCCAGGCACGTGCCCAGGAGGCCCTACAGCCCATCCCTGAGTTCGACGTATCGGGCCCGCCATCCAGCATTGGGCCCAGATGGAAGAGGTGGGTCGACCACCTCGACATGTATTTTAGAGCTGCACAAGTGACAGATGATGACAGCAGGCTAGCAACTATGCTGTATTCGGCGGGGCCTTCGGTCCAAGAGATTTTTGAGGCGCTTCCACCGGGAGATGGCTCCTATGACGCAGCTAAGACTGCCCTGCAGGCTCATTTTCTCCCTCTCGCCAACTCGGACTATGAAAGGTTTGTGATGATGTCGGCGAAACAAAAGGAAGATGAGAAGCTGGATACCTTTTATGGACGCCTGCGTCGCCTCTTGCTGTCATGTGCGTGGGGAGACGCAGAGGACATGATACGAACTATGCTGATCCAGGCGTGCTCCTCGGGCAAACTCAGAAGACAGGTCCTGAGAGAGCCAGGACTCACTCTCCCCCGCATCCTTGAGCTGGTCGGTGCCATGAGGTGGCGGAGGCTCGGGCAGCCAGGATGGAGGCGGGGTCCCGCTAAGTCAAGTCTGAGGAGGTGTGTGCCATGTAGCGAGGTGGCAGAGGAGTCAGGAGACCGGGGGGAGGCCCCCGTGACCAAGCAGGAAGAGCGGGTGAATCGTGCCAGAAGTGTAGGTATGATCTTCCTCACCCAACTGAGTGTCCGGCGGCGGGGAGGACATGTGGTAGGTGCGACTGCCTGACCATTTCTCGAGGGTGTGCAAGGCAGCCCTGCCTGTAATGGTGCCGAGAGGCCCGGCCCGGTCCGGGTCACAGCGCCAAAGCCGCCCGCCAGATGTAGCTCATGTGGACCAGGGTGAGGAGGATGCCCAGGTGGAGGATGCCAAGGAGGAAGAGGAAGAGAACGTTTTCTTTGTCTCCAGCGTGGGAATCCTGAGAGGAAAGAACCGGAGACAACCGAGGTGTGTGGTGGAGGTCAAAAACTCGCCAGTCCCGGTCCTGGTAGATACGGGGGCATCGGTCAATGTGATGGCCCGGGGACATTATTATGCCATGGACTCGCCCCCCAAGCTACTAACACCGAAGGCTCGCATATTTGCGTTTGGGGGACTGGAACCGATCCCACTGGATGGGGCCTTTGTGGCAAAGGTGGAGCACGAGGGCTCGCAGATCAAAGCCCGATTCTACGTGACGCCAGTAAGCAACAACACTCTGCTGAGCTGTGCCACCGCTGAGGCTCTTGGAATTGTTAGCTTCGCATACTCGGTATACCTCGAGGACATCAACGACCTGCTCGAGGAGTATGCCGTTCTCTTCAACGGGATTGGGCGGATAACTGGCGACCCCGTGAGGTTGCATATTGATGACTCTGTGCAGCCCATCGCCCTGAAACACCACAGGGTGCCGTTCCATCTCCGTGAACAGGTGGACAAGGAACTGGACAACCTGGTGGACCTTGACATCATTGAGAAAGTAGAGGGCCCGACCCCCAGGTGTCCCCGATTGTTGTGGCTAGGAAGCACAAGCAACTTGACTCTGTCCGAAATCTGTGCAGATATAAGGCTGCCGAACAAGGCCATCAAGAGGGAGAGGCATCTTACCCCTACTATCGATGACATTATTGCAGAAGTGCAGGGGGCTTGCTTCTTTTCCAAACTGGACCTCCGGGCTGGCTACCATCAGGTGGTCCTCCATCCTGAATCGAGGTACATCACCACATTCACCACCCCCAGGGGACTATACCGCTACAAAAGACTGAGCTTCGGAGTGTCCTCGGCAGCGGAAGTCTTTCAGAATATAATCAGAGGCGCCCTCGCAGATCTGGAGGGCGTACTAAACATCAGTGATGATATCTTGGTGTTTGCAAAGACTGAGGTGGATCATCTGAGGAAGCTGGCGGGGACGTTCAAAAAAACTGCAGTCACTGGGACTCACCCTTCACAGGGATAAGTGTGAATTCCTGCGCCCCTCCATTGAGTTGTTCGGATTCGTATTCAAAGAGGGAGGGGTATCGCCGGACCCCAAGAAGGTTCAGGACATTAAGAAGGAGCAGCCGCCCGAGTCAGTGTGTGATGTCAGGAGCTTCCTCGGTATGGTCAATTACTGTGGGCGGTTCATTCAAAACCTTGCCTCCAGATCTGAGCCTCTCAGGGCACTAATAAAGAAGGAATCCACCTGGCACTGGGGCCCACTTGAACAGGCGGCGTTCGAGAACATCAAGGGTGCGCTGGCAGCTGAGGACACAATGGCGTTTTTCGATCCTGCATTGCCATCGGAGATCATCGTGGATGCCAGTCCGTTTGGCCTGGGCGCCGTACTGACTCAGATAGATCGTGACGGGGGTGTCCGGCCAGTGGCATACGCCAGCAAGGCGCTGTCCGAGACTGAGCAAAGGTATTCACATATTGAGCGCGAGGCACTGGCGGTTCTCTGGGGCTGCAGGCACTTCCGGCTCTATGTCCTGGGGCGGCCGGTGACGGTCGTGACTGACCATAAGCCCCTGCTTCCTATTTTGGCAGGGTCATCATCGAAGCCACCGGTGAGGATCGAGAGGTGGATGCTCGCCCTTCTGGAGTATGGAGTCACCTTGGTGTACAGACCTGGGGCCAACAACGCAGCAGACTATCTCTCCCGGCACCCGAGAGTGCGTGGGGGAGTGGAATATGACACCTGTTCGGAGGAGGCTGACGATCATATCCGAATGGTGGTGGAGGCGGCCACTCCCAACGCCATGCCCCTGGCGGAGCTAGACGCGGCAGCTGCCGAAGAGGAATGCTTTTGAATCCTAAAGCAGTCCATGCAACCGGGGTCGTGGAAGTCAGTGCTAGAATCTTTGGCAGGGCGGACCCAGGAAGCCAATACCGGACTGGAGCAGCTGTGGAAGGTCAGGGAGGAACTGTCATTCTCGGCGTTGGGCCTGCTGCTCCGAGGTGACCGGATAGTAGTCCCCCAGTCGAAGGTGAAGGACGTGATCAGTCTAGCTCACCATGGACACCAGGGCGCTGTGAAGACCAAGGCCAGGCTGCGGCTGAAGGTTTGGTTCCCGGAACTCCCGGAAGGTCGACGACTTCGTAGCGGCCTGTGTGTGGTGTCAAGCGGCATCCCCATTACAGAGGGAACCTGCCAATGAGGCGATGCCCCGGGGCACGCAACCTTGGGAAGTGGTCCATGCGGACTTTGGATCGACGACCATGGGCACCCACTTCCTGGTAATGGTCCACGAGTACTCGAGATATCCGGAAGTGGAGTTTGTGGAGTCTGTGGCATTTGAACATGTGGTGGTCGGCATGGAGAATATGTGTGCGGCCCACGGGTTCCACCACACGTTGTGCTCCGATAACGGGGCGCCCTTCCAAAGTGCAAGGTTCTCGGAGCTGATGGAGAGTTGCGCAGTGCGACACCGGAAGATAACCCCGTTGTGGCCCAAGGCGAATGGAGAGGCGGAAAGGCTAATGCAGACACTCAACAAGACCTTCAGGATCGCCCAAGGACAGGGACAGTCCCTCCAGAGAGCTCTGTATCAGTTTCTGCAGGTGTACCGCACCACCCCGCATGCTTCCATGGGCGTGGCTCCGGCAGAGGCGTTGTTCAGGCACGGCCCCGGGGTCTGCTTCTCGAGGTTGGGGAGAAGGGTGATTGACAACCAACAGGTCGAGGCGGACCGGCGGGTGAGGATCGAGCAAGAGAACTTGCGAAGGGGGCTTCGCCCGCAGAGGCTGGAGCCCGGGGACGAAGTGCTCATCTGCAATCGTCACCCCCACGGGAAACTCTCCCTCCCCTATGAGCTGGAGCCGTTGGACATTGCGGCCGTCAAGGGGTTCATGGTAACTGCCTCTGACGGAAGGTCTGCCATCACCAGGAATGTCAGTTTCTTTAAGAAGCTGGGGGATCCCAGAACTGAACCAACTCTGGAACCTGACTTGGTGGAGATACCGGACGATGGAGGAGGCCCTCCCAGCACTCCAGAATCCCCTGTCCGGGGGGTGTCATTGGAAAGACTACCCATGCCGGAGGTACCCCCAGAGGGCTGGGCGAGGGAAACCCGCTTACCTCAGCGATTACGTGCTGGGACAATTGTCGGATCAACCTGAGTCCGAGGAGTGTTGAGTAAGGGGACCCGGGTGTTTGATAATAAAGGGGCCAGTGGGGAAACTGTATTGATCGGTTGTGTTAATAATTTTGTGTGGTTTGCAGGGTGTATTATTCTAGTATTTCGTATGTCCTCCTGAAAAAAAGAGGAGTGTGGGGCTGCCCCTTTTACAGGGATGCGCACGTGGCGGCGTGACGTTGCACGCCGCCGCGTGCAGTATAAATAAAGGGGGCATTCCCGGACGAGAGCAGAGCGACCGGGAAGCCCGAACAGCAAGGTCGTGTGTGTGTGGTCCTTGTCAGGTTGGGGGCTTACGGGCATCGCATGGGGGGTCTGGACAAACCCCCAACACAGAGTATGGGCTAATGGCCGAGAACTCAGAGGAGGAAGGTAGGAGCATCACCCCCCCCTTCAATACACATAGAGGTGGCAAGGTTATTAGGAACTCTGGGGGCCTCCTGCCAGGATTCCTGGGCATTCCCGTGGCTGCAGCCATGCATCTGGTGAGTGAGAGCCTACTCAATGGGGAGCACTCAGGCAGCACAGAGCACTAAAAGGGATCACCAAGCCCCACAGGGCACAAAAGTAGGAATTTTCCAGTCCACCCAGAGTTTTTGCTGGGTGGCCCCCCCAGTTCTCCCCCAGGCAGACCTGGCCGGAGCAGTGTGGCCAGTTTTTTAGGCCCCTGCTGGGACAGCTACGCAAAACTGGGTTCTGAAGTGTCAGCAAGGGGTTGGCCCCCTGCTGGTATCCAGGGATGTGTGCCATCCTCAACATAGACATACAACATAGGGCAGAGAAACCGACCCAGGAGAAGAGGACAAGGGACCGGTGGTGCTGAACCACTAGTGACCTGAACGTGGAGTTATCCTGATGGGGTACCCAGCCACTGTCATTCAGAGATTAGAACTATTCTACTGGAGTGGCCGACTACAAAATTGTCAAATAAATTCTCCACCCCAGGGAGAGACGGGGGCTTATGACTCGTGGGAACACACAGGGAGCCCAACCCATATACATTGAGTCACCACGGGAAAGAGTGAACACTTTTGGAGGAGCACAAGAGGCGGGGCTGGGTACGCTGCAGCAACCTCGGAAAATTCTACCAGAATACCATTGCCCTTGGAGATCAGTAGATTGAGAATTGGGCTCGCCGGGAGGCCCCCTGGGAATCTGGGATGCCTAGGAGGAACCTCACCTGAGAAGGCGGTTGGGCTTGAAGTAGGAGGTCAGAGAGACCGGCTGGGGAAGGAGTCTCACTCCTTGGGCTGACATCAAGGGGACCAGAAAGTCCTGTTGGAGGAGGGATACTGGGAAAGCCGGGGCAACTGCTTGTCCCCTGAAACTGACACAACCTCAGTGGCCTCAAAGATATCTCACCTCATACTTCATGGACTGGAAGTCAAGGCTGAAACAGTTTGAATATTCACGACGCCAGGAGCCTATACAGGAGCTCAAACTGGGGAGCATGGCGGAAGGGGGAGATGACTTGATTGTTAGAGGAAATAAGGGGGATGAGGGCAGGCATTGGGGGCAAAGTGGACAATATTAAGCAGGGGTGTTGCTAGGTTTGGAAAACATCCGGGGCTACTGTAATGCCAGGGCTGGCAGGACATGGGGCTACCTAGCCTTTTGGTTGCAGTCCCTGAGCTTCTATCAAGGGCTACAACCAAAAGACCCGGGGCTAAAGCCCCCTCAGCCCCCCCTCCCAGCAATGCCTCTGATATAAACATTAGGATTGACAAAACGGATGAGACTTCAGGCAGTAGAGAACAACCAACCATCTTTGGACACATTAGAAACCCTAATGGAAATGCTGAATTGGAGAGGAGGGAGTTGAACATTTCATTAAAGATGGCCGATTTCGAGAATTGTGAAAGAAGGAATAACCTAAGAGTATTTGGAATGCCGTAGTAGCAGGGGGAAACAGAAAGAGACTTAACCAGGGCTATACACAGAGTGGCAAACCTCCTCTTCGAAGATGATTCCATTGATGAGCCACAAATTGATAGAGTGCGCAGGGTTGGGGGCAATCAGGGGCTCAAGATCAGTCCCCACCCGCTTTTACAATCATCCAGACAAGTTGAAGATTCTGGAAAAGTCGAGGACGACAGGTCCGGTGATGCAAGGCAATGAGAAAATCACAATTGTCTACCCTGACTCTTGCTAAGAGACATTTATGTTTCCCTCTAACAAAGTGACTGAATGAGAAATGTGTGCGTTATAGATGAGGTGTTCCTTTCTCCATCTCCTTTGAGGTGGAGTGTTACAGTTATAAACTGGTCACTGAAGACGACATTAACAGTGTGGCAGGAGAGCTGATGGGAGGGAATGGATCAGCACAGGGTCTGGAAGGAAGGATCGGGAGGATAGGTAGTGGCGCATAAAGGGTTCCAAAAGGTGACGGCTCCCGGGCTTGAGGAAATTCAGGAAATTGAATACTTCTCCCGCTGCTGATACATGAAAATCTCTACTGGTGTGTCATCAAGGAGCGCATAACATATTAGGTTTTGTCCTCTAACGCAAGAAAGGTGTCTGAGGTAATGATATGCAGGGAAACAACATGACCTTAGGCTTGGAGGAGGATTGGAGGCTGAGTTGGGGATGGGAGAGTGGGGGAGGGGTTTTATGTGGATCTGGGTGGTTACATTAGTTTAAACATGGTACGACTCGAAATGGACATTCCTCGGACTGGAATGGGTGGGGTATTGTGGGCCAAGGTGTCAACAGAGGGGTGACAAACCTGAAGAATGGGATGAAAGAGGATCGAATGCGGGTCTGTACACTAAATGTGAAGGGGCTCAATTCCCCAACAAAAATATCTCTGGGGGCTAGAGCATTCCAAAGGTTGGAGATAGATGTACTTTTTTTTAACAAGAGACCACGTTTATTCAGGGAGAAGAAAGAAAGATTCCCTGTGGTCTCCTGGGGCATGGATACTGGGGTCACAGGACTTTAGAAAAGGGGGTGGTGGGCATCTTAATCCATAAACCGCTTCGGATTGAGGTTTTGAAGGTCTTGGTCGGAGATGGAGGAAGGTCCTTGTTGATTTCTGGTTGATAAGGGCAATACGGTTCACGTTTGTGACAGTGTATGCCCCCAATCAGGGGCAGATGAACCTTTTCAAGGCAATGCTGGCTAAGGTGTTAAGTGAGGGAGTGGGACACCTTATCATGGGAGAGGACTTTAATATGTGGGCGGTTTTCGCCCTGGATAGGAGGACCACGGGTTCAGGTGAACAAGAAACCCCTGTGGTGGGAGGCAATAATTTTTAGGCGAGCTTGGAGTTGCACGGGCTGGGGGATGTATGGTGTTTTTCCATCCCAGAGCCAGGGGCTTTGCCTTTTAATCTTCGCCTCACTGGACCTTCACCCATATCGATTATCTTTGTATCTCAAGGGATCTGTGGGAAGAGGCACAGTGATAGTCTATCCACCTGATCAGTTGTTTGGACTCCGATCTGGTATCCCTGGATCTGACGTGGTTGAGACTGAGTCCCCGGAGTTCTAAGTGGAGGTGCAAGAATGTTCAGGGAGGAATTTGTCCTTATTAATAACACTGGGGAGATGGGCCGTAGTATGGTATGGGACGCCGCTAAGGCAACTTGGAGGGGTTTACTGATTAGGGAGGGAGCCCAGAAAAAGAGCCTGAGAACTCTCCTGGAAAATAGATCGTGGTCTGAGATTGGAGTTTTGGAAAGAAGGATACTGGGATCAGAAGAAGGGGTGGAAGAATGGATAGAAGACATGAAGCGCAAAAGATAAGAATTGAGATTGGTGGAGTAAGGTAGGGTGATTCGTAATCTCCAGTTTCTAAAATAGAAATACTACGAGAAAGGGGATAAGGCAGATGCACTGATGGAGGCACGGCTGAGAGGGCAGCGAATGGACATGGATTTCAGAGGTAGAAGGTGGAAGCAACGTATTGGAGGTAACATTGGAGGGAATTCTGGAGACCTTCGCCTCCTTCTATGAAGGCCTATATGAAGGAGGGGGACAATATTACAGGGAGGGATCTGAAAATTACCGTGGGGAGATTTGTCTACCAACACTGTCCCAAGAGGAGGCGAGTGGAATGGACAAGACCATTACAGGGGAGGAGATTTTGAGAGCAATTGAGCGATTGCAGCTTGGGAAAGCCCTGGGTGAAGATGAGTTCACCTCTGGCTTTTATAAATCATTTGTGAGTGTGCTCCTCCCGTTCTTGGTTGAATTATTCAACAACACAGGGCCCCTGGCTCGTTTGTCCAGGCTATTATTTCGGTTATACCTAAAGAAGGTAGAGACCCCTGAATGTGTGGCTCTTACTGCCTGATCTCACTCCTCAACATTGACTCAAAGATATTCACCAGAGTCCTGACCTCACGGTTGGAAGTATACATGCCATGCCTGGTCCTTCCAGACCAGGTCGGTTTTATAAAAGGGCGTCATGGAGCAGATACTATGAGGAAGTCCCTGCACTCGATTGACAGTGCTCTGGAGGGAGGTGGGGACCACACTCTTCTCTCGGTAGACAGAGAATGCATTTGACAGAGTTGGTGGGGATTTCTCAAGGCAGTTTTCAGTATATTCATCCTCAAAGGCCTCTGTGGCAGTGAATGAGGGCTTCTCACGGTGGTTCGATCTAGGGGGAGGGACGAGACAGGGTGGTCCCCTTTCACCAATTTTATTTGCCTTCTCCTTGGAGCCCTTGGCCCATAAATTGAGGGATGAGTGTTGAGTGGAGGGGATAGTGGTGGGCGAGGTGGAATATAAGATGGGCTTATATGCAGATGACATGATGTTGCACGTACGTAACCCATTAACATCAATACCAGTGGTGATTGAATTGATCGAACAATATGGGAGGTTATCAGGGTTCAAAATCAATAGAAGCAGGTCCATTCTATTGCCCTTGAACTGAACTGAACAGGGGAGGAGGACGTGGGACAGTTCACAGCCCTGGGAATGAGGATCAGTCTGAGCACACTGCATTATCTGGGAATAAATCTCATAAGAGATATGCAGGACTTTTACGAGGTGAATTTTCTGCCATTAATGTTGAAATTGTTTGAGAGTTTAGAGAAATTGAGTAAATTAACCGTCTCCTGGCTCGGACACCTTAATGCCATAAAGATGATCTTCCTCCCCAAGATTCTCTACCTGGTTCAAATGTTACCCTGGATCTCTGGAGCATTTTTTAGGAAGTGAAGGGCCGCCTCCTACGTTTCTTGTTGCAGGGGAAAAGGCCACAGTGGCCTATGAGGTGCTTGTACTTCCAAAGGACAGAGGGGGTGTAGACTTCCTGAACCTCTACCTGTACTATAAAGCCACCCAACTCAGGGTTTTGATCCCGCATTTGAGGAAGCAGAGAGACCTCCAGGGGATAGAATTGGGCAACTTCCCCGTTAGGGCTGCTACCGTAGGAGAATGGCTTTGGGCGCCGAGGGGAAGGCTCCTACAAAGGATCAGAGCAAATCCCATACTGGGGGTCATCTGGAGCCTATGGCATCAAGGTCCACAGATGAAGGGGGTAACAACATGGCCCTCCCCATTGAGCTAACTGTGCTACCAGGTGTCAAGGATGCCATTCCGAATCCAGAATGATTCCAAAAATGGTTAGAGGCAGGTTTGGAGAGGGTATGTCAACTTTGGAACGACGGTCAGTTCATCTCTATAGTTGAGAACCTGGGAGGCCCTGGGAATAGCTAAATTGTGTGTGTTCTTGTATTTAAAGTTGAAGGGGGCTATCACTGATGAGGCCTGGAGGGAGGGTATTCAGGGGGATTTTGCACCGACAAAGAGAATCCAAGACACTAGCGTGGAAACAAAGGGGTTGGTTTCCTCCCTATATGGGGCATTGAGGAGGTGGGGAAGGGAGATACACAAACATTACGGAAACAATGGCAAAGGGGCTTGGTGGTTGATGTCCCACTATGGCATAAATGATGCCGCCGGGCCTTTAAGGTATCAATTGCATGCCAATGCAAGCTGCACGCAGTCAAGTTATTACAACAGTGACAGTATGAACCTGTCCGACTTTCAAAACTGTATCAGGGGGCTAGCCTGCTATGTTGGCATGAATGTGGGTCCCAGGCAGACTACTGGCACATGTGGTGGGGTTGTGAGAGAGTACACTTTATCTGGGACAATGTTTTAGGTTAGATTAAGGAATTAGGTGGGGTACCTGGGATAAAACACCATTGCTTGTATTATTCAGATTAGAGAGGACAGAGGGGACCACAACATTCTTCCACACCTGGTGCATTGCCTGTTATTGGCGGGCAGGGCATGTTTGGCGATGCATTGTATGCGGGAGCCGCTCCCTGGAAATTGGGAATGGATTAATATGGATAAGAATATGTATGTAATGGAACGAATAACAATGGCCATTCATGGAGGTGTGGGTAGTTTTGAAACAGAATGGGCGGAATTCCATGAAAGGTACATGCCTTCGGAAGTGGAGACAGCGATCGGCAGGTTGTCTTGTTGATTGAGGAATGGGCATTGGGTATGCTGGAGGTTCTCCTTACTGTTCCTGAGTTGGCACTATAGGTCGTGATGAATTAACTTGGTTATTTGTTTGGGTCTTATCTGTGTTAAAAAGAGGGGAACATCTACACCAGAGGAGGGGCTCTGAGGGGGGATGGGTGGGTGGGGAAATGTGTTATGTTTATTGGCCTGCGTTCAAGGCTTCCTTTTCATTTACACATATACAGTGGAGTAACTTTGCTGAACATGTTGAGGGGGACATGACAACTGAAAGAAAGGGGCGGGTTGGAGGAAGGGTGGATGGTGGCTCTGAGGGAGAACACTAAACTACTATACCACAAGAGTCCATTGCCGATGCTCTCATAAATTTCATAAGACTGGTGGCGTATCTTTAAAATTCTATTCTAAAGACATGCCAATCTTCTGAAACATATAACACTACAGTTGGTATTTAGAATTGACTTCATTGACAACAGTATAAAAGCATGCGCCCCCTCTACCTAAAGAGGGCCTGGAAGCAGCCTGAAGGGAGCTGGTGCCACCGGGGCACTGACTCAAGACGCATATAGACATAATACAAAATGGATGCCTGCAAGATTTAAAAACAGCACATTAGGTTGCTCATTCTGATTTCATTAATTATTTGCAACATTCCGACTCATTAAAATTAAGGTATGTTTTCCTGTGTTCCAATGACCCCAAGCAGTAGCGTACTGTAGTGGGAGGCCAGACCGGGACATTTGTCAGTGGAATGCCACTCCCGTTCGGCACCTCAAAGAGGGTGCCCAACGGAAAAGGTGTCCCACTGGCAAGACCATTTTATTTCGAGTGATTCCTGCTCAGCACGTTTATTGTTCTGGCAACAGGACACCTTACCCTTTCTGAACAGTACAGGTGTCCTGCTGCCAAGGCAATGTTCCAAGAGCTCCGGGAAGCAGAGGGTCTTCACATTACTCTGTGTCAACAGAGCATTTCACTCTGAGCCATTAGGCACTGATGGGAGGGAGGGCACGACTATTAGCAGGGACGTTTGTCCCTTTTGATATGTGAATTGGAGGAAGTGATCAGAAGTGAGAAAGGTGCATAATGTTGCATATTTTATGAAATAATGACTATGGCTTTAAAACCCAAGGGGGATTTGTTAGGCTCACGTTAATCTGAATGATGCTATTATGACTTTGCATTCAGGATGGGGAGAATAAAACTAAAGCCATACTTTCATTCCTCAACATATTTCTTTGACAATGTATATAGTGTACAGTTAGTTTACTATGACCGACTAGCATATTATGCTTCCAAGGCATTGCCAGAAATAACTATTTAAAAACATGAAACCTAAAGCAAAACTTTAATAAATATCTATATCAACTAAACCTGGGAAGATGTGCACAGTTGCTTAAATCAGTTTCACCATTTAACCAAAGTGTGTGGTCCTGGGCAATTCATTTAATCACATTGTGTCTTATCTGAAGCTCTGTACATGATTCTGATTTACTTCAAAGTTTACGTTAATATATCATGCTATTATAATAAAGAAAAGCCTAATGACTATAGAGTTGCTCCATAGATAACAATAGTGCAATGTAGGTATTATGTACCGCAAAGTTATTTGCCACTTGGCTTACTTATGGCAACTTATTCTAAAGTCACTTCCATGGTGCCTCCACGTATCAAAGTCTGATGATGCTCCTTGCAATGTTCTTTTCTGTGAAGTCACTACTGTTGGTGCAAACCATATGCAAATTAGAAGGTTTACATTTATTTTGCCCCAGAGGGCCTGGATAGAGTATTAATAGGTGACTTTCCTACATCGGCATTGATCCTGTAGTTTTATTTTTTTTATGTGTAAAAATGCCATTTGTCACTCATGTTACCAGAAAAGTAGATTGGGGCAGGGTTGGGCATTTTGGGTGTGTTAATGATTCAATTACACACATTGCATTTCGTGGCTCACCCCTTACCCCTCACTCTTGTAATGCTAAATTCTCCACTGACACCAAATGTGATTGTCCAAATGTGCCCCCTCACTAGGGTCAGCCCGCAGCCCAGCCCAGCAACAAAAATACACACAGCTGAGCTCAGCTTGGCATTATGTAATGAGACAGTGCAAGCCTGGCTGGGCACCTCAGCCAGGCTCAAGCTGTCCCATCACAGGATAAATGAATGCAGTGGCCACAATGCGGCCCCCCGGGCCCTCCCACCAAAAGATGTGGGGGACAAAAAGGCATGCCAAAAAAGTTGGGGCGGGGCTTGTCCCCTCCTATAATTACGCCCATGCGCATGTACTATATTGTGTGCTGCTTTTGTGCTTCCAATGTTGAAAACTCAACAAAACCAAACTGCAAAAAAAAGAAAAAAATCTAAGAATCAGAAAGTGAGAAAAGATGTTAATTTAGTGAAGAACGGAAAAAGTGGCTGTGGACCTAATAGCGGGTGTAAGTGAACTCCAGTGTTTAGTAGCAATAAGCGCAAAAGATCGGAATCTGGATTGAACACAAGTCGGGGGAGGGGCAAAGAGAAGAAACTGCGAATGGACTCTATGAGTATGAGTTGGATAGTAGGGGGAAAATAAGACAAGAAAGATAGGATGTGCCCAACATCTGGACTCATTTAAAGACAATGCAAAGAAAGTGGAAAAAGAGCCATCAGATCATCAAAATGGCGCCCTGAGACCCTCGGGTGTGTCACGTCATATGCAAAAACTAAAATAAATAAATAAAAGGCAACCAGTAAAGAGACAAAAAGAGCATGGGAGATGGAGTCCCAAGAGGAGATGCACTCATTTAGGCCAATAGTGACATTATAGATAGTTGCATCCAATGAAATGACTTTGTTTTAATTTACATTGTTGTCGTTTTCCTCGTGGGGAGTAAATAGATCTATAAGTTGAGTGGTGGGAAGGGTGGAGTGGAGGATGGATATGAGGCTTATCTGGGTCTGCCCCTCCCAACCCCAGCCTCTCCATTTAAAGAAAAGCCCAAAAGGAAAACTAAGATGAAGTAAAGTACCACAGAATCCTTTATTTGATGTAACAAGGTAGAACCAGAGAGAGTGAAAAGGAGCAAGATGATAGGCAAGGAGACCACGCAGCAATGCAGAGCAATAGTCAAAACGAGAACATATCAGTGAGGGAACAAGAAGTTTAAGAAATGGGACCAGCCCTGCATATATTGTATAAGTGAAAACCGAAGGACCAGGCAGTACTAGTGCTACGAGTGGTAAAGGAGAGCGAAGAATCAAAGGTCACACCCAGACTTCAAGCAGAATTTGAGGGAGGAAGTTGGGGAGGAGGAAAAGAGATAGATGGCAGAGGAAACAGAGAAGATGAAGAAGCTGGGAAGAATAGAAATGGAGGTTTGAATGGATTAAGATGGAGAAAATGTGCAGACATTCAAGTCTGAATTGCAGAAAGACATGCAGAAAGAGTCAAAGGAAAGCGATCGGGTTATGAACGAAAAATCTGAGAATCATCGGTGTAAAAATGATAAGAAAGATGGAAAGAAGAAGAAATGTCAGAGAGGAATAGTGCACATTTCCTCTGGAGACTGCACACTCACACTGCACTCCGAGTCCACCAGTGGAGATTCACAAACAAGACTGAATGCCTGCTGAATGCCCATGGCCATGCTAATCCCTATGGCCATTCCCACCCACTTCCTGCCCCCCCCAACCCAAAGCACATCCTTCTGGGATTTCCTTACGATAGGAATATCAGACGTCAGCATCAAACTTTGTGATCGAGTGCCTGCCAGTGTTGTTTCAAAGCAGTTTCATTGAAACTGTACATGTGCTAGTGGTGTAATAAAAATGTCTTAACCAGATGTGCCTTCAACTACTTGATTTATAAGCAGTATGTGTGCCCTTCAATTAAGTCCTGTGAAAGACAAGCGTTGGCCAAGCCTGCCGCTTTGACTTGTTTATCGGCATTTGGCCGACCCTGATGTTATATGCTCAGATGCTTGTACCATGTTGCAGCTGCTACCAATAGTGGCCATTTAGTACCGTTACAGCTGTGCCTTGCAAATGCCGATCTCATGCCTACTAAAATGCCAACACTGTTGGCATTGCACGTGCTTATTTGTGTAGCCACTAACTGCTCACTGATGTGAGTTGACAAATAATTGACTATGAATGACAAAATATACGTTGTCTACATCAGACCTGCAGTATCACAAATCAAGACCTGCATTGCTCACAATGAGAAGAATCAGAAAAAGAATGAGTGCAGTCCCTGTGAAGACAGTACCCGTAGTCCAGCACCTTGTCAAAATCAGAGGAAACATTGACAATGTATGGGAGCACAGCTGAGGACTAATCCATCGTCTGAGGTTTGCCCCACCCCCACACCTGGGGACTTTAAACGTGCTGCTCCTGCCCCAACTGCAAAGTAGCACCAGCACTGCACTGGTGTTTTGAGTGAGTGGAGGAAGGGCATCAGCAGGAAAGTAAGTTGGCGGGACTAAAGCTCTCTGTCAAGGTCACATGGGAGCATTCTAGGCCAGTGCTTGAGAAAGGACATTTGGAGGACATTCAAAGTGTAATGGCCATTGTGGCCCACACCCCTTCTGACTCTGAGGCATTGTCTCATGGCAGGTCTGAAAGGTGGCACGAACAGACCAATTCCACTATGTGCTATTATAGCGCTGAAGGCCATAAGTTGGGGAAGAGACTCTATCCCCCGCGATAATGACCCCTCCCAAGGACTACAAGGCTATTGACACAAGATGGTAGTAGCAATACATAAAACGTACATACCTAACGTGCTACACTCTGATTATCTTGAAGGAGAACTGAGCAATGCTCCTAATCTTTGCAAGTATTTTGGCACACAAGTATATGAAGTAACAGTCATCAGCATTTTCTTGGTGTATATTCTTGTTTACTGGTTTGCCGCCAACACATGATTCGGCCTATACAAAAAAGGTCTTCTTCAGGGCATTTACGATGGTCAAGAAAGACCCAATTCATGTCTCACTTCAAAAATCCTACTTGATGCTCAGGTTCCTAATGGACATCATGTCCTTATTTGCATGATAACAATCTCATATACTTCAAATAATCTCTCTATTGGATTTTTTCATTTAAGGCTGTATCTTCTTATATAATCTTGATGGTGACGATCACCTCCTAAAGGGAAAAGTCCTTATAATGTGGATTTATTCCATATTCTTGTTACAGAAAGTAATATTTGACCTCCTAAGGAGAACGATCCTCAAATTCCAGAGCATTAATGTATTCACGGACAAAAAGGCTTGTTGCCTCCTAGACAAAGATGCTCTTCTTATTTCCAGAGCATTGAAATGACAGCGAAAAAATTGCTAATTGCAGTTATGTGGAGGCTGCAAGCCTTCCTTAATCCTAAAGGAGTCCCACGTGGTGATCCATCTTTTACTAGCCTGAACACAAATCTAGTATTAAGCTTGATGAAGTAGTATCCCAATTTTATTTGACCTAGTAGCAATACATGTTTTGGAGATTTTGTAGTGAAGTACAACATTGTGCTTTAAGAGTGTGTAAAGTAAGTAGACAAATTGAGTTAGTAATTTAAATGTGGTTTATTTTGTAGTATTTAAATAACATGGTTGTCTTCATAGGTTAAGCATTTCAAATGTAACTTGGTTGTACTGGAACAGGTTTAATGTGAACAAGCATTAGGTGTCATGTAAAAGTAAACGTTTTTTCTATAAGAAAATGGAAGTCTTTTCCAATGTCTTCACTTTCTCTTTCGTGTGCTAAATAGCATGTTGCAGAAAAAAGTGTTTGCCCACAGAGGAATTGTCTCATTGAAAAAAAAATCTTTCCTGGAAATTGCATTGCTGTTTCCCTGTCTGCGAATGAAGACACAATGTTCAGAATGTGGTCAATACTAGCAGTTATTGACTGCATAAACATACTGCTTGGCTAAGAGGGGACTATAACGATTTCCATGCACAAAATATGAATTATTATTAATAGCATTAATTGCCTTACATTTGAGCACTGAACCCGTCTTGCTGTGCTACCAGGAGCCACGGCACATTTAGAGAAATAGTGCATCAAGCCAACCAATGAACATGTTCACTCTTCCATTTACCAAGAATACACGATTCACCATTCACTCAGGCCTTTGATGAGGGGCCAAGGGACTGTGCTCTAGCACTTTGAAGTGTCTCTTGTGCTAGATGGGATTCCCAATAAAGATCTCAGACCAAACAACCGGACAGACTAAAAGAAAAATGGCAAAGTACAACTTTATTCTCACTTTAATAAAGCAGGGCAAACTGGCATACATCGGACTGATGCTTGCAGACTCACACACAAACTTGATTACCCAGAGGTGTTATACCCCAATATGCATCATCGATGACGTCATCCTACGTGGAAAACTGTAAACCCTATTGACGGGAGGGATTGGTTAGGGGAACATATCTACTTATAGAATACATATGGGTTAGTACACTATTTGCTGTCTCTTAACTGCAAGGCATGCCTCAAACTACCTCTAAATGCGTATAATACTGATTATAGCTGACGAAATGGCAGTGGATTGGTCTATGCAACATTGTATAGCAGGTTGCCCCATAGACCCACTGATTGGTTGGCATTCCCACCCAACCTTGGGCTTTCGGCTTGGTTAGCAGCACGTAAGCAAAACAAAACCCAGGTGCTTGGTCACGTCAGATTACTCCCCACTTTCCCAGTTAGTCCATCATCTCTCATCAGTCTGACCATGAGCCAAAGTTTCCCGTCCATCTGTAGTTGACCTTGTAGCTCACTCTCTGTTCTGGGACATTCAAGGGAGTGTAAGCACATCACTATCTTCGTCCACAGCTTAATGAATAGCCCTTGTTTTCCACTTCTGAATCACGTGTGAAGAGACTGCCAATGTGTCCCTTCGACCTCTTATTTACTGCTATTTGATTCAATAGTGCTGGGTGTCATTGCTTCTCTTGGCCACTAGACACTTGCTCACTCCATTTTGTAGGAGCCTTATCCATTGTTAATTGTCCAATAATTGGCTCTTCCAAATGTTTTCTTCTTCCTTAATCTAAGAGAAATATGTTTTACGGCCATGGCTTATCTGTCTGACTCCCTTTGTGCTGTGCAGCTACTCTTCAAATAGCATCCTTGATCCCAGGCCAACATACACTCCTCTTTGTTTTGCACACAAAGTGAATTCTTCAACGTCTCCCGACTCTGCAATCCTGGTCTGTTTCTTAGGTAGTTGATTGAATCTTTACACGAGCCGACGTCCATTTTCCTATCATGGGCGGGCTTGCCACGTTATATTTTCCTCTATAAAAAGCTTTTATGTGTCTCATCTACCTTGCGTTGCTGTGTATTTACACCTATTGGTCAGCAAGTTACTGTATCTCCTTTTGCATACATGATTACTTTATAATTGTGTGCATGTTTCTCTTGTCACTTCAGTTAGATTGTCACTCTTAAGTATTTTCATATCGTTTCAGTAGGTCCTCATATATATTCTTCATGACATCACTCTGCCCTCGTCAGATTTCACTCAGCACTACATGATGTCAAGTTGTGCATGCCTTCCACACAATATTCTTCCACTCTCTCAGTGCGCGGGTACATTTGATACGGTTTTCTGAGTGCATGTCATCTCTCGTACACTCGATGTGGTATAGCCATAACACATAGAGTCCCATATACGGCTCTTCCCCTACTGTTCCAGTATGACGGCGGTGAGGGGGGCGGGAGTTATATATAATGTGTCCACCTGCTCCTCTACAGGATGATACCCCCCACGCACTGGTAAAATTCTAGATGGGGCATTATTGCTATTAGAACCCCAGGGCTAACACCTGGGGTGCAAAGGGTAAGCACAAACTAAGAAAATACAGGCTGCACCGAGCATGCAACCCGTAGATGCCTTGTTTGGGGGAAAAAGATTTCGTCTCCAAAGGGACAGGGTTCCAAGCAGAGACCCTCTTCCATTTACATGGAGGCAAGGAAGGAATTGCTCTGGCAAAAACTATCTTGCCAGAGTGCCATTCCGTGTAGACCTGAGTCCCAAACCCCACAAGTTGAGGAAGCTCTCTGCCCCTGACTTTCATGCGTCTCCTGACGTGGAGTGCCAATGCAAGTACAATATTCACATACTTCACAAACTGCATCTGAAAGCTGCCCTTTGGTCACCAGTGCAGCCCAAACTCAAACAATGAAACGCTCCAAGGCTGTATAGGTGTCTCCTGCTTCGCCCACATTTTACTGTCATGGTGGCTATTCTGACTGATGAAATCAGCACCATACCAAGTGGGCATTACATGCTCAGAAGGAATGCACCATGCCCAGTGTGCATTGCACGTTCAGAAGGAATGCACATTTGAATTACTATCACAGATATTTTTGATAAATTGGTGGTTATTCTTATGTTCTCAAAAAGCACTCTGTTTTTATGCAAAGCAGCCAGCATTCTATATTAAGAGCACCCACATTATTTCACATCTAGCTCCACCCCCACCACTGACAATCTGCCACCACCAACCCCTCTCGCACCCCCACACGTGCTCAAAGGGGTGGTGGGGTGGAGGGAGTTTCTCCAGTCCATTCTGTCCAGTTCCAGCACTGCATGGAGGGTAGGGGCTGAAGTACAGAGGATATGGAGCAGGGGCCTGGCGCTGAGCTAGCTCAGCAGGTAACGGATGCGAGCAACAGGACGGGTGGCAGAGGGGGGGAGTCCAGGGGATGCACTGCCAGCCTGCACGCTGGCACTAGGGTCTTTACTAGGAAATAAGGCCCACGTTTAACGCACCCTTAACTTTCCAGAGCACATTCCCTCGGTGGTAATATGTCTGCTTCCAAGAAAACGGTCTTCTGTCATCACTCCATGCAGCCTCCATTCAAACCCTGGCGCCAGCTGAGATCTTGAAAACCTGCAAAGAGATGAGATCAAAGGGGAGGTTGGGTCACAAGTTACCGGCTCCAAGCATCACTTTTCAGAAGTGCGGAAACGCCACGAATGGAGAGTGCTCTCGGAATCTTTCAAGACTACACCCCTTACAGCCTTTGAAAGCCGAGTGTATTTTGCAGGCTAACACCCCGGCTGCTTTGCCGGGTGGGCACTTGCTGGCTGAGGCCTCTCCTAGAAAGCAGCCTGTCCAGGATTGGGGCTAGCACCCCAGCTGCCTCGCGGGTGGGCACTTGCTGGCTGAGGCCTCTCCTAGACAGCAGCGTGTCCAGGATTGGGGCTAGCACCCCAGCTGCCTCGCCGGGTGGGCACTTGCTGGCTGAGGCCTCTCCTAGAAAGCAGCGTGTCCAGGATTGGGGCTAGCACCCCGGCTGCCTCGCCGGGTGGGCACTTGCTGGCTGAGGCCTCTCCTAGAAAGCAGCCTGTCCCGGATTGGGGCCAGCACCCCAACTGCCTCGCCGGGAGGACACTGGCTGGCTGAAGCCTCTCCTAGACAGCAGCGTGCCCAGGATTGGGGCTAGCACCCCAGCTGCCTCGCCGGGTGGGCACTTGCTGGCTGAAGCCACTCCTAGAAAGAGCAGTGTTTCCAGGATTGGGGCTAGCACCCCGGCTGCCTCGCCGGGTGGGCACTTGCTGGCTGAGGCCTCTCCTAGACAGCAGTGTGTCCAGGATTGGGGCTAGCACCCCAGCTGCCTCGCCAGGTGGGTAGTTGCTGGCTGAGGCCACTCCTAGAAAGAGCAGCGTTTCCAGGATTGGGGCCCTTCGAGAGCGGTCGCATGGGCCCTGCTTGGAATTGACATCTGCGCTCTTGGAAAAAGGGGAGAAGAGGGAAGTTCAGGAGTTTAGAGGTAAAATGTTATGAAGGTAAAAATAATGAAAAGCAAACAGAGCGCTTGGAGACCATGCAAATGGTTACGGTGTGCGGTAGAAGTCAAATTCCCATAACATGCAAATGAAAAGCCCATGGGTGATGGTGTATTCATTTTAAGTGTTTTCTTAAAGACCAAACACCGCTGGAAGGGTGCTTGTAATGCAGTAAGAGTTGGTGAACTGTAAAGATAAAGCGGTAGACTAAGCGGGTGGTAACTCATGGGAAATCGAAGTTATACGAGTTAGGGAGACGGATCTGTTAGTCTTTGTTGCTGCATTACGCTGCATTTCTGCCCGTACCCGGTGATGTGAAGGGTATTGAGGAGGAGTCTACTGATGAGCACAGGTTATCAGGAGATGATCTGCAGAGCAGAGATTCTACAGTTTAGTGGTGTTCCACAGGCTGACCTGTGTGTGCTGTATACGCATGGAAACTGGTGGAGGCCGAAAGGTGGTATTCCTTAAACTCTTTTATGCCCCAGATTCAGAAACTCTAATACAATGTCAAACAGCAGGTTTGTGAGAACATCAGATTCACAATTTGGTAGCGAGACTGAACACTCAGGCTGTATGTAGTCTGTTTGGCCATGTAGGTACACTGTCCTTGACAGATCCACATGTCTATCCTATGCTGGACCTCCCCCCCGTTCCTCAGTGGTCAAGTGTACATGCAGCAAGGGTAAGTAACACACTTTGGTTCCAGAATGCAAGTTTGTTTACAGTCACACCACAACGCGACCTCTATCCATCACTGCAGAGAGGCATATCATTGTTTTGGTTGGCATGTCCTTTTGTGGATTTGTTTTTAATAACCAGACTTTATCTGTCATCTATACAGCGCTGCATGCAGACACTCCTTGCCTCGGCTTCCGATGCTGTGCGCTGTATGCCTTTATACATGTAAGTAGCAACAACAACAACAGAAGTGGGTCTTATGGTGTCAGCGCTCTCCCTATACAGTGAAGTCAAAGTATAGTTAACAGAGCTATTATGCAATCTAAAGTCAGTGATCCATAAAATAGCCATGGGTACGAGAACGCTAATACGCGGCTCAAAACAAATGGCCTGGTTTTGATGGGATTGGTCACGTTATTTGTAGCCCATGGTATTTTACCTTTCAACTTTGCGCCTGGAATGACAAGATCAAATCTACTTTAGATACCTTTTTGACTTACGGGTCTAACATAATGATACTGCAATATTCAAGCCTTTCGGGTCTCCGTTTGAATACAACTGAAATATTTATCATCGGAGACGTTTAATTTCGATACAGTGCCTTGAGGACGACCAAGTGTTGGTCGAAACACGTGTCGGCTGTACTGACCACACAATTATAAGACAATTCTTGCCATCTAATGGATCATTGACTTTATATTGCTAAATAGCTCTGTAATCTATACTCTGACTTCTCGGTATAGAGAGAGCACTGACACCATAAGACCCACTTCTGTTGTTGTTGCAACTTACCTGTCTATGAAGCCATACGGGTGGCTTTGCAGGTCACCAGGTAGTCGCTGCCCCCTAATACTTAGTAATTGAAAACTGCTCTGTTGCGTTTTAGCGCCTTCGATTTTCAGGATCACACCCGTAATTGTTTTTTTACTGCCTTTATACATGCTCTGCAGTTCCTCTTTACCCGTAGGCGCCTCAACTAAGGGGAGTAAGCGTTAGCTGCGATCTGCAGTCAGTTTGCTGATGGCTGACGCGTGCTTTCAGACCTGCAGCCATCTTCCTCCAGATCCTTCAGATTGTGGCCAGCTCAGCTGACTGTCTTGCATCTTGTCATGTCCAATTACGCTTTTCTGATTCATGCTTTAAGGCTGATAACCAACCCTGTGCTTTGTGCAATTAGATATGTTTATCCTCCTGTCTCTCCAGTTAGAGAAAAAACAATGCCGTGTTAGCCTTTCACCAACAAAGATGAGTCTGCCTGCTGGCACACCACTCAGTTTAGGGTCGCCTACCTCCCCTGCCCAGATAATCCTCTTGTCTCTCTGTTCCCAAGGCTCAGTTATCATCCTCTTATCTGATGGTAATGCCTGCATTTTCTCCACATGCTTACCGCAATACAGACCTGCAGCGCAACATCTCTGCCGTTGACACACCACTCAGTTTAGGGTCACCTACCGCGTCTGCCCAGTCGACTCTCCGCCTGTCTTCTCTGGACCCACGACTCGGTTCTCAATCCCTTACGTGATGGTAATGCCTGCCTTTCCTCCTCACACTCCTTGGGTCACAGGACTGCCCATCAACACCTCTGCCTGCTGACACACCACTCAGTTTAGGGTCACCTACCGCGTCTGCCCAGTCGACTCTCCGCCTGTCTTCTCTGGACCCACGACTCGGTTCTCAATCCCTTACGTGATGGTAATGCCTGCCTTTCCTCCTCACACTCCTTGGGTCACAGGACTGCCCAGCAGCACCTCTGCCTGCTGACACACCACTCAGTTTAGGGTCGCCTACCTCCCCTGCCCAGATAATCCTCTTGTCTCTCTGTTCCCAAGGCTCAGTTATCATCCTCTTATCTGATGGTAATGCCTGCATTTTCTCCACATGCTTACCGCAATACAGACCTGCAGCGCAACATCTCTGCCGTTGACACACCACTCAGTTTAGGGTCACCTACCGCATCTGCCCAGTCGACTCTCCGCCTGTCTTCTCTGGACCCACGGCTCGGTTCTCAATCCCTTACGTGATGGTAATGCCTGCCTTTCCTCCTCACACTCCTTGGGTCACAGGACTGCCCATCAACACCTCTGCCTGCTGACACACCACTCAGTTTAGGGTCGCCTACCTCCCCTGCCCAGATAATCCTCTTGTCTCTCTGTTCCCAAGGCTCAGTTATCATCCTCTTATCTGATGGTAATGCCTGCATTTTCTCCACATGCTTACCGCAATACAGACCTGCAGCGCAACATCTCTGCCGTTGACACACCACTCAGTTTAGGGTCACCTACCGCGTCTGCCCAGTCGACTCTCCGCCTGTCTTCTCTGGACCCACGACTCGGTTCTCAATCCCTTACGTGATGGTAATGCCTGCCTTTCCTCCTCACACTCCTTGGGTCACAGGACTGCCCAGCAGCACCTCTGCCTGCTGACACACCACTCAGTTTAGGGTCGCCTACCTCCCCTGCCCAGATAATCCTCTTGTCTCTCTGTTCCCAAGGCTCAGTTATCATCCTCTTATCTGATGGTAATGCCTGCATTTTCTCCACATGCTTACCGCAATACAGACCTGCAGCGCAACATCTCTGCCGTTGACACACCACTCAGTTTAGGGTCACCTACCGCGTCTGCCCAGTCGACTCTCCGCCTGTCTTCTCTGGACCCACGGCTCGGTTCTCAATCCCTTACGTGATGGTAATGCCTGCCTTTCCTCCTCACACTCTTTGGGTCACAGGACTGCCCATCAACACCTCTGCCTGCTGACACAGCACTCAGTTTAGGGTCGCCTACCTCCCCTGCCCAGATAATCCTCTTGTCTCTCTGTTCCCAAGGCTCAGTTATCATCCTCTTATCTGATGGTAATGCCTGCATTTTCTCCACATGCTTACCGCAATACAGACCTGCAGCGCAACATCTCTGCCGTTGACACACCACTCAGTTTAGGGTCACCTACCGCGTCTGCCCAGTCGACTCTCCGCCTGTCTTCTCTGGACCCACGACTCGGTTCTCAATCCCTTACGTGATGGTAATGCCTGCCTTTCCTCCTCACACTCCTTGGGTCACAGGACTGCCCAGCAGCACCTCTGCCTGCTGACACAGCACTCAGTTTAGGGTCACCTACCTCCCCTGCCCAGATAATCCTCTTGTCACTCTGTTCCCAAGGCTCAGTTATCATCCTCTTATCTGATGGTAATGCCTGCATTTTCTCCACATGCTTACCGCAATACAGACCTGCAGCGCAACATCTCTGCCATTGACACACCACTCAGTTTAGTGTCACCTACCTCCCCTGCCCAGATAATCCTCTTGTCTCTCTGTTCCCAAGGCTCAGTTATCATCCTCTTATCTGATGGTAATGCCTGCATTTTCTCCACATGCTTACCGCAATACAGACCTGCAGCGCAACATCTCTGCCGTTGACACACCACTCAGTTTAGGGTCACCTACCGCATCTGCCCAGTCGACTCTCCGCCTGTCTTCTCTGGACCCACGGCTCGGTTCTCAATCCCTTACGTGATGGTAATGCCTGCCTTTCCTCCTCACACTCCTTGGGTCACAGGACTGCCCATCAACACCTCTGCCTGCTGACACACCACTCAGTTTAGGGTCGCCTACCTCCCCTGCCCAGATAATCCTCTTGTCTCTCTGTTCCCAAGGCTCAGTTATCATCCTCTTATCTGATGGTAATGCCTGCATTTTCTCCACATGCTTACCGCAATACAGACCTGCAGCGCAACATCTCTGCCGTTGACACACCACTCAGTTTAGGGTCACCTCCCGCGTCTGCCCAGTCGACTCTCCGCCTGTCTTCTCTGGACCCACGACTCGGTTCTCAATCCCTTACGTGATGGTAATGCCTGCCTTTCCTCCTCACACTCCTTGGGTCACAGGACTGCCCAGCAGCACCTCTGCCTGCTGACACACCACTCAGTTTAGGGTCGCCTACCTCCCCTGCCCAGATAATCCTCTTGTCTCTCTGTTCCCAAGGCTCAGTTATCATCCTCTTATCTGATGGTAATGCCTGCATTTTCTCCACATGCTTACCGCAATACAGACCTGCAGCGCAACATCTCTGCCGTTGACACACCACTCAGTTTAGGGTCACCTACAGCGTCTGCCCAGTCGACTCTCCGCCTGTCTTCTCTGGACCCACGACTCGGTTCTCAATCCCTTACGTGATGGTAATGCCTGCCTTTCCTCCTCACACTCCTTGGGTCACAGGACTGCCCAGCAGCACCGCTGCGTGCTGACACACCACTCAGTTTAGGGTCGCCTACCTCCCCTGCCCAGATAATCCTCTTGTCTCTCTGTTCCCAAGGCTCAGTTATCATCCTCTTACCTGATGGTAATGCCTGCATTTTCTCCACATGCTTACGCAATACAGACCTGCAGCGCAACATCTCTGCCGTTGACACACCACTCAGTTTAGGGTCACCTACCGCGTCTGCCCAGTCGACTCTCCGCCTGTCTTCTCTGGACCCACGGCTCGGTTCTCAATCCCTTACGTGATGGTAATGCCTGCCTTTCCTCCTCACACTCCTTGGGTCACAGGACTGCCCATCAACACCTCTGCCTGCTGACACACCACTCAGTTTAGGGTCGCCTACCTCCCCTGCCCAGATAATCCTCTTGTCTCTCTGTTCCCAAGGCTCAGTTATCCTCTTATCTGATGGTAATGCCTGCATTTTCTCCACATGCTTACCGCAATACAGACCTGCAGCGCAACATCTCTGCCGTTGACACACCACTCAGTTTAGGGTCACCTACCGCGTCTGCCCAGTCGACTCTCCGCCTGTCTTCTCTGGACCCACGGCTCGGTTCTCAATCCCTTACGTGATGGTAATGCCTGCCTTTCCTCTTCACACTCCTTGGGTCACAGGACTGCCCAGCAGCACCTCTGCCTGCTGACACACCATTCAGTTTAGGGTCACCTACCTCCCCTGCCCAGATAATCCTCTTCTTGTCTCTCTGTTCCCAAGGCTCAGTTATCAGCGCCTTGGTGTAAAGCGTTCTATAAATCAATAAATCAAATCAAATCAAATCATCCTCTTATCTGATGGTAATGCCTGCATTTTCTCCTCATGCTTACCGCAATACAGACCTGCAGCGCAACACCTCGGCCGTTGGCACACCACTCAGTTTAGTGTCACCTACCTCCTATGCCCAGATAATCCTCTTCTTGTCTCTCTGTTCCCAAGGCTCAGTTATCATTCTCTTATCTGATGGTAATGCCTGCATTTTCTCCTCATGCTTACCGCAATACAGACCTGCAGCGCAACACCTCGGCCGTTGGCACACCACTCAGTTTAGTGTCACCTACCTCCTATGCGCAGATAATCCTCTTCTTGTCTCTCTGTTCCCAAGGCTCAGTTATCATTCTCTTATCTGATGGTAATGCCTGCATGTCAGGGCTGGGGCAATTGGCAGTGTTTTGGGGGTTTTGGGGGGAGTTAAGAGGGCTCTGGGGAGTTCAACCACCTTGTCCAGGCGCGTTCTCCTTCCATTTTGCAGAACAAAGGCCCAAGGAAGGAGAACCGCCCAGGGACTACATTGCCCAGCAGGCCATGCGCTTCACGGGCCTGCTGGGAGGAAAAGGACCACACGCGCGCTACTGCGCATGCGCGAGCCGCGCCCTGGGAGGAGCGCTCGTAATCCTGACCATCGGCCAGAGAGGACGTGTTCGCCTCGAGCTCCTGCAGGCACGCCTACGCGGGGCACCGCCCGCCAGCTCAACCCCCGGCCCCGCGTACATGAAAAGATAAGTACACTTATTCATAGTCAGCTGATTTATCCCGTGAGGGGGAAAAGTGTTACGCGCTGAGGAATACTTCTGTTGACATTGTCGGCAGCACGAAAAGTCGAGTTAAACATTTTGCATGCAGAGCATGATACTAACCCGGAGTTGGAGTTAGCTTGGCGGTGAAGTAACCGCACCCTTAACTAATCGTTAACCCGTTAGGGAACGCTCTTTTGGAACGGCAATTTCGCACGCACGTGCACTGACTTTGTTTTGGCTATTTTCAGCTTATTGTTTGAACGGTCCGGTGAGACATATCACGCCCATCTACACGAGAAGGCCGCAGGACCTAGAACTCCGCAGAACACTGAGCTAAGTGTCTCAGCACCTCGTGTGCATGTTATTGTTTGTTGTTACTATTGCACAGGGTAAGGTGGGAACATGTATCTGCATTTTGGTGGGGGTTACCATAACATGAAGTGATGTTGGGAGGGTTTGCCTTCATGAAGTAATGTGGGCGGAGCTCTTGTTTGAGAAGGCAGTGTGAAAACCAAGGCAGCCCTAGAGAATACTGATCTAGGGATAAGTTGGTTAGAGGCTCCAATACAAAGGCCTCCAAGGAGAATTTCTGTGAGAGTGGATGGTAGTGAGGAAGTGTGTGTGAGTCAAGTTATCGCCAACAACCATCAGCAAGAGGAGAACCGGAGCCGAGGAGCATGTTTCCCCTAATCCTCCTTTCCCATCCATTGTGAATCCCTAAACCTCTTTCCGGTGTTCCTGAACTCCCTCTACCCATCCATTCAACGAACCCTAACCCTCTTTCCCCAGAGGGTTGCGGTGGCCTGTGGTTTTCATTTCCCAGGTGCCAAGACCCAATGGGGAGGGAGGAGTTTGTGCTGCCTCTGCGCCTGTCAAGAGGAGTGAGGATCTGACAGAATTACGAGCCCACGTATTCTTTCAGCGCCTAGGCAGCACAATCATGGCGGACGTAGTAGCCCTTCTCCAGGACCTCAAGGCTGAATTGGCAGCAACCAGGCAGGATTATCAGAACTTAGCAGGTCAAGTCCATACCTTGACTATCCAGACTCAGGCCAAAGCAACGCCCTTGCCCAGACCACCCCCGCCAGTGCCAGTACAAGTGCAGGTAGCCACGGAACCAACTCTACCTCTTGCTGCACCCGAAAGATACCATGGGGACCCACAGAATTTTAACCAGTTTATCATGCAGTGTCAGTTGCACTTTTTGACCAAACCAGGAGTTTTTAGAACCGCACAAGCCCGCACAGCGTTCGTAATATCCTATCTCACGGGGGATGCAGCTTCTTGGGCTACACCATTGGTTCGCAAGGACGATGCGTTATTGTACAACTGGGATACTTTTTTGGATGAATTCGGTAAGATATTTAACCGTAGGGCAGCAACGTTGATTAAGGATCGAGAATTGCTGACACTGAGGCAAGGAAGCAGAGACTTGGTTTCGTATGTCACAGCTTTCAACCGATTGGCAGTAGAAACTGATTGGCCCCAGGAAAAGAGAATGGCCCTATTCTATCAGGGTTTAAGGGAAGACCTGAAAGATTTAGTTGCGCAAGTAGACCCCCAACCAGAAGACTGTTCCACCATGATCGATCTGGCGTTACGATTAGATCAGAGACAAAGTGAACGTCGCCTAGACCGTCGTAAATGGGACAATATGCCTATGGTTCGGCTGGATCAACAGAAAAACACCAAGTCATTTGAGAAGGGAACCGAGGAACCGATGCAGATTGGAACCATACGAGGCCCCTTAACTAAAGAGGAGAAAGAGAGAAGAAGGAGAGAAAAGTTATGTCTTTATTGCAGAAAGTCGGGCCACTTTGTCCGGGAATGCACCAATAAACCATCCACCAAAGGAACCCAGTCGGGAAACGCCCCAGCTCGTCCATGAGGGGGGTGAGGGCGAGCGAATCTGAAGACACCCCAAAGATGCTAGCAAATGTTCACCACACTCCGTCAGCTCACATTATGCTGGCTGGTCATCTGGAAGTACAAGGAAGGCACATACCAGTGTCGCTTATGGTCGACTCGGGGGCCACTGGTAATTTCGTAGACGATCAAGTAGCTAAAAGTCTAGGACTTTCACTGGTAACTAAAGAACAGCCAGAACAAGTGAAATCAGTGGATGGATCACCGTTGGTTTCAGGCCCGATCACTCAGCATACACAGCCCATGCAGTTAGAGTGTGGGAAGGGACATCGAGAAATTATAGAGTTTGATGTGATTTCAGCACCACAATTCGGATTCATTTTGGGCCTAACCTGGCTAAGACTCCACAACCCAGCCGTGGATTGGGCCGCAGGAACGCTGCAATTCTCATCAATGCATTGCCAGGCTAAGTGTAGTGTGGTGAAGTGTTGTCCCCACTTCATAGGAGGCAGTACAGATGTAGTTTTACCTGAAGAGTATGAGGAGTATCGGGATGTCTTCAGTAAGGTGGCCGCCGAGACCTTACCACAACACAGACCATTCGACTGTCGCATAGACCTAGAAGCGGGCGCTGTGCTACCCTGTAGCAGAATATACACACTCACTGAAGCCGAGAATGAACACCTGAAGGAATACATCGAAACCAATTTGGCAAACGGCTTCATACGACATTCTACGTCCCCGGTATCCTCCCCTTTGTTTTTCATACCAAAAAAAACGGGAGACCTGAGGACGTGCATCGATTACAGAGCGATCAATCGCATTACCATTAAGAATCGTTACCCGTTGCCCTTAATCCCAGTGTTGTTGGACCAAGTACGAGGATCCACCGTATACACAAAGTTAGATCTGCGAGGCGCGTATCATCTGGTACGCGTCAGAGAAGGTGACGAATGGAAAACGGCCTTTCGGACCAAGTTTGGCCTGTACGAATATCAGGTCATGCCTTTCGGGCTATGTAACGCCCCAGCAGCATTCCAGCACTTTTTAGATGAGGTGTTACGGGGTTACCTAGATGTCTTTGCCATCGTATACATCGATGACATCTTAATCTACTCTCGCAATGCTGCAGAACATCAGGGTCATGTGAAGGCTGTTTTACAGAGGCTACGGGAACATAAGTTGTATGCCAAGCTTGAGAAGTGCCAATTTCATCAAACCACAGTTGAATTCCTAGGATTTATCTTGTCACCTCAAGGCATCACAATGGATCAAAAGAAAGTGCAGGCCATTGCCAACTGGCCCTCTCCGAGCTCAGTGAAGGACATTCAAACAGTGTTGGGATTTGCCAATTTCTACCGCCGGTTTATTGACGGTTTTGCCAAGAAGGTCCAACCCATTACTCAACTACTACGAAAAGGAGTTCCTTTTCAGTGGAACGAAAAGGCTGAAGCTAGTTTTCGAACTTTAAAAGAAGCGTTCGTGACAGCACCAGTGCTGCAGCATCCGGACCCTTCTAAGCCTTACATCATAGAAACCGATGCGTCTAGTTATGCGGTGGGTGCTATTTTGTCGCAGCGGGACAACAATGGGCAATTACACCCAGTCGCTTACTACTCCCGAACATTGTTACCGGCAGAACAAAATTATGTTATAGCAGACAAGGAATTGTTGGCTATTAAGGTGGCCTTCGATGAGTGGCGTCATCACCTCATGGGAGCCCATCATCCTATTACCATCTATACCGACCATCGTAACTTACAATTCTTGAAATCCGCCAGGGCACTCAGTCCGAGACAACTCAGGTGGGCCATGCAGTTCTCAGAATACAACTTTGTCGTCACATATCGACCTGGAGTGGAAAATCGAAAGGCAGACATACTCTCTAGGTATCCGGAGGCAAATACGGCTCTGTCAAAGACCATCGACGAACCCAAACCAATTGTGGATCCGGCACGAATAATCGGAAGTGTGGTGGTAGATGCCATATTTGAAAAAATCCGAAAAGCCATGTCTGCGCAAGACCTGGTGCAATGGGCTAGCAAAAGTCAAGAGCAAACCATCAAGGAGGGGTTGCCCTTTTTCAGATCAGCACTATACTTACCTACTACACCGCTTCGACAACAAGCCATCAGGTGGTGCCACGACTCCCCTTTCGTGGGTCATCCGGGAACACTGAAAACCAAGGAGCTAATCATGCGTCATTTCTGGTGGCCTAGTGTACAAAAAGACGTGAAGCAATATATATCAGGATGTGAAACCTGTTTGAGAAACAAAACTGAGCACAGAAAACCTGCAGGTCTGTTGCAACCCCTTCCGACTCCTTCGGCACCATGGCACACGGTATCGTTGGACTTAATTGTCGAATTGCCACCAAGTCGGGGGTTTTCAGCTATACTGGTTGTTGTGGACTACTTAACCAAAATGGCTCATTTCATACCGTGCAAAGGCACACCAACAGCCAGCATGTTAGCCAACTTGTTTTTACAGAACGTGGTACGGCTTCATGGTATACCGTATGGGATAGTTTCAGATCGTGGACCTCAGTTTACTTTGCGATTCTGGCAGGCTTTTTGCAAAACAGCAGGGATTGAGATTCGGTTGTCCACCAGTTACCATCCAGCAACAGATGGTCAAACCGAGAGACTTAATCAGACATTGGAACAATATTTGCGTTGTCTAACTCAAGGAAAAGAACACGAATGGGCAGAAGTAATTTGGTTGGCCGAACTGGCTTACAACAACGCCGTACATGCATCAACTAAGGTCACCCCATTTTATTGTGCTTATGGCTACCACCCACGATTTCAGCCTGTGCCACATGAACCAGTGCCTGAAGTTCCGGCAGTCAGGGAGAGACAGAAACATTTGGAAAGCATCTGGCAAGCTGCGCAACACAGTCTAAATCTCGCTAAAGCCACTTACAAACACCATGCTGACAAGAAAAGGAGACCAAGTCCACCATACCAGGTGGGGGATCAAGTGTGGCTTTCGACACGCAATCTTCATCTACAGGGCTCCCGCAAATTTAGCCCTCGTTTCATTGGCCCATTTCCGATTAAAGCTCTGGTTGGCCCTGTAGCAGCGAAGTTAATCTTACCCCCATCCATGAAAATACACCCGGTGTTTCACATCTCATTACTCAAACCAGCCCCAGCTTCTATAACATCCAAGAAACCTCCTCCGGTCTTGAGAGATGGCATTCCAGAATATGAAGTCCACAACATCCTAGACTTACACCGTAAACAGGGATCACTCTGGTATTTGGTGGACTGGAAGGGGTATGGCCCGGAAGACCGCTCATGGGAGCCCGCTTGTAATATTCATGCTCCTCGGCTCCTCCGCCAATTTCATGTGTTACACCCCACTAAACCAGGACCTGCTGGAGGGAGGGGGAGTACTGTCAGGGCTGGGGCAATTGGCAGTGTTTTGGGGGTTTTGGGGGGAGTTAAGAGGGCTCTGGGGAGTTCAACCACCTTGTCCAGGCGCGTTCTCCTTCCATTTTGCAGAACAAAGGCCCAAGGAAGGAGAACCGCCCAGAGACTACATTGCCCAGCAGGCCATGCGCTTCACGGGCCTGCTGGGAGGAAAAGGACCACACGCGCGCTACTGCGCATGCGCGAGCCGCGCCCTGGGAGGAGCGCTCGTAATCCTGACCATCGGCCAGAGAGGACGTGTTCGCCTCGAGCTCCTGCAGGCACGCCTACGCGGGGCACCGCCCGCCAGCTCAACCCCCGGCCCCGCGTACATGAAAAGATAAGTACACTTATTCATAGTCAGCTGATTTATCCCGTGAGGGGGAAAAGTGTTACGCGCTGAGGAATACTTCTGTTGACATTGTCGGCAGCACGAAAAGTCGAGTTAAACATTTTGCATGCAGAGCATGATACTAACCCGGAGTTGGAGTTAGCTTGGCGGTGAAGTAACCGCACCCTTAACTAATCGTTAACCCGTTAGGGAACGCTCTTTTGGAACGGCAATTTCGCACGCACGTGCACTGACTTTGTTTTGGCTATTTTCAGCTTATTGTTTGAACGGTCCGGTGAGACATATCACGCCCATCTACACGAGAAGGCCGCAGGACCTAGAACTCCGCAGAACACTGAGCTAAGTGTCTCAGCACCTCGTGTGCATGTTATTGTTTGTTGTTACTATTGCACAGGGTAAGGTGGGAACATGTATCTGCATTTTGGTGGGGGTTACCATAACATGAAGTGATGTTGGGAGGGTTTGCCTTCATGAAGTAATGTGGGCGGAGCTCTTGTTTGAGAAGGCAGTGTGAAAACCAAGGCAGCCCTAGAGAATACTGATCTAGGGATAAGTTGGTTAGAGGCTCCAATACAAAGGCCTCCAAGGAGAATTTCTGTGAGAGTGGATGGTAGTGAGGAAGTGTGTGTGAGTCAAGTTATCGCCAACAACCATCAGCAAGAGGAGAACCGGAGCCGAGGAGCATGTTTCCCCTAATCCCCCTTTCCCATCCATTGTGAATCCCTAAACCTCTTTCCGGTGTTCCTGAACTCCCTCTACCCATCCATTCAACGAACCCTAACCCTCTTTCCCCAGAGGGTTGCGGTGGCCTGTGGTTTTCATTTCCCAGGTGCCAAGACCCAATGGGGAGGGAGGAGTTTGTGCTGCCTCTGCGCCTGTCAAGAGGAGTGAGGATCTGACACTGCATTTTCTCCTCATGTTTACCGCAATACAGACCTGCAGCGCAACACCTCGGCCGTTGGCACACCACTCAGTTTAGTGTCACCTACCTCCTATGCCCAGATAATCCTCTTCTTGTCTCTCTGTTCCCAAGGCTCAGTTATCATTCTCTTATCTGATGGTAATGCCTGTATTTTCTCCTCATACTTACCGCAATACAGACCTGCAGCGCAACACCTCGGCCGTTGGCACACCACTCAGTTTAGTTTCACCTACCTCCTATGCCCAGATAATCCTCTTCTTGTCTCTCTGTTCCCAAGGCTCAGTTATCATTCTCTTATCTGATGGTATTGCCTGCATTTTCTCCTCATGCTTACCGCAATACAGACCTGCAGCGCAACACCTCGGCCGTTGGCACACCACACAGTTTAGGGTCACCTACCTCCCCTGCCCAGATAATCCTCTTCTTGTCTCTCTGTTCCCAAGGCTCAGTTATCATTCTCTTATCTGATGGTAATGCCTGCATTTTCTCCTCATGCTTACCGCAATACAGACCTGCAGCGCAACACCTCGGCCGTTGGCACACCACTCAGTTTAGTGTCACCTACCTCCTATGCCCAGATAATCCTCTTCTTGTCTCTCTGATCCCAAGGCTCAGTTATCATTCTCTTATCTGATGGTAATGCCTGCATTTTCTCCTCATGCTTACCGCAATACAGACTTGCAGCGCAACACCTCGGCCGTTGGCACACCACTCAGTTTAGGGTCATCTACCTCCCCTGCCCAGATAATCCTCTTCTTGTCTCTCTGTTCCCAAGGCTCAGTTATCATTCTCTTATCTGATGGTAATGCCTGCATTTTCTCCTCATGCTTACCGCAATACAGACCTGCAGCGCAACATCTCTGCCATTGACACACCACTCAGTTTAGTGTCACCTACCTCCCCTGCCCAGATAATCCTCTTCTTGTCTCTCTGATCCCAAGGCTCAGTTATCATTCTCTTATCTGATGGTAATGCCTGCATTTTCTCCACATGCTTACTGCAATACAGACCTGCAGCGCAACACCTCGGCCGTTGGCACACCACTCAGTTTAGTGTCACCTACCTCCTATGCCCAGATAATCCTCTTCTTGTCTTTCTGTTCCCAAGGCTCAGTTATCATTCTCTTATCTGATGGTAATGCCTGCATTTTCTCCTCATGCTTACCGCAATACAGACCTGCAGCGCAACATCTCTGCCATTGACACACCACTCAGTTTAGTGTCACCTACCTCCCCTGCCCAGATAATCCTCTTCTTGTCTCTCTGATCCCAAGGCTCAGTTATCATTCTCTTATCTGATGGTAATGCCTGCATTTTCTCCTCATGCTTACCGCAATACAGACCTGCAGCGCAACATCTCTGCCATTGACACACCACTCAGTTTAGTGTCACCTACCTCCCCTGCCCAGATAATCCTCTTCTTGTCTCTCTGATCCCAAGGCTCAGTTATCATTCTCTTATCTGATGGTAATGCCTGCATTTTCTCCTCATGCTTACCGCAATACAGACCTGCAGCGCAACATCTCTGCCATTGACACACCACTCAGTTTACTGTCACCTACCTCCCCTGCCCAGATAATCCTCTTCTTGTCTCTCTGATCCCAAGGCTCAGTTATCATTCTCTTATCTGATGGTAATGCCTGCATTTTCTCCTCATGCTTACCGCAATACAGACCTGCAGCGCAACACCTCGGCCGTTGGCACACCACTCAGTTTAGTGTCACCTACCTCCTATGCCCAGATAATCCTCTTCTTGTCTCTCTGTTCCCAAGGCTCAGTTATCATTCTCTTATCTGATGGTAATGCCTGCATTTTACCCATCACTGGCCTGCCACGCAACACCTCAGCCTGATGACACACTGCTCAGTTTAGTGCCACCTACCTCCTCTGTCCAGCCAATCCTCCTTCTCTCTGCCTTCTCCTGTCCCAAGGCTCAGTTCCCATTGCACCCCCTCGCCTCGTGCCTTCTCTCTGCCGTGTACTGTCCTGCACTTTGCTGTCATTCGGCAGGTTGGAGCGCCCCCTGCCTGTTCTTTGCTTGCCCTGGTGCTGTTCGCTACACCAGCGGCCATTTCACTGAGCCAAAGCCTCCTCCTTGAATTAGTAGCCGGGGAGGGTTGCAAGCAATGGCGCCTCTCCCTGGGTTCTGCCAGCTAGATACACATCTCAAAGTGGGCCATTACCAGCTGATAGCAGAGCAGGGGCTCTCGCCAAGCCCTCGCTTGGCCCGGGTCTCTAACTTGGTCCCTGCCTGCTGACGCTCCCCTTCTCTATGTATATTGCATAATTATGGACACTGGAACATGTCTCCCGAGAAGCCCTTAGAATTACAGGTTGGGATGCTTTCATTGTCTGAGGGTTGTTCACATGGACACTTGTGATTTATAAGTTCCAGAATCCGGCTGGTGTGGCAAACCGGTGAAAGATATTCATATCAACTGCTACTCTTTCACTTTGCAAAGATTTTATTTGATTTTTCAGGAGGACATTTTAAAAAAAAGGAATATTTTCAGGATGGTTCTTCTTCTCACGAACTTTCGCAATTTCACTGTAGTACATTTCTTTCATTACACAGAAGCCAGATCTAATTGTATGAAACAGGCTGTGTCACCTCGTTTTTTGTAATTATGTCTCACAGAATTCTGAGCCCGCCCATTCCTTTTCTCACGTCTTTGTTGGGTGGTTTGTTACAATGACCATGTTGTCCACAATACAGCATCGGTGCTATCCTTCTCTGTCTTTTCTAGACAATTTGGTACTTTTACTAAAATGCCCAGAATATGATAAATGTATTAGCATTCTTTCTCTCATTCTGATTATTGTACATTTGTGTACTACGACAACGGTTCTCACAGTGCAGCTTCAGCGCTCATCCTATCTCCCAATCCTTTTCACTCACTTTAGTACCTTGACTGCTTTCTATGATGCTGACCTCTAGTCACGTGGTCTAGGGGGTGGGGAGTCATAAAAGCTCCGGCCGCCATCTTGGATTTCGTCACTATTTCTCTCTGGCGCTGCATGGTGAGAGGTCAGCCAGGGGAGTATCCAACATTGCGACAGGTGGGAAGAGGGGCAAGCCACGTAAAAAGTCCTGCTACTTTCCCCCAAATGCAGTGTGCGCAATTCCATACAGAGTTTATTGGTAACATTAGCGGCGGCATTTTAACACATACCCATAACAAAACAAAAAAAACTGCAGGACCATTACAGATGTAGGAAACTCATTTATGTGGGTTAAAATATATGCAAGCCTCCTAATTAGAATATGGATTGCACCAACAGAAGTGACTTCACAGAAAAGGACATCGCAAGGAGCATCACCAGTCTTTGATACTTGGAGGCACCATGGAAGTGACTTTAGAATAAGTTGCCATATGTAAAGCAAGTGGCAAATCACTTTGTGGTTCAAAATACCTACATTGCACTATTATTATAAATGGGGCAACTCTATATTCATTAGGCTTTTTTTATGATAGCATGACATACCGGCATAAGCCATGAAGTGAATCACTTACAGAGCTGCAGATAGGCAGATAAGACAGTGCAATTAAATGATTTGCCCAGGATCACAGTCTTAGGTTAAATGGTGAAACTAGGTTGTGGACAATTTAAGCAACTGAACCCATCCTCCCAGGTTTAGTTGATATATATACTTATTAAGTTTATACTTTATTGCAATGCCTTGGGAGTAATCCAGATTTCATAATAAATTAGCGTTTCATAATAAACTAACTTTACACGATATACATCGTCATAGAAATATGTTGGGCAATAAGAGTATGGCTTTCGTTTTTATTCTCTTGCATGCAAAGTCACAATAGCATTAATGTGAGCCTAACAAATGCCCCTAGGGTTTTAAAGCCATAGTAATTATTTCATAAAGCATGCAGAATCATGCGGCAAGCTTTATGAAATAATGACTATGGCTTTAAAACCCAAAAGGGATTTGTTGGGCTCACATTAATGCTATAATGTATGCACCCTTCTCGCCTCTGATCAGCCCATTCCCATTTCTTAAGGCACGATAGTCCCTGCTAATAGCCCCCCCTCCCTCCTCTCAGTGCCTAACAGCTCCCATTGTGATGCTCTGTAATGATGATCTGTTGACACAGAGCAAGTGTCACATCCTCAGGAAAGCTGCTCTGAGCTTTCTGGGACATTGTCCTGGAAGAGGGGCACCTCTCCCATTCGGGCCCCTCATTGATAATGAAGGTGCCGTGCCGAACAGGAAAGATGTCCTGCTGCCAGGACAAGGAGGGTGTTGAGCAGGACCTGCTCAGCATCCTCCTTGTCCTGCCAGCGAGACACCTTTCCTCTTCTTTACTGTCGGGTGCCAAATGGGAGAGGTGTCCAGCTCCCAAATATCCCGATCTGGCTGGTTAAAGAGCCACTGGGAGTTGGGGCGGCAGGCTGCCCTCCTTCCCCCTCTCGGTACGCCACTGAGGTCAGCCTTACCTTTTCTCCTGGTTTATGAAGTGACTGGCTGTGAAGAATTCGATCATCTGCACAGATATATGCATTTGAACGAGGGTAATTCAACCTCTGGAAAATGTCGGGGGCTAATCTGCACAAATGTTCCTCTCCTCACCGCATGACATACACATAGACCTGTGTACTCTGGGTGGACACACCCTACAGACGCAGCCTTCCCTGTCACATTTTGTTGGAATGTGACACCCAGGAGTACATCAAGGCATCTCAAAAGGGGGAGGGAAAACTATTCCCCCTGCCATGGCCAGCCTAATTAAATAAAAAAGGCTCCATGGATCTGCCCTATCCTTTGTTGGCCCGGCAGAATGATGGCAGTAATTAAACATAATTAGCCACAAATAGGTACCCACGAGGGGGAGACGCAAGACTGTTGGTGGAGGGATTTTCACAAGGCTTCCATAATACTGGTGCAGGGGTTCAAGCCCCCCGTCTGTCCCCCAGTGCCCAAGAACCAAAGGTCGGCCTGGTCACAGGCATCAATACTGATGGCCAAGGAGATAAAATGGAGGAGATTTGCAGGTCCATTCTCTTCCCCTTCCCTGAGAGGTCTGATATGCTCCCCGCTGGGCATTGTCCCAATGAAGGAGCCAAGAAAGTATTGTTTGATCCATAACCTATATTTCCCAAAGGGGCATCAGTAAATGATGCCATTAATGACGACTTGTGTTCAGTAAGGTAAGCCGTCTTTGACTCTGCGATACAAATGCTGCGGCGGATGGGTAGAGGGGCACTGATAGTAAAAGAAGACATTGAGACCACCTTCGGCCTACTGCCGGTGCATCTGAAGGACTATCCATTGCTGGGTTTTCAGCTGGAGGGTCCCACCACTTCCCTTTGTTTTTCTCGGCACTGAGATTGATTGTGAGGCGGGGGGATGCTGACTCCTGGTGGACAGGGTGCAAGACTTCAGGGAGGTAGTTTCTGCCTCCCTGAGGGCTAAGAAGGTGACATTGGGGCAACTGCAGAGTTTGGTGGGACAGCTGCATTTTGCACTCCGAATCATTTCCATGGGGAGCCCCTTCTTATCTTCTATTGCAGGGGCTATGCCAGGTTTGACAAAAACACATCACCACACCAGGTTCTCAAAAGAGCAGAAGCAGAACTTGCTGATTTAGGGCAGTTTTGGGAGAGATTTCAACAGGTTACAGGTGTGTAAGAAGGATATTAGTAATAATGGACAGTTGGGCCTGTTTATTTATTTTTTATTAGTATAGCGTGCAACAGCCCGTAGGCAGTGCAGCGCTGTTACAGAGTTAAGTACATTTCCTTAGTTACAGAGGGAAATACATAACCAAAAATAAGGTGTACATAATTTGCTTAGTTACAAGGGTACAAACCTAAAGCATGAACAATGACAGTAATGCAAAAACGGTTGTGGATAAGTTAGTCAAACAGCTAGGTTTTGAGGGCTTTGGAATGCAAGGTGGGACGGTTCAGCTCTCAGGGAAAGTGGCAGTAAGTTCCATTGCCTGGCAGCAATGAAGGGAAAGCTGGCACCACCTGCTTTGGCGCGTTTGACTCTGGAGATTACGAGTTGGTGGGAGTATAGTGTTCTGGTAGGTCTGGACAAGCACGGGGCTGTGTGAGTGATGGTGAGGGCTTTGAATAAGACACGTTCTTTGATGGGAAGCCAGTGGTCTTCCAGTCTTTCTGCCAAGATGTGTTCTCTTTTGGGAATGCTGAGGGCTGCTCGAAGTCTGTTATTTTTGATATTTGTAGTTTCCATAGGTTTATTTATGAGGAAAGGACCTTACAGTAGTCCAATCTTCAGCCTATTATCGCTCTAGGAATAGAGCAGCAATTTCCGGTGGACCGGAATGGTTTGGCTGCATTAATCAGCTTAGTGGAGTAGGCTGCTGAGGAAGCGATAGCACTGACTTGACGTGACTTAGAGAGGGTGGCGTCAAGGTAGACTCCTAAGGTCTTGACAGAGGATGACACAGGGATCTGTATGTTGTCGATTGTGAATGTCGTGTATTGGCTATTGAGTTTTTTTAGGGTTTGCTGGGGCCCTACCAGAAGGATTTCAGTTTTGTCCCCATTGAGGCAAGCCAATTGGCTGCCATCCAGGCCTGAATGCTGAAGTAGACTGTGTTAAGAGCTGTGGCATCTGTTTTGTAGTTACCGGAGAGAGGGAGGAGTACTTGGGCATCGTCGGCATAGTTGGTGTAAGCTATGCCAATGTTGTCCAGGATGTCAAATAGTGGCCTGTTGAAAATGTTCTAGAGAGCGGGAGAGATACAGGATCCCTGCGGGACTCCACAATGGATGGTGGAACGGGCTAGGCATGCTTGATCTGAGAACACTCTCATGGCTCTCCTGTTCATGGACACAGCCGGGAGTGTGTGTTATGGGGCCATCATGGGCAGCAAATTGTGCAAACAGCGATGGCCGGACAGCTGGAAGAATGAGGGACTGTGCAGGAACATAACATTTTTGGAGCTTTTTCCAATTATAGTAGCATTAACCATATGGAAAAGAGCTGAGGGGTAGGGACGTGTTTTTTTTGGTCATACAGCATGTCTGTAGTCTGCTCAATCAACAGCCAATGGGTGGCGTGCCCAATGGTGCTGAGGTTACTGAAGAGGTTGGTGTTGCTGTGCCTGAAGAGTAATATGAGTAATATGGGCTTCCAGGCAAAACATGTACCAGATGTCCTTAACAATGCGGCTGATGCTTTCACCCGTTTTAAACTACAAGAGTTTCAGCAACGGTTACCAGGGGCAGACCTGGCGATGTCATCCGTCCCGAGATACTATGGGAACTTGGTCCCCGGAGTTAGCTTCATTGATAGTGGTTTTGATGTCAAATAAAAAAGAAACAGGGCATACGAAAGAGCATTTAAGAAATTCAGGGAATTGTGTGAGGGACGGGGTCTGGATTACATTTTCCATAGAGGTGCAATGTTGAAATTCCTGGGGCAACTGCATACAGAGGGGGTTGCAGTGGGGGTGGCCAGAACAAAGATGGTGGCCATTGGTTTGTTTGTAGGATTACAAGTAAGGTTCCCGCCATCTGCCGATTTTGCCATTAAAAAAAGGCCTTATTCGGATGTAAGAGGGCAGCGGTACCAGGGGGTGTAGTAGGAGGCCCCTAGACCTAAACCAACTAACTGCAATAGTACGGGTACTGGGGTGTGTCTGCAGGGATGACTGGGCGGTTGCGATGCTCAGTGCAGTCTTTGTGACAGCGGTTCTTTCATAATTGGCGAGGTGGTGAAAGGATCCACAGCCGACTTGTTGGGGGGTGGGGGGTTGTCCAGGGATGACCTTTCATTTGAGGGGAGTGTCCTGGCTCACATATGATTGAGGAAGTCAAAAACGGACAAGGAGGGAAAAGGGGTCAGGGTGACAATGACAGTACATGCCCAGTCAGGAGGCTGCAGCCACATTTGGGGTACAGGGAGAAAAGGGGGCCCGCTGTTCTTACATAGAGAAAGGTCTTGCCTTTCCAGGTAACAGTTCTGGAAGATTTTTGTAAAAGCATTAGAGAAAACAGGGTTAGTGGGGGATGGAATTTTCCCCACACTCTTTCCGAATTGGGGCAGCCACCACAGCCTCAGGTTTCAGGTACGGAGAAGGACAGATCAAGGCAACAGGGCGGTGGAAATCTCACGCATACACGGGCTACATGTAACGCTCACCTGATTCCAGCAGAGGCGCCGGTCTTGACTGGGTGAATGTTGTATCTTCAAAGGTGATGTGTAACACACGGTTGGCTCTTTGGGCTGGACCTCTGTGCACTGTATGTCTGACTCGAAGAGTAAGATGTCTGCAGATAGAAAATATGGGATTAATGAACTGGGGTTATTGGGTGCCTCTCTCCTCTTCCCTTTCTCTTCTCCTGTAGAACCCCAAAGGTTAACTCCCTCACCTTAGGTAAGTGAACGCCGAGCTCTCCATCTGCCTCGGGGCAGGGTGCCGTAACCAGTTTCTTCACTGGATAAGGGTGCAGGCCTCTTGACCTCAGAGGACTGCTGTCCGTCGTTAACTGCACAAACGGTAAGTTCTGGGCACTTCAAATGTCTAAAAAGTCTTTTGTAATGATATCTCTTGTTTTGCAGGGTTCCGGCGATGGCAGATGGCGGGCTGATGAGAGTTGAGGATCGAACCCGCGTGAGGAATAGAAGCGCCTGGAAGCACGTAAGTAAGCGCACTAACTGTCCCTTTTATCTTGCAGGTACAAGTTCGGAGCTTTAGAGAAGCTGAAGGGTGCTGGAATACCGACTGGATTCGGCGTGGGAAGGAGTAATGGCACGTGAGTAATAAAGTTGCCCAATGTTTTTTAAACGCACCTTCTTTTGTCTTTCAGATGCGGGATGCAGCGCCGAAGGCCTCCGGAGCGTGCGAAGAGCTGGTAAGCTTTTGTCTTTCAGATGCCGGAATGCAGTGCGAAGACCTCCGGAGCATGCGAAGAGTAGGTAAGCCTTTGTCTTTCAGATGCCGGAATGCAGCGCGAGGCGTTGGTGACAGCCGATGGACCAGGTAAGAGATGCGCTGCCACTGAAGACCGTAGTGCTAACCTGTTCTTTCTTTGTCTTTACAGGTGCTGCTGAAGACTGGATTCCAGGATGGTAAGCCTTTGTTCCCTTAGGCCCAGGATCAGAAGCAGAAGACACGATGAGCGTTCTGCTGCAGAGAATGCAGAATAACACAAAGCAAGATTCATCCATCGGGTGTGGTTTAAATAGCCTCCTGTAGTGCTTAGGTGTCTCCTTCCACAGCCACGCCTAGGTAAGAAAAGAGTTCCTGCTTTCCAGAAGAGTTCCAGTGTTCTGAACCTAGGGAGTGGCTCCTGCCCCACCCAACAGGAAAAGTAGTCCCAAACAGAAGAGGATCAGGGGTTCAACTGGCAGGTAAGTAAGCAGCATGGTCTGCTGCAGGTAAGTCCACCCAAGCATTATGAGCCCGGCGCTTCCAGCGCTGGGACTGGGCATCTTTATGAGCCTGGTGCCACTGGCGCCAGGACAGGGTCCAAAAGGTCCCAATTGGGACTGGCTGGCACTCGGAACCGGGGTTATGGGTCTGTTTCCAAGGGAGTCGGGCAAGTCCTGATCTTTTGGAAGCAGAGATCATGACACTACATCGGGCCACACCTCCTGTGGTAGAATAATGGAAGAGGGGTCATGTGGAGGATGTGGGGAAGGGTAGCGGGGGTTTTGTCTAAAAAATAGAAAAATGTGAGGGAATACCGTGAGATAACTAACATGTTGCCGCTTTGTGTAATTTTTGAGGAAGGAAGATGGTGAAACCAGGGAATGGGTCGTAGGACACTTGTTCATAAGAAGGATGGAACAGAGGGTGCAGGATTGCCCGGGGTGGCTGTCTGACATGACAGCCTTTGACATCCACTGGATTAATCACAGGGGGGTTGCAAGTGTACCAAGTACCTTCATTGGTAGAATGGAAAATAAGGAGGGGGCTGCCGAGCCCCATGTTGGTGAGTATGCATATTGGGGGGAATGACTGGTCGTAAGGAAGGAGCTGATCAGGCATTTGGTATCTTTGTTCACCTGGTTTGGATGGGCCTGCGAGGGGCATTGCTCACCTGGTCTTCCTAGATTGAACTGGGGGTGTCCTGGGCGGGCATGCCCATTGAACATGTCTGCAACGAAACTGACCAACGAACTGGCCCGGCTGGCTGCAGGCAACAGGCGCTTGCAAGACATCAAGAATGGCCGATTGAGGGGCCCAGGAACTTGTCACCAAGATGGGGTGCATTTATCCCAGCACGGAACGGAACTATTTGGCCGTGATAAGAACATTGGTATGGTTGGGGGGGGAGGTCATGGACCGGTGGGTCTGCACTCCTGTGGCAGTTGGGGGAGGACCATGGGGACACTGAGATCCATTTCTGGGGACTCCGGAGCTGGAATGCAGGGGAGCCATGGTCCGCCTGGACCACTTTCCAGTATAAGTGTTGGAAACTATGTATTGATTATTAATGATTATGTATTTGAGAAATATCACATTTTTGGGAGTTGATATATGTTTACTGTGAAATAAAAAATGTGGATGGTATGGCTTCCAAAAAGATATGTGTCACGTGTGTTCACTCTTCACCTGGGCAGGCCCCTCTGCTCAGCCCACAAAGGCAAAAGCCTGTTATTACAGGGTTGCCGGTTTGGGCGGGCGCAGGGGGGCCAGGGGGGGAAGTGGCTGATGGATGCCTGTTGGTACCGGCCTTGGGCGGATTCCCAGGCTCTGTGTGTGGCAGGGGGGCAGCAGTGCCAATCTGGGTTTAAATAGAGCCCCTCGTGGATGAGGAGAGCACAGATCTCTGCTTCCTCCTGCCTGGGATTATCGCTGCTGCGCCTGCACTGTCTGCCTGAGCCGTCGACCATTTTGGAGTTCGTCTTCCCATCCCACACACCCTTTTTGTAGGAGGAGGGGAGAGGTGTACAGGTTGGGAGGACCATGGGGACACTTAGATCCCTTTCCGGGGGATTCTGGAGCTGGAATCGGGCACGGTGACCGGAGGCTCCTGGCGGGGGGTGGGGGGGCAGTGGGACCTGTGGGCAACTGGGTCCAGTAACAAAGGGGGCTGCCTCCCGGTAACACCTGCAGAGAAGGGCATGGTGGGGAGGGAACAGGGCCTCACCACCATGCAACGCCCCTGCGGGGCGGGGAGCCGTGGTCCACCTAGACCACTTTCCAGTAGAAGTGTAGGAAACTATGTATTGATTATTAATGATTATGTATTTGAAAAATGTCACATTTCTGGGAGTTGATTTATGTTTGCTGTGAAATTCAAAAGGTGGCCGGTATGACATCCAAAAAGATACATGTCACATGTGTTCACTCTTCACTGGGGCATGCCCCACTGTGACCTGGACTGTGGGCCCCTGGCCTTCGGAGCCTGTACCTTTAGAATTCCAGCACGTGACGTGTAGGCCTCTTAGAATGCTCACATTCGAGACTTCCGCACTGCCTCCTCCGCCACTCCCCCCAGAGGCCCATACCCTGAATCCAGCACTGCGCGTTCCCTGGCGGACATCGATGCCAGGAGACGGGAGTGCACCTGTTTCCCTAGATCTCTTTTTATCGGGTTTTGCATGCCCATTGAATGGAAACGCAATGCTTTAAAAAAAAAATTAACTACATAAATACAGTCATGACCGAGAGCTATGGTGCGCTGATTGAAGTGCACCGCAGGTGTAAATCAACAAGCCATTGTGTTGAGAGTACTTATAAATAGAACCATCTGGAGGAGAAAAACCAGAAAGACAAAGAAAGCGCTTTCGGAATCTCTCCAAAATGCCCTGGAAGGAGAACGCCTTGCTTAAGGAAAGGGGGGCCCATATGCTTCCTAAGGCAATAGCTGGGGGTCGCGGGGAGGTAAAGATAGCACACTGCATTGCATTGAACCTAGATGGGAACTCTGGTCGCAGGCACTAGTAAACTGTTCAGAATGTCTACTTCTAGCCATTTCGCTAGAGGCTGCATATTTATATGAATAAGGTTTCTTTGGCTAGCAGGATTGGAGGAGGAGAAAGGCCCAGGATTACCCTGTGTTGGCTATTGGAGTCTGCAACTGAACCTTCTCGCGTGGCCATATGGCAGAGGACCCCATACCCTTCCAGGCCCACCACTTCCTTATGAAAGTGGTTTCCTGCCTGTTTGGGTTTGAATGAGAACATGAGAAAAGTGCCTAGGCTTCAGTCCTGTCCGGCATGCTTTCATTGGTGAACCAAAGTTTAATGGTAGGTCCCCAGAACACACCTTGCTTGGTTGAAGCTAGGCAAAACCCTTTGGGAGGTTATTGGCGTGATCAAGATACAAAACTCGGATTACAGCAGGATGAACCTATCAAAACCTAGTCCCGCCTCCATCCTTCTCCCAGAATGCACGCCTAGACTTCCTGTGTCCTAGCTTCGCCATGTCGGACTCCTTTTCTGTATTCTTATTGTAAAAATACAGCATGAGTATCAAACCAAACCTTCTTAAGTGTTGCCTCCTCCTACAGCATGAGGATCAAACCAAACCCTCTTAAGGGTTGCCTCCTCCTACAACATGAAAATCAAACCAAACCCTCTTAAGGGTTGCCTCCTCCTACAGCATGAGGATCAAAGCAAACCCTCTTAAGGGTTGCCTCCTCCGACAACATGAAAATCAAACCAAACCCTCTTAAGGCTTACCTCCTCCTCTTTCTTCATGAGGATCAAACCAAACCCTCTTAAGTGTTGCCTCCTCCTTCAACAATGTTCACTCTCACTTTAGGGAAAACCAGGCGGGTATATATTTCACATAAATAATCACCCATATACCCATCTGATATTCTTTGATGCTGCTGCCTTAGCAGTCTATGAAGATCACAATTCAATTGATAAAAAAAATCAAAGCCATACCCATAGCTCTCAGCTACATCCCCGCCCTTCCAGCACAAAAAGGGTTGGCACGGTTGAGAATGACTGGAAGAGTACCAAACTGCATTAGCCGAGGAGGCTGTTTCCAACTTTTGCTGTTATCACAAACATCTGCCAAAATCAAATACCAGCAGCAGCACTTTGGTGAGAATGCACATCATATCCCTTCCTTATGTACACAGTTAGGCCCTGTTTAGACCCACTGGTTTCCCCATTCCCTTGACACTGTGTGCAATCGGCTAGTGGCACACATGGTATGTTTGGCAAATTCTGAAAGATCCAAACAGTTACTAACTTGCCAAGAAAGCCCTTCCCCGGTGCATGTGCATGCTGCAAGTTACAATAACATGGCATCACAATATAAGACTCAATCTGGGCCCCTGGCACAAAACCCACTCTCTGATGCCATTGCTTGCTGCAGGGGATCACTTCTTGCTCTCTTTACTTCTCAGAACTCAGCAACGCCCAACAATTACAGCAACCTCCTGTCCCCTATCGACTCTAAACCTCTCAAGCTATTCGTGGCATTCCATTCAAAGCTTGTACCCAGTGCTTAATTTGTAAAAGAAATAAGTTCCAGGGCCCAAATATTTTCTAGCTCTCCTGTGACACTGTAGGGGGGTGGTGGGGCTGCCACCACCCGTATCTGCTCCCCACAGTGTCGACATATTTGGGCTTATGCTGCAGCTCGCACCTGCTCATCGTGGTTGATGGATGCACTGACTATCACCACTTAGTAATTAAAGTGAGTCTGAGACAATAGGTGCCGGGGCACCAAAGTAAGTGCCAGGGCTGACCCCTGGGAAACACCCCCGCAAATAAAGCTCTGCTTGTACTCCCTCAACTCTGCTCTTTTCCCTCCCCGCTCTCAGCTGATGACGTTTCCAATTACTGTTCCTCCAAAATCTCTAAGGTAGGATCTTCCTCCTTCCTTCTCTCTCCCACCCCCACCTTGACCCTCTCTGAACCAGCAGACTTTCGACCAACCACACGGCTGATCTGACACCTATCCAATTGGCTGCCAATCCCTCCAGTGACGCCTTACCATCACAAGTAGTCACAGAGCTAGCACCCCTGACCTGCTCCAGTCCCTCATCTCTCTTCAAACTTTCATTCTCCTCTCGTATCTTGAGTGCCTATTTCAGGGTGACCATAGTATAACCCATTTTGAAGAAACCCACTGCTGACCACAACAACCCAGCCAACTGTCAACCCTTCTCTCTCCTTCCCTACTATTGGACATTTATTGAATGAGTATTCTTCAACTGCGTCAACAGACTCAGTCACTCCCTCCAATCTGGATTCCCAGAAGACCCTCAACAGAGCCAATGCTTACCCAGGTATCTAACTCTCACTCGCTGTGGATCAGCGCTGCCACCGGTCATATGTCCTAATTTTCCATCTCTGCTGCACTTGGCATTGGTGAACAACCCTTCTTCCTTCAGACTTAAAAAGTGATTTTCAGGACACCACCCTTGCTTGCGTGGCCTTTTACCTGGCTGATAACTTCTTTCCATTTCCTGGAACAGTGGGAGACATCTGCCGCACCCCTCTCACCAGTCTTTCTTCAAGGGTCTGTCCTTGTTGCCCTCCTCTTCACACTACAACACCTCTATGTACAGACAACTCATCACCTTATAATTCACAAAACATCAATTTACAGGTGATATTCAAATCTTCGTCCACAAATCCCAACTATGAGATTCCTCTTCACCAATACCCATTCAGTGAAAGACACCTTTGCATGTGTGTACCCTCTACACCAGTTCACACTCATGAAATCACCCCCCTGGCGACATGGCATACCCAACCCCTCTGCCCAACCACCGTCTGTGCCCTCCAGTGTCTCTCAATTGCACCCCATGCCTCGGCTCCCGACTTTTCTTCTTAAATAGGAGCATTCCCCATCTACTGCCTTGGTCCACACCCACCCTTGATGCTTCCCCACTTTATTTCTTTTAGTTGAGGTTATCCCCATTCGCATCCTCATCCGCCCACCATCTCCCCACAGCTACAAACATACCATGTGGGTGGCACTGATCTGCCACTTCTCCCATTCCTACACCTGGAATCACCACAAACATTATTCGGTGCCCCTTTGGAGAATGTGCATTTGTGTGGCATCCAGTTTGGAAAGCCTGAGTCACTCGCAAGCATTTTAATGAGTAGGGGTTGATCAAGGTGGACACATCCACATTTTCTCTGCATTGTGTGAGGAATTCGACCATCTGCACAGGGAGTGTGCGCTCACCTGTGCTTTTGTCGAAATATTGCAAGAAATGGCATGATGGGAGATCAACCTCAGAAAATGTGTGGGGCTAATCTGCACACATTTACCAATGCTCGCTGCACAACAAACACACAGTCAAGTGTACTCCAGGGGGACACAGCCTACAGGCGCAGTCCTCCCTGTCGCATTTAGCTGGAATGTGACAACCAGGAGTACATGAAACATCTCAGGAAGGGGGAAGGCAACACCTTCCTCCTGCCATGGCCAGCCTAATTAAATATCAAAGGCTCCATGGACCTGTCCTGCCCATTATAGTTCTGTGTGGTGGCAGCGCATACTGATGAGAGTTAATTGAAGCAGGCCTATGAAGAGGCCTGGTCACAGAACTAGCAAAGGGCAGGAAACCCCAGCACCTTTTTGATATGCAGTGTGCCAGCTTGAAGCTAGCTCCCACCCCTCTGAATGAAGGGCAGTGAATGCCATGTCTGGGACAACTGTTTACAATGGTCATCCCCGCAGGGTGACCCCATTCAGGAAGGAACGAGTATGTGATTTGATGGAGACACAAAGTCTGTTCTCGCCACAAACTTCAAGGGAGACCTGCACTTTGATCAGTAGCCACAGAGAGTTCAATTAACCAGAGAGACTATTTGATCCACAACAGACAGGAAGATGGATAGTACATTGGTTCACCCCTTTACCTTTCCTGTTGCAAAGCATTCTCATTATGACCTCATGCATAACAGAACATTGTTGGTGGGGACCGAGGACTGGTTCTTTAAGATAGGCTTAGCCTGTACCAATCACTGGGGCCCATTTGGCTGTAAAAGAGGGTTGAGCCCCTCTTTTGGCAAATCATCTGACAACTTCGAAAGGAGTAGGAAGAAGGACTCATTTGGACCCTGGCTGAAGGTACAGTCTGCCTTACAACTTCTGGCAGTGAAGGATGGCCAGGATTTCCAAGAGGGAAGCAAGATCCCTCCCCTAAACATCTCCTAGGGAACAGAGGGAGATACCAACCTCAGAGGACCCGTCTAGTAGTTCCAGAACCGGTACCCTGCCAGTACACAGCGTGCCCTACTAGGTTCTGCCGGCAAGCTTCCTAGGTGGGAAGAGCCAGAGTCTCTGACCAAAGGACAAGGACGTTGCTTGCAAACACTCTCCTCAGCTTTGGGCCGTCTGCCTTAAAGGACGACATGATCCCTGTGAAGAAGCTAGGAGGAGTGCCACAACAAGCATCAGCCAGCGTCTATCTTTTAAGGACATTTTTCCAGGCAGTCGAACCACGATCAGCTGCACCACTGACTGTTGTCATGCTGCAGTCACTAAAGCCGTCCGAGATGCCTTGACTACTGTTCCAGATCAGCCAACCAGCACAGAGACAATGGGCCTCATTACACGGTATGCGGTAACCATGGTGCTATTAGCGCCATGGTTGCCGCCGGTATTTTACTGTGTCTGCCTTGGTGGATGGCAGAATTACTGGCCTACTCCAAGGTGAGCGGGGTCGGTAATTCCCCATTCACGAAGGCACTTCCCCATTCCCTTTTTTGCCCCCATAGGGCTCAATGGGAATGGGGAAGGAGGTAATTACGGTACCACAAATTGTGGTACCGTAATTAGCACCAAGGTCCCTTTGCTGGCCCGTTCCTTAACGGCTGGTAAAACCAGCCGTTGAGGTCGGGTCCGGCAAAGGGACCTCGTAGTAAGGTGGTAAGGGTTTACTGGTACCGGTGCCCTTACCGGTACCGGTAAACCCTTACCGCATACCGTGTAATGAGGCCCAATGATTTTTGACCCCAACCCGCCATGTAGGCCAGTCTGCAGTTGTTCATCCAGCGTCGCTCGCCGAACTGCTTGCCGCCTGATACCCGCAGCTGTCTCCTGTCTTGAACTCTGTCGCAGGAGCTGCGAAGCGCCCTGAAACCAACTCGATGCTGTCGGGCACCAAGAACTTCTACAAGCTCAAGGAACATGTGGTTGTGTCCCAATGGTCCTTCTCTGAAGCCACCTAGTGACATTTTACAATTCATTGCTCCCGTTCTGCTGAAACCAAGTATCTTTGAACTATTGAGATTCATTACTTTACCAAATACCATCTTGTCAGTCTCCAGAGTGCATCCCTTTTCCCTATTTTTATACAACCTCGACTGGCGAGTCCCTTTTATCATTGGTTAATAATTGTATTTTCGCTGTGTTGCAATTAACCAATGATCCACGACCATTGGGAGATAAGCCTGCCATTTCATCCATGTTACCAAAATTGGACAAGGAGGTTTTATAATTTACTTGTATTCCAATCTGTTCAGGTCCCTTCTGGTGTACTAGAGGTGTGGGGCTGATTGATGGTTTAGAAACCAATATTCATCCGTGGACCACTGGTGCCCCGGAAGTTGATTCGTCACAGCACAGCCTCAGCCTGTCTCCCTCTCTTTATAGCAATCAGATCTCTGTGGCACAGTGGCTGTGCTTAGTGTTTCCATCTGATGGTTCGGCAGGCAAGTGGCTGACCATGTTTTTTGGTTTTCTCTTCTCTTCTTTGGCTTGGACGCATCTGACATCAAGAGAAGATACTGGTGAGTAAATGCACCTAGAGGAAAGGCTTGAGATTTGGGTTTGCAAAGACACAGGCTGGCACAAAAGGGGTGGGAACAGGAATTGGGAGTCCCTCTGCTGCCACTGTGCACCTCAGGGGTAGGACTGCCCTTGGATTCCTCCCTGGCAGGCCTCACACTCCCGACTGAGAGGAGTCTCCGTCCCCCTTTGACAAGACCAGATTACTAGTCAAAGGCAGCAGCACTGAGCTCCTTAGTTGGATTCAGAGTTAGTTTAAGCATTTTGTAATAACGAGGACACTGGGTTGGAAGAGAAGGAACTTTATTGCAGCAACCCTGAGCCCAGCAGGACTCTCCAACAACACCAACCAACTGCTCTTCCATGGAACGTGGAACCTCCTCCACAAGTAAACAGAGACACCATGTGCTACAAATGGAACACTAAGGTAAGCATTCTAGGTAAGCATTCAGCTCACACTGTAACACGTTTCATGTTTCCTTCTTTAGCAGTCCAGTAGGGGAATGACGCAACCCAAATGACCACTCTATGCTCAACATCATCTGGCATACTGTGCTGTGTGCCTTATTGGGCTGTAGGTGGTTACAGTTTTCAGATGTCTCCTTTTTGCAGGCAGACTAACCCTCTGACACGGTCAAGAGGGGGTACCCAGCTATCACTGAGTAGGAGGAGGAGAGGAGTGCTACGATCTGCAAGAGGTACCTAAGGCGTTTCGGCATCGGTATGGGAGACCTCTGTAGCTTCTGCACTGATTCAACTATTCAACTCATCATCAGCTCGTCCACAGGCCTTCTATTGCACAACACATTCGGCAAAACTACTTTCCAAGACGGGTGCAAAGCCACTGGTCATTATGGGGAACTGGAGCCGTGACTTGGTATTCATTCCTTGCTGCCTGAGCTCTACATCTGACAGAATAATTCAATAATTCATTTGCTTATGCCCGTACAAGGGAGGGTGCATCTCTACAAGTAGGAGAGCTGTTCATACTGCTATGGCGTGAAATGTTTGGGCGGAAGCAACTCAAGGGTAAGATGAGGAGCTTATTCCCTCACACTCATACAATGAGAGCTTTCCTGAAAGGGATCTGCAATGTGGGCCGGGGAAATGGACATTTCATGACCCTCTGAGCCATAAGCTCCCAATGGAAGATAGGCTATGGAGTCATCCATTCTCCTTCCTCGTCAGGACTCTGTCGGGTCACCTATAGAGTGTGAGAGATGAGTTCACTTTCAAGGCCAATTCATTCCCTGTAACATGGTAGTTTGTCCATTTAACGCCACTGTCACAACCTGCTTGGTGATTTAACTAAGCCTAAATACCGTTTGTTGAAGCAAATTATTTGAAAAGACTTTTTTTGACAAACTATTCAACTGGGTGAGCGGAAAACAACATTTATTGATCTCATCTAGTTAGAGCTGAATATGCCTGTACCTCTGTGGCAATCACCTCTTCCAGCGTTAAAGGAGAGAGGCCCGGGGTCAACCCCAGAGCCAACGAGATGGAATGTTCTGGTCCAACTCCAAGATACCTCTAGTCCTAGAGGTGAAAGGCTCTGTATGTTGGTGCCAGTCCCCTTAGCCATTCTCTGCTCTAGCACCTTGAAGCATCTCTTGTGCAAGATGGAATTACAAATAAAGATTTCAGACCAAATAACCAGACAGACTCATGGAATATGGCAAAGTACTACTTTTTTCTCATTTGATAATGCAGGGAGAACTGACAGGCATCAGACTGATGCATGCACACTCACAAACTAACTTGATTAAACAGAGGTCTTATACCCCAATATGCATCATCTATGTGGTCATCCTACGTGGCAAATCATAAAACCTATCGAAGGGAGGGATTGGTTAGGTGAATCTACTTATAGAACATATGGGAATTAATACATTATTGGCTGCTCTTTATCTGTAGGACACATCATGAAGTACCTCTAAATATGTATATTACTGATTATAGCGGACAAAATAGCAGCAGATTGCTCTATGCAACATTGTATGTTAGGTTGCTGCTTAGTCCCACTGATTGATTGACATAATATCCTAACCTTGGACTGTCAGGTCTTTGCAGCACATATGTGAAATAAAATCGAGGTGCTTTGAATTGCATCAGATTGCTCCCCGTTCTCCCAATTAATCCATCATCCCTCATCGGTCAGCCATAAACCAAAGTCTTCCATCTGTAGTTGACCTTGTAGCCTGCTCCTTGTCCTGGAACACTTGAGGGAGTGTGAGCACACCACTATCTTCGTCTGAGGCTCTAATGTATAGCCCTTGTCTTCAACGTCTGAGTCACACGTGAAGAGGCCACGAATGTGTCAATTTCAGCCTCTTATTTACTGCTATTTGATTCAATTATGCGGGGTGCTGTTGCTCCTCTTGGCCTCTAGAGACTTGCTCACTCTATCTTGCATTGACTTTGTACACTTTGAATTGTCCAATACTTTGGATGTTACAGATGTTTTCTTCTTCCTTAATCTAAGAGCAACGTCTCACATTCAGGGCTTATTCATGTTACTCTCCTTGTGACTTGCAATTATTCCTTAAAATAGTATCCTTGATCCTAGGCCAACCTCGACTCATCGCTGTTTTGCACACAAGCTGTCTTTCCAGCGTCTTCAGATTCTGCAGCCTTGGTCTGTCTTTGAGGTAACTTGGTTGAATTCGACATGAAGCAGTGTCCATTTTCCTATCATGGCCACCCTTGCCACATTATCTATTCCTCCATAGCAAGCTTCTATATATCTCATCTATATTGCGTTACTGCGTATTTACAGTTATTAACCAGTACATTACTTCATTCTTCTTTATATTCATTATTACTTTAGCTTTAGATACATATTTCTCTTGGTGCTTCATTTACATCGTCACTCTTAAGTATTTTCATATTGTTTCAGCATAGGTTCATATATCTGCTTTATGACATCACTCTGCCCTCGTCAGATTTCACTTAACGCTCCATGATGTCCATAGGTGCGTGCTGACATCCTTCCATGCTGCATCCTGTCACATTTTCATTGCAAGGGTACATTCTCCGAGTGCATAACCTGTCTCATACACTTGAAGCAGTAGTGCGATTACACAAGGGGTCCTAGCCAGAGCCCTTCATCTACTGTTCTAATATGTCAGTGGTGAGGGGTCAGGAACTAGTGAGAAGGCATTCACCTGCTCCTCTACAGTTCAGTTGTAGATGTGGGAGGCTGTTCAACTATCCCAGTGGCCTAGTTTTAAAGATGAAAGGCTCTACACCAAGCCCCTTTAAGTTTTAATTTTCATTGTTTAAAGCGCAGACCTAGCTTGACAGCAGTGGGGGGTGCTGTACAGAGTGTGTGTAGCCCACATTTGGGCTGCCATCTTTTAACAATAACGCAGTACTGTGAGGTCTGTGTGTCAGTATGTGTGTCCATTGGAATTAGTCCTTGTTCAGGTGTTGTTGAAAGAGCCATATTTTGAGAGATTTGCAGAATTGGAGAATTGTGGGGGCATTTCCGAACCGACACTGGGATCGAGTTCTAGAGGGTGGGTGGATGTCAAGAGAAGGATTGTTTGCGGGTCCTATCTTTGCGGATGAGTTTTGATTCAAGCCGGTTGGTCGATTTGCTGTCAATAAAGCATTTCCTCCATTGATGTTCGAGACCACAAGGGCCTGCACTACGGTCTGGTAGTCCTGCGGCAGGATGAAGGGTTTCATTTTTTTAAGTGTACAGACTCCAAGCCAGGCTGTTTGGGCCTTTTTGGCTATGTGTTTCTGGAAGGACAGGCTGCTGTCAATGTAAGGGCCTCTGGACTTGGAAGGCGACCACTTTTGCCATTAAGTACTTCAGGTAGGATACTCCATGTCAATCCCCAGAGGCATCCACTGCAATAGCCGAGAGGCTCTGCCCCGCTCCCCAGAGCCATCCAGTCCCAAAGGTGGGATGCAATGTGCAAATCCCAAGAATCATCTAACCTTAGACATCGAAGGCTCTGTACATGTGTGTCAGTCACCACTGCCATTTAGTTTTAGAGGGCTGGATCTCTAGCCAGTTCCCTCTGCTGTCCAGTCCTAAAAGTAAAAGGCTCAGTCCCTTCTGCCATCCAGTCCTAAAAGTAATTCTGTGCCAATCCCCTTAGCCATTCAGTGTTATGCTTTAACTGTCCCCAGTAACATATATATGTATATGAGCAGCTCTGCACCAAGCCCCTCGGGCATCAAGTGCAAGGGCCTCTGTACATGTGAAGAAACCCATTTTGCCATCGAGTCCTATAGCCGAGAGGCTCTCCGCCAGTCCTCAGAAGTGCTGGAGTTTGAAGGATCTTTGAGTGCCAATCACCACCGACATCTACTTATAGAGGCTCTGCATCACCACCCCTGTCCCCTCAGCCACCCAGTCCTAAAAGAGAAGGACTCTATATTGACCTTCTCAGCCATCTAATCCTATATGTGAGAGGCTCTGTGCCACATTCCAAGCATGAAGCCCTTAAGGTGAGACGCTCAGTGCTCTGTGCAAGTACCCATGGTCATCTAGTTTTAAAGGTAAGAGGCTGTATATCTCTGGGCCAATCACCTCAGCCCTCAAATTGTAGAGGTGAGACTATCACTGTGTCAATCCCCAGAGCCAACGACCCATCCCATTTTTGAGTGGGGGGAGCACTGTGCCAATCTCCAGGACCATTAAGCCCCAACTGTAAAAGGCACTCTCTTACTTGTGCCAAGATCCAGAGCTTGTTTGGCCTCTGAGCTGAAAGGATCTCCTATTTTTAGGGTCTTTGATATCAGCGCCAGGTAATATATTCTGTAATCTTTTGAAATTGAACACTTTGGCTGGCCGCCCCTCTGTAATAGTTATTCCACAGGTGAGGAGGAGGAGTGGGGGTAGGGACAACATTCGGGCCTTTCGACCTTTTCAATTGAAAGGGGCCTCAAGCCTCAGGGGGGGCCACCGCAACTGCCCTCATGTTGCCAGTCGGCAGTCTTGTAACACAGCAATATATTCCTTTCTCTATTTTCATTCTGTGACTTAAAACGTGTGCTTTGCAGCACTCGCATTACAAACTGTGTTTCCTGGAACCCTTCTGGCCGCCACTTTCCATGGAATATACAGAAGTGTTATCACCTCATTGCCTTCTAACACTGGTTCCTCCACTTTGCTGACAACAAAGGGTTTATAGCTCTTCTGTGGGCATTTAGTGTTTAAGCTCCCTGCTGGCTGGCAGTTTCGTGATAATCAGCAGCTGTTGACCTTTTCTGTGGGGGGATGCTGTAACACGCTTCAGAAATCATATTGCAACCGCTCACCACCTGAACCTGAGGACATGGACAGGGCGAGCCGGTGCCTAGGGTGGGACACGCGAGTCCGCTTGGCAGGAGGTTGACCTTCTGCCCGCTAATTGGTTCAACCTGAGATGTGCTGAGCAGCGGGGCCTTGCATGGCAGAAAATGCACGCGCCCAACTGACACACAGGCATGGGTGTGTGAGGCACGTGCTTGTCAGCTGAGGTGGAGCACAAGTAGATCTTGTGCGATTTCACAGGCTACAGATGGCAGGTAGAGCCGCCGACCAAGGGTTAAACGACCCCCTCTCCGGGTAACATCACAGGAAGGAGTCTGCATGATTCATGAGAGCTTAAACGCATTGTTTAAATCTTCATTAAGGCTGGGGAACGCCAGCAAAGCCTCCATGATTCAGCTAATGGCTGCTGAATCACTCACGACGTGTTGCCAACACGTAATCATTATTGCTGTGCTTACTATCCAAGCAAGTTCCCTGCACTGCTCCAGTAGTCTCAACACCATTGCAAATCCATTGCATGTCCATTGCATGTCCAGGAACAGAAGGGGTTGCTTTGCAGTTTGTACTACTCTCAAAATTAGGGTGACCAGATTTTCAAAATTAAAAAAAACGGTACAAGGAATAAAGTTGGGTAGATGTTATGAAGCTGGTGGGGCAAGATGAAGGTCGTTCAGCACACTGGGCTCCTTCAAGCCCCTGGCTCAGAGTCCCTACTCTCTTCAAATACCCCGGGTGGCATATCAGGGGTCAAAACAGGAAACAAGGCAGCACTCCAGGGAAGGGCACTTCTCGTAGGTTCTTTTTTTTACCCATAAAAAGAATCCTCTGTACTGATGTTAGAGTAGCGCTTAGGGTATCCCTCATCCGCTGAAAGGGCAAGCATGCGTGCTCATGGGCACAGCATGCTTGTTGGAGAAATGAATCCTCAATGCAGGGTAGACCAAGATACTGCAGTCAGAACATGGCTCCAGGGGAAGGCTGCTGGTCACTAGTAGGGCTGGCCGAAACGTCAGCCTGCAAAGCTAAAAGGGCAACATTTGCACTGGAATCCGCTTCCCCCTGTTCAGCAAAATCAGCATTACGGTTCCTCCGCCACTGAAATTTCTCCACCAAGGAAATTTCAGCAGATTTTGTGCAGTTTCGCGCGGAGTGGTAGGGATGCAACAAAACAGCAAAACAGTTCTGTTTTCGCTCTTGAACCGTGTTTCGAAACAGTGCAGTGTTTCGTTCACGTGTTTTTTTTGTAGCGAGACGAGAATCTTTGTACGGGGCTCTTTTGATTTGTATTAGTTTTATGCAGCGACACGAGAAACTTTTGATTTTTTTTTCTAATTGTGCAGCGACACGAGAAGGTTTGCGTGCCTCTGATGCGCATGCGCAAAGTGAGTGTTCGCCAGCACGGGTCGCGTTACACATGACACAGTGCACATGCTGTGAAAACATAAAAATTGATATGAGGCTGGGAAGCCCAAATGAAACACACCAACACAGGTTACAAAGGACATACAAGTGCTTTATTTAAAAGCCACAACAGTTACCAAAAAGTCAATTGACAAACGGATAGCTATTCGGCTCTCAGAGTAACGTAACGAACTTCAACGAAGGTTCGATGCATTAGTAGAGAGACCGTACATTGGAATACTAGGGCTTTTATATTCTTTATCCAGCCCTGGCCAACCCTCTCACGGGTTAACCATTCTTGGGACCAGGCCTAGGGTTCCTTGCCAGGTCAATCCCATAATGTATGCATTTTGATCAGTTCCGCTGATGCAGTTGTTCATTTACACATAGGTCAGGGATAGGACAAAGTCTTAGTTCGCGACCCCGACAAGTGGCCTGCAGGCATATTACTTATTCATGTGTGCGGAGGTCACAACGGCCAGAATCTCACTCAGAATGTCATTCGGCCTCCATTTTGATGCTCAGGGTGACTTCCACATTACAAGAGAACCTAAAATGGCGGCTAAATCCAAGATGGCGACTTACACAATTTCTTCGTTAAGGTCAAGACCTTGCCGCGGAGTCTATTTACATGATATTTTTAGACAAATGGCGTAGGCCAACACACATTCAAATACTGCGATAGGAGGCATAATATCATTTCAATTCCAACAATGCGCCCGCGAATCAGATATATGGAGTTCGAGTTATTCGGTGCGACACACGACACACAGAGCATGCGCTCAAACACGATTTGATGTCCTGCATGGCCCTAAAACAAAAAGGACTGCGGGCACGCGAAAGCCAATTCTCCCTAGGCGGGAGCGCTACTTGTCACGCCCTCTCACTGGTGGTAAAGGCTTCACGTGAAACTAAAGGAAGAGAGACACAAAGTAAACACAGGATTATACAGGAATCCCTTGTCCATGTCCCATGAATATATATTCACCTCTAGATCGAGGGAGCATGGCTTGAAATAACATCAGAAAAACAGACGGGATCCCAGACGAAAACGCACTTCACTGGATTCACAATCCAGTAGTAGAAACAAGAAAGAAACAAACAAAGCTAAATAGCTAAATAACAAGGTTCTCCATAGTGTGACAGAACTGAAAGCACTGTTGTATGAACGCTAGATTCAAGCGTCTCGTTTCCTTTTGAGTCCTTCCTCTTCAGATCTGACTTCATCATGCAACATGGTAACATTGTCGTCAGATCTGAGGAAAGGACCCAAAAATGACATGCAGCGTCTGTTACGTTGTCAGAAGCGTCTTCCCCTTCCGGTCCTTTGCCCGCCCAGGCATCATGGAAGCCGGTAAATGCGGGTAGGAGGCCGGGGCAAGGCCGTGGCTGTGCCGGAATTGTGCAAGGCCTAACAGCATGTGGGTGAAACCGCTGAGGCGAAGCTTGTGCTTCGTTTCTGGTGGGGTTTGCTGTAAGGGAATAAGGGAGGCTGGAACACAAAAGCAAACATTTTGCTTTTCACGCCCGGGTGGACAAGCGTGGAAAGGGCAGTTGAATCCACGGGCGTGGCGGAGTGCCGAAGGGGGGCGAAGCGGATTTAAATATGACAGATTTCGTTTTCGCTGCTGCTGGAGCGGAATCTAACAGTTTCACCCACCTCTAGTCCCTAGATTGGCAGGTCCTCCCCTGGCCCTCCAGGCAAGTCACGCAGTGATCACAGTAGAGGTGGCTAGCAAAATTACCATCAGCGAAATTGGTGAAATTCAACTCACATTTTTTCTGTCTTTTCACTAGGAAAACTGCATTCCATATGCCAAAACAACTGCGCAACATAAGAAAACTATCCTTTCTGGAAACAGGAATATGTTCATGTGCCAGTGTGAATGTTTTACGACCCAACATATTTTGCTGTGTTTGGGCACGAGAACCTGGACAAAAAAATGCACAGAAGTGGATTGTGGGTTATGACGGGTGGATTTCCCATTGACTTGCCCATTCCCTTCTGTTGTTGTGGGCCATTTTCCCACAGCCCTAGAACAGAGCATTCTTTGTGTGGGCTCATATCAACTCCCCCTTCTTCCCAACAGAGATGCACACTGGCAACAAAACATGCTGCGGGGCGGAGGCCCACCTGATGCCGAATGCCCGGGGCAACAGAATCCCCTAGGAACCATGAATAACAATCAGAAGCCTGGGTAGTGCCAGAGCAGCCTTCACAGAAGGATCAGGTCAGGCTGGTTCTACACCAGGGCAATACTAAGCAGCGGACTAGGGCACCACTAGTCTGGGCGCCAAATTGTAGCTACACGCAGAACTGGTGTTTCCCTTTCTGTTAATGTTAAAGGATATTTGTACCGCGCACTATCGCCACCGGAGTGATCCCCTGGCGCTCTGGCGGTTCTGAAAGAAAGGAGGGGCGGGGGGAGTTAGTGGGGATGAGCTGGAGAAGTGCAAGAGAGCAGTGATGTGCTGGTGGCGGCCTCAGCCCGGAATTCCGTTGGCTGGGCTTGGGGTCTTATACTGTTGCTATGGGAGAGGGCCTGCTAGGTGTCACTTTTCCTTGCTTTTGCTAGGTATGAAAAATCCTAGCACAATCCCTGGATGCAGGTTTGGATCAGCGCATGTTCACTGTACATTTATTGATGTATCTATGTAAGGCTTTTCATTGCTGCCCACTTCACCTTGGGCCCGCCTCAGAGTGCTGCAAAGGGAAGGGAGTAGAAAGAATAGCTGATGTGACTCTATCAGGCTGGTTCGACCTGTTGTAAGCGCCAGTCGTGTTAGAAAGAGGTGCAGCAGTGTAGAGGCCTTTTGGCACACTTCACATCGGTGCCATGGGGTCGACAAATAGTGCATACTCGCAAGATATGTGTCTGGTGTCTTGCCCCGCAGCTTCCTAGGTCTTAGCCTGAGACACCCACCAATCCGGCTGAGACATGGAGAACCAGAAAATGTATGCCGGTAAACACAGCCAGCGTCATTCCTCTAAGGGATACTGCTAATCCCCCAATGTACCCCTTAGTCAAAATAAACAAAGTGTGTGCGGTGACCCTCCAAATAGTCGTCCAGCTCAATGATTTCCAATGAACAGTTTAACTCAACCTAGGATTTAAATGCCAAAGAATCCTCATTGCATCTGTGAAAGGTGAACTTGTGAAAGGTTACATTGTGTGTTGCATATGCACACAAGTTGTGTTTGTGAATACCCTCTACCACACACCTGGAACAGCTTCAGATTTTGCATCAGCTGGATTCTGAAAATGGCAGATGTTTACACACCCGTGCTTCCTATACTTGCGGGGACCGCATGAGGATTCACACATTTGCAATGAGGACCTGCTTTACTAGAGAAGATCCATAAAAAAGAGTGAGACAGTGTTCGTTACTTTAGTGTACGTGTGAATTTGGGAAACGGGGGTCCCCGAAAATGTGGGAGTGGGGCATAAGACCCTTTTGCTCATGCTTTTTTAAGTGTCTCTGCGCCAAGCTATTCCGCCTATTCATAGGCAAGGGTGGGGTGGCGGCCGCAGTAAAGGTGACTGGCCCTCTTTACAAGGTATGCCGGTAAGGGAAAAACAATGCCGGTATGTAAATACCGGCATCATTTTTCCGTTCCGTAGCATTCCGACCCTCAAACCCGGTATTAGCGGCATACCAAACAACGGTGCCGCTAATAGCGGCATAGGCACGTACACGCGCCCCTTCAGGGAGCAAATACCGGCTTGCCGGTAGTAGGGGGTAATTACAACCCATGCATACATGCAAATACCGGCATCGCGAAGCCGGTAATCATGGCCTGCACGATGCCGGCCATACAGGCATCTCAGACCACCCGCAAACAGCAAGCAAGATACAAGGCAGCTGCCACAGGTGCACACAATCCCCACAGGTGGAGTCAAAGGAGGATGTGCCAGAATGAACTGAGCACACCGACACACCACAACCCCTTCCCCCCCGGTGTAGGCAATGCAGAGTTGCCCAGTACAAAAGGAGCACAACTAAACACCACACCCCTTCCTACACCAAAATGCCACCACTAGCATTTGCAAACATGGCGCAGGAGTACCTGCCTATACTGATACAACTACAGCAACAACTGCAACAACAACAACAACAGCAGCAAGAACAGGCAGCACAGAGGAGACACAGGAGGAGAAGGAGGTTGAGACAGGCCAATCCATTACCACCAGCGCAGCCACCAGAGCCTCGTAGGCAGCCAGCAATACCTCGCACCAGACCCAGCCCATTCAACCCTACCCCTGAGCAGATCCACACCCTGTACCTGTTGGACGTGACACCATCACCAACATAGTGCACATGATACAGAACGACATTGCCAGCCACATACAAATATGCACTGCCATCCCCCCACTACAAAAGGTGGTGTCTGTGCCACACTTCCTGGCCACAGGCACCTACCAACACACAGTGGGTCAGCTGCATGGCATTTCACAACCACTATTTTCACGCATGCTGAACCAAGTGCTGGATGCCCTCCTGAAGCACGCAAGCACCCACATATCCCTACCACGGACTGCCCAGGAGATAGCCGAAACCAAAGTAGGCTCCCATGCACTGGCAGACATGCCCAATTGTGTCAGTGCCATCGACTACACCCATGTGGAATTGATAGTCCCCCATGCCATAGAGGCTGTGTACTGCAATCGCAAACAACACCACTCCATCAATGTGCAAATCGTATGTGACTCCAGGAAGATCATGACCCATTGCTGCGCCCGATTTCCTGGATCAACACATGATGCCATGTTACTGGATAAATCCACGGTACCCCATCAAATGGAGCGACATGCCGGACCACGTGCCTGGCTGCTTGGTGAGTTGCACAACCATCCCATGGCAGTGCTTTGGGGTACTGCTGTGTGGGGATGCATGAGGGGGGGGCAATACTGCACCTGGGTGGGAATACCCGGTGATTGGAGAATGCATGCAGTGCCAACACTCCTGACCTGAACCAGTCAAACGGTACATGACACTTCACTGGGCCACATATCACAAATAATGCATATCAATGAGAACAAGTAAGAGGCACAACCAGGACACCATGGTTATGGCAAGCAATGCATGAATGAACAGGACGGCAAGTGTGGCTATGTGGGCAGTGTGACCATGCATAGTAAATAATGAACAGCATGAATTGGAGTCAAAACATTGTTGCACTACCACAGCATATCTGCCTCAGCATGCATGATTACACCCTGCATCATCTATTGAATGCCAACCAGACTACCACACCTCATGACAGTACAGATTGCACCTAGATAACATTTTTTCATGCTTACAGGGACGTGTGCATGGCCACACCAAAAAGCTGGCGGCATGACTGTGCTCCCTGAATTACGGGAGTTCAGAGTGACACACACCTATTTGAATCTGCTTGCTGGTGATGGAGGATATCCCTTGAGGCCGTGGCTGCACACCCCTGTGCCTAACTCGCAGAATGGCCATGAGGAGGAGTACAATCGTGTGCACACCCGTACGCGTGTTGTCATTGAGCAGACCTTTGGCCTGTCGAAGTGGCGGTTCCGCTGCCTCAGCAGGACTGGTGGGGCACTCCTACATAGGCCTGAGAAGGTGGCAAAGATCACCATGGCCTGTGTCATGCTGCACGACATATGCGTCCGGAGAAATGTACCATTGTCACCTGACATTGACATGCATGGGCCGGATGAGGATGATGAGGACGGAGACTGAGGTGAAGTAGCCCCACTGCCAGTACGTGATGCACGGGATGGCCATGCTGTACGGCAACCACAAATTCAAGTATACTTCTGAAACACAGGGACTATGAAAGACTTGTGTCAGTCAGACACTGGGCCAATATGAACATGCACACAGGGAATGTTGGGAGTTGGGCACTGAACACCGTAACACATTAAATGGATCCACACGAAAAATAACAATGTCCAGCCATGGATTTTTCTTCTCACTACTTGTGTATTATTTAAAACTGCAAAAATGTGCCCACTCCCCCCTCCGAGACCCCCCCAACAAACTCCCTCACCCACCCCACAAACCCTAGAAAATACCCCAACAAACTCCCTCACCCACCCCACAAACCCCAGAAAATACCCCAGCAAACTCCCTCACCCACCCCACAGATCCCAAATGTCCCCATGTGTGCAACAAACAGCGTTCCCTTCACCAATGTAGTTCTTCACATTGTCATTGGCCACACTGTTATTTCTTTGAGACTTTTGGGTCTGGGGCTGCCATGGCCGAGCGCCGTGCGCTCCTGCGCGTTACCCACACAGGGCTCGATTGCACCGAGGTGGAAGGGGTTGTTGTAGTGGAGGTGTCTATTGTCAGTCCCATGGCTGGGTCAAGGTGTTGACTCTGCATTTGTGGGATGTTGGCAAGAAGGGCCTGTGTCAGCGACCCCATGCACTCCCTGAATGCACATGTAGATGCCTCCACAGCAGCTGTATTGGCTGCAATGGCCGTGGCTATGGCCCTCATGGCCTCATTCCCAGCGTTGACCTGTCGATGCATGATTTGCAGCATTGACTCTTGGCGGGCCTCTACCCTTGCCAGGCGAGCCTCGAAGGAGGTGTCGGCCGCAGGTGTACTGGTGGCTGGCAGGGTGGTGGCTGGCAGGGTGGTCCTTGGCAGGGTGGTGGAAGGCACCTGCGTGGGCTCCTCGTCCTGGGCACTGTCCTCCTGGAAGATCCCAATGTCTGATTCTCCAAGGTCAGAGTCATGGAGACACGGATCGTCCAGGCTCTCAGACTCCGCAGGTGGGTGGGGGCTTGCAATGGGGCTTGGGGTGGGTATTCCAGACATGATTCCAGCCTCATCATCCACCTCTGTGGACACAACGTCCGTGGTGGCTGGCGGAACGGCTCCCACTGTTGTGGGTGCCTGCTGCTGTTCTGTCGCTGCAGGTGCCCCCTGCAGGGTTGATGGCTTGCGTGGCACACTGGGTGTTGCTGCAGGCATTTTCTTGGACGGGGGGTGGCGGTGGCCCTGGTCCCTTTGCGTGCACTAGATGTACTCGCACCCCTGTCCTGTGTTCCACCTTCCTCATCGGTGCCTGGGAGATAGAAGAGATGCAGGTCATCAGTGATGTTGTCAAATGGCAGCTATGATGTATTGCGGTGTGATATGTTCATACATTCAGGCATCATTTCATTTCTGGTGTGTGGCATTTGGTGTACTGAGGGGACATGGTGGCAATCAATGCATGGCTGTTGGCATAGCATTTGTTTTGTGTCTGTGTGGTGGGTCCCATGGGCATGGTTGGGTCATGTTGCACCTCTGTTGGGATTGGGATTTTCACTCAGCATGCCTGTGGTGCAGGGTGTGGCACTCATTATTCTATGGATGTGTTGATGTAGCCTTGGAACATGCATTGCCTTGCCTAGTCTAACTTCCACATCACTTGTGCCACATCATGTTTTGGTATACGTGGATGTGATGGTTCACTCACCTTCCTCTGTGGTAGTTGCAGCGCCAAACTCCTGGTCTCCTATTCCCTCTATGGATTCCGGCTCAATTAGTGCATTTGCGGTCTCCTCCCATGCGTTGAGCTTCACAGGGGAGTGTGGGCCACCGCCTGTCGCCATTGCGGCCCTCCTGTTCTCTGCCAGGATCTTCCTGACCCGGAGGTCGTCCCAGCGCTTCCAGCAGTCACGTACACTCCTTGGGGTGCTCCCCACTGCCGACACCCTCTGAGCGACCTCCTGCCAGACCTGTTTTTTTTTTGTTTGTGCCGCATGCTTGAGGTCTGTGCTCCTGATTGTGTCTGCATGCTGTTCGAGGTTGTTAGCAAGCATAGTCAGTTCAGCATCAGAAAAACGCTGCTTCCTCTTCCTTTGGGAGGATTTACTGGTGGCCTTCGACATCCTGCTTCAGTTGTGGCACACAACAACACGAGTGTAGTGGTGGTTATGGGGGATGGCAATGGATTGTGTTTTTAAAGATGGCCATCGGCGCATTTCCCGTTCCGGCGCGATGATGTAATTTCTGGGTCCTTTTTTGCGACCAGGGTAATACCATGCCGGTATTACCGTGCCGGTGTTTAGTGGTTGTTATGACGCGGTTACGGAATGGGCGGTACCCGCAATGCCGGTATAGGGGGGTTGGTGGCCCGTTACCGGCATGGCGGTTTTGCCACTACCGGCATGGGGTAACGCGCGTGCTTGCGCACTCGTAATCACCCGCTATTAGCGGGTTTATATGAGCACGGACCTGCTCATTCCGGCATGCCGGTAATGAACCCGGTTTTACGGGCAACTCGTAATGAAAGGGGGGTTCTGTCCAGGTTTTTCTTTGCATGTTCCTCTGTCCCAACAAGCTTCTGCAATCGTCCTGTGTTAGGGAAAGACATCATGGCTAGATCGTTCCCAAAGCACTTCTCTTATAACTGGCCAGGTTCCAGGTGCAGCGAAAGCTTCACGTGGGGGGGTAGTGGAGCAACAAAAAGGCTGAGAAAGAAAAGAAGACAAATAATGCATGAATGCCAGAAGGGATAGACTGCAGGGTGAAAAGAGGAAGGGATGACGCAGAGAAGGATGAGCGCAAAGAGAGGACGGCCTGGACATGATAATTGACACGCAGTGTCCAGGAAGTGCTCCCATCAGGGCACTCCAGAACTCAGCAGCAAAAAAAACCCAAAGTCCCTGAACAGGGTTTAAACTATTAGAAATGCTCCTACAATAGTTGCAACAATGTCCTACAATGACAAAGGAAGAAGACGAAGATACCTGAACACACTTGCAAATTATTTTCTTTTCTGACATAACCATCATTTCGGGGGTTTCTCCATTCTGACGTGCCATATTTTAGGGCTCAACCTTTGATGTCTTCATTCTATGTTGAACTTTGCCAAATTCTTCTGTTTTTTGTTTAGAACAGTCTAATCACCCTATGCTTGGCAGAGGTAGCCTCCACTGATTTCTGGACTCGAGCCCCCTCTCCGTTCCTCGTGGCCACCCTTGTGGCACAGGGCACATGGAACACACAGTGTATGGGGAGCCTTCACTGCTAGAGTGTGGGGGATTTCAGCCTTCAGCGCCCTGATCTGCCATAGGCGCCCATGCCCAAGCACACAGTTTACTCATTTCACAGTGAGCACCAGCTGAACTGCATGCCCTTAATCCTCATGCGTGTACCCCTTCTGTGCATGGTGGTGGCTCTGCAGTGTGATAATGCGCTAGGGTTGTCCAACTCCAGGCCTCGAGGGCCGGAATCCCGACGGGTTTTAAAGATATGCCTCATTATTTTGCATTAAAAGAAATGTGCATGCATTTAAAATCATTGCATACAAATTAATCTAATGAATATTAATGAGGGGTATCCTGCAAATCCGACTTGTCTCCGAGACGTGTGAGCATTCATCAGGTGGGAGAGGCTGCATTGGCTTCCTCGTCTTCCTAATGATGTAAGCACTTAGACCAGAGAGCCTGGACAGTGAGCATATCTGGGTCCCTTCCCCCACTCCCATGCCCTTTCCCCCGTTCCCGCACGCGAGCAGCCATCCCAAGCCAATCCAGCTCATAACCGAATTATTCCCAGGACGTGACATGCCGGGCCTGGATATTTTCCTCTCCCGGAAGCAGATGTCCGCAGGGCAGCTGCGCTTTACAGGATGTTGTGAATACAATGGCTGTGCGAAGGGCAGCTTTCTCAGCCTGCACCTGCTCCAGGCATACACAGGAAAACTGTACCAACTAGCGAGTAATGCAGGCACAGAGTGAGTATCATTCCACCTCCAGAGCAGTGCTGCTGGCACAAACCATCACACTGCCCCAGGGCCTTCAAGGCACAGAGTGAATACCAAGCTACACCCACAGCCCAGCACTGCAGGCAAAGTCTAAATACAACTCTACCCCAGGGCCTTGAAAGCACAGATTCAAAGTCACTTTACCCACAGGCCAATACAAGCACATACTAATTACCGCCAAATCTCCACGGCAAAGCCATCACACAACAATTCTGCCCTACCTCCAGGGCAATTATGCCTGCACAGACTGCATTCTGCCCAACCACCTGAGCAATGCGGCTGCATAGAGAATACCATAGCAGCACCAGGGCAGAGCACACACACAGTCATTTCCATTGGAGCAGGAAATCAGTCAGGCAAGTACAGGCAGAATATCAGGTATCTACTGGGTAATGATGCAGGCACACACTGAAAGCCGCCTACCTTAAGTGCAATGCTTCTGGCACAGATTGAATAGCCTCAAGCTGGGGGGCAATGATGCAGGCACCGACTGAATTTGAAGCTCCTCCATTTGAATGCAGTCACAGGTTGACAGTTGACATTCAGGGCAATGTAAACACAGACTGAGTAGTAGCCTACCTCAAGGGCAATGCAGGTAGGCTCAGAAGATCACTTTAACTCTAAGGATTTCCATTTCGATTGGTTGTCCCTCTATCCACCCTATATGAGATTACGTTGTCTCATTCCTCAGTTTAGTTTAGTTTGTTTATTTGTAAAGCGCAGCCGAACCCTAAGGTAACTGGGCGCATTGTTTTAGTAATGGCAGAGTTACATAAATTGCACATAAAGGAAATAAAAAAGGATGGTACATAGTAAAAGTTTGTATAAGGGACCAGGTTACAAAAGTGGCCCGTGAAGAAACATAATTTAGCAACCGTGGTATACGTGGACTAACTGGTGAAAACATCTCAAATCATTAACCATGGGAACATGGGAGTTTAATGAAAAAAAGCGTAAGGCTCCGGATAAGCTAAGTGCAATTAACAGGCTACCACCTGTAAGTTCTGCCTTGAATCGATCTGATTCACTGGAACCGCCTTATTCTCGCAGGCTGTGGGAGCCCTTTGTTCTCTGCCCTCCTTCTTAGGCGCGATGGTGGCATCACTCCCTTTAGCCAAACACCTCTCTTCACCAGATAGTCTCACTCTTCCTCAAATACTTCCTCCAAGCGATAATTATCCCCCCTTCAATCTCTGTCTCTCTAAAAAGTAACTCTCTCCCTTCAACCCCACCCTTTCCAACTGGTGTCCCTCCTCCATCTCTGATAACTCTTTCGCCAGGTCTTCACTCTTCAACTCAACAATCGCTTCCCCTTCAGAAGGTAACTTTCCTGATAGTAACACCCCTCCTTCAATATCGCCTTCTCTTGAGGATACCTGTCTCTCCCCAAACTCTGTCTCCACAAAGGCCAACTCTCTCCCTGAAATATTTCTCTCCACCAACGGCTTTGCTACGCCTGCAATCTTTCCCTCTCTCCAGAAAGTACCTCCATCCTTCCAAAACATCTCCCTACAACTGACATGTCTCCTAATCTGATATCTTTCACACCAGCACCTCTCTCTTCGAGGGGCAACTCTCTTCTTTCACGATCTCTCCCCCCCTCCCGCTTCTAGCAAACTCCTTCTGCCTCACTCCTCAAAGCTCATCTTACTCGCGAGTCTCCTTCAAATTCCTGTCTTCAGCTCCTCACTCAATGAGTTCAGAAGTGCAGAGGCGAGGAAATTTGGCAAGAAGGAGAGTGTAAGTTTGACGAAGGCTGGACAGAGAAGATACTGGAGGAGAGGAGGAGAGGCTAGTGTAGCAGAATATTTTGGAGGAACAGAGCTGATTGAGATAGAAAAGGCTGTTGCAATGGGAATCAGAGGAGTTGGAGGAGAAATTAGGATCAGAGGATTAGGAGGCAAAGGGAGGAGTAAGAGGAGGAAGTAAAATCGGAGGAGGAGGTGGTGAGCGTTTTGATAACTGAGCGGGAGGAGATGAGAGTGGAGGAGGGAGGAATACGTGAATTGAGGAGCATGAAAAGAAATTCAGAGCTGGAAAAGTGCAAGGAAGAGAATGTGACGTGTCCTATGGTTTGTGAGATTGGTGGGAGGAGTTATGAACACAATGTGAGACATTTTGGAGGTGCTTGAGGAGTCAGTGAGAAGTCTGAGTCCCAAAGGAGAAGTATAAAGTGGGCACATCTGTACAGGTTCTGGCGGGTAATGAGGAGGAGAGTAAAATGTGTGGTGAGGGGCCACAGAGCCCGAACTCTTGATAGGGAGGTGGTTGTAAGCCCAATGACCCTCATGCAAGGAAGCCAAGCATTGTCAGTAAACGGGTGGGAGGGGACTTTCTGCTCCCACAGCAGAGGAGTCAACATTGGGTAATGATAAAGGGCGGTGCCCTCAAGACTCGTGGACACTACCCTGGCTCCCTCTCAAGTAGGGTGCTACATACCACCTGGGCCAGGTCCATGCAAGAAAGACAAAGGGGGCAATGGTTTTGGTTAGGGTGGGCAAGAGGGCAGGTCCCGTCCTCGCCCCCGCAGGTATGTTCACTTCGCCCATATCGCAAGAAAGAAAAGATAAGATTTGGAATGAGAAATGTTCGCTGTTGGAAAGCTCTGTTTCTGTTGAGTGCAAGGAGGGAACAGAGGCTGAGGGGGGAGGAAAAGAAAGCCCCCATACAGAAGTCAATTGTGAACTGACCCCGTGTTATTCTGTTTTCATGGCAGTCATGTTGGAAAAGATCCCTGAACTGGATCCTAAGTTGATCATGTATCAGGACCTGATTGTTTCCACAGTAATGCAGTGCCTTCATGGCTCGTGGATTGCTAATGCCAAAAAGTTGAGGGGGGACCAGGCAGGAAGTCTGGATTTAGACTGGGGGGAAAAGGCAGTCGATATATGGTTAAATTGTGCAGTCATTAAGGGCAGGGACCAACCAGGTCGGGTAGTCCTTTTGGATTGCCAATCAAGCCGTGGATAAAAGGGGGGCATGTCGAGCTTTCAATAAAAAGGCCTGCTCCTGGGTGACTTGCACGTTCAAATACGTGTGTTCTGTTCATGGGCTCGGGGCGCACCCAGAAGTGCATTGCCTCAAGCAAGCCAAAGAAAAGACCAGAGTCTGTACTATTTGGGTGGAGGCAGGTGCCACAACAGGAGATGGGGTTGGGGGGCAAATAGTTGCAATGGCTGAACGTGTAACCACAGGCGGATGAGGGGCTAGTGCTGCTTGGGGGTTTCACGTCTGTTTTCTGCAAAGCTGCTTGCGGGGTGGGTTCTGGTGCCAATGATACCCAGGGATCAGGGCTCGGCCCTGAGGAACCCAGAAGTGGTTCCCAGCAAGGTGGCGAAGGAGGTTTCCTTGGGGAGAGTGGCAGGTCCTTTTCTGGTCCCACCTCTCCAGGGTTTTGTCTTTTCATCATCGGGTGTTGTACCAAAAGAAGAGACGGGGCCATTTCGGCTCATTCACAACCATTCCTTCGCAAGGGGGACATCAGTCAAAGATGTGCTCTGTGCGTAATGTGTAGTTTGATAAGGCATAAGGACAGTAGCAGGAGTTTGGCAAACGCTGACATAGAACCTGCCTTTGGCCTACTGCCTGTGAATCCTGACGGCTATCGGTTCTTGGGCTTCCAGGTGGATCAGCCATACTACTTCGACAGATGCATGCCAATGGGGTGCTCAGAAGCATGTACTTTCAGTTTAGCAATTTCCTGGAATGTGTTAACAGGGGGATGGGCGCTTCTGCCCTGGTACTGAATTACCTGGATGATTTCTTATTTGCCGGATCGGGAGAAGGCGCTCATTCCTTGGGCACCTCTCAGCTCCTCTCCAACAGGCAAGGGGTACCCTGGGCGAATAACAAAATGATCTTTTTGGGATCGGGATTGACTCCCAGGAAGGGGTTGTTGATTGCTGGGAGAAAAGGTGCAGGCTTTTCAAGAGGCTGTGGAGCAGTGCCTACAGGCTCAGAAGGTGACAGTTGCAGTCACTGGTAGGTCAGTTGAACTCTGCCTTGTGGAACATACCATGGGGGAGAGCATTCTCGAGATCTCTTTCAGGGGCAATGAAGGGCTTGAGGGAAAAGCACCACCACACAAGGTTGCCAGGTTATGTGAGGGGGGACGTGAAAATGTGGCCCGCATTCCTCCCTGACTTTAATGGATTACAGGTATGGCCAGCACATGAGATACCAAACAGCGCAATTGTGCTATTCACAGATGCAGCTGAGAGTTGGGGCTTTGGGGCTATTCTGGAGGTGAATTGGTGCCTGGTGGTCTGGCCGGAAGAGTGGTGCTGATCCAGCCTAGTACGGAATGTAACTTTCCGGGAACTGTAACCCAGTGTGGTGGAAGGAATTTAGGCTAAACACCTGTTTGTTTGGTCTGATAGCATGTCCTTGGTGCAGGCCATCAATACCAGAGAGCCTCCTGCCCTATGGTTATCCGGTTGCTGAGGAACTTGATGTTGTCTTGTTGGTTGGGAAATGTGAGGGTCAAGCAGGGCAAAACATGTCCTGGGGGTGCACAGTAACGCTGCTGATTCTTTGTTGTGCTCTAAGATGCAGGCGTTCAGGAGATGGCAACTGGGGGCCGATGGTCGGAGGACCCCTTTCCTGGAGACAATGCGGAGGGTTGGTGGTCTGCTCTCCAGATTCGGATCTTGGGTCCCTGGTGAGGAAAACAAAATCGGCCTATGAGGGAGCCTTCAAGGAATTGTGCATCTTTTGCGTGTCCTTGGCTGATGTTTCTCTGTTTCATAGTGGGGCATTGGTGATTTATTTGGGACATTTGCATTCCATAGGGGTTTCCGTGGTTTACACTAAAAGACACATGCTGGTAGTGAGGAGTGAGGTTTTTTGCTGGGTTGGCAGGGAAGCCAATGGTGCCACAGACATTGCCGCTCGGAAGGCATTAGTGGGATCGGGTAGGTTACAGGGTACTAGGCAGCACTCTAGGAGACTGCTGGATCAAGGGAAGCTGGAGAGAATAGTGGGGGCTCTGAAGGGTACTTGGCGGGATGTCTGTGAATTTCAACTTTTCATGGCTTTATATGGTGCATTCTGGATTGGCGAACTGGTCCCTGCCAGTAAGTGCGACTTAACAGGTGGAACTGCAAGCGAGAAGGCAGAAATGTCAGGGTTCCCAGTCGTACACTTATCAGTAAGGAGATCTAAGACTGATCAGGCAGGGAGAGGAGCACGGATCTCACTCGGATAGCAGAGGACCTGGTCATTTGCCCGGTCCGGGCTATTGAATACTTGGGGGTTCGTGGGGGGGGTCTGGAGCCCCTGTGGTTGCATAGAAATGGTACTTGCCTCTCTCTACTCCAGTTCTAGAGGGTATTTCAGAATACCCTTTCCGGGGCAGGCTTTGTTGGTGCTATGTATTCATCCCATTCATTCAGGATTGGGGCAGCCACAGGGGCGGCAGGCCTAGGGTTATAGAACGGTCACATTAAGAAGGTGGGGAGATGGAAGTCTGATGCCTTTATGTGGTATATTCGACCCCATCTGTTAGAATAAGCTGGGGCAAGGGGGGGCTGTGTGAGAAGTATGCATTTCAGATTGGTTCAGTGACATGCTTGTTCTTCTGGTTACACAGAGCATGACGGTCCATCGAGTGATATGGATCATGGGCCCTTCGTTCAGTAAGAGGGCCGTCCCGCTGGTGCAGGAGCAGGGCCTGTGGGACACCTGCTTCAAGGAGCAGTTGTCGGCTGGGTGAATTAGCATTGGTGGCCTCAGAGTGCAGCAGCTGAGGGTAGCCACTAGCCATGACTAAGGAAAGGGGCAGGCTGCACTTGCTGCAGCCAGACCTGGTGGTCTTTCATATCTGGGGCAAATGGCTTGGCATCCTTGGGACAGAAAGACTTGCGGGGTAGCTTGATTTCTGTTATTTCTTGGGTGCGCACGTTTTTCCTCAGGGCTCTCGTGGCATGGGCTCATATCATACCAAGGGAGGTATGGGGAAAAAGGTTGCAGGCCCTTGCTCTGAATATTTCAGCCCACAAATTGAACAAAAATAATGAACTGGCCAGGTTGGCATCCAGCCACGGGCACTTCAGAGTGGTAGCTCAAAGCCTTTTGAAGAGTCTGGACATGTTTCACCCAGACCGGGTGAACCTGTCAGAACAAGGGGCAAGGTTTTTTGTACAGGATTTAATGACATTTGTCAGAATGCAATTGGTTGGAAGGGGGGAGTGGCCCAGATCTGTAGGTCCAGGTCCCTGTATCAGTTATGTTATGTTGTCTCATACCTCATACCACGCACCATTACCACCACTGGGGTGGTCTCCAGGTGCTCACGTGGCTCTGCAAGAAGGAGGGCAGGGGTAGAGTGATAGAATAGGTTCAGAACCAGGAGAAACCGGCGTCTGTGTGTGTTGTCTTGCATGTGAGTTGGTTGTGTGGCCTGACTTCTTGTATCCGTAGGGGTAAGAGACTCAGTGCCTCTGTTATGTACTAGTGTAATGTTAGGTTTGCACTGTGTGATTCATGTGCTGATAGTTTAACCGTGCACACTTGTTTGTTTTATCCGTGAGGGGAAGGTCCAGTCTCGTGGTTGTTTGCTGTATGAAGGCAAATATTATGTTGGTGTGTTTTAGTGCTTTTCATGCATAGTTTGCTGGTTTTTATGCTTGAATGCACTTGCTTGTTCTGTCTGTAAGGGTAGGTCCAGTATCTGGAATGTTTGTTTTCTGATTTTAGTTGTGTCTGCTGTGTGTTTGTGTAGTTTGGCTAGACCATAGGTGTGTATAGTACTTGTGAGTTATGTAGGAGGGGAGCAGGAGCAGGGTGATTAGTTAGTATGTTGGTTACTCACAAAATTCTTCCAAGTAGGTCCTCGGGGCCAATCTAGCTGCAACTCAATGGTACCCTCCAAGTGTTCCGGCTGCGGTACTCTGGCCGCCCCCGCCCCCACCTCTCTAGCTCCTCCCCAAGTTATGTAATGTAACCAACTTCTTAAACTACGCTAATTTGTTCAAGTAATGTAACCAATCTCTTAAGCATTTAAGCAAACTTTGACTAAGACTGTAATGTAATCAAGATGCGCTTTACAAATATAAATTAATAAATGAGTTCATCTGAGTGCAGCACTTTGGCTACTCCCATTAGTCCATTTGCACAGCAAGAATTATTAGTTAAAATTGTGGTGTTGTAAGGTTAACAGCTAAAGTAACGCAGGTCTAATCTTCTCAATCCTTCGAGAGGTGATGGTTGGCTAATTTGCCCAATCTATCTGAAGTGGCGCATCGTTAGTCCGTAATTCTGTATAATGTGCGTGGCTAAATCTTCCCAGATTATCTAAATGTGACGCATGGCGAGTCGACACTGATCTGTCTAATGTGAGGTGTAGCTGGTCTTCGCTGATCTGAGTGTGACGCATGACTATGGAAGGAGAAGTGGCGAGAGGTGGGTCGGTGGTTGCGCATGAACTGTTTGAATGGAGGTTTGCCCTTAAGCGGTGGCCCCGGTGGCCCAGGTCAGCTGGTAAAGTGCTCTCACCGGATGGCTCTGAGGCAGTAGGGGCCGCAGCAGGCAGGGGAGTGGGATCAGGGGGCATGGATCCTCCTGGTATCTCTCCCAAGGGCATAGCTGGACGGGGGGGCAGCTATGCCCTTGGACAACTGCAATGTGAGGGCAGATTTGCTCTTTCCTCCTTATAGCTTGTACAATTCTGGTGTTGAAAGTTCTACTTCTGTTGTATCTTGTGATGATTAAATGTGGCCTAATTATGTCCAAAGATCCCTTGGTTTGAGTGACTTCTTACGGGCTCGGGCCACGGCGCAGCCCATACAAACACGCATGTACTGGATGGATTTCCACTGCAGGGAGTTTCAGGCACACTATTAGGCGTGTACTTCAAGCAAACGCGAGCACAGCTGGAGGGCTCAGGTGAGGGATGCACGCGGCTCCACCGAGAGCCAGCACTAGGTCACTGCTTCTCCCTCCACGCTCTCCTCATCAGCTCGGGGCCGTTATCTTAATGAAAAAATGTGTCTCCACACGGTTTCCTCGCCATAAAGAAGGTGTTTTGCGCATCCCTCGCGCGCTAGAAGTAGTTGCCGTGTCTCCATGGCAACCGTGCTGACTTTAGCCTCTTCTTTGTCACTGCACACCTGCTCTTCCCCATTTCCTTCCATTGTAGATTGTGTGCCGGTGAAAGACGCAGGGCGTGCAGCAGATTGTGCGATCTGCTGAGACTTTACTGTCAACACCACACTCGGGTACTGATGGGGCGTCACACTGAGCCCCGCTCAATATCCGAGTAAGCAACAAAGAGGGAGACCCGCTGGGCCCCCACTGAGAGAGCAACCAAAGGCGCGACCCGCCGAGCCTTCATATTCAACACTGAAGTGTCCAGGGGAAAGAGGCGAAAAGCTGGACTGGACACAATTACCGGCGATGGGCCTCATGCTGCCGCAGAGGCAGCAAAACCTTTGGCGGACAAACACATGGCAGAGTTTAGGAGTTTCCTTTAAACCTGGGGGTGCTCGAGACATAGCGTGCTGCCTTTCTCCCTGCCCGTGGCAGCACTATTCAAAATGCATATTTTTTATCTACAGAGCTTCCACTTTTTTCTGACTCAAGGAGAACCCTCTACTGGAGGCTCTGCATCCGAAATAAAATGCCAACTTTACAGAAATACCAAGATCCTTTGCCCTATGACCTACGAAGGCTCCCGGCCGTGGTGAAATGCCTCTGTTTCATTGGATGTCATGGGGGTCACAAGGGTGGGGCGCGGGCTAAAGAGCCCGAGGGCTATGGAGCCACACACCCTTTCAGGACTAGAGCACTTTCATTTCTACCAATGCAGCAAAAGGAGCCAAACTTAGATGCCTCTCATTGGCCAACTGGGGAGAGGTGGTAGTGGCAGTTTTCTTACCATGTTAGCCTAGGCTGGGCCATCTGAACTAGGAAAGACTCCTAGCCCATGGCTGACAGCAAAACAGGTGGGGTTCTTACCTAACACTGAAGCATCATGAAATCCACAACTTACTCGCAATGCACACTACCACCTCAGCACACGGATGAGGCTCCTCCCCCTACTCAACGCGAACCACAAAAACTATTGTCTCAAGCTCTCGTCCTATCAAAACTTGATTACTGCAATCATATCTACCTTGGTGTACCAAAAAAAGGAATAGGGAAGATCCATGTGGTTCGAAACGAAGCTGCAGGACTGATCTTGCTCCTGAAGCACACAACCACATCGCACAAGTGTTGAAGACCTTGCACTGGTCCCCTTTCAAGACAGATTCAACCTGAAGGTGCTTGGCCTGGCCCAGGAGGCCTCCTGGAAGAAAGACCCAAAGTACCTGACTGATTGCCTCAAACACCTACAAGAGGTTAAGGAGCTTCGTCATCCTTGCAGCAGCAAGACGCTTAATCCAAGAAGATGATGAGGGTCAATAAACGGTGAACCATGCAAGGCCCACAGCGTGGGATACTGCCACAGTGTGAGATGCTGCCACGGCGTGGGATACTGCCACAGTGTGAGATGCTGCCACAGCGTGGGATACTGCCACAGTGTGAGATGCTGCCACAGCGTGGGATACTGCCACAGTGTGAGACGCTGCCACGGCTAGGGAAAACATTTCTGAACAATTTCCAAGTCTTGGAAGGTCTACATGAATTGTGAAGAAAACTCAGACAAGTATCGCTGCAAGAGTGTGGCACTACATTTCTCCAAAAAGGTAATCAGCTCTGGGTGTGTTGCTCCGGCCCTTTGGAGTAGGATTGTGGCTTTGGTTGCCTGTGAATAGTTCTCTTTTCACCCTCGCTCTTGATCTTCTCACCCACAAGCCCAAACCACTTCCAACATTTCCTTCATCCACTCTCCTTGCCATGAAGTTTGTGTTTACATTTTTGGCGTGTTTTAAATTACTAATAAAATAAACAATTATTAGATACAATTGTACGGGCTGCACGCAAGATAGACTTACTGGAGGCCCCAAGAGAAATGCTCCTCATGGAGGTAGCGTTCTTTTAAGTTGATCATGCAACAAGGCTTGGAAGAGTGGTGCCTGGCATCCCGAAACGCTGGCCTGCGTCACCCAGTGGTTTGGGACAGTAGGCAGAGTAGCTTCACTCCGAACCCGGGAGAAACGCAGAGAGGTGGTGGACTCAGATTAAACAAGCATAGAATTAAAATGATAAACCTCCTTGCCCCATTTTGGTAATGTGGACAGAACGGCAGGCTTACCTCCTCTAAAGGTCGTTGATCGTTGGTTAGTTGCAACACAGCGAAAATACAATAATCACCCAATGATAAAAGGAGTGTCCCGTCAAGGTTGTATAAAAAATGTCTACTTAATTATTATTTCAACAGACAATCTAATAACACTACTAAATACAACCCACCCTATAAAGGAATGCAGAGAAGAGACAGTTTCTAAGAGGGAAAGGGGTGCACTCTAGATACTGAAAGGAGGGTAGTTGGTATGGTTAATAACCATAGTAGTTTTTCAAAAGGCTTCTTGGATTTAGCAAAAGGGAGAAAGGGCCTTAAAATGTATCTAGGGCCCTTCTGGGAAGGCCCAGGGGGACAGAACCACAATGTACTCCTTGCTGTAGTTATTCGTGGTGCTCGACAGCGTCGAGTCAGCTTCAAGGTGCTCTTCAGGCTTCTGTGACAGAGTTCGAGACGGCCTCAGCGGCGGGTATCAGGCGGCAAGAATGGTTCAGTGAGCGATGCTTGGCACACGGCTGCAGGCTGGCCTTCATGGTGACTCGGGGTCAGGAATCGCTGTCTCAGTGCTGATCGGCAGTTCTGAAGCACTGGTTGAGACGTCTCGGGTTTCTTTCAGCGACTGCGGCTTGACAGCGATCAGCGCTGCAGTCGGTTGCGGACCGACTGGCTCAATAATGTCCTTTAAGGTGGGTGGCGGTAGATGCTTGCCATTGCACTTCTCCTTGCTTCTTCAATGGGATTGCGTTGTTTTTTAAGGCAGACGGCCCAAAGCTAGGGAGTGTGTTGAAGGCAGCTGCCTTGTCCTTGGTTTCAGGTTCAGAGACCTGGCATTCTCTGTCCATGGAGCTTGCTGCAGAGCCTAGCAGGGCATGCTGTGTGTTGGCTGGGTCCAGGGTCTGAAGCGGCTGGAGGGTCTTCTGAGTTATTTTCTCCCTCTTTTTACTGGGAGAAGTTAAGGGGAGGGGTCTTCCTTCCCTCTTTGGATATTCCTGGCCTTCCTTCACTGGCAGAAGCTGTAAGGCAGACTGTACCTTCAGCCAGGGTCCAAGGCTGAGTTCTTATTGCTACTTATTTTGAAGTCTTCAGATGATCTGCTTAAAGAGGGGCTCAAGCCCTATTTTAAAGCCAATTGGGCCAAAGTGAATGGTGTAGGCTGAGCCTACTTTAGTGAACCAATCCTGGGGTCCCTACCAACAATCTCTTGTATGCGTGAGATTCTAACCAGAGTGCTTTATTTATTTATTTCTACCGCGCCCTAGCCCACAGGCATCAGGGCGCAAAACAAAGAACATAAAAGGTTTAGAGTCTGGGGAATTGGTTAATTCAAAACAGAGAAGTTTTCAGATTTTTTCTGAAAGCAGCATAATTTACCTCTGATTGCATAGACACTGGAAGTGTGTTCCAGTTACTAGCAGCATTACTGGGGTAGGATCATCCTGATACTTTTGACATGAGGTATAGTTAGAAGATGTGTGTTGCTTGAATGTCAAGTCCAGCTAGGAGAATATTTCCTCAATGTTTGTTTCAGAGATTGTGGAGCGTCTCCATACAGACACTTATGAGTAAGAGCCAACGTCTTAAATAAGATTCTTTTTCCTACGGATAGCCAATGAATCTCCCTGCGGTGGTGTGAAATGTGATCCCTCTTAGTTGTGTGGTAGATTATTCTGACAGCATTGTTTTGAACCTTCTGCAACTTGTGGATGCTCCGTTTACTTGCTCCAGCCATAAGGGCGTTGCAGTAGTCCAGCTGGGGCATATTAATGGCTCTGACTAAGGTTTCACCATTTTTGCGAGATACCAGAGGGTTTATCTGCCTTAGAATTCTGAGATGATATTGTGCATTTTTTGTCACATAGTTCACATGTGCATCCATATTTAGGGAGGCCTCGAATATGGTGCCTAATGTTTTTACCTTTTCAACTACCTTGATGGCACAGGTGTCAATCATAAAGCTAGTATAGGATTGGTCCAGTCTTTTTCTAGCCTGATTAGAACCAAAAACCATGAGTTCTGTCTTAGAACTATTTCAGCACATCCAGTTTTAAATCATCCACTCCTGGATGATCGAGTAGATGTGGTTCAGAGTTGATGTGTCTTTTGTGTGGTCACCTGTAAGGTCCATGACAAGTCGTAAGTCATCGGTGTAGTTAGTGAAATGGAAACCCATCTTTTCCAATTTATCACACAGGAGTCTTATATAGATATTAAACAGGATGGGAGAATTACAGGCTCCTTGTGGTACGCCGTATAGCAATAGGGTCTGAGCACACAGTACCCCAGCATATTGTAGATGTTCTTTCACATAGGAAAGAGTGGATCCATTCCACAGCTTGGTTTGAGCATTTCCCATTATTCCCTAATGTTTCCAGTAGTATGGCGTGGTCAAGAAGATCAAACGTTGCAGAGCGATCCATTAAAATGAGGAGGCCCATTTTACCCTCGTCCACACATCTTAACATTGGCGTCTGCAGATCTAATAGCCCACTTTCGGTTCTGTGATTCCAACGGAAACCAGATTGTTTGTAGTGAAACACAGAGGCAGATTCAAAATGAGCCTGAAGTTGGATGATAGCTGCTTTATCCAGTATCTTTAATTAAAAAAGGGTGTGTTTGTTATTGGACGCAAGTTGGAAGAGTCTGTAGCACTGAGCCCTGTTTTTTTAACAATAGGGATAACAGCCACTTCCTTTATGGTGGTAGGTACACTTTCATGGGAAAAGGAAGCATTTATAAAACGTGTGAGGAATGGCGCAAAGATGTTAGTATGCTTGAGTACCATCTTAGATGGGAGCAGATCCCCAATACAAGTAGTGGGTCTAATGTTTGCCAGCATTATCAAGGTGTCAGCCGTAGTTATTGCTTGAAAGCTAAAAGTTGGCATATTGTTAGATTTTTCTATAATGATTGTGCCGTCTTGTTTTATAGGTGTTGTTCTGTTCTTTATTGATTTTTGGATTATTTCTCGGCCCAGTAGGACTTTATTTTGAAAGGCCTCCTGTACCTTTTTGCAGTCTTTCTTTTTAGGGTTGATGCATTGAGTAAGGGCGCTGGGTTTTTCCCAAGATCTTTAAAGTTCAAAGAGCTTTTTCGTATTTTAACCTGCCTGTTCTATTTGAGCATCACAGAATGTTTTTTTAGCCTCGAGAATGCTTTTCTTGTAATCTCTTTCTATGATTTTCCATTTATTTCTATTTTCAATGGTAGAATCCTTTGCCCCCACATGCTCTGCTTGTCTTTTTCTTTGTTTTGATGTTTTTAAATCTTCCGTAAACCAGTTTTTCTGGTTTGGGCGATCCCTGATGGTTTTTGTCTTTATTGGCGCAAAGTCTTTTAATAATTTGGAGACTCTAATTTTCTACCTTTCCGCAAGTCTATCTGGGGAGTCTGAGTCCGAAGTTTCATTCATGATAGCTTGCATACAAACTTCTAAATCTCCTGCTTTGATTTTATTATAGTTTCGATTAGAGATTTTCTTAGTTGGTTCACGTTGCAGTTTCTTAGATGCCGGTAGTACGATAGAACATTCAATTTTGCAGTGGTCAGACCAGATGCATGGGTTGGTGCTAAAGTTGCATATGTCAATGTTTCCGGGTTGCCACCCAATCTAATATGTGGTCTACGGTGTGAGTAGGTTAATCATTGTGAATGTTAAGTCCTGCATTTGTGAGATGTTGTTCTAACTCAATGGCTTTTTTGTCCTTTATGTCCTCTTGCCAGCGATTTAACTCCCCTAAAAGTGTAGTAGAGGAATTTGAGCGGTTTGATGTGTTAAGTATGGATACAAGGTCTCCATTAAATGAGGGCATGTCAATGGGTGGCCTATAAATTAGGCAGATATTAATGCAGGTATTGGCCTTCGGGGTTATGTTAGCAAGTAAGGTTTTGCATCCCAGGCATTCAATTTGAGATTCAAATATGCCAATTTCCTTTCTGCTAATAATAGCGACTCCACCCCCCTTTCCTTCAAAGTGGTCTTTATTAATCATCTTATATCCTTGTGGGGTTGCCAAGTCAATACTGGGGCCACTGCTTTTTTGTAGCAACAGGAAAAGGTCAAGGGGTGGAACAGTAACAAAGGGTGCCCCAGAACTAGTATGGCAGAACTCTTCTCTCAACAGAAAGATCTCTGGGCGCACTCCCTTGTGATACTAAGTCCCACCCATTTTCTTGTCTGCTGTGATCAAAGAGTCTCTCTAGTTAATGGTCCTCACTGTGTGGTTCCTGATTAGAGTGCCGACCTCCCTTGAATATGCAGAGATACCAGACTCTCTGGCTTCTATAAACCACATTCTCATACCTATGAATGGGGTCCCCCTAGTGGGGGTGGCCCCCTGCCACAATAGGCCCAGACATGCCAATTCTCTGTCATTGATATTGAGGGTGGGCGCTGGCTTCATGTTGATTCAGTTAATTATGAAAGGTTTTGCGTCTCCTTTGTTATCCTCTGCAGCCATGCCCCATGTGGACCTGTTTGCAGTACCCCCTGTTGCTATGCTAATCGCTGCCACCAGCTGCAGGGCCTAACAAAAGAGCAGGGCAGTTCCACAGAGCCTTTGTCAGATTCAGACTGACCATTGCAGGGGAAGCTTATCCTTCCCCTCCTTGGGATGACATTGTGCCCTCCAATGCTGTCACATTCCAACTAAATATGACAGTGGCGGACTATGCCTGTAGGTTGTGTTCATGCCAGAGAACACTGGTCTATGCGTTTGTTGTGGTGGAGCATAGATTAGCCCCACACATTTTCCTGGAGGTAGGTCTACCAGCATCCATTTATTTAAAACATTAAAAAAAAGCTCAGGCGAGCCCCCACCCTCCATGCAGATGGTCGAATTCCTCACAAGAGGCACGTGGGACATGGATTTGCACAGCAATCCCATGGCACAGAAGTAGTCCATCCAGCGGTTGGAAGTAGTGCCACAATGGGGGCCTTGGAGTTGGGGCGGTTGCAAGAGATGAAGAATGGAAAGAGCATTTTGAGAGTGTTATGTTGTACACAGTCTAATAATGAGCAGTGTTGAGGAATAAGGGAACGCACTAGACCGTTTTTACTGACACAAGCCACCCCATCCCAACATAAATTGCTGCAAATCTGAGTGACACAACCTTTAGAATGTGCTAGCCACGCGCATTGTTGCATTAGTTTACATCGTCAGCAATTGTTGCCAGTTTTACAAAGCAGTTGCACTCCAACTCAGCTGCAGTTTGTATGTCTATTGTGCAATGTTTAAACACGATTTTAAACAAATGTTCAAGTTCCTGCTGTTCTATATCTTTTACCGGGACAGCACAAAAGCACTTCCTTTGCACCTTAACGCCTTATGGTTCATGTTCATCCATGCAGAAAATGACCAGCATGTGTTTGACTTTTGAGAGATGCTCACATTGCTAACTCTGAATACAGTAATTTAAAGGTAAATGGTGGCCATGTCAATCTGCAAACCTCTTCACAGCTCAAAAGAGCCCCCCCATCCCCCAAACCGGTGCATTTTCCTGTGCCTTTGTTGCAGATAAGTGGATGCTAATGGAACAGGCCTCAGAGCCCTTTCCGCTGCCATAGTCCCGGTCTCTCTGCATCGCGCCTCCAACTCAGAAAATATGGGGGAGGTGGCATAGGATGACATTGTTCTACAACTCCCCAAGCATTTGCATCGAGTTGTGTCACGTGCAAGGATAGGGACATTTAGGGGGGTTGGGCAGGTCAAATGTGTGGACTATAGTTAGAGTTGTGGGCCGGCTGAAGTGCATGGAGAGCAGTGAGAGCTGTGTGTGGGCAGTGGCAGGTCCCTTTTGAGCCATAGAACTGAGGCACAGACAGGCACCATCTCTAGTAGGGACCTCGGTGACAGTAAAGGGATCAGTGCAATAGCTGATGTGTATGAGTGGGCACTGCGTTCACTGCTTGTCAATGGGAAAGGAGATTATTGTGGGGTGCACATGATGGTAGAGTAAATAGGGCAAGCCCACAGACCGAGTCAGTCTATCGAGTAGGTGATTGCTTGGTGATGTGGAACTTCCAACAAGTCGTGGAGCAAATATGGGGTTGTATAGTGAGCTGCAGAAGGAGACAACGGACAGACAGAATGTTGGGGGAAGAGATGTCCCGAGGTCAGTGAAGAAAAAGGGTATGTAGTCAAAGGGGAGTGCAGAAAAAGTGTGCATTTATTTATTGATTCTGTTAGGGTGATGTAACCAATTCAATGTTCCAGATGTATAATTTCACTCAACAATGATGGCAAATATTCAGACTGTGATGTCTCAAAACTCGAAATTCATTTAAAGCATGGACACAATCTAAACCAAAGTGGTCTTCAGCTTTATACAAAGGAAAATCACTGCAATTTTATAAGCTCAATTTGTCAACATGAAGAATTGACTGCCTATATGAATCTCGCTACTTCAGTTCACACAAGGATTCACTTCCATAATTAATTCTAGGTATATATTATATTCTAAAAGATACTAGGCATTTTAAATGCACTCTTTCTATGATAGCTTCTATCTAACCAACACAGTATACTTCAATGATAACTTTTGAAAATGGGGCCAAGCATTTCTGTTTCAAGACATCAAAACACAATCTTCATTTTCCCCTATAATACCCAATACTTTCTCTACATTAAATGTGGTGCAGAAGATTCTTACATGTGTATGCAATATTTTCGGAATATTTGTGCAGCTTCCAATGAGAGAGAGAGAGAGAGAGAGAAGAGAGAGAGAGAGAGAGAGAGAGAGAGAGAGAGAGCTTCAATCTTTATATGCGTGCACAGCTTTCAATCTACATGTGTGCAGTTTTCAGTCTTTTTGAGTGCAGCTTTTAGTCTATATATGTGTGTGTGTGTACACTTTCAGCATGAGTGTGTTTGTGAGCTGGGTTTATAGTACTCTACAGTAATAGGTGCCATGTTTAAGCACCCTGTCTTTTCACATTACTCAAAGGTCTGCCTGTGCATTTTAAGATAATGGATTACAGAGGTTGAACACTTTGCATGATTTATTATGAATATAATTAATTCACTGTCATCATTTCTGATGTGCTAACATATAATTAATGATTAGACCCACATCGGGCGCAAAGTTAAATGATACTTCATCAGGCAACAGTATGTCATGATTATACAATAGCACACATAAGTCTATGTCTGCATGAGTCAAGGATTCTATTTTAGCTTGGTATAATTCTACAAAAGCAATATACATTCAAGTGTATAAAATGCTGTCTGTTTTTAGTTGCGTGCCTCAATACAAAAATGCATTGGGTTTTAAGAAAAAGACATCTCATTTAGTGTTAAAATGCATTGTATTTTAAGGAAATGACATCTCACTTGGTGCTAAATTTAAATGGGAGACACATGGCCTTTTATTGAACAATCCACCTGCATCTTTGTCAATTAGTATTCCCCTTGATTCCCAGCCATCTCTTCCCCGGGTGTACCATGGACAGTCTTAGGGACAGTTTGGGTTTATTTTTTTTATTTTTTTTTTTTTTCCCCTTTATTTTGGTTGGTTAAAATTAGATAACCTTTCAAAACAAACATTTACATAAACAGATCAATAAATGTACAACTATATAATTTCTTTCTCATTATACATTGATTTGATTAATCAAAGACAGCAAAGAGTGAGACAAATTTACGAAATCCTCCACAGGAAGAGATATACTTGCATAGATGTAAGTCAATATTGCCTGCAGTAAAATTCAATTGATTAATTTGCAAAATCTCGAAAAGCCATAAGATAAAGCAATCCACAATCGGTAGATTTTAGTTCTCATTATTATAGTGAATCATCATACAAGAACGGTCAGCTGATTGCATTACCGATTCCAAGAACTGCATCGTGGCTATTCTTATTGAGATTTTAGTTGTTGCAAATAATTCACACCACAATCCATTATCAGAGCGAGCTATGTAATGCAAGTGTGTTAATTTTTGTAAGATTGTTTCTCTTTGTTTCTTTAATGAGCCACACACAATCAATAGATGTTTAAGAGTCTCTTCCATTCCGACAATTTTGCAGAATCGACAATACGCGACTTCTGATTTTATTATACCTCTCCTTAATAAAATCTGATTCGTTGGCCAGAGATTCATACGAAATCTTAAAATTTGAGTTCGAAGTTTAGATGAAGGACATTTCAAAAGATAATCGGCTGTCTGTCGAAGTTTTTTATGACCAAATAGAGTTCTGTCGAAATCTTTTAATCCCAGGCATTTTTGTTGTGTATATTGCCAATCATATTGATGCAGTTTTAGTTTGGCTCTGTTCGGATTATTTAGCAATAAGTCTATTGAGATGTTTGCCATATTCAGATCATCAAAAACTGCGGTTCTCCATTTTTTCGGAAACAGATGTTCAGAGCGAAGTAAATAATCCGCCAATGTCGCCAGCACATTTTTTGCCGACAGACCTAAAAGACATTTCCGAAGGAGACTGCACCTTTTCCATACTACTTGTATGTGTAGCGAAAGATTACCTAATTCAAACCGTAACAGGGCATTAGGAGTAGAATTAGGAAGATTAAGTACTTTCTTCCAGAATTGAGCTTCAATTCTGTCCCAGTATGATCGGTTTTGGGGAATCCAAGTTTCAGCCCCATAGGCAATTACAGGAATTACCTTCTGTAAATAAAATGTTATAACATGGCTACACGAGAATTTGCCAAACTTGGCTAAGAGTATTTTAGCCTGTGAGGTCAGCGATAAAAGCTTTCCAGATATACTGTTTTGCTGGGGCTCATTCAGGACTGAATTGCTAAACATAATGCCAAGATATTTATATTCATTTATTAGAGTTAGTTTCTGCTCTTGTAATAGCCATTCATTATGTTTCCAATGTTTCAAGTTGGTATTTTTCAATTCCATTACTTGGGTTTTTTCCAGATTAAGTATTAGGTTGTTTTTGGTAACAAAAGATCCCAGCTGATTGAGCAACAACTGCAATCCGATTGGCGTTTGCGAAATTAAGACCAAATCGTCGGCATACAAGAGCCAGGCAACAGCCTGATTACCAAGCTTTGGTGCATCATTAATTACTTTTAAAAATTCGACACCCAAATCAAAAATAAATAAATTGAATAGTGTTGACGCAAGAATGCAGCCTTGTTTAAGGCCGCGTCTTGTATGAATAGTTTCTGATAATAGTCCATTTAAGTTAAGTTTGACCTGCATTGAGGTATTAGTGTGTAGTAGCCCTATTAGCGAGATGAGAGAAGGCGGACAGCCATAATTCGTTAGTTTATTGAGTAATAATTGTCGATCAACAGAGTCAAATGCGACTCGGAAATCAACAAAAGCAAGGTAAAGAGGTTGTTGTTTGACTGCATAAGCTGTTTTAATAGCATTAAGTATAGTTATGTTAATAGCAGTACCTAAGCCCGCAACAAATCCTGTCTGAAAGGGATCACGACAAATATTTAGGTCTCTCAAAATAATTCTAGCAAAGATTTTCCCAGGAGCATCAAGAAGCGCTATAGGACGATAGCTCGCTGGGTCCGTACGGTTCCCCTTTTTATAAATAGGGACTACCACAGCTCTACACCAAGAAGAAGGAATGCATTGCTTTGCTTGGATAGAGGAAAACAAAGAGTATAGAATGCTGGCCCACAGTTCCGGATTTAATTTCAAAGTATAATTCGACAGGCTATCTGGCCCTGGGGCTCTAGATGAACTTGCTCTATTGATATAGAGCAATATATCATCTCGGTCGAATTTAAGAGAAAACCTAAGGTTAGCCGATCTCAATATTGTATCATGACAGTTATTTGGTGGTAGAGCATACATATTTGAGAAATATTCGACCCAACACTTTTCAGGTACATCATTACTTTGAGATGAAAGTTGGGATGACACTGTACCTGCATTTATTAACTTCCAGATCTGAGAGGTATTTTTCATTTGTACTACCTGAAGCCATTGCTCACCATCTTTTTGATACATCTTAGCTTTATACGCCCGAATCCAATTTTTATAGTCAGTCTTTATCTTTCTTAAAGCTAAGTCACGATATTTCGCCAACAGAAGCAATGACTGTCTTTTCTGTTTCCTAAATAGGGACTTTCTATTTCTGACCATTTGATCGAATACATGAGTAGGGCGCATATTACTAGATAGTTTATGACAAGATGTATTAACAGTGGCAAACATATGTATTTTATCGTGATATTCTAATAAATCATGTGCTGCATCTGAAGGAAAACACTGTTCTCTCATAAAATCTTTGTCTAACGCTTCCAAGGCAGAATGCGTCCAGCGTAATCTAGTGAGCTGTGAATTGACATTCAAATTTTTTATCTGATGTTGACATTGCTGTTTCCTGCTATGACCATGAAGCCTAATTTCAAACGTCAGCATCAGATGATCACTGTCTACAGTAGGCAAAATGTCAAATTTTGGGATCTGATCAAATAACAATCGGTCTACATAAACATAATCAAGAGTTGCTTTGTGTGACCCGCTTAACCAAGTATGGGAGGCTGGAATATCAGTTTTGTAAGCACCATTTAACATTAGCAAGTCCCAGGTTTTAACAAAGCATGACCACTGAGTGACCCGTTCCGACTTTCCTTTTTTATTTGGAGAGAAAAGATGAATATTTAAATCTCCTGCAAGACTAACATGTGCAATATTAGAAGAGCCTACAATGTTCTCCATAATTATATTAAGATCCTTTATGAAAGTAGTGGTTAGTATAGCTACGGGATTCCAATAGAGATTGATAATCGCTATTTTTACATTCCCGATTGAGATTATAGACCATTGCATAAAGGAATTCGGAGAGGGACAGTCAGCTTCATTGATTATAGTAGTGAGATCAGATATTATTGCCAAACCAGACATTGGTCTACCTTTCTGACCTTTAAACGCAGGGACTAAATGAATGTGATGGTTGTCCCAAGACGGTGTAGTCATTAACCAGGTCTCTTGTAGAAGCACTACATCAAATTCTTTCAATTTACAATTTACGTCATTCAATAAGTGCTTGTAACCTCTAGTGTTCCAGCTTAGGATTCTAATTTTCTGTGTCAAGGGACACAGATCGTCATAAGCTAGTTATGCATCCTTACAACAACAACAACTACTAGCCTTAGCTACAGAGACCGTACTTTCTTTAGGAGCGATGGCGGGAATTTGTCCCCCAGCCACCGCTCTTCCTAGGTGTTGCGTGTCTTCCATTGAAGGACTTTCACCCTGGGTAGGAATTAATTTAAATCCTAACTCAAAAAGCTCCAATCTTGCGGACCATATAATATTAAAGATTGCACGTGATTTGATCCAAAGACAGGAGACAGTTAGATCATTTTCATCAGGAAATTCTATCCAATCAATATCTCCTGAGGCCAGACACTCCAACATTGGGATATCCGAGAATATTTCCATAATACTTCGCCTATTCATAGTATATTTTGCGAAGGATCCTCCTCGACAACTAAGGAATACTGAATATAATTGGGGCAATTTCTTCTGATTACCAGTCCCCAAGGACATAGGGGCCACTTTTCCTGTGTGTGATGCTTCTAAAATAGTATTTGATTTATCATTTGCTTCTGGCAGTTTGAATGTAACATTCCTAGAGTTCACTCTCTGGTCTACAATTTTTGAAGAATCGTAACAATTAGATAATTTCATAGCAGATTTAACTGTCTTTTGCTCTAAGGTTAGGGCCACCAAACAGTCCTTAATCGAGGATAGAATATCAGTTTGGATATTTGTCTGTACTACCGGTATAACTGGTGTGACAGGCATGCTTTTAGTAATTTTCGCATATACTTCATCTTGAGACACCAGACTGATTGGATCCGTAATAAGATCTGCACTTTTAATCAAAGTTTTGGGCATAACGGAGGACAGCGGATGAGATATAACTGGATTTGATTGAAATTGACTCATATAGTCTTCTACTGCTTTCTTAATTTCTGCGTGGTTAGATGAATGAACAGATTGATCACAGTTATTTCCAGAAACCAGCTTGGATGGTGCTGTTACCCGCACTTCGACAGGCGAAGTCCCGCACTCACTTTCACAAGTCTCTACCACCTGCAGTAACTCATCTAATGGTGAGTGGTTTAAATTTATCTGCGGGTGGGTCATCCCATCTTTTATATTTTTTTTCTTTTCTTGTACTAGATTGGTATATTTTTTGGTTATAGCATTAGATACCAATCTCAGACCACTAACTGGTTTTGGGAGCGATTTTATAAATTGTTTAGTGTGAGCAGTAGATGGAGCTCTCTTATTTTTTTGATTTTTTGTTTTCTTAATAGATCTAATAGATTCAGATCCGTGTTTCTTATTATTTTTATCAAAAATCATATATGCTTCTTTCTGTACCGGCGCATTTCCTACTATACAAGATGTCTTTAACGGAGAAACCGTGGGTAGTTCAACTAATGGTTCCAATGGTAATGAGGGTACTGTGATAGGGATTTCATCAGAAATTTCACGAATTATTCCCTCTATAAAAGGGACAACAACCTTGGAGCATGATTCGGACTTATTAGTTGTGCAACGAGTACATTGTGATCCAATCTGATCAATAGTCACTTTCAATAGGGTTACAGTTTCCAGTATTTGACTTAAAGATGTCAAAGCAACTTTGTCATCAAGCACTTGCCTCTGGGCCAGGGAATCAACTATCGATTTTTGCCATATAACAGTATTTTTAAGATTATCAGTAATAAAGTTTACCTTTGAGTCAAGCACTTCGAACAGTTTAGCAAGAGATGTAATTGCAATGTTCATCACCTCCAGCATTATAATTGGGGATTTTTCTAAAAATGGCTCTCTGGTTGTAATATGATTCACTCGATCAGGTCTTCGTGGTGTTGGGGGAATAAATGAAATGGAGGTTTCAGAATCAGAAATTATTTCATTCTGAAATAATATAGGAGATTTGGAGAGATCATGATTATTATCCTCAGCCGAGAAGCAAGAAGCCGATGAATGGAGATCAATAATAGCATCATCCACAACATCAACAGTAACTTTAGACTTTTTTACTAAGCTCATAACATTGCCTGTGCGGGCATTCTGTAATATCATAGTGTCTGACAGTGAAATATTACAGGGCTGTTCACAGCCTTTGTTAATAACATTTGTATCCAATATGGTTGGCGAACTCATTAACGGTTGTTTTTTAGCCAAGGAGTCTTGATTAATAGAAATCGGTTGGGCCTCCACATTTGATACACTTAGGTTTGTTAATTCTGGCATCTTTGCTAACGAACGACTAGCATGCAATACTCCAAACCCAAAATCTCGGATATCGCCAGCCGGTGTAGTAGGGCGAGTACGTTTTCTTCCAGCTCGTTTGTCCGACTGAGGGCCCTTTAAAAAAGGGCGAGTTAATTTTGGGGCTGCCGCAGGAGTAGTTCTCTTTGGACAATCTGAATACACACGTAAACGTGAGGGGCATGGCATATCTGTGCACAAGTTATAGATTGTACTTCTTTTGTCCACCATAATAAAATATAAAGAGGAAATATACTGACCACGTATACCTGATAAGTTATTAAAAAGGAGAGGATGTGGTTTTAAAATAGAAGTTAAATTACACCTGAAAGGTCCAATACTAATGACTTCACAATTGGAAAATAGAGCCCCCCCACTGGCTTTCACGGGTGCGTACGCGCAGTTCGTGCACGAGCCAGCTTATATAGGCATGTCCACTGATAATAGAGTGCAATAACTAAACCACCCAAAATAGATGGTTAAGTAGCGTGTTACTATTTAAAGTCAATTTTTAAGCTTCTTCTGAGTGTCTAAACCCCAAAATCCATGTACCACACGCCGCGACAACACACCTGCGTGGGTTAAGACTCACAGCCCTCTTACAGTATCGTATTTAGTGTGTAGAATTTTGATTTGTCTCTTTACCTCTTCACCGCCCAACAGCCCAACAGAAATACAGCGCCCTTTTCGCTGCCGGGCTTATCGCCGCAAGGGTGCTTCACGGGTGTTTAAATCGTCCGTGTGGGTCACGTGATTCGTCACGTGTTATCCTCGAGCCCAGCCTCCTCCAGGAAGCAACACGGAGAATTAGATTCCAGCAAGAGCAGAATCCTGGCTCGCAGTGCTGTTTTAGAAGAGTAAGCAGTTTTTAAAATATTCGCAGCAATAAACACTCCAACAGCAACACCCCGCTCGGGCGCTTCACGGGTGTTTAAATCGTCCGTGTGGGTCACGTGATTCGTCACATGTTATCCTCGAGCCCAGCCTCCTCCAGGAAGCAACACGGAGAATTAGATTCCAGCAAGAGAAGAATCCTGGCTCGCAGTGCTGGTTTAGAAGAGTAAGCAGTTTTTAAAATATTCGCAGCAATAAACACTCCAACAGCAACAATTTGGGTTTATATTTGGGTTTCAATACTTACATTTTTAAATGTGGCTTACATTTTGAGAAAATCAGCCTGAACCCTTGCTCCAGAGCTGCTGTATCCAGCATGGTCCTTTTCAGCTGGGTGTCTGGAAACCAGTTCCAATATGGGCTTGCTCATCCCTCTGAAAATGGCTCCTTTCCCCAGCCAGCCTGGAACCCAATCATGCACATGGTATCAGTTCCCCAGGTCTCAGTTCTCTGTCAACATCTTCCGTTCCAGTGGTATCCCAAAATATTCTTCAGTATTAATCCTGCACAGTTTCTTAATTCCTTTCCTCCCTACCTGCATGCTACTATATATTCTTCAGCTCCTTCCCAGATATTGTGTCCAAGGTGTTGCTTCCACCAGTCCCATGACACAAAAGGGAGAGAGGAACTCACTCCTAAACCTACGAAGATGCATTCTTTTGTGTCGCATAACTTTGGATATGAATGCATGAGATTAATAAAATCAACTTCATCAGCTGCCTGTCCCCATGCAATGCATATTTCAAGAGATAGTTATTTTTCTATTTAACACCACATTTTTCCACTATACACCAGGGAATTTTCCTATGGATTGGAAGATATTTATTCTATCTACAATTTACTATTGGTCCCATGTTAACAAGACCTTGCATGACAGAGAGGATATTTTAATTATCAATTTTTTTAAACTTAAAATATCATCCATTAACTTTCTAATCAAAATGACTCATTGCTGACTTTGGCTCACAGAGGTCACTGTTGATACATCTCCTGCATACTCTCCTTTCTAATAAGGATAAATGTCAAGGCAAGGTTTCCTTGGCTGCCCGAGATATGATAAGCTGTTGTTGGGACCTTCGCTAATGGATTTTATGAGTTTGATATATGTGAGAGGTCCCTTTGTATTTCATATGAGCCGTCCATATGGCTTGTATGAGGCTTTATGTGGAAAACCAGTTTCAACATGATATATCAGGGCCTGTGTGGCCTCAGGTTTTAAACTGTGAATTCCTGAATGGGGTTGGGCTTTAGGAAGGTGAATTTCCAGCCAGTTCACGTTAGCAAGCTACATCCAGCAATATGTTCTGGCATGCTTGATTTCAAATTAAATACTACATAGTGTTATTCAGAGGGAAGTGCATGCATGGCAGAATAAAATGGAACTTCAATTGATGCTTTATTTTTGTACATTACATTTCCCAATATTAACTCAAACAAAATAGATATCACTGTACAGTAGCACTTTTTGGGCATGTCTATTCGCAGAATGGAATTACCATAACAAATAATCTTGGACCCAAATAACCAGACATTCTCAAATAATATGGCAAAGTACTTCTTTATTATCAGCGCAATAAAGTAGGGAAATCTGGCGAACAGCAGATTTAAGTTCACTCAATTATGTTTGAGGTACACAAAGGCTTTAAACCCTGATGTGCATCAGCTATGAAGTCATCCTACATGACAAATAACAAAACCTAGCAGGTGGAAGGATTGGTTAGGGGAACATATCTACTTTATAGATACTATAAGGCCCTAATTCATGGAACGTTTTCCAATGGGGTTTTGCCATTATAAAATGCGTCTGTGAATTTGGCCCTAAGTGTTAGTAGCCTTATTGGCAGCCCTTTTTCTGGCAGACAAGCCTCAACCATCCCTCTAACTACGTATAATACAGATTATAGCAGTATAACAGTAGCGGACTGGCTTATGCAACAATGTATGTTCACCATTGCATAGGACCTTTGATTGGTTGGCATTCTCTCCCAACCTTGGACACTCTGCTCACTAGCAGCATGTAAGCAACACGAAACTCAGGTGCAGAGAACAACGTCAGACTACTTTCCACTTGCCCAATTAGTCTACCAATTCTCATCAGCCAAACCTTCAGCCAAGGCATCTCCTTTGTACTTGTCCTTGTTGGATGTTCTCTTCTCTGGAACTTTAAGATGATTTATGGTACATCGTTATCTTTGCTTGAAGCTCAGTAATAGGCCTTGTTTTATGATACTTCATGACATGTGAAGAGACCACAATTTTGTTCATTTTGCCTTTTATTTACTGCTGTTTGATTCAATTATCCTGGGTGTAATTACCCTCTTTGGCCTCTGGAGACTTGCTTGGTCCGTCACATATATGCTTTTCTGCATCTTTAATCACCAATACTTGGCATTCGCAAACGTTTGCTCATTTACTTAATCTTAGAGAAATATGTCCTACATACATTGCCTATCCTCGCAGACTCCTCTTGCACCATTCAGTAGCTTGTCTCTGTGGCATCCTTGATCTCTGGCCAACAGATATTCTTTGTTCATGCACAAATTTGTATTTCCAACCTCTGTCAGTTCTGCAGCCCTCGTCTCTCTCCTTCAAGCCTTTCACTTACTTTCATTGAGAGCTGGCATCCATCTTTTCAATATGGCCACTTCACCCGTGTTATATTTTCTACTGCAGCAAGCTTCTATGTAACTCATCTATATTGCGTTTCTGCATAAATACATTCACTACGATTCAGGTTACTTATCTTCTTTGTATATATGGTTTCTTCTCACTCCTACATATGTTTACTCTTGTTTCTTCAATTACATCTTCATTCTTTAAGTATTCTTATATCGTTTCAGTGCGTCAATGTATCTTCTACTTATGACATCACTTTGCAGCTGTCTGGTTCTCTTTACAGCTCCTTGATATTCAGTGGTGGCTGTAAATCTCCTGCTACCACTTCCGTGTAGGGGTTTATTTGGTACGATTGTCTGAGTACATTACATCTCTCATACACTCAATGCGGTATTGGAATTATACCAGGTGTCATGCATAGTGTCTTCTTGTTATTCATCCAATAGGTTGGAGTGAGTGGGTGGGATCTGTCAGTGACATGCACGTCTGCTCCTCTATGTTCCCCCCTCTGGTCGGGTCCACGACCACCTCCTCTTCCTCAATTCTCTTAATTCTTTTACAGAATAACTTCTTTGGGATACATGTTTTAGTCACCCCCCCTCAGGTCATCTGCGTTCTTGATGGGTTCATCCACACTACTGGTCATATGGCAGCACACCCCTGTTGGCTGACAGAACATCAAAGATCCTACATAGTTCTAATGATCCTTTGGGTAACAACATTTTGTTCCTGGGGGTTCCAGAGGACTTCCTTTCAGGTGCTCACGGGTGGTGTTTTTGGTCTGTGTGCGCTCATCATTCGCAGCATTCACATCAATCATTATCTTCATCCCAATTGCTTTCTTTGCTGTCTTCTTGCACTATCCTATGAATATTCTTATAATATAGAATCCCAACACCACTAACAGTAGTATTGATCCAAGTAGTTTGAAGGTATTTGCCAACCAGGTTGGAACCCATGAAAACAGGGACGAAAACCCATCTTCATCCTCAGTCTTGTCTACTTCATTTAGCATCTTTGTATGCAGGGTTGACAGCATAGTTAATGCCTCTGTCAGGGTTCCATTTTCTCCATCATGGGCAGGTGTGTAGGTACATCAAGATCTTGTTACACATGTCTCTTTCCATCTCTGTAATTAAGCCCAGGGCATACCTGTTCTGGAGGGTCATGAGTCTGATTGCTCTCAGTTCTTCTCCGATTGCAATAAATCCTTTTATTGCTGTGTTGATTGTTTGTAGTAACTCCCTGTAAAGACTGGAGGGGGGTGTCTGTACTTCTGCTCTCTATATGGTAGAGGAGAGGCACAGAAGACCCCAGCCAAGATTCTCTATTACGGTAGCAATGGACAAGCAATCAAGGCCTAGCTTCTCAGGAGGTGATGCAGGCTGGTTCATAAGTACAGTGTAGTCCCCAAGCCCCCACAAAGGAATGTCCACACACTGTATTACTGAAAACACAGTCTGTATATAATCAATATTCGAAGGTTATGTACACTTATCACAATAACTCACTTTGTGCTCAGGAAAATCAACAATGGTAAATATCTACAATTCTAAAGTGGTACCACAAATATTAGATCTTATTAAAGGGCATCAACTATCATGTAAAAATGTCACACTGATCGATAAAGAGGAAACCATCCAATACAGAGAGGAGGGAAAGCAAGATGGTTGACACAATTGGCATAATACTGGTCCCGTTACCTAGACACAGTTCTGTGTGGAGATCCCCCCCCACCTGGACAACCTGTAAAATAAAGCTATATAGCACAAGCCCAGTCCATTTATTGTTCAATAGTCTTATTCCCTCCTATAATGTTTTTACCTCCCCAATGTACCTGGTGGAGTCGAGTTCTTCGAAGAGGCGTCGACAGATCCTTCTTGAGTGACCCCCTTTAAAGCGGGAGTCACGGATCGTCGATAGGCATCGAGGAAAGTGAACTTGGTGTTCAGCGTCAGGGAATCGACGGCCTTTCTTCAGTGCCCTCCCTTTAAAGCAGGAGTCACAGGTCGTCGAACGTCCGACTAAGAACAGGGTTGAACGGCGTCGATGAGGCGGCAGCTTTGTCCGAGCGGTGCTCGTCGATGACGGAGCGTTGGCAACCTGCAAGGAAGAGGCGTGTGGGGCACCTCGGCGACGATAGTTCTGCACCGCAAGAGATGATGAAGAACTGTGGCTCAGCAAGGGCGTAGAGTCGTCGAAGTCTTTGTGGTCTTCAGGTGACAGGAAACCCACCGGCGAATTCTCCTCAGTGCGTCGGCAGCCTTGACTTTCTCCGGCTAGATAAACGGTCGTCGGTGCAGACAAGGGAGTCCTTCGATTCAATACTTAGGCAAAGGAGCGGACGGCTCCGGTCATCAGCGGCACAGCGTCAAGCGGTTCCCTCTTCTGGGACAACACGGCTTCGACGGGCCTCCAGCGGTTACGGCGAAACTCCGAACCCTGGGCAACGGCAATGGACTTTGACGGCGACGATGTCCGGGTGCTTCATTTCGTTCTCCTTGGCGGTCCCCGTCTCCGGTCGGCAGCCTTTCGAGGGTCTGCCTTCCAGGGAGCTTCGGCGAAAGTGTAGCGGTGCTCGATGGTCCCTCGGAGCACAGGAAGAGGGCGCCTTACCAGGTCCTCTCTCGGATCAGTCCTCGACGAACTCGGTAGCTTTCAGATCGGGTCGAAGCAAAAGCAACAGCAAGTCTTCTTCCAGCTGGGCGTCGAGGGTCAGTAGTTCCAGTTACTCTTCAAGTGTAGACACAGCTTCTGAACAATTTCCAGTGGTGAGAGGTCCCCAGATATACTATCTTGTCTCTCATCCACACTGCTGGGTCACTCTCAGCAGCCAATCATACAGAAGGGCATTCATGCAGTCAATCAGCCAATCAGGCACACAGTGCATTCAGGTCATCCTCCTCCCTCTCAGACACTCACAACAAGGAATGTGGATTGGGACAAGTACCCAGCCATTCAAAACTACACACTGCATTCAGGCCAGTTTCGGGCAGGGCTGTCTCTGTCTTTGTCTCTCATACCAGAAACCAGACAGCCACAACAAGAAGTGCATATTGGTCACACACTCCATTCACCCAGGTCCCACCCACAGGGCGTACCCACAACATACAGTCACTGGGAAGGCTCCAGTCAGTCTGGACTGGACTTCACAACAACACCACATATGGAACTTCCACCCATCAGCCAGTCAGGGGGAAGGGACAGAGTCAGGGCTTCCCAGGTCTTTGGGAAAACAAGGTTATAGGTAATAGAAAGCAAGAGGCCACAGGGGCCATCTTGTTTTCCATCAGGAATCAACTGATTCCAATGGCAGGGCCTGGGGACCCCAAAATGGACGATACTCAGCGCACCTGTCAAATTCAGCATGGAGCTGCCACCAGCCCATACCCTGCTCTGCGGGCCACCCACAGGTACCCAAAACATACAGTAGGGGCACAGGGTTGTACCCCCACCCATGGGTGCCATAAGGGTATTCCACGGGTCTGTTCACCAAACCAAAAGAGAGAGAGATGCACCGCCAGGAGTCCCACATGAACTCCGGCACGGAAAATACGACAGAACACACGATAAAAAGGCAGTAAAGGACAAGGATACGGAGGCCCTGTCCCTCAGATGCATTTCCAACATCACACTCCCACCTAGTGATCTGTAACCACTTGGAGTTTGCTGCAGCCTGAATTCCTGGCATGAATATGGCTGTAAATATCACTGTCGTTCTACTTAACAATTTATGCTCAACCGGAATGTCATGATAAGCTTCTATTGATTTTGCTGAAAAATACTTCTCCCTCTTTCAACGAATGATACTAAGCAATCTTTTCCTTCTCTGCTGTGCATTCATTTTTGGGAAGCTGTCAATGCGGAGATCACTTTGGCAAATCACCAATGCAGAAATATGTATGATCACCAAGAAACATGTTCGTCCCCAATATTTTGGCAATTGCATGTAGGCCTTTGATTCACAAGATCAATAATGATGATCCATCAGCACGGCAGTTCCTCCATTCATTCCTGGTACGTCAATTATTTGATTACATCCTTTATTTTCTCGAACTGAGATCAGGCCTTTGTTTCTGAAACACAGTGTCGCATATTTCATTGTTAGTATGGATACTAGTCCTGCTTCATTTTCAACCCATGTCTGTAATTTCCAATACTTAGCCCATAACTTTAGTGGGGCTGTCATCAATAAATGTGCACTGCATGCAAGCATTCCTTCTTCTGTGAAAAACCTAAGGGTCTTTCCCTCCCTACTATCCGGGGATCTTCTACACAGGTGGCCAGGTGCCGGGCCATCGCTTTTGGATCCTAGCCCTGGGGTTGGACAAGAAAGGCGGGGTCCTTGAGGATTGGGGAGGGAATACCCAAGGGCGAGACATGGTATCCTCCGTTCTAATCCCCATTCATCCTACCCTCCCTCTACCGTCATAGGATATGGTCACGCATGTCCTACTCTACCCCGGGACTCTCCATCCAACACTCACCGTTGAAAGAAAGTAAGGGAATAAGACATCAAAGGGCAGCAAACCCCTTTTTCTAATTATGACACTAACTTATCATTCCATCCCTCTAAATGTATAAACTATTGTGAGATCCTATCCTTTCCTTCAGGGCTACCCTCATTTTCTGAGGATGCAAGAGTGAAAAAACCAGAATCACCAACCTCTTATTATCATCATAGTAATGTGACAAGAAGGAGAAGGTTTGGTGCATCACACCATGATTATCTTGAGCATTATTCTAACCTTGAGAAGGGGAAGAGAAAACTAACAGTAATACCACCTTTCTGTCATAAGGACACCCCTAGAACTGAGATACGATATCCTCCTTTTACTGATAGTATCCTATCCAACCCCCCAGCCTTTATAGGCCTTACTAAGCCACATAATCTTCACTTCCCCAAATTTCACTCCAGTACTGTGACAACAAAGAGGAAGTCAAGACGAGTGCAGAGTTCCTATTAGAAACATCACTATGGTACTGGGACGAGGACGATGCAGATCAAGGCACATCAACTTCCCCAATGGACATGTCCCATTCATGAGGCCAGGCAAGGTCAGGTAATTGTTTTCAACTATGCCCACCTGCAGCCTGTTAAGTACTGAGGTGAATATAAAAGAAACACACATGCTTGGCAATAGAGGATGAGCTGGATGGTGACCAGGAGAGGTAACAGAGCCAAAGCTGCCCAAACCAAGGCAATGGAGACCGAGACGCAGGGACACAGTTAGACTGTTGGGTGTAGCAGGAGAAAGCGCAGTGAGAAGAACGTGTCTCCAGAGAGCCGGAGGAATTGCCAGATGGGAGCCGTGGCGCGTGCCACTCCTGTACTCCGTGTGGCCAGAAAGTTGCTCATTCTCCTGAGTAAAGGAGAAGCCCAGAAGGGTCTGACAAGCAGGTGGAGAGACCCTGACCTCAGTCAAGAAAGCCGCTGAAGGAAGGAGCAGCGAAGTCCATGACCAGTGAGTTTCTGAATGAGAAAGAAACCTGGCATTTATTGAGAAAAGACTGTATAATTTGTAACAGGGTGACTGCGGAGTGAAAGAGCACTTGTTTCCGAAAGCCATCGGGACACCACTGAGATGTGGATAATGATAAGGAAGGTACGAAAGGATGTAAAGTAGTAGAGTTGTTCTGTAAAACATTATACACATTCAAAAGTTTCTGTGAAGGGAAAGAAGCATTGCAAAATCAGGGGAGCTGTGCGGAGTGAAATAGAAATCCATTTGAAAAGCTCCACGGCAGTAGGGGAGCTACACAAAAATTGGAGTAGGAGTAAAGCTGCAAAAACTGATAATGAGAAACTGTGAGTGAACCAGAAGTGCTGAGAAGCATTGGGGTGGCCCCCAGGCAGGAGGCTGATCCAGGAAGGCCAAAGAGACCTCACCTTAAAAACCAAACAAGAAAGTTAGGCAAAGCTAGGCACCTGGTTGTGCAACCTGTAATGGGTCAACCGTGCGGTCTGCAAACTGCACGATGACAAAGGGGGGAGGGCCTAAGTGTGAGAAGGAATTGTTTGAGATACTGAAGTTGAAAGTCAGAAGAATTTGGTTTTGCATGGGGAAGGGAGTCCCGCAAGCAACAAGTGAAGAGTGATATTTTCTAATGGAACGTTTATGAGTTATACTTTTGTGTTTGGTAAAGAGCTAACATTGAACATTGGTATGTTGAAGAATAACCAAGAGGGTCTAAGCTCGAGGCAAGGGAAGCCTGAGAGATCCTTGGGGAAGGGAGCTGTTGAAGAGCTCTATTTTCATATTGACTTTACTTTGAACACTATTAAGTTTGCCAAATCCCACACAACTATTACTTTGTAGAAGTAAGGGCAAGCAGAGGTTTTGACATAGACAGTAGTTTACTTTTGACTGACAGACTTAGACTTCCCATATTTTTCTTTTCATTAGGGAACACTCCCACCTTAGAGTTAAGGCAAGATAGGTATTCTCCCATTGTGAACACTAAAAATAAAGGTTTTTCAAATCTATCTATTTATCTGTGTCATCTCTTGATACCATGCCTGTCTCACACTTCCCATCCTGTACTGGTGCCAACTCGATCATACACCAATAACTGAGGTCTCTCCCAGCTTCCTGGCAATCCTGTTGTTTTCCATATATCTGCACAAGTCAACCTCTTTTTTTTCAGCAATCCTTGTTTGTTCTCTAATCAGGAATGAATATATGAGCATTCTACTCAACCACCATGTGTCTTTTTCCATCTTTTCTGTTTTTATGTAGGCATCTTCATATGGAAACGATTTCTTCGATTGCCATCGTATGGTTGCCCACCTTCCTTCAAATTGCCCTCTTTTTGTGCATGCTGCTAAATAGCTGAGCCACTGCATCATGTGTGGGTATTTCTCTTGCAATTAATGTTCTGGCTGCGTTCATGGCATTAGCGATGAAAGAACATACGTAGCAGCTTTCATCTGACATCTCCTCCCCACCTCTCTCATGTGTTTAACCACATGTTATTCTTTATTAATTGGGCCGAATTGTCAAGATATGAGTTTATACCTTCATTATCTTCCCCAACATCCCTTTTAGATCAAGCAATTTGTTCAGAAATATCAGAAAAAATATCACTTCTGCCTTTGGCAAGGATAGAAAGAGATGTCTCATTCTCAGGTATTTCACTTGAATTATAAAACAATATCTCACGAAATGTAAAGAGCATATGAAAATAAAGGCAACACATAAAACAGAATAGTTGGAAGAAGTATTGCCGTAGCATTCAAATGCCACATTATCTCTTTTGGAGTAGTTGGTCTCCTTGTTAGTGTGCGTTTCATGTACTGCAAAATTTCCATTTTTGATTTACTGTGTTCACCTTTAGGCCCTTTTCAAATTTGTACCTTTTTATAACAGGAACTGGATTATTATAGCAATAATAACTCTGCGAATAATAGGCCGTTTTTTGGATTTCCTAAAAATAAAATAACATCCATGTTTCATTGTATTAGAGCTGGATATGTTCGGATTATGTAAACAAAAACAGCATGCAAAAATGCATGCAACGTATCAGGCAGCATAGAATGTGTCATACAATGTTCATATTGTGTCTTCAATGTATACTTCCTAGTTTACTGAAAGAGTTTCTGGAACCGCGGCAAGTCCATTAATTCCTTACTAGACTTAGGAAATGTCAATTTGTTCCTGAGTGTTTTGTAATCCATTGATTCTTTATCCTTGCCCCTGGTAGCCGATCTGGTCAGCATGCACAGAACTGCTTCTCTTGCTTCACTGTCACTGGGTGCCGGAGATGTCGGGTTCTCTCCTTTGCTGAGCTTTACATCATTCAAGTGCAGCCGGGCTCTCCTCCCTAATTTCACTGCAGTGGGGTGCCCTCCTCTACTAGGTATGGTTCCAAGTTCTAACAAAGCTTTTAATGAGTTCTTGGTCACCTGGGTACAAACTAGGCTGCTGAAGTGAGTCTATAAAATCAGTTGGTTGGTTGTCTTCCTCAGTCTTCTTCAAACACTCACGGTCATGCTTCTCATCACCTAATGTTTCTGCTAGACTTTGGACATCAGTTTTTGCTCGAGTGGGAGGAGCAAGGGGTACTCTCATGTGGCGTCTAGTCATCAACTCACGAGGAGTTAAGTGGTGATCTGAGCCAGGCTGATTTCTCAGGGCAAATAGAGCAAGCAGTAGGCAATGTAGTCATCCCTTCTTCAGAGTCATTTTGATTTTAGCCATTCTTTCTTTGGGAAGCCTGTTTAACCCCTTACAGACACCATGCACCTGTGGGTGATAGGCAGAGGGAAACATATGTTTTATACCTAATAAAAGAACTATCTGTTCAAATAACTAATTTACAAAATGCGGGTCATTATCAGACCGCAGGACTTCACACATGCCCTATCTAGGAAACACCACATGCACAAGAAACATAGCAGCGCATTTGACATAGGGGTGCGTGCCTGGACCTTCATTGATCCATCTGGAAAAGAGATATACTACTACAAGCATGTACCTGTATCTGTTACATACTTGTAGCATATACACATAATCTATATGTAGATCCTGAAATGGACCATTCGGACTAGGGATTGCTCCTCTCACTGTTCACAAGGTGTTCCTTGCTGTAAATTTCTGGCACACAATTCAATTCACAATAAACTGTGCCAGATGTTCTAATGAATTTGGTGTGAGCCAGTCTTCTGTGATTGTTGCAGCAAGACTCTCGGTCGTGGTGTGTGCATGATAGTGAAGCTGCTCCAGAGCCACCTTCAGTAATGCTAGATGCATAACTAGCTTTTCATTGCTATCCTGTCTCCATAAAGCCTCAGTGGGGGATAAAGAACACCCCCATCTCTTCCATAGATCCTGTTCTTCCTGTGGAGCTCGACCTTGCAGCTGAATTAATTGTACAATGGATAGCATATTAAATCCTTCTAGCATCAGCATGCATTAATCTGATCCTTGCTTAACATCCTCTAATTTGAAATTGGAACTATTTGGAAAATATGCTGCTCTTTTTGCCTCTATGTCTACGGCTTAGTTTCAGCAAGAAATGACATCCACCCCTTTAGTATGGGCTGCGCATTTCACCACGGCAAGAGCCAATGGGAACTTTAGTACTTTAATGAGCTTGCCCAATAGATATGCATGTTGCACTGGAGTGCTGTCTGCGTAGAGGAAATCCCTCCTTTTCCAACTTGACAACCCTGCATATATAGTTGTCTTCACGTAGGCAGAGTCTGAATGCACTGTCACTTCCTCATCTTCAAATTTCTGAAGTGCTGCGATATGCACCACTAATTCTGCAGCCTGCACTGAACAATGTGAAGGCAATCTCGCACTTGTCAATACTTCAAATTCACCATTCTTTTTAATTTCACTACTGCCATCCCAGTATGCTTTTCACCAGTCTTTTGGTCAATTTTTGAAGAACCATCAATAAAGGGAATCCCCCCCAGAGCATTTTCTCTAATGTCGGGAATATCATACAATTCAGTATATGTTGTGCAGTCGTGTACATAGTCATCCTTTTCTACTGGTTCTGCTATAAATGTTGCTGGATTCACTATTCTATATCTAACACTTTTGATTGCTGGATTCAAAATAATCACTTCCTATCCAAACACTTGGGTCCCTCCAAAAGAGCAAATAGGGAGTAGGTGACAACTAACGTTACTGAGCATTCCATTGTGATACTGGTGGCTTGCTCAATTATGAAAACAGCAGCCACTATCACTTGTTCATAAGATTAATATCCTTTCATTACTGGGTCTAAAATCCCACTTTAATAGGCTAATGGTTTGTGTGCATATCCTAATGTCGTCTTCTGTGAAAATACTGCTGTCATCACTTCTCCATTTGAATGTGAGAATAAATAAAACTATTAATTATAGTCTGGTATTCCTAACACTGGGGCTGTGCAAAAAGCCTGTTTTAATTCTTGAAATGCTTCAGTCATGTGATCTACCAATGTTATCTTACTTTTGCTTATCTTCGCTTCCTTGGGTCCTTTTAAAAGTGATTGAATATATGCACTGTAGTCAAAAACCCAGGCCCTACAATATTACATAGGCCTAGAAACTGCTGCATTTCCCTTACTGTGTCATGATTGCTTCTGCTCTTTCGAGTGTCACTGTTCTCCCCTCTTGTGAGATGAGCTGTCCTATCTACAGGACATCATCCTGACAATATTGTAATTTTTCTTTGTCTACCTTGTATCCTTTCTCTGCTAATGTTGTCATTAGTCGAACTGAGTCTTCCCTGCATCTTTCCTCTGTCTCACTGCACACTAAAATGTCCTCCACATACCGAATTATCATGCTTTTGAGGTGTAAATTGCCCAAGTCCAAGTCCATCGGAAGGACTCTTTTAAAGATTGACAGGGACTCACAGTACCGCTGAGGGAGTCTTGTGTGTTTTAGTCTCTGATTTCTATTTGAAAAGGAAGTCAAATCCTGTGAGTCTTCATGAAGGGGAATTGAAAAGAAGGCATTCTTTAAATCTATGATTGTGAAATATTTGTCTTTTGCTGCGATGTTACATAATATTGTAGCAGGTTTTGGAACCAAAGGAAACTCTGCTTCAACAATATTGTTTGGGGGCAGAGATCCTGAATACATTTCCACGACCCCCCAGTTGATTTCCTCACTGGTACACAGCCGTGTTGCATGGGGACTCTGATGGCACTAAAATTCCCTTCTTTATTAAAGCAGAAATGGTCTTAAATATGCCTTCATCTGCTTCTCTGGACATAGGATACTGTTTTGCATTTGGAATATTGTTCCTGGTTTAAGCTTGATCTTCACTGCTCTTCTCCACTCAATAGAGCCACATTGTATGGACTAATGATCCATAAAATACTTGGCACCTTCTCTAAGTCTTCCTGGAAGAATGGCAGTTTTATTTTCAGTGCCATTCTCTGTGGTATTGCATTATTCTCAATGTTCATCCAATAAGTGAGACTTGTGAAAAATGTTAATTCATCATCTGAATATTGAACCCTAAACATGTCTTTGCCTGTCAAAGCTGTCAATCTGTAGCCTTCCTTGAGGGATATCGCCATTATCCATGCTCTTCCCTCATCATCTGTCCCATGAACAACTACCCTTTCTCGATTTACCACTGCTCCCTCTAGCTTTATGGTAATAACCTGCCCTTCCTCATCATCCATAGGTGTTTCTGGTCTGAATAAAAATTCATCAGTTATTCTCAATATTTTCTCTGTCAGTCCAGGAAGCCATGCCAACAAAATATGTACGCCATAAAAAATATTTTGTATTCTAAAGGTGCCCTTCATATTGCTTTCTGGCCTGTAAAGGCTAATATAAATTCTCTTACATTCACGTAATGTATCCCTGGAGTCTTACTTACTATCCCTTTATCAGTAAAGGATAACGTCATGTTTAATTTTGTCATCAAGTCACATGAAGTCACATCCTAATATGTTAACTGGTGTCTGCTGAGAGTATAGTAGTGGCATCAACACGCCATGTTCACCTGTAGAAAGTGATATTTTGTCAGTGAAAGGAACCACACTTGTGGCCCCAGAGAATCCCTGTGCATTGATGGCAGTCCAAGACATTGGGTATTTTCTCTCTCGAACACAGAAATGAGTTGCTCCCGTGTCCACAAAGAATGAAAATGTCTTGTCTCCTATCGTCACCCTGACCCTTGGTTCCTCTTGTGGGTCTGGTGTCACAGATAGTGCTGAACATATCAAGTCGCTCTGTGGGCCTTCCTATTGTGGATATTCATTCATCACTGTACCCGTAACAAAAGGATTCCCTCCCACTACTGTTATGCTTCCTAGCCTGGCTGTGAAAGTCTGTGGACCTCCTGTGTTGGCTTTCCATTGTGGCATTGTTGCTTGTTGCACCAGTGTATACTGTGCTTGCTGTGCTTGTGCTTGTTATTTCTGCATGGGTGCTTGATGTGGTTGCATTTGCTGTGGGATCTGCAGTGCTTGCTGTATTTGTGGCACGCTTGTCTGATATTGTGTGTGATCTTGGGCATAATATTCCTATGATTATTGTAATGCAGAGAATAGCCCATCCACGATCTTGGAGCTTGCCAATTCTGTTGCATACCTCCTCCTCTACTTCTACATGTTTTGGCTATATGTCCTGTTATCCCACAATTCCAGCATTACTGTGGCTGTTCCCCATTAAATCCTCCTCCCCCCCTTGAGGGTTTGAAATCCTCCTCACCCTCTAGGTGCATTCCCTCTAACTCTTGGCCAAATGTTTTACCCACTTTGATCCATAGGGTGCACTACATTATTTTGCAGTACTGACTGTGCTTTGTGTGTGGTCACTCCTTCACCACTTGTAAATATTGCTCCTTCTATCTCGAATGTTGACAATTTATTCTGAACTAACTTTGACTCCTCCTGCTCTCTATTCTAAACGTTCTTCTTATTTTTCTCTTGTAATCAACAATGATCTACAATCGTCAACTGTATTTCTTGCCATGGCTTCGCTTCCATCCCTACCTGTTTCTTAATCTGCCAAATCATCTATCAGCTTCTATGCACCAGTGTTAATACTTTATTAAGAGACTTGCTGCGTTCCGACTTCCCCAGTACAGCATTCCGACAACTACCCCTAGTACAAGTCCTCTACCAGCTTCCATGTACCAGTGTTAATACTTCATTAACAGCCTTGCTGCATTCCGACTACCCCTAGTACAGCATTCTGATTAGCCCAGTACAGCATTCCGACTATGCCTAGTACAAGTTCTCTACCAGCTTCCATGCACCAGTGTTAATACTTCATTAACAGCCTTGCTGCATTCCGACTACCCCTAGTACAGCATTCTGATTAGCCCAGTACAGCATTCCGACTATGCCTAGTACAAGTTCTCTACCAGCTTCCATGTACCAGTGTTAATACTTCATTAACAGCTTTGCTGCATTCTGACTACCCCTAGTACAGAATTCTGATTAGCCCAGTACAGCATTCCGACTATGCCTAGTACAAGTTCTCTACCAGCTTCCATGCACCAGTGTTAATACTTCACTAACAGCCTTGCTGCATTCCGACTACCCCTAGTACAGCATTCTGATTAGCCCAGTACAGCATTCCGACTATGCCTAGTACAAGTCCTCTACCAGCTTCCATGTACCAGTGTTAATACTTCATTAACAGCTTTGCTGCATTCTGACTACCCCTAGTACAGCATTCTGATTAGCCCAGTACAGCATTCCGACTACCCTTAGTACAAGTTCTCTACCAGCTTCCATGCACCAGTGTTAATACTTCATTAACAGCCTTGCTGCATTCCGACTACCCCTAGTACAGCATTCTGATTAGCCCAGTACAGCATTCCGACTATGCCTAGTACAAGTTCTCTACCAGCTTCCATGCACCAGTGTTAATACTTCATTAACAGCCTTGCTGCATTCCGACTACCCCTAGTACAGCATTCTGATTAGCCCAGTACAGCATTCCGACTATGCCTAGTACACGTTCTCTACCAGCTTCCATGCACCAGTGTTAATACTTTATTAACAGCTTTGCTGCATTCTGACTACCCCTAGTACAGCATTACAACTACCCCAGTACAGCATTACGACTACCCCTAGAACAAGTCCTCTACCAGCTTCTTTGCTTCTATGTGCCAGTGTTAATCCATCATTAACAGCCACCATGCACCCCCCATACATCCTAGTACTGATATAGTATTGCCAACTTCGAGAGAGGGCTGAGACCCCCTCACATTGTCCTCGGTGCATGCCTCACAACATGAGAACATGGAATAGGAAGGAATATGTTATCAAAGGGGACAGGTTCCCACTCCCCACTCAAATGCTTTGAGCCGTGTCAATGCTTAGCGAGCAACTCTGGCAAAAGACATGTGTGTTAGGTATTCCATGACATCAGTGAAACAGGGCCTTGCTGTCACTGCTCTTGGGGAATTCGGTCCATGCATTGGTGTGATGTGGGAACACAGCGCGCGTGACGCGAGATAACTAGGCCACCGAATTCTGAGAGGAAATGGCTAAATGCGACAGGCGATGCCTGGGCAGGGTTTTGTGGCAGCTGGGCTTTATTTGATTAGTGCGCGAGTGTTAATTCTGTTGTCTATCATAGAGCTGTGGGACCAGAGACTGGCACTGATTGGGAGGCACTTAAATCATCCTGTGTAGCATATGGCTTCAGCAGTTACATGCAGCAGATCGGGGGAGAGTAGGGCGAGCACGACCACCGCAGTGTCTATGTCTTGAGTTGATGGCTTTCTGTCTCGTGGGTGGTCCTGGGTTCCTAGGATCTGCTGAAACAGGACTGTCGATCTCGGTTATAACGAGTGGAGGGAATGTATGTTTAGCCTCACCCGGTGAGGACCAAGGAGTGCTCCTAACTAGAGGGCAGGGGCTCAGTGCAGCAGGAGGAACTGGGCACATTTTAAAGCGTCTTTCGAGTGACTGGGAGGGTGTCAATGGGCAACGAGTTCCCTCGTTTCCCCAGTTCTTTCTCCTACCTCTGCTCAATGTATCCTGGTTTTCTACATCACAAATAGTAGTCGCTCACTATCAGCGAACAACACTAATGGGGAATGAGATCTAAACGTGCGATTTGCTAAAGTTTGCTTAATTAATGAGGAGGCGGAGTCTTACTAAAGAAGGTTCGATTAACTATATTCTTATAGGGAATGTGACACAGAGTCCAACAATGAAAAGCATCTTCACCTCACATGTCAGGGCACGAGGTAAATCACAAAAGTGGTGCTCATTTGCCATGCAGTAGGACGCCCGAATTGCCAACCGAATGTCCAAATCGCAACTGGGCACATTTTTGCCAGGGCCAAAAGAGACATTTTTCATGGTTTCTTGTTCATTTTCCAAGAACTATTCATGATTTTAAGCCATATTAGTATTATTTGAAATGACCAGGAAATCAAAAGATGTGCGCCAGGCATGTGTCATTTCATAGCTTTTGGAGCTAGCTTCAAATCTACAGCAGCACAATTTTGTCAATGTTTAAAGATTTTCAACCTCTTTTATCTGATCAATTATCTCACAGTAACTTTCACCATTTCATCCCAGTCACAGCCAGGCCGCAGCACAGGGCCTTGCAGGTATGGCACTCTGGGGGTTGGTCCACACTCCCTGTTCCTCTTCCTGTCTTGTGTGCTCTGCATTCACCTTGCACATAGTCCATTCTGGGTAAGCCAGGATTGTTCTGTCTGGGGATCTGACAGGTCATCGTAATGTCAAACAGACACACATGCCTTCATACTGAAGGATACGCTGCAGCACAACTCATACAACCGCCTACTGATGAATTTTAGTACTAGAAACTGCCCTCTGGGGTTATATGCTCACTCTTAGGTGCAGTATGTGTTAGCCTTTTCCTAATCCCCTAATCCTCTCCCCTGTTGATCTGTTCTGCTTAGGCATCGTGCACCTGGTTACCCTCTGAATTCGGGCCCAGGTACTTTCCCACCCTACCACGCACCCGCACTGCGTCCTTGCAACCCTTGCACTTTGGGTCTGTATATGTAACCCTACAGTCCCCCCCCCCCCTTTCTCTGTACGTGTCAGGCACCCCTGGTCTGTACCTTTAACCTTTAACCTAGCACTTGCCACTTGCTGGCTGCACTATCATTTGTTTGCTTGTTTTGTTTTCCATTCCTCAGCACTTTCCAATTCCCCTTTCCCCCGGCACTTTCCCACTTCCCTCTCCCCCGCCCTTGCGCGTTCTCAATGACGCTGGGCCTAGTATGATCGTTGTTTTTGTTCTCCTGTGATTCCCTCCCTTGCCTCTTCGCGCTCTGAAACACATATGTAAAATATCAATATCAATAATCAGCACTAACACTACAGCCATGCAACCTTCCCGAGTCTATGTCGCCTCTCTTACCTGTGCAAATATGTCGTGTTTGTTTTACTCTTCTCCTCTTCACCCCCCTTTTCCGTTCCTATGCAGACTGGCTGACCCCAGGGCGAAGCACAACGCAACACTATCCAGCAAGCCTCAGCGAGTTACACCACTATGGTGAAGACTGGTGCGAGGAAAAAAAAACATCAATATCACATAACGTGAAAACTTGGATATTTTCCTAAAGTTTCCTATAATGTTTATATGTTGTTTTTCGCTGTCTGCAAATGAGCCCAGAAGATGGAGAAGTGGAGAGGCTGCTTATAGGTGGGTGTGAAAGCATTCCCTGCCTTGGTGCCTAGACACTTGAATTCATTTCGGCCTCTCCATTGCCTCAACCCAAATGACCAACGGTTTCGGCTCCTTCCGAAAGGTTGCATAATTATAACTCTGGCTTGACCAGGCCTTCGTTTTTGATAAGCCAATCACAGTGGGGAGTCAAAGTGCACAATTAACATATTGGATCATCACAAGATTCCGGCGGCTCACCGCCAATCTCGGTGTACAGTTTTCGTCACCCGATATCCCGGTATTACGGGGAGATTATGGGCGGCGGAGTAACAGTAAGTTCCCATTCCTTTGATGTCTGATTGGACTCCATGGGATGGAAACCACTGAAGAACCAGCACCGTTGTTAATGGTGCCGGTGCATCAGTGCCTTATCTGCCGGTAGGGGCCTGAACTCCTGGCAGGTCGGAGTATGCTGGTCCAGAAAAGGTGCAGGTAGACGTTAGCAGCTCTTTTTTCTGGACCGGCATATTCGTAATGAAGCCCATTGTAATGGAGTGAAACGAGAAGTAATAGTAGCTAAATATTCATTAAGAACAAGCAACCACCAAAAAGCATTTCCAGCTTCAATTCTCGCACATAAAATGCCAAAAGTACAAATAAGAAAGAATTAAATCAAAGACAAGGTTACCAAAAAGTGTTCGGGCGACCATTTAGAAATCCAGATGTACAGTCCAGCAGGCACTTTATTTAGCAAAAATTACACTTTTATGAGTGGATGATGCTTTAATGGTAACGATGTTAATCTGCTATTTACAGCCTCCCTGCACTTCCTCTCCGACTGTCCACAACAGGTCATTGGTAGTAATGGACGTCCAGCTTCTGCTGTGACGCGCGTACAATCCTGCCAGGGTAAAGCTTCTTGGGAAGCCCTCATGGTGCCACAACTTTAGACATGTTTCTCCAGAATTGCCGAGTGACACTGGTGCATAATGATTAAGAGGATTCAATTGAAAACCAGGAGACATGTTCAAAAGGGCTGATGGGTAATATCCATATCTATGTACAGGCCCTATTCATCGGATACAGCCCAGCACAACCCAGCGGTCATTTCAGACACACATGGAACGTACCCTAAAGGTCATCAAAGTAAAAGCAGAGCATGGAATATCTATCATGGAGGTAAACTGTGGGATCACCTTCCAAGATCCATGTTGGGTCATGAGAAACCCACCTCTTTCCACCACGAGCAGCCGAAAGCACCTTGTAAGCTCACATCATACAGCATTGTAATGTAGTCATGCATTTACAGTGCTTGTAACCTCTAATCCTTCTGCATTCTAATGTAGTCATGAATTTACAATCCTTGTAAGCTTACATACTTCTGCATTCTAATGTAGTCATGAATTTACAATCCTTGTAAGCTTACATCCTTCTGCATTCTAATGTAGTCATGAATTTACAATCCTTGTAAGATTACATCCTTCTGCATTCTAATGTAGTCATGAATTTACAATCCTTGTAAGATTACATCCTTCTGCATTCTAATGTAGTCATGAATTTACAATGCTTGTAAGCTTACATCCTTCTGCATTCTAATGTAGTCATGAATTTACAATCCTTGTAAGATTACATCCTTCTGCATTCTAATGTAGTCATGAATTTACAATGCTTGTAAGCTTACATCCTTCTGCATTCTAATGTAGTCATGAATTTACAATCCTTGTAAGATTACATCCTTCTGCATTCTAATGTAGTCATGAATTTACAATCCTTGTAAGATTACATCCTTCTGCATTCTAATGTAGTCATGAATTTACAATCCTTGTAAGCTTACATCCTTCTTCATTATATTGTAATTGTTTATTTATAATGCGCTTAATGTCCAGAGGTTTCTAAGAGCGGACCGAACCTGTGTTGCACCGTGTCATCTGGCTTCCAAGGCAAGCGCTTTGCCCCTGAGCTATCCTCCCGAGAATGTAGTCGTGCATTTACAATGCTTGTAAGTGCGGATCCTCCTGCATTCTAATGTAGTCATGCATTTGCAATGCTCGTAAGCTTATACCATACAACATTCTAATGTAGTCATGCATTTACAGTGTGATGAATCTGCGCGTATTTTACAGGAATGAACAATTGCATCTGCCTAAGAAGCAAAGGCTTTCAGAACACGACTCTGTTTCCGCACATCTTTGGGAAATATGATTGCGAATGCAAGTGCAGCTAAGCAGAGACACTGCTTTCCCGCGTTACTAGCTTTTGAGGGGATTTAGAATTTCCATGGCAGTTTTTTGCTATGCAAATTCCTCTACATGTTTACTTCTGCCTGGTAAATGCGTTCACATCATAGGCATAGTGTGTATGCTCGAATTCTGGCAGGGTGATCTCGGTCTTTCATGCTTTTGTGTTTGATAATGGGAGTGTCATTAAAATAGGTCATGGTAACATCTGTTACGTTAAAGATCAGGCAATGACCCAACTGCCATTATATATTGTTACTGACGTGACCCAGGAAGGTGAGGGGACATGTTAAAAGGTCACAGAGCGGGCGTTGGGATTGGAGTGGAAAGAAGCGTCTGGTCGCATAATGGAGGACAGGGCAGGTGCACCACAGACACCGACAGGAAGCATTGCTGGCAGGTTTTTTCATGCCTTTTCACTCGACCTCTTCTCTTTCGATGCTCCCCGGGAGACAAAGGAGCGCAGCAGAGAGGCAGTGGCAACACACTGCCCTTCCTAATGACGGACCCCCATGGCCTACGATCATGATGTGTAGGTGGAGTTTAGGAAGCAATGCAGCCGTCTGGTGCTCTGGCTGCAAACAGTTAAAGGCCTTGGACGGTCCTTTTATTATCATTATTACATATTGGTAATAGTGGGAACCTAGCTCAGGAGCAACAGGGCGCTGAACAGGTCCAGCTAAGGAGCCATAGGTCCTCGTTAGGAGATTGACGGGACGGAAACAAGGCTGCCGGAAAGCTCACGGCACCCTTGTTTCCGGATGGGCAATCTCTGTGTCTGCCTGACGTGGCCTCTGTGCCTGACAGGTCTGACTCTGCCGGGCGCAGCGGCCACGGTAGGCAGCCTCTTCACAGGAGCACCGGCACCGTTGCTAGTGGTGCCGGTGCTCCCGTGTCCCCACTCTCATAGGGAATGGGCACTTCCCAGGCCGATGGACTCGTAATGAACTGTTGGTGCCGGGAATTCAGGCGCCGGTAAATTATTAGAGATCCGGCGGCAACCCGCCGGTAGCACCATCAGGGTTACTGCTGGACCCGTAATGAGGCCCACTGAGTCAGATTTGAACTGCCTCTTAGTCATAGGGGAACAGGCTTTGAGTGCCAGTGGCGTGGGTACAAAGATGGTGAAATGAATGAGCGAATGATCAGCAGAGGAAGATGGATGAATCGATAGGGGAGAGGAGTGGAGGGTGAATGACAGAAAGTTCAGATCAAGGGAGCTCCCACAAGTGAGAGCCACACGGTCCTGGAGGCTAACAAGGAAATGGTCAGAAGGAGGGGAGTCAAACTGTAATGAGTGAGTCTTCGATGTGGCGGGGCAGTTGAGGTTGCGCGCCATCACTGGGTGCATCGGCTTGCAGGGACTCGATTAGTAGGTATGTCTGAGAAAAAGAGATGGGGATGCTGGGGTGTTTAGCATTGCATGCGGAAACTGGCATTGCATTTTCAACAAAGCATGTAGAAACTGCCATTTCAACGTGTGCTTAAATTGTATATGCAGTACATGAGCAGGCATGACCGAACCTTGGCACATGGGGCTATTTCTGGCATATGAGTGTGTACATGGGCATAAGAGACTGTCCTTTAATTGCAAGTTTAAAGTTGTGCAAGTGAAGCGCAACTTTACTGTATGATATTGTTCCTAGTATTTGCAGGGGTTTGAAGTCACGTGAGTGTGCACCTATGAAGAGGTGGCATATGATGCGAATATATGAAAGGGGTAGATGGGCACACGAGGAAATACCTGGGGATATAAAGCTTAAACCTCGAATTATGGTGCTGAGCATGGGGCAATCAATGTGCTTATGGTGTTCAGCTTTGGTTTTTGAAGTATGGAGTGTACATCATATTAGTACCCGGCGATGGGTGGGGGTGGGTGGCGGCCTCTCAGCCAATGAGGAGGCTTGGAACAGGGTCCTTACCAAACAGGGAAAGACCCCACTCTGAGCCTCCTCAAAGCAGGAGGCCGCCATCTTTCCTCACCGGGAATGAAGGTAAGTGTGCTACCCGTGTCTCCTGGTCCTTATCCCCACCCCTGTTTTCCACATCTATACCCCCCTACCTAACCCCACTTACCTGCTCTGCTCTTTCCCTTGCTGGTGCCGGTAACAGAACTTCAATTAGCCGCCAAGGAAAGCGGGAAGGGACTAGGTGTATTCCCTTCTCACCGATCATGGAGGCCATTTTTTTTCTCAAATTGTCAAACGGTTTACCCGCCATTTCTTAACTCGAGAAATAATACTATAAGTACTCCGTTACAGCATGCTGGGATACTAACCGCAATAGAACCCTCGGAGGGGGGCATTCCCGGCTGGCTAATGCCTACCGGGGCTACGTTAAAGCCCTTGCTTTGCTCAGGATTGTAACTATCGCTCCGGGGCATTACCTGCGCGGTAATGCCCCCCTCGGAGGGTTCTATTTCTTTAATAACACTGCTGGAAATGTTGTTTGTAAGTCTGCAGAGTCAATAAGAATAGTCAATTGTAGTAGGTATGCAATAGGAAGGGGTTCCTGCCATATGTTGACAATGTTCCACTGAAGTTTGGGATGTGTCATCTCGTCTGGTCTTTGGTGAAATACTTAAGTTTTCAAGTGGAAAATGGAATGGTATTACCCCAAATGTTATGTTATGTTATGTTATGTTAAATGGATGTATTAAGCTCACGTACGCCCAAAAGCATCATGGCGCTGAAAGAGCCAAGGTCGAGGGAGTCTATTAGATGGCCAGACCAGTCATGAAGAAGGACATACAAGCATTTTTGGGCCTGGTTAGGTCTTCTTTATTTATTTATTTTAATTTTTATAACGTGCACACATGTCTGCACATAGAGGACAAACAATGGTCAGGCAGAGTGGGAGATCAGGGGAAGTGAGAAGATACTAAGTTCAGCCTGGGTTGAGGTATGTTAAATATTCTTCTTGAATAGTGCCAAGTTGTCAGCCAGGTGAATATGCCTGAGGAGTGAGTTCCATTGTAGTGGAGCCCGGATATCAAAGGTAGTCTCTCCAAAGCGCCAGCTTATGTCTGGGCTGAACAAATGATGGGTAAACGAGGAGCAGAGCTGTATCTCTCCTACATGGGATTTATCACTGCTTCAGCCCAAAATTCTCAGAGACTGCATGACTCCTCACTGATAAACTCAGAGTAATCCAACATCCCCAAATGGGATCAACAAGCACAGACGGCCTTTGAACACCGAAAGCAAGCCTTGTGTAGAAGTCCAGGCCTCATAATGTCCAATTTCTTCAAGGAATTCATACTGCAGACAGACACATCCTCAATAGGCCTGGGCACAGTGCTGTCAGAGAACAAAAATGTGAAAGAGGAGTAGATTATATACATCGGACAGAGACTTCAACTGAAATAAATGAAATATCCCCAAAATCAAGCTTGAAGCACTGGCCATCAAAAGAGCAGTATGCAGTCCAATATATTACTTGGCTGGCCGAAGATTCAAACTGGTAACATATCAGGCCCCACTGGTATGGATGGCCCGAAATAAAGATACAAACCCCTGATTCTTGGCTTTGCAACCATTTTCATTCACTGTATAACACCGAGCAGGAACGATGCAAGCTAACATGGATTTTGTATTCAGCAACCTGCAGCCGGCTAGTCAACAGGGAGAGGCGGATAACAATAATAATGGATTTCTTACATAGTGCTGCAAACCTGGAGGTCGCGGAGAGCTGCAACAACAGAAGACATTACGAGTCTGGCGGTCGGCGTGCCGGTAAAACCGGCAGGCTGCCACCAGACCCGTAACCAGTTACCGGCGCCTGGCTTGCCGGTAACACCGGGGTATTACAACCCCGGCTGCCTGTAAGTCAGGCGCCAGTAACTGTGTTGTTCCGCATTCCCATAGAGTCCCACAGGATTCTATGGGAATGGGGACCATTGTAACACCGGCACCGTCAGTGAAAGTCAGTGGGCGGGTGCCGTCTGCCCACCAGGGCAGACCTGGCCATCAGGAAGGCAACCCGCCCACAGCCCCGTAAGCTTGCCGGCACCATTGTTTCCGGACCAGCAAACTTGTAAAGAGGGCCATTATTATCCCGCAGAGTGGTACTCAATGAGTGGTACTCAATTTTTAAACCTCAGAAGGATGAAAGGCTGAGGTGATCCTGCCAGGATTCATACCTGCCAAAGCAGGCTGTGCACATATGTCAGGGGAGAGAGCTTAGCTCACTGTGCTATCTGACCAGATAGAGAAGAGGACTCGAGAGAAAGGGTGGAGGTGTGTGACAAGGCCATCAAGGTGGCCTTGTCAAGAGGGGACGGGAGCCCCTTTTAGCCGGGGGGAGGCTACAAGGGAGATATTCAGAGCTAGTCCTACCACTGAGGTGGATTGTAGCAGTTGAGGGGCCCCAATTCCTGCTCCCCTTCCTTGTGGGGCAATATTTTATTGTGCAGTACACCGCAATCTTCTCCAGCCTTGCCTCAATGAGATACTTGCCAAGTTTTCCCATCTGTTTCAGAGACCACAAGTTGTGTCCAGGAAGCAGGCGGTGAGGGCCAAGCGAGAAAACAAGAACTGGTGCCCCACACCCTGCATGAAAGAAATGAGTCCCAGAAATCCAGCAGAGAAGAAATCCAGCAGAGAGAGCAATGGCCCTGCAGAGACGCGTCAGCAGCAGCACATTGCTAGTGGGGAGAGGGACGCTGAGTGCAACTTCTCTGATGTGTCGCCTGGAGACACACATCGCAGTGCCGCTAGAAGTCACCACCAAACCAATCCACAGAGACCAAGCCCCACGAGACCAATAGAGATTGAAGGGGAAGAAACACCCACCCTCCCTCTGACCCAATACGATGAGGATACTTAACATGTTACCCTGTAATAGGAACTGGGCCACTTACCAGCTTAAGACGTCATGGGCGCTGTGCAGAAAACCTTAACGGGGAAAGTAGGTGGGGCTTAACCCCCTAAGATTGCCTTTTCCAACACTTATACAAGAACTGGGAGAGGAAGTGAGGGCTAGATTGGACAAGAGAAAGAGACCCTGCCCATAGAAGGCGAGGGAATATAAGGGAGCAGGAAGTGTGGGCTATTCGGGTGAGGTCAGCAATGGAGGCGGAGGACAACGAAGATACCAGCAGGGGGAAAGAAGGAGTGGCGGACTAAGAAGGCAAATTGTGGAGCAGGTGAGGTATTGACTAGAGCGTGGAAGTGGTACTGCAGTGTGTGTGTGTGTGTTTGTTTGTCGAGTGAGCTGAGAGGTTGGTGAAGGAGTGAATGCACAGAGCAGAAAAGGGGTGTTTGTATAGTTTGGAGGGTGGAGTAGCAGCGTGGAGGAGGGGATAAGTAGCATGGGGAAGAGTAGTAGGGTGAAATGGGAGGAAAAGGAACATCAAAGGGTGGAGACAAGATCAGGAGTCAAATATTAAAGGGACAGTAGAATGGTTGGAGGCGTGAGAAGGAAGTAGTCAGAGTAGAGAGGAAGAGGTGAGAGTGGACGTGACCGGACACAGCCTGAATCAACTCAAACCAGAGAAAGGGCATGGCACCGTCCCAGTTCTCGTTAGAACACCAACCACTGGAAGGAGTAGGGACCGTGAGAAGTTCTCGGAGGGAGCCTTAGTTCTGAAAGGCGGCGTGGCCTTTATGTCCTCACCATAACAAGGCAGAGCCTAGACAGTTGGGATCAACATTCAGTACCTACCAACCAGGGGCCAGGGACGCCTGGCTTAGGGTGGAGGGTCCAAAAAAGAGGAGAGAGAGGGACAGCGCTATGGCTCACAAAGAAGAAAATAAAAAACTTAAACTGTCTCTGCAACATGGGGTGATTATTCTGCCCTCTGTGACCGTGAGCGCACAAAGGGGCGTTGCGTGATTATTTTGAATCCATTTTAAGTTGTCCTAACAGGCACTTCTACAACAAAGTGAGACACTGTGGGAATTAGCAGAAAAGGTCAACCCTACTATTTAGAACATATACCACCAAAAGACTTTTTCATATGGTTCTGTAGTAGTGGATAACGCAAGTGACACTTATATATTGTTTTATACGAAAGTGCAAATCTTTAATTTAATAACAAACATCTAAAATGTTAGATATATGTATAAAAAAACAACATCTCCCAAAGTGACACTACTTTTCACAATACAATCAATTGTGTGCTAGTATCCCGCCTTTACTGCTGATGGTGATGCAAAATATTGTCACTTTGGTGGATGTTGTTTTTTTTTTAATACATATATTTAACATGTTAGATGTTTGTTATTACATTAAAGATGCGTACTTACTTATAATATATATATATACATGTGTCACTTGTCCTAACAAGCACCCCACTCCCCCAAAAAGGGGTTTGGCTGCGGCACTGCACCATAATGTTTAAGATTGCTGCATAGACCACACACAGGGCTACAGGGGCAGTGACTGCCAGCAGTGGCCAGAATGCGGCTCTGCGGCCACACGCCAACACTCCCAATCAATGGACGTCCAAAGGGCCACGATGTAACCCCCAGGTGCTCCCAGCATTCACGCCCATGATCAGTGATTCTGATGTCAGAGATGTCAGTAAACCCTAGCATTGGTTGAGTTGACAATGGAAAATGCCCACTCACCATGAGATCGATGTCTGCAAAAGATGGTCATCCGTGACCGTGGTATGCATTATTTCAAAATTCACGAATTGACATTAGAAATGATGACACTTCGTTAATTTACCAGCAGCAGAAAGACTGCTTCTCTTGGGTGTGACCTCTGTCAGTGCTTATAATTCATGCGTGGAACATCCAGAACCTCCTGCACTGCAAGCGCCTCCACAAAGGCCTCAGTGCTTATAGGTGTGAAGTCCATGAAAGGATGCACAGCCTCAGCCTGACCTCAGGGAAATCCCAGTGCTTATAGGTGTGAAGTCCATGAAAGGATGCACAGCCTCAGCCTGACCTCCGGGCAATCCCAGTGCTTCTAGGTGTGAAGTCCATGGAAAGATGCACTACAGGAGTCTGACCTCCGGAACAGGACAGCATTCGTGAGCCTGGCATCCATTAAAACCTGGACTGCAGGAGTCTGACCTCCGGCACAGCACAGCATTCGTGAGCCTGGCATCCATTAAAACCTGCACTACAGGAGCCTGACCTCCAGAAAAGGACAGTATTTGTGAGCCTGGCATCCATTAAAACCTTCACTGCAGGATTCTGACCTCAGGACAGCATTTGTGAGACTGGCATCTATTAAAACCTGCACTGCAGGAGTCTGACCTCCGGAACAGGACAGTATTCATGAGCTTCGCATCCATTTAAACCTGCACTGCAAGAGTCTGACCTCCGAAACAGGACAGCATTCGTGAGCATGGCATCCATTAAAACCTGCACTGCAAGTGTCTGACCTCCAGAGCAGGACAGCATTCATGAGCCTGGCATCCATTAAAACCTGCACTACAGGAGTCTGACCTCTGAAACAGGACAGTGTTCATGAGCCTGGAATCCATTAAAACCTGCACTACATGAGTCTGACCTCTGAAACAGGACAGTATTTGTGAACATGGTATCTATTAAAACCTGGACTGCAGGAGCCTGACCTCCAAAACAGGACAGTATTCTTGAGTGTGGCATCCATTAAAACCTTCACTAATGAGTCTGACCTCCGGAACAGGACAGTATTCATGAACGTGGCATCCATTAATACCTGTATTGCAGGAGTCTGACCTCCGAAACAGGACAGTATTCGTGAGTGTGGCATCTAGAACAGGACAGTAATGTGTTCCCCACAGACTACTCCCTCATCCAACTCAACCGACCCTCTAGAGGAGGAGGCGTAGCAATCGCCTTCAAGTCATACATCTCAGCCTCAATCATCGACTGCCAGCCATCCATCCCCTCCTGCGAATTGCTTCTTGTCAAACTATCCCTCCCCACAACTTTCTGCCACAGCTTCCTACTCATCTACAGACCCCCCGGCTACAACAGACAATTCTCAAGCAACCTCTGCGACTCGATAGCCACCATCCAAATAAATCATCCCACCCTCACTCTTCCAGGAGATTTCAATATCTGGCTTGACATCCCCACCAACCCTATGACCCACTCTCTGGTTGACTGCCTAGACTCAATTAACCTCCATACCCACATAAACGGGCCAACTCACTATAGAGGACACACCCTTGATGCCATTTTCAGCTCCCACGACCGGATATACCTAACCTCCTCCACCCCTATCATCTGGTCCGATCACTTCATTATCCCTTTCAACATTCGCTCAGCTGACCCCCTCCCCGTACCCAAACCAGAACCTCCAAATCTACGCAAATGCTGGCAGAAACTAAAAATAATTCCCGACCTAGCCGACGCGCTCTTTCAGTCTCCTCCCCCTACCTTCCCGCCCAATGAACAATTAAACTCCGAAGCGTTTAGCTCATGGCTCAATACCTCATTAATCCCGCTCACCCCCATCTGCCAATCATCCGCTCGCCATGGCCCTTTTCCAAGATGGTTTACACCGGAACTGAAGACCGTAAAACAACTATATAAATCCCTTGAACGCAAATGGCGGAAAGATAAAACCACTCTGAGTAGATCCACCTTGGCCCGCCACCATTGCCACTACAAAGCTGAAATCCGGAAAGCAAAAAAAGCCCATTACAATTCCCGAATCCTGAACTGTGAAAACCCCAGCAAAGAACTGCACAAAATCATCTCTGAATTCACTAAACCATCATGTATCACCACCCAATCGACCCCTTCTCAATCTCTCTGTGACTCACTCTCTCTCCACTTCTACACGACTGCTCTCGAAAGAACAAATTCCCTAATCAACAAACTGGCCCTATTGCACCCACCTCACAATCCACCCACCCTTCCTGCCAACCCACCGCCTGAAACTGCTACCCAACCAATTTTCGACTCTTTTGCACCAATATCAACGGACCAATTTCTCAAACTTCTCTCTGCCCAGAAACAGCCCGGTTCCCCGCTAGACCCCTGCCCAGCCTCAACCCTCAAGGAAATATTTGCATCCGCCTGCGCAGGAGAATATGCAAGAACCATCATAAACGACTCCCTCTCCTCTGGAATTTTTCCAGACACGTTCAAAACTGTTCATGTCAAGCCCCTTCTAAAAAAACCTTCCCTCGACCCTCTCAACCCCAAAAACTACCGCCCCATCTCAAATACCAGGTTCCTTGCTAAACTCATCGACCGAACCACCTACTCCCAACTAAATGCTTTTGTCGAGGCCAACAACCTCCTAGACCCCGCTCAATCAGGTTTTGGACCCCGACACAGAACCAAAACCACCCTGACCTCAATCTGGGATGACCTTAAAAACACTGCAGACTCTGCGGGATGCGCTGCACTAACTCTTCTTGATCTATCTGCCGCCTTTGACACAATCAACCACTCAATCCTTCTCGACTGCCTCCACTCCCTAGGAATCTGTTGAAACGCTCTCAAGTGGACAGCATCCTTCCTCAACAACAGGAACCAAATAACCCTACTCTCCTCATTTGCTTCTGCCGAACGACCAGTCAATACCGGAGTTCCACAAGGAGCGTGCCTATCAGCTCTCCTGTTCAACCTCTATATGGCCACCCTCCCACGAATAATCTGCTCGCACAATATCTTGTGCTACAACTATGCTGACGACACCCAACTAATCCTAAAACTCCTTAACTCAAAACCCAGCAGCCAGCCTGACCTCGCTGCCTGCCTCCTTGACATCGATCACTGGATGACCACAAACCACCTCCTTTAAAACCCCACCAAAACTGAAATCATGGTGTGTGGCAACACCAAACTTCTTCCGCACCCTCTACCCTGCCCATCATCCATGGGCAATTCCCCGACAACCTCAACCTCAGTAAAAACCTTGGATGCACTCTCGACTCTGACCTAACCCTCTCACACCAAGTCAACAACATCTCTAAGTCCTGCCACTAACACCTCAAATTTCTTAGGCACATTTTCCCATACCTTTCTTTTCCCAACAGACTCACTGCGGTCCAATCAATTGTAATGTCAAGACTGGACTATGCTAACCCCCTCTATCTCGGAGTCCATGCGTACCACCTGACTAAACTTCAAAGAACACAAAATTCTGCAGCCAAACTGCTACTGGCACTTGGCCCAAGAGATCACACCTCCCCAGCTCTCAAAACTCTCCACTGGCTCCCGGTTGCTCGAAGGGCGACCTTCAAAACCTTATGCATCTCTCACCAAGCAATGCATAAAACCGGACCTCAATACCTTCAGGACAAACTAAAACCTTACCATCCACCGCGCACTCTAAGATCAAGCTCTGCTCTCCTCCTAGTGATACTAAAAACCAACTCAGTCAGACTAGGTGGATCATCATTCTTAGCCTTGGCCCCCACTCTATGGAACTCACTTCCACCCCACACCGTCTCACTGAAGACCTCATGTCCTTCCACAAATTACTGAAAACGTGTCTCTTCCCTTAAAAATCGATTCTTTGCACAAACAGTATAAACAGCCACATTAACCAGAAACCCAAGGTTGCTGAATCAAAATAACAATCCAGTATAGAGATCCGATCAAGAAAATGGAAAACTATAACGGATAAACTGAGTAGAACAAATGAAGTCGATGAAAGGGACAAAAAGGATGAAGTGGATGAAAGGGACAAAACGGATGAAGTTGGTGAAGTGGATGCAGTGGCTGAAACGGATGCAATGGATGAAGTGGATGGGATGGATGAAGTGGATGGGACGGATGAAGTGGATGGGACGGGTGAAGTGGATGGGACAGATGAAGTGGATGGGACAGATGCAGTGGATGGGACAGATGCAGTGGATGGAACGGATGCACTGGGTGGGACGGATGCAGTGAATAAAACTGATAGAACAGAGAGCTGGTTGGACCGAGTCTACTGGTCAGAATGAAAGAATTGAGCAGACGGAACAGATGGAACAGAGCGGACGTATTGGTTGGAATTAATGGAACGAATAGTATACATGGAACAAAAGGAATAGATGGAACGAATGGAAGCTGAAACAAAGGGAGCAGATGGGAAAGGAAAAAAATGGATGAAGTGGATGGAACGGATGAAGTGGATGGAACGGATGAAGTGGATGGAACGGATGAAGTGGATGGAACGGATGAAGTGATGGAATGAACGCAGTAGATGGAACGTATACAGTAGTTAAAATGGATGGAATGGATGAAACACGTAACGTGGATGGAACAGATGGAGCGTATGGAGTGGATGTAACGGATGGAGTGGATGGAACGGATGCAGTGGAGGGAACGGATGGAGGGAGGGAGCAGATGCAACGAGGATGAATGGATGTAAAGGGGACAGAATGGATGGAACCGATGTAACGGGGACGGAACAGATGGGGTGGGAAAGGAACAGATGCAGTGGGGACAGAACGGATGGGGTGGGGACGGAACGGATGGGGTGGGGACGGAACGGATAGAGTGGGGATGGAACGGATAGGGTGGGGATGGAACGGATAGGGTGGGGATGGAACGGATGGGGTGGGGATGAATGGATGGGGTGTGGATGAATGGATGGGGTGGGGATGGAACGGATGGGGTGAGGATGGAACGGATGGGGTGAGGATGGAACGGATGGGGTGGGGATGGAACGGATGGAGTCGATGGAACGGATGGAACAGATGGAACAGATGGAGCAGATCGAACAGATGGTGTGGATGGAACAGATAGACGATGGAGTGGACGGAACGGACGGAGTGGATTGAATGGATGGAACAGACAGACGTGATCGAACAGATCGATCGTGTATGGAATGGATGGAAAGTATGGAACCAATGGAGTGTATGGAACAGAGGGAGTGCATGGAACCGAGGGAGTGTATGGAACCGAGTGAGTGTATGGAAAGGATGGGATGTATGGAACGGATGAAACCGACCGAGTGGATGGAACCGATGGAGTGGATGGAACGGAGTGAGTGGATGGAACGGAGCAAATGGATGGAACCGAGGGAGTGGATGGAACGGATAGAGTAGATGAGTGGATAAAACGCATGAGTGGATTAAATGGATGGACTAGATAGAACAGATGGAGTGGAAAACTGGATCGAATGGATGGAACGGATGGAACAAACGAAGTGGATGAGCGATATAACAGATGGACTAGATGGAACAGATGGAGAGGATAAAACTGACGGAGCGGAAGAAACACACAGAGTAGATGGTAGGTATCGAACGGATAGAACGGATGAACAGATTGAACGGATGAGGCGAACAAGCCGATTGAATGAATGGAAAGGATGTATAGACTTAACGAATGGAACAAATGAAAAAGTTGGAATAGATGGAATTAACCGAGTGGACGGAACGGATGCAGTGGATGAAACGGATATAGTAGACAGGATGGAAAAGATGGAGTTGATGAAACAAAGGAAGTAGACAGGAACAGATGGAGTGGATGGGAAAGATGGAGTGGATGGGACAGGTGGAGTGGATGGGGCAGGTGGAGTGGATGCAACATGTGGAATGGATGGAACAGACAGAGTGGATGGAAGAGCCAGAGTGGACTGAACACATCGAGTCGTTCGAACGGATGGAGCGGATGGAACACAATGAACGGACGGAATGGATAGAACACATGGAACGGAGCGAATGAACAGGAAGGATAGAACGGATATTGGGAATCGAATGAAGACGAAGGATTGAACGGATAGAACACACTAAATGAATGAGAAGGACGAAATGGGTCTGCGGAATGGATGAAATAGACCATATGGATGCTGGGTCGAGTGGATGTAACAGATGAAATGGATGAACAGACGAAGTGGAATGAACAGAGTAAATAAAACAGATAGAATAGATGGCACAGATGGAGTACTCGATCCCAAGCGCTTTACTGATAACCACCATTCACACCACCACGCTTACTCTCTCCTATACACCACCACTCAACTAGAACACAGCGATACTATGACACATTTGGTATAGCTGTTCTCATACTAACACCCGCCACATACCCCTCATCATCCTAATTAAACACAGCTAGCACACACCACTAGCTTATGCGTCTCCTCAGGCATAACGCAGCCAGAAATCAATCTGGGTGTCTATCCTCCAGAATTGAACAGATACAACTGACCGCCCCACTACCACACCTACCGCTAAGCAGCAGCTATCATGCAACTGCCACACCAGCTGCACACATATCAGGTGTACCCACGCACCCTATGACTCTCTCTCTCTCTCTCTACTGACTTGAACTACAGTTCCCGAGGGCGTTCAACCTACCAGCGCTTTGAGATCATACCAATGATACATAAGGCGCTAAATAAATGCCAAATAGCATAACATAACAGTGTGGCATCCATTAAAACCTGCACTGCATGCGTCTGACCACCGGAACAGGAGAGTATTCGTGAGTGTGGCATTCATTAAAACCTGCACTGCACAAGTCTGACCTACGGAACAGGAGAGTATTCGTGAGTGTGGCATCAATTAAAACCTGCACTGCAGGAGTCTGACCTCCGGAAGAGGCCAGCATGCATGAGCGTGGCCAGAGGTGGCCAGCATTCATGAGCGTGGCATCCATTAATACCTGCACTGCAGGAGTCTGACCTCCACAAAATTCCAGTATTCATGAGTGGGATTTTCACTACCACTATTCAGGAGTCTGACACCTGACTAAGGTCACACCCACAGCAAAATCGTTTAATTCATGGTTGCCATACTTCAAGCACTGGCTTTGTTTTAAAACCCATTATTTAAGAGAAAGGCATATACCCTACAATATATGCAAAAGGGGGCAACATTTCAAGTTGCAAGCTACTAGCCAGTCATAAAAAGTCACTTGCCATCTCAATTCTACCTACACATGCACACCGCACACCATTCCTTGCTCAAAAACAGCCAATTATAACTAGCCATTGGTGAGTGTGCCTTCTGTGCTCTGAAAATGCCCCCAATCGTTCATTTAATTATAGATACAACCTACAGACTTCGCGGCCCTGGGTTGTCAGTGATTGTGGGCAAATGTCCATGGTTGGTTGTGTGTACTGTGTGCCAGACAGGGAACAGATGCCCACCTGGTATCTGTGGATTTCGTGGAGGTGGGGTTGGCCAGAAGCCCACTCGGCAAGAGTAGGCTGTGACCCTGCGGTTGCAGTGGCAGGCGCCCACCTTGTGTCTCCAAGTTGTAGGGAGCTAAGGCAGATTGCAGGATGTGGCGCGAGATTTGCAATGTGTTCATCCTGTAGTCTGTGTCGCCTGCTGAAACAGTGAAGTGAGTGACCCAGATCCTGCATCACACATTCTCACCTTCGTCTCAACACGCAGCCTGCAAACCGCGAGCCGATTAATTGCAACTTCTCACTTGCTCAACACCACCGTTGATCTCGTTCAGGCGGAAGATGCACGTGTGCCAAGCCGTGCGGCACGAATCCACACGGCGCGCCCTTTGCCTCTCCTTTGCGCTCACACACAGGGCCTGCCTTAAGGGCAGCAGCGCCCTGGACTAATTGGTGCCCCCGTCCCGCCGCGCACCCCTGGTTAACAGGGGGCGGGGACAGGATGGGCCACTTTTATGGCCACTTTTATTTATTTTTTAGCCTCCTCGCTCTGGCGAGGAGGTTAAATAGGGCGTGTCAGCACCCCATCGCCATTGAATGAACCCGCCGCCGCGGGTGCATTCAATGACAATGCACGCCTGCCACGCCTTCTGCCACCACGCCAGCTCAGGGGAGCCCTTGAAAGACTCCCCCGAACTAGCGTGGTGTGGGGCTAATGGCACCTTTTCTTATGAAAAGTGCCCGCGTTGGAGGGACGCATTTAAATGCACCTGCCGCCATGGGCGCATTTTACAGAAAAAGGCCACCTGCCACGCCTTCTCCCACAACGCCTGCTCGGGGGATCCCTTGAAAGACTCCCCCCAGCTAGCGTGGCGGAGGCTAATGGCGCCCCTCGCCCCCTCTAAGGCCGGCTCTGCTCACACACAACATGCACGCATAGGTCCCAGCGTCAACACACAGGTGCACACAGGCACGTGCTGGCACACAACCCAGAGACAGACAGCTCAGGCAGGGCCTATACTCTGGCGCAAAAAGGCCACACATGACGCACACAGATATGTGTTTGAACATTGTGGGCACATGTGGCCCCTGCATCGCCCTAGTTCCCCCTGCACAACTGGAAAGGTAAATGACCGGTCTGCAGGTGGTGGTGGCAGCAATACATCAGTCATTGCAAATTAAATACCTGGAGGCTATACGCTTGGTTTAAGAGCTTCTTTTTACGGAGGTTCAGCATGTTATGTTACTATGTTTGGGTACTGCACCATCAGCACCGTAGTCGTTTCAAAGTGCTAAAAATTCGTCCATGGCATTCAGATTTGGAGTATTTGTTCCCAGGAATGGCAGCTTGTGGGACTAAACTCCTGATCTGTCATTGAAGCGTGTGATGTCCCTGTATTTTATGCTTTTGTCCCCTGTCTGGTTTGATTTCTCCCTGATGAATCCTAGAACTCATCAGCAATGTAGATACTGCTGCACTTCCTCAGGGTCCTGAAGTACCGCAGGGTCAAGGTACTCACGTACTCCATTTTCCAGGTGCAAGTCTCCTTAAAACGTGGGTTGCAAGGGTCAACTGGTTTTTATGTACTTTAGGGAACCAGTGACGTAGCCAGGATTGTCTAACAAGTGCGGCCTGAAGCTGGTGTAGTTGGGACCACCGCAGTGACATCCACAGCTGTAAATGCCCACACAGTGCTGCTGAGTGGCCATTTACAGATTTTGTCTGGGCCTTGCCCGCTCAGGCCCTACCCTGTCTACGCCTCTGTAGGGGACGCTGTCACACTATACACAAAGGTCGCACCTTCTAGTGACCCCTCTGTAAGATCCAGGGCAGAGTCAAGCAGGCATTATGTGAAGTGAGAATGTGGAACTGATGAGCCACCATACAGATGTGGTTCCACTGGCATCCCAATGGCACTGTAGCCATATCCAGATAAGACTAGTGTCAGGATACAAAGGGGAACCCACATCCGGGAGACTCCCTTGGAAGAAGCACAGTTTAAATGCAGCAGCCTACACTGATTGGGTGGCCTTTTGCAACAGTCCACACTGATTGGGGGGGGGGGTCAAATGCAGCAGCCAGCACCGATTGGGTGGCCACCAACATGTTTGAATTGATCCAAACTGTGATTGGGGCTTGACCATCTCCCCAATCCTAAATCCCCCCAAATGGAATTGGAAGACATCGTAGACCTGAAGGCTTCACGTCGGAAGCCCCGCTTGAATCTGGAACTCTAGCAGACCCTCTCGATGGTGAGAGTCTGACCAGTCCTTTCAAGAACCGGACTTCCAATTCACCATGAAGCGACCAGGGCCTGTGTTGGTGGCACCAGCCTTGACACAAGCCTCAAATCTGCTGCCTTCTGCAAGCCTCGCTTTACCACCTAGTCACTGCTTTGACCTCGATGATGAAGAAGCATCAGACAGAGACACCCAGCAACTAACAGTCTGAGACCTACACTTACAAATCCTCACTCAGGATAAGATACACTGAAGACGACAAGACAAGTGCCACATTATCACCATTGCATGCAAACCGTGAATGACAACTCAACTGACACTGTCACAGTGGTGCATGCATCCTAAGATATCCGATGCCACTGCCATGCGGGGCGGCTGAAGAAGCACGGGGGGGGCCTTGCTTTCCTTGGAAAACCCACCTGCATATGTCAGCATATGTCAGCAATGTAAGTGCATGGAGAGGGAAAAGGGCAGTGTAAACATGGTATACACGGTTTTTGGGGTAGAAGCAGTTGCAATTGGTGAAGTTTTCAATCCACAGTGTGCTTATCTGACTACACAATGAAAACAAATAAAAAGGGGTATAGTTATTGGAAAATTGTCTATTTTTTCATACTCACAAACATTTTTAACATCATTCTTTTAAATAAACACAATGAGCAGGGATGGCCTTAGCGGCGGCACTTCCCTGGGGAACAAAACAGTAATGTGCCCCTCCCCCGCCCTGGGGCACATGCCCAAGGTCAGGGGAAGATTTTTCAATAAGCACCCCATTGTTATTAAATGTGCTCTGCTCGGGAGAGCGGGCGCATTTAATTTAAATGGGGCACCAGCCGCGCCTTCTACCACCACGCCAGCGCTCGAGGGAGACCTTGAAAGATTCCCCCGAGCGGGCATGGCGGGAGGCTAATGGTGCCCCGGGCGGTCGCCTGGGCGGCCCTGCCCTGAGGCCGGCCCTGATAATGAGAATAATCTGGCTTCCCTAGAAAATATATGCGCATGCCCACAACCTCAGCTTGTGCCTCTATTCTGCAGTGACATTCTAGATAAAGCAATGCAGTGGGCGGGCAGTGGGCGTGCAGCGAGAAATGATGATTTCCCGCTGCACAACAGAACACAAAAGGCAGCCAGCAGGGCTTTCTTTGTGAGGGCCACAGGGGTCCGGGGGAATTATTGAAATGCCCTGAGGCCAGCACGACTGCTATGCTGCCTGCACACTCCACTGATCACATCTGCATCTTGTTCACCACAGCAGGGACGCATTGCACTGAATCCGGCGCCACCTGAGGTTTCGCTGCAGGGAAATGGGCTGCATCAGGACTCAGAACACTCTCCTGTGACTCTTCCACCACCTCAACATCAAGACCTCCGGTGGCCAGTGCCGCCAAGACCCGCCAGGCAAACAGACTGCCACGAATGGGCAATGCCGCCGGGCCGCCCAAGGTGAGGCCAGATAACTGTTGTTACATGGCAGCAGGGTCAGGAGAGGGGCAGCGCCCCTCTCCTCCCCACGGATAAGGGAGACAGCAGGGTCTGGCGCATCCAAGTGCAGGAAGGGTGAGGTAATAAACATACCTCACCTTTGCACGAGAATATATAGGTGCATTGCACCCAGGAGACTCAGGCAGGGAAATACCGAAGGAGTCCCCCCCGGGGGCATAGGGGGCCCAATTAGTCAGCTCCAGGCTGGCCTGGGGGGTTTGTGTACAAGCCCCCACCCCCACACATACTACAAAGACCCAAGGGTTCCCTGGGTCCTATATAAGGAGCTGCTTGCAGCTCCAAAAACACAAACTGTTTGTGGACCCTGCACGGGGACCCCAACAGTATAGGGAAGTTTGATGTGTTACTCAGCGTCTTCCTGCTCTTTTTCTTTTATGTTTTCTTTTGCAATTGGTTTGTGGCTCCTGCACGGGGACCCAAACACATTAAGTTGCATTGCGGACGTTTCACTGTACTCAGCATCGTTCTCGCCCTGTAAACACTCCCTGAGAGCATTGTCCTGCTCAAAAGCCAGCAATTTCGAGCCGGAGACGAGGAGAATACAGCCGTCCTGGGGGAGAAACACGGCGGCGCCACCCGGGACTAAGTTTTGGGGCCCACCGCTGGCCACCCAACCAGCCAGGGTCTTAAAGAAACACACATGCAGGCAGACGAATAGCGAGCCAGCCTTACAAACAGCTTAAAGAACTGAAACATACAGCTAAGACAGGACAGACAACCAAACAGTCAGGTAACACAGCAAGCAGAGCGTTTTGCATTTTTCAACCCGCTCTATACTGTGGTTTTAGAGCCCAGTCCAGGACATACCAAACACCACCCAACAGCTTTCAAAAATCGAAAGATTTATCTGTCTCAAATGGCAAACCCGCACAGAAAGACAGAGCCGGGTCTTACCATCGGCCCGAGTCGGCCACGCAGTTTTTAAAAACCTGGCTGGGTCAAACCTCAGCCTTTTCACCTCTCACAAGGGCAAAAAACCCAGCACCACAGTTTAGGGGTAATAATAAATACACAGACCAAAGTGAGAGCCAAAGGTTTCAACACAACCCAGAAACTAAGGCGCCAACAAACAAGAAGTGTTCCAGACCGTTAGGACCCCCCGCAACATGCAGGTAGTAAACAAGCAGATGACAGTTTCCTCAGCGGGTAGAGGTGGCCGAGACAGGAGAAGAAACAACATTAACACAGATAACAGAACAAACAAGCACAAACCAGGGTCCAGAATAAAAGCCCAAGCATGCCGCTAAGGGCAGCCAAGGTATCAGATAGAGGATATATTTCCAAAACATAGTCAACACCCTCCAAAACGGTACAGCTAGTCAGATAGCACAGCAGGCAGAGCGCTCACTTTGACATCAGGGCAGAGCCTGCTGATGCAGGTTCGAACCACGGCAGGGCCGAAGTCAGCCTTTTCATTTGCTTCAAGGTCGATAAATGAGCACCACACACTGTGGGGAAATTAGCAGTGCTCAGATGCCTGAGGGTACGTAGCGCCAGATAAATAACAAAAACAAAACATGTGATGCATGTGTTTCCAGAACAAAATAGAGAAGGAAAACAAGAGGTAGTGGAACATACAAGAGAATAAGGTGTATGTGTTAGACACAAGGAAAGACCAGTAATACAAGGGAAGCATCACAAGTCAGGCAGACAGCATATCAAGATGCCAGAGAATAGGGCGACACAGCCCACAAGGCAGCAAAAATACGCAGAGGAAAATGCGAGCAAGAAATAGAAGAAGACAAAAAGCCAACAATCGAAGGCTGGAGCCTTAAAACTGCAAGTAGCACTGAACCCAAACATGGGTTCTACCAAAATAATAAGCAGTGGGGAATGAACCCCACACCACACAACACAACAGGCTGACGCCCGAGGGCCGAGGGCAGAGTGCTGCAAGTAGCAGGGAACCCGAAAACGGGTTCAACGAATTTAGGAAGCAGTGGGGAACAAACACCACATAGCGCAACAGGCCAACGCCAGAGGAACGGGGCAAGGGTGCTATAAGTAGCACCAAACCTGAAAATGGTTTCAACGTAATTAATAAGCAGTGCAGAATAGACACCCCACAGCACAACAGGCCAACGCCCAAGCGCGTGGGCCAGAGTGCTACAAGTAGCATGGAACTGAGAAACAGGTTCAACAAAATTAATAAGCAGTGACAAATCCACCCCGGGTGGGAAAACACCACACAGCACAGACAAACAGGCAAACGCCGCAGAGGGCCGGGGCCTACGCTTCTAAAAAGCATTAAAAACCCAATAAGGTTGTTTAAAATAAAAAATCAGGCCAACGCAACAAAGGGCCTGGGCCAAGCTTCTAAAAGCTTTGAAGCTATAATGTTTTTTAAAAAAATAGATAAACAGGCCAACGCCACAAAGGCCAGGGCCAGAAAGCAGCTAAACTAGCAGATTAACTTAAACGGTTTGGATTTATGAGCAAACACTGGAAAACAGGGGAACCAAGTGGGGCTCCCCGGGAACATGTGCAAACGTTAGCAAAGGTGGGAATCGAAGTAATAAACCAAAACACAGCGGACGGGCCAGAAGTCCCCTCCAAACAGGGCTATTATGTAAGTACTGCGGCAAGTGGAGGAAACAGACGGGGGTTTAGAACCAGCTAAGACCGCGAGCGGTCAGAGCAGGATCCATCCCACCAAAAGGGTAGCCCCACCTGTGATAAATCTATAGACAACTTCAGGAGAAAATTGAACAGAGGTTTAGAGAAATTCTGCCTAGCTAAGCGCCTGAAGTTTATAAAACACCCATTCATAATATTGGGGGACCCCAACCTTTTTCACAAGGACGGCACCCAACTATCAGTACATGGCATGGAGCATATCTTTAGAGAAATCTCCTCCACCTTAGCCACCAGGGGCTGCAAATAAACAAACTTTTGGGGGAACGCAGACAGCCGAGAACCTGCCCGTGTGTGGCGGCACAGGCCAGAGGGGGTTACTTCTGGACCCGATGCCCAAAATGATGTTATTATTATGATTACGTGTATTGTTTATGTTCCCATAACCATACCTGTATCAATAAAAACCTATGGCCTTTTATTGCCAACACTTGACCAAATTGTTGTGGTTTAATATTTCATGGGGAGGGCAAGGGCCGTAAGACATGACGCACACACCCCAACACAACAAATTTAACTCTGCTGCATATGGGTTCAACAGGTATGGGCAATTCCGCCGGGCCGCCCAAGGCGAGGCCAGGTAACTGTTGTTACATGGCAGCAGGGTCAGGAGAGGGGCAGTAGCCGTTTTACAGGGTCAGCGCCCCTCTCCTCCCCACAGATAAGGCAACAGCAGGGTCTGGCACATCAAAGTGCAGGAAGGGTGAGGGTATAAAAATACCTCACCCTTCCACGAGAATATGTGGGTGCATTGCACCCAGGAGACCCAGGCAGGGAAATACCAAAGGAACCCCCCACCCCCTGGGGGCAGAGGGGGCCCAATTAGTCAGCTGCAGGCTGGCCTGGGGGGTTGGTGCACAGCCTCCTCCCCCCACACATACTACAAAGACCCAAGGGTTCCCTGGGCCCTACATAAAGAGCTGCTTGCTGCTCCAAAAACACAAACTGTTTGTGGATCCTGCACGGGGACCCAAACAGTATAGGGAAGTTTGCTGCGTTACTCAGTGTCTTCCTGCTCTTTTTCTTTTCCACAAAAACCCTCCCATCCTAGAAAAAGGGGAGAAGAACAATGGAAAGGACACCGTACGGTGACCACAACAAGTCGTGGGACAAGGAAGGCGGCACGGGCCAGAGGGGATTACCCCTGGACCCAGTGCACAAAAGGATGTTATTATTATGTTTATGTTCCCATAACCATACCTGTATCAATAAAAACCTACCGCCTTTTATTGCCAACACTTGATCAAACTGTTGTGGTTTAATATTTCATGGGGAGCGCAAGGTCCGTAAGACATGTCGCACACACCCCACAACAACAAATTTAACTCTGCTGCATATGGGTTGAACAGTTATGAGTCTGAACCCCACCCACCCGCGTGGACATGTCTGGGTGATCATCATGTACCTTGATGTGACGGCCCTGCTGAACATGGCTAATGTGTAACATATTCTTCTTCCAGAAACGCAGGCATGTTGGTGCATAGACATGAACTAGGACTGTACATATTTTCCACACTGTTTTTAAGAGATAAGTTATTGAAATGAGGCCTCCTGGGTTTATTGAAATGATAACAGTGTTACTATGTAGCCCGTCCACCCTGACCCAGCTACACTTTTAAGAACTAGGGCTCGCTCAAGTCCACCCCAGTTCAGCCAAAGAAGCTGGAGGAACATCTGTCTTGCCTGGATCGGGAAACAGACAACTCCTAAACAAAAGACTCAGGCTAAAATCCTGCCAGGGCATCTTTGATAGAGGAATCCATCGGCAAAACAACCCCCCTGCCAACTCCCCCTGCTTGCAAAAGGCAGAGCAAGCGAGGGAACATGCATAGGGCTGCCTTCTGCAGAATTACAAAGGAGGAGATGGGTGAGCTCCATCTTCCCTGTCTTTTCAGACCAGGAAGGTCTCCTCTTCAACGCCTGAAGGATACTGATATGAAAGGGGGGAGGCTGATAACCCAAAACGCCCCCCACTGCTGTTCCTTGCTCCACGTGGCCTTTTGCTAGGAAACTGAGCCAAGAATGGCACCTGGAAAAACAGGTCTTCACTTAAGATTCCTCACCTGTGTCTACAATATCTGAAAGTCCAGGGGAGGAAAACTAGCAGGTGCCACTAGGAATCTTGGTTCCATCTTTGTCAGGGTCAGGGACCTGACCCCGTTAAGAGTTGATGGGACCCCTCTAAACATGGAGCAGGCGGCTTGCCGGGGTACTTGCCAGAGCCAGGGTGTGGGAGTTTGGAGGGTCCCTGTCCCTTTGAACTGTGCCTGGTTAAATGATCAATGTGCCACTTCCTTTTCCCCAATACTTGGTGTGCACAACACTGGCCAGTACCACGATTCCTAGTGGTGGGAACCCAAACTGGTGACTCACCGGTGAGAGGCGGCAATACGCGGAACAGCAGAGGAAATGCATGCACATCAAACTGCCATTCCAGATGCTCCACCTGATTCAAACAATTCCTGTACAATTAACTATGCCCGTATTGGCCCGCCATTACCCTACGCCAGTGGACCCAATTATGAAAATGGGTCTGCATGCTTTTAGATGCCTGGCAGTCGGCCACTGGGGAAAAGAAAGCCAGCGGTTGGCCTAGGGAACCAGCTGAAAGGTGAACCAATGCAAGGAGAAGGGGCGGTGGAAAAAGGGGCAGAGGCATCCATATAGTGCGGGTTGTTCGCGTGAGGTCAAGGGAGGAGAAGGTGAACCAAAAGACCATGCAGAGGAAAGAGGATTACAGAGAGATAGTGTGCAAGGAGTGGCATTGGTTGGTGAGAGAAAGTGGTACTTCGGTGTGCGAGTGCGTGCAATGTGAGTGAGTTAGACTAAGAGAGTGTGTAGGGGTGTGAGTGATAGTGATTGGAAAATGTGTCCCGGAGAGTGAAAGGAGGGCGACTAGGAGAAGGTGTGGGTAGAGTGGAGAGGTGAGAGTAGTTCAGAGGGGAGAGTGGTAGAGTGGGAGTGGAGAGTAGTGGGAGTGGAGAGTAATGGAGTGGAGAGTAGTACAGTGTAGTGGTGAGTGAAAAATAGAAGAGAGTAGAGGGGAAGGTAGAAGTAGAGAGAGAGAACACCATAGGGGCAGAAGAGGAAGAAAGAGGGGAGAGACGGTGGGAGTAAGAACAGGAAAGTAAATAGGAGGAGGGGAAGGAGACCAAGAGAAGATCAGGGTGAGGTATACAAAGGCATGAGAAAGAAGAACAAAAGGAGCCTGGGCAATTGGGAGGCACCTACTCCAAATGTGAAGGCCAATGTTACATTTGTGGGACCCCTGGATAGGATCCAGCATTGAATTCCCAGAGGCAGACAGCTAGCTATGGCTTTTGCATTAAGGCCATCACACCAGCTTGTCAGCTGTTAGATAGTTGGGGTTACTGGGTTCTTGTGACCATCTTGGGATTAAGGGACGTCTGGGCTATGAAGGTAAAGGATCAGGGAAGACATGACAGTGAGGCATGGTCCGTAGTTAAGCCCTTCTCCAGAATTTCAATTAAAACCGTTGAACTTTGGGGACATGGCTTTGAGTCACATGGTGCAGACGTATTCTTGAGGGTCTTCCAGTAAGCCCCGAGAATCGACATCTATCCTGTCTTTCTACAGTCCCCGGAACACACATCCTGATGGAGGAAGCACGATGAAAGTCCCTCAGAGCCCCTTGGGGTTCTGATTCTGCCCAGGCCGCCCTCCTGGGCCAGTGAGAGATGGAGACTGGTGAGCTCGGTGCAGACCCAAAATGGACACCATTGTGGAAAGAGGAGGAGTGTTCGAGCTTGTGAAGCCACCTGAGATGCAGGTATGCCCTGCACCGTCAACACCAAGTGGTGCTCGGGCCCCAGGCGAAAGGAAGTCATGACCCCACTCATTGGAGGCAGCAGGCGGCCTGGTGGTCATCAGGGCACGAATTGGAGAGACCCGTGCCCAGCATAAAGGGGGGGGGGGGCAGAGTGACAAAGGTATTGAGGCAGTACGCCCAGCACAGAGCAGGAAAAGTTGGAAATGTCCAGGAGCAGGCAGATGAAAGTGCCCCAGGTCAATACAATGGACAACTATGAGCCAGGGGGTAACTGGTAGGATGCAGGGACTCCGACATGCTTCCCCTTGTGACGGGGATGGGGGGATGGTGAAGGGAGGTGGAACATCGGGAGGCTTAGCCAAGCCCTCACTGTCCCTGATGTTGGAGGGAATTAGGAGCAGCCATGTGGTTTTGGAGAGCAATATCCGGGACGTGGGTGCAGTTGTGCCTTTACTGGGGGCTGAGCTGCACAAGATTTCATTCTTACACAATTGTACCCAACATTTCCACTTAATTGTCAATTTGTGCCCATTTCTGATGCATTATATGCTAAATAATATATATGCTATTGACCAATATTTCGATTTTATTGGTTCTTTTCTTGTTGCATCAATTACTTAGTGCAACACTTTTTTTTATATCAATTTGTTGAACATTGCGTTTTCCAAAACAGATTTTTTCTTTAGGAAAAACTGAGATGAACATAGCTTCATTATCATCCAAGTATATAGTAGACACACATTTTAAATACCTCCTAAATTAATGTGAAAAATAATAAAACACCACGTGCTGTGAAAAACACTAAGCACCAAAATGAAAACTAGTTTTAAATCAGGGTCTACGTCTCCAATTCTATGGACAAGGCATTCTCTTTTCCCCAACTTTGTAACATGGGGTGGTGCAGCCCCTACTCCCAATCATACGTTTTGGTGGCTCTATAGTTCAGCCACCTTCCTCAGGACCTTATTCTATGTGGGGTCCTTGGGAGGCAACCACAAATGTACAGAATTTATCAGCATTGTAATTAACATTGGTCAGATAGCTGACGTCCCGATGTGAACTAATCACAAATCACTAACCTTACACTGTGTTGCTGTTCCCCTTTTCTCCCAAGTTAGCAATCTAGTATGCCTGCTGTTCATGTTTTCTGACACTGAGAAATTCGACCATCCGCACGGTGGGTGTGCGCTCGACTGGACTTTTCTTTAAGTTTTTAATTAAATGGAATGATGGTAGATCAATCTCCGGAAATTTTGTGAGGCTGATCCACACACATTTTTCCTATGCTCACACCACAGCATAGACCTGTGTACTCCAGGCTGGACAACACCTACAGGCACCGTCTGCCCCTGTCATATTTAGTTGGAATGCGACAGCGAGGAGTGCACAATGACACCTCCAGGAAGAGGGAGGACCAAACTTCCCCCTGCCATGGTCAGCCTGATTAACTGACAAAGGCTCCATGTATCCGTCTTGTGCTTTTGTTAGGCCCTGCAGCTGGTGGCAGCAATTATCATACCAACAGGGGGTATGTCAAACAGGCCCACATGGGGCCTGGCTGCAGATGATAACAAAGGAGGCAGGAAACCCAACAACCTTTCATATGCAACTGTGTCAACATGAAGGCAGCTCCTGCCTCTCAGTATCGATGGCACTGAAATGTCATGGCTGGACCTGTTGTTTACAGTATGCCACCTCGCTAGCTGGGCCCCATTCATAAGGTATGAGAATGTGGTTTGCAAGAGACTGAGAGTTTGGTCATGCCGCAGCTTCAAGGGAGACCTGCCGTGTTAACTGGGACCACATAGAGAGAACCATTAACCAGAGAGACTCTTTTAATGCAACAGACAGGATGATGGGTGGGACTTGATAGCACAAGGGAATGAGCCCAGAGCTCTTTCTGTTAAGAGAAGTGTTCAGCCATTTTAGTTCTGGGGCACACCTTCTTCCTGTTTTCACCCCTTTACCTTTCCTGTTGCAACACACTCTGCTTATGATCTCACACATACAGGAGATTGGTGGTAGGGCCCCCAGGATTGGTTCATTAAGGTAGGCTTAGCTTACACCAATCACAGTGGCCCCCTTGGCTTTAAAAGAGAGTCAAGCCCCTCTTTTGGCAGATCATCTGAAAGCTTCAAAAGAAGCAGAAAGAATAACTCATCCTTGACCCTGGCTGAAGGTACAGTCTGCATTTCATCTTCCGCAAGTGAAGAAAGGCCAGGATTTCCAAAGAGGGAAGGAAGATCCCTCCACTAAACATTTCCCAGGGAAGAGAGGGAGATACAGAACTCGCAGGGAACAGAGGGAAATACAGAACTCAGAGAACCTCCAGCCACTTCAGAACTGGTACCCAGCCAGCACACAGTGTGCCCTGCTAGGCCTTGCAGCAAGCTTCCTGCATAGGAAGTGCCAGAAAATCTCTGAACCTACAACCAAATACAGGGCAGCTGCCTGCAATATATTCCACAGCTGTGGGCCGTCCGCCTTAAACGACGACACAAGCCCATTGAAAAACCTGGGAGAAGTGCCTCAACAAGCATCTAACAACGGCTGCCTTAAAAGACCTTTTCAAGCCAGTTGAGTTCCTTTGATCCGCAACCGACGGTAAAGTAGACCGTTGTCAAGCCGCCGTCACTCAAAGACATCCCAGACATCTCAACCCGTGCTCCAGAACCACTCAGCAGCACTGAGACAATGATTTCTAAGCCTGAGCTGCCATGTAGGCCAACCTGCAGCTGTTCATCCAGCTTCACTCGTCGAACAGTCTTGCCACCTGATACCTGCAGCTGTCTCCCATCTCGAACTCACAGAAGCCTGCCAAAAATGCTGAAGCTGACTCAACCATGGCGAACACCAAGAACACCTAGAGCACACGGTACATTGTGGTTCTGTCCCCCTGGTCCTTCCCAGAAGGCCCCTAAAGACATTTTAAGACCCATTGCTCCCGTTATGCTGAAGCCGAGAAACCTTAACAAACTGCTGTGGTTATTAGCAATACTGACTACCCTCCTGTCAGTATCCAGAGTGCATCCCTATTCCTTTGAAACTGTCTGTCCTCTGCATTCCTTTGCAGGGTGGAATTTCGTAGTGTTGTTAGACTGTCTGCTGTACTTAACAAAGAAGATATTTTGTATACAACCTTGACTGAACAATCCCTTTTATCATATAATTGTATTTTTGCTGTATTGCAACTAATCAGCTATCCACAAACTTTTGGATATAAGCCTGCCATTCCATCCATGTTACCAAAATTGTACAAGGAGGTTTATAATTTTCTTGTTATTCCTTTTTTTCATATCCCTTCTGGTGTATTAGAGGTGTGGGGCTGATTGATGGTTTAGAAACTGATATGCACCCGTAGACCACTGGTACCCTGGAAGTTGATATGTCACACTGCGTCTTTTTAGGAATTGTCTCCTGTTAAAAATAACCACAAATAAAATTGTAGTGTAGAGGAGGAGCCAAGCACCCCCTCTCCAACCTCCCAACCTACATTACATCAGCAAGCCCCACTAGTAAGCAAGCTCTGGTACAATGTTGGCTTCATTGCCCATCTCAGCCCTTTTTGATCTGTAAATATCTGGATTTTCTTGTATATTCGTATTTTTGATCCTTTTTTATTGTCTCCACTGTTTAATATTGTAACTGATCTTATCATCGTGCCAATCTCACGTATGTAATTTTCCCCACTTAACATGCCTTAACATGCCTGTAAATTTCTGTATTTATTGTAACTATATGTGTATGTAACCATGCACAAGACTAAGCACCTAGCTACCCCAGGGCTCAGCGTGCTATATAAGCAAATAAAACAAACAACCGTATGAACCAAAGTATGTGACGTATACTGAGCAGTTAAACCAGCAAAAAGAAGAGCATGGGCTCTGTGCAATACCCATAAGAATACCTATACCTAAGATAATATGGGAGGTAAAGTACCCATTGAGGAAACCATACTTGCATCCAAGACAATATGATGGCCATTTGAACAAGATTCCTGAAGAAACTAAGAAACTAAATGACAAACATGAATGGTGACATCATACAAAGTTGAATCGACGCCTATATAGAAAGATAACCGGACCAGAGAGACAGACAATTTATAAGGTACAAGAAGATGCCATGGATAAGTGACATCTTGGGATCAAGATGAAGAGACTTGTGCCACAAACCTGATGAAGATACTTAGTTTAAACATGTACAGCTGCAATGACATCCAAGCAGCAAAGCAATCATGAAGCTAGCCACATGCTTTTAAATAGATTAGACCGCGGCAAGCGCCCACATATAGATATATACCTCAATAGATACATATGGATAAATAAATAATAAATGTTTCCACTGCGTATAAAGCAGTACTGAACAAGCAAGAAGGCCTCATTCTAGTGTTGCAGCTGAGAAAAGCAATTGAATTTAACAGAATAAAAGTTCAGATAAGGAGTTCACTGAGCCAGGAAAGCCAAGGTCTTATCAAACTGGAGTTGGCTGACATTGGATACAATTAACATGAAAGAACAGAAGCTCCTGTTCAGAGAGGTCAAGCAACAAATAAAAAAGACGTAATATACACGAAAAGGCGAAAAGGCTAAATTTTGTGGTATCCAGACATGTGATAGAGGAAGTTGGACGAGCGAGATGATCTCACCTACGCACAGAAGCTGGCCAGTGCCTATACTGCTTACAAATTCTAAGAACACAGTACAAACTCAAGGCCAACTTCAAAGTATTAATTGACACTGGACCATTGAGGTGATGATGAATGATATTTTAATTGGTGGGAAGCTGGTATTAAGGTGAGTTTATCCGCACCTGGTTGTTCAGTCTGCGTGCTGCTAACGTAGGTAGGAAAAGTACTGACAGGGGTTAGAAGCCAACCAATAGTAGGGGACCACGTAGTTGGGGGTGCTATAGTGTGTGTAGCCAATGGGACGTTGTACATTTAGTGACGTTCATAGTGGCCATTTTTAGGGGAGGGCTTAGTCTCCCCACCTGATGTTAACTATCCAATTATCTCTTTCCGTTACTCTATACAGATATAGAACCTATGCTTAGTTATTCACTTAGAACTAATCCCACCTCCCGATAGGTTTTTGTAGTTTGCCACGTAGGATGACGTTGGTAATCACGCAAGTCAGCACATCAGTGATGACCACTTTTGGGTACAAAAGCCCACATTTTTTTATGAAGAAGTTAGAGTCAGAGTATCACGTGATTGCTGATGTTCGTTGTACTCCCTGTTTTAAGATACTTGACATTAAAACAAACAAACTTTGCCTAACTATTTGTGTGGTCTTGATTATTGATGTATGAATAAAATCTGCATCCCCATCTAGCTCCAGGGTACTGCTACTCATCTTAAAGGGCTGGAAGCCTCCAGTTCAGTAGCACCCTACCGGCTTGCAAATATGGAAATCCATGTACTTCATAGTCAATTAAAAGCTGAACATCTTACCCTGTGTAAGGTTCTTTTTCATTCAGTGTGCAGTTTGTCAGTGCAAGAGTGATTGGGGCTGGTCCATTGCTCCAGTGGTTGATCCCAGGAGAGGGTTACTACTCTTTCCATCAAAGTTATTCCATCGAGGGTTCGTTCCATCGAATCTTGTTCATTTAAAGATGTTTCATCGAATTGCCATACATAAACAAAGTGTTTATGCATCGAAACCCTTTAGTCAAATAGGGTTTTGTTATATAAACACTACATTTTTTGCATGGAAATTCGATGAAACATGTATAATGTTATAATGTTACAGGAAGCTGTCCAGTGCTGAAATCTATTCAATACAGTTTCAATGTATTTCATCACTGGACAGCTCCCTCTAACTTGTGTATTGTGCACTTTTATTTTATTTTGTAAGGGAGGGGGGCCCAAACCCCCAATAAAATAAAATAATGTTCTCCAGTCCTAGAGAATAAAATGAAAGTGCACACTACACAAGGCAGAGGGAGCTGCCAGTGAGTGCTGAAATCTATAATGTATTTCAGCACAGGACAGCTCCCTCTAACTTGTGGTATTTATTGTTTATTGGGCCCCCCTCCTAACCCCTCCAATCCCCAGGGGTCCACCCCCAAGGCCTCCCCCCCACCTCACATTTTCAAATCTATAATGTATTTCAGCACTGGACAGCTCCCTCTAACTTGTGGTATATATTGTTAATGTTAATGTTAATGCTAAAGGACATTTGTACTCCGCACTATCACCACCGTAGTGGTCCCTTGGCGCTCTGGCGGCTCTGAAAAAAGGGGAGGAGAGGGGGTGGGTTAGTGGGAATAAGCTGGAAAAGTGCAAGGGAGCAGTGATGTGCTGTTGGCAGCCTCAGCCCGGTGGGTCCGTTGGTTGGGCTTGGGGTGTTTTGCGGTCGATAGTCGTCGTGTGCTGTTGTGCAAGTCTATGTGTGGTTTGTTTTGTTGTTGCATTGTTGTGAAGTTTGTGCAGATTGCTGCGTTTAAGGCTTGTGGTTGTGTTTGGTTAGAGTTTGAGAGGTGTATGTAGAGGGATGAAATTGGTAGTTGGTTGGTTAGTTGGCATTGCTGTCCTTGCAATTATGGGATTCCATCTAGGTGCGGTACATGCTGAGATTCACATTTCTATCTATGTGAGACGCAAGCTAGTTTTCAGAAATTCCATGCGAGTGTGGCACGTGCTAACGATCACATTTCTATCAAGATGCGACGCGAGCTAGTGTTCAGAATTCTAAGTGTGGTGCATGTTAAGAATAACATTTCTATCTAGATGCGACGCAGGCTACAGTTCAGAGTTCCATACGAGTGTGGCACATGCTAACAGTCACATTTCTATCTAGATGCGGTGCAAGCTAAAGTTAAGAAGCCTTTGTGTTGCACATGCTAACAATCACATTTCTATCTAGATGTGATGCAAGCTAGGGTTCAGAATTCTAAGTGTGGTGCATGTTAAAAATAAAGATTTCTATCTAGATGCGGTGCAAGCGAAAGTTCAGGTCCCTACATGTGTGGTACTAGCTAAAGTTGGCAAGTAAGTTCATGTGCATCGTAAGGCAACATTTACAATCCATTTACAGTGGTCACAAGTCTTCCCAAGTATGTCTGTTTTAAGTCTATGGCAGTCTATGCTATGGAAGGTAAGGTAGAGTGACAGGGGCTTTCTGGAGTAGAGTGATTGCTCTAGACCCCACCCATGCCACACTCACAGTTTTGTTGGTGTCTGGCTTCCTTTGCTTCCCCTGCGGACACCTGCAGACACGTCCTGGAGCCGCCGATGTAGGAGCCGCCCTTTGCCCCGGGGCCTTAGCCGCAGGGGCTGATGGGCAGGGGGCTGCCCTGGAAGGGTCGGTCAAAAGGGGCCAGCCAGCCAATCAGACCACGGGGGACGGCTGGGGGGCGGGAGGAGGGAGGAGAGGGGAAGCAGGGACACAGGGCGGACAAGGCTGCGGGCAGGGCCCGGGGGGCGTAAATACCAAAAACAAAGCCCAGATCCCAAGGCCCAGGAGGGTCGGGCTCTTACCCACGCTCACCTGAACACGCCGGGATGGAAAGGCGGTCGGGAGCTGGGACGGCGACTAGGTTCGCCGGCTGCATTACAGCAGCCAATCAGACCACGGGGGACGGCTGGGGGGCGGGAGGAGGGAGGAGAGGGGAAGCAGGGACACGGGGCGGACAAGGCTGTGGGCAGGGCCCGGGGGGCGCAAATACCAAAAACAAAGCCCAGATTACAAGGCCCAGGAGGGTCGGGCTCTTACCCACGCTCACCTGAACACGCCGGGATGGAAAGGCGGTCGGGAGCTGGGACGGCGACTAGGTTCGCCGGCTGCATTACAGCAGCCAATCAGACCACGGGGGACGGCAGGTGGGCGGGAGGAGGGAGGAGAGGGGAAGCAGGGACATGGGGCGGACAAGGCTGCGGGCAGGGCCCAGGGGGCGCAAATACCAAAAACAAAGCCCAGATCACAAGGCCCAGGAGGGTCGGGCTCTTACCCATGCTCAGCTGAACACGCCGGGATGGAAAGGCGGTCGGGAGCTGGGACAGTGACTAGGTTTGCTGGCTGCATTACAGCAGCCAATCAGACCACGGGGGACGGCTGGGGGGCGGGAGGAGGGAGGAGAGGGGAAGCAGGGAAACAGGGCGGACAAGGCTGCGGGCAGGGCCCGGGGGGCGCAAATACCAAAAACAAAGCCCAGATCACAAGGCCCAGGAGGGTCGGGCTCTTACCCACGCTCACCTGAACACGCCGGGATAGAAAGGCGGTCGGGAGCTGGGACGGCGACTAGGTTCGCCGGCTGCATTACAGCAGCCAATCAGACCACGGGGGACGGCCGGGGGACGGGAGGAGGGGGGAGAGGGGAAGCAGGGACACGGGGCGGACAAGGCTGCGGGCAGGGCCCGCGGGGGGGCAAATACCAAAAACAAAGCCCAGATCACAAGGCCCAGGAGGGTCGGGCTCTTACCCATGCTCACCTGAACACGCCGGGATGGAAAGGCGGTCGGGAACTGGGACGGCGACCAGGTTCGTCGGCTGCATTACAGCAGCCAATCACACCACGGGGGATGGCTGGGGGGCGGGAGGAGGGAGGAGAGGGGAAGCAGGGACACGGGGCAGACAAGGCTGCGGGCAGGGCCCGGGGGCGCAAATACCAAAAACAAAGCCCAGATCACAAGGCCCAGGAGGGTCGGGCTCTTACCCACGCTCACCTGAACACGCCGGGATGGAAAGGCGGTCGGGAGCTGGGACGGCGACTAGGTTTGAGGGCTGCATTACAGCAGCCAATCAGACCACGGGGGATGGCTGGGGGGCGGGAGGAGGGAGGAGAGGGGAAGCAGGGACACGGGGCGGACAAGGCTGCAGGCAGGGCCCGGGGGGCGCAAATACCAAAAACAAAGCCCAGATCAGAAGGCCCTGAAGGGTCGGGCTCTTACCCACGCTCACCTGAACACGCCGGGATGGAAAGGCGGTCGGGAGCTGTGACGGCGACTAGGTTCGCCGGCTGCATTACAGCAGCCAATCAGACCACGGGGGATGGCTGGGGGGCGGGAGGAGGGAGGAGAGGGGAAGCAGGGACACGGGGCGGACAAGGCTGCGGGCAGGGCCCGGGGGGTGCAAATACCAAAAACAAAGCCCAGATCACAAGGCCCAGGAGGGTCGGGCTCTTACCCACGCTCAGCTGAACACGCAGGGATGGAAAGGCGGTCGGGAGCTGGGACGGCGACTAGGTTCGCCGGCTGCATTACAACAGCCAATCAGACCACGTGGGACTGCTGGGGGGCGGGAGGATTTAGGAGAGGGGAAGCAGGGACACAGGGCGGACAAGGCTGCGGGCAGGGGGGCGCAAATAGCAAAAACAAAGCCCAGATCACAAGGCCCAGGAGGGTCGGGCTCTTATCCACGCTCACCTCAACACGCCGGGATGGAAAGGCAGTCGGGAGCTGGGACGGCGACTAGGTTCGCCAGCTGCATTACAGCAGCCAATCAGACCACGGGGGACGGCTGGGGGGCGGGAGGAGAGGGGAAGCAGGGACACGGGGCGGACAAGGCTTCGGGCAGGGTCTGGGGGGCGCAAATACCAAAAACAAAGCCCAGATCACAAGGCCCAGGAGGGTCGGGCTCTTACCCACGCTCACCTGAACACGCCGGGATGGAAAGGCGGTCGGGAGCTGGGACAGCGACTAGGTTCACCGGCTGCATTAGAACAGCCAATCAGACCACGGGGATGGCTGGGGGGCGGGAGGAGGGAGGAGAGGGGAAGCAGGGACACAGGGCGGACAAGGCTGCAGGCAGGGCCCGGGGGGCGCAAATACCAAAAACAAAGCCCAGATCAGAAGGCCCAGGAGCGTCGGGCTCTTACCCACGCTCACCTGAACACGCCGGGATGGAAAGGCGGTTGGGAGCTGTGACGGCGACTAGGTTCGCCGGCTGCATTACAGCAGCCAATCAGACGACGGGGGATGGCTGGGGGGCAGGAGGAGGGAGGAGAGGGGAAGCAGGGACACGGGGCGGACAAGGCTGCGGGCAGGGCCCGGGGGGTGCAAATACCAAAAAAAAAGCCCAGATCACAAGGCCCAGGAGGGTCGGGCTCTAACCCACGCTCACCTGAACACGCCGGGATGGAAAGGCGGTCGGGAGCTGGGACGGCGACTCGGTTCGCCGGCTGCATTACAATAGCCAATCAGACCACGGGGGACGGCTGGGGGGCGGGAGGAGGGAGGAGAGGGGAAGCAGGGACACGGGGCGGACAAGGCTGCGGGCAGGGCCCGGGGGGTGCAAATACCAAAAACAAAGCCCAGATCACAAGGCCCAGGAGGGTCGGGCTCTTACCCACGCTCAGCTGAACACGCAGGGATGGAAAGGCGGTCGGGAGCTGGGACGGCGACTAGGTTCGCCGGCTGCATTACAACAGCCAATCAGACCACGTGGGACTGCTGGGGGGCGGGAGGATTTAGGAGAGGGGAAGCAGGGACACAGGGCGGACAAGGCTGCGGGCAGGGGGGCGCAAATAGCAAAAACAAAGCCCAGATCACAAGGCCCAGGAGGGTCGGGCTCTTATCCACGCTCACCTCAACACGCCGGGATGGAAAGGCAGTCGGGAGCTGGGACGGCGACTAGGTTCGCCAGCTGCATTACAGCAGCCAATCAGACCACGGGGGACGGCTGGGGGGCGGGAGGAGAGGGGAAGCAGGGACACGGGGCGGACAAGGCTTCGGGCAGGGTCTGGGGGGCGCAAATACCAAAAACAAAGCCCAGATCACAAGGCCCAGGAGGGTCGGGCTCTTACCCACGCTCACCTGAACACGCCGGGATGGAAAGGCGGTCGGGAGCTGGGACAGCGACTAGGTTCGCCGGCTGCATTAGAACAGCCAATCAGACCACGGGGATGGCTGGGGGGCGGGAGGAGGGAGGAGAGGGGAAGCAGGGACACAGGGCGGACAAGGCTGCAGGCAGGGCCCGGGGGGCGCAAATACCAAAAACAAAGCCCAGATCAGAAGGCCCAGGAGCGTCGGGCTCTTACCCACGCTCACCTGAACACGCCGGGATGGAAAGGCGGTTGGGAGCTGTGACGGCGACTAGGTTCGCCGGCTGCATTACAGCAGCCAATCAGACGACGGGGGATGGCTGGGGGGCAGGAGGAGGGAGGAGAGGGGAAGCAGGGACACGGGGCGGACAAGGCTGCGGGCAGGGCCCGGGGGGTGCAAATACCAAAAAAAAAGCCCAGATCACAAGGCCCAGGAGGGTCGGGCTCTAACCCACGCTCACCTGAACACGCCGGGATGGAAAGGCTGTCGGGAGCTGGGACGGCGACTCGGTTCGCCGGCTGCATTACAATAGCCAATCAGACCACGGGGGACGGCTGGGGGGCGGGAGGAGGGAGGAGAGGGGAAGCAGGGACACGGGGCGGACAAGGCTGCGGGCAGGGGGCGCAAATACCAAAAACAAAGCCCAGATCACAAGGCCCAGGAGGGTCGGGCTCTTACCCACGCTCACCTCAACACGCCGGGATGGAAAGGCGGTCGGGAGCTGGGACGGCGACTAGGTTCGCCGGCTGCATTACAGCAGCTAATCAGACCATGGGGGACGGCTGGGGGGCGGGAGGAGGGAGGAGAGGGGAAGCAGGGACACGGGGCGGACAAGGCTGCGGGCAGGGCCCGGGGGGCGCGAATACCAAAAACAAAGCCCAGATCACAAGGCCCAGGAGGGTCGGGCTCTTACCCACGCTCACCTGAACACGCCGGGATGGAAAGGCGGTCGGGAGCTGGGACGGCGACTAGGTTCGCCGGCTGCATTACAGCAGCCAATCAGACCACGGGGGACGGCTGGGGGCGGTAGGAGGGAGGAGAGGGGAAGCAGGGACACAGGGCGGACAAGGCTGCGGGCAGGGCCCAGGGGGCGCAAATACCAAAAACAAAGCCCAGATCACAAGGCCCAGGAGGGTCGGGCTCTTACCCACGCTCACCTGAACACGCCGGGATGGAAAGGCGGTCGGGAGCTGGGACGGCGACTAGGTTCGCCGGCTGCATTACAGCAGCCAATCAGACCACGGGGGACGGCTGGGGGCCGGGAGGAGGGAGGAGAGGGGAAGCAGGGACACGGGGCGGACAAGGCTGCGGGCAGGGAACGGGGGGCGCAAATACCAAAAACAAAGCCCAGATCCCAAGGCCCAGGAGGGTCGGGCTCTTACCCACGCTCACCTGAACACGCCGGGATGGAAAGGCGGTCGGGAGCTGGGACAGCGACTAGATTCGCTGGCTGCATCACAGCAGCCAATCAGACCACGGGGGACGGCTGGGGGGCGGGAGGAGGGAGGAGAGGGGAAGCAGGGACACAGGGCGGACAAGGCTGCGGGCAGGGCCCGGGGGGCGCAAATACCAAAAACAAAGCCCAGATCACAAGGCCCAGGAGGGTCGGGCTCTTACCCACGCTCACCTGAACACGCCGGGATGGAAAGGCGGTCGGGAGCTGGGACGGCGACTAGGTTCGCCCGCTGCATTACAGCAGCCAATCAGACCACGGGGGACGGCTGGGGGGCGGGAGGAGGGAGGAGAGGGGAAGCAGGGACACGAGGCGGACAAGGCAGCGGGCAGGGCCCGGGGGGCGCAAATACCAAAAACAAAGCCCAGATCACAAGGCCAAGGAGGGTCGGGCTCTTACCCACGCTCACCTGAACACGCCGGGATGGAAAGGCGGTCGGGAGCTGGGACGGCGACTAGGTTCGCCGGCTGCATTACAGCAGCCAATCAGACCACGGGGGACGGCTGGGGGGCGGGAGGAGAGGGGAAGCAGGGACACGGGGCGGACAAGGCTGCGGGCAGGGCCTGGGGGGCGCAAATACCAAAAACAAAGCCCAGATCACAAGGCCCAGGAGGGTCGGGCTCTTACCCACGCTCACCTGAACACGCTGGGATGGAAAGGCGGTCAGGAGCTGGGACAGCGACTAGGTTCGCCGGCTGCATTACAGCAGCCAATCAGACCACGGGGCTGGCTGGGGGGCGGGAGGAGGGAGGAGAGGGGAAGCAGGGACACGGGGCGGACAAGGCTGCAGGCAGGGCCCGGGGGGCGCAAATACCAAAAACAAAGCCCAGATCAGAAGGCCCTGGAGGGTCAGGCTCTTACCCACGCTCACCTGAACACGCCGGGATGGAAAGGCGGTCGGGAGCTGTGACGGCGACTAGGTTCGCCGGCTGCATTACAATAGCCAATCAGACCACGGGGGACGGCTGGGGGGCGGGAGGAGGGAGGAGAGGGGAAGCAGGGACACGGGGCGGACAAGGCTGCGGGCAGGGGGCGCAAATACCAAAAACAAAGCCCAGATCACAAGGCCCAGGAGGGTCGGGCTCTTACCCACGCTCACCTGAACACGCCGGGATGGAAAGGCGGTTGGGAGCTGTGACGGCGACTAGGTTCGCCGGCTGCATTACAGCAGCCAATCAGACGACGGGGGATGGCTGGGGGGCAGGAGGAGGGAGGAGAGGGGAAGCAGGGACACGGGGCGGACAAGGCTGCGGGCAGGGCCCGGGGGGTGCAAATACCAAAAAAAAAGCCCAGATCACAAGGCCCAGGAGGGTCGGGCTCTAACCCACGCTCACCTGAACACGCCGGGATGGAAAGGCGGTCGGGAGCTGGGACGGCGACTCGGTTCGCCGGCTGCATTACAATAGCCAATCAGACCACGGGGGACGGCTGGGGGGCGGGAGGAGGGAGGAGAGGGGAAGCAGGGACACGGGGCGGACAAGGCTGCGGGCAGGGGGCGCAAATACCAAAAACAAAGCCCAGATCACAAGGCCCAGGAGGGTCGGGCTCTTACCCACGCTCACCTCAACACGCCGGGATGGAAAGGCGGTCGGGAGCTGGGACGGCGACTAGGTTCGCCGGCTGCATTACAGCAGCTAATCAGACCATGGGGGACGGCTGGGGGGCGGGAGGAGGGAGGAGAGGGGAAGCAGGGACACGGGGCGGACAAGGCTGCGGGCAGGGCCCGGGGGGCGCGAATACCAAAAACAAAGCCCAGATCACAAGGCCCAGGAGGGTCGGGCTCTTACCCACGCTCACCTGAACACGCCGGGATGGAAAGGCGGTCGGGAGCTGGGACGGCGACTAGGTTCGCCGGCTGCATTACAGCAGCCAATCAGACCACGGGGGACGGCTGGGGGCGGTAGGAGGGAGGAGAGGGGAAGCAGGGACACAGGGCGGACAAGGCTGCGGGCAGGGCCCAGGGGGCGCAAATACCAAAAACAAAGCCCAGATCACAAGGCCCAGGAGGGTCGGGCTCTTACCCACGCACACCTGAACACGCCGGGATGGAAAGGCGGTCGGGAGCTGGGACGGCGACTAGGTTCGCCGGCTGCATTACAGCAGCCAATCAGACCACGGGGGACGGCTGGGGGCCGGGAGGAGGGAGGAGAGGGGAAGCAGGGACACGGGGCGGACAAGGCTGCGGGCAGGGAACGGGGGGCGCAAATACCAAAAACAAAGCCCAGATCCCAAGGCCCAGGAGGGTCGGGCTCTTACCCACGCTCACCTGAACACGCCGGGATGGAAAGGCGGTCGGGAGCTGGGACAGCGACTAGATTCGCTGGCTGCATCACAGCAGCCAATCAGACCACGGGGGACGGCTGGGGGGCGGGAGGAGGGAGGAGAGGGGAAGCAGGGACACAGGGCGGACAAGGCTGCGGGCAGGGCCCGGGGGGCGCAAATACCAAAAACAAAGCCCAGATCACAAGGCCCAGGAGGGTCGGGCTCTTACCCACGCTCACCTGAACACGCCGGGATGGAAAGGCGGTCGGGAGCTGGGACGGCGACTAGGTTCGCCCGCTGCATTACAGCAGCCAATCAGACCACGGGGGACGGCTGGGGGGCGGGAGGAGGGAGGAGAGGAGAAGCAGGGAAACGAGGCGGACAAGGCAGCGGGCAGGGCCCGGGGGGCGCAAATACCAAAAACAAAGCCCAGATCACAAGGCCAAGGAGGGTCGGGCTCTTACCCACGCTCACCTGAACACGCCGGGATGGAAAGGCGGTCGGGAGCTGGGACGGCGACTAGGTTCGCCGGCTGCATTACAGCAGCCAATCAGACCACGGGGGACGGCTGGGGGGCGGGAGGAGAGGGGAAGCAGGGACACGGGGCGGACAAGGCTGCGGGCAGGGCCTGGGGGGCGCAAATACCAAAAACAAAGCCCAGATCACAAGGCCCAGGAGGGTCGGGCTCTTACCCACGCTCACCTGAACACGCTGGGATGGAAAGGCGGTCAGGAGCTGGGACAGCGACTAGGTTCGCCGGCTGCATTACAGCAGCCAATCAGACCACGGGGCTGGCTGGGGGGCGGGAGGAGGGAGGAGAGGGGAAGCAGGGACACGGGGCGGACAAGGCTGCAGGCAGGGCCCGGGGGGCGCAAATACCAAAAACAAAGCCCAGATCAGAAGGCCCTGGAGGGTCAGGCTCTTACCCATGCTCACCTGAACACGCCGGGATGGAAAGGCGGTCGGGAGCTGTGACGGCGACTAGGTTCGCCGGCTGCATTACAGCAGCCAATCAGACCACGGGGGATGGCTGGGGGGCGGGAGGAGGGAGGAGAGGGGAAGCAGGGACACGGGGCGGACAAGGCTGCGGGCAGGGCCCGGGGGATGCAAATACCAAAAACAAAGCCCAGATCACAAGGCCCAGGAGGGTCGGGCTCTAACCCACGCTCACCTGAACACGCCGGGATGGAAAGGCGGTCGGGAGCTGGGACGGTGACTAGGTTCGCCGGCTGCATTACAATAGCCAATCAGACCACGGGGGACGGCTGGGGGGCGGGAGGAGGGAGGAGAGGGGAAGCAGGGACACGGGGCGGACAAGGCTGCGGGCAGGGGGCGCAAATACCAAAAACAAAGCCCAGATCACAAGGCCCAGGAGGGTCGGGCTCTTACCCACGCTCACCTCAACACGCCGGGATGGAAAGGCGGTCGGGAGCTGGGACGGCGACTAGGTTCGCCGGCTGCATTACAGCAGCTAATCAGACCATGGGGGACGGCTGGGGGGCGGGAGGAGGGAGGAGAGGGGAAGCAGGGACACGGGGCGGACAAGGCTGCGGGCAGGGCCCAGGGGGCGCAAATACCAAAAACAAAGCCCAGATCACAAGGCCCAGGAGGGTCGGGCTCTTACCCACGCTCACCTGAACACGCCGGGATGGAAAGGCGGTCGGGAGCTGGGACGGCGACTAGGTTCGCCGGCTGCATTACAGCAGCCAATCAGACCACGGGGGACGGCTGGGGGCCGGGAGGAGGGAGGAGAGGGGAAGCAGGGACACGGGGCGGACAAGGCTGCGGGCAGGGAACGGGGGGCGCAAATACCAAAAACAAAGCCCAGATCCCAAGGCCCAGGAGGGTCGGGCTCTTACCCACGCTCACCTGAACACGCCGGGATGGAAAGGCGGTCGGGAGCTGGGACAGCGACTAGATTCGCTGGCTGCATCACAGCAGCCAATCAGACCACGGGGGACGGCTGGGGGGCGGGAGGAGGGAGGAGAGGGGAAGCAGGGACACAGGGCGGACAAGGCTGCGGGCAGGGCCCGGGGGGCGCAAATACCAAAAACAAAGCCCAGATCACAAGGCCCAGGAGGGTTGGGCTCTTACCCACGCTCACCTGAACACGCCGGGATGGAAAGGCGGTCGGGAGCTGGGACGGCGACTAGGTTCGCCCGCTGCATTACAGCAGCCAATCAGACCACGGGGGACGGCTGGGGGGCGGGAGGAGGGAGGAGAGGGGAAGCAGGGACACGAGGCGGACAAGGCAGCGGGCAGGGCCCGGGGGGCGCAAATACCAAAAACAAAGCCCAGATCACAAGGCCCAGGAGGGTCGGGCTCTTACCCACGCTCACCTGAACACGCCGGGATGGAAAGGCGGTCGGGAGCTGGGACGGCGACTAGGTTCGCCGGCTGCATTACAGCAGCCAATCAGACCACGGGGGACGGCTGGGGGGCGGGAGGAGAGGGGAAGCAGGGACACGGGGCGGACAAGGCTGCGGGCAGGGCCTGGGGGGCGCAAATACCAAAAACAAAGCCCAGATCACAAGGCCCAGGAGGGTCGGGCTCTTACCCACGCTCACCTGAACACGCTGGGATGGAAAGGCGGTCGGGAGCTGGGACAGCGACTAGGTTCGCCGGCTGCATTACAGCAGCCAATCAGACCACGGGGCTGGCTGGGGGGCGGGAGGAGGGAGGAGAGGGGAAGCAGGGACACGGGGCGGACAAGGCTGCAGGCAGGGCCCGGGGGGCGCAAATACCAAAAACAAAGCCCAGATCAGAAGGCCCTGGAGGGTCAGGCTCTTACCCACGCTCACCTGAACACGCCGGGATGGAAAGGCGGTCGGGAGCTGTGACGGCGACTAGGTTCGCCGGCTGCATTACAGCAGCCAATCAGACCACGGGGGATGGCTGGGGGGCGGGAGGAGGGAGGAGAGGGGAAGCAGGGACACGGGGCGGACAAGGCTGCGGGCAGGGCCCGGGGGGTGCAAATACCAAAAACAAAGCCCAGATCACAAGGCCCAGGAGGGTCGGGCTCTAACCCACGCTCACCTGAACACGCCGGGATGGAAAGGCGGTCGGGAGCTGGGACGGTGACTAGGTTCGCCGGCTGCATTACAATAGCCAATCAGACAACGGGGGACGGCTGGGGGGCGGGAGGAGGGAGGAGAGGGGAAGCAGGGACACGGGGCGGACAAGGCTGCGGGCAGGGGGGCGCAAATACCAAAAACAAAGCCCAGATCACAAGGCACAGGAGGGTCGGGCTCTTACCCACGCTCACCTCAACACGCCGGGATGGAAAGGCGGTCGGGAGCTGGGACGGCGACTAGGTTCGCCGGCTGCATTACAGCAGCTAATCAGACCATGGGGGACGGCTGGGGGGCGGGAGGAGGGAGGAGAGGGGAAGCAGGGACACGGGGCGGACAAGGCTGCGGGCAGGGCCCGCGGGGCGCAAATACCGAAAACAAAGCCCAGATCACAAGGCCCAGGAGGGTCGGGCTCTTACCCACGCTCACCTGAACATGCCGGGATGGAAAGGTGGTCGGGAGCTGGGACAGCGACTAGGTTCGCCGGCTGCATTACAGCAGCCAATCAGACCACGGGGGACGGCTGGGGGGCGGGAGGAGGGAGGAGAGGGGAAGCAGGGACACGGGGCGGACAAGGCTGCGGGCAGGGCCCGGGGGGGGGCAAATACCAAAAACAAAGCCCAGATCACAAGGCCCAGGAGGGTCGGGCTCTTACCCATGCTCACCTGAACACGCCGGGATGGAAAGGCGGTCGGGAACTGGGACGGCGACCAGGTTCGTCGGCTGCATTACAGCAGCCAATCAGACCACGGGGGATGGCTGGGGGCGGGAGGAGGGAGGAGAGGGGAAGCAGGGACACGGGGCGGACAAGGCTGCGGGCAGGGCCCGCGGGGCGCAAATACCAAAAACAAAGCCCAGAACCCAAGGCCCAGGAGGGTCGGGCTCTTACCCACGCTCACCTGAACACGCCGGGATGGAAAGGCGGTCGGGAGCTGGGACGGTGACTAGGTTCGCCGGCTGCATTACAGCAGCCAATCAGACCACGGGGGACGGCTGGGGGGCGGGAGGAGGGAGGAGAGGGGAAGCAGGGACACGAGGTGGACAAGGCAGCAGGCAGGGCCCAGGGGGCGCAAATACCAAAAACAAAGCCCAGATCACAAGGCCCAGGAGGGTCGGGCTCTTACCCACGCTCACATGAACACGACCGGATGGAAAGGCGGTCGGGAGCTGGGACGGCGACTAGGTTCGCCGGCTGCATTACAGCAGCCAATCAGACCACGGGGGATGGCCGGGGGACGGGAGGAGGGAGGAGAGGGGAAGCAGGGACACGGGGCGGACAAGGCTGCGGGCAGGGCCCGCGGGGGGGCAAATACCAAAAACAAAGCCCAGATCACAAGGCCCAGGAGGGTCGGGCTCTTACCCATGCTCACCTGAACACGCCGGGATGGAAAGGCGGTCGGGAACTGGGACGGCGACCAGGTTCGTCGGCTGCATTACAGCAGCCAATCAGACCACGGGGGATGGCTGGGGGGCGGGAGGAGGGAGGAGAGGGGAAGCAGGGACACGGGGCAGACAAGGCTGCGGGCAGGGCCCGGGGGCGCAAATACCAAAAACAAAGCCCAGATCACAAGGCCCAGGAGGGTCGGGCTCTTTCCCACGCTCACCTGAACAAGTCGGGATGGAAAGGCGGTCGGGAGCTGGGACAGCGACTAGGTTTGAGGGCTGCATTACAGCAGCCAATCAGACCACGGGGGATGGCTGGGGGGCGGGAGGAGGGAGGAGAGGGGAAGCAGGGACACGGGGCAGACAAGGCTGCAGGCAGGGCCCGGGGGGCGCAAATACCAAAAACAAAGCCCAGATCAGAAGGCCCTGGAGGGTCGGGCTCTTACCTACGCTCACCTGAACACGCCGGGATGGAAAGGCGGTCGGGAGCTGTGACGGCGACTAGGTTCGCCGGCTGCATTACAGCAGCCAATCAGACCACGGGGGATGGCTGGGGGGCGGGAGGAGGGAGGAGTGGGGAAGCAGGGACACGGGGCGGACAAGGCTGCGGGCAGGGCCCGAGGGGTGCAAATACCAAAAACAAAGCCCAGATCACAAGGCCCAGGAGGGTCGGGCTCTTACCCACGCTCACCTGAACACGCAGGGATGGAAAGGCGGTCGGGAGCTGGGACGGCGACTAGGTTCGCGGGCTGCATTACAGCAGCCAATCAGACCACGTGGGACTGCTGGGGGGCGGAAGGATTTAGGAGAGGGGAAGCAGGGACACGGGGCGGACAAGGCTGCGGGCAGGGGGGCGCAAATATCAAAAACAAAGCCCAGATCACAAGGCCCAGGAGGGTCGGGCTCTTACCCACGCTCACCTCAACACGCCGGGATGGAAAGGCAGTCGGGAGCTGGGACGGCGACTAGGTTCGCCGGCTGCATTACAGCAGCCAATTAGACCACGGGGGACGGCTGGGGGGCGGGAGGAGGGAGGAGAGGGGAAGCAGGGACACGGGGCGGACAAGGCTGCGGGCAGGGCCCGGGGGGCGCAAATACCAAAAACAAAGCCCAGATCACAAGGCCCAGGAGGGTCGGGCTCTTACCCACGCTCACCTGAACACGCAGGGATGGAAAGGCGGTCGGGAGCTGGGACGGCGACTAGGTTCGCCGGCTGCATTACAGCAGCCAATCAGACCACGGGGGACGGCTGGGGGGCGGGAGGATTTAGGAGAGGGGAAGCAGGGACACAGGGCGGACAAGGCTGCGGGCAGGGCCCGGGGGGCGCAAATACCAAAAACAAAGCCCAGATCACAAGGCCCAGGAGGGTCGGGCTCTTACCCACGCTCACCTGAACACGCCGGGATGGAAAGGCGGTCGGGAGCTGGGACGGCGACTAGGTTCGCCCGCTGCATTACAGCAGCCAATCAGACCACGGGGGACGGCTGGGGGGCGGGAGGAGGGAGGAGAGGGGAAGCAGGGACACGAGGCGGACAAGGCAGCGGGCAGGGCCCGGGGGGCGCAAATACCAAAAACAAAGCCCAGATCACAAGGCCCAGGAGGGTCGGGCTCTTACCCACGCTCACCTGAACACGCCGGGATGGAAAGGCGGTCGGGAGCTGGGACGGCGACTAGGTTCGCCGGCTGCATTACAGCAGCCAATCAGACCACGGGGGACGGCTGGGGGGCGGGAGGAGAGGGGAAGCAGGGACACGGGGCGGACAAGGCTGCGGGCAGGGCCTGGGGGGCGCAAATACCAAAAACAAAGCCCAGATCACAAGGCCCAGGAGGGTCGGGCTCTTACCCACGCTCACCTGAACACGCTGGGATGGAAAGGCGGTCGGGAGCTGGGACAGCGACTAGGTTCGCCGGCTGCATTACAGCAGCCAATCAGACCACGGGGCTGGCTGGGGGGCGGGAGGAGGGAGGAGAGGGGAAGCAGGGACACGGGGCGGACAAGGCTGCAGGCAGGGCCCGGGGGGCGCAAATACCAAAAACAAAGCCCAGATCAGAAGGCCCTGGAGGGTCAGGCTCTTACCCACGCTCACCTGAACACGCCGGGATGGAAAGGCGGTCGGGAGCTGTGACGGCGACTAGGTTCGCCGGCTGCATTACAGCAGCCAATCAGACCACGGGGGATGGCTGGGGGGCGGGAGGAGGGAGGAGAGGGGAAGCAGGGACACGGGGCGGACAAGGCTGCGGGCAGGGCCCGGGGGGTGCAAATACCAAAAACAAAGCCCAGATCACAAGGCCCAGGAGGGTCGGGCTCTAACCCACGCTCACCTGAACACGCCGGGATGTAAAGGCGGTCGGGAGCTGGGACGGTGACTAGGTTCGCCGGCTGCATTACAATAGCCAATCAGACCACGGGGGACGGCTGGGGGGCGGGAGGAGGGAGGAGAGGGGAAGCAGGGACACGGGGCGGACAAGGCTGCGGGCAGGGGGGCGCAAATACCAAAAACAAAGCCCAGATCACAAGGCCCAGGAGGGTCGGGCTCTTACCCACGCTCACCTCAACACGCCGGGATGGAAAGGCGGTCGGGAGCTGGGACGGCGACTAGGTTCGCCGGCTGCATTACAGCAGCTAATCAGACCATGGGGGACGGCTGGGGGGCGGGAGGAGGGAGGAGAGGGGAAGCAGGGACACGGGGCGGACAAGGCTGCGGGCAGGGCCCGCGGGGCGCAAATACCGAAAACAAAGCCCAGATCACAAGGCCCAGGAGGGTCGGGCTCTTACCCACGCTCACCTGAACATGCCGGGATGGAAAGGTGGTCGGGAGCTGGGACAGCGACTAGGTTCGCCGGCTGCATTACAGCAGCCAATCAGACCACGGGGGACGGCTGGGGGGCGGGAGGAGGGAGGAGAGGGGAAGCAGGGACACGGGGCGGACAAGGCTGCGGGCAGGGCCCGGGGGGGGGCAAATACCAAAAACAAAGCCCAGATCACAAGGCCCAGGAGGGTCGGGCTCTTACCCATGCTCACCTGAACACGCCGGGATGGAAAGGCGGTCGGGAACTGGGACGGCGACCAGGTTCGTCGGCTGCATTACAGCAGCCAATCAGACCACGGGGGATGGCTGGGGGCGGGAGGAGGGAGGAGAGGGGAAGCAGGGACACGGGGCGGACAAGGCTGCGGGCAGGGCCCGCGGGGCGCAAATACCAAAAACAAAGCCCAGAACCCAAGGCCCAGGAGGGTCGGGCTCTTACCCACGCTCACCTGAACACGCCGGGATGGAAAGGCGGTCGGGAGCTGGGACGGTGACTAGGTTCGCCGGCTGCATTACAGCAGCCAATCAGACCACGGGGGACGGCTGGGGGGCGGGAGGAGGGAGGAGAGGGGAAGCAGGGACACGAGGTGGACAAGGCAGCAGGCAGGGCCCAGGGGGCGCAAATACCAAAAACAAAGCCCAGATCACAAGGCCCAGGAGGGTCGGGCTCTTACCCACGCTCACATGAACACGACCGGATGGAAAGGCGGTCGGGAGCTGGGACGGCGACTAGGTTCGCCGGCTGCATTACAGCAGCCAATCAGACCACGGGGGATGGCCGGGGGACGGGAGGAGGGAGGAGAGGGGAAGCAGGGACACGGGGCGGACAAGGCTGTGGGCAGGGCCCGCGGGGGGGGCAAATACCAAAAACAAAGCCCAGATCACAAGGCCCAGGAGGGTCGGGCTCTTACCCATGCTCACCTGAACACGCCGGGATGGAAAGGCGGTCGGGAACTGGGACGGCGACCAGGTTCGTCGGCTGCATTACAGCAGCCAATCAGACCACGGGGAATGGCTGGGGGGCGGGAGGAGGGAGGAGAGGGGAAGCAGGGACACGGGGCAGACAAGGCTGCGGGCAGGGCCCGGGGGCGCAAATACCAAAAACAAAGCCCAGATCACAAGGCCCAGGAGGGTCGGGCTCTTTCCCACGCTCACCTGAACAAGTCGGGATGGAAAGGCGGTCGGGAGCTGGGACAGCGACTAGGTTTGTGGGCTGCATTACAGCAGCCAATCAGACCACGGGGGATGGCTGGGGGGCGGGAGGAGGGAGGAGAGGGGAAGCAGGGACACGGGGCAGACAAGGCTGCAGGCAGGGCCCGGGGGGCGCAAATACCAAAAACAAAGCCCAGATCAGAAGGCCCTGGAGGGTCGGGCTCTTACCTACGCTCACCTGAACACGCCGGGATGGAAAGGCGGTCGGGAGCTGTGACGGCGACTAGGTTCGCCGGCTGCATTACAGCAGCCAATCAGACCACGGGGGATGGCTGGGGGGCGGGAGGAGGGAGGAGTGGGGAAGCAGGGACACGGGGCGGACAAGGCTGCGGGCAGGGCCCGAGGGGGGCAAATACCAAAAACAAAGCCCAGATCACAAGGCCCAGGAGGGTCGGGCTCTTACCCACGCTCACCTGAACACGCAGGGATGGAAAGGCGGTCGGGAGCTGGGACGGCGACTAGGTTCGCGGGCTGCATTACAGCAGCCAATCAGACCACGTGGGACTGCTGGGGGGCGGAAGGATTTAGGAGAGGGGAAGCAGGGACACGGGGCGGACAAGGCTGCGGGCAGGGGGGCGCAAATAGCAAAAACAAAGCCCAGATCACAAGGCCCAGGAGGGTCGGGCTCTTACCCACGCTCACCTCAACACGCCGGGATGGAAAGGCAGTCGGGAGCTGGGACGGCGACTAGGTTCGCCGGCTGCATTACAGCAGCCAATTAGACCACGGGGGACGGCTGGGGGGCGGGAGGAGGGAGGAGAGGGGAAGCAGGGACACGGGGCGGACAAGGCTGCGGGCAGGGCCCGGGGGGCGCAAATACCAAAAACAAAGCCCAGATCACAAGGCCCAGGAGGGTCGGGCTCTTACCCACGCTCACCTGAACACGCAGGGATGGAAAGGCGGTCGGGAGCTGGGACGGCGACTAGGTTCGCCGGCTGCATTACAGCAGCCAATCAGACCACGGGGGACGGCTGGGGGGCGGGAGGATTTAGGAGAGGGGAAGCAGGGACACAGGGCGGACAAGGCTGCGGGCAGGGCCCGGGGGGCGCAAATACCAAAAACAAAGCCCAGATCACAATGCCCAGGAGGGTCGGGCTCTTACCCACGCTCACCTCAACACGCCGGGATGGAAAGGCAGTCGGGAGCTGGGACGGCGACTAGGTTCGCGGGCTGCATTACAGCAGCCAATCAGACCACGGGGGACGGCTGGGGGGCGGGAGGACGGAGGAGGGAGGAGAGGGGAAGCAGGGACACAGGGCGGACAAGGCTGCGGGCAGGGCCCGGGGGGCGCAAATACCAAAAACAAAGCCCAGATCACAAGGCCCAGGAGGGTCGGGCTCTTACCCACGCTCACCTGAACACGCCCGGATGGAAAGGCGGTCGGGAGCTGGGACAATGACTAGGTTCGCCGGCTGCATTACAGCAGCCAATCAGACCACGGGGGACGGCTGGGGGGTGGGAGGAGGGAGGAGAGGGGAAGCAGGGACACGGGGCGGACAAGGCTGCGGGCAGGGCCCGGGGGGCGCAAATACCAAAAACAAAGCCCAGATCACAAGGCCCAGGAGGGTCGGGCTCTTACCCACGCTCACCTGAACACGCTGGGATGGAAAGGCGGTCGGGAGCTGGGACGGCGACTAGGTTCGCCGGCTGCATTACAGCAGCCAATCAGACCACGGGGGACGGCTGGGGGGCGGGAGGAGGGAGGAGAGGCGAAGCAGGGACACGGGGCGGACAAGGCTGCGGGCAAGGCCTGGGGGGCGCAAATACCAAAAACAAAGCCCAGATCACAAGGCCCAGGAGGGTCGGGCTCTTACCCACGCTCACCTGAACACGCCGGGATGGAAAGGCGGTCGGGAGCTGGGACGGCGACTAGGTTCGCCGGCTGCATTACAGCAGCCTATCAGACCACGGGGGATGGCTGGGGGGTGGGAGGAGAGGGGAAGCAGGGACACGGGGCGGACAAGGCTGCAGGCAGGGCCCTGGGGGCGCAAATACCAAAAACAAAGCCCAGATCAGAAGGCCCAGGAGGGTCGGGCTCTTACCCACGCTCATCTGAACACGCCGGGATGGAAAGGCGGTCGGGACCTGTGACGGCGACTAGGTTCGCCGGCTGCATTACAGCAGCCAATCAGACCACGGGGGAAGGCTGGGGGGCGGGAGGAGGGAGGAGAGGGGAAGCAGGGACACGGGGCGGACAAGGCTGCGGGCAGGGGGGCGCAAATACCAAAAACAAAGCCCAGATCACAAGGCCCAGGAGGGTCGGGCTCTTACCCACGCTCACCTGAACACGCCGGGATGGAAAGGCGGTCGGGAGCTGGGACGGCGACTAGGTTTGCCAGCTGCATTACAGCAGCCAATCAGACCACGGGGGATGGCTGGGGGGCGGGAGGAGGGAGGAGAGGAGAAGCAGGGACACGGGGCGGACAAGGCTGCGGGCAGGGCCCGGGGGGCGCAAATACCAAAAACAAAGCCCAGATCACAAGGCCCAGGAGGGTCGGGCTCTTACCCACGCTCACCTGAACACGCCGGGATGGAAAGGCGGTCGGGAGCTGGGACGGCGACTAGGTTCGCCCGGCTGCATTACAGCAGCCAATCAGACCACGGGGGCGGCTGGGGGGCGGGAGGAGGGAGGAGAGGGGAAGCAGGGACACGGGGCGGACAAGGCTGCGGGCAGGGAACGGGGGGCGCAAATACCAAAAACAAAGCCCAGATCACAAGGCCCAGGAGGGTCGGGCTCTTACCCACGCTCACCTGAACATGCCGGGATGGAAAGGCGGTCGGGAGCTGGGACAGCGACTAGGTTCGCCGGCTGCATTACAGCAGCCAATCAGACCACGGGGGACGGCTGGGGGGCGGGAGGAGGGAGGAGAAGCAGGGACACGGGGCGGACAAGGCTGCGGGCAAGGCCTGGGGGGCGCAAATACCAAAAACAAAGCCCAGATCACAAGGCCCAGGAGGGTCGGGCTCTTACCCACGCTCACCTGAACACGCCGGGATGGAAAGGCGGTCGGGAGCTGGGACGGCAACTAGGTTCGCCGGCTGCATTACAGCAGCCTATCAGACCATGGGGGATGGCTGGAGGGTGGGAGGAGAGGGGAAGCAGGGACACGGGGCGGACAAGGCTGCAGGCAGGGCCCTGGGGGCGCAAATACCAAAAACAAAGCCCAGATCAGAAGGCCCAGGAGGGTCGGGCTCTTACCCACGCTCACCTGAACACGCCGGGATGGAAAGGCGGTCGGGACCTGTGACGGCGACTAGGTTCACCGGCTGCATTACAGCAGCCACAGCAGCCAATCAGACCACGGGGGACGGCTGGGGGGCGGGAGGAGGGAGGAGAGGGGAAGCAGGGACACGGGGCGGACAAGGCTGCGGGCAGGGGGGCGCAAATACCAAAAACAAAGCCCAGATCACAAGGCCCAGGAGGGTCGGGCTCTTACCCACGCTCACCTGAACACGCCGGGATGGAAAGGCGGTCGGGAGCTGGGACGGCGACTAGGTTTGCCAGCTGCATTACAGCAGCCAATCAGACCACGGGGGATGGCTGGGGGGCGGGAGGAGGGAGGAGAGGAGAAGCAGGGACACGGGGCGGACAAGGCTGCGGGCAGGGCCCGGGGGGCGCAAATACCAAAAACAAAGCCCAGATCACAAGGCCCAGGAGGGTCGGGCTCTTACCCACGCTCACCTGAACATGCCGGGATGGAAAGGCGGTCGGGAGCTGGGACGGCGACTAGGTTCGCCGGCTGCATTACAGCAGCCAATCAGACCACGAGGGATGGCTGGGGGGCGGGAGGAGGGAGTAGAGGAGAAGCAGGGACGCGGGGCGGACAAGGCTGCGGGGAGAGCCCGGGGGGTGCAAATACCAAAAACATAAAAAAATATTGTTTATAGGACACCCAAATCTCCCCCCCCAACCTCCAGGGGGCCCCCAAACCCTAATTTCTAAATGTAACCCTTTCCTCACCACATTGAATTTCCAATCCATACATCTATTTTAAATGAATGTTTGAATTGGAAATTCAATGAAAATTCAATCAATGAATATGCTTTTCGATGGATAATGATTCGATGGAAATTATTTTGATGGAAAGACTGCATACTCTGGAGAGTGGTCCTAGTATTGCCCATCTTTTCAGACTGTCATCTATAAATATGCAGAACATTAATATGGATCAGTGTTGTGGCTGGAGGTATGTGTTCAGATGATAAGTTTATGTGTTTAGCGTTTCACAGTATTCCCCTCTACATCGAACTTGTCTGACGATGTATCATTTGTGCCGGATTCATATTATTTGAAAGTTTTCTCCTGTGCTGTACTCTTTGATTTCTCTGTGTGTGCTCACGATCGAGGTCACTGCAAGAAAGGAGTGTATCAATATGATTTGACATACAGGCGGACAATAGTAGTCACCAGCTAGACAATACAGGTAGGTGTTCAGGTGACTAATTATTCAAATATGATTTTGTGATCCCAAAGGCATATTGCGTGCTCGCGTTTGCTGTCTACCATATGTATACCAAGGTGGCTGCCATCTGCACATGCGCTCCTTTCTATGAGATGCATCGTATTGTTGCTAGGTTACCGACGCGCCCTCTGAGCTGGAGTTCCCTCTCATACTCAGATAAGTGTGAGAGAGGCTCACACAGTCCATTGGTTTTACCACAAGTCCGGCGTCCATCTTTTTCTCATGGCCGCCTTAGCCACCTTACATTTTCTTCTGCAGTAAGCTATTATATGTCTCAGCTACATTATGTTTCTGCCTATGTACATTAACTTCCTCTCTCCTCACTTATTTCTTTGCTGCATATGATTTCTTCGTATTTGATTACATGTTTCTCTTATCACTCCAGTTACATCTTTATCCTTTAAGTATTTGCATATTGTTTAAGTGCATCTTCGTGTCTACCCTTCATGATGTCACTCTGCTCTCGTCAGATTTCACTTATAGCTCTTCGATGTGCAATGGTGTGTGCAGACACCATTGCACCCTTTCAGTGCGGGGGGAAATATTTGATACGGTTGTCTGAGTGCATATCACCTCTCATACACTTGGTGCGGTAAAGGGACAATACCTGGTGTCTCACATAGGGCTCTTCTCCTGCTGTTCCAATATTATGGCGGTGAGTGGGCCGGGGCTATGGAAGACGTAGCCATCTGCTATTCTACAATTGTGTGTAGTTTGTTGATTTAACCAGTATGTTTTCCCAGATAAAAATATATTGTTCATTCATACACGGGTAGCAGGGCAGGAGTAGTAAAACTAAAGCACTTGATTTACTGTAAAGCACCATGGAATCAACTTTGCTGAAGGAACCAGGTATTGCACATGGAATTATTATAACTCTAGCCGATTTACTGGTTTGAAAATTGGATTATATTGGTCTAGCAGCACAAGTTGAATGACAAGATATTTTTCAGGACTCTTTGTGTTGCAGTACCCATGCGCTGTTGGAGGAGTTCTTTATTGTGTCTACAACCCACCAGACGAAATCATTTGGTGTGTGTTGGTATACTATGTAATGCGCCACTAGGGGAGCCTTCTGAGTCTTACATCTTATTCTAGAGGGGTGCACTCCTATTCTTTTGTGTATCTGTCTGGAGGTCTGACCAATATATTTCTTGCTGCATGGGCATTGAATACAGTAGATTACATTAGATGTTTTGCAGTTAATGAACTGTTTGAGCTCCCAAGGTCTTCCTTCTACTAAAAATGAAATCATTTTGCTGGTAAACTTGCACGTTGTTGATGACCCACATGGGTTGTGGCCAAAAGTCTGAGGTTCCACAACATAGTTTTAGAAGATTTATTCTGGAACTGTGCGTGTGTAAGATTTTCTTCTATTTTTTTTACCTTTTCAGGGCCATCCTTGGTTCTCCTGGAAGTGTCAGTGTGATCAATGGCCACATTTCCTTAATGAGTGACCTCAACTGGGAAGTGTTTTGGCAATATGTGGTGAATCATGTAATTTTTTTGTTCTTGTGCGCTGGTCTTTCCTTGGAAACCAGGAGTGTTTCATGAACCTCGCTCTTTTCTTTGACAGACTGAGCAATTTATATGGGGTATACCCTTGCTTTAAGTCTGTCAGTGAGATTATCTGCATGGAGGTGAAAATCATTGAGGGAAATGCAATTTAAGCGAACTCTAAGGAACTGACTGTGAGGAATTCAACCATATGCACGGTGGGTGTGCACACGCCTGGTCTTTTTGAATTTTTAAATGAAATTGAATGATGATAGATCAACCTCCGGAAAATGTGTGTGGCTAATCCGCACACATTGTCATATGCTCACTGCAAGACATACACCTAGACAGGTGTAGTCTGGGTGGACACAGCCACCAGGCACCATCCCCCGTCATATTTAGTTGCAATATGACAGCCAAGAGTACATCAAGGCATCTTAGAAGGGGGAAGGAAAAAGCTTCCTTTTGCCATGGCCAGGCTAAATAACTAACAAAGGCTCCATGTATCTGCCCTTTCCTTTGTTAGTTGCTGATGGTGGCTTTGCATACTAATGATAGTTAATTCAAGTATGCCCATGAGAGGACTGGACGTAACAAAAGACAGGAAACACCAACAACCTTTGACATGCACTGTGGCAACCTGAAACCAGATCCTGCCTCTCAGTATCAAGGGCATTAACCTGTCATGTCTGGAACTATGTATTTACAGTAGTCACTTGGGACTTAGTATTGCATGTTTTGACTCCTTTACCTTTTCTGTTGCGAAGCACTCTGGTTATGACCTCACGCATACAGGAAATTGTTGGTGGGGACCCAGGATTGGTTCATTAAGGAAGGCTTAGCCTACACCAATCACTGTGGCCCATTTGGCTTTAAAAGAGGGACAAGCCCTTCTTTTGGGCAGATCATCTGAAGACTTGGCAAGGAGTAACAAGAACTAATTTGGATCCTTAAAGCTTCCGCAAGATCCCTCCCCTCAACAACTCCCAGGGAACAGAGGAAGATACTGAATACAGAGGACCCTCCAGCAGCTCCAGAATTAGTACCCAGACAGCCACAGCATGTCCTGCTAGGCTCTGGGTGCAAGCTTCCTGTGTGGGAAGTTCCAGATAGTCTCTGAACCAAACCCAGGACAAGGCCAGTGTCTGCAACACTCTCCTCAATTTAGGGACATCCACCTTAAAGGATGACACAAGCTCATGCATATATTTACAAGCTGCCATACACACACGATAACTGCAACACAAAGGTTTGCAAGAACCACACAAATGAGCACCCCTACACAAAAACATACGCATACAAACGCACTTCCACATGCAAGCCTACACTCAGATACAGTGTTATTCATACACATGAACACCGTAAGCATACCCATAAATACACCAGCCCGGCCACCACTTTTAAATGACTTAGGGACACATACAGCGGCAAAACAAGCTATGCACCCAAACCTCAGATGAATACACAGATGACCCCAAGAGTCACAGCAGACTGAATGCGAGATGTATATCGGGCTACAAAACCTAATTTACAAAAGTGTTTTTCAATGGGAAACTCCCAAAGGGTATTACCCGCAAGATACAAAAAGGAGTACAACCGGGGTGCAAAGGGTGCTATATAGATGGTGCTTACAGCTCTACATAAAAGATCCAGAAGAAGCTGCACCAAATACAGAGAGTACTTAAATGCAAAGTACCTACAATTCACATAGAAGCATGCATGTAAAGTAGGGATTCACACACCAAACATGTAGAGGCAGACACGTGGTACAAACATGGATGGATACACACAGCACAAAGAGGGACCGGCAAAGATACACAGAAGGCTACACACGCAGACGGTGAACATAGAGAGGATGATACAATTTTCACAGACATTCACACAAGGCTCAGAGGAGATTATGCAGACACGCAGACAGCTGCCCGCAAGATACACATGCATGGCACAGAGAGCCATACTGTATGAATGACCAGGAGGGCCAGAGTCAGGCTGTGAACTCCATGCCTCTGTACCCACCTGAGCCTGGTGACCAGGAGGGAGAGAGCCAGGCTGTGAGCTTCATGCCTCTGTACCCTCCTGAGCCTGGTGACCAGGAGGGAGAGAGCCAGGCTGTGAGCTCCATGCCTCTGTACCCCCCCCCCCCTGAGCCTGGTGACCAGGAGGGAGAGGGCCAGGCTGTTAGCTCCATGCCTCTTACCCCCCTGAGCATTGTGACCAGGAGGGAGAGGGCCAGGCTGTGAACTCCATGCCTCTGTACCCCCCTGAGCATGGTGACCAGGAGGGAGAGGGTCAGGCTGTGAGCTATATGCCTATGTACCCCCTGAGCATGGTGACCAGGAGAGAGAGGGCCAGGCTGTTAGCTCCATGCCTCTGTACCCCCCTGAGCCTGGTGACCAGGAGGGAGAGGGTCAGGATGTGAACCCCATGCCTCTGTACCCTCCTGAGCCTGGTGACCAGGAGGGAGAGAGTCAGGCTGTGAGCTCCATGCCTCTGTACCCCCCTGAGCCTGGTGACCAGGAGGGAGAGAGCCAGGGTGTGAGCTCCATGCCTCTGTACCCCCCTGAGCATGGTGACCAGGAGGGAGAGGGACAGGCTGTGAACTCCATGCCTCTGTACCCCCTGAGCCTGGTGACCAGGAGGGAGAGAGTCGGGCTGTGAGCTCCATGCCTCTGTACCCCCCCCCCCTGAGCCTGTGACCAGGAGGGAGGGGGCCAGGCTGTTAGCTCCATGCCTCTTACCCCCCTGAGCATGGTGACCAGGAGGGAGAGGGCCAGGCTGTGAGCTTGATGCCTCTGTACCCCCCTGAGCCTGGTGACCAGGAGGGAGAGGGTCAGGCTGTGAGCTCGATGCCTCTGTACCCCCCTGAGCCTGGTGACCAGGAGGGAGAGGGTCTGGCTGTGAGCTCCATGCCCCTGTACCCCCCTGAGCCTGGTGACCAGGAGGGAGAGAGTCAGGCTGTGAACTCCATGCCCCTGTACCCCCCCTGAGCCTGGTGACCAGGAGGGAGAGAGTCAGGCTGTGAGCTCCATGCCTCTGTACCCCCCCCCCCCTGAGCCTGTGACCAGGAGGGAGGGGGCCAGGCTGTTAGCTCCATGCCTCTTACCCCCCTGAGCATGGTGACCAGGAGGGAGAGGGCCAGGCTGTGAGCTTGATGCCTCTGTACCCCCCTGAGCCTGGTGACCAGGAGGGAGAGGGTCAGGCTGTGAGCTCGATGCCTCTGTACCCCCCTGAGCCTGGTGACCAGGAGGGAGAGGGTCTGGCTGTGAGCTCCATGCCACTGTACCCCCCTGAGCCTGGTGACCAGGAGGGAGAGAGTCAGGCTGTGAACTCCATGCCCCTGTACCCCCCCTGAGCCTGGTGACCAGGAGGGAGAGAGTCAGGCTGTGAGCTCCATGCCTCTGTACCCCCCTGAGCCTGGTGACCAGGGGGGAGAGGGTCAGGCTGTGAGCTCCATGCCTCTGTACCCCCCTGAGCCTGGTGACCAGGAGGGAGAGGGTCAGGCTGTGAGATCCATGCCTCTGTACCCCCCTGGGCCTGGTGACCAGGAGGGAGAGAGCCAGGCTGTGAGCTCCATGCCTCTGTACCCCCCTGAGCATGGTGACCAGGAGGGAGAGGGACAGGCTGTGAACTCCATGCCTCTGTACCCCCTGAGCCTGGTGACCAGGAGGAAGAGAGTCGGGCTGTGAGCTTCATGCCTCTGTACCCCCATGAACCTGGTGACCAGGAGGGAGAGAGTCGGGCTGTGAGCTCCATGCCTCTGTACCCCCTGAGCCTGGTGACCAGGAGGGAGAGAGTCAGGCTGTGAGCTCGATGCCTCTGTACCCCCCTGAGCCTGGTGACCAGGAGGGAGAGGGTCAGGCTGTGAGCTCCATGCCCTTGTACCCCCCTGAGCCTGGTGACCAGGAGGGAGAGAGTCAGGCTGTGAACTCCATGCCCCTGTACCCCCCCTGAGCCTGGTGACCAGGAGGGAGAGAGTCAGGCTGTGAGCTCCATGCCTCTGTACCCCCCTGAGCCTGGTGACCAGGGGGGAGAGGGTCAGGCTGTGAGCTCCATGCCTCTGTACCCCCCTGAGCCTGGTGACCAGGAGGGAGAGGGTCAGGCTGTGAGATCCATGCCTCTGTACCCCCCTGGACCTGGTGACCATGAGGGAGAGTCAGGCTGTGAGCTCCATGCCTCTATACCCCCCTGGTGACCAGAAGGGCGAGAGTCAGGCTGTGAGCTCCATGCTTCTGTACTCCCCTGGGCCTGGTGACCAGGAGGGCGAGAGTCAGTCTGTGAGCTCCAGTCCAAGAACTCTCTCTTCCTAAATACCTTCCCTCTCGAGCTCTTCGCTCATCTGTCTCCAATTCCCTCAGGGTCAGTCGCTTCTCCAAGCAACGAGTTGGTGGTACATCTCTATCTTCGGCTGAGGCCTCCCTCTGGAACAGCCTCTCTGCCTCCCTGAAACTTGAGGAGAATCATCTTCGGTTCCGGAAGCACCTCAAAACCTTTCTCTTTGCGTCTGCTTTTCCTCCTCCTCTCCCTTGCTGATTTCCTGGCTGACACTGAAACTGCACTGGTTACCTGGCCTCCCGCTGATCTCGGGTCCAGGTCCACTCCCCGGCCAGTCGCACTCCTGCACTGCCTTCCTGGCAACCCCCGCACTTGGTGACTGTTTCTGTATCCTTACGGTCCCACTTCCAGCACTTGACACCGGACGTCTGCACTTACCCTTTCACTTGCCACCTGCTGGCCGTACTTTTACTTACTGTTTATTATTGTCTTATCTCATGTACTGCACTGTCCTCTCTCCCTTCCCCCTCGCACTTCTCCTCCTTCCCATGCCCATGCACTTGCGCAATCTGAATGACACCTGGCATAGTAGGATTGTTGTCTGTCTTCCCTCTGTTCTCCCTCCCTTGTCTCGTCGCGCCTTGAAACACTTGTGCATAGGCGCATTATAAATGCCAAATCATATCATGTCATATCATGCCTCTGTACCCCCCTGAGCCTGGTGACCAGGAGGGCGAGAGTCAGAGTCAGGCTGTGAGCTCCATGCCTCTTTACCCCCCCTCAGCCTGGTGACCAGGAGGGCGAGAGCCAGGCTGTGAGTTCCATGCCTCTGTACCTCCCTGAGCCTGGTGACCAGGAGGGAGAGAGTCAGGCTGTGAACTCCATGCCTCTGTACCTCCCTGAGCCTGGTGACCAGGAGGGCGAGAGTCAGGCAGTGGGCTCCATTCCTCTGTACCCCCATGAGCCTGGTGACCAGGAGGGCGAGAGTCAGAGTCAGGCTGTGAGCTCCATGCCTCTTTACCCCCCCTCAGCCTGGTGACCAGGAGGGCGAGAGCCAGGCTGTGAGCTCCATGCCTCGGTACCCCTCTGAGCCTGGTGACCAGGAGGGCGAGAGTCAGGCTGTGAGCTCCATGCCTCTGTACCCCCCTGAGCCTGGTGACCAGGAGGGCGAGAGTCAGGCAGTGGGCTCCATTCCTCTGTACCCCCATGAGCCTGGTGACCAGGAGGGAGAGAGTCAGGCTGTGAACTCCAGGAGGGCGAGAGTCGGGCTGTGAGCTCCATGCCTCTGTATCCCCTGAGTCTGGTGACCAGGAGGGCGAGAGCCAGGCTGTGAGTTCCATGCCTCTGTACCTCCCTGAGCCTGGTGACCAGGAGGGAGAGAGTCAGGCTTTGAGCTCCATGCCTCGGTACCCCTCTGAGCCTGGTGACCAGGAGGGCGAGAGTCAGGCTGTGAGCTCCATGCCTCTGTACCCCCCTGAGCCTGGTGACCAGGAGGGTGAGAGTCAGGCTGTGAGCTCCATTTCTCTGTAGCCCCCTGAGCCTGGTGACCAGGAGGGAGAGAGTCAGTCTGTAAACTCCAGGAGGGCGAGAGTCAGAGTCGGGCTGTGAGCTCCATGCCTCTGTACCCCCTGAGCCTGGTGACGAGGAGGGCGAGAGTCAGGCTGTGAGCCCCATGCCTCTGTACCCCCCTGAGCCTGGTGACCAGGAGGGCGAGAGTCAGGCTGTGAGCTCCATGCCTCTGTACCCCTCTGAGCCTGGTGACCAGGAGGGCGAGAGTCAGTCTGTCAGCTCCATGTCCCTGTACCCCTCTGAGCCTGGTGACCAGGAGGGAGAGAGTCAGGCTGCGAACTCCAGGAGGGAGAGAGTCAGGCTCTGAGCTCCAAGCCTCAGCCTTAGCGGCCCGAAGGTTCGGAAGCTTCTGGCAATTCTTAGACTATTAGCAAGCCTCTCTAGGGCCCCCTTATCTCACCTTTGGTAGTAAAATCGAACGGCAAGGCTGATTCTGCACTAATGAAGATGTAGAGGACTGCCACAAGACAGAGACAACGATTTATTGATTGAATGTGAACAAATCAACAAGCTTCAGCTCTTTGGTACTTTGATATAAAATAATGGCTGATATCAGGAAGCATACGGAACGGTAACACGTTGTCAAAACAACAAGAGTGATGAAAACCATACTTAATAACACCTAGAAATTAAAATAATTCAAGTCAGAAATTGTCTAAACCCCCAAGGTTCTGATCAGCCAACAATACAAGTCAAGGGGCGAAGTTGCGGTAGTAAACCTGGGGTTGCATTCTGATAAGGAAACATCATTGTAGCCAGGTCACGGACACATTAAATAACATTTATAACCAATGTCAAATAACCAAACAAGAAACTATACATAAATGGGAAAGTGAGTACAGACAACATATTGTCCACTTTCACAGTTAGTGCCTCTGCTAGTGAACTCTGCCTTGAGGACTTTCCATGAGGGGGGGGGTGCTTTCTGTAGTCAGCCTTCCGGTTCGGAGGTGGTCGCTCTTGTTGCTTTGTTTGGTTATGGGGATTTGTGGCCCTGTACCTTGGCTTTGGAGATTATGGCGTAGACACAGCTCCCACGCACGCTGTTAGACAATCATTTTAATCCGAGTAGCCTTGTAGGCATAAGGCTAGAGGTAATAGAGCTATCCTTGGGGTGCAATGCTCACGCGGAGGAGCCAGCATCTGGGGCATACCCAGGACATGCCCCTGGGTTCTCTTTAGTGATTGTCCCCAAGACCACAGGTCTTGCCCGCAGCCATGGGTTTAGTGCTGCATTGACTGGGGTCCCAAAATAAGAGTCAAGTACATTGTATTTCTGGGCTAATGTGAGTGCTCACACTGTGACTGGAGCAAATAAGATAGCCGGGCCCCTGCCCCAGTCCCTGTGACTGTGATCGGAGCCAAGAAATGACCTCGGCTCTATGTCCCTGCGACTGTGATGAGTCAAAAGAGTGAGCAGGATGCTATATCTCTGACATGGGGCAAAGAAGCACCTTCGTGCTACATCCCTATCACTGTCACTACAAAGCCTGCTTGGCGCTACATCTCTGAGACATGTTGACAGTAGAGATCCCAAGTATCCCTACTAGAGAGACTACTGTCAAAGACGCCCTCTGACATTTTAGTGTTGTATTCCTCCAGACAGATTTTGTCTAGAGTATTCCAAACCAGAACATTTTGTTCTTCTGTAGGGAAACCCCAAGGTCCCATAGGCTTTAATCCCTCTTCCCTTACTGTTCTAAACAGCAGCCATGAGAGGCGTATTCGGTGTCCTTCCTCTGGGAGAGAGGGTGGACCTATGTTTGAAAGGGAGATTTGTAAAACCTCCTAGACTGATAACCTAGACACCTTGTACTTAAACTCACCCTGGCACCCTTTCATTAGATTGTTCCAAGATATGAACACTCCTTTTCCTCGAAGATAAACTCGTAGTCCCTATAGACGTTTATCCCAATCACGTCCTGGCTACAATAAAGCAGGAACATCCATTTTTGTGCTCTGTGTTTTGTCAGTCCACCACAAAAAGTAGAATGACATTAATGCTGCCCTCACCAAGAGACAGTGTGCTCCACCTTGCTGACAACAACCTTTGTCAGCGAGGTGGTCTGCTTAACCATGAGTGTATCTGCGGCCATCTACACACCAGGCTGCATCCACACTGGTTGAGACAGTTGCGTGACCTGCGTGTGGATGTGCACAGTGTACCGTCTCCTGCTCCCAACTGATCCTGCCCTCATTCACTGAGCAGCCCCTCACACCAAAGGGCCTTGCACTCCAGCTGCCTCCATGTCCATCTCCTCCATGACTTGCTTGACTATGGATGAGTGTGCAGCCCTTTTAAACCCAGACTGTACCCTCTCTTGGCGAGACAGTCATGTGCCTCTCTTCATAATGACACTTCCTGGTGTCCCAAGGCCAAGCGACACCAGCAAAGGCCCTCCAGCAAAGAGCAATCTTGCTTGTCCTTTCAGGGCCTAGGCGCAATACCCTGACCATGTTTATCTTGTATACTATTCCTTATCCCCTTGATCACCACTCATCTTGAGTGGTCACCAATAGCTATTATTCTTCTGTTGGTGACCACTGGCCTATTACACAACTTTTCTATTGGTTGTCATCGGCCTACTGTTCTCTTTTCTGCTAGACACCACTGTCCCATTGCACAATAATGCTTCTATTGGCCCCTTAAACTGCTACACTCACAGTGCAATGTGCCAGGCTCAGGGTAACTGCTGTTTGGCTGATCTGGCCAATGAAAGCACAACTGCCTTGTTTTCCCTCAGAATCTCCTGCCTAAACCTCTCTCCTCACTATACTATCCTCAAGACGGTCTTAGCAATCCTCCACCTCCTTACTTTCCTATCCAGGGTCCTCAACCTACCACCCACGACCTGTTCCACCATTGACTCCCGACCCTATCATCCATTCTCCACTTTACTGGAAGCATCCTTGTCCCTCTCTTCATATTCCACCCGCTCCAAGCTGATCCACCAAAACTGTCTCCCTTCTGTTACTTCTCCATCTCCATCTTCATTCTCTGTTCCCTCAACTGAACACACTCTGGGCCATTATCAATTTAAAACATATGTGGGTGTTGGGTTTCAGCAGCGGCAGTCCATTGCCGCTCCTTCAAACATCTCCATCCAACTTCCTGCTTCCGCCCTTCTTATTAACCTCCTCATCTAAGGCCCATGTACCACTCTTATTCTCTTCTTCTCCGCTCTCGACATTCTACTTGAATCACTCTCAGCTGATATCCTACTCACCATCATTTTGTATGTCAATCTCTCCAACATGACATTCCTGACAACTACAACTTGACTCCACACTCTCTGACAACTCTTTGGTTAATTTACAAAAGCTGTCTACACATTGCCACTGCTGTCACTGCAAGCCTCATAATCCCATAGTCCTCTCTCCCAAAACTCGCTCCTAGACTCTTCTTACGGCCAACCAAGTCTCACCTTGCTCTCACTATCACACTTGACCTTGCAAACTCTTCCTACACAGATAATTATCCCACTTGACCTTGCAAAATCTTCCTACACAGATACCTAGCCTCTCCCCATTCACCCCCTTGTAAAAGGTAAGTAGAAATATGTATTGAGCTCAATCAAATCATCAGATGACACTGGTTGTAAAGCACTATAAACTATACATGACCATTCCTGGGCTGGTTCACCATGTAAAACTCCCTCCTTCTGCTGACAACTTTGCCTCCAACTTCTCCAAAATCACCAAACTATGCAGAAACCTGCCTACCCTTCCATCTCTCCCACCTCCCCACACTTTCTTCACTTTTCCATTCCACTTCGTGCCCATCTCCCCAGTGACAACCTGCCTATTCTAAGCTCTGCCAACCCATCCTGCACCCCTATCGATCTCTCTTTGCACCCCAAACAATCAAAGGGCTTGCACGTGTCACCTCCTCTGAACTTCTTCAATCACTCCCCCTCAACAGATATCTTCCCAGCCTGTTACAAAATAGTCACCTATATATTTATACCAAAGAAACCCACTACAACCCCCAACAATCCCTCATTGCGCAGACCTGTCTCTCTTCTATCCTCCCATAGCTCGAAGATCCACTAGAGATTTGTCTTTAACTGCATTGTCAACTCCCTTGAGGCAGACACACAATCCACGTGCCTCCAATCTGGATTTCAGTCCTGCTCACCTCAACCACCTCCTAATTCTCCTCGAATTGATATAATATGATATGGCATTTATAACGCGCCTATATACAAGTGTTTCAAGGCGCGATCGCTCCACCACCTTTGATGCTATGGATAACACCCCATCAAACTTTTTTCTTGATTGGCGTAGGTGTAAATTGGACCAATGCAAATACTGGCCCTTGTCCCTAAATGTTTATTTTATGTATGTTCTGTCAGTTTGTCATTGTCTGGGATCTATGTTCCCTTACATCATCCCTTCACCACTTGGCCTAAATCATGCCAGGTGGCACAATTACAATCATTCACTAGGTGAGGAAGGATAGCTCAGGGGCAACGTATTTGTCTTGGAAGCAAGCCAACGCAGCCAGCTTATTAAGTGCCTTATAAAAGAACAATTATATATATATATATATATATATATATATATATATATATATATATATATATATATACACAACCACTGCAGCCTGTAAAGATACATTACTAGGGACTGTCTCTTCTGCTTGCAATGCATTCTCTGTGTGCCATTTCTGTTAGAAAAGACATCCATGCTTCTAATAAATATAAAATACAGATAAATGACGTGCCCAGTATAGAAGACTCACAATAAACAGACAGTTGCACTCAATAATTTATAATACACACACAATATAGCGGATTACACACGATACACAGGACTACATACAAATAATAGGCAGAGACTTTTGGCAAGACACAATGAGTCGACAACATTAAAGTGGGCTCAACACACACACACACACCCACACACACACACACCCCGCTGCACGATAGATGCTAAGACCCACAAGGGTAAAGTCCAACCAGATTGTGCAACCTTGCTACGCTGTACCCCTAGTGTACTGGGAGAACGCCGGAGCCACAGTGAGCAACCCTATACTGTCCTCTGCATTCACACAGCACAGCCAGAAAACAACACATTTTTGCAAAAATCACATGATCCAACACTTGCCTTTCTATCAATATTCTTACAGCAGTTGCCATAGCAATGGGATGCCACTTGCTGTATCCATGACAACAGTTGTCTCCCTTTAAATTCCGCCTGCAGGAGCAAAAAGCTGCCTCTGCAGCTGTCAGAGCAACATGCTTTTATGCAGATGGTGGTGTCCCCGAGGAAGCGCTGCAGAGCCACATACCAGATTCCTAGAAGCGCATGAGAGGCAGGCGGAGCCACAGGTCTCGAAGAGCTGAAAGTGGGGAGGAAAGTGAGACCTGTTGCCAGACACTGCACATGGAGGAGGCTCAGGGGGATCAAAAGTGCACTGCAGGAAGCAGCTCACAATGTTGGCGTGCTGACACATTGGGCCTCATTCCGAGTGGGGCGGTAAGGGATACCGGGCACCGGTAAGGAGACCGGTGCCGGTAATCCCTTACCGCCCTACTACGAGTTCCCTTAGCTGGTCCCTCCTTTAACGCCTGGTCTGACCAATAACGGTACCGCAATTTGCGGTACCGTTACTAGCGCCTTCCCCATTCCCATTGAGCCCTATGTGGGCTCAAATGGGAATGGGGAGTGGCTTTTTCAATGGGGACTTACTGGTCCCGCAAAGGTCGGACTGCACTGGTAAGTCCCCACTGAACCATACCGGTGCCGGAACCGTTATTGGAGGCAGTCATGGAGCAAATAGCACCATGACTACCTCCAATCTCGGAATGAGGCCCATTGATAGGGCAGATCTGGGAATATCTCAGAATGCTTGAGTCTTATTATGTTCACTGGGCACTTTTGGGGCAACGGGCTGATGTACTGACGGGACACTGATCGAAGAAGCACACTCATGGGTTCCTGTAACACTCAGACGGCACAGTGGCACTGCTGGAGGAGGCCCATACTATGGTTCTCAGGGGACTCTGCTGGAGGAAGCGTACACTGCTTGACTCCTGTGGCACTGAGAGCACTGCTGGTGATAACTCAGACTGCTTGAACTTTGTGTCTGCTCTATTATGTTAGGTTCTGTTGGTTTCATAAAGTGCACCTCTGGCATTTCTAAGACTTTGATGTGCCCAGGACGGTCTGAAGTGATTGTGTATGAGCTGGACAGTGTCAGGGTTTCGCGGTTTATTGGACGGTCGATCTCAACCCAGGGAGTTCCCCACCACACCTGCAAGCAAGTTGGCACACAACAAAGCGCTTAGCAGATTCAACTTTAGGGAGGCCTCCAATCTATATAATACCATTCAGCAGATACCCTCTGTACCACCAATAAGCTAGGAACCAGGCTGGTGTATAGTAAATATATATATTTATTTACATTCTACTACAATGAATAATAAATCAATTGCAAGGGCAGCAGTCAACAATTCCTTGGCACTATACAATATCACAACTTCATCTTACTTGCATCAATTGACTGACATGTATTTCTAATAGACTTTCAGTTCCTATAACAACACAGGTAGAATTTAGAGATTTGCCGTCACAATGTACATCATATTTCTTTGCAAACTAACCGATAGAAAAATGAAACAACACACAGTGATTGCTTTGTTTATCCCAATGCTCGTTTCTCCCAGCAACTCCCACCCTCCAGGCATCGATTAGATGTGACCCCTTTAGTCTGACGGCAAGGTACAGGGAGTGGGAATACAGTGGGGAAATCGTTTTGACTTTTTATCAGAAAGCCTGGGTTTGGGAAATAAACCCAATGGGGAAAATGTGTTTCAACACTCATTCAGATGAAATGCAGGGCTTTGGGCTTCTGATTTTGGAGTAAATGGGACTACATGGGAAAATTTGTTTTGCACGCACTACACTCACTTGAAAGGCAGATGTTTAGGGATTCTTATTTTGGGATTAAGGAACCTCTCTTCTGTAAGGCAGTCAAGGGTTAAAGAAAAATAGAGTCATCCAATTACTTTATTGACTATAATGGCTGTAACGCACTGGGTGTGAAATGTGTTAGTTTCGAATTGTGGCAAAACTCATCCCGTGATCTTTTCTATATGGGAATTAATTGAACTAGCTTTAATAAAATGTGCTATGGGTCTACACAGTTTTGCGCCCCCCCTCCACCCCCACAATTAAAGGGACATGATTAAGGCAGGCAGTTCCCAACACAATTCAATTTCTATGAGGAATTGAGTTATCTTTTTAGTCAAATATGATATGAAATGAATGAGAAGTCATTTATGACTCGACTGTACACAAGTGTTCTAGGCGCGATAAGACAAGGAGGGGGAAAGAGGAGGACAAAACAACGATCTTACTGGGCCTTGTGTCATTCAAATCGGATCAAGTCCGGGGAAGAGGGAGGGGAGAAGTGCCAGGACCCAGGGGAGTGAGGAGTGCGGGTAATTCGATAAGTGCTGCCGGAGGGTGGCTTATAAGTGCAGAGGGAAGGGACTGCAGGGTGGCAGATACAGACCCTTAAGTGCTGGGGGAGGGCAGCTTAACATGCAGGAGCATGTTGGCTGGAGTTCAGTGGGTGGCCAGGTGACCAGTGCCCAGAGCAGGCAGGGACATCAGCAGGGGAGAGGAAGAGAGAAAGCAGAAGCGAAAAGGCAGGTCTTGAGTTGCTTCCGGAACCAGCGGTGTTTCTGCTCAAGTTTGAGAGAGGCAGGGAGGCTGTTCTAGAGGGAGGCCCCAGTTAAGGAAAGAGATCTGCCTCCCACTCGCTGCTTGGAGAAGGGTCTGACCCTCAGAAAGTTGGAGGTGGAAGAGCAGAGAGTCCAAGAAGGAACATGTTTAGGAAGCGAAAGTTGGAGGTAGTGTGGTCCCAGGCCCCAGAAAGCCTGGTGGATGATGCAAAGGGCCTTGAACTTGACCCTTGCAGCCACACAGAGCCAGTGGAGAGAATTCAGAGCTGGAGAGATGCGATCCATGGGCTTGAGGCCAAGGACAAGTCTTGCAGTCCTGTTCTGGATAAGTTGTAAAGGTTGAAGAGTTGAAACAGGCCTATTTAGAAAGAGGCTGTTGCAATAGTCCACCATAGAGAGGACCAGGGCTCTGGAGACAGTGAGCTTCTTGGGTAAAGTGAGAAAAGGCAGAATACCTCTAAGGAGGTGCAGTTGATGCTGTGACTTCTTAGAGATGTCAGAGATGTGAGGAGAGAAGGAGAGGGTGGAGTTGAAGATGACGCCAGGGTTCTTAGCCGCACAGGAAGGAGCAGGAAGCGGGCCCAGGTTGGGCGGCCAGTGAGAGAGGAAAGGAGGGAGCAGGTGTCCTGATGAGAAGGATGTCGGTCTTACTGGCATTAAGGCAGAGTTCATTGGTTGCACACCACTCCTGAATTGCAGCCAGACAGTATGGTATGAGAGAAGGAGCAGATTTGGCTGAGGGGAACCTGAAAGAGAGCTGGGTGTCATCCGCATAACACTGAAGGTTAGAGCAGAATGTAGCAAAGTGGTGGGCAAAAGGTGCCAGATAGTGGTTGAAAAGCCAGGGAGAAAGGTTAGACCCCTGGTGAACATCACAAGTAGAGAGAGAGATAGAAGAGAGGAATGACCCCAGTTGGACCTGGGAGGGTCAGTCAGTGATAAAGGAGGTCAACTAGGCCAGGGCCTGACCAGTGATACCCAAAATGTCACGGAGATGATTGAGCAGGGTGGCATGGATGACATTGTCAAAAGCAGAGGATAGTTTGAGGAGAATAAAGAGAGAAGGAAGATTGGAGTCAGGATAAGAGAACAAGTCTTCACCAGTGTTCAGAAGAGCAGTTTGCGTGCTTCTGGCAGCTCTGAAGCCAGACTGGTGGTCGTGGAGACAACCAACAGATTCAGTATGCAGATTGAGCTGGGAGATGGCCAGCTTTTCCAGGAGTTTGCCCAGGAAAGGAGTGATGGAGATTGGGTGATAGTTAGCCGGAGAGGAAGGATTGGTGGAGGGCTTTTTATTTTATTTATTTGTGCATTTGTGAAGCGTACCAAGCCCTCAGGCTTCTAGGCTCTGGAATTTATGAAAATGGTTACATTGATTCAGGGAATTGAGCCACCTTGCTTAAGAAGTTGGTTACACTGCAGTCTTAATCAAAGGTTACTCTTGCTCAGGCTTCTTAAGAAATCGGTTGCATTACGTACTTAGGTAAATCAGAATACTGGGGTTACATCTGTGTTTTCACAATACCATCTTTGCATGTATAGGTTAATCAGTAGTGATGATCGAATGGCAGTACATTGTGTTAGCATGCTGTTACATGTTCCCAGAGAGTAGTGGTTAAGAGGCGTTTTGACTAAAGATCCATGTTTTGAAGGGGGTAGGGGAAGGTTCCATTGGCAAAGGAGTGATTGCATAATTCGGCCAAGGCTGGAGAAAGGGTGTCGATGTGGTCCTTGGTGCTTCTGAATGAGCAGGGGAGAACCTGCTTTAATGAGACTTTCATAGATCGGACTGGTCTATAAATATTGTCTGGTGTAAATAGGGAAAAGGAGGAGAAAGGAGCAGGAGAATCAGCCGCGGATGGGTCAGGGGTGGAGGAGGAGGATGAAGAGGAGGTAGAGGAAGAGAAGATGTCCTGAGTTTAAGGGGTGAAATGAGAAGCCAGGGTCATGCGGAGGGCCTGGGAGGGAACAGGAGAGTTAGCGGCTGCAATAGGATTGGCTGACTCCTTGCAGATTTTGTAAAGTTCGGCCGAATTGTTAGTTACCGCAGAGATGCAGGCTTGGATGTAGGCTCTCTTCTTAGAGAGAACAGAGAGTCTGTACTTCCTTTGAAGCAGGCAGCAGGTCAGTTTGTCAGAGTGTGCATCTGATGCCCTCCACTTCCTTTCAGCCGCCCTACACTTGCGTTTAAGGGTGGCAAGGTCGGAATCGTCCCAAGAGTTGCACTTGGATGTAGGTTTCAGACGGATCCTCATGAAGGGGCAAGGATGTCAAGAGTGTTAGAGATAGAGAGATGAAGGTTATAGATGGCTGTGTCAGAGTGTGACTCAGCCAGAGATGTAGGAAGAGGAGAGAAAGTAGCGGCGAAAGCCTCGACTGATACACGCTTCATGGGCCGGATGACTGAAAAGGTGGGTTGGAGTTCTGGGGTAGGCTTGACTTGAGGGGTAAAGAGAGAGATGTGGGAGGAAAGGAGAAAGTGCTCGCTCCAAGAGAGAGAAGTGGTGAGAGGGTTAGAGAGGGGGAGGTCTGAGGAGATCAGAACATCCAGGGTGTGCCCTGTAGAGTGGGTTGGGCCAGAGGGAATAATAAAGAGAGAGGGAGAGGGAGAGAGAGAGAGAGATAGAGAATCACAGAGGTTGCGAAAGAGCCCCGAAGAGGGGCTAGTAACATACAGGTGGATATTCAGGTCTCTGAGGAGGAGAAGCTGTGAGGTAGAGGCAAGGAGGGAGGAGGAGAGATCAGCCCTCTCAGAGAGGAAGAGGGTGACCTGGCCTGGTGGCCTGTAGATAGTGGCCACGGTGAGATAGAGGCCAGGAGAGATAGAGAGCCTGTAGACCAGGGATTCAAAGGAGGAGCAGTCCTGGATGGGAATGATGGAACCCGGGATCCACTCTGGGAAAATCATGGCTACCCCCCCCCCCACCACGGTTTGTTGTGGGTTTGGAGAGGATCTTGTAGCCATCAGGAAGGAGAGTGTCATAACTCGTGACAGAGCTGGCCTCAAACCAAGTCTTTGTGAGACCGAGAACATCAAAATCAAGCTCTTCCAGATGACAGCAGATATAAGAGGAATATTTGACAGTGGAGAGTAGCGATGTTGAACAGGTTGCCACCTTTGAAGGACTTCCGTGGAGGGGTACAGGTCAGAGTTGGAGGCACCCGAGGATCGACAGAGGAGAAAGGAAGAGATGGTAGGGTAGTTAGAGAGGAGGAAAAAAGTGCCAGAGAGGTGGCGGAGGAAGGAGGCAGCAAGGTGGCCAAATAAGAAGCAGACGATACTGGGGAGTGGAGGAAGGAGGCGGCAGAGGAGCCAGAGAGGGGTAAGCAGGGTTAGTAGGAAAAGAAAGGAAGTTGATAAGGCGCGGGAAGGTTACCAGTTATTTGGTCGGAAAAAAACGGTCGACAGGACAAATGGTCGACACAATTTGGTCGAAAGACGAATGGTCAAATTTTTTTTTTTTGTATTTTCACTTTTTTTTGGGGGGGGGGGTCCCCCCAACCCCCTTTTTTTTCTAAAAAACCCTTTTTTTCCCTAAACGAAAACCTAAAATATATATATATATAAATAAAAAAAAATTCGACCATTTGTCTTTCGACCAAATTCCGTCGACCAAATGACTGGACAGCGCGCGGGAAGTGTCTATCAAAAAGGAGGAGATTGGCCTGAGGGCCCTGCACCAAGACGGTGCCATTTAAGTAGACAGTAATGATCATCTTAGAAGAGTGGAAGTGGGCCAGGAGGGCCTCCCACTGGGTGCCACCATTAATGGGAGAAGAGGTCAAAGGAGAGAGAACAGAGATGGGGGTTCCAAGGTCTGGAGAGGGAAAGCCAAAGAGGATGTCGGTAATGGTCTGTCTGGATGAAGCACTGATGTAGGTATCAGAGATAGGGAGGCCTGGGTTGGAGACCAGGATGTCCCTTTTGAGCTTCTTCCTGCCAGACTTAGTGAGAGGGATAGGATAGTGGATAGAATAGCAGTAAGTGAAGATAGGTGAGACAGAGAGCTCCATAGAGGGTGTGGGGCAGAAGAGCCCAAGCAGGGAAGTTAGGGGGAATGCTGGGGGTGAAAGGAGGAAGGCACAAGGGGTGGACACAGAAGGGAGCAGAGCATAACACAGTACAAGAACACCAGTCCTACGAATCAGATGCAATACAGAACAATCGCCATAGCACAAAATACAGCAGGGAGCATAGAAGTAAAGAGTGCAGGCACTGGGAGTAATGCCAAAACCCATAGAGAACAACAATGTCAAACTCAACAACAAAGCACAATACACAATAAGGAACCTAGAAGTAAAGAATGCAAAAACGGCAGAGAACAACACAATATCAATACAATAGGGAAACTAACAGCGGCAGTGTCAAAGTACAGCACCAAACCCAACCCACCAAGGCACAGTACAACAACTGAGGAACCTGGAAGGGAAGAATGCAGGCAATGCACAGGCACAGTAGTGAAACAAACTAATGGGATTGCCTGGGAAACACCAGACAACGGGGGTGCAAAACAAAAGGACAGAGAGCGCAGTGGCATAAGATGGGAGAGGAAGGAAGGGAGGGAAGGCTGGGAGGGGAAATGTGGACAGGATGCAGGGACCAATGGTGTGAGGGAGCGCATGTGGCCTAAGTTGAGGGGGAGTGCACATGGCCTAAGTTACGGTGCTGCCTGGAACGAGGGAGCGCACGTGACTTGAGAAGCAGGGAGCGCATGCAGTCAAGTTTTGAGGGTGGCCTGGCGTGACCAAGCTGCAGCATGACCCGAAACAGGAGAGAGCATGCGGCTTAAGAAGCAGGGAGTGCACGTGGCCTGGGTTGCGAGGGCGCACACATGGCCTAAGTTGCGAGGCAGCACATGTAGGCAGGCGAGAGAGCGAGCGCGAGTGTGGGGGTGAGAGAACTGATTTTGGGAGAAACATGTGTGCGGAGGGAGAGAAGCACAAGGTCAGGGGGGTGCGTGAAGTGTAGCAGAGCTAATGCTCCCTGCACCTTCTAACCTTGAAGCCGCAGAAAGGAGGGTGAGGTCGTCCACACTTACAATCTGCGCAACTACCCATCACCATCAAACACCTGTGTCACTCAACTCTGCAGCCTTGTTCTGTGTGGGCTTTGCCACAAAGGGTCCGAACCTCTGTTTTTAAAGGCTTGGAAGCGTGGACGTAGCATAGCATGCTATGTGTAATAGAGCAGTGCCTCCTGCGCACCTGCGTCACTGAACACTGCGGCCTTGTCCTGCGAGAGCTTTGCTGCACAGGGTCCGAACCTCGGTTCTTGAAGGCTCGGAAGCGTGGACATAGCAGAGCATGCTACGTGTAATTGGGCAGTGTCTCTGCGCACCTGCATTGCTCAACACTGTGGCCTTGTCCTGCAAAAGCTTTGCGCAGAGGGTCCAAACCTTTATTCTTAAAGGCTCAGAAGCGTGGACGTACCATAGCATGCTACATGTAATCAGGCAGCATCTCCTGTGCACCTTCCTTGCTCAACACCACAGCCTTGCCCTGCGAGGGTCTATACAGTTTTGCCATCCTACCCACTATGCAAGATAGAGATGAAGGCCGGCAAAATCCCACCACACTTTTTTTGTCATCTGAATCCATCTACATACATGGGAGACCTTGGTTATTGGGCATTCCGAGAAACAGCAGGGCTCATTGTGGCGTACATAGATATGGTCAAAGGCTTCTGTCAAGGATAGTCACCAGCACCCAGTCCTTATCTGGCTCCTCAAATACCAGGCCCGGTTAGCTTCTATGTTTCCCTGTCTCTGCCTCCTCTGCAAGGTTTAATGCCTCTCCAGGTAGACAGCTTTTCTCCTGGCAAGGTGGTAACCCAGTGGTTTTGGTAGCTCTCTTTGCCTCTGGGGTTAGTTGTTCCTCGCTACAATCCCCTCAGATAGGAAATTGATATTATATAGTGCTGATGACACTTACCCATTATCAATATTCCCACCGTATGGATTGGCTACCTCTTTCCCTCCCACCAATTCCACCCACTGCATGCTGATAGGACACAGAGCTGGGAAGTGTGGATTATGGAGACTGAGTGGGGCTAGGGGGCGGGAGAAAAATGCATCTCTCCAAAATGACATGTTGGTTTATAATTTTGGTTTTCTTAAAATCTCCCTACATGGCAACTATCTTTATTTTTAAGATAACTGCATGAACATATATATGTTTGAATTCTACATTTTATATCAAATCGGGAAATACTGATTTCACTTTCAGCACACCCTTCCTTGGAGGAGCAATTATTTTTGGGAATTTGCTCCTGAGCCAAAATAGTGGAAAATATGCAACTTCGCAATTCAAACATTAATTTCACAGTCTATCACCAGACCAACTTTCCACTTCCTCAGAATTATAAGAAGGCCAGAATCATGGTTTTCTTTCTAACTCAGATTCTATACATCACACATGGTTAATATTCACATAGAACTGGCAGGCTTGTTATGACCTTTAATATGAGTCCTGGATGTGCTAACTGGGATGCACAGTTCTCTTTTTATAAAGGAAAAAGCAGTACAATGTTAATCATAGGCAATGCATTGCATGGCCCCATAGTTTCAAATACAGCTCCCCTCTCCTCATAAATTTCATTTATCCCCAGTCATATGACATGCCCGCTTGGATCATGTTATTCCACCCTGTTATTAAGTGCCTTCAAAGATCTCTGTTCAAAGCTAATGCAGTTAATGAGGAGGCCTTACCTTTAAGGTCATTTCTGCTGTCCGTCTTATCTGTACCCTCCATAATTCTGATCTATTCTTTATATTTATTTGTATTTTAAGCTGAAAACCAGGCATGTTTTCCTAGTGGGCCTCAGCCAAAGGTCTTGGGGTTACAGTTTCAGTTCAGTGGGAAGATACACACTGCATCCATAATTCTGAAAGAAAGGGTGGCCTTTTAAATTGACAAGATTTGCTTACATGTAACATTTAGTACTGTATCTGGGCCTGCTGTTCATAAATACAATCTTTCTTTACTACAATATTTGAACAGATATAAGTTCAGTTTTTGTATTATTCACCCATAGGCCACAGTTAACCAGTGGGCCTCTTTTTAAAACAGGTCATTTTGCATAATAAAAGTAAGTGTTTTTTCATTTGTGACAAATGCAAAGTGCTGGGCTTCATTTTGGAGTTCTGAATCACTGTCTTGTGTTGCCTTAAAGTCAATGTAAGATGCTGCTATTAGTCACCTTATGTGAAATTGTAGCTTTTCATATTTTATAAAAATACCATTTCATGCACATATGTGTTTTCTCCATGCACTTCCAGTAGTTTTCATTGCTCAGGCCCATTTCCCTTCACTTGAGTGCCTGTCTATTTTGGGAAAGTTGAACTAGGCCGGTTTTTGTTCCTTCACTAGGCCTTATGTCAGAAATCAAAGTTTGAAATGGCCTGCATATTCCAATGGGTTTCAACATTAGCCAGCTTTATTCTCACAATAGGGCCTTGCATCGCCGCTCAGTCTCTGTCACTCTGTTGGCTGAATTTCTACCACACAATTGATGTCACTGTATAGGTCTGTGGGACCAATGAAGTGGATAGTCTTGGCAGTGGGGAGTGAGTCATGTTACTAGTGTCATACAGGTCTTCCGCATCTCCAGGCTTTTTGCACTTTTTCATTGAGATCTGTAAGATTGTTGAGCCACTGCCAATCGAGATTTCTGTAAACAAGCCTGTGGAAAGCTGGCATTCGCTAAGTTTGTGTCGAAGGTGAGATGCACTGTAATGGTAGGGGTCTGGTTACCAGAGTGCCCTCTGCATGTGCCTGCCTGTCCGTCTGTGGATGTTGTGCATGAGGGTCTTTGCAATACCAGATCTGTGCTTTGGGAGGATGCTGATCTGGTGTGTGGAAACCATGATGTGGTCTAAACCTCTGGGGTTGCTGAGTTGTGCAGCACTTCCACAAGCCTGTGCCATACATGGTCCGGCTTTAGACAGCTAAGCTATCCCCTTAATCACACATAATAGGACCTTGAAAGAACCGCCTGAAACAAGAAGGCAGAACATGCACAGCAAAAGGGAGAAATGTTATTGAAGAGACAAGGTTAAAGCTAGAGACTACTTGGGGCCAGTGTGTAAAGAGAAGGCAGGAAAGATGCAGACTTCATGGGCCAGCAATAGGCACGCAAGGGCAACAATGGAGACCATGAAGGACCTATGTGTCACTAGAAAGCAGAGATTTACACACAAGGGGATTGGCAGACTCTGAGGGAGGGATAGCTCAGGGGCAACAAGTTTGACTTGGAAGCGAGACAACGCAGCGTAACACAGGTTTGAATCCTGATCCATGCTTAGAAACCAATCTTTGGTATTAAGCACGTTATAAAAGAACGATTACATTATAAATTAAATAAATTTAAAGGAAGACATTGTAAGGAAGAAGCAATGGTAAACCTGGAAACCACTGTGGGCCGGTGTGCCAAGATAAGGCAGAAAATATGCAGCTGGGCGGGGCCAGCAATAGGCAGGCAAAGCAGGGGCCCATGAAGGGCCTGCGTGTCACAAGAATGCAGAAAATTACCAGGAAACCCAGAAGAGCTCATAGGGAAAAAAATATGTAGTTTAGTTTTTGGAACACACTTCAAAACTATGCAAACACAATGTGTAACACTAATCCCAAATATCATACCAAATTGTGTAAAAAGACAGTAAAAATCAGCCAAACTCACTTTACTGCAGAAAGGCAACCCCTTTCCCCCCATGGCCCCTTTTGTGTGCATACAGCTGTCGATGGTTGAGGTTGCTCCTTCCTGGTTCCAGGACCATCTCCTGTGGAGACAGTTCCAACACTGTGCATATGATAATCTCTGCAGTCCACTCCATATCTCTGAAAGGACAGCCCCTAAAATGTTTAAATACTGTACAACTGCTTCGGTTCTAGTTTCATTATTTAGCTTGTGCACAAATCTTTCCAAGGAACCCAGGCAGAGATCAATACCTAGTGAGTGGCAGGGGATACTACAAACTCAAAATTGATGTGTTATTGCACTGCGTGAGAGGAGTTTTGGTGTGTGGGCAGCAGACTTTTTGGAGAAGCGACCAGGGATTCTGGCCCCTGGCCTGATCGCCTCTTCAATGCCTGACAAACATTGTTTACTGCTATGGCAGACAAAACGCCCAGCTGGTCAGTGAGCACAGCACCTGAGCAAGTGAGTGTGAGGTTTGAGACAGCTCTAAGCCTGCCAACCAACATTCGAAGAAAGGCGAAATGGGTGCCTGTTGTCCTTATATCTCAAGCAGCCCTTTCGCTGAACCAAACATTCTTGCCTCCCATAAACCTTAGCAGGTTGCTTATGGTAATGTGCGGAGATTCCAGACCGCCCCAGCACTCCTTTGTCAATTCCCAGATCCTTGTTCCGCACTGGGTACAATTTATCGTTATGAGAAAGGGAGGAATAGGGAGATGGTTTTTTGACAGTGGCAAGTGAAATGGGACCTGTCTGAAAGAGCACAGTGGTAGGAACACAGTGAGGACCCCATGCTGCTTTGCTTGGTAAGGCATTTTCACGTGTTATAACTTCTACTGTTTATTGATGACTCATTCTTTTTTCATGCCTTGCGATGACTCGTTAGGATTTGCTGTATATGGTTATAGGATGGCGTGTACCTCACACGAACCTGCAGATAAAGGTCTCTGTCTGCTCCCACCAATAACACAATCCAACGCTACACTGCAAAACACAATATGCATACCAACTAAGCAATTCACATATGTCTGACATGCTTCAGACAGCTGAGTTGTCCCCTTAAATTGAACATACTGCACTGTACATGATCAGACTTTAGTCAGCAGAGCTATCCTTATTAACTGCCCATGCTAAAAACCATGTTCCCAGACACAACCCACCAAATGTTGTATTAAAAAGAATTGTATAGAAGCACCTACATAGCTTTAACAAATTCAACCATACACGTCTAACTGATAATGCTAATCATATTCTCTGCTGGCGGCACCTTTGTCTGTCCGCTCTCCTCTCTTCCTAGACTGACCGACTGCTCAAATATCCCAAGTCCTTACACTACACACACAAAGCTCCCCCACATGTTCACTACGGGCCCAGCCGCTACTGCATGAACATACCTCTAACCATGACTAAGCTCTCCTCTCCAGCCCTAACACACTCCCCAACTCAGATCCCTGGTTCTTCTCTTTGGACCATTCCCAGGTGTCTCAGTCAATCCCATAGAAACAGAGGGGCACTCAGTTCTCTGGTACTTTGGCCTGCACTCATTATCGCCACATGTTTCAGATCCATCTTTCTTGCTATCCCATTAAGACCCTCCCCGCCATCTTTTCTTACAGGGCTACACAGCCACAGGCCAACAAACATGGCAGCAGTCAGCAGGGCACTATACAAGACCACTTTATATTGCAAGCCTATCAGTAATGTGGGGTCTGGTGTTAGCATAAAAGATCTCTTGTGGCGCATACTTGCAGAAATCTGGGTATTTAGCGGGGGTAAAGAGTTACCCCTGCACTTCTGCCACCACCTGTCTTTTAAATTAGCTTAAAGTGCGGACCTAGCTCTAGAGCAGTGGAGTGCTATTCAGAGTGTGGGTAGTCAGCATGTGTACTGGCATATTTGAACAGTAGCTCAGTACTGTAGGACTGCTCGTTGGTATATGTGTCCATTTGAGTTAGTCTGTGGTCAGGTGTTGTTGAAAAAGGTACGTTTTGGGAGATCTGTGAAAATTGAGAATTGTGGTGGCATTCCGAGCAGACACCCGGATCGAGTTTCAGAGGTGCATGACAAGAGAAGGATTGTTTGCGGGTCCAATCTTTGCGGACGAGTTGTGATTCAAGCCGGTTGGTCAATTTGCTGTGCAAGGAGTGTGTGCCATGACATATGTGGAAGTGAGTCGCCAGATACGCTGGCGTGCTGCTCAGGACTGCTTTGTAGTTGATACATGTAGCCTTGAACAGTATCATGGCCTGGAGAGGGAGCCAATGTAGTTTGCGTAAGGCAGGGCGATTCGGGCCAATTTCCGTGCACAATAAGACGTGCTGCAGCATGCTGGACTACTTTTAGGGGAGCCAGGTGAGCAGCTGGGCGCCCGGTCTGGAGGGCATTTGCCCCATTGATGTGCGAGACCACAAGGGCCTGCACTACGGTCCGGGTGACCTGCGGCGGGATGAAGGGAGTGATTTTGCGAAAGTTGGAGACTGGGTGCCTACTCCCCACGACCCCACATTCCCCTTTACCCTCTCTCCCATTGGCCTGTGCAGACAGCTTCCATTTCCACTGCCTCTCCATTGCACCACACTGGAGAGTCCTTTGTTCATGTGCTTTTTTTCCTTGTTTTTCCTGCGTGCTCAGATTTCACTGCAGCTACGCAAAAGCATATTCTGTATGCAGGCAAGCATACATATGCAGGCACAGCTTGCATCCCAAGCGTCTGTTGGCACTCGAGTACGGACGCGGTTTGCCATGTGCTCACGTGACATGTCCCTGTAGTCCTTTTACCTCCCCACTGCGCTTGCTGCTATAGGCGCGCGAGTGATGAGGGGTGAGTTTGCCACAGTGAACGGCGATGTCGTCTGGCGCAGGGCAGCGGTGGCTCGAGGCCCACCTGCCACTGCCAAATTTGGGCGGTCTGTCTGGCAGCTGTCAACCTACTCATGGAATCGGCGAGGGTACCACACGGTCCAAGACGCAGCAGACCTGCGCTCGCCCAGCCCAGGGGGCATGGCACTGACAGAACATCTATGGGAAAGAGTCGGGGGCGGGGCGACAGGGAATCGGGAGAGAGAGGCAGAGAGAACAGCGAGGATCTGCAGCCCGGCTCTCCATGCTGGTGAGAGTTGCTGCAGAGGATGATGTCTCTGCCAAACACGATCGCTGGCGGAAGCACATGGCATACATTGGCAGAGGTGGCATGGTCTGCTTCACTGGCAGTCGGGAAGGTTTCCTGCCTGCTCCTGGCTCCCAGCTGGCCTCGTGGGGCTGCGGGATAGGAGCCGGATGGGCTGTGCCCCTGCCTTCTCTAAAGACCACCAAGCAGGAGGGGGATTTGGGGTCACATCAAAAGATGTCTGATGGGGATGCACAATGCGGCACAGTCACAGAGAGCAACGGCGCTATCGAGCTACAGACGCCGAGATCTGAGTGGCAGAAGAGGGCGCATCACTGGAGACACTAGTCATTTCTGGGGAGTATGTCAGGAGTATTGTGTCAGTCACTGGTGGAGTAGGGGATTCAGTTGGAAGGCCCTAATCTGTTGCATTGTGACACATTCAGGAAACAATAGCTGGAGTATTATGCAAATAATTTAGTGGGGGGATGGAAGTGGGAAATTGGCTAGAGCACTAAAACAGTCTATCTGAGATGTAATAACACCTTATTCAGCTATTTGTAAACAATGGCATGCCAGAAGCCTACTTGAAGATCCGTTGGCTCACCTTTAACTAGGGTAGGCCGAGGTAAAGGCTTAACACTTCTAGAGGTGCACAGGAATGCAGACACAATGTAGTAAACACAATTGCTTACATGTAAGAATGAACTGTTAGATCAAAAGAAAGGGAGTTATTAAAAAAACGCGTACACATTTATTGAAGCCTTGTGGTGAGAAAATGAGAAATCAAATTAGAAACTAAGTGTAAAAAGTTACGATTATAAGAAGGTTTATAGTTCTAATCTTAGACCTCTAAGAATAAAGCCTTTCAACCCATGCCTTTATAATACACAGTGTGCTCTACTGAGTGATCTGGCTGCTACCAGATTTCTCAGAGACATTTTTCCAGAGTTACTGGTATAAAATGCACTTTACATTAAGAGGCACAAGCTATGCACATATTTTACATTTTAATTTCAATCCATTTAGCCTTTGTGACTGGTGATTTGTTGTAGTGTATTTGTGAATTAATTGTTGTTTGACATATTGGCTACATTATTTTCTCTTTCGGATTGTTGAATTAATTGTATTTTTTATTTTACTTGGTCGTGGAAGGTTTGATTCAAACCAAATCACAAATTAAAAAGAGTGAATACAAGCAAAATCATATTAAAGAGAATCCTGTTATAATACACGATGCTGCAACTATTTTCAATAAAATAGTGTAAGCGTTCACCACTCGGTACGCCGGTCAGAATGGATCAATACGTTCATCAGAGGCAGGGTGACTAGTAAAGGTTGCCTCAGGGGTTCTGCTCCTCAGTTTGCTGGGTAAAGGCTCTCGTGCCTGGTAAGGTCCACAAACCCTCCCCTCCCCACCTTTCCTGAGACTCTGTGATGTGCTCCCCACTGTCTCCCCCTGGTCGCTTATAGATCTCTCGAAGCCAATTGCTCACCCTTGCACTCCCCTGTTAGCTCCCCGCTCCCTTTTTCTCAGCTTCCCTCACCGTGTTCTTCCTCCTATGATTGTAAAGCGCTCTGTTGCTTCCCAAAGCTAGGTCTGTGCTCAGTAAATGCCATACTAATAATAATAATAATAATAATAATAATAAAAGGTGCTGAGCACAAATTTACTTTTTTCTGCAACTCTCTTTTGTAGACCCTGAATTTCTCTGAAAAATCTTCAGACTCCTTTGCCCGGGGATAAAACCCGGATTATATGATATGATATGATAGGTTATTTCTAACACGCTTGATACAAAGACCTTTCTAACCGCGGCCCCTGGGGTAATTGAACCTGGGTTGCTCCTTTTCATCTTGCTTCCAATGCGAGCACGTTGCTCCTGGGCTATCCTCCCGATGCCACAACACTTATCCAGTGTAAACACAGTCGTCACCAATCTGCGGCGTTGCCACGTCCTGTTCCGAAGCAGTTTCCCCAAGCAGAAGGGTCACAGCAACAGAAGGGGGAGAGGCTGAGGGGCCTATGAGCACATTTACCTGGCTTGTTGGGGTGCCAGTTCACATCTCTGGGTTCTGAGGCCTATGAGGTCCTTCCCACTGGGATTGTAGAGACTATGGCAGCCATACTGGACTTTATAATAAAGGGGTTTGTTTAGGTTTTGGGTTTATTGGGTGTGGGTTCTGGTTTGCATTGTCCGCTACACACTTTGCTCCTCACGTGCCAACAGAGCCACCATAAAACTTACATTACCCAGAACTGATCTAAGTGCACTCAAGAGAGTGCCTGGATCACTAACGCGAAAGGCAGCCTTTAAAGACATCAGACCTTTGCGTAATTGCCTGGGAGCATTGAAGGCTATTTAGGGGTCAGCAGACCCTTGGTGTACCTGGGATCTACTTTTCCTGCTACTCACTCACTTGCTTGTACCTCAATGATCCGTTGTTTGTTGATCTTGAGTTGTTCTCACACTCAATGAACGTGAACAGATGTTTCAGCAATTAAGCAATAGTCTGGGGGAGAAGGATAAAGCACTGAGAATCCCACATTTACAGTGTAGGTGGATGAAAAGACCCCAGATGCATTTAGTAGATGGAGGAGAATGCCAAAGGACTGAGAAACCCTTGTGCATTTTGTAGGCAGAGGAGAAGCTCAAAGCACTGAGAACATCACGTTCATGTATGTGGATGGAGGGGAAGGCCAAGGCAGATTTGCATTTTGTAAGCAGACTAGACCAAATCCAGGGTAATGCACAATTGCACTGGAGGAGAATGCCAAGGCACAGAGAACCCCACATGTGTTTAATATGTTCCGGATCAAGCCAGAGCAGTGAGAACCAAACATGCATTTTGTAGGTGACGGGGAAGGCCCAAACAGTGTTAGGTACACGTGCAATCTGTATGCAGATGAGAAGGCAAAAGCATGGAGAACCCTGCATGCATTTTGAAGTAAGCGAAGGCAAAAGCACTGAGAACCCCGCAGGAAATAAGAAGGCAAAAGAGATAACCAAAGCAGTGAGAACCCCATGTGCATTTAGTAATCGGAGGAGAAGGCCGGCATGCATTTTGTAAGGGAAGGAGAAGGCCAAAGCAATGCTAGGCAGACTTGCATTCTGTTTGTAGAGGAGAAGACCGAAGCACAGAGAACACCTCATGCATGTAGCAGGCAGATAAGAAGGCTGAAGCACACTTAGGTAAGTGCAATTGCATTTTGTAACCAGACGAGCAGGCCAAATCACTGAGAATCCCACATCAATTTCTTTTCAGTGGAGGGGAAGACCAAATCATTTAGAAACCACTTGCAATTTGAAGGCAGATGAGAAGGCCAAACACTGAGCATCCCATGTGCATTTAGTAGGCAAAGGAGATAGCCAAAGCATTGCCAACCTCATGTGAATTTTGCTAATTAGAGGAAAAGGCCAAACACAGAATACCCCATGTGGAGCTCATAGGCAGAGTAGAAGGCCAAAATAGTGTTAGGCACATCTGCATTTTGTTTGTGGAGGAGAGGGACAACACATTGAGAATCCTGCATGCATTTTGTAGGTGGTGAAGACCAAAACATCACGAGCCCCATGCGCATTGTATGGGCAGATGAAAAGGGCAAGGCAATGAGGACTCCACAAGAATTTTGTAGGCAGAGGAGAATGCACAAGCACTGAGACACCCACATGCATTATGCAAATGCATAAGGAGTGTAAAGCACTGAGAAACCATTTTGTAATTAGTAAGTGGAGTTGAAGGCCAAAGTAATATAAATGGCCATTCATTTAGTAGGCGGTGTAGGCCAATGCGCTGAGAACCTCATATGCATTTGGTAGGAAGAGTAGAAGGCCAAAGCACTGCGAACCCAATTTGCATTTAATAGATGGAAGAGAAGGCCAAACCACTGAGAATCAGCTTCAGTTCCCAAATGTGGTAGGAGGGTGGGGAGGAATGCATCTTTTGGCTGTATTTCACCTGCTGCAGTGTCTGTATACATTGGGGAAGCCTGGATAATATGCCCGTTAATATGCGGGTTTGTGTGCACCATTAAATCAGTAGCCACTGGTCACTTCCTCTGCTAAGAACAGGGGCATCTGTCTCAGGTGAATCTGATGCATTGGAGGAAATGTAGTCATGCACGCGCCAATTACGCACTTGCATCAGTTAGCAGTGGATGGTGTTGAATAGAAGGTGGTGCAGGAGGAAGTTGAGCACCACCATCTGAGGTACGAGGGTCAAGAGCAGGGTGTTGCTAGGTTTGGAAATTATACGGGACTACGCTAATGGAGGGAGGGTCAGGACTCGGGGCTAGCTAGCCTTTTGGCTGAGCTTCTATCTGTGGCTGCAACCAAAAGACCCGGGCTATAGCCCTCGCCCAGATCCCCTAGCAACGCCTCTGGTGAAGGGATTAAGTCACCCCAGCAACAAAGAGAGCCACCAACGAATTATGAACAAGAGGTTTTCCAGAGAAGTCAGCTCTTCTGATTCCCTTGGGAATAGACAAGAATGACATATCTGACAAAGGCGATTCTCTGTCCCCTGATTCCGGATCAACACTCGGAGACCTCGACAATACCAGAGATAGCAAGGGAGACCTAGAGACTGACCAAAAGGGTGCTGCATTGACAGACCCATGCAATTGTGAAGTGCAAGCACTATGCACAGGAATCAAGCTTCAGACACTCCCAATGCACCAGTGTACAGTATTTGCCCAAAACGGTCTAAAAAAGCATGTGATGGAGGTAGTACAACTTTGCATTCAATAACATCAACAGCACATGCTCCTCAGTCAACAGCCTCCACAGAGAATCCACTGCAAAGTACACCAAGCACACCCCAAGAAGGGGAGAGGCTGTGGCCCGCCTGGGCCTACAAACATGCATAATTAGGCATGTGGTGGTTTTTTACAGCAGAAAGAAACAAAAACATCTAACCACCTACCTTATATGCAAAACATGTACCTTTTGATGGCCACAGGAAGCAATTTTGGCACTTCCCTATGGGCCCCTTCAAATGGCATCATCCACAAGCCTGTCAAAAGGAACAGGTTTACAGGGCAGCCTACCGTCCCTCGACCTCTGCAATGGACACATATGCCTCCATCTCCTGCACTATTACACTATAGAGCCTTGCTGATTCACAGATTTTCACAAACCAGGTCAGAACACCATCTTTCCCTGCAAATCCCAGGGCATGCAACACTAGCCCACCATTGCTGATTCTTTCCAGAGTGTTACAAAATATCAGAAAATACACAAAAAGCTCAAATACACAAAAAGCTCAATTTAGTCATTGGGAAACTAAGTGTAATGAGGACAATAGATGTATTGCTTGTGACAAGGTCAGTCACATGTCCTTGTCAAGATGGGATGGGATGGGACCCCTCTCAGTCTGGGGTGGGTGACCTACCAGAGAGGAATTCAGAGCCAGTCCTAACCCCAGAGGGGGACAGTGGCAGTTGGGAGGGACCCAAGTCCTGTCCCCTCCCCATGTGCCACTCTGTTCATGTGCCACACCAAACTGCATCACCGCATCTCTATGACCCCTAATGCTGGCAGAGTTTTCTCATTTCAGAAAACCAATGAACCCAGTAGGTGACAACCCGCCCCACGCAGAGACTCCTGATCACTCTGGTGGAGAGAGGGAGAGATGTCAGATAGAGAGAGACATAGAGCCAGTTTCCATATCTGCAACTCGACAAGAGCGGTATGAAACCAACGCTGCGGGAGTGCAAGCAACAGAAACACGAGCCAGAGCTCCTAAGTGGCAGTCCTGAAGCTGTGCACTGCACAACAGCCTCAAGGCAACAGAGGAGTAGCTCCAGGCAGCACCCGCAAAACCACCAGGGATGTGAAACAGAGTGGCAGCCACTCCAATGGACTATGTTTACCTTAAGGGGAACTGCGCCTCGGCCCCCTAACATGAACATGAACACTTCGCAACACAGGCCGCCATTCCTGCAGCACAGTGGCTCCATTTGGAGAAAAGGGGAGGGGGGGGAACTGAACCCACATTTTTAAACATTCAGTAACTCTGATCCCTCCCGGGTGGGGAAGACAGGGACAGATTGCCATGGTCAGAGAACCAATCGGGGGATACGGTAGAGGTCTAGAGAGGCAGCAGGAAAGAGGAAGTTGTGGGTTGTTCATGTGCGGTAAGAGGAGGTGAAGAATGTGGGCCAAGGGACCAGCAGGAGGAAGGGTAGTGGATTGGATTGTGGAGGTGATATTTGGAGCAGGTGATGCATTGGTTAGTGAGTGCAAGTGTTACTGCCTTGTGGGTGTGTGTGAAATAGTGGCATGTGTGTTCAGGAGAGGAATTGTAGCGAGTGAACGTGAAGTGATTTTGTGATTGAAAGGAGGGTCTTCGAGTAGATGTTGAGCTAGAGTAGTACTACTAGTGTGGAGGAGGGAGAACCAGTGTGGAGGAGAGTGTAGTGGTGCAGATTGGGGAGGAGTAGTGTGGAGGGAGTAGTGGAGGAGGGAGTAGTAGAATTTGGGAGAAAGTAATAACATCAAAGGGTGGAGCCAAGGCTTAAAATGAGTGAGAGACATCAGAGGGACAGAAGAAGAAGCTACAATAGAGTAGAATGAGTGAAGTTGGGTGGTGCTAGAAGGAGAGTAGTGAGAGGAGTACTTCAGGAAGATAGCAGCATAGCAGCAGAGGAGTAAGCGGGTGTAAGAGAAAGGAGACCGAATTGGGAAGAGCGTCTGTAAGGCACAATCCTACCCCCTTTTTAATAACTAGCCATTGGATAATGTAGGGAAAGTTTAGGAAGTCCCAGACAGAGTTTAAACAGAGAAGGCTTTCTTCCTTTAGGTCTTGACCTGTAGTACCAGTAAGAACTTAGACAGTAGGGTCAAACCTGCGGTATATACTAGCCTGGAGAGTAGGGATGCCTGTGCTAGGGAGGATTGGTGTATTTTAGACAAGAAAGGGACAGAGAGAGAGGGGGACAGCCCCAAGGCTCTGAAAACCAAATATAAACCCTCAAGCCATAGCTGTGACTCAGAATGTTTTTTGAGCCACCTGTCACATGACCACTCATTTGTAGAACAATGTGGTTTTAGATAGAGAGAGACATAGGGTAGTGATGGCAATGTCCTTTATTGCTGGATTAGCAACCAGTCACTGTGGCCATTTGTACTTGTTCAATTAGCTGCTGAAACCCTAAGCACTGCTGAGACTAGCATGCAGTGTGAATGGGTATTTAGCACTAATGGGGCTATTTCCTCAGACCACAGCAGACGTCACAATGGCATACAAGTGAGAGAGCTTACTTTCAGAAATATGAGCAAACATCTTATCACTGATGATGACGATGAGAAGAAACACCAGTCACTTGGAAGACCACACAACAGATTCTTCAGATGATAAAGATGTGTGTGTACGCCAGCTGCGGTCATGTGGAAAGGGGCATTGGGAAAGGTGGTGCTGACTGACTTGGACAGAAGTGGCTGATGTGCAAACTTTCCTGATCACGCAATACTCAATCTTGATAGTTACCAAGAGGTCTGTAAGTGCATTGCTCAAGTAAAGGTTTATTTTTCTTCCCACTTCCATCTATGTGGGTGTACTAGGTACCAACCAGTAGAGTACTCGACAACATGTAATGCTGTGTTCACAAACGGGAGGTTTTGCCTCATTTTGTGTTTTATATGGATCTGCCCGTTTCCCAGGTCTCCCCTTTTACTACTCTCATGCCCAGTCACCGACAGGAGGGTAGGGTGTTGCTGAAACACGAACTCCTGCATGGCCCTTACCAACGCCATATGATTCAGTGCCCCCAACTGCATAAGCGACAGGCAAAGCAGGCAGTAGGCGCTTGCATCCCACACCACTCGCTCTTCATTACTGGCCAAATGGTATCACGCCCTGAAATCTTACATCACCAACAGGAAGGTGTGGTGTGAGTGGTGGCAAACTGGCCCTCCTGGTCAATGTTGTCAGTGGGCCAAGCTATGCCGGCTCAGACACACGTTATTGGGAAGATGTTTGTTTTGGCTGTGTCAGAGTCAGGGGGAATATCTCACTAGAGTGTGACTGGTTACAAACTGGTGTGTTATCTTCCATTTTCTTGTCACTGCTGTCACTATGGGAAAAAGGTTCAGAAGTACCAGGTTGCGAGACGCATGATATATGCTCCTTGTACAAAGTGTCCCGCTGCCAAAAGTGCTTCCGAATCAGAGAGCTGCTCAAGGGGCTCTTCTGTGGCTTACCCGGCTTAACATTCTTCCAGCAGAAGTTGTGCAATAGTATTCCTTCCTCCTCTCTGACATGCGCACTCTCTAGCAAGCTGAGGTAGTCTCAGATCATGACCAGATAGGCAGGGATGTCATGGGTGGGGCAGGTCTTGCAAGGGGAGCCTGGGCCTGGTTTGTGCCCTCTCCATGGTTAAGGAATGGCACCTCTGGCCCTCCCCTCTGCCTGCCATCCCCAGGCACCTCAGTGGTGACCTCTCCCTGCTGCTGGAAAAGCACCAAAAAGAACCAACAAAGTCCTCCAAAACTCTTCTCAATTTACCAATACAAATCCTAAGCTCTCGCGGTTCGTGACCCTTGTCACCGTCAAGTAGGTGAATGCATTTGTCAAGGTTACGCATGAACCTCTGCACAGTCTCTGCATGCAGAGCAACCTGCTCGTGATTTGTAGCCACATCCTCCACCTGAACCTCACCAGACCCTTCAACCACCAATCTGGCCCAAGGGCTCCCTGCCCGGGCATGTGCCCCTCTAAGGAAGATCTTCTTCAACCTCCTTCTCCTGAATCTCGACCTCCCTTGCCCAGACACTGTCTTGCCCTGCCCATGCTCCGTCTGAACCTCAGTCTGCCCCTCCGCAGCCTCTTTCTCCCCCTCCTGGCTGACTAGCTACACCTCTGGCACAGAGGCTTGGAGAGTAATGTAGCGCCTCGTCTTTTGACTCTGGCACTCCTTCCAAATCAAATGACATGTTGCCAAACACGTCAATGTCCAAATCACAACAAGTGAAAAGGACATCAAAATGGATTTACGCAAAAGAATCGCACAACGGGAAAGGGTTTTCGGAAACACAGAAACAGTCGGGATGGTGGCTGATAAACACACAGCACGGGAAGAGTTCTCGTGCTCTCGCAAAGGTTTTACAAACAAGGTGCTCAGAATTTATTTTTTGGGTGATGCAAAGGAAAGGGGAAGCTGGGGAAAGTACAAGAGGAGCATGGTTTTTTGCTTTATTGTGACCTCTTTTTGAGTTACACTTAGGGAAAAAGGAGAACAGGAAATTACAAGAGGACATTTTTTCTTTTTTTATTTTGTTATCGTGGCTGATGGATCAAAAGGGATGATTATGAATGCAGCCGCCTCATTACGACCCAGGCGGTAAGTTACCGCCTGGGTCGTACCTTTACCACCATGGCGTAAACTATGTTTACGCCATGGTGGTTGGCGGACTTACCGCCCCATTCCGATGTTGGCGGGGCGGCAAGTCCCCATTAACCCATTTACCCTTCCCCATTCCCATTTTTGCCCCATAGGGCATAATGGGAGTGGGGAAGGCGTTAATTACGCCACCGTAAATTACGGTGGCATAATCAACAACAAGGTCCCTTAGTGCCATGGATTTTAACACCTGCTAAAAGCAGGTGTTAAATCCTCCATGGCGCTAAGGGACCTCGGAATCAGGCGGTAAGGGTCGGCGCTCTTTACGCCGCCGTAAACCCCTTACCGCCTGGGTCCTAATGAGGCCCACAATAAGAGACAAGAGGGGACTAAACGGGTAACAATAAACCGCAGACCACTGCAAACAGAAAGGGTTCAAACAGGTATAAAAATAGCACACAAAAAAGAACCAACAAAATCCTCCAAAACTCTTCTCAACTTAACCAATACAAATCCTAAACTCTTGCAGTGTGTGATCTGACCCGACCACTGCTGATTTAACAGCTGAAGAAAACCCACAAAGAAAGCAAAAAAGCAAGAAGCAAGATGGGGCCTTTATTAAAATGAATCTAGAACTCTGATTGGCTATTCAAATCGTTGCATGAGTCTTGGGCCTCCCGATTGGATGGTAGGATTCAAACCTTGCCTCTTGTGCTGAGGCAAGGTCAACCCTTGGGAAAACCCACCCGAATCCCACAGGCCTGGTCACACCGCCCCAGAAAGCCTCAGGCTTTATGCAGAGCCGACCACATAGGCAAGCTCTAGCTCCCATTCTATCTATTGGCACCCGGGCATAATGTCAAGGCTGCAAAGAACATTGTTTTCTTTACAGGAGAAATGGTGCATGCAGGGAGCGCAAGGTGCCTCTCTCAATAAAAGAAAACATCGACCATGGAAATGGAAAAGGGACCTGCCAGAGTCCTATCTCCATTTCCACAGGAGGCCTTTCCTTTCTTGACTTAATTTCAATGAAAGTTACATTTTCTGAGCAGACGGCTCGCTTTTATGTTGATTGAAAATCTTGGGTGACAGATGTTTCAGCCCTCTATAATGGATCTTCTCAAGGCATAGAAATTAAAATAAAAATATAACAAATGTAAACATCTCATTAGTATAAGTCGAAACTATTGCATTATAGTACAGATAGGGAGAAATGGCAAACGAGGAGGGACACAAAGCGTGTAGTTCTTTGAATATTAGCCCACCCATTAATTGACTTCCCCATGTCATGCTAATCCCTATGGTCATTCCCACCCGGTTTCTGCCCCTTTCCCCCCAAAATACCACCTTGTGGGCAGTGGAGTATCTTTGTTGAAAAAGTTGGGGGGACATGACATCTGAAGAAAAGGTGCCCCAGACAAATGAATGGGGACACACTGGTGTGCCATGAAAGTTGGGGGGGACAAACGCCCATGCTTGTGGGAACTCTTTGAGCTCACTTTCCTCGAGCCTTAACATCAAACTTTGCACTCAAAGTCCCTGCACGTGTGTTTTCAAAGCAGTCTTCTGAGTGGAAACGTGCTACTGATGTAATAATAATGGCTTAACCAGGCTGCCTTCAGCCGCTCGTAAGCACTAAATGTGCCCTATTAAAAACAAGCATGGGCAAAGCCAACAGTTTTCGCTTTAGCTTGTGTATAAGCATTAGGCATTTGCCAGGCACTGCTGTTAGAAGTGCAGGTAGTCGCACCATTTTGCACTTGTTACCATCAGTGGCCAGTTAATACCACTACGGCAGTGACTGACAAGTGTCTTTCCCACGCCAAACTGTTGGCATTGCCAATGCTTGTTTTTTCCTGTAAAGGCTGTGATAGGAGACAGATGAGTCTCTGGTGCCATTTGCCTGATAACACGTGGTCTTGTTCATTTGGTGCATGTGTCGGTCAAGTTTATAATGGAAAGGGAAAGCACACTCTCTGCTCAGAAAATGGAATGTGTAGTACCTGCCTTTTCTCTCAAGAACATTTTCCAAAGAAAGAAAAGGAAAAGAGAAATAAATAAATTACTTATTGTATGTACTTGACAGCAAGTGTTTTTTTTACAAACTGGAAAAGCGCACAGACCCAGTAAGAACAATTACTGATACAATGAATAAGCACTGCTTTTCATGCATTGTTTAATGTGGGCAGACTTGTGCGCGCGACCCCTATTCCTGGCTGAAACCTTTTACTTAATATATTCAAATATGTGGGGGCTGCTGTGCACCCTGAGTTGAATGGCGTGTGCAAACGTCACCTTTGTTGAAGGGGCCCCACAGTGGGCAGGGCTCGGGTAATAGCTCTCATTTTAAATCTCTGGGGATCATGTGATTTTACTCATTGCTGAAATGATCGTGTAATTATTTGATAATCTCGCTTTGGCAAAGCATTTGGATTCCTACATTGGTAAAATCTACTGATTAACTCATTGTGGATAATTAAGAAATCATTATCTGCTGTCCACGTTCGTTTGCCAACACATTGTCCCCACTAAACCCTGCCTTATCAAGGCATTGCCTCGCAGTTCCATGACCCGGTGCGGTAATTGGGATAACATACCTTACTCTGGGTTTCTGGGGGTCGCCATTACCTATTTGGCGTGAAACACGCGCCGGCGATTGGCAAACGGACGTGGAGAACAGGTAATGAACGTGAATCTACAATATTTTATATTTGTATTTTATTTGTCTATTATAGAGCGCCTTAAACCAAAGCGCTGTACAATAACTGAGTCAAAGCGCTGGTCTGACTTCTGAATCTTGATTGCCAACGTGGGATCATAAAATGATTAGCATGATCTAATCCCTCAGTTCACCTACAAGATTGCTCCTCGACAGATTGGAATTTAGTGCATTGTGCGCTGCCATGTCCAGCCTATGCTCTGTGTGGGCTGGGGTGTCGCAGAAGCGTCAGATCTGACCAGCGGCCGTGCACTCCCCAGAAGACGCGAGCACGTGCCTTCGTGAGGACAAAGAAGCAGCAGAAACCCTATGCCAGACAGCAGGGTGGTGTTGGCTCCATGGGCACCTTGTGGGCATCAGAACCAGTGGCGAAACTAAGACTCAGGGTGTTTGTTCAGTTTTGAAGTGGGATGTGCAGATGAATCGTGAACGAGGTTCAGACATTCTTGATTGAGACCCTCACTCTGACTCGTGGCTCACTATTGCATTGAAGTACCAATAGGAGGGAGGTGACGTAGGAGGAACATGTGGGTATTTTTTTTAATTGCCAACCCATTAGTCGCCCAGGGCCATGGCAATACCTATTGCCATTTCCACTCACTACCTGCCCCTCTCCACCCAAAACCACCCTCAAAGGATCTCTTTAAGCTAGCTATATCAAGCAGTAACATCAAACGGTAGCCTGGCACTGATAGTTCAAAATGGTCGGCTGATAGTAACGGCATAATTGCACAAGTGCTGTAATACACATTTCTTAACCAAGCTTGCTTTCACCAACTATTCCTTGAACTGAAGTCCCGTTAAAAAAACAAGCATTGACAAAGCCAACAGTTTTGGCTTGTGTTTAGGTATTCAATATGCATTTGTCATGCACTTATATTACATTCCCAGGTAATTGTGCCATTTGCCAACTGTTGCCATCTTATACCTTTATAGCAGTGTCTGGCAAACACCAATACCATGCCTACACAAAAGTCTAAACTATTAGCTTAGCCAATGCTTGTTGTCATTGTCCATTGTTAGAGGTAAACGCTCAGTAGCCTATTGCCTTGGAACATGGAACCCTCTTCTGAGCAGGCTCCTGGAGCTCATATCACTGCAGTCCTTTGGAGCAACCTAAAATTGAAAGCCTCATCTTTTATGTAAATATGCAGAACTTTTGTAAAACATACTCCAGCATCCTGCTCTGCCTCCTTTCCAACTGGTTGGGTATGCCTGCACCACAGGCTGGTTGGGGAAAAACATGTTTCCAAAAGAGGATGCCATCACTTTAAGAGTTTAGAATGGGACGTGGAACATGCAAGCATCCCTCTGCTTCCCGGCCACGCCCATACCATAGAATAGCTCACAGTTCCTGTTTTTCTGCCTATACAACTGCACGTGGGAAGATCTTCTCCGTGTTCCTCCCTTTTTGTGGCATTTATTTTCTTTTGTGATGCCTCACCTCCCTCAGGCACATGTTTTTTTCATATGATTGGCCATATTTTTCACAAAATGGCCTCCTTTCAGCACATGCTGTTGACAGAGTTCAAGCACTAGATAGGCTGCAGTAAGCACTTCTCAGCAGCTGACTCTCACCAAGCCTGAAATGCGGTCTCAGGACCTCACATCCTGTCATTTCTGTGGCAGCATCAAACCCAGGTTGCTAAGACATCGCTTAGTCTCCATGCCCAGGAAGGGTCCGGTACCGCAGGGCACTGTGGACTTCACAGGTGGATAAAATACTTTACATTCTACCAGTAAGAAGGTGTCAGGACCGGCCACGGTCTTCAATTCGGCATCACGTTTCAGTGCCAGTGTTAAGGTCACCACCTCAGATCCTCAGGGACCTTCTACCACCCATTCAGGAGTTTGCTCTGGGTGCACTGACTCGCGAGTACCTCCCGGTGGGAAAGAATCAGCTAAGAAGGCATGGCCTTTGGTCCTGAATGATCCTTTCGCTCGAGATAAGATTCGTAAGAGACTGATGAAGAGTGTTCCTGCCTCCGCTACAGCCTGAACATGCAAAAGTCACTCTAAGACCCGCAAGTTTTCGAAGTAGAGGAAGTCCTGGTCTTTCTTCTGGAGGCTGAGTCGGTCTCACTCCAGGTTCCTGGTACCTAAATCTACTACTTCGGTACTGGCAAGCCATAAACAAACCAAATCCTATTCCTCTTTGGACCATACCCACCATAACAGGAAGGAGCATAGACCTCGCTCAGCACTGGCTTCAGTACTGGCTGAAGATTCATCAAGACAAAAGAAGCACAAGCACCGCACTATCCAAGAGTGGACAGGGGGCAACCCTTGCTATCACAGCCACTTCAGATCTCAGATACAGTAGCTGATTACTTTGATCCATTGGATTACTTTACTGCCCCAAGAACCTTTTTTGTACCCTGCGAGAGGAGAGGATTTTTCTGTATATCAATTCTCCTGGAGGATGATCAGCCTTCAGTCTTTCAGTGTTCGGTATGAAACGTTCTAACACAAGTTCAGATACCAAGACCAGTGGTTCTGAATGTGCACCAAAGCACAGTACACACTTCTATAATCCCCTCCCACCCAAATATTCCAGCTCTAGTGGATGCTGTTATGTCCCCTATGGCTTCTTCAGAAGAGGGGCCTACTCCAATCGATCAGTAATTTGGTCATGCAATCCATCATGTCTAATCAGTTTTTGGATATTTTAACTTCTAACGTTTCAGACAATGATTTAACTCCATTGAAGCCTCTGGCCCGTGTCTCTCACCATGTTTCATTGAATTTTCCTACCCCCTTCCTAAGGTGGCGAGGGTTGACAATCACTGACACTTTAGAGTAAGATAATGGAAGTCCTGCCTACTCCTGAAAACAATTCCACTTGGAGATGTCTACAGCTATGAAAGCCTTGGATATGCTGCCTTCCCAAAAAAACGGCTCCTGCTGGATGCTTTTCAAAGCTTTCTTCTTACACTCGAGACATGCTTCTTTTGGTGACTGAATCCTCTATGATGGAGCAGTTACTGAAAAATGTGTTGAGGCCTTATTCAGAACCCATTGTGTACAAGCCATTGGATTCTAAATGTAAAACTCCAAAGAACGAGCCATTTGTTGTTATGGGAATCTTCCAGCCCAATCGGTAGTGGTTTCTGCATTACAAAGCAAGGGCCAGGGTCCTAATGTGATTCCTTCTGCAGTTCTTGACAATGATTCTAAATTATGGGAATTTTAATGAAAGAGAATTGACTGGAATGCCACATCACTACTAAGACAGATTAATGCTGCTTCGGTTTAAAATGGATATTAACATCCAGAATTGGGAGGTTCTGGAACAATTTGGTGATTGATTTGCTTCCCCTTGACACCCAGGAGGAATTCTTCTTTTAGCTGGCTGAGGGCAAAGTAGCCTTACAACAGCAGCAGATCCATAAGGATCTTACAGATAGCACTTACAGGGACATACATTCATCGGCTTTGATGCGTAGGCAAGCCTTCCTCTCCTTATACCGACATCCAGGAGAAGGTGATTGATCTTCCATTCAATGGAAAACGTTTATTTGCATTGTCCAAAGACAAGGATCTTCAAACATGTAAGTTGGACGCTATCACAGCCAAATCACTGATTGCCATTTCTGCACCCTGTAAATCAGAGTTTCAATCCTCTGCTGCCTTCAAGACTTTTAAAGATATACAAGCAGCTAAGGGAACATTTTACAATTCAACATATTGTACTGGATTTTTCATGAAGTCGAATAGATTTAGCCATGGAACTAAACCAGCAGTATCCTCTTCTAACCAGCAAGGACTCTGTGCAAAATCGGCTTGACTCCAAATTGGAGGCGCATGTTCCTTCATTTCAAACCGGGTACCATGCATCTCCAGTGGGAAGAACACTTTTCTCCTTTTAGAAAGTCTGGTCGAGTAAGGTACAAGACCTTTGGGTGCTCCCTATCAACAAAGAGGGCCTGTCTCTGTATAGCTCCCTTTCACCTCCACCAAGGCTCCAATGGTCTTCTCCTTTTACTCATGTAGGATATTCAAAATCTTCTCTCGCTAAAAGCCATAATGGTCTGGGTCGCTACGCCCAGTACTTCGTGGTATCGAAGAAAACGGGTGGGGTAAGACCAATTCTAGAGCTCTCAGAATTCAACGAGTTCCTACCTTTCAAAACTTTCCTCAGATTTTGAAGGCCTTCTAAGTGGGAGGCTAGTTAACATCTGTGGATCTTCCGGAAGGAAGGAGCACCATTGATACCTCAGTTTCACTCTGGATAAACTGCACTTTCAAACCAGGGTCCTTCCATGCAGCCTGAAGGCACCTCCTAGAGTATTCACAAAGGTCATCTGCGGCACCTGAAGACACACATTTACCTCTAACTGGACAACTGGGTAATTAGGCCCTGCTCTTGAGAAAATAATTTTACCAGCCTCCTTGTCATGTGCACCACCCCATATGGCCTGGGGTTCTTTGTTAATGTGAAGAAGCCATTCTTTCTTCTGTCTCAGAGGGTTCAATTAATTGGAGGCAGTTCTAAACAGCTCTGTGGGTAAGTCTATTGCTCACTCCGACAGAGTTCTGGCATTGAGGCAGACAGTCATCATGTCAGCTTCAGGAACCAAACATCTGCCTGGTGGTTCCAGAGGCTTTTGTGTCTAATGGCCCCTTGCATCCAAGTCATGGAAATGGGACCATGGTGTCATCACCTATGGTGTTCTTTCACCTTGAACAAGGCCACTAAAGGTTCCCTCTCTGGATAGATAGATTTCTTTATTTCTAAAAGTTCCAAGAGTTCTGGTCTCTAGATTCCTGAAAGACTTTGCATCAATTTGAGGAGAGCTAAGGCAGCATCTGTGGCCTTCCAGAGACATGCCCCCATTGCAGATACCTGTAGGGCAGCCCCCTGGACCACTGCTCATGCTTTCGTTAAACTATATTGTTCTGATGCATCCTCAAAGAGGGAGGTTTTCTTTGGCCAACAGGTGTTGCGCAACTTCTTTTCTTGAACTCTGCCCAGCCATTTGCAGTCTCCTTCATCCATCATATGTATCTGTACAGTCTGGCTTGCCAGCCAGCTGGGAAGGAGTGAGAGCAAGACACTGGAGTATGAAAACAATGACCTTCATGGTGATGTTGGTATAACTTTCCCTTGCTCTCTCTCCTTCACAACACCCTCCCAGTAACCTCTCTGTATGTATATGCTGTGTTACAACCTCCACCACAGAATGAAGAGTGGAACTGGGAGGTTCCAGTTGGTGATGTTCTGGTGGGGTTTGCGTCGAGCGCCAGGAGGGATGCTCATGCATCCTGAAAACCATTAAAAACTGTTAAAGTGGCCTCATCCTCTTTTGGAATATCTTTGTCCCAGTCTAGCCTGCAGTGCAAGCATGCCCAACCAGTTGTGAAGGGGAGGGATCAAGGACTAGGACCACCAGAATCACCTTGAAGGTAATTTTTATGGTGACTTTTCCAGTTGAGGCCAACGGAGGAGTTTGGGGCAGCTTTCAGTCAACAATATTTAAATATCAGGGGCAAACTAGCATGACAATATGGGATTAGCTGATAATGTTTGAGAATGGTTTGGCAATGTGGACATTGGCATGTCAAGGTTTAAATGACAGGCTGGTAGGTTGACCTGAATTCTGGCATATTTGACCACATACTATTGTGAATTTACACGACCCACCCCAGATGTTGGGACTCTAAGCATCCTATTCATTGCAGCCTCTTTAAGTATTTGATCTACACCCTGATATTATTGGCAACCTCCTAGATGTTTGAGCAACATTCACGTGCACTATGGAGGAAACATCACATCTGTTCAGAGCCTGCTTGCATATAAGAGCAATTGCATTTTATTTTCTGTCAGTTCTGATTAATTATCTAGCATGGTAACAGCGATGCGCATTGTATCTCCCCAGTACACTATTTAATTAGAGCTGCTTCACAAAACCTTAAACTTGAATGGCTTTTACTGGCATTTTAATTGTTTGTCATTTTTTTCAGTCTCTTAGTGGCACACTATCAAGCACTGATTCAGTAACTGGCACAGAAACGTGTTTACTCTGCACCCAGTGTTTATATTGGGAGCACAACGTTCTGATAGGCAGTGTGGTGGATCAGAGATAGGATGCAGACAACCAGTCATATTTGAGAGAACACTTGGAGCTTTATTAAAAGAAAAGAAAATCCCTCACCCAGCCCTGTTGCTATGGGAGAGATTCCCTTTCTAATGAAGCATAACGAAAGGTGCTCGTGAGGATGTGAACCAAGGTCTCTGGAAATTGCCACTCTCGGTTTCCCAGGTTCTCTGTTACTTTCAAAGTTCTCATGGATCACAAAAGTTCTTATGTAAACAAAACAGAAAGGTTCCTCTTGTCTTTCTCAGACCTGCCTCTTCCTACAGTCTCAATAATATTGTTCCTCAAGATTTCCTCATAACAAAAGGGCAACTCTCCATCAAAGTCCGTGCAAAATGTACAAGTTTCTTTCCTGCATGTCGGGCTTTGTTTGGTGTATTTTTCAATGGTTCAAGAATCCACTTTGGCTCTCCCCTTTGGGTCTCTCCTGTTCTCTGAGTGGGATAACTCTTGGCGGTCCCACATGGACTGGTAGATTCATAGTCAAACTGATTTTGGGTTTCTAGCCTCCGTCCAAAACTTTGGGTATTTTTCTGATTCTGGATTTTGCTTCTTGGCTGGGTGGTACCTTCAGGGAAGGTACGACCTTTACATAACCCGCTCTTTGGACTTTTCCTTTTCTTCACTCTTCCTCGTTCTAGGATATAAGCTTCTCATTCGCCCCCTTTTAGGGATACCAGAGATCTTCTGGTTTCTAGTAATCCCCTCTTTTGTTCAGGATTCATTAACCCCTTTGTTGGACTTTCTTTTCTTTGCTAGACCCCTGTGGCCTGTGATGAATTAGTGATGATTCCCCCAGAAAACCTGGCCTGGGACCCTTCTCACATGGCCACGGAAAGGCAGATGCTTTCTGATCCCGACCCTGAGGGGTGGTGTTCTGTGGGAGGATCACATGGGGCTGGAAGCATGTCAGGGGGAATGGGAAACCCACTTATTCAACTTCCCCCGAAATCCCATACTTCTAATGTCTTAATGCAAAACAAAAGAAGTGAGAAAGAATAGCTTTGTCATTTGGGCCTTCAAGGCCCATGATTCCTGACTTACTGGGATGAAGAAGGGGACTAAAGAAGAACAATGCTGACGAAGTGGTCAGACTGGCATTAGAAATGACCCACACCTGAAGGAGACTGAGAAGCTTAAAAGACTACCTTCGGTGCCGACCATTGTCAAGCAGAGTGAGCAGGAAGAGCAGTGTGAACCGTGTGAGCAGCCGATGCAGAAACTGGAGGAGAGAGAAGACGCTGGGACCACTGTCATGCAGAAAACATTAGCCGGTCCAGAGACGGTCTGTGCCTCCAGAAGAGTTAAGTTAGAGGGCCCACAGCCCTCTGAAGACCTGTTTTCCTGAGGCTGTGCAGTGTGAAGTAAAAGCAAGGAAAGCTTTCCTGCCCAACAGGCCGTTTCCGGTGGCCGGCGAGCACCAGATAGCCGTTGGAGTAAAGGAAGCTCCTTTTACAAGTAGTAGCAGGTGATGGCGTTCAAGAGCAGGAGTTTTCTGGGTCATTAAAGCCACTGAAGCAGCGCACCGGCATGCATGAAGGGGATCGGATGAGCACGCCTTACCCGGTGAGTTCACCCACTGATAGTGACCCCAGAGCGTTCAGAGACAGCTTGCATGCTCAAGGAAGGCGTTTACAAAGTAGCAAACATTTGCGTATGAATGAAAGTAATATTGCAAGTAATTTCGAATACCTATTTATCAGAAAACAGCAAAAACAGTATTTGTCAAGACCAAATGACTGTGACTTTAAGCGTGTGAGTTTGCTGAGAACCCAGCAACCTAATGGGCCAATATTATTACAAGCCAATGCAGACAACAATTGCCCAAGCCAAGCTAAACCAAAAGCAAGTCAATTCAAATTCAACAGATATTGCCAAAGGCAGAAGGGGACTAATTAACGATCCAAAGGTTGAGAAGCTTGTTGCCCATATGTGAAGAAACATACAACAAAAGCTGGTATGAACCCATAATGGCAAACCCAAGTAAGAAGCAGAATAGAAACTCATTCTTGTCAGTATGTGGTTACTTATTCAGTGGTGACACGAGAGTGGAAAGAAGGCTGCACTTCTAGAAAAAGGTTATTCCGAAGGAGAGGCGCATAACTTGGAGAGGTTTTAGAAAGTGCAGAAGAGTAAAAGAGCATCAATGGGAATATTGCTTTCCCTGAAGAATTGTACAAGTCTGATAGTGCAAAGTAATGAACACTGTGAAGCTGTTCTAAAGCTGTTGTAAGCTGATCTTAACCACAGAAGCACTTGCTGTTTATGAATCACTATTTGGGCATGGCAGTAGACCAGAATGGCAAACCTTTGAAGTAGTAGGCCTGGCATGGGAGTAAACCAGGTGTGATTGAGGTAGGGGGCCTGGCATGGAAGTAAACCAGGTAGAAGTTGATGAAGTGCTGTAAAGTGGTGCTGACAAAGACAATTTATATTGCTTGTGGTGCTGAAGAAAGAACTGTATAAAACGGTTGTATTGTTGCTATTGATGAACTAAGAACATATTGAGATAATTCTGAGTCTTGTTCTTGCTCAAGGAAGAGAAAGAACCTTCTATTTTCTTTGTTGAATCACTTGAATCACTGGAGTGTTGGAACATCCTGTTGTCGATTTGGAGTCACAAAGAACTGTGTTGGAACTTTGATACAAACCAGGATTTCCTTGCTTCTTTTCGGAACTGTGGAGCAGAATTCTGCTTGAATCTGGGGAGCGGAATTCACCCAGATTATAAGGAGAGACTGCTGTCATGTTTCAGATTCGATTGTTATATTTTTGTTGCCTTTGAACTGCCATGCAGTACCTTTTTGAGTTATTGTATGCATAAGTGTGAGGGGCAGTGTTCCTTTGTTTAGAGCAGGGAAATCCTCATGGTATCTTTTGAAAAACCTTCACAAAGTTTTCTGCCTCATATTTCTGACCCGTCACAGGCCTCTGATTGTGGGTTACTAGCCACCGTCTTTGACTTTGGTAATCCGTCTGGTTCCAGCCTTTGTCTCTCGGCCATGTGTCTGTTTCAGGAAGGCTGTGTCCTCTCCATAGCCCCCTGTTAGGATTTTTCCCCTTGTTTCCTGTCCCCTTTCTAGGGTATAATCTTTTTATCTGCTATGTTTTAGGGATTACTTTATCTCCTGGTTTCTAGCAATCCCTCTTCTGTTTGGGATTTCTGAACCCCTTCGTTAGAGTTTATTTTCTCATTTTAGCTAGGCCTCGTGGCCTGTGGGCTACTTGAATGGTTTCATTAATCAGAGTCTCTCACTTAGTGCTGTGGAGCTCGACCGCGCTCTTCCCTCCCCTTTTTGCATACTGCGTACCTGTTGCTCCGCTTTCTCCTTGCCAGGTGGAGGTGGTTGCTTCATCTGCAACGGAACCTTCTTTCCCTGGACGCCGGTTTCTTGTTTCCCGTGGCAGCTGACTTCTCCATGGTTGCTTTCTCTCCGGTACTTAGGTCTCCCGTGTTGGTCGCCGTTTGGTCTTTTGTTGAGGGAGACCTCAGAGCTGCGGTCCTCCGGCACACCTGGGCTTGGCAGTGTTGTGCTGACTCTCCAACTGACACGTATTGGTCGTGGTCCTGCCTCCAGGCTGCGTCAGCTCTGTAGTGTAGCAGTGATGTCCACTTTGCGTGGCTTCCTTCGGGTTGGCTGGATGCATGTCAGCTCCTTTCTCCGGGCAGGTAAGGGCTATGCCCCTTAAATGCCGGTCTCGAAATAGTGAATCTGTGTCCCTTTGGTCCTGGGGTTTCTTCATCAAGGAGGAGTCAGCAACCAAGCTGGACACGTGTGAGTAACTTGTTACATTAATGCTATCATCTGCTCTCATGTATGAAGGAAATACGTGGGCCATTTGGGCTAAGGGAGATGTTGCAACCTTGTTCACCTGGGAGTCCTTGTCCCCAAGGGGGTGTCACCCCAGAAAAGGACTTCTTTAATAGAAGTGGCTCTGGCAAGACTGGAGGGAAAAGGGAGGAAGAGGAGGAACGAGAGGAAGTGATGGACAGTTGGAAAGAGGGGAGAACTAAAGAAGGTTGACCAGAGAAGTGGCTCTGTGTCGCATTTAGAGTGAGTGACGAAGAGAACGTGAAAGTGAAAGGAGGAGGAGAGTCACCATATGTTCAGGTTAACACAAGCAGCACTCGTGCGTTCTCTTTCCTGCAGATAAAGATGATCCCACTGTGTTGACAGACAGCAAATCCTGCACCTGTTCTCTCGGAAGCACAGACGGGGCCATTTCTGGAAACTAGCAGATGCCGCTGCCCGCCTCCTTATTTACAAAGTCTGTTAATTCTGTTTCTAAAGGTAAGCAACCAATTTGGCGCCTTCCAAAGCCTCATGTGTTTCCATAGTTGGTGCGGGTGCTGCTGTACGGTTTTTATTAGAGTTCTATATTAGCAAAGTCAAGCCATGGACATCACTGGAAAGAAAGAGAGAGTTCACCTAGAAGGGCCTTCTATGAAGTACACACACGCCTGAGATGTTTATTCTGTCAAATAGTGGAGCAGTAAATAGATGGAATTGCCAATAGTTTGCACAACACAGCCAATTTTGAACATGAAGACCTGAGGATTTATGGACACAGAGGCTGGCCACTGAGGGAAATGTTATCAAAACAGTCCAGATACAGAGAGGGGCTGTAGAGATACTCTGTAAATGTAGGATGACCAGATTTTCATATTAAAAAAACAGGACAGGCCACTGACATAGAATTAGGACTACATTTTCAGCGACAAAAACACCAAAGAAGGACTAAAAATACAAATTAAACACGAATGAAAGTGGCCTCTTCCGGCACATGTTGGAGTCACAGAACGCTGATTGGAGTAGAGAGGACATGGAGGAAAGGGGGAAGGTATGGGGAGGGGATGAAAAGCGAATGTTGAGAGAGGCATGCAGCTCAATGTCGGCATTTTTTTCCAGTTGGTCTAACAACAAAAAAAGGACTGTATGCACCCGACCCCCAAATTCGGGGACAGAGTTTTCAAACTAAAAAAAGTGTCGGGACACCGGGATGGAGGGGTAAATACCAGGACCGTCCTAGCAAAACTGGGACACCTGTTCCCCATATGTGAATGCCGTGATTCTAATGGCCGAGTTAGAATGTTTTCCCCTTCACCCGCCATGCATTTCCTACTTTTACTGCTCACAATCCTGCTCTAGAATGCTCCGGGTACTTCCAAGCAAGCGATGGTTAGCAGAAACCGTTGCTCACGTCCAGCATGCGTTCCTGCAGTGTGTGCATGCCTGTCTAGTGTCAGCACACAGTCTTTGCAATTGTGGGCATTATGGCCATCTTTAGTAGCTGAACTTGGGCAGTCTTGCATTAATGTGCATTTCAAGCCTTTGTCATGTTTTGTACCAGACATATGTTCTGAGTGTTTTTTCTACTTTTTTAGGCCTCAACTGACCAGAGGAGTCAATGCATTTTGCCCAATTGTGTCCAATTCCCCAACTGTTTTAATTGTATAAACAAGTCCCTTCTCAATTCAGTGAATTCATACTGCTGTAGACGGGCCATCCCAGTGCTGCAAAAGCAGGGTTACTTTCAAAAGTGCTCCTCGAATAGTGGGAACTGTTAGAAAATGAAAGTAGCTTGTTAAATGTCACGGCTGCAGCCTGCTGGTCTGGCAAGATATGTATCAGTGTCATCTTACACGGGTGATGTTTATGACTCATTTCCTTTTGGTGCGGGCCACCTTCACCCTGTTATCACATAGGATGTCCTGTGCCCGGGGCAACACCCAGGGACATACTTTCACCAATATCCAGGTTCAGCAGAAGTGACATCACATGATCCTTGACCTCTGATGACATCACAGGACATGATGTAATTTGACTGCGCCCCAAAATGACATCACGGGAAGAGATGGAACACAACCTTTCACCCCTTGACAAAACAGGAAGTGGCGTTACATGGCATTGTTCCTATGTATACTATGAAAAATATGGTTACGATATCACTGTAACGTCATATCCATTTCATTCAAGATTGGATAACCATATGTATCGTTAATATCAGTGTGCATAGGCCCGTATAACCAAATTACTGTGAATGCAAGTAGACATCCAAGGCCAAATAATAATGATGTTTTATTATATAGCACTTACGCTTAAGCACTTTTTATGGAACAAATATACATACAATATCAGCTACCCTGTGTTGGCACTCAGAAGGATGAAAGGCTGAGTGGGCCTTGCCAAGATTCGAACCTGCAACTTGCAGATCACACACACATTGCAGCAGCGAGTGCTCAACCCACTGAGCTATCTTATCAGCTATAGCTATCATACCGGCTATAGTAAATTTAGCAATTACATGTATAAATGTTCTCAAAGTCAGCAAGCAAATTACACTCTGTAGTGGATACCATTAACTGGTCCTGAGACCAAACAGCAGACCAGTTCATCTACAGGTCTGGTGCAAAGTTGGCCACATGTCAAGCCTGCGTGGATCTACTTTTCAGGCTTCAGAGGATGGCAAAATACATACCATTGGGAGGGTTCATAACTGTGTATTAAAGAATTTAGTGCAGCACAGGGAAAGCAGCACACTGACACAGCATCCTGTACTCTGGGCACTCACTACCTCATACATGCAAACAAACATCCTGAACAGCATGGCAGGGAGATAGGAAAGATAAACACATTACAACAAAGGATTAATTGTGGCACAATGAAATTAAGGGCCACTTTATGTGCTATGGTCAAACATTTCTACACTGTACACAAGCATTTAGGAGCAAGTATTTTGTCAAGTGACCGAGGACACCGAGATGGAATGTCTTTTGATGATCGTAACAGAGACAATGGCAGAAAAAAACATGCTATAACTACAAGTTGCGAAAAGCGAAATACATAGTCCGAAATTGATGCTTATTCTACTCTAAATGCTTTTTGGAAGTTTTTGTCTGCATTGTGAATTTGAGGCGTTTAAGAACAGACTAAATCAGTGACTCACCCCCTGAAGTGTACCTGAAATAAACCTTTACTGAGTCTAGCAATTATTGTATAAAATTCCAGAAACACACATTATTTGTTGCTCCTAGTCTTTCTTATTTAGGGTCTCTGCTAAAAGTGTTACACCTGTGGAAACCCTTGTTTATTTTTAAGAGGCCTGAACAAGAAATACACCCACTCCAGAAACAAAGAGCAAACAAACCAAAACTTTTTTTTTTTTAGGAGTAGCAAGGGAGATTTCAGGGGTCACAACTGCGACCCCTTACAACCACCAAATGACGTCCTTGGCAACACCATAATTCATGAAAAAAATTAAGGGAGAAGCTCTGCGCAGGCAGATTTAGTTCCGAACAAGCAGACTGGTGTGGTGCAGCTGATTTTTGATGCTGGGCAGGTAAGGCCCGATCTTGCTTGGGACCTTATCCTCATGCAACACTCGTGATGAGGGGTTGATGTAGTGCCTCTTGGGCTCCCCACAATCTACACAGCACACCACTCTGATGTTGCATGATTCCTCTACGCACCCGTTCGCTATCTAGACCATGCGGAATGGCCGAGCTCTGCGACCCGTTCTACCAGCTGTTTTGCTGGACGTGGTCTTGAGGGCGGGTGCTTGTACGGTCTCCTTCCATAGTGCCTTACCCTTCTGCACATCAGCACACCATACTCGTAATGCATATAGCCCTAGCATGGACATGTTCGATGAGGAGTTATCCTCCTAATCCAGAATGCCCGCAAGAGGATGCTTTCGCTCTTCAAGTGGTATTTGAAGGAAATCCTGTGCCCGATTTCAACATCGTTGGTGTCCCAGCCACTTTAGGTTTGCGATGGGACCTCTCGGTCAATTATCTTCATAGCAGCATGTGAAGATGATGATGATGTAAAAATGTCTATGTTCTTGTCCTACTCTGGAGGTGAGGTCCACCAGGTTTCCAAAACACTGCAATCGGGTGATGGGTCACACTACACAGGGCCACAAAGGTAGCCTTGCAGAACTACTTCAGGCCGCTGGTCAACAGAGATTATGAGTGGTTTTGCTTCTGACAAGATCGTCAAGGCTCGATGGAATCTCTTGCCACCTGCCACACCAGGATTCGCCAGCTGGCAATATCTTGTTGCTTCCGTGATGAGGCACATGAGATCAGAGCGTACATTATCCAAAACGGTTCCTTATTGTGACTATGCTGTCTGATTCCAAAGGAACCAGACATATCCTTGCAGAGAATCGTGGCGCTGGGCATGGGTCATGAACTGGCCATAACACAAGCAACCCAGATAGAAGACTCATGGCATCTCTTCCAAACCTCCCTCATGACCCTGTGCCAAAAATAGTGGTTGCTCACAGCATCCCTGTGTCACACAATCTGATGCCCGATGCATGACCGGCAACGCCTGTGGGGACTCAGTCCTGCATACAGAGACCTGTCCTACAGCATGCCAGACATGCAGGAGGTGTGGCAAACAAAATCATTTTGACAAGGTATGCCATGCACAAAGTCCTGCTCAAACTATAAACAGTCCTCCCCCGACAGAACATCATAAAGACGGATTGGCTGCCTCTAAAATGAACAGGAGACCCCAGAACCCCGGCATAAGGGCAAGGATGACACTGGGGATGTATCCCTCATATCAGTGATGTATCAGGATTCAAAAGGATGCCACAGACACCCGGTGCTCTGCAGAGATCCTTACCAAGCTGGTACCAGTGTTATTGGACACGGGGGCATCAGTGAATGTCATAACGATGTCTGAATTCAACTTGCTGCAACCACCGCCCAAAACTCTCCAAACCTAAGATCCATATTTTACCTTGCAGACGTTCGTCGCTCCTCCGCCTGCATGGATAGCCTTTCACATGCGAGTAATGCATGATTGCTCCCTGACACCAGCCTTGTTCTACATGACGCCGGCTGCGAACGATGCCCTGCTCAACTGCAACATGGCTAAAGATTTAGGTTTGGTCTCTTTTGTGTAGAAAGGACATAGAAAAGAGGACATAGAAAAGCTATTGGAGGGATATCAAGATCTGTTCGACAGCTTTGCATGTCATAAGAGCCAAGAGGTAAGGCTGCATATTGATCGCTACTTTCAACCATTGGTTTTGCATCAGCAAATTCTATTTTATCCCCAGAAGAAAGTTGAGGTGGTAAAGGGCAATATCATCAAGAGGGTAAAGGGGCGAACAGCGTGAATTCCCCTTATTGTAATGGTCCTTAAGCCCAAGCAGACGGAGGAAGTATGAATCTGTGTGAACATGACGCTTCCAAACAGGAGCTTTTGGCAGGAGACACATGCTACCTCCACCCTGGATGGCATTACGGCTGAACTAAAGGGTGCAACCATCTTTTTAACCATCAACTTGCATGCTGGTTACCATCAGGTGGTTACCATCAGGTGCTGCTTCATGTCAACTAGAAGCCATCACCAAGTTTGACTCCCATGTTGGGCTTGTTTAAATACAAGAGGCTCAGCTTCGGAGTGTCCTCAGCTGGGGAGGTACTCCAGCACACCATAGATGGGTGATGGCGGGACTCGCAGAGCTCCTCAATAAGAGCGATGATGTGCAGGCAGCAGTGTTTCATTGCCTGGAACAAAATGGGTTGGCACTCAACTGATGATTTCAAGAATGGGGCTTGTCACCCGATCTCTATGAAGTGGAGGGTATTAAGGCAACTGCACCACTACCCTCCCTGTCGGGGAACTGACTCAGTTTCTGCACCGTCTGATGTTGGTTTTCACAAATGCGACTAGGGAAAATGTGTTTGTAGGACATTTTCATAATCGCTCCCTGGCCAGGAGTAAATGGGTCAGCGTGATTGGATTCAAAGCTCAGTACTGATGAAATGTATTCCTCTCATGATGAGATCTCTACTTGGCTCATAATCGGGGGATGCTAATGGTAAAATAGACAATGATCCACCTTCTTACCTATTTGATGGCACTGAAGATAGTTTATATGATATTATTTTGCCCAATATGTTAGATCCACGGCTGTCTGCTGAAGCTCAAAATTATTGTATACCTGGAAAATGAAGTTGGGACTCAAACAGTTAATGGTCATTTTTCCTCTGATAAACCGGTGGCATTTATTATTAAAGACCATTAGTACCCGGCACGCGCTGTCAAAGGGAAATACTACATGTGGATTGGCTCTTTTCCAAGCCATACTTCACGGTATTCCTGTGGCCGCACGTACGTGCCTGGTTTTGTTCCCTGCAGGGGGCGTGGCAGCCCCTTAGCCAATGAGGAGGCTCGAAATGGGGCAATCCCTGCTCCGAGCCTCCCCAAGGCTGGAGGCTGCCTTCATCTCCCTCTGGGGACTCAGGTAAGTTTTTTTTTTCCTCCACCCCCATCCCCTGTAAACTATCCCCTCCCCTGTAAACTATCCCCTCCCTACCCTCCCAACCCCACGTACCTTCTTTGTTCTTTTTCTCGGGAGCAAAGGCGCTGGGAACATTTCTGTTCCCAGCGCGTCTGCTCCCGATGGCCGACATGGAAAGGGAAAAGGGACTATGTTTTCCCTTTCCCGGCGGCCATTTTATTTGACTTTTTAAAAATGTTTTATTCTGTTTCGATACGCAGCAGTGTTTCGGAACAGAAAAAAATGCCATTACTACCCCAGTGTAGCGGGCCAGAGTACTAATGGCTATAAGACCCTCAGTGGCAGGCCAGTATAGCCCGCGGTAATGCCCCCGGGGCCTCGTTAAGGCCCTCGCTATGCTCGGACCTGTAACTAGGGGTCTTGGGGGCTTTACTTGGGGCGGTATTGACCCGCCGCCTCAGGTCTTATTGCCACATTAAAACCACCCAATATTGATTATTGTTGTGTCTCAGTATTTAGATGGAACTTTTTTATGTGATTTTAGGGAAATTCCTGAACTGCTCAGTGATCACCACCTCACCACCCCATTACCGTAAAAATAAATCAAAATGCAAATAATCTGAATGGGTGTTTATGCCTAATACCGCCCAAGTATTGGGTGGGATCTGCAGAAGGAATTAGACACACGAGAGCATGATCAGAAGGAGCTGGCATTCATTTATGATCTACTAAGATGGGATTTCAATTCTGATGTACTTTTTTTGGCAGATATGATACGTTTATGAAGTCTCCGAGTTCTTTTAGAACCTGCTTGGAACTAATTCTAATTCAAAACATGGATGGTTTGATGAAAAATGCTGATCCACTAAAAAGGAGGTATTGTACTTGGTAAAAGCCCTGCTGATGGATAACGCTAGAATAGGATCAGCCCAGGCCACCTTTAAGGAAGCTTTCGTAGCACGTAATATTGAACTGGATGCTTTGGCATGGGAAGAGTTTAGAGTTGCTGCCAAACAAAATTGAATTTTAAGCGTTTTTGGGAACTGATTAATCATGGACTCTGACATGCAGATACTGGTCCCTGCCTTGAAACTAATGTTTTAGATTCTGAGGGGATTACCCATTTCTCTGAAACTATATCATTCTTGGCAGTGTAGGCATATAATGGAACCGTCTGTAGAGCTACACTGTACTTCATGCGCAGAAATCCATTTCACTCCCGTAAAGACTTGCTTGGCTCGTCGTTGTTAAGCCCTAAAACAAAGTCCAGGCCCCTATGGTATTCCTCCAGACTTTTTTAAGTCTCTTAAAGAGATTTGGCCTCCACTCTTGCTCAGGGTGTTTACCTATGTGTTGGAAAGAGGGATTTTCCCTGAGTCAGAGAAATGTGCTATGATCTTTCTAATTAATAAGAAAGGCCTTTGGCCGTCTCCAGCTGCTTACCGCTCAATTTCCTTATTAGATTCACAATTTAAGATTTTTGAGAGAGTAATTGTGTTGCAAATGCAAACATGAACTGACTCAGAGAATATTTTATCATATACCCAATTGGGCTTCCGTTAAGTACTAGGAACAGATTATCCAGCTGTAAACATGTAACTTGTCATATTAAATGCATTGTTTGTACAAAAAGGAGAAGATATTCATTTGAGTACAGCCTTCGAAAAAGTAAACAGGGCCAACCTCTGGAGCTGCCTACAGGATCTGAAATGCCCAGAAGATTTGGTAAAACTATAAAAACTTGTTTCTTTCGCGTATGAAAGCTTGTGTCCGATATGATGCAATGAGTACCGCAGAGCCTGATTCCTGTTAACACTGTTGTGAGGCATAGCAGTGCCCTTGACCTTTTCTTGTTCTCCTTATATATCAGTGGGTCTCATGAGTTTCTTCTTGGTTGAGGTGCTGACACCTCTCGCTTTGGCGATTTGAATATTCTGGTTCTCACTTAACAATTGTTACTTTGATTTTATGAGTATTTTTGACCTGATGGTAAATGCTTCAAAATATGTAGTTATGGTTTGCACAACTAACAAAAAAAATGCTTAATTTACAAACTTTTGTGCTGAGAATCACCTTTCAGTTTTGTCACCTCTTTCAATTAATTGGGTATTTCCTTTTCTTCTAAACTCAGTGGTGTATGCCACTTTCAAAATCAAGTTGCGAGATGTACCCAGGCTTAGGGGGCTTTTTTGGTTTGGATAAACATATAAAGCCTACCCTAATGGCATGATTCTTAGGGTGTACACAACCAAAGCAAATGCTATTGCCAGATATGGGGTTGATTTGTCAGTTACAGTGAGTGTGTCATTACTTCAGATCCAAGACAGCATTTTTTGGAGTCTGCCTCGAATATTGCAGTTCACAGTGAAGTTGGGCTTCCTAGTTTGGAGGATGAACTGTCCAATGACATGATCCATTTATGAAAAAGAGTATGGTCTAATCCAAATGCGGTTTTGATACATAATGTTTTAAAGGATATTTTAGCATCAGAAGGCAATAAACTACATGTTTCATGGTTGTTTCATGTTAAATCACAGTTGCAGAAAATATAGCGTCGAGATTAAGGAAGTGTTGTTTGGGTATATGGTGAGGAAAAGAATCAAGAGAACTTAAATAGGTTATTTTGGATCCTAGTGGCTTGTTAAATGATTTCTGTGGTCACAACACAAACATGAGCAAACTCACATTACTAGAGCCAGGTTCAATCTAATCCAGCTGAGATCGATTACGCCGATTACGACCAAATGGTCGAACTTGTGGGAATATGCTGGTAATTATATGTTTTGCACTTCTTGTGGAAAAGATGTATTACACTTTATGTTGTTTTGTTCAGTTTATTCCTTGATACAGTGAAATACTATTGTACCCTTGTTTTGAAATTTGGGCTTTACACAATGCAGACCTGCATTAGTATATCTAATATCGGCCGAAACTCCATTAGTGCCCTGGAGATTATTGTTTTACCTGAGATCAACTGTGTGAAGAGGTTATTTATTGAGGAACACTATTAAACAATTAATTGGAAATGTCTGTATTACATTATGACATTTTAAAGGTATGTTCAATATATCATTTTAAATGTTTTTAGCATATAATGTACGTGGATACTTTTGTGTGGTTGGATAATTTTTTGATGTTTTTATAGAATGGTTGATATTTGTTGATGGATTATGTTATCTGAATCAATTTCTAAAAGAAATGAATAAAATATTTTTGCCATATGAGACGGCCCTGTGGACGGTCACTGCGAAGAAAGGATCTAAGTGGGTGGTGGAAAAGGCTGACACTGTTACAACTCGGTACCACAGCAGGCTCTGCAGGTTTGATTGCACAGCCTTACTGCAAAGTCCTGTTGCCTACAGTGAAAGTGAGAGTGGTCATGCACATTCTAAGCATTGTGTCTGGATGTGGGGGCTTGAGTGGAGCATTGGAGAATTATCAGAGATCCACAATGCCGGAAACGATCCCCCAGGAGCACGGCGTCGAGTAGCCCCACCAAATGGACTGAAGAATACCTGGCCGATTCAGAGACTATGTTGTGGAGTGACTATGTTTGAGAGTATTTTTGTGCTTTAGTTGTTTGGTTAATGAATAACAAAAGTTTGTTAAAACGTCGATAGGGATGTTATGATGTAGGATGGCACGTGCCTGGGGCAACATCCAATGTCATGAAATGAATAAAGGGGGGTGCTCTGTGCAGTCAGTGTTAGTCTTATCCTTGCACTATCCAACACACACCACTCACCTCATCTTCATTTCGCACTGTCTGCTTCCCAAGCACTCCCTGTTTTCCTAGCCTTCTTGACCCTTCACAGTCCTGTTTGTTCCTTTTTAAAAAAAAAAATTTCTGCATCCTCAGCCCTGCTCTTCTGGGCCTTTGGGGCATGTCCATTATGCAGGCCTCCAGTGGGGACTTTGTATCTTGGTTAACGTTGCTTTGTCTACGTTTCATGGGGGTGTTCTGGCATAGGAGAGAACCCAATCCTTTTTCCATGGGACACACCACCCTGACTCCTATTTTTATTTCATGTTAAACCTTTCTTTGTCCCAGTTTGGTGCTCTTCCTCCCACTCGCTACCTATCCCCATCCTGCTGTACTGAAGCCTATATGGGCATGATAACACAGCCTCTGAGAACACAGCTATGAAAACATGACCACATCGAGAGGGGCTTTCAATGTGTTTATTATATAATTCCTGTCCAATCAGAATTGTGCTGCTGATGGTGACTGAAGCCTATGTGACATTTGAAACCCAGTTAAAATATTTTCCCATCAAGTTTAAAGACAGTGTTGCAGCGAATTGTTGATTTTAAGGAAACAGGCCCCAAAAGCTTAATTTTGTTTGAGTTAACTTTCTCCTTGCCAGGTGACAACTAGCTCTTAAATTTTCATCAGTGCTCTCAGAGGTGAATCAAGCACCCTTCCTGTGTGGGCAGTGAGAACCCCTTCTCATATGAGAAGTCTCTCTTAGCACCCCCGCCCCCCACACAGTTCACCACCAAAATGACCAGGAGGCGTTGCTCCCCTGCTTTGCAATCTTAAATCTATTTCAACACAAAGACAACAAGGCCTTTGTAGATATTTTCTGCAACAAGGCTTCAGGGGGGCATGTTTTTCAGTCAGGCAATGGGACATGAGATTTGAAGAGCAGGGTCAGGCCTTTTGCTAGATCCACCCACCAAGGAAGTGGGTGACACAGTTGTCCGGCGTCTGGGTAATATATCTGCAGAGGTCAGACAGGTCTCTGTAGCCTACTCACTCACCTGGGGTCACTGCGGTCGGGGAATCACAGACCAGGCTCATTGGGAAGAGCATGTGGGATGGCACCATACAAAGCATTGCACAAGGTTACCAGATCAAATTAGGTGAACATCCAGTGAGTTATTTTAATAAGGTTCACACCACAAACATTGACTACAATGGCCATCGGAAAGCACATGGCAATTTTAGTCAATGCATAATTCTTTTCCTGTAGCCGGAGTCATTTCATCATGTACCGTTCATGCTCTTGGAGGGTCTGTTCCAACAGTGGAACGCATTTCTAGGTATCCTGGGGAATTTCTCAGGGAGTAAGTTGTTGGTTGATAGACAAGGAGATAATGGATGGTGTTGTAGAAATTCAATCTTGTGATGTTTCGGAACCAAAAGCTCCAGATGCCTTTGGTTCTTGGAAGGTGTGCAGCCAGATGGTTGTGGTTTTATAGTGTCGCTTAGCAACACAGTGACAGCACCATACCAATGCTGCTTCAAGTAAACTGAAACAATCGCAAACCTGAATATTTAAGCATTCTGTTCCACCCGTGAATGGGTAGCACAACAATGAGTGTGTAGTGCACTTGTGTGAGGTTTGTGGTTACTGAGATTTGGAGAGAACTATTGGTAACCCAGAATATACATCCATTAATCAAGTAATCCAGTGTCAAGAAAGTGTTAAAATAAAACTAGATTATTGCAATTGTATTTGGTTTTATGAAGCACACTAATAATGTTGGCCTCCTTGTGCGTGGCTGCTTACAAAAAGCGGGTGGGAGTTGTTAGTTGGAAAGCAGGAAGGCAGATGCAGAGAAACCTGTGGTGTTGGTGGTTGCAGGTTACAGGCACTCTTTACCTGTGTGCCAATATGAGGACTGTGTTTTTTATAGTTATAGACGGGTGCAAGTTAACCAAAAGGGGAAGTCCCCAGGTTGCGAATACATCAATTTACAGTGGTTATTGATGGACAATGGGTAGGATAGGAGTCTGTTAATTGAGCTAGACCTGGTGAGTTGTCTCAGTGGGATGAGTGAAGTGCATGGTTGCAAGATTTTAGTGATGAGGGGTTAGTTATGGTACCCTTGGCGAGGCTGAACGCTCATGCTGTTCTCTGAAGAAGGCAGTTATGGGGTTTAGATTACTGTTACTTCAGGGCACGTCCATACAATTATAACAAATGAATTGGGTCTTTGTAAAATATGACTTCAAATAGAACCTTTTATTCACAGAAAACATTTCATACTTCTACTTTATCTAGTTTGCGGATAACAAGTAATATCTGGATAGAATAGCTATACCCGATTTAGAAATAATCACAAAATTAGAGGTCAAATAAAAAGCACAGTACCAGCTAACTTCTGAATACCCGCAGTCAATTGCATAATAATTTTTTACACTCCGAACAATCTAGATAATGATATGTTTCTGAATATTATCTAGTGAGTTGATGGCTAAGAATCCATTCTACAATGAATGTTCAGTAGTGAGTGGCCCATAGAAAGTGTATGGACTTCAAGCTCACCCCACTTTGATAAGTCAATTTGAGTCTACACCTGTGGGATAGACAATGGAAAAGAATGGTATTGATTGCACAGCCTCAGGGCCATTGTGGGACATTTTGGTGTACCATGACACCACAGTTACGAAATAAATAAAATTGCTGCACACAAAATTGGGGCGGGCATGGATTTAAAGGTCCCATCTTGGCAAACAGTTCTCAAGGCTGTGGAACATCAAAATAACGGTAACCAAGGTACATTGAAGCTCCTTGGTCAACAGGAGTGCTTTGGTGCACAAGATGTGGTTTTAGGTGGCCTGGAGTTTGTAGACATATATCTGTTTTGACACATTTAAATTCCAGACTCCTATTAGTGTTATACCACTTTTGTCATGCACCCCATATACAGTCCACCCCACAATTCTAGGTAAGAAAAACAGACAGTGTATTCCTCTAATTTCAAGATGTATTTAAAAGAATAGAATCAAATTTTAATCAAGGTGGTCTCCAGCATTACACCATGGAGATCCCCAAAATGTTATAGGCTCAAATACAATTAGTCAATCAAACACATTTTACCTGTCTGTAAGAATCTCGCTACTGGTTCTCTAACAAACATTCAAAGCAACTTTATATACATATATATACATTCAAATGGACACTGGACATTCTAACCATTTCCATTGCTTCTATCTAAGGAACACAATATATTTCAATGATAACATTGGCGCTTTTTGGCCAGTGTATCATTGTACATTTTTCAATGGAAACCATTCAACATATTATAGGAATAATTGGTTTTCTCCAGTATCAAGACAAAGTATGGTATCAGAGAAACGGTACTAGAACAAACAATATTTAAACATAAATATACATTCTATTCCATTCCCATATATAAATGTGGGGTTGTGAATGTATTGGACATGTGCAGGTAATTTAAATGTAGACAATGGCCAGCTTAATATAACTCACACAACTCTGCCCTGAACACACATGTGCGTGGTCTTCTCAGAATATGGATGTACAGCTTTCTCTGAACATGTGTTGGCAATTTCCAATAAACATGTGGATGCTGCTTTCAATCTATGTGTGCAATAGTCAATCTATGAATGCAGGCACATCTTTTAATGTGCTTTTGCGTTGTTTTCAGCATATGTGTGTTTTGGATTTATGGTTTAATCTTCTCCAGTAAAATGAACAATGTTACAACCCCTTGCCCTTCCAGATTACACACAAGACTACCTGTGCATTCAAAGATAAGGGACTGCAAGGGTTTAACACTTTGCACTATTCTTAGTGATTAGAACTAATACCCTATACGTAGTTCTGTTGCGCAAATATCTAATTTATGGCTATGCCTTCCCTGGCAACAATTACGTATGTTATCACCTTAGAAAATAATGTGTCATGAGTTCATTATGGCCCAATAATTCTACAGAGGCTTAAGCCACAGATTCCATTTTAAATGTTTCTTAATTTTACAAATACAATTCTCGTTTAAGTGGCACCAAAATGCTTTCAGTTTTAAATCTCACCTCTCAATACAAAATGCATTGGGCTTTAAGGGAATTGCTTCACACTTGGTACTGAATATAATAGGAGACACAGGGCACCATATTTAAGACTTCACCTTAATCATTAATATTCCCCTTGAATCCCACCCCTATTCCCAGGCTTTTCATGCTGGATAGTCTATAGGGACAATTTGGAGTTGTATTGGTGGTTCTATACTTACATTTAAATGTGACTTTCTTCTTTTGGGGACACAGTTTTGACCCTCATTCTGGAGGTACTGCCTCAGCAGAGTTCTCTTAAAATGGCTGTCTGGAAAGTCAATCTCCCCTGTGTGAGTTATTCCTTTGTCTGTAATGCCTACTTTACTTAGCTTGGCAGGAAGTCAATTATCCAGATGATCCCAGCTCTCCTCCCTCCAAACAGTTGTTTCCAGAATTTTCATATCCCAATATTCCATAATAATCTAGCGTCTATGAGGATGTTTATTTTATACACTGTTTAACTCCTACCAGATCTTGTGACACAGCTGTGGTTTCTACCAGTCTAGTAACACAGAAAGCAGCAGTAGGCTAACTCCTAATGAAGAAGACAATTTTGTTTTTAGGACATAGCTTTGGATGTGACTGTGTGAGATTAATAAAATTAGTATTATCAGATTATATAGATAGTGGGTGTGATCACATGTGTGAATGATCACCCTGTGATGAACACTGGAGTAGATAAGTGTTTTTCTTAATTATCGCCTAATATTTACATGACACCCTATGCAGATGTGTACATGTTTTGTTCGATATAATTTCTAGCTACAAAATGCAATTTGGTTTTTGTTGATTGAACTTTTCATCATATAAATGAGATTTTTTAATAATTAAAATTTGGGGTTTTAAAAGTTAACATGCATTTTCCTATCCAGTTTGGAGGTGAAGAAAAATTGGCTTCATCCTATAAAGGGCACTACGCATACATCTCCTGCATATTCCTTTTTCGGGATTTAGCTAATGGTTTTTAACATTGATTTAGGCAATGGCTGAACTGTGCAAATTCCAGTTGTGTCTTGTAAATATAAAATCAGGCTGTGGAAATGGTTGCAATCCAACATTCACTTTCCCACTCTGAAAATGTTCTTGGGCATGCATGTTTTTCACTCCTCACACAGGCATCCTTGTTTTTATCACAACAGCAAGTAAGATGAGCAATCCAATATGAAGTATGCTTTTGTGACTAGTGCCCCAACGCTCTTTCAGAAAGGCTATTCTATTTCACTTTATTTTGGCCCTTCTCCTTTGCTGTATTTTCCCTTAAAGGTGGCACCAAGGAGTACATAGCACTTAATCCTGACGCACTGTTCAGTGTCCGCCTTTCTTATCTGCAAGGACAACTTCCAGGTCAATGTGTATCATAAGGCCATTGTTTGTCAAAAGCCAGGGTCAGAGAAGATCTGCGGCAAAGCTCTACAAAGATGCACCCCAACGAAACACCATATGAAGATGGGTGTTCCATAGGATAGACATCCGCTCAGAACTATTTTCTGGCTCACCACTCTCAAGGATCTCCGACAGGACAACACTTCATTGGGGTTTAAACAGACAGCACTTCTTCCCTATAGCAAGTGCACAGATGTTAAAGGATGACAGGACTCTAATATAGGAAGTGGGCATCCATCAACAGGAGACATTAATGCATTCTAACAATTGTCAGGAAGTGGTGTTATCTCATGGTTAGATTGGCATACCTTGAGAACTATCATGCCTATTGGTCAGGGTGTTGGCAGTTCAAAAGTCAAAGAAGACTGTTTTCACTCTTAAAGACTCGGGAAGCACACTAGCCCAGCTTTAGATGCTCACACCAGCTCACATTTGAACTCCTAGAACACATTTCATTCATCCTGGGAATTCCCAAGAGGCAATTCCCCACTACAGTGAACTGTTATTCATCCTGTGTGCTTGCCAGAGTTGCATTTCAAAGACGTTCATTAAGAAGTAGAGGAATTCTCTTGGTAGTAGCTGGCGTAATGTTTGGCTTAAATGTCCCCACTATATTATTAAATTGTCATTTGGCCTTTGTGCTAAATTGATTTGTAGAACAAGGGGTCACATTAGGCATTGTAACATTTATTTTGGGAGTTGGAAAATTTCAATACAAACATTTGCCTTTTAGTGTCTGTGGGTTTTCCGTTGTCAATTTCTCTTTCTATTTCATGCATTCCCTTTGCACTCACATTTCATTCGGATAGATTGTTAAACCAAGCGATGCAATCAGTCCTGCAGTGCAGCTTTAGGAGATAAGGTAATAGCATCTAAAGCTCTGGTAGCATTCCTTACAAAAGCATCAAAAATGGCATTTGATTGTTTTTGTCTATTCACAAGTACGAGGCCCTTGCAGGGATTTCAGACTCTCAGGAGGACAACAGATATGTTTCCATCTGTATGATTAAGTGCCAACCTGGACACATGCAGCTCTGAAATAATGAACATTGTTAGAATAAATCAAATACATTTAGAGCAACGCAGGTGAGGTTAACCCTGATGTCACTGTGCTTAGCAGATAAATAAACCTAAATGACCATAGCCTTGCGCCTTTAGCATTGCTTTTGTATTGGTCCAAATTGGCGCTTGAATAGAAACACAAAGGAAACTGTCAATATGGCATTTCACATCTATATCTGCAATTAAAGCCCAAGCACAATATTCCGACTGATTTCCAAGGGTCTAGGGACACATTTCAAAACCAATTCCTACTGTAATATATCATGCGAGAATAAACATGGTTTTATGCAGCATAGGAGAACACATGATGTCTTCTTTAAAAAGCAAAATCACTTAATTAAATCTTTCCCCAAAACACCCTGCAAATGCCGTAGAACCCCCTGAAACTGGCACATGGTAACCTCAATTATTAAGTGCTTTCCCCTCAGAGTCCATATGAAAAGGGGGAGCCAGCACTTTCAAAAACACCCGAAAGCCGAATCGAGGGGTCCTTTCAGCCCGTGTGGTATGTGGTTATATACAAGGGAGGCTCATTCCTACCTTCTAAGGTGAACACAGCCGACCAGTAAAATATTTGCAACTCTCCATTGTTTTGTTCTTCACCACAAATGCCACAGATTAGCCTGGTGGGTGGTGGGTGAAGGGGGTGGGGGATGACACGGATTAGCTCTTGCCAATGGGATTTTGAAATAAGTGCTGCTGGGTAGTTTCAGCCCTAGGCTCCAAAATGCTAAGAACAACAGTGAACCATGGTAATGTCTTCTGCTGCTCAGGATTAGATCACCAGGTTTAACCTTCTTGACATAAGGATGCACAGAAAGGGAAGCTCATTCCTACCTTCTAAGGTGAACACAGCCGACCAGTAAAATATTTGCAAATGTCCATTGTTTTTTCTTTACCACAAATGCCACAGAGTAGCCTGGTGGGTGGCGGGCAAATGGGGGGCTGGAGAGGGATTGATGGGGGGTGTCAGGGATTACCTCTTGTCAATGGGCTTTAACCTTCTTGACAAAAGGATGCACAGAAACTCAGAAGGTGAACCATGTCCATTTATAGCAAAGACTAGTTCAGACTATAAACACCCTTACTAGGAGCAGGTTGCCACCATGAAGAGAGGCCAGTGCCTCAATATCAGATTTTATGGGCATAAGGCTGCCCATATACCCAGATCTGGGAGCACCTCCTTCATTTCCCAGATAAAAGGACCTCCTCAGAGGCATCCTACCTTCCTTGAGAACAGAACAGAGAGGCTGCTGCTGAAATGGGAGCCCTCTGGGGCAAAACCCAAGATTAGGGCCACAGTGGAAGGGCATCCAGCTGGCGATTCAGAATCTGAAGAACGAGGAACCACTTGAAGTGGAGTGGGGCAACCACAATAGAGAAATGAAGAGCTGCGTATTGTCATTTTTCTGGAACTGGTTGATCATATAGCGTATGTGAAATAAAGGTGAAGGTTGGAAGGTTTTAAATCAATCATAACCATGGGCACAGCCCTGGGCAATGCTCATGACTGCCGTTTTTCAGCATGCCAAGCCATTGAAGAAGGGGACAAATCATATGCAAACCAGGCTTGGTCCCACCCCAAACCACCGCAAAAGTGGTAGTCCAGCTCAAACTGCTAGGTCACATTACTTCTGCACGAGTCCACAAGCAACCCTAGACATGTCTCAGCCTCACTCAGCAGCATCAGTGAGGTGTAGCCTGGGTCTCGAGGCCCAGCAGGCTTGGGACTCATATCTGGGCATACCTGTTCCACTCGGGTGTCTTGGGTGTCTAAAAGAAAGGTTATGGCGAAGAGGTTTTAAATCAATCATACCCACGGGCACAGCTCTGGGCCAGCCTGCAGAACATTGTTTTTCAGCCTCTCGAGCCATCCAGAAGGCAAAAGACCATATACAAATCTGCCTCGGGTTGCTTCTGCAGAGGGGGTATGGCTGCAGCATTTCGGGATGGAGTGCTCCTATTGGTGGCAGTACTAGACCCATTTGCATATGCCTTTTCTCTTTTTGCAAAGGTTTCTGTGGAAGATTGCCCATAGCAGTGCCGGAGGCTAAGATTAATTCAAAGCCTTCCACCCATCCCTTTTATGGTTGTGATCACATACCATGACAGATCCTAGTGAAACGAAGGGAGCATGTAACAGGGAGTCTTCATGTCCACTCTCCAGTGCTCAAAGAGCCTAATCCACTCTGTCCTTCCAGGATAGGCCCACAAAATAACATTGAATTCAGGGATTCCGAATGGGTGTTCTTTACATATTAAGTGATTATCCTGAAAACCTGGCGTGGCTGGGGTTTTAAAGGAACCTACTTGGAGACCTCTGGCAAATACAATAACAGCCGTATCAGAAGCAGAAGAACTGAATCAATGACGTACGAACCTAAACCGCCTTTTCCATTACCACAGTGATGGCAAATCATCTTCCAAGCTTGGCACGAAGTCCCAAACAGCAACCAACACTTATATTGGCAAATGCTGCGAGGGCCCCATTATGGATGCAATGCCCAGGTGTGACATATTGCACCCATGCACAAGGTGCAATTATCATACTGACTTCCTTGCCACTGTACTTCCCCCGATGTCCCAGACCGCCATGCACGATCTCACAACCAGCCACCATGCTGGATCCGACTCAGGCATGACAGGATATATCCGCTCATGGAACTGGAAATAGAAATTACAAACCAGCTGGGCAGGGCCTAAAGAAGATGCCGGTTCCTGCGTCATTTAAATAAGTTATGATTATTTATTCCAAGGAACCGGATATTGCAAGTGGCCAAGACAAATAACAGCATTACTAACTAACACAACTTCAGGATGCTCATAAGCATTTACAGCAACAGAAATGATGTGGATCTATTTGTTTCACCTGAAACACCTGACTCACCAGAAGAACTCTCTAATTAGCAGCTTTATCAAAATACACTCCAAGGCAAAAGGCTTATAATTTCAAGGAGACAACTAGGCTGGCAAGGCAAAGAAATTAACAGGAAGGACCCATGACCACCACATTTTATCGATATCAGGTAATATTGTTCCTGCATATAATGTCATCATACATGTAGTCGCCGGGAATCGGCATAGGCAACATTATATTTGGGACAATATATGGGGTAAATCGGAGCGTGGATTGCATTTGTGTCCCCCACTTCCTTTATGATAAAAAATAAAATCAGGGGATACAGGGGTTTCCCCTGTATGTTCCTTATGATAATGTCTCTGCAAAAAAAACAGCGTCATTCTTGCATGGCGACATTGTTCCAGGGACATTATCACATGGAACCATTTTATCTCCAGCATCAGTGTTTATGTCTTCCGTTAATTCACCATTCATCAACTGATGACAAGCTTCGGCGTTGGGAGACCACTACACTGGCAACCGGTGTGGGATAAAAGACGTTCTGCAGGGCTCTCAGCAATCATACCACAGGTTTACTCCAATGCTGATGAACAAATAATACCAGATGGCTAACTATATGTTGAGGTGCAACTATATAGTGCCGCGCCAAAAGAGGCATGTAATACCAGCAATAACAAAAATGCAACCCAGGCAGCAGAATGCACAGAATTATTACAAGCAAACTCTGCCACAAGAAGATGAATATTTTATTTATTTACCTTAATTTTTATATAAGGGGCCACACACTCAAAGGTCTCAGAGCGTCCAGACAGAAAAAACATAAAAAGCGCAGAAAAAGCAATCAAGGGAGACAGATTAATCAGTATCTTTGTTAAAAGGTTGAGTTTTCAAATCTTTGTTTCGTCTCGCCAGGCAAGAAGGATTCTGGATTTCAGGTGGGAGTTGATTCCAAATTCTCAGAGTCCAAGTATCAAAGCTTGTACCCCTGTATTTCACCAATTTGAACCCGGGTTGACACAGCAAGATACTTCTATTTTAACAAAGTATTCTGGTGATTGGTTTCACCTGTAGGCCACCCCTGAGAAAGCAAAGAGCCCCTCCTCCCCATGAATACATTTCTGTGTCAGCGATGTAACTTTTTGTTGAATACAAAGTTTCACCAGGAGCCAGTGAAGGGTGCACCTAAAAGGAGTGACATGCTCAGCTTTATTTAGGCCACATATGGCCCCGATGGCTCCATTCTGTAGAACTTACAATTTATTGAGATTCTTCTTAGACATACCAGTGAACAGACTATTGCAGTAGTGGAGCCTGGAATTAATTTGAGCTGTAGCTAGAATAGCTCTATTTTGCACTGTCCAATACGGACACATTTAGCAGAGTAGTTTGTTAATATAACCACACAACGATCTAAGTTGTGTCACATGATACAGAAAAGCAACTGGGAGTCAAGGTGAGCTCCCAGCATGTTTACGCAAGATGCTATCTTGATTTGACTGCTAGCAATAATAAAATGCTCATAGAAGCTCAGTTTCATTACTGTTAAGCACAAGGGCACTAGATGCCAGCCAAGCTTGAATAAGAGAGAAGATCTTATTTAGAGCCAAAGGGGCTGATTCATGGAATTTGTGCACCAAAAAAACACAATTTGTGCGCCATTCTGCCTGCAAACGCCTGTTTAACAAATGGGGATTTGTGGGCAGAGTGGCGCACAAATCGCCATTTTTCGGCGCACAAATTCCATGAATCAGCCCCAAAGAGTCCTGAATCGTCGGCATAATTGGTGTAAATAATGCTGACACTATACTGTTAAACCATATTTGCATAATACCGTCTGGTTATGAACATTGGCCTAAGCACATTCGCATTGTACAGAAAACCGCGTCTAAAATGCCCTGAATAGAATTGATTAAAGCCACAATTTTAGAAACGTTCGCCATTTTGATTAGTTTCTGTTTCTGATTTAAACTGGACTATGTGTTTTTCCGGCCTCAGCTGAGCAGAATGAACTTTGGACTATGTCAATATGCTGAGGCTGCCTAAAGCAGAATTTATGTTCTGTGCAAAGAAACCTTGTAGCTAAAATGAACTGCAATTTTTGTCTGCACCCACAGCTCCATCCTCATTCAAACAACAGGATAGAATGCTAAGTAACTAACACTGTGTGCTTTGGCAGAAACCCTTTGTGTTCATCCCTTGAAACTGGACTTACTATAATCTCAATAATAGGGAAAAATCAACATGGCCAAGTTAAACAAAGTTGTTACTATTATATTCTGTCTGGAGGAAGAACATGTCTTAAGCCTGAAAACAACATTGCTGTATTTGTCATGTGAATTGGGCATGAACTCTAGCAACTAAGTAACTTGGAGAGGGGCTGGACAATGTAACTGGGACTGGGGAAAACAGTATAAATAATGTGAGCTTTTTGATGTGCAGCACTCCCCTCACTGTGTCTGCTGGTACACACTGCGATGTGTTGGGAGCCCAGATAGCTATCTGATTTTGCTTTTGAATATGTACAGAAATAAAGATACTTGTATCTTTGAACCTGTGATTGGCGTATTTCATTTTTTGGTACTAAGCCTCGATATTTCTTTGGTCTTTCAATACAACAAATCAAAGAGGGGCTTTATGTATATATTAGAAAGTGTTGGAGAGAGATATGAGCCCTGTGGAACACCACACCCCAGGTCCACAGGGCTAGCATATGCATCACCCACTGCAACCCTCACTGTTCGAGGCCCCAGGAAGGACTTCATCCAAACTGAAGATCTATCATAACAGTTAGCCACTTCCCTGCAACCTCTTTACCAATAAAGAGTGTTCAACCAAGTCAAATGCCACAGATAGGTCCAACAGCCACATGCCCTTTGTCAATGATTAGTCATATTGACCTTTAAGTCCAACAATGCAGATTCTGTTCTGTGCCTAGCCCTAAAATCAGAATGCCGAGCCCCCAAGATGTTATGTTTCTCAATACATTTCTGTAGTTGAAGATAGGCAATTCTATCAATAATCTTTGTGAGGAAAGGGGCATTGGTTATCAGCCTGTAATTGCCTGCTACAACCAGGTCCATATTTTCCTTTTTAAGCAAAGGTGTGATCAAGGCTTGTTTTAGAGAGGCTGAAACATTGGTATCATAGAAGGAGGAATAGACAATTTTGTTGATAGCAGGAAGTAAAAAATCCAAGTAATCTTTGAACCATCCAATTAGTGTGTGTTGCTTTAACATAACAAAGCAAATGCTACTGCAGTATCTGATTAACTCTGACAACGACTCGCCATTAATTTAGGGATGATAACCAAAGGGGATGGGTTGTTCAGCACCTACACCCAAAACACCAGTCCACAAAGTGTTCAGATGTACAGATATCCTTTTTCAGGAATGATCTTTCCTGCAAAAGCATGGAGGCAAAATATCCCAACTGCAAACATGCAAGCCAACTCAAGATCTGAAGGGGGCGTCTAACAGTGATAGATGTGTCATCTTAGAGAAGGTGTCCACCATGGCGAAAATAACTGAACACTCTTCAAAGGCGTAATTACGTACAACATTGTTTGTGGCAATTGAATGCCAGAGCTCCGTGGCTTTCTCCAGTATATGTGGTAAAGCCAACTTTAAATTGCCCACTGAGGGCAAACTTTGGGTCTATAGGTTTCTTGTCCATGGTCGCAATGCTAGAGCCTGTGTCCCTGAGACCTGCCATTAATGACTAAGGAATCAAAGCACTGCCTTGTGTTTGTCGGAACCTTAGACACTATTATGGATTCCTCTGACCACACCCTTAGCATTACCATTTTGAGGTGGAGTCCTACAGCGGCTACTTCCACAGGCCATATTGGAAGTCTGGATATTGGATTTTTCCTGGGCACTTATGGTCCCACATCTTTTGGCACTCATCCCACCCTTATAACCACTGAAAGTGAGTCCCTGTGGTTTAAATCCAATCCTCGGTTTATGTCCTGGTTCCATGGAATGGTTTGTGAGCTACTTTTCAGGGCAGCCCTCCTGCTTCTGTTGTGTTCTCTGTCCCTTTCGATTACTTCTGGTCACTATCGACGTGTCCAATGCGAAAGCCAAGAGATGTGTGGCCTTTATTTCACAAAACGTGGATGCGGTTCCAGTGAACATGTGTCCAAGATGTGCTCCTCTGGATTTCTATTAACCGATCCCAGTATGTGTATACATTCTTCCCACAAATCTATCCATTCAAATGTTTTGTAGCTGCATTAACCCAAGGCTTATACCTCACACTCTTCTTCCAGAGGATCACAGGAGCCTCTCTGGAAATGGGAAGGCATCAATCTATAGCTTCTCGTGACCACTTCTTTCTATTTCAGGTACACCGCCTGCTCAGGTTTACACATCTCAATGTGACAAATCAAGAAATAAGATGTCAATTGATGTGGTTGAACGGAAACTATTCTTGTCAGGATAGGTCTTGTGATAAATAGACCGGTCCTAGGGAATCATCTACAACCAAATAGGATGATTTACTCTCAAAGCAGTCTAAACATAATGTGTAGGAAAGGGCTAAACCATGGTGCATCAGGGGTTTCCTGTCTAATAGGGATTCTATTCTCCTGTTGGTTTTCTGTCTAATATCACAGTCTTGCTTGACGCCTTAAGCACAGTCTCGGGGATAAAGCGCCCAGCTTACTACTTTTTATTTATTATTATTATGGTATTCATTGAGTGCGGACTTAGCTTTGAGAAGCAATGGAGCGTTTTACCGAGGTATACAACAGTACAGATGCACAACAGCGTGCTTTTCAGAGGTAGCCAGTAGTACAGATGCATAACAAAGTGCTTTTCAGAGGTAACAACAGAACAGATATACACCAGGGGTAGGATACAGAGGGGCACAAAGGAGGCATACAGCTGTACAGGGTGGCAAGGAGGAGAGGGGCGGACAGCGTCTAGTGAGTCAGGTGGCACGGGGCAACGTGATAGCCTAGGTGTTGAGGTCTGTAAGCACATTCACAGGCCCAGCATGCTTCTCGAGTGCTCGAAACAGAATCCCAGAGATAAACCACTATGGGCCTCATTACACAGAGGCCCTCATTACAACTCAGGCGTTAAGGGTTAACGCCACCGTTAACCCTTAACGCCTGATTCCCACCTTAACGCCTGCTTTTTGCAGGCGTTAAGTTCCATGGTGCTAAGGCACCTTGGTGCTAATTACGGCACCGTAATTTACGGTGCCGTAATTAGCGCCTTCCCCACTCCCATTATGCCCTATGGGGCAAAAATGGGAATGGGGAAGGGAAAATGGGAAATGGGGATTTACCGCCCCACTCACCTTGTAATGGGGCGGTAAATCCGCCATCCACCATGGTGTAAACGTAGTTTACACCATGGTGGTAAAGTTGGTGCACTTAGCACCTCAGTTGTAATGAGGGCCAGAATGCGGTAAACCATGGTGCTGTTAGCACCATGGTTGCCGCCGGTACCATACCGGTACCACCATGGAGGAAAGGGGAATTACCACCCCATTCCAAGGTTGGCGGGCGGTAATTCCCCTTTCTCCATGGCCCTTCCCCATTCCCATTTTTGCCCCATAGGGCTCAATTGAAATGGGGAAGGGGCTAATTACGGTACCGCAAATTGCGGTACCGTAATTAGCACCAAGGTCCCTTTGCGGGTCCCAACTTTAACGGCTGGTCTACACCAGCTGTTAAGGTCGGGTCCCGCAAAGGGACCTCATAGTAAGGCGGTAAGGGTTTACCGGTGCCCTTACTGGTACTGTGTAATGAGGCCCTATGTCTACTTTTTTCAACTCTTATGGATATAGTTCCCAGTCACCCTTCTAACATGGTATCATAGATAACATAGTATCACAAGCATAGTGTCCAGCTCACTCTTGTGTAAGCTCCAAGGGATAGTACCACTGTCTCAGAGACTGGGTGCCCAGCCCATTTCCAGGGATATAGTGCCCTACCCACTCTGCGTCTAGAGATATAGTGCCCTGCTTTTCCTTCCACTGTTTTTGGACTGTAGCAGCAAACATGATTGCGCTGGTACAGACATTGGGCCTCATTACACGGACGGCGGTAAGGGTTAACGGTCACCGTTAATGGCAACGGTGACCGTTAACCCTTACCGCCGTACTACGAGGTCCCTTTGCGGGTTGGAGGAATTAACGCCTGCTTCTTGCAGGCGTTAAGTACCAACCCGCTAAGGGACCTCGGAGCTAATTACGGCACCGCAAAATTGCGGTGCCGTAATTAGCGCCTTCCCCATTCCCATAGAGCCCTATGGGGCAGAAATGGGAATGGGGAAGGGCAATGGCGGAAAGGGGATTTACCGCCCCTCCAACCTTGGAATGGGGCGGTAAATCCCCTTTCCGCCAAGGCGGTGCCGGTAATTTACCGGCATGGTCCAGGGTGCTAATAGCACCCTGGATTACCGCCTTCCGTGTAATGAGGCCCATTGTCACCCTTGGTCCAGGTCATCCTGCTGGGCTAGGTTCCTCCAATCAACTCTCTCCTATGAGGCCAAGGCTCCTCACGTTCCTCTGCCTCTGCAGTGTCTTCCATCCCCTTTGGTTTCTCTGGATCTTCTGACTCTCTTGGGCCTCTCGTCTCGACTTTTCCAGGCCTCTCGGTTCCGCCTCAGTCTTATCTGGCAGCAGTGCCATGCACTTCACCTTCTTTCTTTGCGTTCCTTCTTTGCTGATTCCTGCAAAGAACCCTCCTTGTCCTGCTTTCCTTTGGCCTTTTCTGTGTATCTGCGGGTTTCTGTCCCTAAACCAGACAAGGCTATGCAGTAGCCATGTACTACTGGGCTTTCGCTCCAGCGTTATGATTGGTTTCTAGGCTTCATCTCAAGCTCTCGGCGTGCCTCGGAGGCCCACCTCCAAGACACGGGTCTGTGTCTGCCCACACTCAGGTGGTCCCTTCTCTGCAGTATTTCCATGTGCAGACCCGGGCCCTCTGCAGTGACGGAGCGGGGGGCACATTGAGTGAGTGGTATGTTGCTGATCCGCTCATGGCGCATGGACAGGTTTGTTCTTGGGAGAGGGGCAGTAGCAGTGAATGGTTTCCATCAATGTGGTTCCTGGAGCTCCCTCTTACCTGCTCATTGCTTCCTCGTGCAACAGAGCAGTCCGGGACAAGTTCTATCAATGTAATATATGCATTATACCTCGAGGCGAGTAGAATGAAACAGGAGGGCACACCCTGACCATTGGACGGGTGACCCCACCCATCACCTCCTCCACTTAGCTTGCAGTAGTGGCTTAAGGGCCCTGCGGGCATGCTTTCCTGGGCCACAGAGTCCTATCCAGCTCATGGAACGGGGTTAGGGCCCTAACTTTGGACCCTCCTTTGTAGAGCAACACGCATGGAGAGATAGGCAACTAAACAATCACACAGACATGTCCTTGCCACTCATCTTTTTCGTGTGTCACACTAACTCAAACCTTTCAGAAACCAGGCTAGAATATCTGTAGCAAGAACATGCAGCAGGGCTATGGGGACAGGGGTTGGGGGAGGGGGCTCTGAAGCCTTACTTACCCCGGGTACAGCCCGCATGAGGCTGGCTTTGGCAGCTGCTGGTTCCATTGGGTTGAGCTCCAGTTGAAGTCATTGTACTTTCTCCTCCTTGGATGTTTCTTTTTCTGTCTAGAGGAAGTTGGTGTTCTTTTTTGGCAAGCTCATCCGCTGGCTGCTTCTCTTTCAGAGACTGTCTGTGCTCCATCCTGGATTCGGCCCTCTGCAGGCCCTATGGAACTTGGCTCTCTCTGTGGCACCCCTCTCCACAGTGGCTGTGTAACGCTTTAGTTATAGGTTCCCCTCATTGGGAGACGTGAAGGCCTTAGAGGTTTAGGACGGAGATTTCAGTCCCAGTGGGCCAACTTGGGGCAGAGACTTCGGGGGTGGGGGAAGTTACTTTTCAGGCGGTCAGAAGTTGCAGTATGCTTTCGGCCCTTTATGACTCTTGAGCAGAAACACAGCAAAATGATCTTGGTATTGAAACCCACACGTGCCCAGCCTCTCAGAGGGCGCAGGTCCCTTAGCCTTTCAAAATTAATGACAGTCGTCTAGCTCATGGATGATAAAAAAATCAGTAGAAGCAACATATCACTGTGCAAGTGTAACTTCGGTTGCTTACTGTGGGGCAAGCGATGCCAGAGTTGCTTTCCAAAACACCCAAAGTGCTGCCAATGTCAGGCGTGTCATCATATACAGGCGCCAGGAGAGAGTAACTAGCAGTATGTTAAAGTACTGCTAGAGGGTTCTCGTATGCATGGGCTGGGCCATGTCTGGAGAGGTTATTTTAGAGCTGCATCATTCATGGTCCTCCATGCTAGCCGTGCGCAAACAATCACGTGTCCTGCCATGCAGGTGAGACTACATTCCCTTTGAAAGTTTATATTGCAAAATGTGCAAGTATTGTATGCACGGCTGATGCCCGCCACACAGAAACGCTGCAAGCAATGAGAGGCATTTTGGATTGATTTCCTAAATACCCCAATTCCACATGGACTTAATGAAGAGCTTGATCGTGCATGTTTTTTTTAAATAATTTATTAGAGTGTTAGGTGATACTTGCTATGGCCATTTTATTTTGTCTTCTTCTTTTATGTAGTTATGTTAAAGTCCATTACTGACTAGAGAATGATGGGAATTATCGCGTTTCTTCAGTCTTTACTACGAGCCTTTATGGGCTAGTTTCACCAGTCACTATGAGAGAGTCCTCCAGGGACTCCATGTTCACTAGCAAGGTACTGTGCATGCCCTGTGCACCTGAAGGGAATTATCCCATGAGTGTGAGGTAAGCGATCAGTGCCAGGGATCTCACTATGTTGTCATGTAGTATACATCTCCATAATATGGAGCTTTTAATGGTTTTCATTTTGTGTTACTTTGGCCCCATGCCTTGATAAATGGATATACCCAAACCATATTCTGTAATGGCCCTATGTATTTTCCTGCTGTTGATGTAATGAAATTGATGCAATAAAAAATGAATTATTCTAGCTTGAGAGCACAATACGTTGGATTATTGAAATGGAGCAACCCGTCAAGTATCCACTTTTTGGAGTTCAGAACTGTTGGAAACGGGAGACTTTGCAGATGTACTCAAGTTCTGCACGAGTGGCGCGTGGGTGGGGTGGAGATGCAATGCAGCAGCGCGCAAGCCGGTGGTCAGTGAAGGGGCAGGTCCTATCAGAGTTAGTTATCTAGGAAAAATAATATCTTTCCAAATACTCAATAAGGGCGATCCAGAGGAATGGAAACTAATTAAAAGAAAAACGGAGAGCCTCCATCCTGAGCACTGACAGGAACAATTTCCAGAAGGAAAGTGGGGCTCCCACGTCCTTGGGGAAGCAGAGGGGGGTCAATGTAGGGATGCTTTCCTACGGATGGGGCACTCCCTTCCTTTGCTGTTTCTGGTTTTTGGCTGCTGGTGTCCATTGGGGTCCTGGTGGGTGCACATGTCATGGTGGCTTGTGCCTGACTCTCTCTCCCTCTCTCTGTCTGAAAGGTTCCAGCGGTTTGCCAAGCATACAATAAGGGAACCTCAGCAGTGATGGGAGATATCACAGAAGAAAATCATGCCGCAGCTGCCCCGCGCGCTTAATTACAACAAAATGGAGATTCACGCACGGGGGCTCTCTTGCTCAGGCGCAAATCAATAGTTGGAAGGGGACTGAGGATGGGAAGGTCGCCAAAGGTCCAATCTCGCTCACGCAGTCATCCAAATGTGAAGATGCTTTCACTCAGGACCAAGTGTGCTCCAGCGCTTCCTGGCATGGGCAGATCTGGCAAGCCAGATGCGGACGCTCCTGGAGGAAGGTTGGGCAGCTCGGCATCTTCTCATGAACTTTGTGAAAACACATCTGGCTGTTGGAGCAATGTGGATTTGGGCGACGTGGCCAGTTGGCAGCTCCTACTTGCCACCCCGCCCCCCACCCCACCCCCACACAAAGACACACAAGGCTAGCAACAATTACCAACAAGGCAGTTCTCAGAGGGCAGGACACGCTAGGTTACTCCACTGTGGCCAGAGGTCTTCTTCTGTAACCTGGTCTCACAGGAGCCCAGGGCATAGAGGGGTCAAAGTCCCCCCCAACCCCCCCTCCCAGCCCCCACTGCCATCCCCCGCCCCCGCCGAGCCGCTGGGGATCAGAATAGGGCATGGGTAGATCAGGAGGAAAACGGTAAAGAAAATGCCGTGGATGCGACAGACAACTTGCAGCTCAGGACCATGAGTCTTAACCGCTGGGCCTCACATCTCACAACAGAACTCACTCTGAGCAGCGCGACTTCAGCAAAGGGGCATTCGCCTTGGTTTCCGAGACCATGCCATGCGTTCACCGAACAGTGCTTTGTTACACCCCAGTGGTGCATCACCACACGACGTGAGAGCATGTTTTGGTGATAAGCATGATATTAACATGTCATCAGCGCATCACTGCAGGGCTGATGCGCGGCCAAACAGCTCTACTGTCGAGTTGCCAGACCGACTTGGTTGACCATTCGCCCTTTATCAGCAAGGAAACCTGACAAAGTACCAGCTCCCTGGTTGCTCAGAGTTTGGGAGCTTCCCTAGCAACAGCTGTTGCCCGGCAACCTGCAGCAGTCGGCGTGTGGATGACTTTTATTGAGAATGCGGCAAGTGCCTTTGACGCCGAGTGTAGGATAGATACGTGGCTCGTTCTGAGCAGAGCGTTGCGTGTCGGGGACCTGCGGCTCCGCATGGACTCCACGCCCAGACTGCAGACAGGTCCGCTGCGCCCCTGCCAACCCCTCGTCCGCCCGTAGAAGCCCACGGACATGCACCTGTCCTGGAGTTGCCTGAACACGGCGATCGTGCTGCTGAAGCCAAGGGTCTTCCGCAGCACGTATGTTCACCGGGCGAGCTGGGTGACACGTGCCAAGCCATGTTTCCAGAAATGAGCAGGAGGTCCAACCTTCGCAGAGGTGGCCTCAAGCGTTCCATGCTGGCGACTGGCACTAATGTCACGGCGAGAGCGGCGCTAACCCTCGCCAGGCTGGGCTGCAGTGTTATTGACAAGAGAGAAATGGTGTCACATGAGGGAATGAATCCCGCGTAATACAAACTTCATACGGGTGTCAACAGTCACCACCCTGTGGCGACCAGCCTGCGACCGAGCTGATTGGCACATGTATAAAGCATCGAGAATAAATACCATCACAAAAAAAAGACAAGCCCTCAAATCTATGCAAGGAGAAACAAAACACAGTCACATCCCCCCACCCCTATCCATTCTCACATATCCAAATCGAATTCATGACATTAAATAGTGAACACCTGAAGTGAAACAATGAAAAGAATCGAGAGAAATGGTACAAAAAACAGCAGAAAGTGACAGTAACTTAAATTCGAAATCCATATGTCCTGAGACCAAATCATAACCGAAGAGTGTCAAATTCAAATATCAACATTACAAATATCACATGGTTGTCACATGGCCCGCGGGGGCACTGTGGTCATGCCATGGGTGGGTGTGGTTTCTCCTTGGATGGATTGCTGGGCTTGTCTGTTTTTATGAGATTTTGTGATGCCATTTATTGTCAATGTTTTGATTTTCTTTATTGTGTCATTAGTACAAATTGTACCTTACACAAAATACGAATTCAAATTCATAAAAGCAAGTCAACAGAGCATACCAGTAAATCATTCTCCATAAATTATACAAGTCTTAATCAGTTCGGTGCCCAGGCTGGTTTCCACAGGGTGATTGTTGACCCCGATACTGAAGTTTATATTATGCTGGATGATTTTTCGCACGTGACACCATTTATCTCTTTTCTGTCTGCTTAGCCCCAGGTGCCAATGAGGCCAATGAGTCTTGGGCATCCCCGCCCCTTTCTTAGGTAGTTGCACTTTTGCTATTGGCACCATATACTGAAGTCCCCGAGCTCTGAAGAGTAAGGTGGTCCAAGGAACTGTTTCCGAAGGAAAGTATTAAGAAGCGTGAGCCGCCACTAAACTCAACGTGCATGCCCGTATGCATGTGCTGCTGTGGCGGGCGCTGCGCTTTGCACACGCTACTGCAGCATGTGCAAAGGCTGCTGGCATGGGGTGCAACTGGCAGGTAAAACTTCTCCTCCATTGAACTCCTTTGCAGATCAATCCGTCTGTTCCCCGAGCTAGGCCTGAAAGTGGTGCATAGAGCCTGGGGCCCTCTAGCCCAGTGGCCCCAAGGGGCCACGTAGGTGTCTTTAGAATGTGCAGTAAAAAGGCACCACCTGGAAGGTGCACTGAAAGCTGAATCCTGCGGCCTTTGAAAAAGAAATGCTTGCTGGGGGTTGGCCCCCAGTCATACGGCCTGCTTATCACAGAGTGTTAAACACAAAGGCAATCAAATCCAGAATGTGTTTTAATAATGGGGGGTGGGGGGGGCTTGAGGGCTTGAGAGCTCCGACACGATGGGCGTACTGTGCCGTGCGAGCCACTCGTTTTACCGCTAAATCACAGAGAACTGTCAAGGGATATAAAAGGTTAACATTCTTAGCGTGTTCCCAGACTGTAACATGCAGACTGGAGACACTACAGTCATCGTCTCAGTCCATGACAGATAGCCACAGAGGGGATTAGAGGAACAGATCTGCAATACAAGGTGGCGAGCCACCCTAATGTAGGCTTGGCCCAAACCCCTGACTCTCAAGTAGCCGCATCTGCACTGAGAGAAGCCTTCCAATCCCAGCCCTCCCTCTGTTATTCCTTACAGGTGCAGGTACTCAGAGAGGACACAGCCAGGGGGAGTAGGGAGAGCAGCATAAACACCCCCAACCCCAGATGTAGGGTGTGGGTACAGGAATAGGAGGCTCACCTATGGAAGTGGCTAGAGTGTGGCAGAAAGACCTGAGTCTGGAGCGATGGCAGAGGCTGGAGGGGTGATGCCAGGGGAGAGCAGGAGGTGATAACACCAAGGGTGAAGAGTGGCCAGAAGGAGGTGGTGGCAGCAGGAGAGACTTAGGATGAAGTGGTGAAATCAGTGGTGGACGGGGAGCAGCAAGAGGTGGTGATAGCAGCAGAAACCCAGGCGGAGATAGAAACATCAGGGCGGAGAGTAAGACGAAAAGGGTGCGGGTAGTGGCAGGAGAGTTCAAGGAGGAAGTGGCCACCCCTCAAGAGGAGACCTGACGGGAGGAGGAGGTGGTAATGTTAGGAACAGCGATGAGAGGAGAAGGTGGTCGAAGACAGGGGCAGGGTGGATGATTTGGGACCAAGGGGCCAGGAGAAGCTGTGGCTATCAAGGGTTTAGAGTGACCCTGAACCAGTTACCGCAGGTGAGGAGGGCGACATGAAAAGGGGTAGGACACACAGATGATAGAGAAGTGAAGGAAAGAGTAGGGCAGGCTAGGGCATAGACAACAGGTACAGGAGGCGTCCAGTGGGCCAGGTTGGCCCTAGGTAGGACCAGATGATGGGAAGAGGAACAAGACAGGGAAAGGCAAAGGGGAGGAGGTCTAAGATAGGTGGAGTGTGGCCCAAATAACCCTCTCCAGGTTTTCCTGCTGACCTCAACCGCAGGCCCGTCTACACGCAGGACGTTGTGTCAGAGACAACCATGGGTTACTAGACACGGGAAAGCCTGCAACTAGCTAGACAAGAGAGCCGGTTTCGGGACACCGATAAGCAAGCACCATCAGAGGAGGAGAGGTGAAGGAAAACCCATCCCTGAAATTGTAGTGCCTCAGAAATCAGCGCTGGCACCCAAAGACCCTGTCATGGGCCTGTGAGAGCGGACACGGGTAAGACTGAAAAGGCAGGAGGAATGTCACCAGCTTTTCTCCCGAACTCAAAAGAAATCAATATGCATTAAGGATAATGTGAGGGATAAACAACCCAGTCCCTCCTCTCTATCACACATATCCAACCAGAATGGAGAGGCCTAATACAAGCTCCTCCCACCTTTGCAGACAATGTCCATAGACTAGATAACCACCAGGCCGGAATGTTGCACTATGATTGCACCTACTCCTGCCCAGGGCGGTACGAGGACACATGGCCAACGAAGATAGTCCCAAGTGTCCAAAAGTCCAAACACCAGTCCAAAGCAGTACAGAACAGAGAAGAACACCCGGACCTACTTGGGCTGCACGAGGCAGCAACTATGGAAGGAACAGGCATACTTTACTTGTAGCACGCTACATACCCGCGGGCCTCAGAGCGCACATAGAACTTAAAAGTAGAAACCACGTAGGGCATGGGATTTGAGGCAAAGGAGAACGTAACCAGTGTGCAATACTTCCTTTTTTAATTGTTTTTAACCTGTAATACTTCAGGTATCATACAGGGACCCAGAGACCAGAGGTGTGAAGGAGGATATGTAGAAACCCAACAGGAAAAAGCAAAAGGCTGTAATATCCAGAGGAGAGAGGATTCCCCACCAATCACATGCCAGAGTGCCAAGAAACCCTGGCCCAGACAACGTCTCTAAACCAAATAAACTTGATGCAAGCAGGCAACCAGGTGGCAGTGCACGGGTCAGAGCCAGGAAGACCAAACAGAACACCGAATCCATGGAGGTCCAAGGCCAGGTTGAGTACATGGATGAAAGAGAGGCACAAAATCCAGAAGAAACAAACCAGGAAAAACAATTGACGCTCACTCGTACTGACAGACGTTCCGAAGCATTGTCGGGACCTTCTCACAGCGCCTTTGCGTGGACTGTGGGCTTCCGTACAGCAGGCTTCCTGATTGGTTGAACGCCGCAACATGCTGATATCATGGTGCTCAAGATGGCATGGTAGCACAACCTAGTGGGATGTGTAGTCCGGAGCGGCGGCAGCTGCTACCCGAAGCCCGATGGCAAGAGCCATTCACCTCCCACCCCGGCGGGAAGTGCATCTCTTTATTGTTTGCATGCACCGACAGGCCCAAGCACCCACCCCGGTGGGAAGTGCATCTCTTTATTGTTTGCATGCACCGACAGGCCCAAGCACCCACCCCGGTGGGAAGTGCATCTCTTTATTGTTTGCATGCACCGACAGGCCCAAGCACCCACCCCGGTGGGAAGTGCATCTCTTTATTGTTTCTTCTAGGGAGGTCCCCATGTTTGGACTTCATTTGGCTCCTACAGTCGCAGAGCGGGAGGGTGGGGGGGAGTTGAGGGGTGGAGGAATAACCTCTTGCAGATCTTAATGTGCCCTCCTGCCACCTGCAGTGTTGTTAAATGGTAATGACGGGCTTCACATGGGCTCTCTGGAACTAGACCCTGCCTCCAGAACTGTTGGAAGTTGAGCGCACGTGATTTCTTGATTTACAACCTATCTGGCATGAACCAAATGGGTATACAGCTCTGCCAGGTAAAGAGAGCATCCTAGTCACTGTTTCAGATGATATTCTGGGCCATGCGGATGAGGCACACTTTTCACTGCCAATGCAGTTAGAACTCTGTGCTGCATTTGACACACGGGAGGATACCACCTTGCCCTGCGAAATCAAAGGCGCCATTGGGGCAGCAGAGATGGCTTTAGGCTGGTTTCGATCCATTTTAAGTGATTGGCCTCAGGTTGTTAAAAGTCAGCCCATATGCCTCCAACTCCATCCTTGTTTCTTGCTGTGTTGTCCAGGGATCTCCTTTAACACCTCCTCTGTTTAACGTCTACATCCATCTCTTGATCTCGCTTTCGACAAATTCAGGACAATTTGACTCCCAAGCCTACAAAATCCAGGTGTATCTAAACGTTTCCAGCCTCCAGAAATATTTTAATGAGCTCACCCTATGCCCGAAAAAAGTGGGATACTGGATCCTTCGGAATGGGTTATGTTGAGAGGTAGATGAATAAGTCATCCATAGTGTCTGCCCCTCCCCTGCACCAATAGAGCAAAGGTGAGAGATGTTACTGAGACAGCCATTCCACCCTTATCCCACACAGGTACTGATGGGCTTGGGGACGACGTGAGCTGAAGATGGCAAAAGCATTCAAACTAACGTTGTAACAGTAAAAGAGCATGCATCAGGCACGAAGCAAACATGCACTCCACGTAAAGAACACATACAATATGTAATATAAGCATTTAGACATGTAGAATATGAACATAGCATCCATAGACATGAACAACACTAACATGACCAATGTATAAGTGAATGCAACATGCACGACATGTGAATATAGCTTGCTCACATACAAACAAGAGAGTAGTGCGGCAGCCATCTTATTGAAAATGGAAGCCGGAGCATGTCTCTGAATGAGCACAGGCCTCAAAGTTTCGGGAAAACTGAAAAGGCTGAATCCACAGAAATGCATTTCCATGCAGAGCTCAGACAGTGGCTGGCAACTAGTGCCAAGGTTAGAGTAATATAAGGGAGGATTGGAACGGTGTAATGAAGGCACGAGATAGCAATTCCCAAGACGCAAACAGCATACTCCTAGATTAATTAAAGTTACAGAAGGGCACAAACAGTCTTCGATGGTCAGGTGCAGAAGAGAAGTAAGACAAAAAACTCTATGAAGCATAACCCAAGAGTGTTCCCAGTGGCAACAGAAAACACTACACAAACATGAATATTAGCTAAAATCTCATAAATAGGAGGTAATTCAATTTCATACACAGTCTCATAGCACGTGACCCATACACAGAGAACACTGGCCATTCATTAGAAGCTAACACAGGTAGGACACCTGTGGTACTCTCTAAACACAGAAGTAGACATGAGGCACTACACAAGGCCAAGTACAAAGGGATTGCCCGGTTTTATGGCCTGAGAATGAGGGATGGTAACTTTTTTAATTGGAAGATGAACAGTCCATGGACCTCTCGTCCCCTACTCTATGACTGGCTCATATCTTGATGTCTGGCTCATATCTTGATGACCTGTGAAGTGTCCAATGTTGGTTGCTAAGGAACCAACTGTGACGACTCCGACCATCTGCATTGTGGGTCCGTACCCGCCTGGGCTTTTTTGATATTTTTTAAAGAAATTGAATGATGGGAGATCAACCAAAGAAAATGTGAGGGGCTAATCTGCATATATTTTTCTACCCTGCCCCCTGTCCCATTTAGTTGGAATGTGACAACCAGGAGTACAGGAAGGCATCTCAAGAGGAGGAGGTCATGACCAGCCTAATCAACTATCAACGGCTCTATGGATCCGCCCTGCCCATTGTTAGTTCTGCTGGTGGCAGTGCATAATGATGAGAGTTAATTGAAGCAGGCCTGCGAGAGGCCTGGTCGCAGAGCTGGCAAAGGGCAGGAAACCCCAACAGCTTTTTGATATGCATCTGTGTGAACCTGAATTCAGCTCCCACCTCTGAGTTTCAAGGGCAGTGAAATGTCATGTCTGGGACAACTGTTTACAGTAGCCATCCCCACAGGGGCCCCCCATTCAGAAGGTATGAGAATGTGGTTTGGCGGTTACCAAGAGTTTGGACTGGACCACTGCTTCAAGGGAGACCTGCTGCTTTTAATCAGGAACCACAGAGAGCTTAATTAACCAGAGAGACCCTTGGATCCAAAACAGACATGAAGATGGGTGGGACTTAGTAGTACATGTTTTCACCACTATAACTTTCCTGTTGCAAATAACTCTGGTTATGACCTTAAGCATAACAGAAGCTTTTTGGTGGAGACCGAGGATTGCTTCATTAAGGTGGGCTTAGCCTACACCAATCACCGGGGCCCATTTGGCTTTAAAAGAGGGCTGAACCCCTCTTTTGGCAGATCATCCAATGACGTTGCAAGAAGTAACAAGAAGGACTCAATTGGAACCTGGATGAAGGTACAGTCTGCCTTACAGCTTCTACCAGTGAAGAAAGGACTTGATTTCTAATAGGGAAGCAAGATCCCCGCCCTAAACATTTCCCAGGGAACAGAGGGAGATACTGAATCCAGAGGACCCTCTAGCAGCTCCATAACCGGTACCCAACCAGCACAGAGCATGCCCTGCTAGCCTCTGCAAGCAAGCTTCCTAGGTGGGATGTGCCAGACAGTCTCTGAACCAAACCAGGGACAAGCCCGGTACCTGCAACACTGCCCTCAGCTTTGGGCCATCCACCCTAAAGGACAACACAAGCCCAGTGAAGAAGCTAGGAAGAGTGCACTGACAAGCATCAACCACTGTCCACCTTAAGGACATTTTCAAGGCAGTCGAGCCCCTTGAGCTGCAACCGACTTGTTGTCACGCTGCAGTCGCTCAAGTCGTCCGAGACACCTCGGCCAGGGCTTCAGATTAGCCAATCAGCACCGAGACAATGATTCCTGACCCTGAGCCACCATGTGGGCCAGCCTGCAGCCAACAGTCCAGCCTTGCTTGCCCAACTGACTGCCGCCTGATATCCGCAAACTGTCTCCTATCCTGAACTCTGTCGCAGAAACTGCAAAGCGGCTTGAAACTGACTCGACCCTGTTGAACACCAAGAAATTCTTCAAGCACAAGGTACATTTTGGATCTGTCCCCCTGGTCCTTCTCTGAAGGCCTCTAGTGACATTATATGACCCATTGCTCCCCTTGTGCTGAAACCAAGTATCCTTGAACTATTGAGATTAATTACTTTACTGACAACCCTCAAATCAGTATCCAGAGTGCATCCCCTTTCCTTCTTGAAACTGTCTGTCCTCTGTATTCCTTACAGGGTGGGTTGTAATTTGTAGTGCGCTAGAACTGTCTGTTGGATAATAATAAAGTAGATATTTGTATACAGCCTTGACTGGACAGTCCTTTTTATCATTGGGTAATAATTGTATTTTCGCTGTGTTGCAACTAACCAATGATCCAAGACTTTGCAGAATTAAGCCTGGCGTTCCATCCACGTCACCAAAATTGCACAAGGACGTTTATAATTGACTCGTGTTTCCAATCTGTTCGGTTCCCTTCTCGTGTACTAGAGGTGTGGGGCTGATTGTGGTTAAGAAACAGATATTCATCCCTGGACCATTGGTGCCCCGGAAGTTGATTCGTCACAGTTTCTTATTCAAATAAAAGTATAGGAACTATGAAACTTAATTTAAAAACATACAGGAGCACCGGTCCCAACCACTCCCTCTCACGTCAACCAATGAAAACAGCACACTTCAAATTTCCCCATGGGAATTTCTTTTTAGATAATACTGATTGGGGCTCATCCTGCTTGCTCCATTGCGTATTATCTAAGCTGCAAAATCAGTGATAAATCTGTTTGCTCTGTTTTTGTACCCAAGGGCAAAATGTTGTTAATCTGGTCCCAGATGTTTAAACCATGGTGTTTGTCTTTTCTTGCAGTCCCACTGTTTTTCTGGTGGCACACTATGGAAATAATCACTTTTTCTGCTGTCGTGCTTGCTGGGAGGGATTTTGTTTATGCCACAACTATCAGCTTCTGTTGAGGTCACAAGGTGTTTGCTGTCGTTGCTGATGTCACGTTTACAAACATGGGTTTGGTTTCATGTCATTTCATCGCGGGATGTTTTTTTGCTGGGTTTTTTACCACGATTTTTTTAACCAAAAAACCCATAACTTTTTTTGACATTATTTTTGGGGGGGTTCCCTTCCAACCCCCCACTACATTTAATTGTTTTTTATTCACAAACACCCACACCCCATATATATATAATTGTCTAAACCCCCTAAAAAATTCGATGGGTTTTTTCGTAAAAAACATTTGCTGTAAAAAAACCTGCAAAAAAAAATCCTCTGATGAAAGGACGTCGTATCATGGGTTTTACTTGTGTCACACTAATGAATGTTGCACTTCAGCCCGATGACACACTTGACAATGGTGCGCTTTACTTGAGGTCCCATTCCAAGCTTTTCCCAAGTAGCTCACGTTGCATGTCTGAAGCATGAGATGTCCCAGAAGTGTAAGTACTAGTTGGTGTCATGCCCGTGAGCTATGTCCTTCCCCTGGTACCATGCGCATAATTGTGACGTGTTGCTGATTTAATGCATGTGATGTATGGTCCTTTGTTTTTGTAGGCAGGAGTGGCCCTTTTGATCTAATGCTCTCCACCTGATTTATGCACTCGTGAATTATGCAGCTCAGCTGATGCCACAGCAATGAATTATGAACTTAAGCAGATGGCATACATACAAGCTGTGCTCTTCAGTGCAAGCCCTGTGTGTCATCTTTGTACTTGAGATAATGCCATACTCTTGAATAATGCACCTCAGCTGTTGTCCTATGCATGGCTGGTGCCCTTTAGCAGAGGGAGTACCTATAAATGGTGCACTTTATCTAGTCACACACATGCAATATACAAGCCTTCGCTGATGTTTTAGGCAAGAAGCACAGGTTTATTCATACATTCTATCCTTTAGTTGACACCTGCTGAAGAGCGAAATTCACACGCATTGCACTGGTGTAACGGGGCCGCCGCACCCCAGTGGTGCTGGGGGGCCACCACCACATGTCCTTGGAGGGGGTGCCTCAGACTTTATTTAAAACATGGTTTATTTTTGTAGTCACTCTGCCTTCATAAAGAAATGATTTCTGTTACTCTGAAACTATGTTTGAAGTCCGAGGGCTCCCTTCACCCCATGACATGGAAAACTCTAAGCTGGAGGACTCAATGTCATGGAGTTGGGGGAGCTCTATGACTTGAAAAATAAATTGTTTCTTTCTGAAGTCACTCTGCTTTCATAAATAAATTATGTCCATTATTGTTTGGTCCTTAACGAAAAAAAAATCTTTATTAAGTCTGAGTGACTTCAAAAAGAAACCATTTCTTTTTGCAGTAATGGGGCTCCCCTCAACCCCATGATGTGTGTGTGTTGAGTGTCTGGTGAAAGGGTGCACACTTAAATGTATAGGTGGCTGCCTGTGTGTGTGTATGGTGAAAGGGTGCACAATTAAATGTATGGGTGGCTGGGTGTGCATGTCGAGTGTATGGTGAAAGGGTGCACACGTAAATGTATGGGTGGCTTCCTGGTTGTGCCTGAATGATTCATGGGTGCACACTTAAATGTATAGGTGACTGCCTGTGAGAGTGTGTGGTGAAAGGGTACACACTTAAACGTATCGGTTGCTGCCTGTGTGAGTGTATGTTCAAAGGGTGCACACTTAAACTTATGGGTGGCTGCCAGGGTGTGTATACCTGTATGGTGAAAGTATGCACACTTAAATGTATGGGTGGCTGCCTGGGTGTGCTTGTATGTTGAAAGGGTACACACTTAACTGTATGGTGGCTGGGTGTGCGTGTGTGTGCATAGTGAATGGTGTGAGTGCTTGTGTTCACTGGCACAACAAAACCCAAATTCCATAGGCTTGGGGGCTAACCCTTGAAATGATGGGAGAGGTGCTAATTTCACAGGCGGTGGGGGAGAGGCAAACCTAGCTGTGTGGGGCATGTAGTTTCTTTATGCGTTCAAATGAGAATATTCTAGTGCAGCTTCAATGTTACAAGCATTTGACGCTCTCATTTAAGCCTGAAAGTACCCACTTATGGACTGCTGTGGGAATAAGCGGTCAGCTGTCCTGGCCCCTCTCTACCCGTTCAATCACTTCAATGGCATGCAAGCACTAAACCCACATCATGATTCCAAATGCTTAAAAAATTATGCATTTGAATGCAGGCACTAACAGTGAAATGCTTTACGGTAGTAATTGCTGGGCCTTTGTTAAAAGTGAAACCCAGGTGCCGTTTAACATCTGTGTCCTGTTCTGTTTGGCAACGGTTCTGTAGGTCGGTCAGGTTGAGTCAACGTAGCTGAAATTTCCAGGGGGGTGGGGGGCTGAAGCCCAGTCAACTCAATGCTGTTGGGCCACTACTTGTGTTTAATCCCTTGGTTACTTATTGCTAATCTTCATTACTCATAGCGCTAGTCTTCCTCATCCTGGTACTTGTGTGAGAGGCACTTTGCCTCATACACAAATATTGGGATTAGGTAGAGGGACATGGAGGTAATGCCTGGCTTAGTTACCTGTAATCTTCATTAGTCCTAATCCTACTCTTCCTCATCCTAGAATTTACCAATGAGGCAACAAGCCTCATGTGCAAGCTCAGGGACAAGGAAATGGGACATGGAGGTAATTTTGAGCCGAGAAGCTGATTTTGGGGGTTGGGGCAGGGAGAGGGGATGTGTAGGGGTGGGATGGGACAGGGATTGTGGGATAAATCATAATGGGCATCCATGCCCAGGCTAAGAAGGCCTGATATGTGGTATTAGTGGCTAGAGAGGCATTTTGGTGCAGCCAGTCTAGTAATTTCTTAGTTTGGCTTGCCTTTTTTTAACTGAGCATCTCTGATAAAGCAGTCCTGCTGAGTATTACCTGGATAGACTGGCATTTGGGTGCTGCCAGTCTAGCTGTTTCTTACTGCAGCATTGTATATTTTTATGGGCATTTGTGATAAAATAACCATGATAAGTGTTATTGCTTCAACTGACATTTTGGTGCAACCAGTCTAGGTATGTCTAAATGCGGCCTGGCATGTTTTACTGTAATATTTCATTATGTGTTTAGACTGGTCTACCTTGTGCAGCCAGTTGGACGTGTTTTCATTGTGGCATTTCATTTTTAATAGCAACGCATTATATTAATTAAAGCATTAATGTTCCTGTGCACAGTTGGTGACTTGCATGTATTGGATTTTTGGATTGGTGTTACCCTACAAAACAATTGCAAACGCTCTGGCGTTTTATCCAATTTTTCTCAGAAAGTGTGCTGTATATTGCATTAAAACACATATTTATATCTTTCTCCTAGTGCAGTGTGTGGCGTACCCCCCCAGCAGTATGTTTCTTCGTATTGCGCAATTGTGGTAATCTAGGCCGGTCCAGAGTGTGACGCGACCCGTGATTTGTTGCCGAGTTGGGGGGAGGTGGCTCCCTCAGCATGGCTTCCAGGGAGGCCCTCACATTTTGTGTTATGCCGCTGCCGCATGGCATCAGGTAAATTGCATAAAGAAGCTTCATGACATCATACCCTTGCACTTTAGTATTCATTGGCTGATGTCGTACCCAGGGGATAATGACATAGGAATACATTAAATATTCCCCGATTTACGTTCACGTTGATGTCATGAATGTGCATTTTGCACTTTGATGTGATACTCATGAATTATGCACATTTGCAGACTGAATACCATGAATCATGCACACTAGCGCTATCTGCTTAAATGATGTACCCTACGCATTTTAGGCAGCTTCGTGAGAGTGAATTATGTAGTTTAGCTAATGACATAAACATGAATTTAACAAAAGTAATGTCATACCAGGTAATTGTCCATTTTATCCGTTGCAATATTATTGAATTATGGGCTATAGTTTACAACATCTGCATGAACTATGCATGTAAACTCTTGTCATACATGTTGATTATTCGCCTACGTCAGTGTCATGTGAGCATTATTGTTGATCCGGTGTTAAAAAAAACAAAAAACGATTTCAAAGCATTGTTGCACAAGGCCAGCGTTTACCCTTGCACTGGTAGGGCACGCGGAGCACTCGAGCATACATTGGTCTTGTGCACATGCAAAAATGCATTGAAAGAATGCATATTTGCACTGGGGCAGTTTCCGCCATGTTCCAGTACCGCGCAAAAGTGCACTTACACTGGTGCAAAGTTTCTCTAATGCAGCCGCACACGTGCGTGGTTTGCGCATGCTTCCTGCTGCTGCAACGGGTGGCTTTTAGCTGATGCCATGTACTCAAGGGTCTGATTCAAAACCTGCTTCTGGTAAATCGGTGTCTCACAGCTGGAAAAATGTTTTATTTCTTCCACTGGAAGTTATGAGGGATTCACAAACGCAACGCACGGTTACTCACTTTCAATAGAGTTTCTCTAGCTAATTAGTAACATGGACTGATGATGTTCACCACTATGGGTGATATTAATTCATTTCCTTCCGTTTTCCTCAACGTCACTGCCATGGATGCAATTTGGTATGTAACTTATCATTTATATGTTTTGTTATTGCCAATCACTATGTGATGCTTTCTGTATTACATATATGTTCTGTATTACATTTTAACAGCCTTGAGAACGACCCATAGGTCGAAACACGTGTCGGCTGTATTAACTAAATTGTCTTCTTGAACACCAACGTTAATGTGTGGACATTGATTTGTGGACATTTCCTGTGGACAGCTTACATTGTTGCAATCCATAATCTGTAAAAAGCTTACATTGTTGCAATCCATAATCTGTAAATGTGTGGACATTGATTTGTGGACATTTCCTGCGGACAGCTTACATTGTTGCAACCCATAATCTGTAAATGTGTGGACATTGATTTGTGGACATTTCCTGTGGACAGCTTACATTGTTGCAATCCATAATCTGTAAAAAGCTTACATTGTTGCAATCCATAATCTGTAAATGTGTGGACATTGATTTGTGGACATTTCCTGTGGACAGTTTACATTGTTGCAATCCATAATCTGTAAATGTGTGGACATTGATTTGTGGACATTTCCTGTGGACAGTTTACATTGTTGCAATCCATAATCTGTAAATGTGTGGACATTGATTTGTGGACATTTCCTGTGGACAGTTTACATTGTTGCAATCCATAATCTGTAAATGTGTGGACATTGATTTGTGGACATTTCCTGTGGACAGCTTACATTGTTGCAACCCATAATCTGTAAATGTGTGGACATTGATTTGTGGACATTTCCTGTGGACAGCTTACATTGTTGCAACCCATAATCTGTACATGTGTGGACACTGATTGATGGACATTACTTGTGGGCAGCAATTTCTGGGATATATTCACATTGCTTCAATCCCTACATGTGGTCTCGGCGCAGGACAGCAATTCCTATCTTATTCACGAAAAGATGTCTGGCGTTTTTGTGGATGGTTAACCTATTACAACTTGCCTATTGCACACGTGACTGCTACAGACAAGGCTGTCAATCCTCTGGAATAGGTTTGTCAAAGGGGCATGTCAGTAATGGTGTGGGGGTGTGCCTTGAAAAGAAGTACACATAGGTTTATCTTAGAAAGAAGTCACACACAGCTACTTCCTTCTGCCAAAACAAGCGATCTCCAGTTGCTTAACTTACATGTAGGTGCACTTGGTGACAATGTGGTGTGAGAAGTGTGAAAGTTACAATTGTGCCTTGCAAATAAATACGATTGTGTGTCGAAGAGTGGAAATCTGCCATGGTAAAATATTGTCCACTGTGAGAAAAAAGATATATATTCGGGGAAAGACACTTTTTTATTTCACGTAACCCTGGCACGGACAGCGCTGTCTCGGCCATCACAGCCGTAAGTCTGGGTCAACATTCTTTTTGTGTTCCTGTCTGAAAGGAGTCATGTCTAGATTAATTGGCAACCTTTATGAATCTCATTTTCAGACGACCTTCGGCACTGGTGTAAGGTACTTTGGTGAAAAGGAGTCCCTGTGGAGCGGCCCCAGGGTATGCAAGCGTAGACTGCAACACAGCTAATCTCCCCCTTTAATGCCTGGGGGGGGAAGGAAGGTGTCCAATTGCATTCATTGTTGGGTAGATCCAGGACTGATTCTTGGGGATTTTGTGGACATTTCAATTGTGTTCACATCCGGTGTACCCCCCTCTCCTGGCCTGGCATTTAAGGCCTCCCTACACAAAAGTCTCCAGGTGGCAGGGCCCTGTTAAAAGGGGACGCATACTTGACAGACTATTCCCAAGCACACTTTAATACGAGTACAAAGCAAAACTATAGCTTTATATCGGCATTCAAGCATTTAAAAAATAAACCAAAATCTGCAAAGGGAAGGAATGCTACTTCATACAAGCAAAGTTGTGAGAATTATTTTGATACCAAAACAAGTTCAGAAAAATGTCGTCCATATTCAAGCGATCATTCAGCAATTTCGCCGAGGGAATCAGATTAACAATGTGTTGGGTTTTTTTCTAATTCAGAGAGCACAATATGAGCAAGCATGTGTTAGTATTGACCACAATATGAACACGCACGTGATAGCATTGACCTCAATATGAGCAAGCATGTGATAGCATTGACTACAATATGAGCAAGCATGTGATAGCATTGACCACAATATGAGCAAGCATGTGATAGCATTGACCTCAATATGAGCAAGCATGTGATAGCATTGACTACAATATGAGCAAGCATGTGATAGCATTGACCTCAATATGAGCAAGCATATGATAGCATTGACCATAATATAAGCAAGCATGTGATAGCATTGACCTTAATATGAGCAAGCATATGATAGCATTGACCACAATATGAGCAAGCATGTGATAGCAATGACCACAATATGAGCAAGCATATGATAGCATTGACCTCAATATGAGCAAGCATATGATAGCATTGAGCATAATATAAGCAAGCATGTGATAGCATTGACCTCAATATGAGCAAGCATATGATAGCATTGACCACAATATGAGCAAGCATGTGATAGCATTGACCACAATATGAGTCAGCATAGGATAGCATTGACCTCAATATGAGCAAACATGTGATAGCATTGACCTCAATATGAGAAAGCATATGATAGCATTGACCATAAGATAAGCAAGCATTTGATAGCATTGACCTCAATATGAGCAAGCATATGATAGTATTGACCACAATATGAGCAAGCATGTGATATCATTGACCACAATAAGAGCAAGCATGTGATAGCATTGACCTCAATATGAGCAAACATGTGATAGCATTGACCTCAATATGAGCAAACATATGTTAGCATTGACGACAATATGAGCAAGCATGTGATAGCATTGACCTCAATATGAGCAAACATGTGATAGCATTGACCTCAATATGAGCAAACACATGATAGCATTGACGACAATATGAGCAAGCATGTGATAGCATTGACCTTAATATGAGCAAGCATATGATAGCATTGACCACAATATGAGCAAGCATGTGATAGCAGTGACCTTAATATGAGCAAGCATATGATAGCATTGACCACAATATGAGCAAGCATGTGATAGCAGTGACCTCAATATGAGCAAACATGTGATAGCATTGACCTCAATATGAGCAAGCATATGATAGCATTGACTACAATATGAGCAAGCATGTGATAGCATTGACTACAATATGAGCAGGCATGTGATAGCATTGACCACAATATGAGCAAGCATGTGATAGCATTGACCTCAATATGAGCAAGCATGTGATAGCATTGACTACAATATGAGCAAGCATGTGATAGCATTGACCTCAATATGAGCAAGCATATGATAGCATTGACCATAATATAAGCAAGCATGTGATAGCATTGACCTTAATATGAGCAAGCATATGATAGCATTGACCACAATATGAGCAAGCATGTGATAGCAATGACCACAATATGAGCAAGCATATGATAGCATTGACCTCAATATGAGCAAGCATATGATAGCATTGAGCATAATATAAGCAAGCATGTGATAGCATTGACCTCAATATGAGCAAGCATATGATAGCATTGACCACAATATGAGCAAGCATGTGATAGCATTGACCACAATATGAGTCAGCATAGGATAGCATTGACCTCAATATGAGCAAACATGTGATAGCATTGACCTCAATATGAGAAAGCATATGATAGCATTGACCATAAGATAAGCAAGCATTTGATAGCATTGACCTCAATATGAGCAAGCATATGATAGTATTGACCACAATATGAGCAAGCATGTGATATCATTGACCACAATAAGAGCAAGCATGTGATAGCATTGACCTCAATATGAGCAAACATGTGATAGCATTGACCTCAATATGAGCAAACATATGTTAGCATTGACGACAATATGAGCAAGCATGTGATAGCATTGACCTCAATATGAGCAAACATGTGATAGCATTGACCTCAATATGAGCAAACACATGATAGCATTGACGACAATATGAGCAAGCATGTGATAGCATTGACCTTAATATGAGCAAGCATATGATAGCATTGACCACAATATGAGCAAGCATGTGATAGCAGTGACCTTAATATGAGCAAGCATATGATAGCATTGACCACAATATGAGCAAGCATGTGATAGCAGTGACCTCAATATGAGCAAACATGTGATAGCATTGACCTCAATATGAGCAAGCATATGATAGCATTGACTACAATATGAGCAAGCATGTGATAGCATTGACCACAATATGAGCAAGCATAGGATAGCATTGACCACAATATGAGCAAGCATGTGTTAGCACTGACCACAAGATGAGCAAGCATGTGATAGCATTGACCTCAAGATGAGCAAGCATGTGATAGCATTGACCACATTACAATAAAGTGAAGATGTGCGCTGTATTAAGCATCCTTCAATATCATATATGTGTGCTTCACACGGTGAATCCTTCTTCTTCATGAAAACCATCTCCATTCTTCTTGGTTTGTTTAGATTGTTGTAGAACATGTTTCAAACAATACATGGAGTGTCGCCTCCAACAACCATGTGACTGGCGTCAACCAAGAGGGGCACACCGTCTAGTTCTGCTATTTCTATCACTCCACAGAAGGCGAGCACACTCCCCAATTAACGGGTTTACAGATTTGCGAAGTTTCAGTAGGAGGCTCAGGCATCTGAGACAGGTGTCTTTGTTTGTGCCCCGGCCCTCGCATGCTTTTATTGGTTAATGCACTTAGTTCATGTTTATTTTAGGTTGCTTTCGCTTCGAGGCTGCATGTTTTTCTTTTTTAAATGACAAGGGGCATGGTCATTTGAGCATTTTTTTTCTATATTCCTTATTCAGTTATATAACAATAGTAGATCCGGAAATTATGAATGTACTCTATTCTGGAGTATGAAATATTGACTCTGCGTTTCCATTCTGGTGCATCAATGCCTTTCTATGGCCCACTCATATGAATATAAGGTGTGATACAACAATGGTCCCACTGGCATATGTCTACAACAATCGCCTATTGAAAAAGACTACAAAGATATTCATTAGCGCATGCTTTTGCCTTTGGACAGGGGTCATCAACAGCGATTATTGTCTGAGATTTGGAGGCATGTCCTGGGATTGCGTGACCTCATTTGGGTGCCAGGGTCACTGTCTTGGGTGGGTATAATTTGCTAGTGGGGCCAGTCCCTGTGGAAGTTGTTCTTGTCGGTGCAAGTGCATCACTGTCTGGCATGAAGTGCCATTGTCTAGGTGTGCGGGTCATTATTTGGCGTTGGCAGGCATTATCTCTTATTCTGCTGCATGCGCTTGTTACGGGTATGGGGTTTTCCGCTATTGGTGAACCCATTATCTGGTGATGGTTTTATTTCTAGTTGAAAATGGCATAATCTAATGCTTGTGCCAATATCTGCGGCGGGTGTACTTTTCCTGGACGTGAGTGGCAATATCTTGGCTAGGGTCAATCTGTGCTCTGAGCATTACTGTTTAGGTTGGGGGCATTGTTTGGTGGTAAGAGGTGGGCATGCCCTGGTGGCTGGGGTTTATTGACAAGGAGTGGGGTTCTTGTTTGGGGAGCAGGACCAGTCTGTGGCCAGGGGGGCATGCCTATTGGCAAGTATCTTTGCACGTTCTGAATGCTCGCACGGCCTAGTACGACCGCCTCTAACTCTCATTGTATTATTTGATTTTCACTCCCATGCTCCCTCCCAGTTGCCCTGTGGGCGCTTTGAAACACACTTTACTTGATGTATAAGCGCTTTACAAATGCACAATAAATAAATACGCGTGTGTGTGTGGTGGAGTTGGAAGGGCATTTTATTGGGGCGGGAGTTCTTGCCTGAGGGTTGTGTTATTTTTTCGAGGCGATGCTACCATGTGCAGGTGCAGCTGTTGCCTGGAGCAGAAGTCACGTGGGGGCATTGCCTGGCCATTTCTCCAGGAGTTGCAGACTTTTTGGAGGTGAGGGCAATGCTTTAAGTGGGCCGGGGCCTGGAGCTGAGCCGGGGCCCTGCCGGGGCCCCCGGTCCCACACAACATTGGCGGGGCGTATTATCCCGCCGCGGCCACAGCCGCAGCGGGACAAGCGTCCGCCATTATGTCGGGCAAACTGACAGAAGTGTCAGCCAGCCACAGCGACGCTGAGGCTGGCAGCACTTCTGTCAGTCAGTGTAACTTCCTCGGATGACCCCTCAATCAGGGTCATCAGAGGAAGTTACTGTCCCTTTGTTTGCCCTCCCCAGGTCACTGACCCTCGCGAACCTGCTGGCTCAGTGATCTAATATGCAGATTAGATCACGGAGCCTGCGGGTTCGCAGAGGGTGAAAGGCGCCTCGGCTCAGTGATCTCTGCTCAGAGCAGATAGATCACAGAGCCCGAGGCGTCCATCTCCGTCGGCAAAGCTTTATAAAAGATGCCTTGAATTGTATACGTTTCAAGCCATCTTTTATGAACGTAGAAATATTTCTATGTTCATAAAAGACGGCTTGAAACTTACACAATTCAAGGCATCTTTTATAAAGCTTTGTCGATGGACAAAGCCACCTCGGGTTTTGTCCGTCATCAACGCTTTATAAAGGATGCCTTGAATTGTTTACGTGTCAAGCCATCTCTTAGAAACATAGAAACATGTTACAAATGTTTATGTTAATAAAAGGTGGCTTGAAAAGTACACAAACCATAGTAAGGTAAGCACACAAGTGTGAGTAACTTACAATGGTTTGTGCACTTTTCAAGCCACCTTTTATAAACATAGAAATATGTAACATTGCTACGTTTATAAAGATGCCTTGAAAAGTACACAAACCATAGTAGTACGCATACAAACATATACATGCTCACATACATTTATATATGTGTTTGCGCACCTTACTATGATTTGTGCACTTTTAGGCCACGCCCACAATGAAAGCCACGCCCCCAAACGACCTCTCAACCCCCTCAATTTCTTACCCCACTTGAGGCACTGGGCGAGGGTTTTGTTAGAGGGTCGGGTTATTTTGTGCGGAAGGGACCGAGCATTGTCTGTGGGGGTGAATATTTTCTGTGGGCGAGATTCCTTGTCATGGGAAAGAGGCGTTTGTGCTGGCGCTCACATTCCTCCCTGCTGTCGTTGAATGCTGGTTCGCCATGAGATTAGCAGAGCGCTGGCGGCCACGCATGGCAGTGCAAATGATGCTCTTTGCTGCCAATGGCACTGCAACAGCTGGTCGCTGTCCATGGTGCTGCAGCGTGCGCTCTTCGCCGTCCATGGTGCTGAAACCTGCGCTCTAAACGCGGAAGTCGGGATTGTCTGCGGGCGGCTGAAGCGAGGGCTCTACCCCTGGTCTGTAATTAAACCCGAAGTGTGCTGGACGTGAGCGCAGGAGCTCCACCGTAGAGAGAGACCTGTCTCCCGAAATATAGGGCCGGGAAGGAGACGTCGTGGGAAGGGGGGCGGGGGTTGTTAACCTGGAGAGGGAGGCAAGCGCATAAAGTGGGTAGGCCGATCCCTGCGGTGGGAGGCTGCCACCCTGATAAGGGTGTTAATACGAGTGGGTGTCGGGGCGATGCCTGGCTATGCATGGCAGTGGGAGCGCTACCTGCGGAAGTGAGGCTCGTGCTTGCGGGTAGGCAGACACACACTTGGGGCTGGAAGGCTAGTATCAAGAGTACGGTGGGGGGGGGGGGGGGGCGATACCTCTGGTAGAGAGACTGATGGCCGCCCTAGGAAGCAGATACCTTGGAAATAGGAGCCCAGCCCCCAGCGTGGGGTGGCTTACACCTAGGGACGAGTTTGAGGGCCAGGGTCGCTGTTAATAGTGGGAGGGAGGCCCAAACTAGAGAGACGTGCTATTGACACACTTTGACTGCAGTGTGCTCGTAAACGTGACACATAGAAATGGCGCAGTGGGGGGTCCATGGGTCTGCAGAACTACTGATCGGGGATCTCAGCTCCGGAGTTAAGGGGGCCAGGGAGGGATTGAAGGGGTATGGTATGTTTGCCAGAGTGAGTGGGTGAGTGTGCGTGCATTTATGAGCGAACATTCTGAACGAACTAATCGGACTCGGCGGATTGGAAAGGCAGCACTGGTGATTGGGGCGAGCAGCCAGCCCCCAGGGCCGCGGATGGGCAAGCACCGTGGCCAGGTTGCACGGGTAGCGTGAGGAGGTTCACGCCGCGTGGGGAGTGAGGCGGGGGCGTGAGAGCGGCAGCAGGTCCACGGACCAGGCACACGGAGTAGAGCTCATGGGTGGGGCACACGCTGAGCGGGTCCCTTGTATGGGGGCAGGACACCGCTGATGGGCAGTGGGTGGTGACCCGTCTGGGGCAGGTGATCAGCAGGGCACATGATGAAGTCAGACAGGAGCAAGAAGAGCCCTCTTAATAACCGAGGTTGGAGGGCCCGCGCGAAGAAGGAAGCGACCGTAGACAAAGGGAGCACGTGCGTGCTTTGCACTGTGCACGGCAGCCAGTCGCGTGTGCACGTGCATAACGAGCAGAGGGGGCTCGCAGCCCACACTGCAGTCCTTCCAGTCAACCTGGCCATGTAATGATTCCAGTGGGCACGTGTAGAGGTATTTTCTGTGCACTCCACAATGCAGCACTGCCACTCAACAGGCGTTCCATTATCCGCAAACACAGTGAATCCAATGCAGCACGTTGACGACCCCCCTCGCCCCCAGACAGCGCAGTATGTGCAGGGGGCTCGCCAGAGCAATGAAACCCCACTCCCATCTCCCGCCAGCAAATACACACTTCTTGTTCACCGTGCAAGCCCTTCTTGCAGCAGGCGCTCTTACCTGAGCCTGGCCCCCAGGCGGCGCGGCAGAGCCGGCGGCTATCGCGCCCTCAGTGCCCCAACCCCCGCAGCCCACAGCGGGGCACACTGAAAGGATATGGCCAGTCGATGAGCTTCTTGGCGTACTTGCGCAGCGCGTTGTCCTCGCCCAGGATGAAGAGGGACCTGTTGACGGTGAAGCAGTTCTGGCGGACCGGGATGGGGTTGTAGAGCGCCATGGTGCGCGCCCGCTGAGCCTTGGACTGCTTGAAGGCGGCCTGCGAGCCCGGGGCAGCCGCGACCGGCGTGGCCGTGGGCAGGCTCTTGCTCCTTTCCGAGCTCCCGTCCGCGGAGCTCGGCCGGCCGACCACCGCTTCTCCGAAGCGAGCCATCCTGCAGGGGAGAGAGATAAGGCACGGTCATCCAACCGGGGCCGGCAAAAAAATAGGGAACAGTCAGCAACAAGTCCGCAGACTCAGGCAACAGCAGGTACAAAGGAGAGAAGTGGGGAGGAGGCGAACCAGGAGGGGGGGCGGGGGGAGTACAGCAGCAGGTCTAGCGCATCTACCCCGGTACTGGGGACCCCCCGCCCTGAGAGAAACCAGCGCAACCGCCCCCGAGTCCCCCAGGAGTTTGTAACTGATCATCAACTCACGCGAAACACAGAGGGGCGAATTCTGGGGAAGGGTCGGTCAGCAGCAAGTCCAGGCTCGTCCCTGCGGACGGTGCAATGTACCCCAGGCGACTCCAGGAACAGAGGGGCCACAGTTTGTGGTGCCCCCCAAGGCTAAGAGCATCTCCGTGAGACTCCCCCCTCGGACGACTAGCCAAGGATCACGCAAAATCCAGACGGATCGTTTTTTCCGAGCCAAGCACACGGGTCTGTGCGGCGTTAACTGAGCCGGGGCGGGGAGGAAGACGAGTCCCCGGACGGGCAGCGCTGGCCGTCGCCCTGCAGAGGCACAGAGGCGGCAGAAGACACCTTCCCTGCTCCTCCGTCCCCTGCCTCCGTCTCTGTGCGGGAGGAGGCACGAGGAGCGGGGCTGGCAGATTTCCTCGCTTGCTGTAACATGAAAGAGCTGCGCTGCCCGCCCAAGCCCCCTCCTCTCAGCCCGGGTGGGAAGGCGGGTCTGGGGGGGAGGGAGCGGGTTGCTGCTGGGGAGTTGAACTTCCTGTCTCTTGGGGGGTGGCTCTGTCTCTGTGGGTACTTGCAGGAGGAAGAGGGGACCGTTTATGTACGTAGATCACAAAGGAAAAGGGGCGACATGGGGTATGAGAGCGGGTTTAGCGATAATAACCCACGGGATTGTATATCACTCGAGGCCGGTGCCTGCGCGGGTGTCCCGGTCACCGGCGGGTGGCGGGCATTGCTTGCAGCGCCCTTCATGGCGGGAGAAAGCGAGGTGGGGATTTGGACGGGGTCACTCTATTCAGCCCTTGAAAGCTAATTGGGAGGGGGGGTCAAAGGAGTGGGAGGGAGTTGCTTGCATCCTACGGGAAGGGTGACGGGAAGCAGCCTGTACAGCCCTAGGAGAGGGAAAGCCCAATGGAAGGGACATGGGAGTGGAGTGGAATGCAACCAGCGGGTTCAGCACATGTAGCCTCAGAGACAGCTCAGGAGGCTCTGCCCATGCCGCATTTGCGAGGCAGTTCAGGTCCCAGGTGTGCAGGCTAGGGTCGTAGCAGGGGGGGGGTTGGGTGGGGAGTCGTCCATGCAGCATGAAGGAGAGCTCTGAAACCCTATGCACTATCAAGGCAACGCCCAGGGCGACCAGCGTGTGTGTCCATAGTCCTGTGGGGGACATTTCTGGGCATCCTGCCCGCTCAGGCCCGGGTGGGAGATCTGTGGGTGCGGCCACCCTAGGCGGGGCTAGCAGGTGTAGGAGAGCTGGATGCGGGTGGGACACAAGATATGCAGCCCTGAGAGAAAGACCCTCTGGAATCCCGCCCAGCAGTGGGAGCACTGTCCAGGGGGCTACAGTTTATGGAGCAGGAAGAAGGGCCTTCATTTACTTAATAACACTACTACGCCCCCTGATAGGCCCCCCAGAGCACACATGACCTGGTGAGCAAATGGAGTGGCCTGAACGAAACACTTTGCAAACTTTTGCGCAGAAACCATTTATGAGTAACTTTTGCGCCAACAGAGAAAATACTTAGAACAAAATAACTTTAAACACATGATAACAGTGTGTGAGGCTGGTAAGGAGGGCACTAGATGGGCACAGCAGCTCAAGGGACCTTGGTTGGCAGTGCACTCGGCGCTCCTGAGGTGACTGACAGTTCCTGGACATTTCACTGCAGTGTGGCCCATTGCTCCACTGCTAACATGGAAATAAACACAGAGCCCCTCCCCCACCCCGCCCTCCGCCCTTATCTTGTATTGCAGACACCACAACACGTGCTTCATCTGCCTGCACCTCTACCAGTGCCCGCTGAGAGATCTTTATTGTTGCATTGTATGCCCCTGCACCCCCGAAAAGCAGAGTTAATAGATTGCTGTACCGTCCGCCTGCCCCCGAATAGCAATGGGAAGAATGCCAACCATCGCTTAAGTGCTCCAGCTTGTCAAGATTTTCATCACACCCTGCATGCCAGAACCAACCTCCACCACAAAGGAGGGCTAAATGCCCACCTGGGGCTGTGGCAGGTTTTGTGTCAGAAAAGAATGCTGTGCCCGAGGGAAAGCGCAGGAAAGAGTAGAGACCATGCACTTAGTGCAAGATAAACCACTACCCCTTGAGCGCATGGCAGGCTTAGTATTGGGTAGCAATATTATCATAGGTATACCTCTAGAGAAGTGGTCTTCAAACTGGGGGGTGTGGTTCGGGGGGGGGCACAGGACACCATCCTGAAATAATAGCGGGGGGGGGGGGGGGGTGAAAAGCTGCTGTGGGATGGGACATGCACGTTTGTGCATATCCCATCCCAACATGGCCCCTGCCACACATGCTCAGTGTGACGGGTGCCAGGTCAGTGGGCGTGGCTGACCCGGGAAATAGACATCCTGGAAGCGAGCGCTCTGTCACTTTCAAGAGAGCATGCTTCCAGGGTGCTTGAATCCAGTGATTTAAGCCGGAGGAATGATCCAGGACCGGGATTATATAAGGTAAGGACGCACCCCAGGGGTTGTTTTTGGGACATGTGCAGTGGCGGCTGCTATCATAGGTCGGCCGGGCGCCGCCACCCCCCAGAAAAAAAGAGAGAAGCTGAAAGAGATTCAATCAGAGAACTTCTTTGATTGAATCTCTTTTAGCTTAGAAAATGCTGCATTTCCTTTGACAACAGTGCGGGGGCGCTGTGGCAAGGAAATAAATGCTTATAGGCCGCCCCGCTGTGAAAGGGTCCCAATTTAGTATATTTATTACTATAGTAGAGTGTGTGGAGCTCGTAGCTCCACGCACTCTACGTAGGCCCTTTAATTAGAAGCCTGGCGGGGCACTTCAGGGGTGGCCCCGCCAGTATCAAATGTGCGCAAACAGCGCACTTATTCCCTCCCCTTCCATGGATACAGTTATGTCATTGGCTGGCAAACAGCCAATGACATAATTGTATCTATGACTACTTGCGGCGCAGGGTGTGTGCGTGCACCTGCGCCGCCTTCACGCCCTGTGTTGACTCTTTCAGCCCGAGCCTACGATGAGTCAACATCACAACTCAGTGACCAGCCCAGCGGGCCCGGCGCCGCGGTATGTACCCGCGTCCCCCATTGTTTCTTCTCTGGGCCTGGGGACTGGGAGTGTTACTTACACTCCCCTCCCCGAGCCCAAACTATGTGGTCCACCACGGCCCAGGGCCCAGTCAACACTGAATGACGTGTAGGCCAGGGCCTACACATCGTTCAGTGTTGATGGATGCTGAGCTGACTGTCGTAAACTTGGGGCGAGCCTTGGTGGTAGCGGTCGGCCCGCTACTTTGTAGCGGGCCGCCCGCTACCACCAAGGCTCGCCCCAAGTTGAAGGCAGTCAGCTCGGCAGGGGCCGCTGCGGCCTAGGCCTAGCCTACTTTTGTTTACCCCTGGTCCATGCGTGGCCCAAGGGCCTTGCCTTGGGCCACACCGGACCGGTACGCAAGGCCCAGGTCAGGCAGGCGTGCGCTGCTGCTGCCCATACTGCAGCTGCGGCCCGCGACCACTCCCGCATCTGCTAATTGTGCCGTTTTATATTTTCGGCATTTTTCGACAACAAATGCCGAAAATATAACATGGGAAACGGCACAAGTCACCAGGGAGAGCCCTGGCAGGCAGAGGGCCTCTCCCTGCCAGGGCTGTCCCTGGTGACTTGTGTCATTTTATATTTTCGGCATTTTTTGTCGAAAAATGCCCAAAATATAAAACGGCACAGTTAGCAGATGCACCGGGAGTGGTCGTGGGCCATGGCTGCTCCGGGATACACCATATGTTTTAAAACAAACGTGTGCTTATTTCCAGTGAAATGGTGGTTAGCAACGGCAAGCTCCGGATAAACAGTTGTTACACCAGTGGTGGCAACGGCAAGCTCCGGATAAACAGTTGTTACACCAGTGGTGTAATTTAAGGGGAAATGACGTTACACACGCTTTGACCACTGATATGATATGATAGGTTATTTATAACGCGCTTAATACCCAGAGGTTTCTAAGCAGGGACCCGGGATCAAACCTGTGTTGCTCCATGTCGTCTTGCTTCCAAGGCGAGCACGTTGCACCTGAGCTATGCTCCCGAGACGATGACCTCACAGGGGCTGACATTCCATAGTATGTTCATTTCTGGAATACATTTGTCTTGAAACCTTGAACCTTGACACTGCTGTATGGTGATAAACTTTGATTAAGGGCACGGTGTCAAAAAATCAGCTGCCAAAATTCAAAAAAGCTATAAGCATGCTTAAAAAAGGACAGTAGTCCAGTCGTGGCCGGAAGGCCCTTGCATTATGCACCGCCATCACAGACTCTGTCATGTAAAGCTCTTCCCACCAAAGGGACTCTGCATGACAGAGAATTCAGTTCACCGAGTGCCTGGAGGGCCTCCTGTGGGCGCTGTCCCAGGTGGAGGCTTGCAGGGCCGCTGTCCCCACAGGCACTAGGTGGTGATGAGGGGTGTTGACCGCTCTTCTGTTCTAGGTAGTTTCTAGTTTACTTCTCCTCCATTCTCTTGTGGATGCTCTCCCTCTTCTTGTCTAACTTTCCCTTCTACTGCTGTCTCACCGGTTTCTCACAGGTCTGCCTCTTCTCGCCCTCTAGTCTTCACCTCATCTTTCCAATGCATTCATCCATTCTTCATTTCCTCCCTGCCTCCCTCCTTCCAACTTGTCTGGTGTCTCAATAGCTCTTTCCTTTTGCCTCTCTATTCTCTCCCTGGCCCCCCCCCACCTCTCCTGGTCCCGGCTACATTCTATTTTTCCCTGTGCCCAACTGCTCAGTTCCTCCTGCCCACTTATGAGGCTCAGCTTCTCCTTCCTGTTTGCCTCTCTGCTATCAGCTTTGCTTTTTTTTCCTTGTTTTTGTCACTGGGTCTTTCAAACCCCACCCTTCTTGTTGCTCCAGTCTCCTGGGGGCTGCTTCCCTTTGCTGGCTCTCTGGCTTGAATATTGTGTGTTTTTGTTGTGTAGCATTTGGTACCCTGATGAACACATTATGAATTATTTTAGTGTTTTACACGTCGAAACCGGTTGGGCCATTGTGAGACCTGTGCATTCCACGTGTTGCAACTTTGAGCAACTGAAGCAATGGCAACTCAGTGAGGCAGACAGCCATTAGAGGTAGAACAAATGTCGCATTAATTAAGTGTTTAAAATCGAAAGTAATATTTTAGCTTAGTTTCCCCCTTTCAGAAAATGCCTAAAATCCCACCTTAGTAAGAGGATGAACGCATGTGAATGCCAGTAACAGCATGACAAACATATGTTTCCATCATTACTGACTATATAATGAATTTCTTTATGCATACACCATAGTACCAGCTATTCTCAATACAAGCTGCTGTAAAATACACCATCACACTTGCACACGTAAGAATAGTGTACCACCATTAATATGTAAAACCAAATTCTTTTTTCATATTTCGGTGGGTTTTTTGGACAGTAAATTGCACATTTTGTAGGCCATTTTTTCATAAATTTCCCGGGGGGAGAACCCCCCTGCACCTCCCTCGGGGGTGGGCTCACGTGCTGCACGCGCTCGCTACTGAATTCGCCCTGGAAATATTACGCTCCACCAGCTTTCAAACTCACCAGCCGCCACTGGACATGTGGGGGGGCCTGGGGTGGCTTTTGAATCAGGTGGGAGGGCCCAGTGGTTCTTTTTGGAGTGGGTGGGAGACCCTGGGGTTGATTTTGAAGGAGGTGGCCGAGCCCTGGGGTTGTTTTTGGAGAGGGTGGGGGACCCTGGGGTTAACTTTGGAGTAAGTGGGGTAGCTCTGGGGTTGTTTTTGGAGCAGGCGGGGAGCCCTGGGGTTGATTTGTAAGCAGGTGGCAGATACTTGAGGTTGATTTTGGAGCAGGTGGGGTGCCCTGGGGTTGTTTTTGGAGTGGGGGTAGGGGGCAGGGGTTCTTTTTGGATGGGTGGGGGAGCACTGTGGTTGATTTTGGAGCAGGCCGGGGAGCCCAGTGATTCTTTTTTAGAGCTGGTGGGGGGCTCTGGGACTGTTTGTGAGCGGGTGGGGGATGCCCAGGACTATGCAGGGAGCAGCGCAGGTGGGGGGACCTGGTCATGTGGAGGTAGTCCAAGTTTTATTTTTACCATGGTGGGGGAGCCCTTGGACTGTATGGGGAGAGGATCAGGGCATGAGTAGACCTGGGACTGTGTGGGGAGCAGGGCATGTGTAGACCTGGGACTGTGTAGGGCATTGGGGCACTGGGAGACCTGGGACTGTGTGGGGCACAGGGCACAGGGAGACCTGGGACTGTGTGGGGCAAAGGGAGACATGGGACTGTTTGGGGCAAAGGGAGACATGGGACTGTTTTGGGCACTGGGACTGTGTGGGGAGCAGGGCATGTGGAGACCTGGGACTGTGTGGGGAGCAGGGCATGTGGAGACTTGGGACTGTATGGGGAGCAGGGCATGCAGAGACCGGGGACAGCATGGGGAGCAGTGCACAGGGAGACCTGGGACTGTTTGGGGAGCAGGGCACAGGGAGTCCTGGGACTGTGTGGGGAGCAGGGCATGTGGAGACATGGGACTGTGTGGGGAGCACGGCATGTGGAGACCTGGGACTGTGTGGGGAGCAGGGCATGTGGAGACCAGTGACTGTGTGGGGCACGTAGAGACCTGGGACTCTGTGGGGAGCAGGACACAGGGAGACCTGGGACTGTGTGGGAAGCAGGACACAGGGAAACCTGGGACTGTTTGGGGAGCAGGGCAAGTGGAGACCTGGGACTGTATGGGGAGCAGGGCACGTGGAGACCTGGGACTTTATGGGGAGCAGGGCACGTGGAGACCTGGGACTGCATGGGGAGCAGGGCACAGGGAGACCTGGGACTGTTTGGGGAGCAGGGCACAGGGAGACCTGGGACTGTATGGGGAGCCGGGCATGTGGAGACCTGGGACTGTATGGGGAGCAGGGCACAGGGAGACCTGGGACTGTATGGGGAGCAGGGCATGTGGAGACCTGGGACTGTATGGGGAGCAGGACACAGGGAGACCTGGGACTGTTTGGGGAGCAGGGCATGTGGAGACCTGGGACTGTATGGGGAGCAGGGCATGTGGAGACCTGGGACTGTACGGGGAGCAGGGCACGTGGAGACCTGGGACTGTACGGGGAGCAGGGCACGTGGAGACCTGGGACTGTACGGGGAGCAGGGCGCAGGGAGACCTGGGACTGTGTAGGGAGCGGGGCGCAGGGAGACCTGGGACTATATGGGGAGCAGGGCATGTGGAGACCTGGTAGTATATGGGGAGCAGGGCACAGGGAGACCTGGGACTGTATGGGGAGCAGGGCATGTGGAGACCCGGGACTGTATGGGGAGCAGGGCATGTGGAGACCGGGACTGTATGGGGAGCAGGGCTTGTGGAGACCTGGGACTGTGTGGGGAGCAGGTCACAGGGAAACCTGGGACTGTTTGGGGAGCAGGGCATGTGGAGACCTGGGACTGTATGGGGAGCAGGGCATGTGGAGACCTGGGACTGTATGGGGAGCAGGGCACGTGGAGACCTGGGACTGTTTGGGGAACAGGGCATGTGGAGACCTGGGACTGTATGGGGAGCAGGGCACAGGGAGACCTGGGACTGTATGGGGAGCAGGGCATGTGGAGACCTGGGACTGTATGGGGAGCAGGGCACAGGGAGACCTGGGACTGTTTGGGGAGCAGGGCATGTGGAGACCTGGGACTGTACGGGGAGCAGGGCACAGGGAGACCTGGGACTTTGTAGGGAGTGGGGCGCAGGGAGACCTGGGACGGTATGGGGAGCAGGGCATGTGGAGACCTGGGGCTGCATGGGGAGCAGGGCATGTGGAGACCTGGGACTGTATGGGGAGCAGGGCATGTGGAGACCTGGGACTGCATGGGGAGCAGGGCATGTGGAGACCTGGGACAGTGTGGGGAGCAGGGCATGTGGAGACCTGGGACTGTGTGGGGAGCAGGACACAGGAAGACCTGGGAATGTTTGGGGAGCAGGGCATGTGGGGACCTGGAACTGTATGGGGAGCAGGGCACATGGAGACCTGGGACTGTATGGGGAGCAGGGCATGTGGAGACCTGGGACTGTATGGGGAGCAGGGCATGTGGAGACCTGGGACTGTTTGGGGACAGGGCACAGGAAGACCTGGGACACAGGAAGACCTGGGACTGTCTGGGGATGGAGCACTGTAATTACTGGTGCTTTCTAGTTGCACACACCAATTGTCACTTTGGGGGGTGGGGGGCTGGCTTGCTGAAAATTTGCTAAGGGAAGGGGCGAGAGAAAAAGTTTGAAGACCTCTATTTCATAGGATTTAGGAACCAATTCATATTACCCCGGTTCGTATGATAAACATGAACCCTTATCTATATTACTCAGTACAAAAAAGAAGGTGGGTGAGGCGCGCACTCCCGGTCCTGGTCAATTGAACCTGTTGTAAAAAATAAGTAGCTGGGTCAAATCCCAAAATGGACAAAAATTCACAGGGTTAGATCCCTCGGCTGCATTTCTGTGGTCTGTAGTTGTTCTCCTCCTAGCGCTTTCTTATCTCAAATAATCATCAGGGAGGCTGTTGAGCAGGTGTGTCTAATTAGACTCAAAGGATTCTGGTAGCTGTAGTGAAAACGTTTTTTTCTGTTCAGGTCACCAGCAACCGACACCCCTCCAAAGCACAAGTCCTTCCCAAATTTGGGGGAGGGGAGAGAACCATCTTTATGATTCTCCAAAGTGGGGCACAGTCACCCCGTGGCGCTGCCTCTGGAGCCCGGGACTCCCATAGCATTCAGTACAAAAAAGAAGGTGGGTGAGGCGCGCACTCCCGGTCCTGGTCAATTGAACCTGTTGTAAAAAATAAGTAGCTGGGTCAAATCCCAAAATGGACAAGAATTCACAGGGTTAGATCCCTTCTGCTGTAAATCAGGTACTCAGTAATAACAGGGTTAGATCCCTCGGCTGCATTTCTGTGGTCTGTAGTTGTTCTCCTCCTAGCGCTTTCTTATCTCAAATAATCATCAGGGAGGCTGTTGAGCAGGTGTGTCTAATTAGACTCAAAGGTTTCTGGTAGCTGTAGTGAAAACGTTTTTTTCTGTTCAGGTCACCAGCAACCGACACCCCTCCAAAGCACAAGTCCTTCCCAAATTTGGGGGAGGGGAGAGAACCATCTTTATGATTCTCCAAAGTGGGGCACAGTCACCCCGTGGCGCTGCCTCTGGAGCCCGGGACTCCCATAGCATTCAGTACAAAAAAGAAGGTGGGTGAGGCGCGCACTCCCGGTCCTGGTCAATTGAACCTGTTGTAAAAAATAAGTAGCTGGGTCAAATCCCAAAATGGACAAAAATTCACAGGGTTAGATCCCTTCTGCTGTAAATCAGGTACTCAGTAATAACAGGGTTAGATCCCTCGGCTGCATTTCTGTGGTCTGTAGTTGTTCTCCTCCTAGCGCTTTCTTATCTCAAATAATCATCAGGGAGGCTGTTGAGCAGGTGTGTCTAATTAGACTCAAGGGATTCTGGTAGCCGTAGTGAAAACGTTTTTTTCTGTTCAGGTCACCAGCAACCGACACCCCTCCAAAGCACAAGTCCTTCCCAAATTTGGGGGAGGGGAGAGAACCATCTTTATGATTCTCCAAAGTGGGGCATAGTCACCCCGTGGCGCTGCCTCTGGAGCCCGGGACTCCCATAGCATTCAGTACAATACCATACATCATTTTATTACCAAACCAACAAGTTTTAACGCTTGCAATGTAGTGTCCTTTATTCAAGTATATAGCAACACATTAAGAATGTTCTGTTGTTTAGCGTTTATGTATATCAATTTTCCTGTAGAGATAATATATAAGCAGTAAAATAGTATAACCAAACAATATACAGTTCCCAATATTAGAAACAAAGTAGTTGACTAGAGTCCCAGCATCCAACTTTCATCTAAATGTCTAAAGTGTGAAAGTCGCCTATAATCCCAATCAGCAAATGGTGTCGACATTGTGGCACAGCAAACTATAGACTTACACTCACAGTAGTGCTGTCAGAGTTGGCGAGCCAGGTGAAAGGCACGTTGTACACATACAAACATCTGTACAACACATTAATTGAAAACAATTAAAAAAACGTCAAACGGCCACGGCTTCGAAGGGCAGTTAACTAAGAACAACCTAAAAGCAATCTAAAGTCATGGATGAAAAACACGATAGGTAAAGCATTTTAAATGCCCTGCAGGAATTGATCTCTCTATCTTGAGTACTTTGTGGATACACGTATCCTGGCCAATTAAATAAGAGGGGCAGCACAGGCTGGTATTATGTGCTGTGCCAAAACTCAATATCACAACAAACTCAGCATTCCACCAGTTCAGGGATAGTTCAAAGACTTACCTAAAAAAGACATCCCGGTGTCTCATGATGGTGTGACTACGGGAAGAAATGTATGTGGCAGAAATGGGCGCCACTGGTGTATTTCGGCCCCCAAAGTTTTGAAACAGCCCAAAAAAATACAATTGGGAAACATTTGTAAAATACCAGGTTTTAGGCAGATTTTCTCTCTCATGATGAAGGCACCAAAAGCTGTTCGCTTCATCTTACCAGAACAGTTTAGACTTGTTACTTACCAAGGGCTGTAAAATAACTGAAGCAAGCATTAATAATTAGAGTTTGGGAAAAATGGCAAGGTGCCAACTCTAGGCAAATAGACAGAACTAGTGCCATGGCCCGTGCATTGAATTAGTTGCTTGCTTTCTCTAACCCAGCAAGTCCAGCTGGTGAAACAGCTAGGCCTCCAACTCAGTTCTCATCTGGCTTCTTCAGGAACTGTCTCTGTAGTCCGTCTGTCACTGCTGTTCTGTGCTGCTACCTATATAGATTATAGGCCCACTCCCATGGCTCATCTGGACCACCCTTATTCCATGGGCAGCCAGTGTTGACTAATGGACATCATTCATTTAGTCACTGGTTTTGACCAGCTGCCCTTAGTGCATGTGCAGTGACATGGATTTTTGCAATATAGTTTCCATGTCAAATGTCCTCCATCTTGGTAACGCTGTCAATGAATAGTGCTGCCCCACTGCAGCATGTTATCACCTGTCCCTAGGCTGCCTTACCTGCAGGGCTCATTTCCTATTGAATAACATGGGATTTGCAACAATGCTTACTTTACAATTTCAGACTAAAACATATAAACCCTGATCGTTGAAGTTGCAGCCAATTTGCATTTGCCTCATATGACTGAAACTCGTGACCAAGACATTTTTTCTTTCATGCCATCAGATTTTCAAGATGTTGGATTTCCAAAATTCATGTTTACGTTCATTATATCAAATGAGAATTACTTAACCTGCTCTTAATTTCAAAGGCTGTGTTCTGCCAGAGAATGGTGATATCGTTTTTGAAAGCTACAGTGCACAATGAATCTTTTCAAAATAACACATTGGGGCTCATTACACGGACGGCGGTAACCATGGCGCTATTAGTGCCATGGTTGCCACCGGTATTTTACCGATTCCGCCTTGGTGAATGGGGGAATTACCGCCCCATTCCAAGGTTGGCAGGGCTGTATTTCCCCATTCACCAAGGCCCTTCCCCATTCCCATTTGAGCCCCCACAGGGCTCAATGGGAATGGGGAAGGAGAAAATAACGGTACCGCTATTAGCGGTACCGTTATTTGCCCTGAAGTCCCTCAGCGGGTCCCTTCCTTAACGTGTGGTCTGGCCACACATTAAGGACGGGACCCGCTGAGGGACCTCGTATTATGGCGCTAAGGGATTACCGGCACTGGTGCCCTTACCGGTGCCGGTAATCCCTTAGCGCCATCCGTGTAATGAGGCCCATTGAATTTAACAAATAGCCACGCTATGTTTTTGAATCCTTCATTCTCAGTTTCATAATAAAATGAGAGTAGCTTGATAATGTCCATTCAGAATGCACTTATTTTGGTATCAGGTAATAATGTCCCCACGCATAATGTCCCCAAACATAATTTTGCCGGGTAAAGCCATTGGCAACATTACATATTGTGACATTATGTATGGGGATGGGTTGCGGGGATGTCCCCTGCACCCCTTGTAAAAAGAAAACTCAGGGTTTGTGGGGGGGTCTCCCGCATGTTCAATGTAATAATGTCTCTGCAAAAAACAGGGACTTTTTGGTCAGGAGACATTGTTGCAGGGACGTTATTACATGGAACCGTTCTTTTGCCATTAAACATGTAGCTATGTTTTCACAATGTGATCTAAAAAAGAGCAACACACGATGTAAATGAAACCCTTTGTCGGTCTTCATGCTTTGTACAGACTGCATACAAAAAGTTTATTTTAAACTCAACAGAGCTTTTGTAGTTATGTGAACACTTTCCATGTGTCATTTGCAGTAGGCGCGTCTTTACTTGACCAGCGTCAGATTCAATTGAAAAGGTTTGAACTAGTTTTGTGTGTGTTACTTTTCTTTGAAAGTAAGACATGTCAAACTAAACAGGTCTGAACTAATAGGGGAATACGCATCTCCCTCTGTGTTTGTTAAAACCTGCCAGACTCCATAGGCATGAATGCACACACTTCCCAGGTGCATGTCTTGCCTTTTATTGCTAAGTTGTTCAATTAAAAATATATTTATACAATATGCAACACATTGTTCCCTTCCACCCATCTTCAAAACCTCTCACTCTCTAGCTCCTATTGCTAAGTTGTTCAATTAAAAATATATATATACAATATGCAACACATTGTTCCCTTCCACCCATCTTCAAAACCTCTCACTCTCTAGCTTCTCGACCCTCAAACCTTCTCCCATGACTATTACAATTCTTGCCAAAAGGAGGCACTAAGAGGGAACCTCCTGCAGTGCCGGTCACAGAACATCTTTAACCCATGGCCTTAGCGAGGCAAAGCCATAATTAAGCTCTTATGGTTGAAACACATGTCAGAACTGGGATTTATAGGAGATTCTCCTAGTGCCTCTTTTTGGCGTGAATTTTGAAAATCATGTTAAAACGCAACTGAAAAAATATTAATATATTTTATGTTTAAACTAGTCGCATTATGTACAATTCATAGGTTGTGGCCAGCGGAAATAGGTTTCCAGGTCTCCTCGTCCTAATATTTTATTCATGTAAGCAGACAAAGGGAATCATTCTGGGACATGGTTCAACATATTTCAGGTAATGTCTTAACTAATCTCAGCACAACACATGTCTTGTTGCAGGAACCCATAGGTCTAGCTGCTGAAATTCACACAGGTTGGCTTGAACTTGTTTGCCCTTTGTTGTGCAAAGAAGTGAGAATGCCTCCCACAATGTGGAGGCTCTGGAATACACTGGCTTTTAGTAGATGCTAAATACCAGCACATTCCATAAGATTCCAATGTTTTCGTATCAGCATGAACATGACATGCTGGTGGAAAAAATGTACTTTTGATAGGCGGAGTGAGACTGGGACGCAGTAATGGAAACCCCTTATCATAGCTCCACCCCACGTGCCTTAACAACCAAAATCCCCAGAAGTGCAAAAAGTTCTGTTAAAACAGCCCTCTGCGGAGGCTGCTTAATGTTCTGATGGGAAGACATTAACATTTCCATGATTGTGTGCAAGGGACATTTTAAAAAGAAATCAGTTGAAATTGTGTTTTTTTCCACACAATTTCAGTGAAAAATTGAATGAAAAGGCAGGCAGTTCATATTCAGGTTTGTAGGGTAACATATGCAAATACCTAATAGATGCCAGGTCACCAACAGGGCACAGGAGCCTTGTCCAATGCATTTTGGTATGCCTTTGCCCAAGTTTGCTTTGACCACAAAGACAGTAATCAGGGCCGGCCTTAGCGGCCTTAGCACCTTGGGCTGGTTAAAAAAGAAGCCGGAGCGCACATTTATTTTCTAACTCCCCTCTCCGGCGCCTGTTAGGTGGTTAAGCACTGGAATAGGACGGTCATGCTAATGCATGCTCGCCCTATTCCACTGCAAACCACCCGCTCCCGCATCGAAGCGAGGAGATAATCATCTGAATAGGGTGCTGATGCAAAGCATCAGCATCCTATTGTTATTAAACGTACCCGCTGCCGCAGGCGCATTTAATAACAAGGGCACCTGCCGTGCCTTCTCCCATGACATCAGCTCAGGGGAGCCCTTGAAAGACTCCCCCGAGCTGGCGAGACAGGGGTTTAATGGTGCCCTGGGGGGCATGGCACCCCAGACGGTCTCCCGGTCTGCCCTGCCAAAATGCCGGCCCTGACAGTAATGATACTATAAGAACACATGTCCATGACAGATGTGCAATATAGGCCAGTTTCCTCATCTAAGAACAATCATCATGTTGCCTTGGACCATAATGCCAGTAAAATGCCAACCCATACTTCACCTTGCACACCACCCATATAATTCTCCACCATGTTTAGAGGAGGTCCCAGACATAGCCTGCACCCCTTCCCCTCATTTCGAGGTACCAGGAGCATACTCGCCCAGGTATGTGACGTATGAAGAGCAAATGAACCTACAAAGAGCTGCACTGGGACTCTGCCCAGTGTACATCAGAAGATCAATACCTGTTGAAGCGCCCATAACCAGACAACCCTGGGCAGCACGGTACCCTATCAGACAGCCATACCAGCCACTGATACAGAACGAAGTTTACCTACATACGTTCCACAAAGAGACCCCAAAAGCCTTAATGGAAGGCCAGTGGAAATGACTTAAGGGCCTTAACAGACTCGTTAATGAACAAAAGCGGCTATCGAAGACAAGCACGGCAGTGAGAGTAACTACGAAATAAATGTAATAGACACAGAGAAGAGACAATGGTAAAACGTGAGGAAACGGTGCTACGTGACAAGATGGAAGCAACCGACCTGTTAAACGTGTGTAAATAGGCTTGAAACGCAAGATGCTAAGAAATCGATGCTGCTTGCAATGCTTAGTAGAAGATAGAGCGGCAAGTGCCAACCATATATCTACCTCAATAAGGCAAATTATACAAGTGCGACTCCATTTTGTGAAAGCAGAAATGTACCCAGGCGGCCAGAGGCCTGACAGGCCAAGTTTCGAAACTCAGCCAAAGGCAAGAGAAGGAGCGGAATCGAAACTCAACAAAGAGCGACTCATGCCTAGGAAATCGAGGTCACCCAGAGAAAGGGAGGAGAGCGTCAGCTAACAAGACTCAAAATTCAGAGCATACCAGCCTGCCTCATGAAGGTCAAGATAAGGGGGGCCCATGCAGGTGGCTAGGCTGACACAGAATTAAATGCACTAAAAGCTGGAAACTGAAACAGATTCGTGGTGAACTAACATGTGACCGGCCAGGCATGAAGAAGTACCAGCGCCTGATGTCATCCAGGACCTGAGGATGCCATAACTTTTCCCGATAAGAAACTACAGTTTCGTGGCCATCCTTAGCCAACTAATTGACACATTGCCCTAAAACACTGATTGATGGAAGGGAGGCAGGGTGAAACTTGGGACAACAGGCACAGGGGTGTCCATTCTGCATGCTGCTAATTAAAAGTGGAAATTTATGTCTAGGGGTGTAACCTGCCCAATCACAATGGACCAAGTTATCTGGAGTCCTATAGATATTGTAACCAATAGAACGTCATAGTTGTAGTGACGTCTATCACGTGTGATGTAGAGGGATGGGCGTAGACGCCCACCCGATAAGAGGTATCCAATCCGCATGCCCTATTATCAGATACAGATATAACACCTATATTTAAGTTACCTTTCCTAACCAATTATATTGCATGATGATTTTTTATAGAATTAGACATCAGTGATGGCGATTTTTGCCTATAAGAATTGCTGTTCGACTGAGGTTCGAGGAAGTCGGAGCGAGACAGGTGATCGCAATGCTGCTGATTTCCATTTGTTTCTCTATTTGATATACTGAACATTAACCAGACTTCGCTTTGCCAACTTACTGAGTCCCCATTTTTGAGTTGTGTTGGAGTAAGTGAATCCTGCATCCCCTATCCTCACATGGAGCAGCTATCCTGTCTTTCAAGTTCTGGAGGGTGAGCGCTGACCTATAGGCCCGTCAGCGATTTCCTCTTCTCCAGAACACTTGGTAGCGTGATGATGGTTTCGGCCATTAATTATTGATCATTAATACTAAGACACCTTTAGACCGACGGCACGAAGTAACTCTAGGCCTTCGGTAAGATCACAAGTCCTTTCGCCATTCCGGCTGAGTAGACTGAGAAGCTCCCCATGGACAATGATAGAGTAACATTTTGAAAATCTGCAGTGGGTCTGAAGGAACCCGCCTTTCCAAGCATAACCCTTCTCATTCCCACAAGCAGCGGATCGGACGAAAACCTTAAAAGCAGGAAGAGGAAGGGGCGGTGATTCCCGAAGTTCCAGAGAGGAAAAGATGTGATCGGTGAGTGAAACAACAAACTCGTTACTTTGGCAAATGTCTTGTAGGCATTGGAGTAAGTAAGGGAAAGGTAACGGAGGGTGGCAGAGAAAAAATAAAGTAGTTAGAAGTAGAGAAGACTGTATATATAGGGGGTAATGACTCGAGTATAAGAAATAAAGAGTGGATACCGGGGGACACCCAAGTTAAAACGTAAGGATTACCAGGGGGGAACCTGAGACAAAAATGTAAGGATTACCAGGGGGGCACCTGAGACAATACGTAAGGATTACCAGGGGGGCGCCTGAGATAAAAACGTAAGGATTCGCTTATTCCTGCGCTTTAAAGAGTGGTCAGAAGAAGCGTGAACTCATAGCCAACAGTGGGGGGACAATTTAGGCTACAGTGATGATTAAAGACGGGATCAAAGGGGTTTGTTTACACCCCATGTCGAGGTATTGATTAGAAGGCAGGTATACGTGTGTCCAGCTGGTGTTCGTCTAGGCTGTCGAGTGTCTGTCACATGTGTCTTGTTGTATGTCAAATGTAAAATAATTGTATTAATGAGTGGTTGAAATGCATTTTGGCTTTATGCGATTCTGTAACTAAGAGGGAATCGCCATTGAATTGATGGGTTTTGAGTGAATGGTTGGTATAAATTTTGGCGGGAAAAGATTGGATTGGAGCTTGCGTATGTGGTGCTCGCTCATACCATTGAAAGGTTAAAGAATTGCATAAATACTGTTAGTGACGAAATTAAAAATGGAGGAAGTTACCCCGCTTGTGCATTTGTGCATGCAGCTACCCAAGCATGCATCAAAACTAAAAAAATACAGCACGGAGTGGGTCAAGGGTACCGCCAATAAGATGTTTATGCCCTGACCCCAGAACGGGTCACTCTCTAAGGCTGTTTTACAGCATATGACTACCTTCCTATATGCCACATATACAGGCAAGAAGCTAGAGAAACGTCTTGCTGTTATAGAATTGTGGAAAATGTTTGAAGAAACGAAGGTGGAAGAACCGCCCACAATGGATACTAAATGTATGTACGGAGGGGGGTGAGATGCCTACCGTGCCACCAGCCCCGCCTGAGCCAGTCATTGAAGGAAGCAAGTCAGAGGGTCTTTACCCACTAAGAGAACTTAAGGCAGCCACGGGTTATAGCAACCCAGCTTATGAGTCGCCTATGTACAGTAGTGACGATAATAAGGGAAAAGAACAGGAAAACAATATCGCCTCCGCGGTCTCAAGGGACAGAGAGAGATGCGAAGATGAAGGGAAAGATTGGGCATGGAGTTGTGCACCTCCAGATAAGGAGAAAGAGGGAAATAATCGTAAAGGAAATGAAGGTAGAGGTGATGAGATAGCATTCGCGAAAGACGAATGGATCGGAGGTCAAATATTACTGAAGTTGGATGGAAAAGGAAGTGATGATTTGAGGCCAAGGAGAGGTCTGATGAGACGCAAAGGAGAGAGAGAGAGAGAAAGGGATTGAAGAAAGGGATGAAAGGACAAGAAAGAAAGATAGGCTAAGGCAAGAACAACTATATCGCGAAGAGCAAGGAACACCGCTTAGTCGCACACAGTACGCAGCCTATAAAAAGTACAGGCAGAACATGTTAAGGTTAGAGGAAGAAAGGAGAGTGCACGAAAGGAAAGTAAAAAAGCGGGAAGATGAGGAAAGTAGAAGGGCAAAGTAACGTAGAAATGAACGGATGAGGGAAGTAGATAAGGCTAGAGAAGAAGCAAAGAAGCGAAAGGAAATAGACGAGGAAATAGAACGTAAGCACAGACAGAGGGCACAGGATCTTGAATATTTGGAGCGGGAAGTGATTAAACCCAATCCTACAGTAGAATGGGAAGACATAGAAGAATTCTTTCCTGCAAGCGATGCAGTACCAGGTACAAGCGGGACAATTATTGAAGATGACTTCGACACCAGAAGCATCGGGGAAACGATCGATAACATATACGATGAGATGGGGCTTGAACAGATATCTGATGGGGGAAGGGAAGATAAGCGCTTAGAGAGCACTCAGCTATATGACACTGAGGATGTCACCCAAAGTAGTGGGAGCAGGGGACTGTCCCTAGACAGGCTGGAGATTGGGCAGAATAAAGAAGATGCAAGGAGTTGTGTAAACTGGGCGTATTCAGAATCTGACTCCGGTGGGGAAACGGAGGATGGGGCACATGAAAAAGGGAGACGGTGCGAAAAACAGCTCCGACGGGGCCGAGGGGTATGATGGTCAGACGCTAGCGAGTCCACAAGTAAGGCACCAAAGTCTGCCGCGCAGTCCGGCCGACATGAAGGAACAACCCACAGTCAGAGGCGGGCGTCAGCACCTGCCTATGCAGACAGATTAAGGGCATTGCCAGGTAGACGGCAAGGCGGGAATGCTACCCCGGCAATACACCGAAGAGCTATGGGGAAAGAGAAGGAGGACTGTGCATTCCAATTCCCGTTGCTAGAAAAGGGGGGAAAAAGACAACAATGTATTCCATGGCCACACATGGACCGAGAGAACCTTAAAAATAAGCTTCCAATGCTGATATCCGGAAAGTGGATACACGAGTTAGAGAAAATGACGGGGGGTTTCACCTTAGCTATAGGGGACATTAAGGGCCTCCTAATTGCCATACTTGGTGAAAGAGCAGATGATGTATGGAAACGGGCAGGCTATCCTAGGGTAACCCTAACACACACCTCCTATGACAGAGCGCCATTTAATAACTGTAGGGCAGCAGTGTGGAAAGCGCTGCGAATGCTATATCCAGACACTTCTGATATGGGGGCTACAATGACTCGGAAAATGAAAGAGTCAGAGGATCCGTTGATTTATATCCAGAATTTTCAAGATGCGTGGGTGCTCGAAACACATGAGTCTTGGACAAAATCTATCCCTGTATTCTACCACATATTATGCCAAGGGTTGCCTGAACCGGTGCAGAAGCAGCTCATAAAATTGGTAGGAGTAGAAGCAAAACCATGGGCCGAAATACAGTTTACAATCCCACACTACTGTAGATTGTTGCAAGAAAAGAATTGGAAAAAGGAGGCAACTCGTAAGGGCGAGGAGGCGAAGCTGGTGTAAAAGAAGCTCTCGAAGTATGCTCTCGAGGGAGCCATGCTCACCAGCCCAGCCGAGCCAAGCGCACAACAAGCGACCAACCCATCGCAGACTAATCAGGGTAACGCAGGATTTTACCCAAATGAAAGGGGTTTTGGAGGAAGAGGATGGCAGAGTAATCAAGGAGGGTTTCGAGGTAACCAGGGAGGCTTTCAGAATAATCAAAATGGCTTTCAGAACGCGCAGATGGGCGGTCCAGCTATGCCAGATGGACAGATGGCCCGACAACCGCCAGCGTGTTGGCTGTGTGGAATGACAGGACACGTGGCGCGCATGTGCAGAAGCCAAGGCATGTGGCAAAACAGCCAAGGGATGGGGGCAGGCATGGTGAATCAGCCTGCCGTCCCGCAACAGGGCGGTGCACAAAATTACACAGTGCATCCGCAGGCGTCATGCGTGCAGCAAGGTGCGCAGCAAGTGGTTCAACCACTGAACATGGGGAACTTGCTGCAGGGACAATCCCAGCAGGCACCACTGCAAATGTCACAGGGCACTAGCTCCAGAGGGTTAGTTAACCCTGGGGCTGGGGGAAATCAACAAGTATACAGTGGGCCGAATTTATATATGAAATAGGACAGCTCACGGGGGACTCTGATGTGCTCTATCCTATCAGTGACACCAGACCCTAACAGGGAACCAAGGGCGAATGTCACCATAGGGGGTAAAGAATATTCCTTCTTAGTGGACACGGGTGCTACGCGCTCGTGCATACGAGAGGGCAAATTTTCCTTGTCCAGCGAGACTATAGATACTCAGAGTTTCACTGGAGCTCATAGTACAGTTCCCTTTACAGACACATTCCCAGTCTCAGTGGGAGAGCGTGAAATGAATGTACCCCTATTATATTCGCGTCAGACTCCAGTAAATATTCTGGGCAGAGACCTGATGACTAAATTAAACATGACCATCTCGTTTACAGAGAATGGTATAGTGTGCTCCACTCCAGGAATGCATTATTCAAATGTGTGTGAAATGATCAGAGCATACTCAGGATGTATAGCCATGAGAGCTGTACCGTTAGAGCCAGAAGTCTTTGCATATGGCGTGCAGGTGCTTATGGCGGGACTGCCAGGCCTCGCAGACAAAACTATGAGAACCCCTGATGAGTGTCTGTTCAGACCAAGAATACCCATGCACGAAGAGGAGGGACAAGTATTTGCCTTAATGATACAATCTGCCGCAGTGCGAGGGAAAGTGGTATTGGTCGAAGGATATGATGACAAAGGCAGACAATGATGTGCGATTATTGCCATCGAAGAAGGGTATCGAGTGCCTGACGTCACCGATGACGATCTGTTCGAAGAGCACCCTGACCTAGAGGTGACAAGAGTGGAAGTAAGTCTCACATTTTGGGTCAAAATGATCAGACGGGAGGTGTCACAGAGAATGATGCTGGCGCTGGTACGTCCAGAATACTTTGATGATGACATGGCCCAAGTGTCTGCTGCAGTATGGACTACAGGGCCCTATGATGTAGGTCTCCTGAAGGGGGCAGGTGAAGTGAAAATTAAACTGAAACCAGGAGCAATTTAACCACGAGCGCAACAATATCCCATGCCCAGAGAAGCGGATGAAGGGATCGCGAAGACAATTTCTGCCATGATGGAGCAGGGCATTTTAGTGATGTCAGGATCACCTTGCAACACAGTGATTTACCCTGTCAAAAAATCAAAGGGAGGGTCTTGGCGTTTAATCCAAGATTTACGAGCATTAAACGATATAGTTGAAGCCGAGTTCCCTCTAGTCCCTAACCCATCCACAATACTGTGTAATATATACACTGAGGCAAAATATTTCACAGTGATCAATTTGAAAAATGCTTTTTTCTCAATCCCGTTGCACCATGACTCTCAAGACCTGACGTCATTCACCTTCAGACAAATGCGCCTGAAAAGTACGAGGTTGCCACAGGGGTATTGCGAGTCCCCATCTATTTTCAACAGAGTCCTGCAAATGGACCTAAGCAATATTGTGGTGGACAGTGTTGTTTTGCAGTATGTAAATGACATTCTGATCTGCAGCACCACTGAAGAGCAATACAGGTGCGACTCAGTCCAGCTATTGACTATACTGGCTGAAAAAGGATACAAAGTTGATAAGGAAAAGTTGCAGTACTGTCAACAGGAGGTGTTGTACATAGGGCAACTAATCTCTCATGAGAGGAAAAAGGTAACCCCAGAAAGAGCTAAAGCCATCATGAACACGGCCAAGCCATGCACAATAAAACAAATGCAGAGCTTCTTAGGCCCGTGCAATTATGTCAGAGCATGGGTCTTCGACTACAGCCCGTATACCAAGCCCTTGCTTCAGGCTTTGAAGAAAGCCAGGCAACAAAAGGAGAAATTGAATGGAATGAGGCAATGGAGAAAGGGTTTGCAGAACTTAAGGGGGCAATTTGTAAGGCCCCATTTCTCAGGATTCCTAATTATGCAGAGGAATTCTACCTGTTCTCACACTCCGATGGTAATTTTATGACAGCAGTAATTGCGCAGCAAACCTCACTGTGGTACAAGCCCCTAGCATATTACAGCGGGAGTCTGGACCCGGTTATGAAGGGCCACTTCCCATGCGAACAAAATCTAGCTGCTGCCGCATTTGCTATCGAAAAGGCGTCATCCATCGTGATGGGGTGCTCCATGACATTGTATGTTGAACACTCGCTGTTCGCCATACTAGAGAAGCCAAAGGGCACGCTGACATCTCAGAGAGCATCTGCCTATGAGGTGATTATCTCTAACCCATCGATCAAAATAGTTCGATGTAAAACTGTGAAACCAGCTACATTCATAGCTGAGCCAGTCACAGTGGGAGGACCTATACACGACTGTGCGAACTATGAGGAATTCTATGATGAGATCCCCAGGGTAAAGGAAAACGCCCTGGCAAGTGGCGAGATCGTCTTTATTGACGGTTCTTCGAGAATCGACCAAGAAGACGGACAAAGGTATACAGGCGTGGCCGTGGTAAAACACCTAGTGAATGGAGAGTTTTGAGTGCTCATAAGTGAACAAATACCCTCTCACTATTCTGCGCAAGCTGCAGAACTGCTGGCACTGATACTCGCCTTTGAGAATCATGCAGACCAGGAAGTAACTATGTACAGTGACTCAGCCTATGTGAGGTCCACAGTACATGCAGGTCTAGCGCGCTGGAAAAGGAGGGGCTACCTCCGAGCAGACGGCACGCCAGTGCAATATACAGCATTATTGGACAGGCTGATAAAAGCACTACAGCTTCCACTGGGCATAGCGGTCGTGAAATGCAATGCACCGCTCATACCAAGGGGACGGATTTCGTGTCATGTGGAAATCATGAAGTGAACACGGAAGCCAAGCGCATGGCATCCAAAACTGAAACAATCATGGACGTGGAGGTGGCACGTACCAATGAGAGGATGATGGTAGCGCGAGCCACACCAGAAGCCTATAGCAATATGGGGCAGACTCAGCTAATGGAGCTCCAGGGGGAGGCACCTCAGGAGGAAAACAAATTGTGGAAGCGTAAAGGGTGTTCTTTAAACCCCTCCGACGGGTTGTGGAGGTAAACCAGTAATGCCTGTCGCCCTTCTAAAAGTAGCATTAGAACAACTACACTACCCCATCCATATGACAAAAGAAAATCTTGCTGCAACGCTCGCAGAAGACTGGTTCACACCGAATTTAGCAGAGCATGTTGCATTTTTCATAGTGAACTGCATTATCTGCCAGCAATTCACAGCGGGGCACACATTAAAAGTAGTGAGAGGAATCATTCCCAGACCAAATGGACCGTTCCAGCACTTGCATATCGACTACGTCGACATGATTCAAGTGTGCAACGGGTACAGGTATTTAATTGTGGTGGTGTGTCCATTCTCTAGATGGATAGAAACAGGTCCCTGTACACACCCAGACACTACCTGTGCTGCCAAGTTCCTAGTGAGGGAAGTGTTCCCTAGGTGGGGGGTGTGCGAAGTAATGAGATCAGATAACGTGGCTCACTTTGTAAATTCAGTTTTCGAACAGATTAGCTTGTTGCTTGGTATAAAGCACAAGTTCTCGTCGGCGTATCATCCTGAGGGGAACGGCATATCTGAACAGGTCAACGGCTTGCTTAAGGAGAGGATAGCCAAGTTGAAGCTCACATTAAAGAAGGGATGGCTGCACTGTCTACCATTGGCATTGTATGCACTTCGGAACCAACCCGGCTCCGACCATCATCTTATGCCGCACGAGATAGTTACAGGCAGAAGGATGAGGACCTCTCTTATCCCCCGAGATAGAGCTAGTTGTGATGCCCAGCCGACTAGAGAGGTCCTGGGAACAGAGATGCAAAAGTATCTTAACTGTATGACATCCAGCGCCTCTGTCATTACAGGCCAGCTGCAGCAACGGCGAAAAGGGGACGGCGCAGCATGGAACACTGCAGGAAGTGCTGAAGCAGACACCGAGCAAGGTGTACATGCGCCCCTCGTCTTCCCTGGTGACAGCGTGCTTGTGAAGAATTTTACCAGGAAAAGGTGGGACGAGCGAAGATTTAATGGCCCTTTCATCGTAGAGGACTGCACCCCCTCCGCCGTCAAGCTCCAGGGCAGAAGGGCATGGATCTTCCTGAATGACATTAAACCCTATATAGGAGAGAACCCTCCTTCTGCATCCAACTGCAAAGAAACCACAGACAACGGGGAAGAACCTCAGCATGTGCAGACAAGATCCATGGCGAGGAAGAAGTACGCATGAGCAGAAAACCAAGACAAAGAAAACCAAGACAAAGAACCCTGATGCAAGTTGTGGCATAAAACTGGACAGGTTCCCCAAGGAAAGGGGGAATAAGGACATAACGAACACTCTGTACATCCCAGTTGCATGGTAAAGAGAAACACATCCAAAGCCACAACAATATTGATAAAATGAACTTTTGAAAGCACGACATGCTCAATTAGTACAAAGAATCAAGACTCTGATAGACTGCAAGTAAGACATTGCCTGAGAGTGTAACACAGTATCCTGAAGCAATCAGTCTTGAGACTTTGTTCACAGAATTTATGATATCCCCCAGTAGAAACATCACAGAGGATGTGCTTTCCTGTTTCCGGCTAGTATTAGAGACATATCCATCACTTGTAGGGAGAGTTACCAGTATCACAGACTTTATTAAAGATCCGGCCAACAAGAAAATAATCTGGCAACTACTGACTGTCATCACGGAAGCTTTCATTGCACTGCCCGAGTACAGTGATAAGGGTACAGATGCTTCCACCTCAAGTGATCATTAATGAACTGACATACACACTCTTCTTCTTCATCATAGAGGAATGCCCAGGACTCGTCGGGAGAACCACAGACACCTTAACCTTTATCAGAGATCCAAGAAACAACGAATTCCTAAACCGAGTGTGGTACAAACTGAACTACGTGGTCGCAATCCACACAGCAGGAAAGTGTAAAGAATGTTCACGTCACAAGAAAGGCCTATGATCTAGAGACCAGAAAATCAGGACGAATGTCGTTATCACCAGAAGACAGCAGATATGCATACCATGTTTTCTTTCACCTCATTGAGAACTTTCCAGAACTAGAGGGTAGACCCAGCAATGTTGACGTACCCGCATTCCTCAGAGACCCGGTAAAGAACACACAATTAAACAAGCTCCTGAGAGCCATCATAGCGCAACTGAGAAGTAATTATGTTCATCAAATGCTGCGGAGAGCCTTGTGAAGAGGAAGATCCCAATAAACTTTCCGCCGTGGAGCAGATCGAGGGGAGAGACACTACTCATCAACTTGTCGCTGAGAGACAGAGTGAAAGGAGCGGACACAAGAACTTCACCATCTTATTTTCCTTTTCCTTCATTTTTCTCATTTTTTCCTATTTTTTAATATGTTCACTCTTATTTTTATTTTTGTTTTTACTTTTACAATATTTTATTTTTTTGTGATTTTTAGCAGTTGCATCTTTTCATCCTTTCGCATTGAACAAGTTCCAGCATGTCCTCAGGACCAAGGCAAATTCGAGGCGTGCATTGGACCTCACCTATTATCAATATGCATAATGAATGTGATGTACCGTAGTTGCTAGCCTAACCCTTTTCCATAGTCTAGCACAGGAACTGTACTGAGTATCCAGAGACTACCGTTGTCACTCACATGAAGGGGTACATTTGGAGAAGCACTCGTCCCTCTAATAGTAACAAACCCTCGAAATACGAGACCAGAACAAAAGAAGGAATAAATAATTGACTATGAACTCATTCGAAATGGGGGCCCAGAACAGTAACTTGGTTTTACCCCCAACAAAAGGGCGCCCCCACTTCCCTGGAAGAAAATGCTGCAAATTGTTGTTCCGAACGATTGTGTATATGTATAGTTATTATTATTGTTTTTCTGTCATTAACAATCAGAACTGTTTTCTTTATTGGTGCGCGAAGTGCCCCAATCTCAGTGCAACCACCAGATAATAAACAACTGGGGCCTACGAAAGCACCCAGACCCTATATTGTCATTCCAGTTCCGAGAAAACCTGATGATAAAAATAATGAACTGAATTTAAAGTAATAAGCAATGATTTAGACACATTTGAGGTAACAAATGAAGAGAAAAGCTGGAGACAGGGTCAGCACAGAATGAATGAAAACACTGCACTGACCACTGCACGCACCCACACACAGGATACACACAGACAAGGGCAAGTGTCAATGGCTACAGGGCCTCCAACGACGGCAGCAGAGAAGAGGAGACTGCCTACTGAACAATGAGGTCCAGAAAACAGTGGAAGTACCCACGAGGAGCCAAGTGAAACACTAGAGAGAGAGGGCATAGCAAAATCCCCCAAAAGAACAGAAGTAGCCACAAAGGAATTCACAGAGAAAACACAAAGGCTGATAGACTATTTGTTCCCTTTTATAGTCAGAGCAAAGAAACTACACAAGGAACTGGAACATAGAACTGCAGATACTATTACGACAAACACGCCAGCTCGAGTACTGCAAACAAGCACCAGATCTATAACTCAGCCTCACGCTGAGGAGATGGTGAGCCATTGGCAGCCAGAGAACCACAATGAAAACCAACAAGAGGAGAGGAAGAGAAACACAAAACCTTCTCCTACCACAGCGATGCAGTAGAGGCAGCCTGCTCCACCGAGACACCCAGAGAGGAAAAGCAGCACAGACGCATTTAGAGACATAGGGCCTCATTACACGGAAGGCGGTGATCCAGGGTGCTATTAGCACCCTGGACCATGCCGGTAAATTACCGGCACCGCCTTGGCGGTAAGGGGATTTACCGCCCCATTCCAAGGTCGGTGGGGTGGTAAATCCCCCTTCCGCCATTGCCCTTCCCCATTCCCATTTCTGCCCCATAGGGCTCTATGGGAATGGGGAAGGCGCTAATTACGGTACCGCAATTTTGCGGTGCCGTAATTAGCTCCGAGGTCCCTTAGCGGGTTGGTTTTTAACGCCTGCAAAAAGCAGGCGTTAAAGCACCAACCCGCTAAGGGACCTCGTAGTACGGCGGTAAGGGTTAACGGTCACCGTTGCCATTAACGGTGACCGTTAACCCTTACCGCCGTCCGTGTAATGAGGCCCATAGTCATAGCCACTACAGAAGAACGCTGAGAATCAAGAGAAACCCACACGAAGATAACAATGAAGTTAATGATTACCTGGACAGCCCAGCCCATCTCGGAAACAACATATGGTACCAGCACATGAAGGAAGTAGGACGAAGGCAGTCAGAAAGAGAGTGCTTCGTCTGTGCTCTGCTTCCATACAGCATGGGAAAATCCAAGATCTTCGTGGCTGTAGAAATTGATGTCCCTACAGCACACTGTATGTCACATGTAGCAATGTGTAACACCAGAGGACAATTTATAGGAAAAGACGCCTCGTTGACATGGGTCTACGAAAAGGATTACCCGGATGAAGATGGCTACGTCCAGGACATTAAAACAAGAAACCGAGCACACACCAGAAATCATGTGATCAGGTACGAGAACCCTGGCATCAAAGGATCAGGGATAAGATTGGAAGTTAACCCGAGACTGAACGTTCAAGGGAAGACTGAAGAAGAGGCTCAAATCTGGAAGAACAGAGGCCAAATGCAGATCTGGGGGACAGTGGTCTCCCCAGATGGATGGGAGGATGGAGTAGTAATCTGCCGAGCATGGATGGTCCTTGGAGCCTGCAAGGAAGCAATAGAGAATTCACAGAGGTTATGCAAATCTCTGTGGCGAAAGTTGGTAAAACTGCTAACATGGGTCGAAGATAGAGGAGAACCCCTGCCAATAGTACCACTGGAAAGCCTGAAACTATGTTTCAGAAACAATGGCACAAGGAAGATGGGAGAGAATCAAAACTGCGGACAAATCTTTGAAGCTCCAGGAATGACACAAGAAACCGCAATTATTATGGTCCATTACTGGGCGTGTGGATCTAAAGCATACATAAGGTTGCCGAAGAACTGGAGAGGCATATGCACACTAGTGAATGTCCATGTTTCCGCGCTAGTGATCCCTAAGAATGACCTGAAGTTGGACAGTTTGCCGAAAGCAGATGCTCATCTAAGAAGGAGATCTGTGGAACTGGTATCCAGGATGAAGAGGGAAAATTACTTTTCTCCCAAGTCAGAAGAGGCATTCCATGCAATCCCGTACGAACACAGGCTGTTCAGCCTCACCTCAACAGTATTCACAACACTACTCTTGCCCCACATCCAAGTTGGAGTGAATACTAAATGGTTGCAGATAACCAGATGGGAGTTATTGCAGACCATCAATACCACTATAAAAGGATTCAACACGATCAAAGAAGAGCTGAGAGCAATCAGACTGATGACCCCCCAAAATAGATATGCGCTTGACATGATCACTGCAATGGATGGAGGTGTTTGTGCAAAAATCGGAGAATAATGTTGCACATTTGTACCATGACACGATGAAGAAAACAGAACCCTAACAGAGGCCATAAGCATGTTGACAAGCCTGAAAAACCAGATGATCGATGAAAGTGATGAAGTGGACGATGACAGCTGGTTTGGAGACCTATTCTTGTGGGTCCCACAATGGATGGCAGATATATTCAAGTTTCTGGGAGCTCTACTAGAAATGTTATTGCTAGGATTCTGTGTTATCAAGATAATCATTACACAGTGCCAGAAAACTGCGAAGAAAGCCATAGGGATGAAAATAATGGTTGATGTCAAGCCAGGGTGGAAGCCTGGAGACCTGACTGATGAAGAAATAAGAGACTTTGTGAAAGCCCGCAAATTTGCGCCAGAGGGAACAAAATTTACATACCCTAAGAAACGAAGAAGGTACGAAGGAAAATGGATCTACTGCAGCCCAAATGGACAATGCCAGCTAATGACATGGAACAAAGACGAACATGTGAAGGCAGCAGGGAGTTTGAAGGGAGTAATAAAAATATGGACTCCAAAGGCTCACACATTCACACCATCATGTACAAACACTGAAGATGATGAACATGACACCGAAGAATCAAAAGAAATGAATGCAAAGGAGGTTGCAGAAGTGGTTGATGAACCGACCAGAGGGGGGAGTGTAGAGGAGGTCCCAGACATAGCCTGCACCCCTTCCCCTTATTTCGAGGTACCAGGAGCAAACTCGCCAAAGTATGTGACGTATGAAGAGAAAATGAACCTACAAAGAGCTGCACTGGGATTCTGCCCAGTCTACATCAGAAGATCCATACCTGTTGAAGCACCCATAACCAGACAACCCTGGGCAGCATGGTACCCTATCAGATAGCCATACCAGCCACTGATACGAAACGAAGAGTACCTACATATGGTCCATGAAGAGACCCCAAAAGCCTTAATGGAAGGCCAGTGGAAATGACTTAAGGGCCTGAACAGACTCATGAATGAACAAAAGCGGCTATCGAAAACAAGCACGCCAGTGCGAGTAACTACGAAATAAATGTAATAGACACAGAGAAGAGACAATGGTAAAACGTGAGGAAACGGTGCTACGTGACAAGATGGAAGCAACCAACCTGTTAAACGTGTGTAAATAGGCAAGATGCTAAGAAATCGATGCTGCTTGCAATGCTTAGTAGAAGATAGAGCGGCAAGCGCCAACCATATATCTACCTCAATAAGGCACATTATACAAGTGCGACTCCATTTTGTAAAAGCAGACAGGTACCCAGGCAGCCAGAGGCCTGACAGGCCAAGTTTCGAAATCCAGCCAAAGGCAAGAGAAGGAGCAGAATCGAAACTCAACAAAGAGCGGCTCATGCCTAGTAAATCGAGGTCACCCAGAGAAAGGGAGGAGAGCGTCAGCTAACAAGACTCAAACTTCAGAGCATACCAGCCTGCCTCATGAAGGTCAAGATAAGGGGGGCCCATGCAGGTGGCTAGGCTGACACAAAATTAAATGCACCAAAAGCTGGAAACTGAAGCAGATTCATGGTGAACTAACAGGTGACCGGCCAGGCGCGAAGAAGTACCATCGCCTGATGTCATCCAGGACCAACGGATGCCATAACTTTTCCTGATAAGAAAGTACAGTTTCGGGCCATCTTTAGCCAACTAATTGACACATCACCCTAAAACACTGATTGATGGAAGGTAGGCAGGGTGAAACTTGGGACACCAGGCACAGGGGTGTCCATTCTGCATGCTGCTAATTAAAAGTGGAAATTTATGTCTAGGGGTGTAACCTGCCCAATCACAATGGACCAAGTTATCTGGAGTCCTATAGATATTGTAACCAATAGAACGCCGTAGTTGTAGTGACGTCTATCACGTGTGATGTAGAGGGATGGGCGTAGACCCCCACCTGATAAGAGGTATCCAATCCGCATGCCCTATTATCATATACAGATATAACACCTATATTTAAGTTACCTTTCCTAACCAATTATATTGCATGATGATTTTTTATAGAATTAGACGTCAGTGATGACCATTTTTGCCTATAAGAATTGCTGTTCGACTGAGGTTCGAGGAAGTCGGAGCGAGACAGGTGATCACAATGCTGCTGATTTCCATTTGTTTCTCTTTTTGATGTACTTAACATTAAACAGACTTCCCATTGCCAACCTACTGAGTCCTCATTATTGAGTCGTGTTGGAGCAAGTGAATCCTGCACCCCCTGTCCTCACATGGTGCAGCTATCTTGTTTTACAAGTTCTGAAGGGTGAGCGCTGACCTATGGGCCTGTCAGCGATTTCCTCTTCCCCAGAACACATGCTCCACTGCACCATCCTTCCTCTGCCTCATTTCTTGGTTCATCTTCTTCTCTGACCTCACCTGAACAACTTATAACTTAGTGTCTCTCAGCTCCCCCTTTATCCTGCCCTTCTTCTCATTGGCCATCCCTCCCCACTGGTTCCCTGGGCCAATCGTTCCTTATTCTCCCCTTCTGGGAGATAGTACAAACATCAAAAGCCATAAAAGGGGTCTAAGCCATGCCCCTTTTTCCTTGTGTGGGTCTGCCTGGGGTTTGTAATGGTGTGATGTCTTTGGAGCATTCTGTTTATGTGCATCCTTCCATTGTTAACTGTTGCTCTTGTTCGCGCAGCAACCTCTCCAATAGATTGCCGGTTGCCCACTCATATCTTCGGTTCAGCTGGTGTTATTCTCTCACTCGCTAGGGATGGTGGGATATGTAATTTTCTGGCAGAAATAGAGAAACACTGGCCAGCCTTGATTGTGTAAGATAGGTAATGGGGTGATTGACAGTGCCACTGTGTGCAAGCAAACTGGCACTACAAGAAGGGAGAGGGATTGGGTTCCCTCTCAACTGCCGCCTGCCCCCTCTCAACATCCCCTGGAGTAGGACTAGATCTGGATTCCATCTCAATAGGCCTCACACTCCAGACGTAGAGGGGCCCCATCTCTTCTTGGCATGGACAGCCTACTGACCCTGTCACACTTCCATGAAATGTTTAACAAGAGAGATGGTCTCAATGTTCTTTTTTTAGAAAACTCCAATGTTCAATCAAATGTGTTTTGACTTTCCTCATAGTCTATCCAAAATACCCTAATCCATATGGACACCCAATCATAGATATATAATATTAGTACTGTTGGTCAATTCTTGTTGGTCTATTAGTTGGTCAATACTGTTGGTCAATTAGTTGGTCAATTCTTGTTGAGTCCAAATGTTGGTTATGCTTATATCCACTTCCTTGCTGTTTTTGGTGAGACTAGTGACTGAGAATTTTCCACGAGGATAACGGCTCTTCGTTCGTTCCATACCCCATAATTCAGTTGATGTGGAATTCTTGAAGATTGTCTAGTAATGTCATTCTTAATCACTATATCATGAAATCTGTAACTGTTTAAAAAACAAATCAAGCAACAGAAACCGATGTCCATTTTGTTGCTCACCAAACATTTCTTTTCTAATTTTTCTAAATTATTCCCTTGATTTTATATGATAGATTTGTAAAAGTATTAACCCTAATATTTAATTAGTTAGCTTACTCTTCTGTTTAGGCTATAACAGAATATCCATATAGTTTTAACGGTCTATGTTTTACGTATTCTTGACCAATTTAGTCGGATATTCTCTACCCACATGTTTGTCGATAAGGTTATTATTGGCTTCTGTAGCATATGCTTTGGTGTCACTTCTGTTTCTTTTCAGGTGCACAAATTGTTGAGAAGGTAGATTCTTCTTCATATTTCCAGTGCAGGGGTCTTTAACCATTGTATCTCCAGGTATTTTGGAATACAGCTCCCATTACCCATATCTATATCAGTCAATGGTGAGGGATCATGGGCGGTGTATTCCAAAACATCTGGAGCGGCAACAGTTGCAGACCTCTTGTCTAGCATGACAGGTACAATGTAGTGGGGCTTTATGGTCAATAGGGTATGGTAGGGGTTTACTTTATAAGTTGACCTTCTTGTAAATGGCTAGTAAGGTCCAAACAATTAACTGAAGTACAACTTATAATGTGTGTAAATTTGAGGTAATCATTTTGGAGGCTTTTTCATTCGAAAAAATCGAATAGGCTGAATGTTGATTGACTGATCAGATGATTATACTTTCATTGATGTGGCATATATATATATATATATATCTTTATATTGCTCTTAAATGGATCGGTATCTATATAGACCACTGTCAGTTCGTACATTTTCAACATGAAGATCAGGCTGGATGGGTGTCATTACAGCACCCATTGCTGCACCTTCAATTTGTTTGTCAATAATGACAATCGTGTTTGTTTAGAACCATTGAATTCCACCACATAATAAATGAATGCATCAGTGCATGAGTATCTTTCCATTTGGCTAAGGTTTTGAGGCATGCAGACATAGAGTTATAGAGATATTCTATATACAAACAAAAAAGAATCTCATTGTCGGGGGTAAACAGTTGGCCTTCTAATTTTTCGATGACTAGTTGAATCTCGCACATATGATTTCATCTCTTTCATTCTGGGAAGGCCATAATATCTCACAGATTTAGAGAGTGGTTCCAGGACCAATGAATTTGCTGCTGCTATGTGTGATCCAGAATGGTAATTCAGAGTTTTGGGTAATTTTTCGGCACTATATAAAAGGAAGGAATTTTAGGTTTGCAATTTAGCAGGAATTCCGCCTCTTGTTTAGTAATTGCGATAAATACAGGGAATTTGTCCATTATCCCCAAGAGGGAGCCACCCCCATTGAGGCTAGTGAGGTGAGCCCACTCCGCAAGACCCTTCCTAGGGGTTTGGGCAAGAGGAACCTCACTGAGAGTTATTCCATCTTCGGGGAATGAGGACACCCCGGGTGTAATGAAAACCCTTGTGAAATCAGTACTCTCTGCCTATATGAGGGCCACAGAAATAGCAAAGGTGATTTTGCCTTTTTGTTTGTCTGACAACCCTGCGGAACTCGCCGGAGCCTTAATGCCATATCATTAACTTGCATCACCTCTCGTTGCAGAGATCTGAAACTAAGTGTGAAATGATAGGAAAAAATGCAACTTGCCGACTGAGCTCTGACTCAATGGCGCTCACTATGAGTAAGGAGTGTGCTACAAAACGTCAGTGATTTTGTTAGTGACACTTTTTTTGGCAGTAATGGAATTACAGCAACGTTTACTGTACTGGCATTTAAGTGCTGGCGGTATACGCTCCATGCTAATACCAAGAAGTGGTGTAATTACTGCAGGTAGAATGACCACCACAGCATTTCCTCCAGAATCCCCAAGGAGTACTAACACTTCTGTTATCATGCTTGTAATCTGGCGGAATCCACACCAGATGAAGTGGCGGTACTGGTAAACAAGTTTAACAGTATATCCTCCAGAAGTACCTACCATCAAACTCTTAATGAGTCTCCATGAACCAGCGCCCAGTTTCAGTTTAATTTCTATTAAAATAAATTATACCAAAAGTAAACCAAAAAAAGACAGTTTTTCCTAAAAAGAAAAGGATTTATCTAAAAATATGAAGTGAATTCTTTCAACTACACAGGTGCTCTGAGAAATGATGGCTTTAGATGAAGCACAGAGGCCTGCTTCTTTGCTCTTTCTTGAACAGAAGGGCTCCCAGCAGCACATTATGTCCCTATTGCATCGAATTCAGTGGTACCATAGGGTTTTCTTCAAGCGGAGTCGAACCATCAATTACTCGTATCAATATGAGTATCTTAAAATCTGTTTAGAACATTTTGAACGTTTCAAAAGTATCACATGTATAGCCCTGAGTAGTCTTCTCTGAAAGCTGCTTAAAGCAGTAACCCTGAGCTGGGATCACCTTTCTGTCTCCCCTGGAAACAATACAGTAACCTAGTTGCTGCCTTGGCCTACCAGAGCCCCTCTCTCATGGGTAAAAGCTATGTTAAAAAATCATAAGTCACTTTTTCACTATTTTCCAAAAGACAAATGGCGTGTAGGAGGGGTCACATTATTCATGATCGAGTATCCTCATAGTGTCGGCGCACACCATCTTTCTTCAATTTTTGGTTTCATTATTTGACCAAATTATGACCGACCACCGTTCTACCAATTAGTCACAATCACAATTTTCTCAATAATACATAGACCAGAGCCATTATTTCATATACCAATGGTATTTTCTATTCTAATTATATTTTTTATGTTACATACAAAATACCAAGAATCTTAACAACAATTCAGTGTACCCTCACCTACCTACCACCATAGAAATGGCCAGCCCGGGTGTAGGCGCCTTATCGCCACCAGGCCGGATGCTGGCTCCAAGAACATCACAACACTGTGTGATGTGGGGAATAGAGTATAGCAAAGGACACTGGCTAACACCTCTTAGATTTCAAAGCACCCATAATCAATAGGCCAACGGGCCCCCGTGATAAATCTAGTAATGTTTCGGCAAGGAGAGTGACTGCCCTGCCTCCTTCAGGTGTAACTGCTTCATTATAAAAGGTGTCAGTGCTGTGTCATAAATGAACGTTTAATTCCATGTGCACCATCAAAAATAAGCACACAGACTCAGCTTAGTCTGCAATTGAATCTGTGCAAAAATAACCCAGACACGCATCTACTGATACATTGAAAATCAAACACAATTCATTGCACTTCATCAAAGGTACATTATTCGCATTAATTTGTCCCGGGAGGATAGCTCAGCGGCAGCGTGTTCGTCTTAGAAGCAAGACGACACGAAGCAACAACAGGTTCGATTCCCGGGTCCGCGCTTAGAAACCTCTGGGTATTTAAGCGCGTTATAAATACGTAACTAAAACAAAAAAAAAACACAATTACGCAACTAAGAAGAACAAACAATTCCTGCGCCTCGATGGCTGTGTGAGCGCTTTATAAATGTTAAATAAATAAATAAAAAATGTTAAATAAATAAAAAATAATTTGTTAGAAAACTATAACAAATAGACAGATCAAGTAGTAACATACAGATCTCTGATAAAAGACAGATATAGCTCATGTTATAACCGATTTTATGACTGGTGTATGCAACAATGCAGTACATTATATAATGCCCTTGAAATCCAGCATCTGTGGCAGTAATACTTTTAACCAGTGGACCCATATGCTGGCAGACTAATAACATAACCTGGGTCTAAGAAAACATCCCTATTTATCCCAGGTAATAACACAAAAACATTGGATGAGTGTTGGCAATAAAAGGCAGTGGGATTTTATTGCACAGTTATAGTCATAACAAAACATACTCATAATATGCTGCTTTTGGGCATCAGGTCCAAAGGTTGCCCCCTCTGGCCTGTGCTGCCATTCTTGTCCCACGACAGTGTGGTTACCGTACAGTGACCTGTCTTCTTTCTCTTTCTTCTCGCCCTTTTTCTAGGGTGGGAGGGTTCTGGGAAAAAGAAGAGACTCTGTGAACACAAAGTAGTACTCTTTTGGTTTGGGTCCTCGTGCAGGGACCCAAACTGATTCTGTTTTCTGCTGCCAAAAGCAGCTCCTTAAATTGGGCCCAGGAGCTGCCCCCTGGGTCTTTGTTGTGTCTGTGTGGGGGGCTGTGGTGCCAGCCCCCGCCGGCCGTCTGACGTCGATGGTAATTGCACCTTGTGGTCCCTAATGCGATTGTTCCCCGCCTACTTCCTGCTTCTCCGGGCCCTGGTACTTCGCACCCCTTCGGGAGGACTGGCAAGGTGTTGATTTAACACCTTGCCCTTCCTTCCTTGCTTCCCGGGGTGGCGATTGCGCATCGCCTTGTAGTTGGGGTGGGGGAGAAGTGGAGCACTGGCCCATTTGTTGGGCTGTTGTTCGCCCCTCTCCTTTGCCTGGCTGCCTCAGGGCAGGGGTTACCCGGCCTCGCTTGGTGCCTGCAGCGTTGCCCATAACCAGTGGACCCATATGGCTGCAGACTGATAACATAACCTGGGTGTAAGAAAACATCTCTATTTCCCACAGGTAATAACATGAAAACATTGGGTGAGTGTTGGCAATAAAAGGCTGTGGGATTTTATTGCACAGTTATGGTCATAACAAGACATACTTATAATTACAGTAACCATAATATGCTGTACTTTTGGGCATCAGGTCCTGAGGTTGCCTCTTCTGGCCCGTGCCGCCACCACCTGGATGGGTTACTGGCTGTCCAGGTTCCCCCAAAGATTGCTGTGGGGGTTTTGTCATTACCATGTTTTTTCCTTTACGTGATGAGTTTCAATGCTCTAAACCATTCCCCCGCTATTTTCAGCTCTTTATTAGCTTATAGTTATGTGTGGCCCTACTTCCATGTTGGCCTCTTATTTTCCCTTGCATGGCTGCCTAGCTTGTTACGTTTTAGTATCGCCAATGACTCCAGTTTGTTTAAGGTAAATTAAACCTTGACTAACCCTTGTGTTGGGTGGCTCCTGCTCTGACCGTTTCTGATCTTACTAGTTCTGAGTCCCCTTCCTCCTGCTACAGTACTGACATATCGCCTCAGAATGAGGGGCTTTCGGGCCCATTTGCTGTGCCTGTGATTTATTACACTGTATTCTCTGCAGGGCTGGCTTTGTTTTATTAGTTCACTTCCTGCATTATGCTAATATTTGCACCTGCTCCCAAGTTGGGCGGTGTGTGCCGTAGAGGTTAGTTATGAATACAGGCAGTTGCTTGTGTTCATTTATACAATAACTATTTGTTTCTCTTTTTGTGCCTGTTTTTGATCTTTAGGCCTCAATGGTGATGCTGTCGGCTCTTCCCCTGGTCTTCATCCTGCCAAGGTCATTGTTGGTTTTAGTGGTGGATGTTGTGAGCTTGCCTACGTGAAATGCTCCAAAATATGCGAGTGAGAAATGACGGACTGGACAATAGAGATTCATTTGGTGTATAGCATATGCTGTCTACCAAAACTGTTGTTCTAACCAATTTTAAATCTAGTGGGTGTTGTTTGTCTATTTGTGGTCCTTCTACCCTGCCCCAGTCTTTTGGAGCAAGTGCGGTCAATGCGCTTTGTGTTGGGTCTGCGTCACCTCGCAGTTTTGAGAAATCGGATACTGCTGAGAGGTGTCTTTTTTTGCCCCAACCCTCTTAAAACCCCGCCTTTGAGCCCACCTTAGAAAAGCATTGATGTCCTTTATTGTCAATAAATCTACATGGTTTTGCACTGACACCTTTAATACTGTTTGTACGCACTTAAAGTATTGAGCTATAGTGTTGCCAGCCCAGGCTTTCTTTGCCACCTCTGAGGAACCCGTGTCAGAGTCGAATTTCTGTAGGCAGAACACTGCAAACACCCATGTTCGAGGTGCATGAATGAGGTTGCGCATCCTGGCCCCTAGCCGTTCAGCGTTGGCGTTAATGCAAATTTTTCTAAACCACTAGAATCGACCAGCAGTCTACTTGCAGCTCTCTGGCCCTGGCCCTCTGGCGTTGGCCTCTTGTTTGCTTTTATTTCTTACTCGTATTTCTTCCGAGTATTTTTTGCTGCCTTGTGGTCTGCGTCGCCCTATTCTCTAGCATCCTATGTACTACTATCTGAATGACTTGTGATTTTTCTCCTTCATGCGTGCATGTTTTAAATCTGCATGGCGCAGTGAGTGGGATGGGTTGATGGGGTGCTCATATGTTATGGCCCATCTTTTTGTTTACACCTACGCCTTATTCTTTTTAGTGTATCTTCCCCCCTTTTGTTTCTCCCCTTCTGTTCTTTTCTGAAATGCTTGGCGGGATGGTGTCTATGGCTGAAGCTATCTTGCCCTTGCTGTTATTTGGCTGCCCGTTGTGGCGAGCCTGGGCTTTTTTTCTGGCACCAGTCTTGCTTGTTTGCTTGGTTGTCCTGCTTTCTTGTGAAGGTGCTGCTTCTTACCCCGTCTACTGGATACGCGTGTCTCTGCGACTCTGCTTTCATCAGCTGACAGGAACCTGTGCTTCTTAGTCTTCCTTGAGTGGCTCAAAACCTGCTTTGCCCTTGCTGCAGTCTGTTGCAGTGTGAAAGGCGGAAAACTGGTCAACCTCCCTTGTAACTACCTTCTGATTGCTGCGGGAACTCCCACTTTCAGGAACGCTTCTCAATTTTGTGACATCTTTGGTTTGGGGTTGTTCGAATCTTTTCGCTCTCAATTTGGTATGTGTGCTGCTTGGTGCAACACCTTGGGAGGATACTAGTTCCTGGACCTGCTAACATTTTTATTTACCTTATGTCCATGGGTGACCCGCCCATGCGTAGGTGTTTTATTCCATGATTGGGCTGTGGCTTGACTTTGGTCCCACCAGGCTCGGCTCTGTACCTTGCTGGCCTGCCCCTTGTGTTCGATATCCATTCTTCGTTTTGCCCCTGTATTTCTGTGGGGGTTTTCAACCCCCCCGCCCCGTTGTGTGGCCCTTTTATGCTTGTTGCCACCATGGTACTTTCCTGTGTCTCCTTCAGTCCATTAGCCCTTGCCCAAGCTATCTTTTGGGTAACCATCTGTTTGTGGGTGCTCTTTTAAGGGTGTCCACAGCCCCGTGGTTTTCCCCTTTTCTAGCATGTGCCTGGACTGGACTGTGACCTACATCTGCAGTACTGAGCGGATGTTAAAATGAGCGCTTTGCTCGCAGTGCTACCTGACTGATAAGTTATCAAGTTGTTTCTAGTTATTTGGTTTCCGATCTGATTTTTTTGTTCTAACAGCTGGTTGTAGCGGAGTCGTTATTCGGCACATCGATGGGCCTTCTAATTCCCCCCCTGGGTGTCCACTTGCTTACCTTGTCCTTGGTGTTTTGGCGCCGTCTCCCCTTCTTCTCATGGCTCCTTACCACTAGCTGCCGTATGTTCCATCTGTTTCTGTGCGATTTTGCCGGATTGGTGTTGCCCCATTCCGTGCTTGTGGCCTAATTCTGCTGCACTCCTTATGGAGTGTTGCTGCAACATGGGGCCCCCGTGTCCGGGTTCTCCTTGGGTTGTCACCTCTGTTTCTATCGTCCCTGGTATCTCAGGTTCTTTGGGTGCGCTGTTTCCCATTGATGTTGTGCTCCATGTTCAGACTACTGCGGGCTGTGCCCCGTATTCAGGGTACTGTTGTGTTGTGCCCCATAATCAGGGTATTGTTGTGTTGTGCCCCGCTTCCGGGTGTTTTTGGTTGTTTGTGAGTTTAGTGCTTAAAACTCATGTGCCACCTGCTCCGGGGACTGGTTTCTGTATGGGTTCTGGATTGGGCAACTTGTTTTGTTGATTTGTGAAAGCTTCAGGTTTCCAAAATGTTTTTCTGTCAAAACAACACCCTCATCTTGCATGTTGCCCGTTGTATATTGTCGAGGCTTTCCCACCCTGTTGCAACTGTGCCAGCTCCGAACGTGTGAGCTCCGGGCCTTTCCTTTGTTATTTTCTGCTTGGCTGCAAGGTCTTTTTGCCGTATCTTTAGTATGCCTTAGTCGGGCGAAAAATTGCTCTTGTTGCGTCCTCAAATAAGGCTTGTATTTTCGCAGTGTTTCTATGTTGCCTTAAAGCTTGTGTTACCTTTGTACTGTGCTTTTTAGCATTTGTTCTTTAGCGCACTCTGCGTCATCCTGCTTCTAACGTGTTTTTTCTGTTTGTCAGCACGTCGCATAGAGAACCTGCCCGGGGGTTTCGAAACGTTGCTACTATGTTCGAAAATGTTAGCACTTCAATTTATGTGAACCTCATATTGGGTTTGCTCTCTTGATTCGCCCATTCTTCTGTGTTGGTCCTGTTTCCCGACCCTGCTGTGTTTTGAAAAACAACTGCTCTGCGTGGTCTTGCTTCTGAAACCCCTGATTTGCTCACTGTTTGTGATAACGTAACTTTTTTGTTCAAAAAGGTGTTTATCCCTGTGGTGCATCTATTTATCCCTCAACCTGATCCCGCGTGCCCTGTAGCTGGGGGTTTCCCGGTATGGTCGAAACGCTGAAAATTGGGGCGCAGTGTGTCGTGCCCGCCTCCCGCTACTGACTGAGGGTGACACGTCCCGTGCCTGTTGGATTATTTGCCGCAACTTTGGGATGAAAATGAAAATGTGCTGTCCCTTGTTGTCTTGTTTCCAAAATGAGCGTGTTGTTTTCTGAGTTTTTAAATATGTAATTATTTTTTTTAATAAAGTGCCATGATTTAAACTAAAGCCTTTTTTCCATCGTGTTCCCCTTAAAAATAGACTATCGGATGCGGCCTTTGTATAATTTGCTGTGATTCTTCAAATGCAACCATCTGGTCCCAACGATTGGATTTGATCGTTTCTTTGTATGTTTTATGCCCTTTTTTGTGCCCTGTGCCGAGGTACTGTTCGGCAGATGAAAAATGTTTCTCATAATGTGCTTTGTATTAGCTCTAGATGTGAAGCTTTACCTTTGAGCAATGCGAGCAGCTTGTTGCAACACCTGGCTTTTCCTGGCGTTGTCCTCTTTCTAAATTGGAATAATTTTTCCAACACTTTCAGGATTTTAAAGTTGTGATGCTTGGCCACGAACACCCCCACCTTTCAGGTCCAAATCATAAACTTCTGATTATGCCCCAGAGACTGACTTGTAATGAGGCGGAACTACCCTGCTTCCGCCAGCTGTACTACAGCGTGGTGTTTCGGCTTCCTGTTGCCTGGCTCACCCTGGACGTGCTCTGCTTTCTCTTCTTGTTTGTGACTTTAAAAAAAAAAACATTGGAGCCTTTCGTGTTGCCTTCATCCACTCTGCCTGTTCAGGGGCCTTCGTTCCGATTTCTCAGAGCTCCCTCTGTTTTCTGGTCGGCGCTGCCGCTTTCCCCTTATTGAACCAGTCTGCTTCCTGATTTACGACCCTCTGTCTGCTGCAGTCCGCAGCGTGGTGTGGTTCCGTACCTGGCAAAAAGCCTTGAGTCCTCGACATAAGGTCAAATGGGCTGTACTTGCTGAGGCTGGAACAGCCGAACATTCGTTCTCCGGCAGGGTAACGCTGGAAAATTGTCACAAGCAGGTCAATGGTAAAAAAGAAGACACTCCGTGTACACAAAGTACTCTTTTGGTTTGGGTCCCCGTGCAGGAACCACAAACTGGTTTGCTTGGGTCCCCGTGCAGGGACCCAAACTGATTTTTTTTTCTGCTGCCAGAATCAGCTCCTTATATTGGACCCAGGGGCTGCCCCCTTGGTCCTTGGTGTGTCTGTGTGGGGGGCTGTGGTGCCAGCCCCCAGGCCGGCTGATGCTGACGGTAATTGCACCTTATAGTGCCTAAGGCGATTGTTCCTTGCCTACTTCCTGCTTCTCCGGGCACTGGTGCTTCGCACCCCTTTGGGAGGAAGGGCAAGGTGTTGATTTAACACCTTGCCCTTCCTTCTTTGCTTCCCCGGTCGGGGACTACGCGTCGCCTTGTAGTTGTGGTGGGGGAGAGGAGGAGCACTGGGCCATTTGTTAGGATGTTGTTCGCCCCTCTGCCCTGCCTGGCTGCCATGGGGCACAGGTTACCCAGCCTCGCTTGATGCCTGCAGCGTTGCCCAGATCCCCTGTGGATGCTGTAATACATGAATTAGTGACTTCACGTATATGAATACTTCCCAGTGACATCTATTCTTATTTATAAACCATTTAAATGTACATATATCTTAGCTATATGTTTCTAAATGGCCACAAACCCTAGGTTTCTCTCTTTCAGCAAAACCTTACTTGTGGTGTAATGATGTGCTGCACTATTACATATACAAGCCGTACAATACATTATAATATCAGCTGTGTCCATCTTGTATCTGAGACCAGTACAGTACAGACCTGGTGTACCATTCACCCCGACATTTCAGAATTGTGGGACATCTATCAGCTGACTCATTCACAGGTCATTGCCCCCACGCTCTCCACCATTGCTGTCTCGTTCTCCAGACCTACAACTCCAGCTACAGCTGGAAGAGAAGAGCCGCCTGTATTCCTCGATACCTCCAGCAATGCTCCTCAAACCGGTCCACCTCAAAACCCCAGACGACAATGGTCAGATTGTTAAACGGTAATTATATAAGTGCCTCCTTTGTAGTTATATTGGCCTATGCCAATTCACGCTACACGGAAAACCGCGTTGCAAAGTTCTGATATTTGGGTTAACTTCGCCGCCATTTTAAGATTCTTCTGCTATTTTGATTTCCACTCATGTGTTCTTCGTTCTAAAATGGTGGACTATGTTTTCAACTTGCAACCAAGCCTTCTGACCTTTGAGTTCTGTTAATGTTTAGGATGTCCGAGAGCCAACTGTTTAGACTAGGTAAAGAGACCTTGTGCTCCATATGAATTGTCATCTAAGTGTTGTCTGCGCACATAAGCCTCATCCTTGTATAAACATTGGGACAATGAAGAACGAACCTCAAACGTATGTTTTGACTAAAGTGTATTGTAAACGAATGTAGAACAAGGCTTACCATGGGATCCGAGAACGTACATCACCATTGTGCCTTCATGGAAATGCAAACCTATGTAATCCTTTGCATAATATTGTATAATCTGTATGTGAGCTAGGTACGAACTCTAGACCACGAAATATTAACATGTAGAGAGGCTGGACAATATAAATGGAATTGTATGAAAGTAAGATGTTTCGATGTCCAGCACTCTCTCACCTCTCCTTGTCAGCTGGTACACACTGTGAGGTGTTGGGAGCCAGATAGCTATCTGTTTTTCTTTGTAAACTGTGCAGTGATAAAAGATCTGTGAATCTTTTAGCTGTGATTGGTGTATTTCCTTTATGGTACTGAGCCTCGATATTTCTTTGTTCTTTCAGATGGCACCCGAATAGGACCCTCAATATTGATGCCACCTCATTGAAGAGTAGACACGGTTATCGGATGGTGAGAAAAGGGGGCCCTTTTTGGATGAGACGCGACACCACAACAGTACTGCACAATCCAATCCCTGGACGGTGAGCACACGGTCCGAGACGGCATCTTGACGAAGGTCCATATATCGAGACGGACAGTTTTGCTGAAATCACCAACCACGAGGGTCCTTTGTGATTTGTAATCCGATTGGATCTCCCTTTGTCCTTTGAATCAGATGAGTCTTGCCCTGATTCCTAAGTATCCTGATATTTGGTTGTAGTATTGTACGCGCAAGCACAATCAGTGCCAGGTAAAACCAGTAATATGACATGCCTGGGAAATTGACTGCCTGTTCCAGGGCGTTGTTCTGCAGAGACAGACAATCTTTGGAATTTGGCAGTCCGGCACCACAGGAGGGGTCGCCGGCATGTACTTTGTACTGGAAGTACGGCATTGGTAGTATAGTATTTAACGATATTTGGCACAGACAAACCAGACATGCTCTCGAACTTCAGTGGCCAGTCAATAGAAGTTTTGAGATTGCTCTGATAGAGTATTTAGAATCCATATTGTTAAAGAAAAAGGCTAGACCTGCAGCATTTGATATAATACAAAATTAGAAAAAGGAAGCTATGCAGCAACTTAAGAGTAAACAGAAGCATGCACTTCGTCACATGTCAAACTCAGAAAAGGCATTATTGTACGATTAACAGCCAGACAGAGTCTGTTAGAAACATGGATAGGGCTTTTCAACTTAGTATACAGAAAATATATCTGTCTAAAGATTTTCATACCTCAGATGAGCTAATTGATAAACTCTTAAATGAACATAGGCCTGGTGCCACTGCACCGCCTCCTTATGTACCTATTCCTGCTGTCTTACCTATTCCTGCTGTTGCTCCTCCTCCTGTAGCAATTCCTGTCCATCCTGTTGCTCCTCCACCACCAGTTATTGCTCCTCTTCCTATTGTTCTTCTGCCTGTACCTCCACCTTTACCGACTATTACTGCTCCACTAAATCTATCTTTGTTGCCAGTAGTAGTGTCTCCACTACCTGTTGTACAGGATTTATCTACTCTCTCTTTTCCAAGCGGTTCTGCTCTGCTTGTAGCAGATAAAGGGACAAGTGCTGAATCAAAAATTGTAACACGGAACATAGTTTCCAAAGAAAAGAGAAATTTGAATGCATGGGCTAAGCAATGTATAGAGAAAGGTGACCAATCTACTGTCTTAGCTACACTTCTTAATTTACAAAGTATTCCCGATCAGAATGTCTTTATTGGGGGGATGGGGATACATTTAGCTGTAATGTGGAATGGATTGGCAGACACAGATGTCGCACAAGGGCTGAGAGACTTGAATGTTTTAGCTTATTCAAGGGATACTGCGGAGAAAGTACATGAGCATGTCGAGAGGGTTTTTGAGTTTAGAAGGGAGTTAGAATGGGTACAAAATGATGAAATAGATGGTGATAGTTTGGACGCTTTTTATGTGCAGCAACGGTTCCTTCCTCCTTGTAAGTCAACGAGTGAAGAACCGCGAATTTGCACAAGGGATGTGCTTAGATGGATCACAGATATGTCGATATCTCCCGTAGAAGTATATGATACGTATAGTCAGTATACTCTGTAAATGCAGAGGAAAGTGTTACAGGTAATGGTAGAATACCTGCAGGATGAATGTATAAAGAAAAAGGTTTGTTGTCCTGCAGAATTATTGAATATTTATAAAAGAGCTTTTGCGTCCGATACTGCTTCCACCACTTTAGCGCTCGATTTGGCTCTGTTGCTTAGTAAATGTTCGGAGTTGCCTACTTCTCAGCTACCTATAAGAGAGGTTCCTCCGACATTTGTTCCCAAAGTTGAGAGTCCGGCTAATGTTGCAACAGGTGCAGCAGCCATCGATATCGAAGCTCATTATGTATCAGTTCATTCACGTCCCATTCTCAAGACAGGAAGTGAATACTATTAGACAGTCAATTCCAGACATTAGGAAGAATCCAACAGGATTTTACAAAGAAATAGAATCTGTCCTGCATTCGTCGGTTTTTACTTTGGGTGATATAGATTTGTTGTTCCCCGTGATCCTACCTGTTGATTTAGGGAAACAGCTTAGGACTATAGATGATCCAGCGGTGACACGTGGGTTAACTTGCTTAGGCTAGATGGAGAAAGGAAAGCTGGTTAAAGACCACCACAAGTGATACTGACTTTGCCAGATAGAATAGTTACAAAATTAAAGACTTTGATTCCAGAAAGAAGGATTGTTTGGGACAAACTCACTGCTTGTACCCAAGGAAAATTTGAGGGTGCTACCGAATTCTTTAATCGGTTCGAACAAGTGTTCTCAGATTTTAGCGGGCAAGATTTGAGCACCGAGTCAGGGAAAAGATTTGTGCGTCGATTGTTGCCGGATATCCAGTCACAAATTATGACTTCTGAGAGTGCTTGGCAAGCCAAATCACAGACTGAAGTATTGCACATGGCTCAGTATTATGAGAATAGAGTCAATAATGAAAAAGAAAGAATCGAAAAGAAAAGGGGAGATTTGAAAACCAAGGTATTATTGCAACAGATGGTCAGAGGGCCTAGAGGTGGAAATGCACAGTTTTGATGTCAAATTATTTCCACAAAGTAATGCGTAGTTGGGTCCAGTGCACGTGAACCAACGTGCTTATTGCAGACAAGAGGGTCATTGGAGAGCACAATGCCCGATCCTCCAGCAAAGGTTGAATAACACATATGGTGTCATGGGTAGATGATTCAGAGGCCGCCCTGGGGTAGGGGTCCTGGTAGGAGCCAGTTCGCTCAAAATTCTCTTTCTCGGAAGATAATCAGCAGCTTAGTGTAGATAGCAGAAATATTTTTGATAATCCTTCAACTGCCTATCTCTCTGAAGATCTTGTTTTCGATGATATATTGTTCCGTTAGGACAGCCCAAAGCAGGGTCTGGAACCGACGCCTATTCCCATTAATCAGAAAGGTCCCTACATCGAGATGATGGTGAAGAATATGGTGGAGAATAGGAAGCATCTATTTTTGATTGACACAGGAGCACAGAAGTGTTCCATTGATCATTCACAGGTTCCAGACATTCCACTGTGAGGGCAGTATAATGTTTCTGTAGGGTTTTCTCGTATGCTAGTAGTTAGTCTGGTTTCTGTGCTGGTACCGATTTTACTGGGTCCATTTACAGATCACTGTCCGCTGCTTCTGAAAACGAACTGTGGAGAGAATTTGTTGGAGATGAATCTGTTGAAGGAATTAAATGCAGTAATTCATTGTTCTTCGGATGGACTGCGTTTGACGATTTCACCTAAGCAATTTTCTGCCTTACAATTTCTGACTAGACCTTTGACGACAATGATGTTGGTATTTTACAAATTGAGCCTGTTAAAATTGTTTTGAAACCAGAAGTTAAGTTGCCACAAATTCCGCAATATAAGATTTCAGTTGATGGTGAGCATGCTTTGAAGAGTATAGTTTCCGACTTTGTACATCGTGGGGTAGTCGAAGAAATTGCAGGAAGTTTGTGCAATAGCCCGATTTTACCGGTGTATAAAAAAGGGAATAATGCGATTCCTTTCCGTTTCATTATCGATTTGCGCGCTATCAATAAGATAGTTGCTCCACAATTTCCAATTGTGCCTGATGTAACGACGATACTAACAATGATTCCAGCTTCTGATACTCATTTCAGTGTGGTGGATCTTAAGAATGCCTTGTTTAGCATTCCCATACACGTGGATAGTAGATATTTGTTCGCGTTCACCTTTGGGGGACGCTTGTTTACATTCATCCGTGCACCACAAGGGTACACGGAGAGTCCAAGCATTTATAGTAGGGCTTTGAAAGAGCAGCTCGATACACTTGAGTTGCCCTCTACTTGTACATTGTTACAGTACATGGACGACCTTCTCTTAGCTGCAGACTCAGAAAATGCCTGCAAGGAAGGCACTGTTTTATTGCTTATTCATCTAGCAAAAACATGGGCATAGAGCTTCATTGAAAAAGTTTCAGTATTGTCGACAGGAGGTCGCCTATTTAGGCTATCTCCTGTCAAAGGAGGGAAGAAGTTTGACACCTGAACGAATTAAGAGCCTTTCTGGCATGTCTATCCCAAATACACAGAAGGAAGTCAGATCCTTGTTAGGAATGGCTTCTCACTGTAGACAGTGGATCCCTAATTTCTCACTAGTGATAAAACCAGTGATAAAACCAATGTTGGTATTGACAAAGAAGGGCATTTCTTTACCACTACCGTGGAACTTGGAACACCAGAAAGCTTTTGATCTGCTCAAAACTGCACTTTGTTCAGCACCACTTTTGGGCACACCAAATTATGATAGGGCCTTTGTGTTGTATGTGCATGAACATGATGGATGTGCTTTGGCCGTGCTAACACAGGAACATGGGGGGAAGAATAGACCATGCGGTTATTTTCCTTCCACACTTGATCCTGTTGCATGCGCTTTGCCGAGATGTTTGAGAGCTGTCGCTGCTGCGTCCGTAAAGCAACGTGAGGGTATGGTCCTAGGCCATACTTTAACCGTCATGGTACCTCACTCTGTAGATGTTCTATTAAATAGAATGCAAACGCAACACCTTACCTCCCCACGATTAACAAGATGTGAATTGATCCTATTTGCACCGCATATTCAAATTAAAAGATGTGCTTATTAAATCCAGCTGAATTGTTACCTCTTCCGCAAGATAAAGCTTGCAGTGACGAAATGTCACATGACTGCCTTTATACCACAGAGCAAGAAACTAAAGGCAGGATTGATTGATTGATTTGAAAGATACACCTCTGAATGATCCACAAGGGGAACTGTTTTGCTTCAAACTTCCAGATATTACATCCACTGCTGCTTATGCCATCACTACATTAAGCACGATCGTGGAAACCAAGAGAATTTCGCATAACTCTGCGCAGGCCGCAGAGATTATTGCACTGACTCGAGCTTGTGAACTTTCAGAAGGGCCTAGAGTGAATATATTTACCGACAGCCAGTATGCCTTTGGGGTGGTTCATAACTTCGACAGACTTTGGTCTGAAAGAGGTTTCTTGACCTCACATGGAACAAAAATCCAACATGACACCTTAATAGTTCAGCTACTCTCAGCACTTGCGCTTCCTACTCAACTAGCAATCATGAAGTGCACCTCACATCAGAAAGTAGTAGATGATGTAGGGAGAGGAACGCTTTTGCTGACAGGATAGCTAAACAGACTGCTACTGACCCATATTTAGAAATATATGTTACTAAGGAAGCCACAAATACTTGTACAGTAGATGAAGGGATTGACTCGATAAGGGATATTCAAGCTGATGCCACTTTAGATGAGCTAAAACACTGGGATGAGGGTTTGGCAAGGTTGGATGAGGAAGAGTGTTGGGGAGACAGTTCAAAGGGAAGATGGATGCTACCTGATGCATATGTTACTGCCATGATCACAATGGCTCATGGTCCCACTTACATATGTGCTAGGAAAATCTGTAAAATGCTAGACTCTGTCTGGGTGAATGTCAATATTTCAAAAACTGCTGAGCATTTTGGCCAGAGTTGTATGGTTTTCCTGCAGCATAATGCGGGGAAAGGTACGACGACACCTAGGGTGGTTTTGGTCCCCCCTCTGTGCCCTTTGAAGTGATTCATTTCGACTTCATCGAGATGGAACGCTTTAATAACTACAAATATGTCTTGGTAGTGATTTGTGCCTTTAGTAAGTGGGTTGAAGCCTTCCCCGTGAAAGATGCTGCAGCTATGACAACTGCGAAAATGATGCTTAAGGAATCTTTTACTAGGTTTGGGTTACCAAGGGTCATCTGTTCGGATAATGGTCCACATTTTATCACTGCTGTTATTCTGCAAGTATGCACGGGATTACAGATCGATAAACGGTTCCATTTGGCTAGACCCGCTCAGAGCGCTGGACTTGTAGAACACCATAATGGTATTTTGAAAAACAAGATTGCCAAGGTCTGTGCCAGCAGTAATCTGAAATGGCCAGATGCCTTAACTATAGCACACTACTTTCCATGCGTACAACCCCACAGACTAGAACTGGGCTCTCCCCCCATGAAATAATAATGAGGAGGCCAGCTAATATTTGGAAATTGCCTAAAGCTAAGAAATTAAGAAATGTAGAGCATTTACTTGTATCTGAATACTGTGACCAGTTAACTCAAAACTTGTATTTGATTTACCAACAGGTGCGAGAAGCCCTCCCAGTTAAATATGAGGGGCCAGGTCACAGAATTCGACCCGGTGACTGGGTGCTCACAAAGTCATTTGAGAGAGCATCCAGTCTCGCACCGCACTGGAGAGGACTATTTCAGGTCCTGTTAGCCACACAGACTGCTGTACGAGTAGCTGGTCGGCGTCACTGGATACATGCTACACACATCAAGAGGATACCTTTCCCTTTGCCACACAATGGAGAAGATAAAAAGGAAACTACTTGCTCTGCTTCTGGTGATCAATCGGTCTTGAACAACACCAAGGGTATTTCAGAGATTCTTCCTGAGCCCGTGGTGCCTGGGGAGAATGCTACTTTGTCTCTGAATTCTTCTTCGGATCTTTCTGTACCCTTGAACGACCTTGCCTCTGTTTCACCATTTCCATCAGGAAGCAATGACACACTGTTCACAGATCACGTAGTACCTGGAGTCTCAAGGTACGATCTGCATCCACGGTACTAGACATTCAGCACAGCATGGCTGTGCCCACAGGAAATGACTGTTGAGCTCGTCCTTTGCCACTTTTGCGTTGAAACATAAGTAAGTGGCTGGGACCAGTAAAAGTTATCTTCAATCAAGATCATGTGCTCAGGAGATCACCAGCAAACGAACTACAGTGTTTTTCACAGAAATTTTGTAGGAAAGAGCTTCAAGGAACAATGCCTGTTGCTATCTCTACTCGTACGGAGCAATCGATCGATTGTGTGGCTAGCAAAGACATTGGACAGAAAAATACATGGTCCTTGAGGACGTATTGTTTTCTTGTAATTATGTTAACCGGTCTGACAGTAATAATTGCTCTTGGGTTTTGGTTTATTAAAGGGGTGCATCCACGTGAAACGTTTATACCTACTGAGAGTGTTCCCACTACGTCTTCTCCTTTCGTGCATCTGCACACTCTAACTCCTAGGAATTCCCAACATAGACAGAGTTATCACAACAATACCCTTTTGTTCATAATGAACACGACTCATGCGATCTTAAACAGAACTAATTGCTGGATTTGTTTGCATTTGCCACAACACGGGGAAAAGGGTTTGGCTGGTATATTCATCCTTTGCCTCTAACTACAGCATGCTATGCCTCTCTAAGGGCATTATTCTTTGGTCGTTGGAATGATAGGATCTCAGGGAATTTTGACAAAACTAATTTGAATGAATTCAAAAGGCGAGTCCTGACGCCTCTGGGATGCTCCCTTTTCGCCAATAGGAGCACACTGAATGTTGCTTCTATTAGGCCTTCCGATAAACTTTCGAGACCTTTCCAATCACTAATTTCTTTCAAGATGGCTCCCGTAGGCAACCGGGATGCCACACCTCCTTCTTATACTATTAATCACAGCCCCAGCTCTGTTTCCTTCTGCATACAAAGGAATGGTTCTCAGTCAAGGGGTACTTTTGAGGGTTGTACCAATGTTGCAAACTTGACTAGTGAGGACAGACCTTTATATGTAGGCGATCCTGTGTATTTCATTTGTGGCAATGCAGCTTATCCTTGGCTACTTAGGGATTGGCAGGGTACTTGTTATTTGGGTATCTTGCTACCAGGGGTATATGTAGCTAGCACCTCTGAGGTCTCTAGGGCTGGTCCAAGGTGGGACGAGAACAGTGATACTCCTTCACAAGTCATGGGTGATGTAGCAAAATCCTTTGTGCCGTTTTGGGGACAGATCATGAATTCCGAGGATATTAGGAGACTAGCAAGAGTATTGGAGAGAACCATCAACTGGACCACTGACATACTCTACAATATGATGTTAGAACAGAAAGCGATTAGATTAGTGGCTCTACTGAACCGGATGGTGTTAGACGTCATCCTGGCTGAGCATGGTGGAGTATGTAAATTGGTGGGATCTGTTTGCTGCGTTTTCATACCTGACTCCTCCCCTACCATATTTAATGCAATGCAAAATCTGCACATCCTAAGTACAGAAGCACATGTTCCCATCGGAAACTGGGATCTTAGTGCTTAGTTCTGTGACTTTTTACGGTTTTGGTAATGGAAACTCTTTTCAGTCTTAATGGTAATCCTTGGTATTCTGTTGTTCTATTGTTGTTGCATACAATATCTTCCTGCATATGTTCGATGTTAGGGGGATGTTGTGCGCAAACTGTATGAACATTAGGACTGAAAATACATGCACCTGAGAAGATGACTAATGTATTTGTAATGAAGGCTATTACTGTCAAAGATTTGATGGCAATTGATATGTCTGATGAATGTGATTCAGGATGTACGACATTGAAACGTGGAGTTACGAGAAAAGCGAATATTTTGTAAAGCTCTTGGCTTAGGCCAAAAGGAGGGTTAAACGGTAATTATATAAGTGCCTCCTTAGTAGTTATATTGGCCTAAGCCAATTTGCGCTACACGGAAAATCATGTTGCAAAGTTCCGATATTTGGGTTAACTTTGGCGTCATTTTAAGATTCTTCCGCCATTTTGATTTCCATTCATGTGTTCTTCGTTCGAAAATGGTGGACTATCTTTTCAACTTTCAACCAAGCCTTCGGACGTTTGAGTTCTGTTAATGTTTAGGCTGTCCGAGAGCCGACTGTTTAGACTAGGTAAAGAGACCTTGCACTCCATATGAACAGTCATTTAAGTGTTGTCTGCGCACATAAGCCGCATCCTTGCATAAACGTTGGGACAATGAAGAACAAACCTCGAATGTATTTTTTGACTAAACTGTATTGTACACAAATGTAGAACAAAGCTTAACGTGGGATCCGAGAACATACATCACCATTGTGCCTTCATGGAAATGCAAACCTATGTAATCCTTTGCATAATATTGTATAATCTGTATGTGAACTAGGTATGAACTCTAGCCCACAAATTATTAACATGTAGAGAGGCTGGACAATATTACACAGAATTGTATAAAAGTAAGAATATTTCGATGTCCAGAACTCTCTCACCTCTCTTTCTCGGCTGGTACACACTGCGAGGTGTTGGGAGCCAGATAGCTATCTGTTTTACTTTGGAAACTGTACAGTATTAAAAGATCTTCAATCTTTTAGCCTGTGATTGGTGTATTTCCCTTGTGGTACTCAGCCTCGATATTTCTTTGTTCTTTCATGATGTCCGACAATGGGTAGCATGGACAGCTGACCTCCTTCGAGAGGCAACAGAAATCGAGTACTGAAACAAGAAGAGTGTTAACCCTACAAGAACCCTAGGCAGTTTACAAAGCTTCACCACACGGTTCAGCCTCTAAAGATTAGTGTTCTACACAAATACTAGTATTTTTTTTTTACATCATTATTTCAACTGTTGTCTCGGGAGGATAGCTCGGGGGCAAAGTGCTTGCCTTGGTTTGATCCCCAGGTCCCTGCGTAGAAACCTCTGTGTATAAAACACGTTATAAATAACCAATTATAATTATAATTGTATTAGTCACTGGATTAAAGAGCTATTTTCTTATAGATTTGAATGCCACTGGCTGGATATTGTTTCTTATTGACCGTGAAAATTTATGTTAGCCCATGTCTGGTACCGCCTGCGAGTCAAGGAAGCCTAGCCTGCGTGGTGATCCGACAGTACTACTACCTGTATGTGGCCCACAGCTAGCCCAGCGGTCTGTGGAATATTCCTGAAATCTGAGAAACAGTTATGCTCACAGTGAGGATGGGTTAACTTTATGACAATATTTGGTACAGACTGGGTGCCATGAGCAGAATGTGCTGTTCAGGTTGACATTTTCTATAAACCAACAGATAGACCAACAACCAACAACTTGCTTCAGCAGTGTCACCCTGGAACATCAGGTGACAGTTTACCCTATTGTCATTCTTATAAGTGAAATTATTCATTACAGAGAAACGTTCTAATCAAATATGTAAGACACCAAGCAATAGCCTACAACAGAGACATTATCCAATCAGAGTGTTGGGAAAGGATGTAAGGGGGAAACAGAAATAGAGCAAAACTCCCCAGGAACAGAAACATTACTGTCAGCTTAAATAACACACAGCCACAAAAGCACAGGAGGGTCAAATATTATGTTATGTTTAGCTGACTTGTACTGCACACTGTTCCCATTGGCATGGTCTCCAGGCGCTCACGTGGCTCTGTATGAAAGGGGGCAGGGTGGGTTAGTAAGGGAAGAGGGATAGAACAGAGGTTGGGCTTTTCTGTTGATGTTTGCACAACCTGGAGGAACTGGCATCTGTTCGTATCTGCTTTCTAAGTGTGCTTTGATTATGTGCACTGGCTTGTGTCTGGAGGGGTAAGACCAACAGGGTAATTCATAGAATTTCGCAGAAAAGTGTCGCAAGCGGCTGGCGCAGAGTGTCCGCGTGCGATTGTCTGCGCCAGGCGCGTGCGCCAAAACCGATTTCCGCGCACAGCGTATTCATGGATTTTAGGCTCCCAAACCAGCCGTGGTGCAGAGTATCGCAGCGACCCTGCAGCAGCGCCAGTAACGCCCCCAAGAACGCCCTCGCGCAAGGAAAAGCCATCATAATCGCTAAATCATCGCAAAGGGCTGCGCTAACCCTGGACCAGTTGATAGGGCTGCCAAACAAGGAATGCAAAGCGGTTAACGTGCATATCAGGGGTACGCGGGAAGTTTTACATGCGATTAGCCAGGGTACGTGTATGACCGGGGTACGCGTGAAGTTAAACACGCGATTAGCCAGGGTACGTGTATTACAGGGGTACGCGGGAATTTTCACACACAATTTCGCTGGGTACGTGTATGACAGGGGTACGCGTGAAGTTTTACACGCGATTAGCCAGGGTATGTGTATTACAGAGGTGCGCGGGAATAATCACACGCGATTTGGCTGGGTACGTATATTACAGGTGTGCGCGGGAATTATCACACGCGATTAGGCTGGGTGGGTCCTCATGGTGTACCCTGTACACCCTCCACGGCCCTGCAGGCAGCCCACAAAACAGGGGACTACCGTGCACACCTGCTCATGTCTCCCACCCCCCACACCCCCCAGCAGTGTGGGGCAGCCTCCACCAGGCCCCCACTCATGTCTACCACCCCCCCACCCCCCAGCCACCATGGGCAGCCTCCACCAGGCCCCCACTCATGTCTCCCACCACCCCCACCCCCCCAGCCACCATGGGCATCCCCCACCAGGCCCCCACCCATGTCTCCCACCACCCCCACCCCCCAGCCACCATGGGCAGCCTCCACCAGGCCCCCACTCATGTCTACCACCCCCCCACCCCCCAGCCACCATGGGCAGCCTCCACCAGGACCCCACTCATGTCTCCCAACACCCCCACCCCCCAGCCACCATGGGCAGCCCCCACCAGGCTCCCACCCATGTCTACCACCCCCCACCCCCCAGCCACCATGGGCAGCCCCCAACAGGCCCCCACTCATGTCTCCCACCACCCCCACCCCCCAGCAGTGCAGGGGCAGCCTCCACCAGGCCACCACCCATGTCTCCCACCCCCCCACCCCCCCAGCAGTGCAGGGGCAGCCTCCACCAGGCCCCCACTCATGTCTCCCACCTCCCCCGCCCCCCAGCCACCATGGGCCGCCCCCACCAGGCCCCCACTCATGTCTCCCACCACCCCCACCCCCCAGCCACCATGGGCAGCCCCCACCAGGCCCCTAATCATGTCTCCCACCACCCCCACCCCCCAGCCACCATGGGCAGCCTCCACCAGGCCCCCTCTCATGTCTCCCACCACCCCCCCAGCCACCATGGACAGCCCCCACCAGGCCCCCACCCATGTCTCCCACCACCCCCACCCCTCCAGCAGTGCAGGGGCAGCCTCCACCAGGCCCCCACCCATGTCTCCCACCACCCCCACCCCCCAGCCACCATGGGCATCCCCCACCAGGCCCCCACCCATGTCTCCCACCACCCCCCAGCCACCATGGGCAGCCTCCACCAGGCCCCCACCCATGTCTCCCACCACCCCCACCCCCCAGCCACTATGGGCAGCCCCCACCAGGCCCCCACTCATGTTTCCCACCACCCCCACCCCCCAGCCACCATGGGCAGCCTCCACCAGGCCCCCATTCATGTCTCCCACCACCCCCACCTCCCCAGCAGTGCAGGGGCAGCCTCCACCAGGCCCCCACCCATGTCTCCCACCACCCAGACCCCCCAGCCACCATGGGCAGCCTCCACCAGGCCACCACCCATGTCTCCCACCACCCCCACCCCCCAGCCACCATGGGCAGCCTCCACCAGGCCCCCACCCATGTCTCCCACCACCCCCACCCCCCAGCCACCATGGGCATCCCCCACCAGGCCCCCACCCATGTCTCCCACCACCCCCACCCCCCAGCCACCATGGGCAGCCTCCACCAGGCCCCCACCCATGTCTCCCACCACCCCCACCCCCCCAGCCACTATGGGCAGCCCCCACCAGGCCCCCACACATGTTTCCCACCACCCCCACCCCCCAGCCACCATGGGCAGCCTCCACCAGGCCCCCACTCATGTCTCCCACCACCCCCACCTCCCCAGCAGTGCAGGGGCAGCCTCCACCAGGCCCCCACCCATGTCTCCCACCACCCCCACCCCCCAGCCACCATGGGCAGCCTCCACCAGGCCCCTGCCCATGTCTCCCACCACCCCCACCCCCCAGCCACCATGGGCACCCCCCACCAGGCCCCCACCCATGTCTCCCACCACCCCCACCCCCCAGCCACCATGGGCAGCCTCCACCAGGCCCCCACCCATGTCTCCCACCACCCCCACCCCCAGCCACCATGGGCAGCCTCCACCAGGCCCCCACTCATGTCTCCCACCACCCCCACCTCCCCAGCAGTGCAGGGGCAGCCTCCACCAGGCCCCCACCCATGTCTCCCACCACCCCCACCCCCAGCCACCATGGACAGCCTCCACCAGGCCACCACCCATGTCTCCCACCACCCCCACCCCCCAGCCACCATGGGCAGCCTCCACCAGTCCACCACCCATGTCTCCCACCACCCCCACCCCCCAGCCACCATGGGCAGCCCCCACCAGGCTCCCACCCATGTCTCCCACCACCCCCACCTCCCAGCCACCATGGGCCGCCCCCACCAGGCCCCCACTCATGTCTCCCACCACCCCCACCCCCCCAGCAGTGTGGGACACCCTCCACCAGGCCACCACCCATGTCTCCCACCACCCCCACCCCCCCAGCCACCATGGGCAGCCCCCACCAGGCCCCCACTCATGTCTCCCACCACCCCCACCCCCCCAGCCACCATGGGCAGCCCCCACCAGGCCCCCACTCATGTCCCCCTGCCCATAGGCCCTGACAATCCTCAAGCATGGGCCTCATGGCCAGCCACCACAGCCCAAAGACACAACCAAGTATTACATGCACCCATGATACTACTCCAATGGAAACAATGTAAATCAACACATGTGTCTCACACACACACAATGGTTGCAAGTGAACCTGAAAACCCATATCATGACATGCATGAAAACAATGAGATGAAACCACACATTGGAGAATTAAAAAATCCAAATAATGTATTAATAACAACAGTAATGGCAATCAAAATTAAACAAAATACACAAGTAAAAAACAAAACAAAATTAAGCTGGCTGTCCCTTTTCAAATTAAAATCAAGAAATGATAATCCTAAAAAAATTCTTCCAAAGTTCAAGTCCATAAAAATGAAATGAAGGGAAAAAAGAAAATGAAAAACATTGCTCCATGGGAAAAAATATTCATAGCAAAAGAAATGTCCAAATCCAAAGTCCAACTATGTACAAAGTATTCAGGGTCCATCATCCCAACAGAAGAAATTAAACCTACCAAAAAACCTATCTATAATGGAACTATATACAAAAGGTGGAGCAGTGTCCGTCGACTCCAAATAAAAATAAACTATAAAGGAAACCTATAACTAAATAACTATATACAATGGTGGCGGGCCAGTCCAGCGGCTCACTTAGTGGTGTTCCGAGCCAGGGCATCATCGAACTCCTCGTCTATGTCCCGGAGGCGGTCCTGTTCCATGGCCCCGAGTGTCCGCAGGGACGCCGACATGTTCACCTCCAACTCCCTGCGGATTGCCTCGAGGCACTCGGCCCGCCTCAGGGCCCTCCTCATGGAGTTTTCCGCCCTGACCATCGTGAGCTGCGCCTCTTCCGCCCGCCGCCACTCCGCCTATATGGCGTGGCCCAACCGCTGCCACACGGAAGACACTTCCCGTCCAGGGTCCTCCTGCCCTCCGGCCGATGCCTGCCCCTCCGATGTTGAAGGCCCCGAGCTATCGTGGCTCCCACCTACAGCCTCCTGCTGCTGCAGCTGCTGCTGTCCATGTGCCCTGTCCGATGGTGCCTGCACATCCTCCTTCAGCTGGGGTGCAGTCATTGATGTGGCCACCCCTGCTGGACGTCCGACTCCCGACTGTGGCAGGGTTCTGTTGTCCACCAGCCTGGCCGCACGGTCGGAGGCAGCTCCACAGGGCACCCAGGTGACACATGGGTGGGAAGATGGAATGGAGGACGACTGGGGCATAGGGGGTTCCGTGGAGGAGGGGGTCAGAACAAGGTGCAGCAAACGGAGGAATCCAGCCCTGGTGAGCTGTCCCAGTGGGTCAACGCAGTCAACGAGCCATGCAAGAAGACATGCAGACTCATCATGAAAAGACTGCAGGTCAGCTCCCATGGCCCGTTGACGCAACGCCACCCCACCCTGGACAGGCTCAACCTGGTGCAGGATAGCCACATCCGCAGGGAGAGGAAGGCCAGGTGTTGTAAGCCAATCCCCTCCCTGAGAACGGGTCTGGAGGTAGGCATCCCCGCTGGTGCAAGATGATGCAGTGACAGGAGCAGGGACAGGATTGCACACAGGCACCTCCGCGGCGGCCTGTGCTGCCTCCTGTCCCAGATCCTGCACTGCACCACCAGCACCAGTGGAATCCCCACCTCCAGACCCCGCCTCTGCCGCTTGCACGGCCTCCTCCTCCTCCAAACCCCCCACCGACCTGGATGCCTCCGTGCCATCTTCCTCCATTGGGCCCTGTGGGGTCCCAGCTGCCCCTTCTGCTGCCGAGGAGTCCAACTCCAACCTCCACCTCTTGGACCTCCCCTTGGCAGCTGCGGCCTGGGACACGGCACCAGACTCCGACGAGATCAGAACCTGGGAGGGGATCCGGGCCTTGCGTCTCCGGCTGGTGGTGCGACCCCTGCCGCTGTGCTCCACAGCACCTTCTCCGCCCTCTTCATCAGTTGACGCTGCAGACAGGGAGAAAGAAAACACAGGCATCAGGGCACTGTCCAATGAACTCATACACACGACAGTCATACATGAGTGGCATTGGTAAACCTCAGACATGGCATCACAATCCCCAACACATATGTCATTTCAACTTGCACACATGAGCCATACCACAGGCATATTGCAACAGCCAGCACCATCCATTCACATACAACAGCATGAGCAGCCAAAGGTCATACACACATCACATGCAACATAGGGAGCACACTACACATGCACACACACCACCAAACTTGCATGCATGTGTACACCTCTGCCAACTGTTGCAATGTTCCAAATGACATCCATGTCACACCTGACAATCATTCCTCCACATCCTGTGCCATGCAAGCCCACACACACAAGCACCATCCATGTGTCACACATGAGACCCCTCGCATGTGTCACCCTCACGGCCCTGTACACCCCCCCCCTACTTGCCCACATAAAAATACATGTTCAACCTGCACACTCCTGGCACACCACACGCACAGCTTACAATCAGTATGCATGTACACTTACCGCTCACCTCCAGACGGGTCTGCCTCTCAAGGACCTGGACGTGGAGGGCTGGTAATATGCATTCCAGGACCCTCATATGATCTTCCGACAAGTGGCCCCGGCGCCCCTTAGCATCCGCTGCCTTCAGGAGGCGCCGGGCCTTGTTGAGGGTCCTGGACCTGAAGTCCACCCAGCGCTTCCTGACACGTTCGTAGTCGCGGACTGCCACCTCCTCCACGTTGATGGCAGTCACGATGTCCATCCAGATTCGAGTCCGTCCTTCCTTGTCGGCACGCAACCTTCCGAAGAGGGCATCATACTGCCCCAGGAATGCTCCACCAGGACACCAACTTCGGTGGCAGTGAAGCTGGTGCCCCTCTGCCTCCTTGGCCGGGGGTTTCCACTGGTGCCAGATGTTGCAGTGCCCGACATGGCAACCCCAGAGGCAGGAGTGGGTGGGCAACTGGGTCCTGGGGCTGGGCTGTGGGGCGATGGAAAAGCAGTCGGGAGTCTTCGGTTCCAGCAGGGGTGGTCACAGCAACAGCACCCCTGGCTGATGTGCAGGCAGCAAATGGCAGGGCACTTGTGCAGCAGGCAGTCAGGCAGCAGCAGATGGCAGGTGGGAGCGTGCTCAGGGCTCTGGGGGGCAGTAATTCGGCCTTCTGGGCAGGAGCGTGGTTTTCCGTGTGTGAACGCGTGGCCAGCTTGATACGGAGTGATTTTGCACGTGAAAATCCAGCACGTCTGCGTGTAATTCGAGGAAAGGCCCTTAGCGCGTAAGCGCGTCAGCACACGTCTGTACATTCATTGGCCCAAAGGACACCAGCGTATGCAGGTCTATGAAGTCACGTGCACGTTGAATATGGCACACGTTTGAAATGTTGCGTGTTAAAAAAATGAAAGACACGTCCGAGTGTCAAAGCGTGTAATTGGTGGAAATAGCGCATACATGTGGAAGTGACAAAGCGTGTAATTGGTGGAAATAGCGCGTACACGCGGAAGTGACAAAGCGTGTAATTGGTGGAAATAGCGCGTACACGCGGAAGTGACAAAGCGTGTAATTGGTGGAAATAGCGCATACACGTGGGAGTGACAAATGTGTAATTGGTGGAAATGGCCCTAGCGCGTACACGCGCAAGTGACGCTGGACGTGTGGGCCTGCATAAAAGGTACGTGTAGAACACCATTTCCTTGTACGTGCTTTTCGTGGAGAGCGAGTTGGTGAAATCTGTACTTCTTGTCATTTCACACGCGATTTACTTCACGGCGTTTCAAGTTCGTACTCCCTGTTACCTCTGACAGCTTTTTCTCTTTTTTCTCTTTTTCTGGTTTTCTTGGGCCTGTTCCCTCAAACAGCGTTCCCTTCTACTGTTGTCCTGTCTCCTCAGACAGCGTACAATTCTTCTTTTGGCGGGGGAGTTGCCAACCAAATGCGCCTCTTTTTCACGCTCTTTTTCCTGGCAGACGGTGAGTCACGCACATATCTAACATCTGTGCTTGCCCCGTGTGTAGCCTACCCCTTCAACGTTCATTCTTGTGTTACTGGGTGCCACAGCGTAGTGCAGGTTTTTTTTTCCGCACACGTGGTCTAGGAGGGGTTGCGTGCACGTCATCTCCCTTTTTTTGGGCTTCCTGTGCGTTGCATGACCCGTCATCTTTCCCCAGGGGTCACATTCAGCCTTGCTAGAGCACTAGGGTACAATTACCATCTGGTACCCAACCCCTTTGACCCCCAATTGCCCAGGACAATAGTTTACAGCCACTCCCATACGCACATTAACATCAGTGCCATGGTTGGGAGGTGAGGAATCCGTAAGGGTGGCAAAGTGGTGGCCGTGGTGGATCCGGTAGGGGACGTGGTCATTACTTGCAGGGTGACCCTGTCCTCCCATGTGTGGAGGACCAGTCAAGGGTACCCATAATCCCCCCCGCCCTGGTTGAGGCTGATGTGGCTGACACCATCCATGCTCAGCCCTTGTTGGACCAGCCCATTGTGGCACCAGACCTGGCTGACTCCATGGCTGACTTCCTGGTCAGCAGGCCTATGACACGTGCGCTGGTGCACCTTGATGTCATCAGGCCACGTGGATCAGGGGCAGCAAGGTCATCTGCTGCCCCAAGTAGGCAGGGTGGAGAGGCTGCAGGGGCAGCTGCGGCTCCATCCACCCCAGCTCTCACACACCCAGCCAGGACAGTGTCGGTCCTAGTCCATCCTGCTGACATTCCCCCTGACACCATTACACTTGAGCCAATGCCTGCACCAACTCCCATGCTGAGTGTGCAATCCCACACTCCTGATACAGAGTCCACCAGGGCTCCTGCCCCTAGTGTCCAGAGCGGCGTAGGACACTCAAGATCACCACCACCTTCCAAGCGGAAGAGGAAGAGTGCTTGTCCGGCACAGGCTGATGCCCCAGACATGGCTACACAGTCCGGCCCGTCGAGGAAGCCCAGCTTCACGGATGCCGAACTGAATGCACTTGTCGAGTATGTGTCCGCACATGATAACGAGATGGTCATTGTTGCAGGATCCAAGACCACACCTGCACAACGCCAGGTACACTGGCAGACCGTTGCGGACATCGTAAGTGGCCTTGGAATCGTGAGGCGCACAGCCAATGATTGCTATAAGCGCTGGAATGACCTAAAGCGCAGGGCAAAGAATAAGCTGGCCTCAAGTCATGCCGCAACTCTAGTGACTGGAGGTGGGTCTCCAGTAGAAGACATGGAACTCACTCCACATGAGTCAGTCGATGGGACCTACGTCACGGAGGAACAGATCCAAGGCGTGGGAGATCTGCTTGATTATGAGGCATTGTCCGGTGAGTGCACATGCATGTGTGTGTCATCCATGTGCATGGTGTGTGTGTGAGGGCTTCTGTTTGTGTGCCAGGTGAGGGTGTGTGCGCCTGAGTCGTTTGGGTCACCCATGTGCTTCATGCAATACATTCTGCGCAGCAGCATTTGGCCATAGCAGTATCCCTTCTGCCAACAGTAGACATCTAGCCCAACAGCACACCAGTTGCCCTTGAAGTGTCACCTTGCCACAACATTGTTGCCTATTTTTCTCTGTTCATTCAGGCAGATTGTTTGCACTCCACCGCTTTTACTAGGCATTTCTCAGTCCTCTAGTCACATGTCTGACATGGCTATGGTAAAGTGGAGTGACTTTGTTACCTGGATATCATTTGTTTAGACATGTCCTTGTGCAATCGAACCATTTTGGACTGGCAGCTCCAGGTGAAAAATCAGACCTGTTTGAATTAGAAAAGCTATTACATGAGGGAACTGGACTGAATGAATAAGTGCTGCCCTCCTCTCCATCTTCACTCAATAGCAATGGTACATGCCATCTGTGTGATGGCATGTGTATTTCACCTGGCAATCACAGGCCAATGTGTGATGCCACTGCCAGGCAGCATGCAGAAAATGTGTTCATCTTCCATCTTGGTGTCATCAGTGTGTGCCATTTGCCTGCCCTTCATACGCAGTGAGGGTGCATGCATGGGAGGGTTTTAGTCATGTGGGACATGTGTCAATCAGGTACTGGTTCTGTTGCTTCTCAGCCCTCATTGTGTGCCATGGTGCTAATGCCTGTTTTCATTTGTTTGCTTTTATGTCTTTGCAGGGGAAGACGCACCTGATACTGCTGGGGTTGTGGAGATGGTGCAGACCCAGGAGGGGTCCGAGGGCCGACAAACCAGCAGTGAGGGATGTGGTGTGGTGGTGGGTGAGAACCCACAACTGCTGCAGGTCGTGCTCTCAAGGGGTGTCTCTGGCTGCACCTCCCCCGAGCTGTACTCAGGTGTTGATTCGGATGATGAGACCTACGTGCCGTCGCAGGTGAGTGTTCCTGGGAGGGATTCTGTTCTGTCCCACCCACCTGCACCAGGGTCAGAACCCTCAATGGGGATGTCAGTGTTGGCAGCTACGCCTTTGGTGGTTACGGATGCAGGGTCACACTCCGCAACATCTGATCCTGTTCCTGGGCCAGCAGATCAGAGGGGGAATGCAGTCCTGCAGCCTCAGGCAGTGCCGGCACAGCAAAGCGCAGTTCGCTTTGCCCCAGACAGGTGTGGTGCCCGCCGACGTGGTGGCCGTAGGCCACCTGGCAATACCGCATGGGAGCAATCCATTTACGGTATGGCAACCCAACAGGCAGCATCATCAGAGAGGATGGCTCAGGCCATGGATAGGGTGGCCACTTCCATTGTCCCCCCCGAAAGGCTGATGGAGCGACTACAGCAGGAAACCGACTCCATCTGCCAGTCACACAGGGAGGACATGTTGGCGTCCAACAGGGACAGGCGGGCGGCACTGGCGACTCTGCAGGAAGCCATCTCCATAGAGTCCCAGGGCCACAGGGAAGCCCTCAGGCTGGAACTCCTTCACCTCAGGACGACTCTTGTTGAGCTTGAGGCTTCAACAAACCGAAGGACAGAACAGCAGCTGGAGCGTCTCACCCGTACGCTCTCAGCTGAGATGCAGGCAACTAGGGCAGAGGTCCGGGCATCCCGTGAGTTGTTGCATGGGGACCTCTGCACACTCATCCTCCAGAACGAGACCTACCACACCCGCATGCTTGCAGCCATGGAGGAACAGACTAAGGCCTTGCGTGGGCTGCCTCCCATAGTGCAACCACCTCCGGATGCAGCTGCACAGGGTGATAATAGCGACAGCAGTGATACTCCCACAATAGGGTAGACGTGTGGGCCATGAGCCCATGGAGGTGTTTTTTTTTCGCAAGATCCACACAGGTGGGTTTTAGTGTGCACCCTGTCCTCGGACCTCCTGGGTGGCCTCCCCAACCCCCCCGGGCCCATTAATGGCCATTTTTTTTAAAAGAATTTTTGGGACAATGTGTTGCCTTCTGTGGCTCCCGTGGGCATGCGCTGCATTGTGGCTGGGCACATGCAGGCTTGTCATGTATTTGGTTCAGATGCTTGGGTTTTTGTCACACACACCCCTCCTGCTTCCCGTTTCCATGGGCTTGCAAAGGGTGTGCCCAAGTGACATTGACGTACATGGTGACATTGGACTCCCACTACATGTGTGGGTAGGCTAGTCAATACTGTGTATACATTCCTAGTGCATATTGCTGTTGTGTTGTACACTGCATGTTGCATTGATGTGTAACTCATCATCCGTGTCTACCTCCTAATTTGCAGGTCCTTTCCTCATGTCTACACAAGGCCCTCTACTTTGGAGATGGGGTCCATGTTTGCAGCAGTGCACCTACAACTCTACATGGCGGCAACACTGTACAGTTGGAAGTGGTGGGAGTGCAGGCATTTCCAGGTGGTGAGACTACTAATTCCTTACATTCGTAATGTCATGTTAATGGTAGTTTTGAGGGTCAGTAGCTGATAAGTGTTATTGCTAAATACCTGCTCAAGTGTGTTGTTGGTCCTGCATTACTGTGAGCATTTCAGGTGTCGCGAGTTTCAATTAGGGAAACTGTACACTGTGACACTTGTGTCATGTTGTGGGGATTACTTTGTTTACCTGCACATAGCATGACATGGCACGGTGTGTCGTGTGGCGGTGCTGGGGATGGGTTGGGTGACATGGTACTGTCCTCATGTTGCATTTTGCAAGTGGGTATTCATTTTAGCTGCATGAATGTGTTTTTTCACGAAACTGCATTGGTGGTGTCTGTGTAGGTAGGGATGCACACATTGTAACACTTCCAGGTCAACAATCTCAGGCTGATATGGTTTTGACGGTTGATTCTCCAGACATTCAGGATCAGTGTCAGGTTGAGTCATCATTGATTGTCAGATGGTATGTGCCAGGGCAGTGTGCACTCCACAGGGGTGTGATTTCTATGTGAAGTAATTAGCCACTAGCTGTGTACGGGCTGCCTCCCCCCGTGCCCTTTCCCCTCCCATGCGCAGCGGGCGTGCATGTGGTTGGGGGTGTGGGGGCACCACCATGTCCACGGCCAGGCCCCGGCGTGTTGCAACGTTGTGCAGGACACATGCTGCCACTATGATCCTGCACACTACTGGGGGAGCGTATA